>NC_090373.1:85451411-86658276 GCF_036365525.1 Heterodontus francisci
TTCCCCTTTCTTTGAGAGCTGCAGGTTATTTGTTTTTCTTTTTCAGGCTTGGCTACATTAATGGAGTCTCGCTGCTGTGTTTGGGAGTTTCCCGCGCTTTTCAGCAGTTGACGCGCTTTTCGGGGGTTTCCCGCTCTTCGGCCTCGCATCCAGCCTGGGTGAGGGATTGGTTTTCCGCGTTTTTTTTCTCTCACACACAATGCCTTTAGAAAATTAATTTAAGCTCTTTAAAGGCTTTTTTTAAGCGGGATTCCTCAACTGTTTGCACCATGACTCACCCGATCAATTGATTTGCAGGCAGCCACGCTTCAGTTCTGTGGAGCTTCTCTCAGCCTCTTATGGTCTGTAGTCCTTTCCTATTTTCAGCTAGTTGTTTTAAATTTTCTCTTCTGGCTGAAGGATGGGAGTTGCTTCAAACTTTTTCGCTGTTCACCATATTATATGTTTGGTTCTGTAAGCTGCCACCTTATTGAGTTGACCAGAGAGATTCTTGGACTGGAGTATTTAAGCATTAATATTTATTTCATAACAACTATATACACTCCACACTAGCCTGTGTGTCTCCTTCAAAAGTCCCGCTGTATTTGTTCTCGAGTCTCTCCCACATGATCTCTTACATCATCATGGTGGGCAGTAATCTTTATACTCTCTCAAGATTAACCCTTTCATACCCTTATACTACAATTTGCAAAATACCCAATGATTTATATAAGGCCCAGTCGAACTTGTAACTGTTACACATCTGACTTTATTAACAGTTACTGTTTTAAAATAATGACTTCTGAAATATTAAACGATTTTCAAAAGCGTAAAGGTTATATTTCAGGGAAACATATATGAGCATGCCAAAAGTAATGCCACTTACACTATTGAGATAAGATCTGAGCATGCACATTGATTTCATTATACAAGAAGAAATGGATCTACATAGTCAGTATGCAATGCAAATGAACTTAGTTTTATGGCTCTGAAATACCATGGGAAGCCTCTTGGGGGTGGTTCAGGACAGCTGGGACTCCTGGCTTCCCCATGGAACCCTTGAACCCATCCCAGATCCTGGGGTCAAAGATATTTGCATACTGTTGGCAGGCACCTGTGCCATTACAATGCAACTGAGGCACCTGCCTCAGATAGAGAGGTGGAAAGTTTCTGCTACAGCTTGGCGTGGCATAAGTATGCTGGCTGTGCAGTTTAACAAAGTCGGGCGGTTTTCAAAAGCTTGGTTTCTGTATTCCCAATCAGTTGCAGTAAGGAATTCATAATCTTTTAAATGTTAGTGCCAGAAAATTCATTTGCGTAGCTCCTGCATTTTTCAGTTCTAAAATAGCATCCGCGGCAACCACACGCACACTTTTGTTGCTGGCTGCGTTTTGGTGAGGGCAATTGCATGGGTGCACAGAGCGTGATATGGTTACCAAACATAGAAAAGTTTGTTTTCTTCCCTTTTAAGCACCTGGGGCTGTGTGAGGACATTTGATTTATTATACGTGCAGTAGGCCAAATATAGTATACTTAGATAGGCGAGAAGATTGCAAATTCTAGCGCAAACATAATTCAAGAAGGATAGGCCAGTTTTCTGTTTCACTTTTATAGCCTTCATTCCTATTTTTTCTGCATTTTCCAATTGTGACTTTCTGCTTTAACATGTCCTCCACCTAGTATAATCTATGGTTGAGGACACAATTTCCTTTGGTTGGTGCAGCTATGCTTGAGAACCACTCCTTCCACAGTCTGGCAGTTGTGTCTCTGCTGTGAGGAAACCCGTTTCCCCTCTGTCAAGGCATGTGTCTGGGGAGTTCCTGGGCTTCGCCAGGAACCACACCGAATATGTCCTTTAAAGACCTGAATTTTTTCAGACAAAGGTAATTGATCCCAGAAGGATCCAGTGGGATCGAATACCTTATTTTAAATACATTTTGCCTCTCATTGGACCTGAAGATTATCTTTACTTATTTTATCTTTGGCCTGAATAGGCCTTAGGGAGCACCTTTATTGGAGTGGCTGTGGGTTACTGTCTGCCAACCCTGACCATGCAGATGACTTCATCCCAGGAATTTGCGACAAGATTTGTGACTATGCACATGAACAGCCTGATTTTGGTCCCTGAAGCTTCTGCCAGACATGACAACAAAATGGGATTTTCCATCTATTCTCTGCTTGCGCAATGCTTTTCTACAGGCTACGATAGAAGAATAACAACATTGCTATAACTTATAATAAAAATGTGATCCTCATTCCATCCACATCTTTCAAGTATCAGCACCAGTTTATGAACCTGCTGATATAATCTGTATTTTAAAATTCTGCAAATGTCAGCTATTGGCTCTTGTGGTGTTAGGACCATATAGAAATTAGTTTCACCAAAACCGATACATCTGTTTTTCGTATAGTTAGAACTTTCAAAAAGGCAATACAGTATGTTTGTAATAATTCCATTAACCTTGTTCTGCAGCCACAGATTGTGGTGATTTACTACACTGTAAAATTTGGACCACTGTACATCTACAGCAAAAGAACTGGTTTAATAGAAAATATGTTTGAATGCATCAGAATTACTAAATCTTTCAAAAAAAATGTTTCAAAGTTTATGCAGTATTCAATTAATTATCTGAACCATGTGAATCATGTCTGTCAGATTTAGTAGTTACAAGTAAAGGGTCTGATTTTTCTAGTGTAACGTGTTGGGCAATTTTATATATGTCCCTTTTATTATTTTACCCCTTATTCTATTGCTACTGTCATGAACAGATGAGAACCAACTGTAAATTATGTTTTGTGCACTTGAGTATTATTGTCAACCACCATTTTATACATCATGTTTAAGGTTTTTACTTCTGTGTCCAATTATTAAAATTGAGGAGGGAGATCAGTTTGGACAGCTACTTGAAGAGGTCCCGTTTTAGGACCCAGAAGCCACCCTTTTCAGCCTGCCTGGATTTGAAACTAGTAGTTGGGGGTACAGCTTGTTCAAATCTCAGCTGCCTTGGGCAGAACCACAGCTGCCTTCAAGCTACATTGACTTCTCTCTAAGGTCTTTCAACAAGAGAATCAAAAAGAAGCCACAGTCTACAAAAGCATCAAGAAAGATCAAAAAGAAGACATCGGCCTGAATTTTATTCAGGCGCTGCACTCCACAGCGGCGCCCTTTGAACACAGCAGCCACATACAGCGGCCGCCGCCGAGCCCCCATGATATTACAGGCGGGGGCTTATTTAAATAGAGGGGGAGGAGCGGCCGCTCCTGATGATATAGTGGGGGCGGTCGCCACGTCCCCGGCAATGGCGTCCGCCACCATTTATAAAGGGCTTTAAGCCCTTACATTTAAAGGGAAATCACGAGTGATTTTTATTAAATATAAAAATAACTGATAGAGGCCCTTCCCCAACCCCCCAATGGTCACTTCATTCCCCAAAATGGCTAACAATTGATTTTTCAAATATCCAACCTTTCCCCCAACCTTCAATCACTTGCCCTTCAACCCCTTCCCACCATCCTCACATCCAATCAAAATTGTTTTCCCCACTCCTTCACCCCTCGCGCCCTGAAAATTTTAGTCCTCCCCGCCAGCTTCTCGCCTCGGAATTCCATGCTGAGTTCCGAAGGCGTGCAAAGGCCAAACGGAGGCTGTAAAATCGACGTGGGACGGCAGGTAAGTTTATTTAAATATTTTAAAATGTCAATTTACATATGGAGATGAAGAGCCCGCCGCCAGGAGGCGGGGGGGGGGGGGTGGGGCGCACCGAGGTCCCCCCGCCACCGGTAATATGCAGCGGACCCTTCTCGACATCGCTGGTCAAGGCGGGCCTCTCCCTGCAGAATTTTACCGGTCCCCGGACCTCAACCCACGCGTCGAGGGGCTGGTAAAATTCAGCCCATAGTCTGCACAACAGCAAGAAAACCCGCTTTCTGCCAGTTTCCTCTCCATCTAAAAAAAGGTGACTTCAGAAATTAAGCTCCATTTACCTCTGAGTACAAAAGGAAGAAAGTGTAAGAGAAGAGGTATTTCCAATGACTCCTCCCCCACTCGGCATTTCCAGCTGCTGATCTCCAGTTTTGGACTTTCTATTAATTAAAAACAGACTCTAGTTTTAACTGAAATCCATGTTAGTTTATAGTTAAGCTAATTAAACATTTAGTAAATGACCTTGCCTTTTTTATGCCTTTAAACTTCCTGTATGTTTGTGAGCGTGCGTTGTGAAGTTAATTCCCTTCCCAAGTTTAAGAGTGTGTGCGAATAAACCTTACTTCTTTGTTTTAACTTTAATAACCGTGTTGTTGTTGCGGTCCTTTACTAGTCAGGGTTTAAGGGAAGGAAAAGTTCAACCACTAATCTGCTTATGGACAGGTGGTTGGAAATAGAGACATTTGTTCAGAAAAAAAGATTAACTACCTGTTCATAACACTACACAGCAGCTATAAATGAGTAGCATGTTAGTGCAGCTGCATGCTGTGATCTGGTTTTTTCCATACGTTCCTACACAATAACACCTAGGCCATCATGGATAGGGTCTGAGCAAAATTCAGGTGTTTCCTGAGGGAAGGGAAGACAGTTTCCATTGCATTGTAAGTGTCCCCTCTTGGCAGCTTCTAAGCAAGAGGATAAGGTTGCCTGTCACCCCTGTCACTTTAGAAGGAGTAAGGTGACTCTGAAGAAGAGAATAAGATAGATAATGAGGTGGAAGGGAATGAGCATGGCTTACAACAGATTCTGCTTTTTGTCTATTTGATCAGAACAAACAGAAGGAGTAAACAGCATATTACAGCATACTGCGACCTGTTGCTTGCAATTCCTGCACTATGTGTGGACTTCAGGACTCTTCATGTGTCTTGGGTGATGACGTTTGTGGGAAGTGTCTCCAGTTGCTTCAGTTTCAGCTCAGGATTTCCAAACTTGAGGGGCAGCTGGAGTCACTGCAGAGCATCAGGAAGCAGGAGAGTTTCCTGGATCGTACATTCCAGGAGGTGGTCATCCCACAGGCAGTAGGAGTTCAGGATAGTAGATGGGTGGCCATCCGGAAGAGTAGAAAGATGCAGGAAGTGCAGGAGTCTTCAGGGTGTGTGCCACTCTCAAACCGGTATTCAGCTTTGGAGACTGCTGGGAGTGATGACACCATGAAGGAGTGTCTGTTATCTTGTCAGTGTGCTATTAGCATTTAATGAGGAAAGTACACTTTTTTTTTTAATATTCATTCATGGGATGAGGGCGTCGCTGGCCAGGCCAGCATTTATTGCCCATCCCTAATTGCCCTTGAGAAGGTGGTGGTGAGCTGCCTTCTTGAACCGCTGCAGTCCATGTGAAGTAGGTACACCCATAGTGCTGTTAGGAAGGGAGTTCCAGGATTTTGACCCAGCGACAGTGAAGGAACGGCGATATAGTTCCAAGTCAGGATGGTGTGTGACTTGGAGGGGAACTTGCAGGTGGTGGTGTTCCCATGTATTTGCTGCCCTTGTCCTTCTAGTTGGTACAGGTCGCGGGTTTGGAAGGTGCTGTCTAAGGAGCCTTGGTGCATTGCTGCAGTGCATCATGTAGATGCTGCCACTGTGCGTCGGTGGTGGAGGGAGTGAATGTTTGTAAATGGGGTGCCAATCAAGCGGGCTGCTTTGTCCTGGATGGTGTCGAGCTTCTTGAGTGTTGGTGGAGCTGCACCCATCCAGGCAAGCGGAGAGTATTCCATCACACTCCTGACTTGTGCCTTGTAGATGGTGGACAGGCTTTGGGGAGTCAGGAGGTGAGTTACTCGCCTCAGGATTCCTAGCCTCTGCCCTGCTCTTGTAGCCACGGTATTTATATGGCAACTCCAGTTCTGTTTCTGGTCAATTGTAGTCCCAAGGATGTTGATAGTGGGGGATTCAGCGAAGGTAATGCCATTGAATGTCAAAGGGAGATGGTTAGATTCTCTTTTGTTGGAGATGGTCATTGCCTGGCACTTGTGTGGCGCGAATGTTACTTGCCACTTATCAGCCCAAGCCTGGATATTGTCCAGGTCTTGCTGCAATTCTACACGGACTGCTTCAGTATCTGAGGAGTCACGAATGGTGCTGAACATTGTGCAATCATCAGCGAACATCCCCACTTCTGACCTTATGATTGAAGGAAGGTCACTGATCAAGCAGCTGAAGATGGTTGGGCCTAGCACACTACCCGGAGGAACTCCTGCAGCGATGTCCTGGAGCTCAGATGATTGACCTCCAACAACCACAACCATCTTCCTTTGCGCTAGGTATGACTCCAGCCAGCGGAGGGTTTTCCCCCTGATTCCCATTGACCTCAGTTTTGCTGGGACTCCTTGATGCCATACTCGGTCAAATGCTGCCTTGATGTCAAGGGCAGTCACTCTCACCTCACCTCTTGAGTTCAGCTCTTTTGTCCATTTTTGAACCAAGGCTGTAATGAGGTCAGGAGCTGAGTGGCCCTGGCGGAACCCAAACTGAGCGTCACTGAGCAGGTTATTGCTAAGCAAGTGCCGCTTGATAGCACTGTTGATGACACCTTCCATCACTTTACTGATGATTGAGAGTAGGCTGATGGGGCGGTACTTGGCCGGGTTAGACTTGTCCTGCTTTTTGTGTACAGGACATACCTGGGCAATTTTCCACATTGCAGGGTAGATGCCAGTGTTGTAGCTGTACTGGAACAGCTTGGCTAGGGGCGCGGCAAGTTCTGGAGCACAGGTCTTCAGTACTATTGCCGGAATATTGTCAGGGCCCATAGCTTTTGCAGTATCCAGTGCCTTCAGTCGTTTCTTGATATCACGCAGAGTGAATCGAATTGGGTGAAGTCTGGCATCTGTGATGCTGGGGACTTCAGGAGGAAGCCTGGGTCAAAGTAACAGGAGTTTATTTACAGGGGTCTTCTTACTACGATATCTACATGAGCACTGAGCAGCACAGGTATAGACTCGTGAAATCACATCCTGTGATGATCTTGTCTATACGCATAATCTATCCAGCAACAGCTTATGTACATTATACTACAGAGTGTAGTCCAAACTGTGGAACCTAGGCAAGGGACTGTACAGGAGGGAGCAGCAAAGTGCAGAAATGCAGTTGTTTTAGGTGATTCCATAGTCAGGTGGACAGAGAGGCATTTCTGTAATGGTTTTCATGAGTCCTGCATGGTGTGTTGCCTCCCTGGTGCCAGGGTAAAGGACATCACGGAGAGGTGCAGGATATTCTGCAGGGGGAAGGGAGTGAGTCAGATGTAGTGGTGCATCTTGGTACCAACGACATAGCAAGGGCAGGTATTGAGATCCTACGATCAGATTTTCTGGAGCTAGGGCGAAAATTAAAGAGTAGGACCTCGAGGATAGTAATCTCTGGATTACTACTCCCAGTGTCACTCGCTAGCAAGAGTAGAAATAGGAAGATAAGGAGCATCAATGCATGGCTTGAAGCACAGTGCAGGAGGGAGGGCTTCAGATTATCGGGGCATTCGGACCAGTTCTGGGACAGGAGGCACCTATTCAAAAGGGATAGGTTGCACCTCAACAGGACTGGGACCAAAGGCCTTGTGAGGAGGTTCACTAGTGTGGTTGGGGAAGGTTTAAACTAAATTGGCAGGGGGTGGGCGCCAGCATATAGAAGTAGAAAAGAGGAATAAGGTGCATAAGGTTAGAGTGTTAGACAGTATTACTAAGGTGCACAGAATACTGGGAAAGATAGCTATCACTGGAGTAGGGAATAGTAAGTTATTAGGTAGGGGCAGAGTAGGGGAGGAAGTAATAAAGTCTAAATCAGGATGAATGTGCATGTAGTGAATGTGCAGAGTGTAGTTAATAAGATTGGTGAGTTACGGGCACAGGTTGACACACGGGAATATGATGATGTGGCTATAAAAGAGACCTGGCTCAAAGAGGGCAAGGCTGGGTGTTAAATATTCCTGGATACAAGGAATTCAGGAAAAATACAAAAGGAAGAAAAAGGGGGAGGAGTGGCAGTATTGATTAAGGAGAGCATTACAATGCTTGAGAGCAAGGATATCTCAGAGGGGTCAAGGACAGAAACTATTTGGTTAGAGCTATGGAGCAAAAAAGGTGCAATTACATTACTCAGTGTAGTCTATAGGCCACCAACTAGTGGAAAGGATGTAAAGGAACAAATCTGCAAGGAAATTACAGAGGTGCAAGAATTATAAAGTAGTTATAAATGGGGGACTTTAATTGTCTGAATATAGACTGGGATAGTAATAGTGTAAAGGGTAGAGAGGGGCCAGAGTTCCTAGAGTGTGTTCAGGAAAATTTTCTGCAGCAGTATGTTTCCAGTCCAACGAGAGGGGAGGCACTGCTGGATCATAATTTTCCAGTCTTTCTTAGACTCAGGGGTCATGCCAGAGGACTGGAGAATTGCAAATGTTGCACCCTTATTCAAAAAAGGATTTAAAGATAAGCCCAGCAACTACAGACCAGTCAGTCTAACTTCGGTGGTGGGGAAACATCTAGAAAGAATAATTTGGGACAAAATTAATAGTCACATGGACAAATACAATTTAATTAAGGAAAGCCAGCATGGGTTTCTTAAGGGAAAATCATGTTTAACTAACTTGCTGGAGCTTTTTGAAGGGGTTACCGAGAGGGTTGATGGGGGCAATACTGTTGATGTGGTGTACTTGGACTTTCAAAAGGCATTTGATACAGTGCCACGCAACAGACTTGTGAGCAAAGTTATCGCTCATGGAATAAAAGAGGCAGTAGCAACATGAATACAAAATTGGCTGAGCGACAGGAAACAGAGTAGTGGTTACTTGAAGTATTTTGGGCTGGAGGAATGTTTGTAGTGGATTTCCACAGGGGTCAGTGTTGGGACCCTTGCTCCTCCTGATATATATTAATGACTTAGACGCTGGTGTACAGGGCACAATTTCAAAATCTGCGGATGATACAAAACTCGGATGCATTGTGAACTATGAGGAGGATAGTATAGAACTTCAAAAGGACATCAACAAGCTGGTGGAGTGGGCAGACAAGTCACAGTTGACGTTCAATGCAGAGAAATGTGAAGTGATTCATTTTGGTTGGAAGAACATGGAGAGTCAATAAAATAAAGGGTGCAATTCTAAAGTGGGTGCAGGAACAAAGGGACTTGGGTGTATATGTGCATAAGTCATTGAAGGTAGCAGGATAGGTTGAGAGAATGGTCAATGAAGCATACTGTATCCTAGGCTTTATTAATAGGGGCATACAGTACAAGAGCAAGGAGGTGATGTTGAACTTGTATAAGACACTAATTCGGCCTCAGCTGGAGTACTGCATCCAGTTTTGGGTGCCACGTTTCAGGAAAGATGTGAAGGCATTGGAGAGAGTGCTGAAAAGATTCACGAGAATGGTTCCAGGGATGAGGAACTTCATTAACGAAGATAGATTGGAGGAATTGAGACTGTTTGCCTTGGAGAAGAGAAGGCGGCGAGGAGATTTGATAGAAGTATTCAAAATCATGAGGGGTCTGAACACAGTAGATTGGGAGAAACTGTTCACACTCATGAAAGGATCAAGAATGAGAGGGCACAGATTTAAGATATTTGGCAAAAGAAGCAATGACGACATAAGGAAAAACTTTTTCACACAGCGATTGGTTAGAATCTGGAATGCACTGCCAGGGAGTGCAGTGGAGGCAGGTTCAATCGAGGCATTCAAAAGGGAATTAGATAGTTACCTGAAAAGGAAGAATGTATAGGGTTATAGGGAGAAGGCAGGGAATGGCGTGAATTGCTCATTCGGAGAGCTGGTGCAGACACGATGGGCCGAATGGCTGAAGTGCTGTAACAATTCTGTGATATTGCAAACAGCTTTTTCAATGTAGTTTCAGATATAACTTACTTTTCTTAATGTCTATTTTTCCAGATATCAGAGGTACATCAGTTTATCTCTGTCCAATTTTCTTTCTTCACCTATCAATGCTGACTCTTGCAGGCTATACAGTTCCATAAATGCTGGTAGCCTTACTTGTAACAAGTGGTTATTTTTTTCTGTGAGAAAATAGGCAATGAGATTCAGTGGAATGTTTCACTGTAGGGGGAATACAGCCAAGCCTGGTTCTGTATGCAGCCAAAATCCACACCTGCACTTTTCCACACAGCTCACTTTATAGGGATCAAGAGAGGAAATTCTGAGATTTCGGTGTCAGCATTGGCTCAATGGTAGCATGGATTCAAGACCCACTGCAGTGCCTTGAGCACATAATCTAGACAGGTACCTCAGTGCAGTAGTCAGGTGAATAATGTACAATACAGACCCACACACTCCACTCTTAAGAATTATCACAGTATGCTGCATGGTTTATAATTTTGCAGCTGAGAGAGGCATAATCTTGTGTTGAGGACAAAAGGAGGCACAAGAAGGGGATCTCTATAGGGAGCTGTCCTCCCTTTCCCAGGAATCGTTACACATTTGGCTAATTTCCTCAAAATGCAGCAATTATTTGGGTGATGTAAATTATGCTAGGAACCTATCTGTCATATGTTAATAGGATGATCCTGGAAAGCCCAAGGATGTCTACTTTGTGCCCTGTCAGCGCAAAATATATTACGTAAAATACCCCGGTGCTAGAATTGCACCAAGTACAGAATTTGACCACACATATTCCTCTTGCTATGCTAGAACAGTTAATTAGTCATGACTAAAGCAATATTAAATCAGAACATAATAAATACAATTCTGCATTAGTGTCTGTAATCTACCATTCAACTGTTTCTACGTGAAGCATTACTGACAGAAAACAACAATGATGGCACATCTGTACCCAATATTAATGTGCAAAAAACTTCCTATGAACAAAACACACAATCATAGAAATTTACAGCAAAGAAGGAAGCCATTCAGCCCATCATGTCCGCGCCAGTCACCGAGTAGCCATCCAGCCTAATTCCACTTTCCAGCTCTTGGTCCGTAGTCTTGTAGAGTACATCAATTCAAGTGAATATCCAAGTATTTTTGAAATGTTAAGAGGGTTTCTGCTTCTACCACCCTTTCAGATTCCAGATCCCCATCACCCTTTGGGTGAAAAACATTTCCCCTCAAATTCGCTCTGAACCTTCTACCTCCTACCCTAAATCTATGCCCCATGGTTATGGACCCCCCCCCCAACCAAGGGGAATAGGGCCTCTCTGTCCACTCTATTTAGACTCCTCATAATTTTATACATTTCAATTAGGTCTCCCCTCAGTTTCCTCTTTTTTATTCTTTCATGGGATGAGTGTCGCTGGCAAAGCCAGCATTTGTTGCCCATTTCTAATTGTCCTCGAGAAGGTAGTGATAAGCTGCCTTCTTGAACCGCTGTAGTCCATCTGGTGTAGGTACACCTACAGTGCTGTTAGGAAGGGAGTTCCAAGTTTTTGTCCCAGTGACAGTGAAGGAACGGTGATATAGTTCCAAGTCAGGATGATGTGTGAGTTGGATGGGAACTTGCAGGTGGTGGTGTTCCTATGGACTGCTGCCCTTGCCCTTCCAAAGAAAACAACCCTAGCCTATGTAAACTTTCCTCATAACTAAAATTCTCCAGTCCAGACATCTTCGTAAATCTCCTCTGTACTCTCTCTACTGCAATCTCATCTTTCCTATAGTGCATGCTGTACTCCAGCTGTGGCCTAAGTAGTATTTTATACAGTTCCAGGATAATCTCCCAGCTCTTATATGCTATGCCTCAGCTAATAAAGGCAAGTATCCCCCATACTTTCTTGACCACCTTATCTCGCTATCCAATCACCTTCATGGACCTGTGGACATACACTCCAAGGTCCCTCTGTGCCTCTACACTTCTTAGTATCCTACCATTTATGTGCATTCCCTTGCCTTGTTAGCCTTCCCCGAATGCATTACCTCACAGTTCTCTGCATTGAACTCCATTTGCCGATGTTCTGCCCTCCTGACTAGTCCATTGATGTCTTCTTGCAGCCTATAGCTTTCTTCTTCATTATCAATTACACAGCCAATTTTTGTGTCATCTGTAGACTTCTTAATCATACCCCATACAGTCTAGTCCAAATTACTAATATATACTGCAAAAAGCAAGAGACCTAGTACTGAGCCCTGAGGAACCCCATTGGAAACATTCTTCCAGTCATAAAAACACCCATCGACCCATTACATTTTGTTTCCTGCCTCTGAGCCCATTTTGGATCCAACTTGTCACTTTGCCTTGGGTCCCATGGACTTTTACTTTCGTGGCCAATCTGCTATGTGGGACCTTATCAAAAGCCTTGCTAAAATCTATATCGACTACATCAAAGGCAGTACCCTTTTTGACCTTCCTTGTTATGTCTTGAAAAAATTCAATCATGTTAGCCAGACATGACCTTCCCTTAACAAATCCGTGCTGACTGTCTTTGATCAATCCGTGTCTTTCTAAATGAAGATAATTTTCTCACCACCTAAGTTAGTTTAACTGGCGTGTAATTACTCAGCCTACTCCTTTCTCCCTTTTTAAACAATGGTAAAATGTTATCTGTCCTCCAGTCTTCTGCACCACACCTGCAGCTAGAGAGGATTGGAAAATGATGGCCAGAGCCACCATTATTTCTTCTCTTGCTTCCTTTAACAAATAGGATACATTTCATGCAGGCTTGGGGATTTATCTGCTTTCAAAGATGTTAAATCCCTTAATATTTCCTCTCTCACTATGTTACTTTCATCTAATATTTCACTCTCCTCCTCTCCAGAGTCATACAGTCATAGAATTACACAGCTGAAACAGGCCCTTCGGCCCATTGTGTCTGTGCTGGCCATCAAGCACCTATCTATTCTAATCCCATTTTCCAGCACTTGGCCCTTAGCCATGTATGTTATGGTATTTCAAGTGCTCATCTAAATACTTCTTAAATATTGTGAGGGTTTCTGCCTCTACCACCCCTTCAGGCAGTGTGTTCCAGATTCCAACCACCCTCTGGGTGAAAAAATGTTTCCTCAAATCCCCTCTAAACCTCCTGCCCTTTATCTTAAATCTCTGCCCTCTGGTTATTAACACTTCCGCTAAGGGAAAAAGTTCCTTCCAATCTATCCTATCTATGCCCCTCATAATTTTGTATACCTCAATCAGGTCTCCCCTCAGCCTTCTCTGCTCTAAGGAAAACAACCCCAGCCTATCCAGTCTCTCTTCATAGCTGAAATTCTCCAGCCCAGACAACATCCTGGTGAATCTCCTCTGCACCCTCTCCAGTGCGATCATATCCTTCCTATAGTGTGGCGACCAGAACTGTACACAGTACTGCAGCTGTGGCCTAACTAGTGTTTTATACAACTCCATCATAACCTCCTTGCTCTTATATTCTATGCCTCGACTAATAAAGGCAAAGTATCCCATTTGCCTTCCTAACCACCTTGTCTACCTGTGCTGCTGCCTTCAGTGATCTATAGACAAGCACACCAAGGTTCCTCTGACCCTCTGTACTTCCTAGGGTCCTACCATCCATTGTATATTCCCTTGCCTTGTTAGTCCTCCCAAAATGCATCACATCACACTTCTCGGGATTAAATTCCATTTGCCACTGCTCTGCCCATCCTACCAGCCCATCTATATCGTCCTGTAATCTAAGGTTTTCCTCCTCATTATTTACGACACCACCAATTTTTGTGCTATCTGCAGATTTACTGATCATACCTCCTATATTCACGTCTAAATCATGAATGTAAACTCCAAACAGCACATGGGTCCCAGCACCGATTCCTGCGGTACTCCACTGGTCACAGGCTTTCAATCGCAAAAACAACCCTCCTCCATCACCCTCTGCCTCCTGCCACTAAGCCAATTTTGGATCCAATTTGCCAAATTTCCCTGGATCCCATGGGTTCTTACCTTCTTAACCAATCTCCCTTGTGGGATTATTTTCACAAAAGAAATGGACAATACAGACATTGCAAACGCAAAGTATTCATTAAGAACTATACCAACATCCTCTGCCTCCACACACAGGTTACCCTTATGGTTCCCAATAGGCCCTTCTCTTTCTTTAGTTATCCTCTTGCTCTTTATATATTTACAAAAGATTTTGATCTTTCCATGATTTTACTTGCCAATATTTTTTCATGCCCTCTCTGCTTTTCTAATTTACTTTTCAATTTCACCCCTACACTTTTTATACTCCTCTAGGTTTTCTTCCATATTGAGCCCTCAGTATCTGTCATAAGCTTCCCTTTTATTCCCTTAATCCTCTCCTTTAAGCCCCTTGACATTCGAAGGGCTCTGGATTTGATCGTCCCACCTTTTTTCTTTGGCCTAAACCCTCATTATCTTTTTTCTTCAATGCCTCCCACCTATCTGGCACTGATTTACCTTCAAGTAGTTGTTTCCAGGCCACTTTAGCTAAATCATCCTGGCACCAGGGAGGCAACATATCATCCTGGAGTCACTCTGTGGCCACAGAAGATCCTGTCTGTTCCCCACACTATCAAATCTCCTACCATTATTGCTCTTCTACCCTTCTTCCTCACCTATTGTGCTGCTGAGCCACCCATGGCACCATGGACTTGGCTCTGCCTGTGCTACCCAGAGGAACCATCACTCTCATATCAGCTGGAGAGTGAGATGCACTCATGGGATCCCTGCCCTGCCTGGTCCTCCTTGTTCATCTGGTGCTCACCCATTCCCTCTCTGCCTGCAAATTTTGAAGCTCTGGTGTGACCACCTCCAGAAATGAGCTATCCACAAAGCTCTCAGACTCATGGATGGCTCGTAGTGACTCCAGCCACTGTTCAAACTCTGAAACCCAGAGCTCAAGCTGCTGTAGCTGGTGACACTGCCTACACATGTGGTCATCCAGAATTTCACACATGACAAAGGACATGCATTCCACAAGGCTGAGGTTACCCTGCCATGCCTTTACTTTCACGACTATTTTCTAGAAACACTTACCAGCTATTCACCAGGTCTCACAGTTTCCCACTCCCTCACTTGGACCACTCCTTGTTTTGTAAAAAACCAGAATAGCACCTTCTCCCTCACTGTGCCAAATTCCCCGGGTTAAGTACTCTGTCTGTTACGACCGAGGCAGGAGGAGTGCACTGTTTATTCTAGTCTCACTTCTCCACAGGTCACAACATATATTTAAATTTTCTCACTTACCGATACGGTCAATTATATACTCTATTTTTCCCCGAACAAAACACACCAACCAGTTTTCTTTCATAAACAACAAAATTATCAGTTTATTATAAAACCAGTCTTAACTAATAATGAAGTAAAACATACACACACAGATTGAAATATTAAAGCCCCTTATTTATCTTAGCCCCTCAAACACACACACACACACAAATACATACACCGGTTAACCAGGAAACATAAAAGGGATTTTTGTTTATAGCGCTGCTACAAAGAAAAAAAAACACTTAGGTGGAATACTTGTCCTTGGTTTTGGTTTGGCAACCTAAATGCGTATAGATGGCTGTCACTGGGATCTTCCTAGAACAGTTCTTTCCAGGCGATGTTGAAGATCAGTTTGGGTAGTCTTTCCAAGAAATGTAGCTACAGAGGCTTCAGATGGGTCTTACAGCGGAAATGTGGCAACAAGGGTTTCCATTCCCACACATTCAATATGCAGCGTTTCTTCAAATACAGTTGGAAATCGGAAACTGACACACTGTATGCAGGATTTCTTTTCAAGAGAGAGAGAGTTGGGTGTTCTTCTTTTGGCAGGCAAAAACCAACTGTCTTTTGTAACAGTTCAAATTGAAACTGAAAACAGTCCAGAAGTCAAGTCTCCTAACCTCTATAAATCTTGACCTGTCACTTCTTTTTAAACATCTCCCCAAGTCAAAAACAACCCCTGCTGGGTAATTTAGACGTGAATATAGGAGGTATGATCAGTAAGTTCACAGTTGACACAAAAATTGGTGGTGTTGTAAATAGTGAGGAGGAAAGCCTTAGATTACAGGACGATATAGATGGGCTGGTAAGATGAGCGGAGCTATGAAGAAAGACTGGATAGGTTAGGGTTGTTTTCCTTAGAGCAGAGAAGGCTGAGGGGGGACCTGACTGAGGTATACAAAATTATGAGGGGCATTGATAGGATATATAGGAAGAAACTTTTTTCCCTTAGTGGAGAGTCAATAACCAGGGGGCATAGATTTAAGGTAAGGGGCAGGAGGTTTAGAGGGGATTTGAGGAAAAAGTTTTTCACCCAGAGGGTGGTTGGAATCTGGAACACACTGCCTGAAGGGGTGGTAGAGGCAGGAACCCTCGCAACATTTAAGAAGTATTTAGATGAGCACTTGAAACGCCGTAGCATACAAGGCTACGGGCCAAGTGCTGGAAAATGGGATTAGAATAGATAGGTGCTTGATGGCCAGCACAGACACAATGGGCCAAAGGCTTGTTTCTGTGCTGTATAACTCTATGACTCTAAGCCAAATCCAGAAACCTTCTGGTGACTTGTATTAAAAAAACACAAAGTTCAGTATCTTTTCAAGATTCCAGATGAATCAAAGTCCATAATTCAACTATCAGTCTTTGGAACATATTTTACAAAAGAAATACAAGTACTCTGGTAACAGTCACAACAGTACTCCAGGGAGCAGGATTTCATGCTACTTACTTCATTTATAAGCAAAAGCCTCCTGTATTTATACTAGCAAGAATTCCAAAGACCTGAGTCATCCCCAGCTGACCAGGTAACTAGTTCTAACTCGCCACCTAATTAACTAATTGTGTAGCTGCCACTGGAAGGCAACTTGTTTACCACTGACTAAGACTGTGAAAGAAACTACAAGTTAAGGTTATATTTAAGTTAAATGCTAAATTCAAAACTTGACTAGATTTTAAAAAGTGATTAACCCTTGAAATTCCCTCATTCACCAAATTCCCTGAGTTAAATAATCTGTCGAAGCAGTACTCTATCAAGCTCAACCCCATGCTGCATTGTTAGCTTTTCCAAGATGGAGATCTCACCTTTCAAAGAGCATTAATCTGATTAATTCTTGATCAAAGAATCCTATAGATGTGAGTCTCATAAATTATCTCTGAGTAGCCATTCAAGATTTCAACAAGGGAAGTGCAATCTACCCTACCATTGCATCGCCATAATCTATTTTATATATACACATGTATGCAAGCCCAACAAGACAAAATTCAACTCTGTGCCTCACTATTCTACTAAATTTCAAGTATGATGTGATTTTAATAAACATGATAGACAAGAGTGTTTCCCAAAAGTGACCGCACAGAAGATATGTGAACCATGGTACATGCTTCTTGTAAAATAACAGATGATCTATGTTCAGTCATGCAGGATTATTACATAACTACTCTTGCAATTGAGAATGCTTTAAAAGGCATTGGTGCAGAATGGTTTAAATAAAGGGTCTTACGAAAACAATTCATTAGATATCATTGATATTGAACAAATCCCTTATTAAATCACATCATTGCAGCAGCCCAGTGAGTTTCATCATTTGCAGTACAGCACCTTTATGCTGACTTATTCTAACTGTATAGATTATAAAATTCACATGGTGATCTAATAAATGGAATTTGTTTAGCAATGTGTTTAATACTTACGCTCTTTAAAATTTCAGACATGCCTACAATTTTCACTGGGAACATGACAGTTTTGTCCTGATCCATAGGGAAAGTGATATTTGATATGAAGTGCAAAATGTTAGAAAATAAAGAATAAGTTGTACGTATTAAGCTTACTAGACCAACTAAATGGAATGTGCCAGTATTGTTGATGTGTCTGAGATGCATTATTACTGTTTTAAGAGATTATATTAGAATCCTCAAGGTAAATTACACTCTTAATCAATTCCTCAAATTGTGCAATGACATTTGTTTACTGCCTTAAGCAGGGAAAAATATTCTATTTCATCGACTGATGATTTATTTGAAGAAGAAACTGAACGTTTCTATCTTTTGGTTAATAGCTTATAAATTGGACCAATCAAAACAAGGCTTACTTATTGAAATTTCTTTCCGAAGAGTCCACTCTGAGTATCTACAGCAATGTTAAAATAATGTCTGATAGAATATCTGTATTTTTAAGTGAACAATCACAGATAACAACAGTGCAGTTGCCCCTGCACAGCACTGAAATAGAAAGACTGGCAGAGGACATAGCTGCAATCATAAGCTGGTCTGTCAGTGCTTGTCATCTGTATGAACTCAGAACAAAGTTGCAGTTTATTTTTAAAATGCAGTACGTGTTAAAACACAGTGGTGGCATAATTTGATAGCCCCCAAAAACGGGTGTGTGGATTGTGATGCACAATCAACCTGTACCTGTTACCTCCGAAGCAGGCAGGACGCAAACTTCATGCTGTCTGCAAATTTCAATGATAATAGTATGTAGCCCAGCGTTAAATGTGCTGTGTAGCGGCACACCTCAGCAGGGGCTCAAGTTTGCGCGAGGCTATCACCTCATAAAGCTAGCCTGCACTATTTAAAGCCAGCCTGCATCTCTAAAGGGGAGGTGCATTCTGGCTGCAGCAGGTGCTGTAAGTAGCTGGGGAAGACATTCTGAAGAAGACTGACCAATGGTGCAACAGGGCAAAGGGTGTGCTCCAAGGTTCACAGACGCAGCACTAGACGTCTTTGTTGTAGGCGGTGGACAGGAGGAGAGAAGCCTTCTATCCAGAGGGGACCAGGAGGCCCGCCAGAAAAATCAGAGAAGACAATGGGCGCAGATGGTTGTCACGTTCAATGCAAGTAGTGTTGCCTCGTGGACCTGGATGCAGTGCCACAAGAAGTTTAGTCATCTTACACAAGTTGTCAAGGTCAGTGAATTCACCTTCCAATACCATATTCCACCAACTGAAACACTAGACTCAGACACCGTTCAATTCACCACACCCCCATCACTCACCTACCAACATTCTATATCAGTCATGACTCATCCTTCATATTTATTGCTTCATCTGACCCTCACACACTACTGCAAGCCTCACCCCCATATCTAACAGCTTGCACAAACTTCCAACTATTCAAGCATGACAAAGCATATCATCCAAACACATTGGACCACACTCACTGACACACATTCTTCTCTCACGCAAGACACGGTGGTTTATAACCTGAGGCAGCAGTATCTAACCAGCAGGGTCAGGCAGAGCTATATGTCCTTATCTCCATGGAGTAGACAGTGCTCTCCATCATTGGAATGGCCACGACTGAGGCTCAGGCCAGCAATGGGGTTAAAATCATTGAAAGTGATGGTATGTTCATACCTAATCCTCCCTCAAATTCCACTTCTCCCTCATCCCAAAATCTCTTCTGATTTAGAAGCTACACATGGTGGAGGCATGCACCTCTTGCTTCCCACACCCCCTCCCCACCCCAGCACAACACTACCATTAAAGGAGCCGTAAAATGGCCGCGGTCACTTTCACAGCCATTGGCAATGTTGCCCTCACCCTGCTCAGTGGCTGCGGTTCTGGCTGCAGCTGGTGGCAGATTTCTGTGAGCTCCTTCTTAGTGAAGCAAAGATGTATGACACACTGTTCCTCACTGAGGTTGAGTAGGAGAACTAATCTCAGAAGACCCTGGGTAGATATAGCTTCCTGCTGAGAGTCCTTCTCCCCTCCCCCATCACTCCTTTGAGCCGCTTGCCACCTTTGAGTCACCACTGCTCTTTCCCTACCTGGAGGACTGGAGCAGCAGTCGGCGGACCTGGGAGGAGACGGATACGGTGCGGGATCTGTAAGAGCGGGGCTCGAGGCCCTCACTTACCTGAAGACTGGAGTGGCAGTCGGCGGACCTGGGAGGAGGCGGATCCGGAGCAGGAGCTGTAAATAAAGAGCAGGGCTCGAGGCCTGCACCTACCCGGAGGACCGGAGCAGCAGTCGGCAGACCTGTGTCTGTGTCGGCACGCACTGGGTTGAAAAGTGAAAGAAAAAACTTACAATGACATCATGGGAAATCTGTAAGCTGATTGGTTGGTAAGTAATAGCTGTCACATCCGCAAAGCAGAGAACTACGTGGATAGCACGTTTCAGGAGGTTGTCACCCCGGAGCTTAAGAGAGCAAAGACAGAGAGGGGCTGGGTGGCTGCCAGACAGACAAGAAGGTCAAGGAAGGTCGTGCAGGGGTCTCTGGAGAGCATCCTAATTTCTAACCGGTATTCAGTTCTGAGTACCGATGGGAGAGGTTCCTCTGGAGAGTGCAACGAGAGTCATGACCACAGCCCCAAGGGTGGCTCAGCTGTGCAGGGAGGGAGCAGAAAAGACAAGAGAGCAATAGTAGTAGGGGATTCTATAGTTAGGGGAACAGATAGGCATTTCTGTGGTCGCAGACATGATTCCCTGGTGCAAGCGTCATGGATATCACTGAGTGGCTACAGGGCATTCTGGAAGGCAAGGGTGCACAGCCAGAGGTCGTGGTCCACATTGGTACTAACGATATAGGAAGAAAGAAGGATGAGGTCCTGCAGGCTGATTTTAGCGAGTTAGGAAAGAGATCAGCAAGCAGGACCTCAAAGGTAATAATCTCCAGATTACTCCCAAGGCCACGTGCCAGTGAGTATAGAAATAGGAAAATACATCAGATGAATGTGTGGCTGGAGAGATGGTGCAGGAGGGAGGGCTTCAGATTTCTGGGGCATTGGGACCAGTTCTGGGGAAGGTGGGACCTGTATCAGCTGGACGGACTACACCTGAACAGGACGCGGACAAATATCCTTGCAGGAAAGTTTGCTAGTGCTGTTGGGGATGGTTTAAACTAGTTTGGCAGGGGGATGGGAACTTGAGGGCAGTTTCAGATAGGACAATTTCAGGGCAGGGAATGGGAGGCAGAAAATTAGCGAGTGTCTCTGTAAACAGAAGAAGCAAGGATTAAAAAACGTGCAGCTCAGGAATTTGCCAGTGTTAAAAGGTATTTATTTAAATGCAAGGTGTATAGTAAATAAAGCCGATGAACTGAAGGCACAGATGTCAACACGATATCATTGCTATAACGGAAACTTGGCTTAAAGATGGGCAAGAATTGCAGCTCAACGTCCCTTGATATAAGGTTTTCAGGCGAGACAGAGAGGGAGATAAAAAAAGGAGGGGGTGTAGCATTATTGGTTAAGGAATCAATAACAGCTGTGAGGAGGGATGATGTGCTAAATGAATCATCAAATGAGGCCTTATGGATAGAGATCAGAAATAAAAAAGGGGCAACCACACTACTAGGCGTGTCCTATAGACCCCCAAATAGTGAGAGGGAGATAGAAGAACAAATATGTAGGCAAATATCTGAGTGCAAAAATTATAGAGCAATAATAGTTGGGGATTTCAACTACCCTAATATCAACTGGGATACAAACAGTGTGAAGGACACAGAGGGCACAAAATTCTTGAATTGCATTCAAGAGAACATTTTTAGCCAGCAGGTAACAAGCCCAACGAGATGGGGTGCAATTCTAGATTTAGTCTTCGATAATGAAGCTGAGCAAGTGGATGAAATAGCAGTGGATGACCATTTTGGAGATAGTGACATTTAGCATAATCATGGAAAAGGACAAAGATAAAAGAGGAGTAAAAGTTCTAAATTGGGGAAAGACAAATTTTACGAAACTGAGAGGTGATCTGGCGAAAGTGGACTGGATACAGCTACTTGAAGAAAAATCAGTGGCAAACCAGTTGGAGGCATTCAAAAACAAGATTCTACAGGCACAGTGTATGCATGTCCCCACAAAGATAAAAGGTGGTACAGCCAAATCTAGATCCCCCTGGTTATCTAGAAGCTTACAGTTTAAGTTAAAGCAGAAAAAGAAAGCTTATGACGATCACAAAAAACTTAATACTTTAGAAGGTCTAGAGGAGTATAGAAAGTGCAGGGGTGAAGTAAAAAAGTAAATTAGAAAAGCAAAGAGAGGCATGAAAAATTATTGACAGGTAAATTCAAGGAAAACCCAAAGATGTTTTATCAGTACATTAAGAGCAAGAGGATAACGAAGGAAAGGGTAGGGCCTATCAGACATGTACAAGGGAACTTATGCATGGATGCAGAAGATGTGGACAGGCTTCTTAATGAGTTTTTTGTCTCTATCTTCACAAAGGAAAGGGATGATGCAGACATTGTAGTAAAGGAGGAGGAGTGTGAAATATTAGATACGATAAGCATAATGAGAGAGGAAGTATGAGAGGGTCTGACATTCTTGAAGGTGGATAAATCGCCAGGGCTGGACGGATTGCATCCCAGGTTGTTAAAGGAAGCCAGGGAGGAAATAGCTGATGCACTGAGCTTCATCTTCAAATCCTCACTGGATACGGTCGAGGTGCCAGAGGATTAGAGGTCTGCAAACATTATACCATTGTTTAAAAAGGGAGCGTGTAATAAGCCAGGTAATTATAGGCCAGTGAGTCTGACCTCGGTGGTGGGTAATTATTAGAATGAATTCTAAGAGACAGGATAAACAGCCACTTAGAAAGGCACGGATTAAACAGGGATGTCAGCATGGATTTGTTAAGAGAAGGTCATGTCTTACATACTTGATTGAGTTTTTTGAGGAAGTAACAAGGAGGATTGATAAGGGTAGTGCAGTGGTCTACATGGATTTTAGTAAGGCATTTGACAAGGTCCTGCATGGCAGACTGGTCGATAAAATGAAAGCCCATGGGATACAGGGGAATGTGGCAGGTTGGATCCAGAATTGGCTCAGTGACAGGAAGCTAAAAGTTGTAGTCGACGAATGTTTTGCGAATGGAAAGCAGTTCCACAGGACTCAGTGTTGGGATCCTTGCTGTGGCGTTCCACAGGGCGCAGTGTTGGGACACTTGCTGTTTGTGGTATATATTAATGATTTGGTCTTAAATGTGGGAGACATGATTGGGAAATTCGCTGATGACACAGAAATTGGCCGTGTAGTTGATAGTGAAGAGGATAGCTGTTGACTCCAGAATGATATTAATGGTTTGGTTGAGTGGGCAGAAAAGTGGCAAATGGAATTCAATCCAGAGAAGTGTGAGGTAATGCATTTGGGGAAGGCAAACAAAACAAGGGAATACACAATAAACGGGAGGATATTGAGAGAGATAGAAGAAGGGAGACACCTTGGAGTGCATGTCCACAGGGTGCCTGAAAGTGGCAGGACAGACAGATAGAGTTGTGAAGAAGGCATATGGAATGCTTTCCTATATTGGCTGCAGTATAGAATACAAAAGCAGGGATGTAATGCTGGAACTGTATAAAATGCTGGTTAGGCCACAGCTGGAGTATTGTGTACAGTTCTGGTCACCACATTACAGGAAGGGCATAATTGTTCTGGAGAGAGTACAGAGGAGATTTACAAGAATGTTGCCAGGGCTTGAAAATTGCAGCCGTGAGGAAAGATTGGATAGGCTAGGGTTGTTTTCCTTAGAACAGAGGAGGCTGAGGGGTGACTTAATTGAGGTGTACAAAATTATGAGGGGCCTAGATTGAGTAGACAGGAAGGACCTGTTTCCCCTAGCGGAGAGGACAATTACCATGGGGCACAGATTTAAGGTGAGTGGTAGAAGGTTTAGAGGGGACATGAGGAAAATCGTTTTCACCCAGCAGGTGGTGGGTGTCTGGGATTCACTGTCAGGAATGGTGGTGGAGGCAGAAACCCTCAACTCATTTAAAAGGTACCTGGACATGGACCAGAAGAGCTGTAACCTGCAAAGCTACAGACCAGGTGCTGGAAGGTGGGATTAGATTGGGCGGCTAGTTTTTATCAGCCGGCACAGACACGATGGGCTGAATGGCCTCCTTTTGCGCCGTAATTTTTCTATGGGTTCTATGGTTCTCCCTCTCATGCTGCAGGCCAAGCAGGATACAAACTAATTTACCCATGTCTAGGAGCAAGTAGTCTGAGCAGAACCCTTGAAGTCAGAAACAAGTCCTTCAGTGCAGTCCCAGTCGACTTCAGCAACTTTAAATAGCACTAAAATACCACCAAACACTTAGCCAAACTCAGCAACAGCCAGTAAAAATCAATCAGCAACTAATCTGAAAGTAATAGATGCTCTCTTTAATTAGCATTGATGGTGGTGTGAGTCCTTTTTGTTGCTGAATATATATTCCACTGTGCGAGGTTAATAGAGGGCATCAGCTGGAACACTGAGGTTGATAACTGCAGTGCTGACATCAAATTAGCATTACACACTGAATGACATCACGATCTGCCTACTCTGCATGCTCCTGGCGCATGCTCCCTGCACCCACACTAACGCCCTCATGAAAAATGGCATCTGGCATGGCTGGACCAGAAATGTGCGTGCATGCCGCAGACGCTATTTTGGAACAGAATTTTGTGGCCATTAACACTAAAACTGAAATTCTGCTCTCAATCTTAACACCTCCACCCACACCCCTACCACACGCCCCGACCACACAACCCCCGATTTTCATTCCTTGATTACTTCT
This sequence comes from Heterodontus francisci, assembly GCF_036365525.1. Classification (NCBI taxonomy): domain Eukaryota; kingdom Metazoa; phylum Chordata; class Chondrichthyes; order Heterodontiformes; family Heterodontidae; genus Heterodontus; species Heterodontus francisci. Next base: position 85,475,700 of record NC_090373.1, read on the forward strand.
GCTTTTGTTAAATCTCTGCCAAATGTACAGCAGAGATTCCAGATGGAGGAACAGCCCACATCAGATCAGACTCAAACAGACTAATCCCACTAACACCAAGCTTATTACCGAGTGACATATGCACCAAAAGGATGATCTCTTATTCACTGTTCCCACTCTGCAATTTGAATCATGAAGTGGAGAATGGAGAAGTAACACATAAATAGTAGTATTTCAAAAGAATTACTTAAGCATAGAGGTGATTTATGATTAAGTACTAACGTGTAGTCCTAATATGTGGAGCTATCTTCTTTTAAACTCTCTGCAAAGAAAGATCAGTTCATATCATCAGGATGCTTCTTTGATTCTCTTTCTCAGTAAGTGAAAATAAGCAGTGGATTTCCCCCAACCCACCCAATCCCATACTCTTTGGCTGACTCGCCTTTGTGAAATATTATCCATGAATGCAGTCCAAACTTGGCTGCCGCAACATCATACAGTAGCAACTAGACCAACAACTCCTGTCACTCAATTACATTTTATTAATTAGCCTCAATACTCTTTAAAAATAATCAATCTTGATGCCAGTTTTTTTTTTCTTGCTTGACAGTTTTTACTTGTACTGCAGTAAAGTGTTTTACGCTGCTCATACAAGAAACATAGAAAGTTGGCATGCAGATACAGTGAGCAGTTAGGAAGGCAAATGGCATGTTGGCCATTTTTGCAAAGGGATTTTTGTTATATTCTTTGATGGGATGGCAAGGCCAGCATTTATTGCCCATTCCTAATTGCCCTTGCCTTCTTGAACTGCTGCAGTCCATGTGGTGTAGTTACATTCACAGTGCTGTTAGGAAGTGAGGATTTTGACCCAGACACAGTAAAGGAACGGTGACATAGTTCCAAGTCAGGATGGTGTATAACTTGGAGGGGAGCTTGAAGATGGTGGCATTCCCATGCTATTGCTGTTCCCATGAGGTTGTGGGTTTAGAAAGTTCTGTTGAAGGAGCCTTGGTGAGTTGCTGCAGTGCAGCTTGTAGCTGGTACATAGTGCTACCACTGTGCGCAAATGGTGGAAGGAGTGAATGTTGAAGGTAGTGGATGGGGTGCTAGCAGGATGCTTTGTATTGGATGGTGTTCAGTTTCTTGAGTGTTGCTGGAGCTGCACTTATCCAGGCCAGTAGAGAGTATTCTATCACACATCTGACTCGTGCCTTATAGATGGTGCACAGGCTTTGGGGAGTCAGTAGATGAGTTACCTGCCACAGAATTCCCAATCTCTGACCTCTTCTTGTAGCCGCAGTATTTATATGGCTGGTCCAGTTAAGTTTCTTTAGTTTTAGTTTTAGAGATACAGCACTGAAACAGGCCCTTCAGCCCACCGAGTCTATGCCGACCATCAACCACCCATTTATACTAATCCTACACTAATCCCACATTCCTACCACATCCACACCTGTCCCTATATTTCCCTACCACCTACCTATACTAGGGGCAATTTATAATGGCCAATTTACCTATCAACCTGCAAGTCTTTGGCATGTGGGAACCCCCCAGGAGATTGATGGTGGGGATTCAGCGATGTTAATGTCATTGAATGTCAAGGGGAGATGGTTAGATTCTCTCTTATTGGAGATGGTCATTGCCTGACACTTGTGCGGCACAACTGTTACTTGCTGCTTTTCAGTTCAGGAATGAATGTTATCCAGCTCTTGCTGCATGTGGGCTCGGACTGCTTCAGTATCTGAGGAGTTGCAAATGGTACTGAACACTGTGCAATCATCAATGAACATCCCCACCTCTGACCTTATGATGGAGAGGTCACTGAAGCATCTGAAGGTTTTTGGGCCTAGGACACTACCCTGAGGAACTCCTGCGCTGGAGTACAAAAATAAGGAAACCTTGCTAGAATTGTGTAGGGCTTTGGTGAGACAACACCTGGTGTACTGTGCGCAGTCTTAGTCTCCATATTTAAGGAAGGATGTACTTGCCTTGGAGGCGGTACAGCGAATGTTCATTAGATTGATTCCCTGGGATGGAAGGTTGGCCTGTGACGAGGAGCTGTGTAAATTGGACATATACTCTCCGGAGTTTAGAAGAATGAGAGGTGATCTTATTGAAACACACATGATTCTAAAAGGGGTTGACAGGGTATACACTGAGTTTGTTTTGCTTGGCTGGGGACTCTAGAACATTGTGGCACAGTCTAAGGACAAGGGGTTGATCATCTGGAGTGAGATGAGAAGAAATTTCTTCACTCAGATGGTTGTAGATCTTTGGAACTGTCTACCCCACAAGGTGGTGGACTTTCCATCATTGAATATATTTAAGGCTGAGATAGACAGATTATGGGTTTTTAAGGGAATCAAGGGATATGGGAAGTGGGCAGGAAAGTGGAGTTGAGGCAGAAGATCAACCATGATCGTATTAAATGTTAGAGCAGGCTTGAAGGCCGTATGGACTACTCCTACTCCTAGTTTTTATGTTCTTAAGTTGCTCACATACACTTGATGACTGTGTCTGTATAATTGTTAGTATTTAGATTTTATTGCAATAGACAAAATAAAATGTGCTGATTTCAAGAGCTGTTTTCTACTCATACTTTAGAAATATACCTAATAGTATTATTGCATATTAAATTTGTCAGACAATATTGTTTGGAAAAATAATAAAAGATTATCTTATTTGTGAGATAATTTACTTCAATAAAGCAAGTACAATTGGAATAATCCTTCTGACTTTAATTTGCCAGGCAGTTTACTTAACAGAAGGGATGAATTATTCCTGACATTTTCCTGATGATGATGATCAATTAATTTTTTATTGTGACTCTCAATATATACTTTTTTTTATTCTTTCATGGGATGTGGAAGTCGCTGGCAAGGCCAGCATTTGTTGCCCATCCCTAATTGTCCTTGACAACTGAGTAGTTTGCTAAGCCATTTCCGAGGGCAGTTAAGAATCAACCACGTTGCTGTGGGTCTGGTGTCACATGTAGGCCAGGCCAGGTAAGGATGGCAAATTTCCTTCCCTACAGGAAATTAGTGAACCAGATGGGTTTTTACAACAATCAATGATAGTTTCATGGCACCGTTAGTGAGACTAGCTTTCAATTCCAGATTTTTTTTATTAATTAATTGAATTTATTAAATTCCACCAGCTGCCATTATTAGATTTGAACCTATGTCCCCAGGACATTAGCCTGGGCCTCTGCATTACTAGTTCAGTGACAGTACCACTCTGCCACCATTTCCGTCCTGATATTTATTCCGTCAGGTTATGAAAAAACTATTTCCAATTACTTTTCAAAGGGAATATTTGAAAAAAAAGATAAAAACTTTAGGTAGCATTCAAAAACATTTGGAAGTCAATCTAGGTCATTAGAAATCGAAGAACTAATGGCCACTGAATCCACGGCTGAGAGTTTTTCGGTGTTTTCCTGCAAATTTGAACCTTGTCTAACAGCACACTTTCAACTTGCAGCAGTGTCCATACAGACTGACAGTAATGATTTGTATTTTAAATAATGTAAGCAGATACTTGTTGTCAATGTTAGCTATTCCTTCCTCTGCTCATAGGATAAGGAGATGATGCAGTACCAGTGCTTCTATTTTTAATATTTCAAACTACTCTGCTCCACAACAGTCATAATTCATTAAAATATTTCAATGCTGAATATTTAACTTAAGATTCCAGTCTGCTAAATCTGTTAATTAAGTAAAATAATTATGACATTTTATATAACAATGGCATATTTTCCATACCAATCATACATTTTCTATTAATATTGCAATTCAGTAACTCCCTTAGCTAAACATTCTAAGATTCAGCACAATTCTGAGGTTAATTTGTGGCATAAACTTTCTGAAAGTAGTAAACTCACTGTTAGATGTCGCCCATGTTATTTTTTTATAAGGCTTCTTTTCCAACAAATTTGTTGGAATAGTATGAATGAGGTCAGAGTCTATTTAAATAAAGGAAATGAATACATTTACATACCATTCGCCACCATCTTACCGGCTCCCGGGATCTTCCGTGCAACGGGCGGCTCTCAAGCTCCTTCATTTCCCATCCAGAGAAAGCTGGCACCACCGAGGTGGGGAAGCGGTAAACTTATGATTTTTAGTGAAGTGGTGGGGGGGGTAGGGGAAGGGGTCCTCTCTGCATTTTGTGGGGGGTGGGGGGCGGAACAGGGTTGCCATTTGTTTTCATTGTATTGAGTGGGGGGACAGGTCAGAATTTATTTACAGTGTAGTGGGGGTGATGGGTATGGAATTAAACTCTGTAGTAGCTGTGCAGGTCTGGCAGCCCTTTAAAAATGGGGTCAGCGCCTGCGCAGAAGCAGCTCACGCCGTTCACGGTGTCGCTGAGGCCGCTCCGCCACATGATTGGGGAGTGCGTCCTGCCCTGTGTATTTAAATGAACTGCCTTGTGCTAGATTGCAGTGGCATGGCGGCACGTGGCCCGTGCGTGCGGGCCGCCGTTTTTTTCACCTGCCGCCACTCCTGGTGGCGGGAGAATAAAATTCAGCCCGTTGTATCTGACATACAATAACTACTCTAGCAGCAGGTAGCGAGTCAGGATTTAGCAATGGCACTACAGGTTGAATTGGAAATGACTTGTGTTCCTTTTAATTGTTTCTGAACTGAACTAAGAATGATGACTCGGATACTAAACACAATTAAATCTTCTTGCCAAAAGCACTGTTAAACTTCCCACCTGCATGACATTGTTTCCGGCCTTTTAATTTCCCTGTCGGCATCACCTTCCTTCTACATCTGCTTCTAGCTCATTTGATCTGTGCTTGTGGTTCTGTGTTGCTGGTCTCTGGCGAACATGTGTGTATATGCTTATTATTTAATAGATGCATTGACTCTGCACTGGGGAGTTTCTGCATAGGTTTAGTTCCCGTAATTACCAAGAATGGCTTGTTCTGGAAAGTCGACACAGGATTCTCCATGTAATTTTCTGGGTAAAGGCCACATTGCAGTACGGCTTTTAATCAAAGCTCTGATTACATCACAAAATCATAGTCAAAAACAGAAATTGTTGAATGCCCTCAGGAGGCCAGGCAGCATCTGTAGAGAGAACAGAGATGTTAGCACTTTGGGTGTGGATCCTGCGCCAAAACTGTTTTGTTTGAGATTTATAGCATCCACAGGATTTTTGCTTTTCATCACAAATCACAATGTTATGCATTCCTGTGATTACAAGCATTGTGGCTTACCTTTGAAGATAGTTGGATGACAATGCCACTTTAAACAAAATAACTTAGCCAGCTAAAGGCAAAATATTGTGTGAAATATGTATAAAGCCTTAAAATAAACAAATGTGTCTACCTTGATGCAACAAGTTAAATACCAGCTTGAGCCAAAGTGACTGCAAGGGAAAGTGTTAGCATAAAATATAGAAATTTAAAAATTGACATACTATAACTGAAAAAGATTTTAAGGTTTACCTCCCACATTGAGTAATGCCTCTGTGGATTGGACTCCAAGCTATCATGTTTAATATTGGGTCAATTGACATTCTTGAAGAGTGGGTTAAGAACAAAGTGAGGGCAATCAAAATAAGTACAGAAAGAAATGATGGGCGGAACTTTTAATTTCACAGGGGCATTGTCATGCTAGGCCCCCATCTGCCAAGAATGAGGCACATTAATTTTGTCATGAACATTGATTTTAAACTGTTACAGGAGTGAGGGGAGAACTTGTTGAATAGATCAGTCATGGCTGGAAAATACATTTGCATAATAACAAACGGTGTTTGGAAGGACAAAGCAGCCATTCTCTGACACATTCAACCCACAATGGACTTTTGATCACCAGATGTTGAAGGTGGGGGTGCTCGCATTCCAGGTTGACTGCTAAGATAGCCGAATGCACAAACAGACATGGTCAAACCAGCTAGTCACATGACTAATCTGCTGGGTAAGATGGGACAATGCAGCAGTGAAATAAATTGTATGGTGCTTTAACATGAAACAGAAATGTGAAACTAACACTGTGAAACATCCAAGTGAATATATTTGTGCAACTAAAAATTATTTATCTTCCTTTTTCTACTTCTACATGGTGCCACCCCTGGAGCTTCAGCAGAGCTTGAGACAGGCTGCTCATATCCCTGCTCTGACTTACATCCTCTGTGTTTGGGAGACTGGGAGGATCCCGCCAAAGACTGCCCCACCTGCAGCTGTGCAGGGGCACACCTGACCATCGCGACAGGTGGCAGTATGTGGGGCTCTGACTGAGTGGGTGGCAAGGGGTCAGAAGGAAAAGGGCTTGTAGCAGAGTACCCAATTCCATGTCCCCTTTCTCCATCTTCCCTCTCATGGTCCACCTGCACTTCCCTGCTAGCCAAGAGCTGGAGAACATTTTGCTGCACTTCAATGAGCCACTGAACATCCGTGGTGAGGTTTTCCTCAATCCTGCTTAAGGTGGCATTCTGACTGCACAGGCCTCTGGTGAGGGCCAGCATACACTTGTCTGATGCTCCATGCAGGTGGCCGTTCTTTCCTTGCGGGTAGATGTCATTGCGAAGGCCTGAGGCATGACGGCACTCATTCTAGAGACATACTCCTCCAATTTATCTCCATTCGTGCGCAGCACAGCTGGAAGGGCTGACAGAACCTCACACATTTCCTGCTGCTCCAGAATTGTCCTCTTCATCAACGGACCCTGAAGCTCAACATTTTCCTCCAGCTGAGCAGAGCTTGGAAGATCCTGTACCCTCTGATGGGGAGTCTCCATTCCTGTACCTGTCTCCAACACCTGCTCCTGCTCACTTGTGATGTGTACTTCACCATGTGACAACCCAACTAGTCGTCTTGGCGGTCCCACTGAGGTATGTGTGAACTGGTGGATGGTGCAGTTGCATCCTATGATGGTGCATTATCAGAATGAGTGATTTCCTCTGAGGGACACTTGAAAGACCTGTAGGAGATGAAAAACATGAATTAGAACTGACAAGGTGTTAATTCATCATTACGTACATTATCATTTTTATTGCCTGCTGACATCAAGTTAACATGAATGAGTGTTGTATACCATGTGGCTATGTGATATTTAATCTGTCACCAGGTAGCTGGGAGACCCCCATATCTCCATCTCCAATGGTCCAAAATGTTAAGACCAGGCTTATCTCCAACACCTGCAGGTGTTAAAGTGGAGATAACTGGAGGCCCACCTCTGGTTCTTTGCCTCTCCCTAGTTTTCTGTGCTCTCTTCTGTAAAGAGAGAAAGAAGAGATATATGAGTGTGAGAAATGGAATGCTTTGAGAGACTGACAGGACAACATTTGTGGAGGGCCATTGTGAGAGCTGGGTGTGACATTGCATTAAAATGGGGGTGAGTATCAATGGTGGCTCGTCAGATGGGGATGTGAGGAGGTGCCTGGACATAGAGGGATGGGTGCACTTGCAAGGTCGGTTGGTATGAGGAGTGATGTGCAGGAAAGGACTTGAGAAGGCAGAGTGAGGGAGTTTGGGGTAAGAAGCAGATCAGGATATTCTTGAATGTGCCAGGCCACTCACCTTGATTAGATTCTTGAACCACTTGCAGAATTGTATCCAGAAGTGAGGCAGCACACTCCTGCTGGTGATCTCCTCTGCCATTTCCAGCCATGCCTTTTTGTCTGAGGCAGGCTTCTTCCTCCTGTCTGCACGGAGCAGAATGCCCCTACAGGCTCTTACAGCTGTAGCATCATGTCCAGAGACACATCGCTGAAGCAAGCTGCTGCCTTTCTATATTATGCCTCAATCTCTGGAGCTTTTTGCTCTGTCTAATTACCTTTACAAGGCTTTAAGTTTGATCCTTGCAATATCCCTTTAAATAGTTGAGCTGAAATAGACTGCTACAGGTCGTCATTACACCACTTGCTTTAATTGGTCGGAAAGCCAGAAATCAGATGCAAATACAGTGGTTGGGTTAAAAACCCACTGCCAAATGCACTGAATATATTTCCGGGTTCCCCGCAAGCTGCCAGAAATTAAAAATTCAGCTTATGGCCCAGAATTTCCTCAGAGCTACTCTCACTTCACTGAAATAACTTTTTGGCTTGTGCTCGAGAAACGCACGTTAGTAGGGTTTCCGCTGCACTCCCGCTGATGTTATGGCAGCAAAGTGGGAACAGCTCCAAGAAAATTCCAGGCCTATCTTTTTTAATCTGTACATTTAGAAACTTGAATCCCAGTTTATGATGGGTTTAGTCTGTGGTAGTAACCCTAATGTTATTGTTGGAATTTTTCACTGGTGTTATTTGTAAGAGCGCTTTGCAATTAACCAGATTTTATGGGGGAAAAAAATGCAAGGTGTTCATTCATATCCATCAAACAAGTTGTAAATACCTGGTTTTGAATCCCAAAATGCCCAGCTTCATGTGCATTCCTTATAAACTTTTGTTAATCGATCTTCCAGCTATGAGAAATTGACTTTTTTGGCTTGCACCAGTTCAATCTAGTGAGCCAAGAAAATAAACTAGTGCATTTTACTACGTTAAAGGTGCTATAAAAATACAAGTTGTTGTTGGTACTAAACACTGTATTTTTACTGCCATATATTTTTTGTGCAGATTGCCAGACCTGATAATGTTTCTTCTAATGTTGAGCAAATCTTTTCTGTAAGTAAAACTGCAAGGAATTCTTTTTTAAAAAACCTTTGGCAGCCTAAATACATACATTCAATAGTTAAAGTATTCTATTGGCAAAGGACCAGATTACTATTATCAGATGGTTACTTAAATGTTCATTTGCTAAGAACTGAATTTCACAGCGGATGAGATAACTATTCTTTCATCTCAGACATCTGGGTTTGAATGTAATCTTAACCAGTGAGACAAAACTCTCCTCTCTCTAATAGCTGTAGTGTTGCGCATTCCCAATGGAAATTCACACTGAAGACCTAACACTAATTAGAGTATGCTTTAGCTGTTCGTCCCTGGCAACCAGTGGTGGATAGAGGGCATTTAATTTTTTAGATTCAGAGGCCTGTGATGCTGACATGATGCATAAAGTGGAAAAATGTTTTCCAGCACCTTAATGAACATAAAATTCATTGAACCCTAAAGATTCTAAGCCTGCAAAATTCCAGATCAAAATGTTTGTAGTTGTTTGAGCCCCAAAGGTTGTAAAAGATCAGGATGTTGCCTTTTCATCATGGGCTGGATTTTTAAAAAGCGTTTGGGGTCCGGATCAGAGGCAGAGGGGCCTGCAATTTGCAGCCACCTGTCTCCGTGCCAGTTCCCCACCACAATCCCAACCCTAAACTATTTTGAAAGAGGCAGGCTTGGGGTTGGATCAGCTACCCACGGGCAAGTGATGGGAAGTCAATTTAGGTTAATTAGATATGATTAAGGGGCCTATTAACGACACATTCCTGTGCCGACTGGAATTTCCAGTCAGCAATGTTGGCAGCCACATTGGCTGGGCTCACAGCGGGAAGGGGACGGGTCAAGCGAAGGACCCCCCACCCCCAACCTGTAATAGCTGTTGGGCCACAGCTGTGGCTGCTGGTTGTTCCCCAGGGAGGTTGCCCCACCAGGATCGTAGCCAGGCAGCTGTGGCATGTTGAAAAATAAGATATACCTGCCCTTGTTCCCCGCTGTCTGCATCCTCACATTGACAGCTCTGACCTCGGCTGGTGGGGCTGCTGATCTCGAGTGCTGTAGACCCTTGTCTTGGCCCTCCAGCGTTGGGAGCCCGCCCGCTGTCCCTGAAGCTTTGAAAATTGCGGTGTGCATGTCTAAAGCACGATGTGTGGAGTCAGAACCCGGAACTAGCCCCCATGTCCGTTTCTCGACCCTTAATTAAAAAGTCAGCCCCAAGATTCAGAGTTCACACTTTCTAACTCTTCAAAGGTGTCACCAGGAGAGTCTTGAAGTTAGTTCCGAAGAAGGGTCACTGACCCGAAATGTTAACTCTGCTTCTCTTTCCACAGATGCTGCCAGACCTGCTGAGTGATTCCAGCATTTCTTGTTTTTGTTTGAGTCTTGAAGTTAACTTGGTTATGCTTTGTAACAAGGCTCAAAATACATTCATAAATAATATAGTTGCAATTCTGCTATACATAGTGACCAGAGAAACTCTTCTCCTCTTATGAATTTGCATATAAGGTTAGTTTAAAATCAGCACAGCATTGCACAATTTTATGGCCAAAGTGTGTATTGCACATTATTGTTGTTAATGGCAATCGTGAATTTGCTGGATTTACGCCTGTTTTCGTGTCACAGTCACTTGGGCTAAAAAATAATTGTGTAGGTGGCTGGATGTTGACGTGATTTATGGCCCTCACAGAACTCAGTCTGGGAAGCCAACAAAGGGACCATAAAAGATGTAGAGCCTCACCCCAGCTGTCTGGAAATTGTTTTCAGATTTAATTTTTAATTTTCTCAGGTTTGGCAGTCTTTTCTTGTAATTTTGCTATCCAGCCCCCTTCTATACATTAAGAAGGTGACAGTATTGCAATGATCTATCCAGGCGAGAACCCTGTGGAACCAGTGGATCCCAACCTGTGGGCTGAATTTTACGGCCCCTTGAGGCCGTGAGTCGCGGTGCGGGGCTGGTAAAATGCTGCGGGGAGAGGCCCGCCTCAACCCGTAACGTTGAGAAGTGCCAGTTGCATATTACCGGCAGCGGGAGGACCTTGGTGTGGCCCCTTTGCCGCCAAGCGGCTGGCCCTTCACCTCCATATTAAAATGAACCCTAATGACATTCAAATTAACTTACCTGCAGGCGGTGGCCATCCCACTCCGATATTACGACCACCGTTCGTGCTCCGCGCACCTTCAGAACTCCGCACAGAGTTCCAGGTGAGAACCTGATGGGGAGGGTGGAGCAATAGAATTTTCAGGGCGGGAGGGGTGGAAGAATGGGGAAATCAATTTTAATTGGGTGTGGGGATGGTGGGAAGAGGTTGAAGAGCTAAAGATTGAAGGCTGGGGAGGAAAGTTCAGGTCTTTGTAAAATCAATGGATGACCATTTCGGGCAATGAAAGAACTATTGGGGGGGGGTTGGGGAAGGGCCTCCATCTTAAGTGCAATCCTTCTTTAAAAATTTAAATGTCTGTTAAGGGCTTAAAGCCCCTTAAAAATGGCGCCAGTGCCTGCGCGAGGCCGCTCTGCCCCCTCTATTAGAATTAGCCACGAACTGCGGCACACTCATAAAATTCAGCCGTATATCCCTGGGCCAATGGATGGTGCCCCCCCCCCCCCCAACACCCCAGCAAACCCCGCCCAGGATATCATGGTGGCAGCACAAAGACAAACCAGTGGTTCAGATATTTGGACAATGATAACTAATCCCCAGAGTCACAGCATCTGAATGGAGCTGCATTGGGAAGTCTGGAACTGATACCCTTAGGGCCGCAAATGCAACGAAAGATGGGCAAGATTGAAGCAAAAAATTCAGTAAAATAGTGGAATAATGAACAGTCAGCAAACAGCATCAGTATAGAAGCTGATGAAAAGAAGCAGTAAACTTTTGTCAGAAAAACTCAACAAGAGAGAACTACTGAAAATGTAACAGTTTTAAAACTGGTAGGCAAGGCCTACAACCCACACTCTGCCCCACATACAAAAGTATTGTTGGGCAGCAGTGCAGCCTGTGTTCTAAAAGTTCCCCTTGCTGCTGGTTACAGAGGCTGCTGTAGCTTCTCTTCTTCCTCCATCAGAATTAAGAAGCACCCATGATAATGGTAAAATTTTTAGTCAGGATGAGGAAATAAAAAAAAAGCAATTTCTAAGCTTTGAAATACCTTGACAATCCAATAATCATCAAAGCACAGAAATCTTAACAGTCCAAATGACTGCCGGGAAATCCCTCTTTAACCAGTTTGTCCAGACAGGTCAGTCAATCTCACAGGTTTTACTGACTGGGTTGGCTGCTCGGTGGGGTGATAGTCCCACCTAGTTAAAATAACATCGGAGTCTATAAGAGATGATGGGACCCTGTATTGAATCTATTTATCAGGTGACCCGCCAGTTTCCACTGGAAGCATTTCTGACCTGAGCCACTGGAACTCATAAGATCATGATTGGAGAGTTCACGGTCAGAACAAGATGATGAGTGGATCCCAACAATTTTAACAGCTCACTTTCCCCGCCGCTTCCTGGTGGTAGGGTTAGAATTGGGGTCCCATTTTTGGTCCTTGAAGTGTACCCTTACTTTGCTAAGTTAGTCCTACGGCAGTTAAAGAGGCCACCTTGGCAGTCTTATGTAATTTCAGATACAGACAAATGGAAGAAACATTTATGCCATGACATTCCATTTCTAAAGTGTGTAGAAGCCAACAAAAAGTCTTCTTCAATGGCTGATGCCACTATACTAGTTGAAATTGAATGTGCTTGACTGAGGGACGTTGAAGTCTGGGGCTGCATTTTGTGGACTACAGCATTTAATAGGAGTACAGCTCTCAAAACCTAGCAATATACTGCCTTCATTTTTGTTTAAAGTGAAACTTGGTAGATTTGGTCCACCTAAATGATTGCCCCATATTTAACTTACAATTTTTTTCCTGCATAGTAAAGAACTTTGGAACTGCAGCAATAAATACAGATCAAGAAGATCTGACATTCCTCTGTAAACTGGTGTCCTTGTATAGTGACCCAGGCTGTTAACATGGAATATCATAAGCTTGGTTTGTTGCTTTCATATTATGCCTATATAACTTCCCTTTGTGATGCTTTTCTGCAGCTTGGGTACTGGCTTCCAGCATGTTACAGCTGCTTTGACTTTCTATGCACCCACGGGATAATGTCTGTTTGATCTGGAGGTGCCAACTGCTCAGAATAACAAAAATTTGTTATTCACTACAGTTTTAACCAGGGATCTGCTCATATGAGAAGTTAACCATACTCACCTAGACCCTGACTTTAGCAGTGTAAAATTTTCCACTGTTGCTGGTATCTTAAGCAAAAAAAAAATTAGCATTCATTTGAAAAAGTATACTTTTAAACTGATTGCTGTGAAAATGTTCACATCATTCGTCCAAAAAGACGATTCTTATTTAAAATCTAATCGTAAAAGAACTTTCCATTAGGTCAAATTTATATTAAAAAAACTACCAACACTGTCTAGTTTTAAATTGCTACATTCAAAGGCTGGACAGCTAGATATGCTCAAGATACAACAGCATAGCATGCTCAGTGGGCAGTAAATAGGCACAGTAAGACTAGAACAGAGACTGAAACATTTGTTGGGAATTATTAGAAAGCGGTTATATATCTTAGCTCATAAAATATCAATGATTACAAGAGACTTGCTTCATCGAGGGATTTCTGGTTATTATGGTTCACATCTTATTGGTTGTTAAAATAACACAATTTCCTTTTAGTAAACAACATGAACATAAGAAATAGGAGCAGGAGTAGACCATTCAACCCCTCAAGCCTGCCCCACCATTCAATAAGATCATGGCTGATCTGTCCCAGGCCTCAACTCCTCTTTCGGGCCTGCTCCACATACCCCTCGACTCCCCGAGATTTCAAAAATCTATCTACCTCCTCCTTAAATATATTTAGTGACCTAGCCTCCACAACTCCCTGAGGTAGAGAATTCCAGAGATTCAGCACCCTCTGAGAGAAGAAATTCCTTTGCATCTCAGTTTTAAATGTGTGCTCCCTTATTCTGTAACTATATCCCCTAGTTCAAGATTCCCCCACCAGTGGAAACATGTTCTCAACATTTACTGAAAATATCTTCTGAAAATTCAGAGCTCTGAACTAAAATAATTCTGGAAGACTTGCAGCTAATTTTCAACATGACTTGAAGGGATAGAAGAATAATTAAACTGAATAATTGACCATTTACAATGGAAAATGTTCTATCTTGGACCAATTTATCCTGATTTTTACTGATTACCAGCACCATAGTAAGTGGGGGGGAGGGCATCCGAGTCAGTCACTAATTTCCACTAATAAGTCTTCATTATCAAGAAGCATTATCACATAGCAGATATATAATTTGCTAAGAATGTGAAGGACATTCTATGACTCCTTTACAGATATCTTTCCACTCCACCACCCTTCAGCTGTCGATCATTGACATTTACCACTGTAGTCAGTATTCAGCTAACAAAGTTGATAGGCTTCATGCGAATGTGACATCATTATGCTCATAAATAACCTACAAATCTGTGGAATTTTGATTTTGTGAAATAATCTACAGAAACAGCACTAAAAGAATGCAGCCTCTGGATTGGAATTAAGATGTTTATTTGAATCATGATAAAACTGCCTTCTCTCATGAAATTATTGTAATTTTATTCTTAGCTGTTTATTACGGTTCACACCATTTGTAAGAAAATACTTCATATCCAACATAGAAACGCATTGTAAGATTATATGGCATTTTATTGCTCATAAAATAAAATCAATAACATTGTAATAATGTTTTAGAAAATACTTAACCTTGGCCAGGATTTTCTCTGGAGCAATTAGAAGTAAATCTACCACTGTTTTTGTGCCTATGGGAGAAACTAGGAACAATGATATTCAAATATTTGTCATGCAGATATTACAACAGCAATGTCTTGGTTGTGTTAAACCAGTAGAAATCAAAACAAGAATAAAGCCAGATGGACCACTTGGCTGCAACCTAAGCATCAAATCAGGATGCAACAAAGACACAATTAGCCCAGTCAGTGCTGCAAAGTCCCCCTCACTAATATCTGAGGACTTGTGCCAAAGTTAAGAGAACTGCCCCATCGATTAGTTGAGCAACAGCCTGACTTAGACATACTCACAGAATTATATACCCATCAGCCAAGATCCCAGACTCTTTCATCACCATCACTGTTATGTCCTGTTCCCCAGGTAAGACAGGCACTCCATGGGTGGGGGCGTAGTGGTATATAGTCAGTGTTAAGTGCCCTTGGAGTCCTCAACATTGACTATGATATCCATGTAGTCTCATGGCTTCAGGCCAAACATGGGCAAGGTAACTCTTGCTGATTACCACCTTTTACACTCCCTCAGTTGAACGCCACTTTGTGGCAGCAAGGACACAGAATGTAAGAGCAAAATACTGCAGATGCTGGAATTCTGAAATGAAAACCAAAAGCATGCTGCCAGACCTACTGAGTATTTCCGGCACTTTCTGTTCTCATTTCAGGACACAGAACGTACTTTGGGTGGGGGAATTCAATGTCCATCAGCATAGTGGCTCGGTATTGCCACCACTGACCAAGCTGTCCTGAAAGATAGTACTGCCAGACTGGGGTTGAAAGAACCCACACAAGGGAATAACCATCTTGTCCTTATCCTTACCAACATAGTAGCTGCATTTGCCCATGATACCACTGGAAGGAGCGAACACCACACAATCCTTATGGAGACCAAGTTCCATCTTCACACTGAGGACGCCCTCCATAATTTTATGTTGTATTACTACTGTGTTAAATGGGATAGATTAAGAACAGATCCAGCACCTTAAAACAATGCATCCATGAAGCGCTGTGAGCCATCAGCAGCAGCAGAATCGTATACCACCACAATCTGTAACCTTATCGTGTGGCATTTCCTCCCATCACCATCAAACCAGATGACCAAGAGTGAAGAATGCAAAGAACATGCTGGGAGCATCACTAGGCATATCCAAAAATGGTGTGCCAAACTGGTGAAGCTACAACACAGAACATGAAAGCACCATGTTATAGAAACTAAATGATTCCACAATGGAATAAGTCAGAGCTCTGCAACCTTTCCATGTCCAGTCATGAATGGTGGAGACCAATGAAGAAACTAAAGGTAGTAGGAAACTCCATGAACATCCCATCCTCAATGATAGGTGCAAAGCACATGAGTGCAAAAGACAAGACTGAAGCATTTGCAACCATCTGCAGCCAGGAGTGACAAGTGCATGATCTTTGATTCTTTTTCGGTGTAACAAAGAATTCAGAGTGATATTCTTTAGTTCATTAAGACATTGGGTTTATTTGATGGCATCTCTATTTTAGATGGGGTAATGGAGGTGACATTCACCAAGCACTCACTTCTTGGGAGAGTACCACCAATAGGTTTCAATTGACCCACATCAACTAAAGTAATTTTTAGATATTTACACCTAGATTTTACTGCACGTATTATAATGTGAATCCCTTGCAGTGCCCATTGGTTGCAAAAGAGATAATATAGAATAAAGGGGGTGCAGGAGCAGAGGGACCTAGGTGTATATGTGCATAAGTCATTGAAGGTGGCAGGACAGGTTGAGCGAGCTGTTAATAAGGCATACAGTATCCTGGGCTTTATTAATAGGAGCATAGAGTATAATAGCAAGGAAGTTATGTTGAAATTGTATAAGACACTGGTTTGGCCTCAGCTGGAGTACTGCGTCCAATTCTGAGCGCCGCACTTTAGGAAAGATGTGAGGGCATTGGATAGAGTACAGAAAGGATTCACAAGAATGGTTCCAGGGATGAGGAATTTCAGTTATGAAGATAGATTGGAGAAGTTAGGACTGTTTTCCTTGGAGAAGAGAAGGCTGAGAGCTGATTTGATAGAGGTATTCAAAATCATGAGCAGTCTGGACAGATGGAAAGAAACTGTTCCCACTCATGAAAGGATCGAGAACGAGAGGGCACAGACTTAAAGTAATGTGTAAGAGAAGTAAAAGTGACATGAGGAAAAGCTTTTTCATGCAGCGAGTGGTTGAGGTCAGGAATGCGCTGCCTGAGAACGTGGTGGAGGCAGGTTTAATTGAAGCATTCAAAAGGGAATTAGACAGTTATATGAAAAGGAAGAATGTGCAGGGTTATAGGAAGAAGGCAGGGGAATGGAACTGAGAAAGTTGTGATTTCAGAGAGCCAGTGCGGACACGATGGGCTGAAAGGCCTTCTTCTGCACTGTAACGATTCTGTGATTCTGTGAAAAGCCTTCAAGTGGATCAGTGAATACCACAGGTTTCTGCTTAGTAGCTACCCAGGTTTGTACCAATGCTGTGAACGTGGGCAAGTGGGCAGAGATGTCACTCTTATGCATCATTGTCATGGTAGCTTTTGCCAGGCCCAGGAGCACACCCAACAGAAGAAAATGTATGCAGATTGTCACACGCACATGAAGTGCGATGATAAAAAATTATGGACTAAAACTGAAGAGTTATAAAAATTGACTTCGTTTTTTAAAAAATGGACCTTTCTTTTTAAGAGTGAACAATGTACTCCAAATGGTCGCTGACAGTTAAACAATTTGGCCTTTGTATATTCTAACTACCTTCAAATCTGGGAGGTGTCAATTGCACCCATCCTGAAATATTCCTGAATTGAATGAGTTCTTCTGGAACAAGGTGTGAAGTGGAAACATCATAGCCAGATTATTCTCATCCTGAACCCATCAAGAGACACTTTTGACTTGAATGGGTTCTTCTGAAACAAAGAAAGTGTGAAGTAGCCACATTCTTAGGCCATTGTTGGTCACTACAGGGAAGAAAATACCTGTCTTCCAGCAGAGCCGAGATGTAACAAATTTTTATCTTAAAAAGCAGTCCTAGAGGGAGAGAGAGAGACATCCGGAAAGAATTATCCGAATTATCCAAGCTTTTCCAGCTAAAGGGCTGAAAGAATTCCAGCAAGCCAGAAGGGATGCGCCCCGTTGTAAAATTCTACATCTACAACTTATACAGCAGTGAATTAGAAGTGATCCACTGTCTTCAACTGAACTTTCAACCAAGAGAGAAACTTACAAACTCCTGCAGGCCTGCAACCAACGAGAACTTGCCTTCCGAGAGAATTCAACAGGTTTACCATGACACCCCCGAAATCTACCTCCCACTTACCATCGCTTATCCCTTTTTCTCTCTATCTGTCTCGTGTGTATGTGTGTAGTATGTGTGTGTGCGCATGCGGGAATGAATGAGTGGAAGTGGTTGCAACAATTTTGGGATAAGGTGTATTGATCAATAAATAAATGATTTTCTGTTTTAAACATACAAGAAAATCTGTCACTGTCTATTTGATAAATAAAACACAAACGGGTTAAACCCTAATAACAAAACAAACTTGCTGTGGTCAGATGGGAGTTGAACAGTGGGAACCACCTGAATCAGGAGTAGTGAAGTCTTGCTTCAATTGCATAGAACCTTGGTTTGACTGCACCTGGAGTGCTGTGTGCAGTTTTAGTCCCCTTACCTTAGGAAGGATATTATTGCCACAGAGGGAGTGCAACAAAGGTTCATCAGACTTGTTCCCAGGATGGTGGGACTGTCTTATAAAGAGAGATTGGGGAAACTGGGCCTGTATTCTCTAGCGTTTTGAAGAATGAGAGGTGATTTCATTGAAACCTACACAATACTTAAAGGGATAGATAGGGTAGATGCAGCTAAGATGTTGCCCCTAGTTGGGGAGTCTAGAACCAGGGGACACAATTTCAAAATAAGGGGGAAGTCACTTAGGACCAAGATGAGGAGAAAATTCTTTACTGAGAGGGTTGTGAATCTTTGGAATTCTCCACCCCAGAGGACTGTGGAAGATCAGTCATTGAGTATGTTTAAAGCAGAGATTGACAGATTTCTAAATACAAATGAAATAAGGGGATATGAGGATAGTGTGGGAAAAAGGCATTGAAGTGGAAGATCAGCCATGATCGTATTGAATGGCAGGGCAGGCTCGATGAGCTGAATGGCCTACTCCTGCTCCTATGTTCCAAAATCCCTCACAACATGGCCATAACAAGATTGAATGTCATGTCTGAACATGGACAATTTAAACTGATCTTATTAACACTGAGTCCACAAAATGAAGAACACACATGAATCAGTTATTAATATGAAACACCTATCTTCTGCTTACTCCAAAAAAAGAGATAAGATCCCAGGTATGTTGCACTGCACCACAATACAACAGTTTGTTGTTAGTATACTTGAAGCTTGTTCTCTGTGAACAAACATTTGTGCTTGCTAATTACAAACAGCTGAGGAAATGTTGCAGTGGAGCAAGTTGCTTCCTCAGGTTCACAGATACAATTTAAGTTGCTGCACAGCCAATTCAGGGGAAAGCAGGTTATTTTTATATTCCAACTAAATACATTTGAAATGTTATGCCATTTACTTATCAAATTACTGCACTTTCAGGTCTTGACAGGAATAGCTCTGCAGCATTTGACAGGGTTCAAAAATAAAATGCAAAATTTGAGAATTTTGAAAAAGACAAATCTGTTAAGAATATGAACATTCTAACAGTACAAGGTCCTATTTGAACTCATGTCAAAAGAAATACATAAATTGCTATCACATAGAAAATGTCAGATGAATAATTAAGACAAAATGAATTCAAATTCAAAAATGAATAATAATTAAAAACTGGATATATGTTGTGGAGCCTAAATATATTCATTATTGGTTTTGTTATGCTAAATTAGACCTTATGTAAAATCTGTTAGATATGCTGAAGTGAGCAGGTTTTGTTTGCTACTTGTGATATTTTTCCTGTGAAGTTAAAAAAAGGATTATCTGTGTTGATAAATACTGATGAAATGTAATAAATGTCATCTTACACCCATAGGCTCCACAGTCCAACAAAGATGTATTACACTACACTTGGATTGAAAAGGAAAAAATTTGTAGCATTCTTATGGAGACTGATAGAACCACAGTGGCAGTAACCAGTTAGAAAGCAGACACAATGGCATCTACAGTTAAGTGTTGTGTCCAGTTATGGGCTTGATTTTCACACTAGGCAAGTACCATTGCAATATCCCCTTTCATTGTTCTCGTGGCAACAAAAACGAGATGTTCCAGCTCTATAAGTGCTGAATGCAGTAGCTTTTTGTCTCTTTCCAATTGGTGGGTTGGGGGGAACGGGGTAAGGAAACATGTAATAGTGCATTAAGATGAGCTTCTGCACAGTAAGAAAATTAACCAGTTTTCAAACCAAATTCATTAGAAGGCCTGCTAGCATCAGGACACTAATACTGCAATCTAATTCAGATTAAATAATCTTAAATAATCCAAAAAATGGTCATCCAATTTTAGCAGATTAGGATAACAATTTCCCTAAAGTGTAACACCTAGATTACAAGAACAATAATGTTTGTGCAATGCAAATTTGGCTTGAATTCCCATGTTTAATACCACTATAATTAGTCTATTTTTAAATACTTTGTTTTGCTATTCTTGGTGCATATCCAAAAATGTTGCTATAAAATTACACTTGCAAGATCATTTATAATGCAAAAAATGTGTGAATTCCATATAGAGGTGGAATAATAAGAAAGCTGCTCTGTTTTGCATTCAATTTTCTCAGCTAAAGTGCTTGGTGTGAGAATAAATAACAAAGATATTTCCTCTGATTGCTAATTTTAGCATAAATTAAAGGTAACACAGGGCACATTACAATCTGAAATGTTGCTCAACAGAGTCACAAACACTTCAATAGAGCACTTAGCCTCCAAATTTTAAGCTTTTCTCTCTTTTCTTTAGATCAAAAGAGCAAAAGATTATGCACCCAGAACTGTTGTTGCTGTAAAATTTGGCTCCTAATAAAATCTTGACAAGAACAAGCTGATGCCAGAGTCCACGAATTGCTACCATAATAATGGAGTGCAGCAAGCTGCTGTCTTTTAAAATTGTTGTACATTACTCTGATAATAAGCACATTTTGAAATCTGCACACTTTTTTTGGTATGTCCAAAAATGATCCTTCTTTTGCTAACATACCATACGTCAATCCTGCATGTGTGCAACTGATTTATCAGAATTCAAGTGACAATCCTGTAGCTTAAAATGTGACTCCTTCAACTTATCGCACAGGGATTATGTTTGTTAATTATGGCCAAGACCCCATTTCCTAAAGATATAATTTGAAATTATTGAGTTGCAATTATTTGCGAAAATCTTTTCTTATCCTGTATAGTTTATAATAATTATAAATGTGTTTTAGCCATTTGTTTCTCTTTGGTCAGAAAAGGATGATCTTGCCTACTGAGCCAATGCCACTCCAGAACGCATTAATCAACAGTGGCATTACATTTCTGCACCCAGTTTGCCTCCTTTCTCCAAATAATTCAATCAAAAACTACAGACTCAACGTGGAGGGAAAAGCCTAAGAGAAAGACTGAGATCCAACCTAGGGGTGCAAAACAGGCGTTGAGCCTGGAATGTAAACCCAAAGATTTCGGCCCAGTACTTGATGGAAATTGGACCTCGGCCCTCACCATCAAGAAAATGGCGAGTTACAGACAGCAGTTGAGCTCGCAGGTATGTCTGGGTATGGTGGGGTGTGGCATACGAGAGATGGGGTTGCCGGCGGTGGGGGTCAAGCCAGGCCAGTTTCTGCTCCTTGTGGCGCCACGAAAACAAAAGCATAAGAAGTTAATTCACCTCGTTGTATGCAACCTCCAGCAGTCCCTTTGAAGACCGCAGATTAATGTGCTGTAGATCTGCATGATGATCTGCACCCAGTTTGATAACAAATTTGGAGCATGGATCTAAAATAGACATTAATTCTCTGACTTGCATTTTCAAAGAGCCTAAAGCCTATTTCAGGCAGGCATACTTGGAAGTTGTCAGCTGCCAATTTGTGGGGGGCACCAAGCATAAGAAATTGTGACCCAAAATCCATTGCCCATGCAAATAAAAGGGACCAGTTTTTCCCCTATAGTGTCCATATTAAGAATTCAACAACATTAATAGCTTGCATTATAAGGCAGTATTTAATGCGGCCATGTAAGGCAACTGTTGTGGCGTGCGGGGGTGGAGAATCGCATTGGAAGAGTCCGCTTGGAATCGGCATTTTGACGTCTGCGGTGGGTAAACACCCCGCCCCAACGTGACAGGAAGCTATTTTAAACTCCTGAGCAGCTTATTTAAAAGCATTTAAATCTAATTATCCTTGATTTAATGATTGGCTCTTAATTTAGTGGACAGCGGGTGGCACTCACAATTGTTAAAACCTGGTGGCAATGAGGGAGAGACTTCAGTGCCGTGACAGGTGGGCAGCCTGAGCATGTCTGCATAGGGGAAGAGCGGGGGTTCAGAGGCCATTGTTGGACTGTGTTGCTGTGTGCTCTGCAAGGGGATCCGGTGTCTTGGGGGCTGTGCAAGGTGTTTCGGGTCTTGGGGGCTCCGCAAGGGTTTTGTGTGGGTTTGGGGGGGTGGCTGTGTTGGGTTACCAAACTGCTATGTGATATGTTTAGTCACTCATACTGAGAGGGTTGGCTATCAGCAAGGTTGAGCTCTGAGGGCCATCAGGGACCTGGCTGAGAGAATTGTCATAACATCAGTTGCCAAGACAGGGTTGTTTCTGCATTGACAGCGATCTGCAGGCCCACTTGGCATAGGCTCTGCACCCTGTATGTCTGGACCCCTGTGGCGTGATGCAGTGCATCCAATGAAGAAGGGCCAGGAGGCAGCAGCGCTTGCCCGTGAAGCTCTACGACAAGAGCAACAGCAGCTGACCATGCCAAGAAACATAGAAAATAGGAGCAGGAGTAGGCCCTTCGGGCCTGTTCCGCCATTCAAAAAAGATCATGGCTGATTGTCTAATTCTGTACCCTGTTCCCGTTTTCTCCCCATATCCCTTGATCCCTTTGGCATTAATAAATATATCTATCTCCTTCTTGAATATATTTAAGAAGGGACTACATACACCAGAGAGTGTACCAGATTCGGATTAGCTACTTCCAAATCTTCGAGTGCCATTGCCAGCGAGGACTACAACTCTCCAGGGAGGCCGTCATTGACTTACTCACCCTGCTGCAGAATGAGTGGCGACCACTGAGATTTGGTGGATACCTTATGCCAGTGGCCCTGAAGATCACTGTGGCATTAAATTTCTATGCATCTGGATCTTTCTGGGGACATATGGGGTCTCCCAGGTAGCAGTCCCTCCACCATTGCAGAAAGGAGGTGACCAATGACCTGATCAAGAGGGCCAGTGACTATGTGCGCTACCGGACTGACCCTGACAGTCAAGCTGAGAGGACCATTGGGTTCAGGGCTATTGCTGGAATTTCCCCCAGGTGCAAGCTGTTATAGATTGTACGCATGTGGCCACCAAGGCTCCCACGGACCAGTCAGCCACTTTCATCAACAGGAAGGGCTTCCATTCAAACATTCAACTGGTCTGCGACCACTGAAAGCGTTTCCTGCAGGTGTGTGCCCGCTTCCCGTGATGCAGCCACGACACCTACATACTTCGACAGTCCCAGGTGCCGCAGCTTTTCAAGCCCCCCGCTCGCCTTCCAGGATGATTGTCAGGGACAATCATTGAAGACATGGCTTTTTACGCCTGTGAGGAACCCTCGCAATGCAGCGGAGGAGAAGTACAATTGTCACAGCTTCACTCGAGTGACCATCGAGCAGGCCATTGGGCTACTGAAGATGAGATTCCACTGCCTTGATCAATCTGGTGGAGCCCTACAGTGTGTCCCAGTATGTGCCTCTCATATTGTGGTGGTCTGCTGTGCACTACACAATCTAGCACTGCAGAGGAGGGGAGGCCTAACATGATGATGAGATGCCTGAGCAACACTCATCAATCAACGAAGAGGAGGGAGAGGAGCAAGCAGCAATGGATGGTGAAGACCTTGCACTGGAGGCCAGGGAGATTGAACAATGTGCCAAGGAGGCAAGAGACAACCTCATAACCTGCTTCCAGCCACCCTGATGTCCACTCATAGAGAATCCAATAAAGACTCACCTTAATGCATGTAGTCTGTTGCCTCGTTCCCCTTTGTGTTCCCTGACTTGTGACCAGCTGCAATGCACGCTAGTGCCCATGGGAGAACATATGTTAATGAGGGCTGTGGTCATATTTGCATTGTACTAAGAGGAAAGGGGGAAGTCAGCAGATTACAATTAAGGCATAATGGAAAATGACTTTCAGACAATGATCGCTAATGATTTACACAAAAGAACTTTTAGTTAATCGATACATTACATATTTTCTATACCCGTGAGTCCCCAGGTATAGTTTAGTTTAGAGATACAGCACTGAAACAGGCCCTTCGGCCCACCGAGTCTGTGCCGACCATCAACCACCCATTTACACTAATCCTACACTAATTCCATATTCCCACCACATCCCCACCTGTCCCTATATTTCCCTACCACCTACCTATACCAGGGGCAATTTATAATGGCCAATTAACCTATCAACCTGCAAGTCTTTGGCATGTGGGAGGAAACCGGAGCACCCGGAGGAAACCCATGCAGACACAGGGAGAACTTGCAAACTCCACAAAGGCAGTACCCGGAATTGAACCCGGGTCACTGGAGCTGTGAGGCTGCGGTGCTAACCACTGCGCCACTGTGCCATGGCTAGGTCGTCTTTTTAATAAGATTGTAAGTGCTCCTATGTGGTGTGATCCCTGTAACAGCAACTGGGCCAGAAACAGGCTGCTGATCAGGCTGCCCCTTGGCCTGTGATGACTATGGCTGGCATCCTCTGGCTGCCTAAGGCCTAAAAGGCTGCGGTTGACTGAGAGTGTCCTGCACTGGTGCTGGGTCCTCCTCAGGCGTCACAGCTGCAGGAGCTGGGCTCACTGGCGAAGGGACTGAGGAGTCGGTGTCCACACTCGGAGTGCCCTGAGGTGGAGGGCAGCCTCTCCTCCTCCCTTTCAAGGCTCACTTGAACTTCCCTGCTCACCAGAAAAGGACGTGGAGTGGGAGAAATCTCCAGGCTCCTGTCCCTTCTCTTGCCTTGCTTCTGCCTTATCTTTCGCACTGATGTGCTGGGCTCCCCCATCATTGAGGATGGGGATATTTGTGGAGCCACCTCCTCCAGTTAGTTGTTTAATTGTCCACCACCATTCACGGCTGGATGTGGCAGGACTGCAGAGCTTGGATCTGATCCGTTGGTTATGGGATCGCTTAGCTCTGTCTATTGCATGCCGCTTCTGCAGTTTGGCATGCAAGTAGTCCTGGGTTGTCGGTTGACACCTCATTTTGAGGTATGCCTGGTGCTGCTTCTGGCTAGGAATCCTGAGGCGAGTAACTCACCTCCTGACTCCCAAAGCCTGTCCACCATCTACAAGTTACAAGTCAGGAGTGTGATGGAATACTCTCCACTTGCCTGGATGGGTGCAGCTCCAACAACACTCCAGAAGCTCGACACCATCCAGGACAAAGCAGCCCGCTTGATTGGCACACCATCCACAAACATTCACTCCCTCCACCACTGACGCACAGTGGCAGCAGTGTGTACCATCTACAAGATGCACTGCAGCAACGCACCAAGACTCCTTAGACAGCACCTTCCAAACCCGCGACCTCTACCACCTCGAAGGACAAGAGCAGCAGATGCATGGGAACATCACCACCTGCAAGTTCCTGTCCAAGTCACACACCATCCTGACTTGGAACTATATCGTCGTTCCTTCACTGTCGCTGGGTCAAAATCCTGGAACTCCATTCCTGACAGCACTGTGGGTGTACCTACCTCACATGGACTGCAGCGGTTCAAGAAGGCAGCTCACCACCATCTTCTCAAGGGCATTAGGGATGGGCAATAAATGCTGGCATAGCCAGTGACGCCCACATCCCATGAATGAATAAAAAAAAACAGCAGAAGTATTCCAACTTTTGGAGTCTTAAACAATGCAACACCCTAAAGCTTTCCTGTATAATCCTTTGTTCTCCAAGGACCTCCTGTATTGTAGTAAGGAGCTATTTTATTTCTGTTACTTTGTAAATCCATGAAAATTGTTTTTAAAAACAGTACAGAATTATAAATACATGACTGACTGCATTAAACAATCAATTGTGGATTCTTACCATTTATTGCTGTTATCTTGAGCTGTAGCTCTGAATACATCTGAGCCAAACCTTTTTGTAACCTTATTGTTCTTTTATCATTGCTTGATATTATCAGATTATAAAACTGTCTACTTGCAGAGAAATTTCATTAATATACACCAGCCTGCAATACTCTGGAGAAGGCAACCAGCATCGACAGTGAAAACAACAATTTTACACATGAATCACACTTGAATATAACCCAGGTTTATATATCCAGGTTTACACAAACATGGAATCAGATGCAGTTTGGCATACTTCTATCACCTTCACCAGCCATCTCACAAAATGGGGACCACCCTTAGGCAACTTTGTTCTTTTGAGGGAATATGGTTGCTAATTTATATCAATATCTTACCCAGAATTAAACTAAATCAAGCAAAACTGAAGAAGGCATGTTTGATCAATGCTGTTTTCTATGGGTGGAATTTTAACATTTCGACTGCTGGTAGCTGCGTGGGGAACCCGGGAGTATCTGCAGTGCATTATCAGTGGCTTTTTTAACCCAGCCTCTGTATTTGCATCTGTATTTCCGGTTTCCCGACCAATTATCATGAGCAGGCGTGATGACTATTTAAAAGGACACTGCGAAGATGACAGTTGAAGGATTGTGCAGGGGAAGAACAGAGGCAGCATTCCTACCAACGTGACAAGGCTGCACCTCACTTCGCCGATGCCTCTCTAGAACTGATCTGTAAGGGCCAGTGGGGAGATACTGTTCCCTGCGACAGGAGGAAAAAGCCTGCCTCAAAGAGCAAGACAGCGTGACTGGAGATTGCTGGAGCTGCAGGAGTGTGATGCCTCGCTCCTGGATACACTGCCGGAAGTGATTTAATGACCTAATCAGGACAGGAAAGGTGAGTACAATGGCACAGACAACTACATTGTGATGTGCACATCATCCCAACATCCTCACTCTGTTTTCCCACTCCTGCAAATCACTCCTCACATCAACTGACATTGCAGGTGCAGCATCCTTTGCTGTCAGTACACTTCCTCACATGTCCATCTGACCATCCACCACTGATAGTCACTCTCAGCTTAATGCAATATCATGTCTATCCCTCCATTTGGCGCATTCCATTACTCTCACTCACAGGTCTCTTTTCCTCCATACAGGAGGAAAGCACAGAACACCAGGGAAAGGCAGAGAACATGAGGTTGCCCTTCAGATATCTCAATAGAACAAAGAACAAAGAAAATTACAGCACAGGAACAGGCCCTTCGGCCCTCCAAGCCTACGCCGATCCAGATCCTCTATCTAAACATGTCGCCTATTTTCTAAGGGTCTGTATCTCTTTACTTCCTGCCCATTCATGTATCTGTCTAGATACATCTTAAAAGATGCTATCGTGCCCGCGTCTACCACCTCCGCTGGCAATGCATTCCATGCACCCACCACCCTCTGCGTAAAGAACTTTCCACGCATATCCCCCCTAAACTTTTCCCCTTTCACTTTGAACTCGTGTCCCCTTGTAATTGAATCCCCCACTCTGGGAAAAAGCTTCTTGCTATCCACCCTGTCTATACCTCTCATGATTTTGTACACCTCAATCAGGTCCCCCCTCAACCTCCGTCTTTCTAATGAAAATAATCCTAATCTACTCAACCTCTCTTCATAGCTAGCGCCCTCCATACCAGGCAACATCCTGGTGAACATCCTCTGCACCCTCTACAAAGCATCCACATCCTTTTGGTAATGTGGCGACCAGAACTGCACGCGGTATTCCAAATGTGGCCGAACCAAAGTCCTATACAACTGTAACATGACCTGCCAACTCTTGTACTCAATACCCCGTCCGATGAAGGAAAGCATGCCGTATGCCTTCTTGACCACTCTATTGACCTGCGTTGCCACCTTCAGGGAACAATGGACCTGAACACCCAAATCTCTCTGTACATCAATTTTCCCCAGGACTTTTCCATTTACTGTATAGTTCACTCTTGAATTGGATCTTCCAAAATGCATCACCTCGCATTTGCCCTGATTGAACTCCATCTGCCACTTCTCTGCCCATCTCTCCAATCTATCTATATTCTGCTGTATTCTCTGACAGTCCCCTTCACTATCTGCTACTCCACCAATCTTAGTGTCGTCTGCAAACTTGCTAATCAGACCACCTATACTTTCCTCCAAATCATTTATGTATATCACAAACAACAGTGGTCCCAGCACGGATCCCTGTGGAACACCACTGGTCACACGTCTCCATTTTGAGAAACTCCCTTCCACTGCTACTCTCTGTCTCCTTTTGCCCAGCCAGTTCTTTATCCATCTAGCTAGTACACCTTGGACCCCATGCGCCTTCACTTTCTCCATCAGCCTACCATGGGGAACCTCATCAAACGCCTTACTGAAGTCCATGTATATGACATCTACAGCCCTTCCCTCATCAATCAACTTTGTCACTTCCTCAAAGAATTCTATTAAGTTGGTAAGACATGACCTTCCCTGCACAAAACCATGTTGCCTATCACTGATAAGCCCATTTCCTTCCAGATGGGAATAGATCCCATCCCTCAGTATCTTCTCCAGCAGCTTCCCTACCACTGACGTCAGGCTCACCGGTCTATAATTACCTGGATTATCCCTGCTACCCTTCTTAAACAAGGGGACAACATTAGCAATTCTCCAGTCCTCCGGGACCTCACCCGTGTTTAAGGATGTTGCAAAGATATCTGTTAAGGCCCCAACTATTTCCTCTCTCGCTTCCCTCAGTAACCTGGGATAGATCCCATCCGGACCTGGGGACTTGTCCACCTTAATGCCTTTTAGAATACCCAACACTTCCTCCCTCCTTATGCCGACTTGACCTAGAGTAATCAAACATCTGTCCCTAACCTCAACATCCGTCATGTCCCTCTCCTCGGTGAATACCGATGCAAAGTACTTGTTTAGAATCTCACCCATTTTCTCTGACTCCACGCATAACTTTCCTCCTTTGTCCTTGAGTGGGCCAATCCTTTCTCTAGTTACCCTCTTGCTCCTTATATATGAATAAAAGGCTTTGGGATTTTCCTTAACCCTGTTTGCTAAAGATATTTCATGACCCCTTTTAGCCCTCTTAATTCCTTGTTTCAGATTGCGCCTACAATCCCGATATTCTTTCAAAGCTTCGTCTTTCTTCAGCCGCCTAGACCTTATGTATGCTTCCTTTTTCCTCTTAGCTAGTCTCACAATTTCACCTGTCATCCATGGTTCCCTAATCTTGCCATTTCTATCCCTCATTTTCACAGGAACATGTCTCTCCTGCATGCTAATCAACCTCTCTTTCAAAGCCTCCCACATATCAAAAGTGGATTTACCTTCAAACAGCTGCTCCCAATCTACATTCCCCAGCTCCTGCCAAATTTTGGTATAGTTGGCCTTCCCCCAATTTAGCACTCTTCCTTTAGGACCACTCTCGTCTTTGTCCATGAGTATTCTAAAACTTACGGAATTGTGATCACTATTCCCAAAGTAGTCCCCTACTGAAACGTCAACCACCTGGCCCAGCTCATTTCCCAACACCAGGTCCAGTATGGCCCCTTCCCGAGTTGGACTATTTACATACTGCTCTGGAAAACCCTCCTGGATGCTCCTTACAAATTCTGCTCCATCTAGACCTCTAACATTAAGTGAATCCCAGTCAATGTTGGGAAAATTAAAATCTCCTATCACCACCACCCTGTTGCTCCTACAGCTTTCCATAATCTGTTTACATATTTGTACCTCTATCTCACGCTCGCTGTTGGGAGGCCTGTAGTACAGCCCCAACATTGTTACCGCACCCTTCCTATTTCTGAGTTCTGCCCATATTGCCTCACAGCTCGAGTCCTCCATAGTGCCTTCCTTCAGCTCAGCTGTGATAGTGACAGCTGCAGAGAAGAAGGTGCTGGAGATAAGCCAAGTCTCGGCATGCCTGGCCATCAGAGATGGAGAGATGTGGGCCTCCCAGCTACCTGGTGACAGAATTAACTCTCAGACAGCCACATGGCATACAGCACTCACTCATGTTGACTTGATGTTAGCTTCCAGTGAAGACTTAAGACTTTCTAACTTTAAAAGTTCTAATTCATGTCTTTAATCTCCTATCAAATATTCCATAGGAGGTGGTGCAAGAGGAGGACAAAGACTCCTCAGAGGAGATCACTCACTCAGAGGATGCAGTCACATGACTCATGCAGATTGTGCACCAGCTCTGATACACATTCCTTGGTGAGGCCAGTAAGACAAGTAATTGGGTTTTCACTCAGTGTCTTGCACATCACAAGTGAGCAACATAAGATGGTGAAGACAGGGGCAGCAGTGGAGATTGCCACTGGTGGAGGGTGCAGAATGCTCTATGCCCTGCTCAGCTGGGTGCAAATACTGAGCCTCGGAGGCCATCAACAAAGAGGATAATTCGGGAGCAGCAGCAAAAAATGTGTCAGATACAGGCAGGCTTTCCAGCAGCACTGTGCACTCATGCAGAGAGATTGGAGGAGTTCTTCTCAAGCATGAGTGCCAAAATGTCACAAGCCTTTGCGATGATGTTTTCATCCATGGAACGAGTAGCCACCTGCAAGGAGCACCAAATGTAGCAGTCAAATGAGTGCATGCAGGTCCTCACCAGTTGCTTACAGACTCAGAATGCCATCTGAAATAGAAT
The DNA here is from genome assembly GCF_036365525.1 of Heterodontus francisci. Taxonomy (NCBI): domain Eukaryota; kingdom Metazoa; phylum Chordata; class Chondrichthyes; order Heterodontiformes; family Heterodontidae; genus Heterodontus; species Heterodontus francisci. The sequence goes on from NC_090373.1 coordinate 85,506,025, forward strand.
TTATCAAATCCTTGCCTTGGCCCTTCAGCACCCCAATAATGTGCACCAAAGTGTTCTCCAGCTCATTGCTAGCAGGGAAGTGCAGATGGACCATGAGAGGGAAGATGGAGAAAGGGGACATGGAAGTGTGAACTCTACTCAAAGCCCTTCTACCTCCCACCCGTTGCGCCCCACCCCAGTCAGAGCCCCACATGCTGCCTTGTGTTGCAATGGCCGAGTCTGCCCCTGCACAGATGCATGTGGAACAGTCTTTAGTGGGCCTTCATGGGCTCCAAAACCCTGAGGTTGTTGGCCAAGAGCAACCTAGTAGTTAGAGCAGGAATCTGAGCAATCTGCCTATACCTCTGCTCAAGCCACAGGAATTGTGCCATGTAGGGCTAACAGAAAAAAGTAAAGATTTATAGTTACACAAGGATAATCACTTGGGTGTGTAACACAATGTTAGATTGTTCATTTTCTTTTTATTTTTGAGTAATATAAAAAATTTTTCAAGGCATATCTTTGCCTGCTGCCTGGCAAGTGGCCTTCTCATTTATGATGAATGGTAAGACAAGACTTGAAGCCGAGCAATAGGTGTCTGTGATAAGTTTGCTTTGTTGATTATAGGACTGTTTAAGTTGGGGGAGGGTGGGGCCAAGTTTGGTTTCAGCAAGTGGCTGCCAGGTCAGTACCCTGGTGCACCTTCCCCCAACTCTATACAGTCTTACAATCATCAAAGCATCCATTATGAGGGCATCCTAAACAGTAAGGTGCACAACTGCTGGTACCATGACCCCCTCATGTTCTGCCTCTTCCACATCCTCCTGTTCCTCCTCCTCTATCGAGGCAATGTGCTCCGCACCTTGCTCCTCCTGCAGCTCCATACAACAGTTCTGTGTTATGGTGTGCCAAGCTTAGCACGCAGCAAGCTTTCTTGAGACTCTGGCTGATGCATATTCAAGGGTGCCTCCAGATCTGTCCAGACACCTGAATCGCATCTTCAGCATCCCGATTGCTGGCTCTATTACACATCTCGTTGTCATATGGCTATGATTGTAGTGCTCTAGGGCCTCATTGCTTGGGTTCCTGATGGGACTGATCAGCCATATTTTAAGTGGATAGCTCTTGTCTCCAAGGAGCCAGCCAGTAAATCTGTTCCAAGGTCCAAAGAGCTCAGGGAGGATGTGCTGGCGCAGGTCGAATGAATCATGGCAGCTCCCTCAGAATACTGCACACACCTGCACAATGATCTTCTTGTGGTTGCACAGCATCTGCACATTGAATGAGTGGAAGCCCTTCCTATTAACAAACACTCTTGGGTGATTTAGGGGTGCCTCAATTTCCACATGTGCATAGTCAATCTTGCCTTATGCCTGTGGGAAGCCAGCCAGAGCCACAAATCCAAGCTTCCCCTCATTCTGACTAACCTGATCAGTAGCAAAGTGTTTATAATTTCCTGCCCTGGCAAACATGGCAACGGTAACCTGTGTGATGTATTTATGGGCGACAGACTGCAATTTTTTTTTTTCATGGGATGTGAGCATTGCTGGCAAGGCCAGCATTTGTTGCTCATCCCTTATTGTCCTTGAGAAGGTGGTGGTGAGTCGCCTTCATGAACCACTGTAGTCCATCTGGTGTAGATACACTCACAGTGCTGTTAGGAAGGGAGTTCCAGGTTCTTGAACCAGCAACAGTGAAGGAACAGCATTATAATTCCAAGTCAGGATGGTGTGTGACTTGGAGGAGAGCTTGCAGGTGGTGGTGTTCCAATGTGTCTGCTGCCCTTGTCCTTCTAGGTGTTAGAGGTTGTGTGTTTGGAACATGCTGTCGAAGGATTCTTGGCAAGTTGCTGCTGTGCGTCTTGTAGATGGTACTTACTGCTGCTACTGTGCACTGGTGGTGAAGGGAGTGAATGTTTAAGATGGTGGATGGGGTGCCGATCAAGAGGGGTGCTTTGTCCTGGATGGTGTCAAGCTTCTTGAGCGTTGTTGGAGCTGCACTCATCCAGACCTGTGTAGAGTATTCCATCACATTCCTGACTTGTGCCTTGTAAATGGTGGACAGGCTTTGGGGAGTCAGGAGGTGACTATTCTGCCAATAGCTCCTGCAGATCCCTGGAATGAGCCTGAGGTGAAGAAGTTGAAGGTGGTGGGTGCTTTGACAACCATTGGGAAAGCGTGACCATCAGATTCAATTTGCAGCATGTTGCAAATGTCTGCAAAAATCTGATGGGAGAGCCTGAGGCACTGGTGTTCAGACATGATCCTCTGCCTATATACCCTGTGTTGGTGGTATCGCCTCCTGCGAGCTGCACCGCTGTGCTCTTCCCCTCCTGTGGAGCGGCAGGTTTTGTGAAGATGACTCCTGCTTCTCTTGCTGGTGCTGCTGGGTGTGCTTCTGCTGTTGGTGCTGTTGCTGCTGCAGTTCAGCTTGGTCATCATCTGAGGTCCAAGGTCCAACATAAGCAGCATCCATGTTGATCTGATGCAGATGGAAAGTGGAAATCAGACACACTAACCTCAGAATTAGTAAAAGTTATCTCCAATGTCATAAAAGTCATCTCCAAAGTAGTAGAAATTACCTCCAACATAGTGGAAATCACCTCCAAAGTAGTGAAAGTAAACTCTCAGCACAAGTACTGTGAGCAAAAGCCTTTCAATTAGACAAGGAAGCAGGTATGGGGTCTCAGTACTTATGGGATTTCCTGCCTGTCATTTCTTCAGCCACCTCAATTATCGCTGTGCTTTCACTGGTGAAGGAATAGGAGCATGAAGATTTGAGAAACAGGAGCTCAAAGGAACAAGGCAGTGCCAGAATCATGATAATATTGGAGGAACATCAGAGGCACGGAATACGGATAAGAGAACCAGACACAAGAAGGATGGGAGAGGGTCAGATGCTGCACAGTGAGAGGAAAGGCAGAAGCATGGAGGAAGGGAATTGAGGAAATAATAATGAGGATACCAGTGCCTAGTAAAAATAGAAAATATCCATAGCAGGTGGATCAATGTCTCAAAGAAAAATAAAGTTACCATTATAGATTTCCTACATCAGTACTGGCTTCTTTTTAGTTCACTTCCCCGCCTGCCACCACCACCACCATTTCTGGCCCAGAGGTACTGAGACCATTTGTGCTGCGGAACTAGCTAGAATGAGGTAATTCAGGCACAGACCAAGGCTCAATCTTTGAACCTCTCTGATCTGTATGGCTCAGCTACTCATTGGATGAAGTAGCTGAGCCATATTGAAAAAAGGAAATATATTTAAATCTATAATCCTATGATCAACCAGATGTTTCTCCAGCTACTTAGTTAACCGTGGTGCTCAGAGTATCGTATTTACACTCTTCTTTGAGGAAGAAAACAAGTTTCTCATTTTCATGCTCAAGTATTAATAATTTTGACCTATAATATATGTTATTAAAACAGGGATTCGCAAAATTATGAATTTATATTGAAATGGTTCAGCAGCCTATGGAAAATACCAACAGCTCAAAGGTTAAAATCCTGTTACCAACAAGACAAATAGCCAGAGGAAATGGCACACTCTGTGTATAGAAGTAGTGCATTCAAGTAAATTGTGGCAAGTCTAAAAGAAATAAAAACATTCCTATTACTGTAGTCATGTCTAGATTTCAGGATTGCTTCATGCAAAACAGGACATAGTCAATGTCAGGGTATAATTTTTACATGAGAACTGTCAAACAGATGAACATATTTTCTCCAATCTGTGGAGGAATATTAGTTTGATCAGGTTTATTTAAGGGAATGTATTGAAGGGAGTTCTTGCAGTGTTTGGAAACACAAATTTTGTGATTTTCCTATGGTCCGATTGAAACTTTGTTCTATTTGGTTCCAGCAACATGTGAGCTCTGTTAGTGAAATGCTATCAACAGATCAGCATTTACTCACAGATTTGCATGGTTTGCTCTCTTCACCTCCTCTATCCTCTGACAGACTAATTAATGTTTTAGCTCCTCCGTGATTAACACTGAACAGCAGAGAAAATTAGAGTAATTTAACTCATCCTCAACTATTCTTTACTGAATTTTCTCATGAATTTCTGCAACCTCAGAAAGCTTTATCTCATTAGCACACTAGAGTTTGTTTATATATGCAGTTGTTAATAAGCTTCCAATAAAAATTGTGAATTTCAGAGATTTAACTCAATGTATTGATTACGACAGACCCAATTCTATACTGGATTTTACATCTTGCATTATGTTAGCAACTGAAGAAATACATATGACTTTTTTAAAAGATTTAAAAAATATATTTCTGAAGACAGTTGGTAGAGTTTCTGCTTTGGGCGAAATCAGCAATCCTGGCGCAAATTGTGCTTGGAATAGCATTGGTTTTCTGAAGCGAATTTATGGTTCAAGTTTCCACTCAAATTCAATTGCATAATCACAAATGTGAAATCTTTCATCAACCATTTCAATTAGAACAAGAACAAAGAATAGTACAGCACAGCAACAGGCCATTCGGCCCTCCAAGCATGTGCCGATCTTGATGCCTGCCGAAACTAACACTGTCTGCACTTCCGGGGCCCATATCCCTCTATTCCCTTCCTATTCATGTATTTGTCAAGATGTCTCTTAAATGTCGCTATCGTATCTGCTTCCACCACCTCCCCTGGCAGCAAGTTCCAGGCACTCACCACCCTCTGTGTAAAAAACTTGCCTCGCACATCCCCTCTAAACTTTGCCCCTCGCACCTTAAACCTATGTCCCCTAGTAACTGACTCTTCCACCCTGGGAAAAAGCTTCTGACTATCCACTCTGTCCATGCCGCTCATAACTTTGTAAACCTCTATCATGTCACCCCTCCACCTCTGTCGTTCCAGTGAAAACAATCCGAGTTTTTCCAACCTCTCCTCATAGCTAATGCCCTTCAGACCAGGCAACATCCTGGTAAACCTCCTCTGTACCCTCTCCAAAGCCTCCACGTCCTTCTGGTAGTGTGGCAACCAGAATTGCACGCAATATTCTAAGTGTAGCCTAACTAAGGTTCTGTACAGCTGCAACATGACTTGCCAATTTTTATACTCTATGCCCCGACCGATGAAGGCAAGCATACCGTATGCCTTCTTGACTACCTTATCCACCTGCGTTGCCACTTTCAGTGACCTGTGGACCTGTACGCCCAGATCTCTCTGCCTGTCAATACTCCTAAGGGTTCTGCCATTTACTGTATACCTCCCACCTGCATTAGACCTTCCAAAATGCATTACCTCACATTTGTCCGGATTAAACTCCATCTGCCATTTCTCTGCCCAAGTCTCCAACCGATCTATATCCTGCTGTATCCTCTGACAATCCTCATCATTATCCGCAACTCCACCAACCTTTGTGTCGTCCGCAAACTTACTAATCAGACCAGCTACATTTTCCTCCAAATCATTTATATATACAACAAACAGCAAAGGTCCCAGCACTGATCCCTGCGGAACACCACTAGCCACATTCCTCCATTCAGAAAAACACCCATCCACTGATACCCTCTGTCTTCTATGACCGAGCCAGTTCTGAATCCATCTTGCCAGCTCACCTCTGATCCCGTGTGACTTCACCTTTTGTACCAGTCTGCCATGCGGGTCCTTGTCAAAGGCTTTACTAAAGTCCATACAAATAACATCCACTGCTCTTCCTTCATCAATCATCTTTGTCACTTCCTCAAAAAACTCAATCAAATTAGTAAGACACAACCTCCCCTTCACAAAACCATGCTGTCTCTCGCTAATAAGTTCGTTTGTTTCCAAATGGGAGTAAATTCTGTCCCGAAGAATCCTCTCTAATAGTTTCCCTACCACTGACGTAAGGCTCACCGGCCTATAATTTCCTGGATTATCCTTGCCACCCTTCTTAAACAAAGGAACAACATTGGCTATTCTCCAGTCCTCTCGGACCTCACCTCTAGCCAATGAGGATGCAAAGATTTCTGTCAAGGCCCCAGCGATTTCTTCCCTTGCCTCCCTCAGTATTCTGGGGTAGATCCCATCAGGCCCTGGGGACTTATCTACCTTAATGCTTTGCAAGACACCCAACATCTCCTCCTTTTTGATAATGAGATGACTGAGACTATCTGCACTCCCTTCCCTAGGCTCATCATCCACCAAGTCCGTCTCTTTGGTGAATACTGATGCAAAGTACTCATTTAGCACCTCGCCCATTTGCTCTGGCTCTACACATAAATTCCCATCTCTGTTCTTGAGTGGGCCAACCCTTTCCCTGGTTACCCTCTTGCTCTTTATATATGTATAAAAAGCCTTGGGATTTTCCTTAATCCTGTTTGCCAATGACTTTTCATGACCCCTTTTAGCCCTCCTAACTCCTTGCTTAAGTTCCTTCCTACTGTCTTTATATTCAAGTGCTTCATCTGTTCCTAGCCTTCCAGCCCTTACAAATGCTTCCTTTTTCTTTTTGACTAGGCTCACAATATCCCGTGTTATCCAAGCAATTAGGCAGCTTTTTGGAATGTAATTGTTTATTTTTATCCCTTGCATTAAAAAAAATCCTTAATTTATTTAAAAGTTTGTAATCTGGTACAGTTTTATTAATACAGCTGCAAATGGGTTTATCACAAAAAGAAAGCACTTTTCGTAAGTGTCTAGTCCAAAACCTGTGAGTAACCTGATTTTAAATAACAGAAAATGACTTTTAAAAAGCTCTCTGCAACCATTTACTAGTTTCATTGGTGTACAGTTTCATAGTAAATATTTTTAATATTTAAAAAATTTTGAAAGGTGCCTATTAGTGACTTTGCACCTAAAGAAAACTGTTTAATTTGAATAGCCTCCTCAAAGAGCCGCAAATGTGCTCAATTGGTGGAAAGTCGCTGTGCTCATTACTTCGATGTGTGGGGGCTGGGGTGCGTGGTAAGTTTTGTGGAAAGGGTGAGCTACCGGCGAGATGTTTTTTTAAATCAGCGTGAAAGATCGCGGAAACTCGATTTGTGCGGAATGTAACTTGCACATGAAATTTCTCAATCTTTTATGCTGGTGTGGGCGATTTCAAATGTAGCGGAACTCTATCCCGGTACATACATCTAACGGGGATTTAGATAGTTACCTAAAAAATATTAAAATATATAGGGAGTGAACAGGAGAGTGGAAAATGCGCTGAATGGACCGTTCCTCCATTACCAAATGTATTAGCAGGCTGACTTAAATTCCAAGTAAAACGGTGTGCTGACAATGACAGTGTAATCTTGACTGCAAATGCAATTAACCTTTTAAATGCTGCCTTTCCTTAGCAGGTGCAAAGACCATGAGCATTGATTTTTATCAGAATAATGTGTTCAGTGTTCAGCAGAAGGAGACAGTGAAGCACATCACATAAAAGTTATTTTCAGTCCACTATCTCCAACTAATAGGAGCATTTATGAAAACTATAACATCAAAATTGCATTTTGTATTTCTCTGATTTTACAGAATTATTTGCAGAATTTTAAAGAATAAGTACTTCTAAAATGGAATTAACTAGTTGCTTGAAAAGGAATAGTAAAAGTAAACCTGAGAGATACTGATAGATGTGAAAACTTGCATTGCATTGCAGAAGGGGAAGCAGCCTACTCATTTTAATTCAAAGTTGTTTAAATTCCATTCAATTATAATTTGTGCTAGTTATCTTATTTACAACAACAACTTATATTTATATGGTTGCCTTTAACTTAATAAAACATCCCTATGCGCTTCACTGGATCACTGGGTAAAGAGGTAGGTTTAAGGAGTGTCTTAAAGGAGGAAAGCAAGGTAGAAAGACAGTGAGGTGTAGGAAGCGTATTCCAGAGCTTGGGGCCGAGGCAAGTGAAGGCACAGCCATCAATGGTGGAGCAATTAAAATCAGGGATGCTCAAGAGACCAGAATTAGAGAAACACATTTATCTAGGAGGATTTTGGGGCTGAAGAAGATTACAGAGATAGGGAGGGGTGAGACCATGGAGGGAATTGAAAACAATGATGGGAATTTTTAAATCAAGATATTGTTTGACCAGGAAATGTAGGTCAGTGAGCACAGGAGTGTTAAGGGAATGGGACTTGGTGTGAGTTAAGACATGAACAGCGGAGTTTTGGACGACCTTAAGTTTACGAAGAGTAGAATGTGGGAGACCCACCAGGAGTGATTGGAATAGTCAAGACTAGTGGTAATGAAGGCATGAGTGAGGGTTTCAGCAGTAGATAAGCTGAGATGGGCAATATTACGGAGGTGGAAATAGGCGGTCTTAGAGATGGCACGAATATGAGGTCAGAAGCTCATCTTGGAGTCAAATGTGACACTAAGGTTGCGAACAGACTGGCTTAATCTCAGACTGCTGCCAGGGAGAGGGATGGAGTCAGTAGCTAGGGAACTTAGTTTGGAGCGGGGAATGAAAACAATGGCTTCAGTCTTCCCAATATTTAATTGGAGGAAATTTCAGCTTCTCCGGTACTGGATGTCTGATAAGCAGTCTGATAATTTAGCAACGGTGGAGGAATCTAGAGATGTGATGGTGAGGTAGAGCTGAGTGCTGTCAGCATACATGTGAAAACTAATGCTGTGTTTTCAGATGATGCTGCCGAGGGGCAGCATGTAGATGAGAAATAGGAGGGGGCCAAGGATAGATGCTTGGGGGACACCAGAGATAATGGTGTGGGAGCAGGAAGAGAAGCCATTTTAAGTGATTCTCTGGCTATGTTTATATAGATAAGAATGGAACCAAGTGAGAGCAGTCCCCCCAGTTGGACGACAGTGGAGAGGAATTGGAGGAGGATGGTGTGGTTAACCATGTTAAAGGCTGAAGATTGGTCAAGAAGGATGAGGAGGGAAAGTTTATCTTTGTCACAGTTGCTTAGGATTTCATTTGTGACTTTGATAAGAGCTGTTACGGTACTTTGGCAGGGCAGAAACTGATTGAAGGAATTCAAACATGGAGTTCTGGGAAAGATAGGAACAGATTTGGAAGGCAACAGCAAGTTCAAAGACTTTGGAGAGGAAAGGGAGGTTGGAAATAGGACAGTAGATTGAAAGTTCAGAGGAGGTTAAGAGTTGTTTTTTTGAGGAGGGGAATGATGATGGCAGATTTAAAGGAGAGAGGACAGCACTTGAAGAGAGAACTGTTTACAATCCCAACTAACATGGGGACCGAGGGTGGGGGGCGGGTGGTGTAGAAATTAGGTGATAAGCAGTTTAGTGGGAATAGGATTGAGAGAACAGGAGGTGGGCCTCATGGACAAGATGAGCTCAGAGAGGGCATGAGGGGAGATACGGAAGAAACTAGAGAAAGATGTAAATTCGGGGCTAGCGTAGCAGGAAGCATTATAGGAAGTTTGGCCAGGTGGGCTAGTGGAAAGGAGGGACGTGGCAGAGACAGCTGATCGGCTGGTCTTGATCTTAGTAACAAAGAGTCCTTGAGCTCCTCACGCTTATTGTTGGAGATGAGGCTGGAGGGGACAGGGAAGAGGGGTTTGAGAAGATGGTTTGCAGTAGAGAAAAGAAGCCGGGGGTTATCATTGCATTCGAGGATGATCCTGGAATAGCGAACCGTTTTAGCAGTGGAGGGGACGAGCCGATAATGTTTTGAGTGGTCCAGCCAAATCTGGTGGTGGATGGTTAAACCGGTTATCCACCATATCCTTTCAAGTCTGTGTCCCTTGGACTTTAGGAAGTGGAAATGAAGGTTGTACCGGGAGAAGGGCCAGGGTGAGAAAGACTGATCTTTATATTCGGAACTAGGGCAGGTGGAGGTGAGGGTGCGATTGAGAAAATCAATAGCTGCAGTAATGCTGTGGCAAATGGAGGGCCAAAGGCTAGATAGCTGAGATTTTGAAAGCACTATTGTAAGTGAATAGGGCAATAGACTTTTCCAGGGACAGATACAGAAGGAGATAGGGTTGGGGCATGGAAGGGGAATATGGATGGAGAATGATACAAGTGTTACGGCCAGGTGGAAAAGAGTGTCAGTGGCCCCCAAGTGACTGCAGTAAGTGTTTTCGTTACTTGGGTTTTAACCCCTTTTGTTTTATTTGTCAAATAAACAGACAGCGTCAGGTTTTCTTGACGGTTTAAAGCAGAAGAATAACTATTTATTGAGCAATATTCATTCCTGAAATGGTCACAACTGCGCCCACACAGGCATTCACTCACGCACACACACACACACACACACACACACACACACCAACACACATACACACACGGGATAGAGAGGAAAAGGGGTAAGTGATTTGAAAGGAGGTAGCATTTCAAGGTTCGTGGTAAACCTGTTGAATCTTCTCGGAGGTAAATTTCTCTTTTAAAGTTGCAGGCCTGGGTTGTTTGTAGATTTCTCTGGTAGTTGAGACTTCAATATGGAGACAGGTAATCACTTTCAGTTCTCTGCTGTACAAGTTGAAATTTAGAATTCACAGCAGGGCACCTTCTTTGGCTTTTTGCTGGATTTCTCCCAGCTCAGCTGGATAGGCTTTTGTGATGTTTGTTCTGATCTCTCTCTCTCTCTCTCTCCAGAGAGCTACTTTTTAAGGTCAAAAATTCCTCACCTGTTGCCTCTGTTGGGAGGTGCAGATTCCCCCTCCCTGTGACGACTAACAATGGATCAGGCTGTGGCTACTTCACACCTTCTTTGTTTCAGAAGAACCCATTCAATTCAAAAATGTCTCTTGATTGGTTCAGGATGGGTGGAATTGGCACCTATTAGCTTAGAATGTATTCCTTTGTGCTTAGAATGTATTCTTTTGTCCTTACCAAACAGTAAGACAGTTTCAATATACAGTTTGACCTTCAGCAGCCATTTTGCAGCACATTGTCCAATTTTTTAAAGGAAAAATTAATTTTTCATAACTCTTCAATTTGGGTTTTGTATTTCAATCACTGCACGTCACGTGAGCGTAATACAGGGAAGTGATCAGAGATGGCCTTATCTGTAATTGATACGATGAGACTAGCAAGACCACGTGAGATGGCAAGGTCGATGCAGTGGCTGTGAATATGGGTTGGGGAGTTTACATGAAGGGAGAGATTTGGGGAGGATAAGGGGGCAGTGAACTCAGAGGAGAGAGAGCATGAGTTGAGATGGAGATTGAAATCACCAAGGATAAGAGGTTGTTCAGTGTAAAGGCTGAGGGAGGAAAGCAGTGAAGATATCTCAGTGATAATTTTCTTATTGTCCTTAGGAGGGTGATAGAGAATGATGATTTTGAAAGAGAGGGGAGAGGGTTGGAATAAGGTGAGATGTTCGAAGGATGAGAAAATGCAAGAAGTGTAGGAGTTCAGGCCAAGGTGTGATCTAGTAATAAGCACCACACCGCCACCACGACAGTCTTGGTAGGGCAAGTGGTGGAATTTGTAGCCAGGCAGGAAGGTTTCATTAAGTGGCAAGGTGTCATCACCCCTCAGTCAGGTCTCCATTAAGGCCATGGTGTCAATGCAATCAAATCATTGGATAATACTACTTTTTAAGTGCAAACGATGACTAGAATTATCAGAAATTAACTGTGCATCATTGTCCCAAGAAGGATAATGGAAAGATGAATATATGGATTTAACTTAATCTGGTGGAATTGCCACCTGAGACACAATCAGTAATCTGGGTGCAAATTGCACTTGTTTTGAAAAGTGTTTTGTTTCTTTCTTGAGTTTCCTCTCACTTATTTGCATATTGCCAAACACAAAATCTGCTGTGAACCAGCACAATTGGACAGTGTTTTGAAACTTAATTTTTAAAAAATGCTTTAAAAAAATTCCTTGATATATTTAAGAGTGGCAACTTGGTGCAGTTTGATTAATACCCTGAAAATGAGTTGTTCACAAAAAGTAAGCAGTTTTAATCACTGTGTCAATCCACCATCTGTGAGTAACCCAGTTTTAAATTACTGAAAAAAATTACTTTTAAAAATATGCAGAACCATTTGCTAGTTATATTGGGGTACATTAATCAGTTTCTCAGTAAATTAAAAAAAAATACATTTGAAAGCTTTCAAAATGTTCCTGTTAGCTCCCTTGCACCAAAAGAACCAGCTTAATTTTCAAAGCCTCCTAAAAAGCCCAGTTGGCTTCACTGTCTCCTTTTGGGTATCTAGTGGAGCAAAAGCGGGACTTTACTTGATAATATTTGCAATTTTTCTTCCCTTGAAACTTAACTGGACATGTCAAGAGACTGCAGTGTGTAACACTGATGCACTGCAATTTGGGCCTGTGTGTGAGGGAATGAATAAGTGAGTACATAAGGAGGTAAGCAATAAAATACAAAGGATATTAGCCTTGAGCTTGAGGAGGGCCTCCAAATTCTCCCTCCCCAATTCCTCCATTGCTTTCAGGCCCATAACATCTCTGGCATTCTTCCTCTAAGGATTTAAGGCTCATAGCAAAAATGATCCTTCTTTTATCTGCAGGTGCTGCCTCCTGTTATGTGACGTCTTCTCTTGAAAGCATTGGAAAGAGAACTGTGAGAGAAATTTAGTTCCACTAAGGTGCCCAGGACAATAGGCACCTTAAGTGAGCATGCAGCTGTAAGGAACTTTGAGCTGGCATAGTACTTGGTGCTTGACCCATTTAATGGCCAACACTGTTATGTGGCAGCATGGCAAAGTAGAACGGAAGAAAATGAGCATGTCTGTGCGTTTACACTCTTCTCCATAGGACCTCTTGCAGAAGCACTTCCACCATCTAATGGCTGAATGAGTCATAGAGTCATACAACACAGAAACAGGCCCTTTGGCCCATCATATCCATGCCAGCCATCAAGCACCTATCTATGCTAATCCCATTTTTCCATCACTTGGCCCGTAGCTATGGCATTTCAAGTACTCATCTAAATACTTCTTAAATGTTGTGAGGGTTCCTGCCTCTACCACCCCTTCAGGCAGTGCGTTCCAGATTCTAACCACCCTATGGGTGAACTTTTTTTCCTCAAATCTCCTCTAAACCTCCTGCCCCTTACCTTAAATCTATGCCCCCTAGTTATTAACACCTCCACTAAGGGAAAAAGTTTCTTCCTATCTAACTTATCCATGCCCCTCATAATTTTGTATACCTCAATCAGGTCTCCCCTCAGCCTTCTCTGCTCTAAGGAAAACAACCCTAGCCTATCCAGTCTCTCTTCATAGCTGAAATGCTCCAGCACAGGCAACATCCTGATAAATTTCCTCTGCACCCTCTCCAGTGCAATCACATCCTTCCTATAGTGTGGTGACCAGAACTGTACACAGTACTCCAGCTGTGGCTTAACCATCGTTTTATACAACTCCATCATAACCTCCCTGCTCTTATATTCTGTGCCTCGGCTAATAAAGGCAAGTATCCCATATGCCTTCCTAACTACCTTATCTATCTGTGCTGCTGCCTTCAGTGATCTATGGACAAGTACACCAAGGTCCCTTTGACTCTCTGTACCTCCTAGGGTCCTACCATCTATTGTATATTCCCTTGCCTTGTTAGTCCTCCCAAAATGCATTACCTCGCACTTCTCAGGATTTAATTCTATTTGCCACTGCTCTGCCCATTTTACCAGCCCTTCTATATTGTCCTGTAATCTGAGGCTTTTTTCCTCCCTATTTACGACACCACCAATTTTCGTGTCATCTGCAGACTTATTGTTCATACCTCCTATATTCACGCCTAAATCATTAATGTATACTACAAACAGCAAGGGTCCTTGTGGTACAACACTGGTCAAAGGCTTCCAATCACAAAAACAATCTGCGACCATCACCCTCTGCCTCCTGCCACTAAGCCAATTTTGGATCCAATTTGCCAAATTGCCCTGGATCCCATGGGCTGTAACCTTTTTAACCAATCTCCCATGTGGGACCTTAACAAAAGCCTTACTGAAGTCCATGTAGACTACATCAACTGCTTTACCCTCATCTACACATCTCGTCACCTCCTCAAAAAATTCATTCAAGTTTGTTAGATATGATCTCCCCCCGACAAAGCCATGCTGACTATCCTTGATTAATTCCTGCCTCTCCAAGTGGAGATTAATCCTGTCCCTCAGAACATTTTCCAATAGTTTCCCTACCACTGATGTTAGACTCACCAGCCTGTAATTACCTGGTTTATCCCTGCTACCCTTCTTGAATAATGCTACCACATTCACTGTCCTCCAGCTATTCTGACTATTATGTGATCAGTCATTTTGTTTTGTTGTAAAATATGCCGTGCCTCTTTTAAGCCAGACAGCAACCCTTTGACAGCTGCTGGCAGTGGAAGTCTGGCTGTTCCAATATTGGCACATATGCTATGTGGTGTTGCTAAAATCTGGTAATGAGGTGATGTTATATTTTTGGGTGAGGCTAACTGAATGAGGCAAAAGCACTTAGAGAGTATGAAGAGCTAATGTATCAAGGTGCTGCACTGGGACTGCATTACTGCCACCTATAAGAATTCTAAAAATGTTTGACACATTGCTGTTCAGTCCTCTATAGGAAAAGGGATTTATTCTGGACTGGTGTTCCGATTGACAATGGGTGCCTGAGATTCACTGAATGCAGTAAAATGCCTTTGGTACTAATGTCTTTATTAATTTAGATTGTAATCCCCCAGCAATGGAACAGAGAGAGTAGTTTGAGGTGGCTGCATTTTCAAATTGTATCTTTTATGAGGGAACTAGAGATTTTATATACTGTGTGCTTGTGCTACTAATGAATAGGCCACATAGCAATAGATGGGCAACTCTGCTTTATTGAGAAAAGCGTAGTAGCAGAGCAGTAACTTTTTAGCAAGCTGAAGAGTGATGGGGATGATTTTAACTCCCTCCAGCAGAAACAGGGTAGTAATAGAGTTGAAATCAAGGTGGTCAAGGTGGCCTGCTCTGCCACCATGGGCTGAATTTTTAGGCCCTGATGGGGGCAAGTACGGAGGCGAGCAGGCGTGGAATTTCATGCCGGCGGTCTGCATGCTGGTTCCCTGGCACCATCCTGCCTGCAGGCCATTTTCATGCAGGCGGGATGGGGGATGGCAGGGCTACCCGCCTGCAATTAGCAGGTAGCCAATTAAGTCTGGAAAAGGCCTGTTAAGGCCTATTGTCAGAGGATGAATGGAATTTACTAGTCAGCCTCCAGGCACCCGGAGACATTGGGGAAAGTGTACCTGCCTGAAGGCAGCCTCCCGCAGCAGATAGGGGGGCCAGCACTCCAGGCAGGCATAGAGGCCTTCCCTACCTGCCTGGCTTCAGCTGCAGCCACAGGCCGCCCTATGGAGGGGATTCCCCTCTACAATGGTGGCCTGGCTGCTGATTCTACTTTTTATTTATAACTTTAGAAACTTGGATTGAGGGCACCTCAAAATGGCAGCGCCCTCTCACTTACCTGAAAAGGCAGCCTGCTGCCTCTTCAGTGCTGGAAGGCCTTCTGTTGTCCCTCCAGATTAGAGAGACAACCTGCTGTTCTTAATTGCACAGTCAGCCCTCCTACTGGCCATTAATTGGCCAATTCAGGGAAAGGCATAGCTGGGTGACTGTTCCCATACAATGTGGGCTTCTGACCCCCATTTGTCCCTGAAGTCAGGGTTCTGAAGCCAGTGGGGAAAATCCTGCCCCTTTTTAAGCTGGGTCTTTCACATCTATGTGAATTCTGGTCCTATTCAAAATGGGTCCCATGACCTACATGGGACCCCAATGCCTAGCGGGCAGAGCATGCACCATGGACATTCTGCTTAGTAAAACCTGGTGGCCAAGAGGAAGGTGCCCTAAAAAGGTAAGGCTAAAATTATTTTTATAGGACCAGGAGGAGCGAGAGTGCTCCTCTGGCCTCCTCTAAAATAATGTGGGCCATTGCTTCCCCAAGCTCTCCCCCTCTGTGATCACTCCGCCCAGGAACTATGTTTTTGCCATCCGGATTGGCTTGATATTACAGTGGCTTAGAGCCAGCAACACACAGTGAGTGTCCGTTCGGGACATGTAGCTGTTCAGCAACATTTTACTGTAGCCTGGCCCTCAATGGACCTGGCCTCCTACCGGAGGAATTGGGCAGCTGGCCCATGTACTCCGTGGGTTGGCTGCCTGATAGTCAAAATCTCCCCTTATATGTTTTAGCTGTTTGTTAATAGGAAGCCTATAAAGCCGAGGTTGTAGCAGATTGCAAGACATATGGATGCTTATGTTTGTAGACTAATACAAAGAGTCTCATAAGCTGTCAGAGGTATTTTGAGATGCTTCACAGCTTGTTAGAAGGAAACATCTTATGGAAATACTTGTGTCTTCTCAGAAAACAAAATATATTCTCATGAATATAGTAATTTAATCAGTTGGCAATGGAATAATGACTGTGCGCTTCTCTGAACAGCTAGAAGGAAGTAAGATTTATTTTAAGCAATGAGCCAATGCAGCATAGCTAGTCCAGGCTTTTTGCAAAGGAAATGCCACCATTTTTAAGAGGAAAGTAACATCTCAATGGACATTTTTAATCAGCTGCAAATAATTTAGTTTGTAATTATGCTCACAATTCAGCCATTAATAAATTACAGACATAAATAAATGAGTGCATGATAAGGTGTTTCACATTGTGAACTTCTTTAAGGTCATCAGAAAATATAATTGCAATCACACCAGTTTTCTGTACTCCATTCTTAGACAGTATCTGTCCCTGCATATTGTAAAAGGGGGTTCGATACACCGGTTTTACTTAAATCTGAAACTTCAGAGCATTAGGCTCACATTGGGAAATTGCAGAGCATGTCTCCCATGATTTTCCATCCATTAATTTTACTTGGATCTACAATGGAAACATGGTGGGGGGGGGAAGTTTTATGCTCTCCCCCGGGGTGACTTTGGAGGCAGGGAGAGCATATAATCGGGTGGGATGGCAGCAGGTGGAGGATCCAGCCACCTTCCCTCCTACACCCAAATTAAGTCCAGGGAGGGACGGCCCTTGCACGGCCTTCCTGCCCCACTGCCAAATGCCCTTTAGTGGGCAATTAATGCCCAGTTAAGGGCCTCATCCCGCCTCTGCCAGTATTAGCCCAGTGGCGGCTGGGCCTGTCGCTGCACGGGCAGCATGCCAACCAAACCCATGCAGGTTGCTTGCCAGCTCCGGTGGGTGGGGGGCCCCTCATTAAAAGGCACAATGCCTGATCGAGGGACCCAGCATCGGGAAGGGGAGGGCCCACTGAGCCACCCCCCTGCCCTTGCTGCCAACCCCCCTACAACCCCCTCCTCCGTGACCACCACCCCTGCCTCACTTGTGGCCTGGGTCCAGCACATCCAGTGAGTCTAGTTTCGGCAGCAGCCACCGCCTCCGCGGTGGCACTGCTCAGTTAAAGTGCTGCTGGCCTCTGATTAGCCGGCAGCTCTCAGCAGGCGGGACCTCCATCGCCAGGCTCCTCAATCCCAGGGAAGGCAAGCTGCTGTCCACTTAAGTGTCTAATTGGCACGTAATGCGGCTGGCCACGCCCAGAGGAGGTGATGCAGGGCTCTTGCCGCACTGTAGCCAGTGGCTGAGATCCCCATCGCCCAGATAAAATCCCAGCCATGGGGTGGTGTAATTTAACCCCTTCCCCCCCAAGATGGATGGGGTGGGGGTGGGGAGCGGGGATTAAATTCTTAAAAGTGAGAAACCTGACCCCAACCTACTGCGAACATGCTTACATTCCATTTAGCGATGGTGTGTTGCAGGCTGGGTGAGTAACCCACTCTCAGGAGGCGGGTCAACAATTGAAATGTGTTAATAAGGCTGTAATCGGCAGATTTTAGTAGCCATTTGGATTTAACAGCTGTAAGCCCGGTTTCCCAGATGTCAGGAACAAGGCAGCTAAAGGGAAACAAAAACTGCCGACAGCACCAGATAAGTGCATTTCCAGCACAGTTTGTGGGCCAGGAGCAGCAGCAATGCTTCCCCCATCACAACCCTCCAAGCTAACATTCTGCTGCAGTCCCCTCCCTGCTACAAGATGCTGACATACCACCCAAGCATGATTCAATGCTGTCCCATAATCTCCACCTCCCCCCCTCCCCACCAAACCCTGCAACCTCTCTCTCCTTTCTCTCTGGTCCACCGCTGCGGCCTTCTACTGCAGGCATTCCTACTGGCCAGCCTGCCACTCTGGTCATGTGCCAGGTGAGAAATCGAGAAATAAAATTCAAATGAGGGCCTGTCGTTAAATTCAGCAGGACTTTCACATTACCTGTATTTCCTGGTTTCCCAGCAGCTAAAAGTAGCCTCCGCTTCCTCCCCACTTCCCTGTAAATATTGGTGCCAAGCATTCAGAAAATAGATCTGTTTGTTGTTGTCTCTGAGCTTCAGCTCACTGTCACACTGAAAAGCCAGCACAAAAACAAATCCCTCCTCCTGCAGTAGGCTGAACATCAGTGACATTGTAACTTTTTAAAAATAAAGTATAAAATACTGTCGGCTCTTAAGTTAACTTCTGTTTTTCATAGATCAATTACAAGTTCCTAACACAAAAGCAAAGCTTAAGTTATGTATCAATGCCACATGAATCTCTGAGGTACATTGCTACTTTCAAACACTCCTGTATGTTATTGTATACCATATATGTGTCAAAATGTTAAAAATATGACTCAATGTGTAAAGGTATTGTCGAGTGTGTTATTGTCCTTATACGTAGCAAAGTTCCCAAGTTTGATTTATGGGCTTTACTGAGGTGACTGCTCCCAGCTGGGTCAGTGATGGAAATGCTATAACTAGCAATAGTGCCCCAGGAAAAAGTCAACCAGGATTCTCATGTTCAATGACTGTTCAGTGATCCATACTGAAAATTACATTGGCATGGGTTATAAAAACAGAAAATGTTGGAACACTCAGCAGGTCTGGCAGCATCTGTGGAGAGAGAAATAGAGTTAACATTTCAGGTCAGTGACCTTTCCTCAGAACTGAGAAAAGTTAGAAATGTAATAGGTTTTGAGCAAGTGAAAGGGAACCTATTATATTAACCTGAAATGTTAAATCTTATTTCTCTCTCTCCCCAGATGCTGCCAGACCTGCTGAGTATTTCCAGCATTTTCTGCTTTTACTTCAGATTTCCAGCATCTGCAGGGTTTTGCTTTTATATTTGTACAGGTGTTATGTGAGGACAGAATTTGGCTCTGTTTCAATGGTTATATAAAAATCTGTTGGTGCTCACTGTCTAACCATGTACATAAAAGAATAGATGAGGCACTGAGGGGCTGGTGTTGCTGCCCAAGGAACTGTACTTCCATTAAGCGGTTGCCTGCAAGAGAAAAAGAAAGCTGGAAGAGGAATTGAAAAAAAAAAATGAAGTATTTATCATTTTATAAGTCTTTTTAGCAAAATCACTGGATGACAAACACCCAACATTGCACCACAGCAGTTAAAATGCAGGTGATATGGACATTTTCTTTCATGAATGTTGGTTGGCATGTAAATGCAGATGGACACATTGGGGGTAATTTTACCCCAAGGACAGATGAGCTGGGAGAGGGTGGGATGTAAAATTTTAAACCCGATCCTAACCTGCCCATGTCTGGTTTTAATGGAGGTGGGCTGGAGGGTGTGGGAAAGTGACCAATCTATTCTCAGAAGGTGGGTCTCTCAGTAAAAGTTTTTATTGAGGAGGTTGACTCCCGACACCGCTACCACCCCCATTTCCGACTCTCCCCACATGACCCCTGTCTCCCCCACCACCCTTCCCATAATCAGCCAGTTTTCACACCTCCCCATTCCCCCCTCCCCCCATCTGTCTGTGGTCTCCTACTTACCTGACATGGCTGCTTCCCCACCCGACAGGCAAGCAATCTATCAATCAGGTTGGCTGGCAAGCTGGATACCTGCTTAAAAAAATGTTTGTGATATCCAGCTATAAATTTCAGCAGGACATGCAGGAAACTGGCACTTCTGTGTTTCCCGCCCTGAAATCCTCCCAGCTACCCCACCAACATCCCTGCTCTCTTCACTGCCTGTAGTAAATATCAGGGCCATTTTCCCTATATTTTGCTTCTATTTCCTCCTCCGCATCAAGCCCTTCAGTCAAGAAGTGGGATCATGCAGTACATGAAACTTTCCATGACCACTCTTGTGGCCACCCCCATCCCCCGAGCCAGCAATCTTGAAATCAGTGAGAATTTCAACTTTGCCGCTTCTACATCACCGCTAGAAACTCCTTAAAAGTTACATTATTCAATCAGGCAACTGTTTTTTTAACGGTCATGTGATTAATAACATTTGATGAACAACAGAACTGGCCCTGAAAAAATAATTTTATTATCATGGAGTGCTGTTAAATAATGAATTAGTAGATTTTTAAAGATAATTTTTAAAAATAATTTTTTAAATGTTTTTTTTAGAACATTTTACCTCCCCCCCCCCCCCCATGTGTATGTTCCAATCTTTAATTTGCTTTATGTAAAAATGTTTAAAGTGATTTTATTTTACTGCTTTTTGTTTCCCGTTTGTGTGTCAGTGAAAATCCTTTAATGTGATTGGCTGCTTGAACAGTCTGATGACATCACTGCTGTTCCACAATGGGAATGCCCAGTAAAGAACTTTTTTTTAATTTCCAAAATATACTTTATTCATAAAAATCTGTAAAAATTACATTGCCAAACAGTTTCCAAACAGCACCAAAAAATACAAACATTGCAAGGGAGATCAGTTTCCTTCAATACTGTCATGAGTTTCTTCCCAACCCTTCCGTTTCACAATTGTCATGTCAATTACAGTTTTACATTTACAGCAATTGAGAATATTACCGATACAGTTCGAGGGGTTTCCCATGGATCCAGCCCTTCAGTCCAGCTTGGTGGGGGAACCTTACACTGTGGTCTTTCCCCATTGAGCCTTTGCTGCGGCTGCCCCAAGCTTTAGTGCGTCCCTCAGCACGTAGTCCTGGACCTTGGAATGTGCCAGTCTGCAACATTCGGTGGTGGACAACTCTTTGCGCTGGAAGAGCAGCAAGTTTCGGGCAGACCAAAGGGCGTCTTTCACCGAATTGATAGTCCTCCAGCAGCAGTTGATGTTTGTCTCGGTGTGCGTCCCTGGGAACAGCCCGTAGAGCACAGACTCCTGTCTTACAGAGCTGCTTGGGATGAACCTTGACAAAAACCACTGCATCTCTTTCCACACCTGCTTTGCAAAGGCACATTCCAGGAGGAGGTGGGCGACCGTCTCTTCCCCACCACAGCCAACGCGGGGGCACTGTGCGGAGGGGGCGAGACTTCGGGTGTGCATGAAGGATCTGACGGGGAGGGCCCTTCTCACCACCAGCCAAGCTACGTCTTGGTGCTTGTTTGAAAGTTCTGGTGATGAGGCATTCCGCCAAATGACTTTGACGGTCTGCTCGGGGAACCATCCGACAGGATCCACCGTTTCCTTTTCCCGTAGGGCCTTGAGAACATTCCGTGCAGACCACTGCCTGATGGACCGGTGGTCAAAGGTGTTTTCCCGCAGAAACTGCTCCACGAAGGATAGGTGGTACGGCACCGCCCAACTGCATGGAGCGTTCCGCGGCAATGTGACCAGGCCCATCCTTCGCAACACCGGGGACAGATAGAACCTCAGCACGTAGTGACACTTGGAGTTTGCGCACTGGGGATCTACACACAGCTTCATGCAGCCGCACACGAAGGTGGTCATCAGGATGAGGGCCACGTTGGGTACATTTTTCCCGCCCTTGTCCAGAGATTTGAACATCGTGTCCCTCCGGACCCGGTCCATTTTAGATCCCCAGACGAAGCGGAAAATGGCTCGGGTGACTGCCACGGCGCAGGAGTGGGGTATGGGCCAGACCTGCGCCACGTAGAGCAACAACGTGAGCGCCTCGCACCTGATGACCAGGTTCTTACCCACAATGGAGAGATCGCTGCCCCCACATGCCCAACTTTTGTCGTACCTTGGCTACTCGCTCCTCCCATGTTTTGGTGCACGCCCCGGCCCTTCCGAACCATATCCCCAGCACCTTCAGGTAATCTGACCTGACGGTGAAGGGGACAAAGGATCGGTCAGCCCAGTTGCCAAAGAACATGGCCTCGCTCTTGCCGTGGTTAACTTTGGCTCCCGAGGCCAGTTCGAACTGGTCGCAGATGCTCATCAGTCTCGCACGGACAGCGGATCCGAGCAGAAAACGGCGACGTCATCCATGTACAGGGAGGTTTTGACCTGAGTGCCTCCGCTGCCTGGGATTGTCACCCCTCTTATGCTCGCATCCTTCCTAATAGACTCAGCAAAGGGTTCAATACAGCAAACAAACAAGACCGGGGACAGAGGGCAGCCCTGTCTGACTCCAGATTTGATCGGGAAACTTTCCGATTCCCACCCGTTGATTGACACTGCGCTACTGATGTTTGTGTAGAGCAGTTGGATCCAATTGCAGATTCCCTCCCCAAACCCCATTTTGGAAAGCACGTCCATCATGTAGGTGTGCGATATCCTGTCAAAAGCCTTCTCCTGGTCCAGGCTGATGAGGCAGGTGTCCACCCTCCTGTCCCGTACGTAGGCGATCGTATCCCTGAGTAGCGCGAGACTATCAGAGATCTTCCTGCCGGGTACAGTACAGGTCTGATCGGGGTGAATCACCAACTCCAGAGCAGACTTGACTCGACTGGCTATGACTTTGGACAGAATCGCTTTATGTTTTTGCATAAATATTAAATTGCAGCTGTAAAACAAATATTATGGTGGGCTTTTAAATACTCTGTAAATAATATATAAATATATTATACATCAATATTATTCTTTGTATATAGATAGCTGTATATGTGGTTCTTGTATTTAAAAACCCTTGAGATAAAACAAGATGCAGTGCAATGCACTATTAATTTGTGAAGTCTTCAGGTTGTGTTACAATTTGCACCAAGGTTCTGAAAAAACTTTTATATATTGCTATAAATACATTTTTAAAAATTTTATCTTTGTACTTTACATTGAGTTTTACTGTACAGATTTGATGTCATATGGATTTGTATCTTATTTTGCTCACACTAATTTTTCAGAGTTTGTACCTTCAATTACCAGAAAGGGTTGTCGTTGTGGTTTCTTTCTTCGTTTAAATGAAGTTTTGATGAGAGCGAGGGACAAATAAGGGCAAGCATTACATTAACACTGTTAGAGTTCCACCAGGTGAATGTTTACATTTGTTCTGTTAACTAGCTTTCCATAGTGTTGCATGTGAGATAAATGTATTTGTGCTAATTGTTTTCCTGTTCATGTGCATGGATTTTTAATGGTTCTCATTAGCAAGGTATATTGTTTTAAAGCTGGACACAGAGGGTCAATTCCATTCAGTATATGTGTATAATTCTGCAGTCTATACACACTGCATGCAATGATTACTTAAGCAGAAGGTTAATGTTCCCATACTCATGTTTTCAGAAGTCAATATAAGCTACATTCATCAAAAGGGATCAGTTTTAGTAACTCCTATGCAATTTACAAAGCACAGAGTTAGTGTTATAGAAACTTGAGCATAAAATCTAGTCTGACGCTCCAGTGCAATACTGAAGGCGTGCTGCATTGTTTGAGGTGTGGTCTTTCAGCTGACATGTTGAACCAAGGCCCTTTCTGCCGCTTAGATGAATGTAAAAGATTGTATGGCACTATTTTGACGAGCAGAAGAGTTCTCCCTGGTGTCCTGGCCAATATTTATCCCTGTTTGGGTAGAGGGGGATAAATCAGGAAAAAAATTCACACGATTCAGGAAGACAATTCCAACCCACTGACTTCCAGCAGGCGGGTTGGAATTTTAAATATATTAATGAGGTTAGCAACCTCTGATTTTAACCTGCATTGCAGATTTTAGAGTGGGTGACCAGGTTCCACAGGCTGTGAGAAATCCAGCAGATGATGCAAGGCAGGACAGCTTCAGGAAGAAAGTAAATGCCTTAACAGTGCTGCATGTGGGCTTGGAGGAGCTGAAGTGCTTCCCCTCGGCTCCCCAAGCTCCTCCCATCAGACCGTCCCACAGAAAGATCCTTAAGGTTGGGTATCAGACCCACTATCCCCCCACCTCGGGGTCATGCATTGGACCTACCTATTCTGCGGCCTGCTCCGGAGTGCACTCTGCCTGACTGGATGCCAGAGATAACATCCATCAAACCTCGTGGAAAAATCTAATTACACTGCTTGTTACTGTATAAAATTACAAAACAATCTAATTTTAGGTGTATCTTCTTTCACTAGGGTGCAGTACTCTCAGAAACCCACAAAAAATCCTTTTAGGCATTACCAATGCCTTCATGACATAGTGTTAACACATATGCCTGAGTAGGAAACTTATGAATTCAAGCCCCAGGTCTGCACTTGAGCATGTAATGTGGGATGACAGTACTAAGGGAGCACAGCATTGTTGAAGGTACCTTCAATCCTTTAATTCGTACTACCAGGGCCCATCCACTTGCTCCCAGTCAGTTGTCTGCCTGACATTGGTGGGATATGACAGCTGGCCAGTGGGAGTGTGTGCAATGCTGGGGACTGAATGAATTGCATCTGGCATTCAGGCCAATCATCGGGCAATGGATTTGGGAGGGAAGGCATAAACTTTCTTCGTGGGGTAAGGTGCAGCACCCCAGCTCCTCCTGGCTCCACAAGGGAAGTAAACTAAAGCGTTTTTAAAAATTAGCTCTTTGGGCTTCTTCTGATCTCAACTCTTCCTGCTCGTTTCACCTGGCGGAAAAGCCACAACTACATCACTGTTCAGGCTACTGGCTAAAATAGTATTCAGGTCCTGATGATGCCATCAGAGTCCAATCTGGATATTTAAAAAAAGGATCCCATTGGTTTTACATTGGCCTATTTTCCACCTGCTCAGAACAGCAAGCTAAAATTGATGACTAGAGGAAGTGAATGAGATGTAGGCAGGCAGCCTCTAAGCAATTTTAACTGCACGTCCACAGGCAGGTATGGTTAAAATTGCCACTGATGTTTCAATAATACCAACAGGACTTGGGACTATATTGTTATATAAAATATCTGATCTTCAGAATGGAATGGACAAAAAAAAAATCAAGCCCTCAAACCTTCAATTGTTATGAACCAGGGATTAATCCATCTCGGAAGGATTTAATTGATATGGCATTACCAGCTTTTGGTACAAATCTATTTCATATACCACACTGTTGAAAGAAAAAAGTCTGACCACTAGTCCCACTTGAAGGATACCAGTTTTGCCCACCCATCTTCTTGTTCTTCAGTGCCACACTACATTGGAGCATAAAGATGCACAGTCCACACACTATAAATTTTTTTTTGCAGCGGCGACAGGGAGAGCGAGGTGGCAGCTGGGTAAGTAAGTCCTATATATTTGGGCAGCGGCTGAACCCGAGACACTACACCTGTAGTGTCTCCCACCCGCCCTCCTCCTCTAACCAAAAAAAAAAGGACTTGGTGGTGTGCAGATAAGGTAAGGCTTTTTCTATTTTTTTTTCCTGTGATTGGTAAAAACTTTTCCTTCCTTTTTCGTTTATCTAAGATAAGACTAACTTAAGCTTAAGATTGAAAATGGCAGGAGATCTCAGACCCGTGTTATGCTCCTCTTGCTCAATGTGGGAGCTCAGGGACACGGCTGATGTCCCTGACTCCTTCACGTGCTGGAAGTGTGTCCAGCTGCAGCTCTTGTTAGACCGCATGACGGCTCTGGAGCTGCGGATGGACTCACTTTGGAGCATCCGCGATGCTGAGGAGGTCGTGGATAGCACGTTTAGCGAATTGGTCACACCGCAGATTAGGATTGCTGAGGGTGAAAGGGAATGGGTGACCAAAAGGCAGAGAAGGAGCAGGAAGGCAGCGCAGGTGTCCCCTGCGGTCATCTCCCTCCAAAACAGGTATACCGTTTTGGATACTGTTGAGGGAGATGGCTCACCAGGGGAAGGCAGCAGTAGCCAGGTTCATGGCACCGTGGCTGGCTCTGCTGTTCGGAAGGGCGGGAAAAAGAGTGGAAGGGCTATAGTCATCGGGGATTCGATTGTAAGGGGGGTAGATAGGTGGTTCTGTGGTCGAAAACGAGACTCCCGAATGGTATGTTGCCTCCCAGGTGCACGGGTCAGGGATGTCTCAGATCGGCTGCAGAACATTCTGAAAGGGGAGGGTGAACAGCCAGTTGTCGTTGTGCACATAGGCACCAATGATATAGGTAAAAAACGGGATGAGATCCTACAAGCAGAATTTAGGGAGTTAGGAGCCAAGTTAAAAAGTAGGACCTCAGAGGTAGTAATCTCAGGATTGCTACCAGTGCCACGTGATAGTCAGAGTAGAAATGAAAGAATAGTCAGGATGAATGCGTGGCTTGAGAGATGGTGCAGGAGGGAGGGGTTCAGATTTTTGGGACATTGGGACCGGTTCTGGGGGAGGTGGGACTATTACAAATTGGACGGTCTACACCTGGGCCGGACTGGAACCAATGTCCTTGGGGGTGCTTTTGCTAACGCTGTTGGGGAGGGTTTAAACTAATGTGGCAGGGGGATGGGAACCAAATGAGGTCAGTGGACAGTAAGGAGGTAGTAACTAAAGCCTGTAAGGAACTAGATAATGAAGTCAGCGTGACTAAGGGAAAGAGTAGGCAGGGAGCAGATGATGAACGCAAAGGGACTGGTGGTCTGAGGTGCATTTGTTTTAATGCAAGAAGTAGGTAAGGCAGATGAACTTAGGGCCTGGATTAGTACCTGGGAGTATGATGTTATTGCTATTACTGAGACTTGGTTGAGGGAAGGGCATGATTGGCAACTAAATATCCCAGGATATCGATGCTTCCGGCGGGATAGAGAGGGAGGTAAAAGGGGTGGAGGAGTTGCATTACTGGTCAAAGAGGATATCACAGCTGTGCTGAAGGAGGGCACTATGGAGGACTCGAGCAGTGAGGCAATATGGGCAGAACTCAGAAATAGGAAGGGTGCGGTAACAATGTTGGGGCTGTACTACAGGCCTCCCAACAGCGAGCGTGAGATAGAGGTACAAATATGTAAACAGATTATGGAAAGATGTAGGAGCAACAGGGTGGTGGTGATAGGAGATTTTAATTTTCCCAACATTGACTGGGATTCACTTCGTGTTAGAGGTCCAGATGGAGCAGAATTTGTAAGGAGCATCCAGGAGGGTTTTCCAGAGCAGTATGTAAATAGTCCAACTCGGGAAGGGGCCATACTGAATCTGGTGTTGGGGAATGAGCCCGGCCAGGTGGTTGAAGTTTCAGTAGGGGACTACTTTGGGAATAGTGATCACAATTCCGTAAGTTTTAGAATACTCATGGAGAAAGACGAGAGTGGTTGCAAAGGAAGAGTGCTAAATTGGGGGAAGGCCAACTATACCAAAATTCGGCAGGAGCTGGGGAATGTAGATTGGGAGCAGCTGTTTGAAGGTAAATCCACATTTGATATGTGGGAGGATTTTAAAGAGAGGTTGATTAGCGTGCAGGAGAGACATGTTCCTGTGAAAATGAGGGATAGAAATGACAAGATTAGGGAACCATGGATGACTGGTGAAATTGTGAAACTAGCTAAGAGGAAAAAGGAAGCATACATAAGGTCTAGGAGGCTGAAGAAAGACGAAGCTTTGAAAGAATATCGGGAATGTAGGACCAATCTGAAACGAGGAATTAAGAGGGCTAAAAGGGGTCATGAAATATCTTTAGCAAACAGGGTTAAGGAAAATCCCAAAGCCTTTTATTCATATATAAGGAGCAAGAGGGTATCTAGAGAAAGGATTGGCCCACTCAAGGACAAAGGAGGAAAGTTATGCGTGGAGTCAGAGAAAATGGGTGAGATTCTAAACGAGTACTTTGCATCGGTATTCACCGAGGAGAGGGACATGACGGATGTTGAGGTTAGGGACAGATGTTTGATTACTCTAGGTCAAGTCGGCATAAGGAGGGAGGAAGTGTAACTATATATATCTGCAGACAAAAAATAATCTAAGCAACTTATTCATAATGTGAAAATTTCTAAACATATTAGTTCAAGATTGAGAACAGGAAAAGCTGATTTTGTATAGTTATGGAGTTGACCTCCACTTTTGGCCTCCAGTAGACAATAGTGTTAGGTTTGATGGATAAAGAACTGGCTGGGCAACAGGAGACAGAGAGTAGCAGTGGAAGGGAGTTTCTCAAAATGGAGACGTGTGACCAGTGGTGTTCCACAGGGATCCGTGCTGGGACCACTGTTGTTTGTGATATACATAAATGATTTGGAGGAAAGTATAGGTGGTCTGATTAGCAAGTTTGCAGACGACACTAAGATTGGTGGAGTAGCAGATAGTGAAGGGGACTGTCAGAGAATACAGCAGAATATAGATAGATTGGAGAGTTGGGCAGAGAAATGGCAGATGGAGTTCAATCAGGGCAAATGCGAGGTGATGCATTTTGGAAGATCCAATTCAAGAGTGAATTATACAGTAAATGGAAAAGTCCTGGGGAAAATTGATGTACAGAGAGATTTGGGTGTTCAGGTCCATTGTTCCCTGAAGGTGGCAACGCAGGTCAATAGAGTGGTCAAGAAGGCATAGGGCATGCTTTCCTTCATCAGACGGGGTATTGAGTACAAGGGTTGGCAGGTCATGTTACAGTTGTATAAGACTTTGGTTCGGCCACATTTGGAATACTGCGTGCAGTTCTGATCGCCACATTACCAAAAGGATGTAGATGCTTTGGAGAGGGTGCAGAGGAGGTTCACCAGGATGTTGCCTGGTATGGAGGGCACTAGCTATGAAGAGAGGTTGAGCAGATTAGGATTATTTTCATTAGAAAGACGGAGGTTGAGGGGGGACCTGATTGAGGTGTACAAAATCACGAGAGGTATAGACAGGGTGGATAGCAAGAAGCTTTTTCCCCAGAGTGGGGGATTCAATTACTAGGGGTCACGAGTTCAAAGTGAGAGGGGAAAAGTTTAGGGGGGATATGTGTGGAAAATTCTTTACGCAGAGGGTGGTGGGTGCCTGGAACGCGTTGCCAGCGGAGGTGGTAGACGCGGGCACGATAGCGTCTTTTAAGATGTATCTAGACAGATACATGAATGGGCAGGAAGCAAAGAGATACAGACACTTAGAAAATAGGCGACACGTTTAGATTGGAGCGCCGAAGGGCCTGTTCCTATGCTGTAATTTTCTTTGTTCTAAATATACCTTTTCCGAAAATACAAAAGAGATAATTTGCAGACTTTGAGCTTGTACGGGGAACCCCTGGCAGCAGCGCGTATTGAAAATTAAGTGGTTGGAAAATAACGCTCAGCACGTGTTTGAATTTGTAATATGTGCTTCCCTACCAGCAAAATTCCATACTCCAAGTGCATACTTAGAAAATTCCCCTTTAAAAATGATGCAGTAGTTTGCAAATTATGCTGCACTTTGTGCAAGTCCTGGGATAACACTTGTGATTTTTCATATTTTCGAGTGTTATCTATTACAATTTGATGCCTTCCTATGCTGATATATGTGTAACACGCCTACTAGTTTTAACAGAGGGTTGGGGTACAGACGGCGAATCTATTTTCAGGAGACAAGTCCGTCACTAAAATACTTTAATGAAGCTACGCACCTCCAATTTAATAAAACTATTACTTTTAACGCCTGCAGGCTAGGTTGCCTGGGCCCAGAACAGCCGGCAGCTGAAAGGATGCGAATAACAGGAGAACTTCCTTCCCCGCAATTGGACCCCCGATATCTGACTCACCTGCCTCTAACAAAATTGCAAAATACTGCAGATACTCCAGTTCTGATGAAGGGCCACTGACCTGAAACGTTAATTCTGTTTTTCCTCTCCAAAGTATTTCCAGCATTTCTTGTTTTTATTTCATAATTTCTCCAACTCCGTCTCTGATCATTTACTCCTCCCCGGACCCTCCCATATCTGATTCCCACCAAGTGCAACGCGCCTCTGCTATTCTCCCAATTGCCTGCCCACCCAAATGTCAGCGAGCCTCTCAATCTGGCTAGCTGCAGTCAAGGAACGCAAACAAAAAAATTAAATTAGATCCTGCCATTAAATTAGTAGGACCTCTAGAAAACCCACGTTTGAGCTGAATCTCCCTTCTGTTTCCTTCCTGCCTCTCAGTCATTATCAGGGCCAGAGAACCTCAAACCATTCTAACACTTTATGGGACAGTGCATTAGAGCTCGAACATGCTGCTCAATTATGCCATCTTGTGTAAGACGCCCTCTTATAATTGTGAAATTTTTGTTTCTAAGTACTGAAAGTCCCAATTATTCACAAAATATGCTCAGAATTTGTAGAAAACGGACAGCATTGCAAATGCCCCAAAAATGTTTATGAAGGCCAGGGCAGATTAGAATCAGATTAGGGCATCATTGAATTCTGCCAATTTGCAGATTGGAAAACTGCAGTAAACATAATTGTGGATTTGAGTGTCTGCAATCAGTTTCACAATCGTATCAACGCTGACTGCACGTCTGACAATATAAACCCACCCCACTTAAATGTAGATAAATCAAACTGAAAGCGGCTGTACACTTCTTCCCCTCTTTAAAAGAGAATACCATAAACCCAGTTGCCAGCATTCGCCAGAGCTGGCGGGCAGCCATAAAGACAGGGCTAAATTGTGGCGAGTCGAAGAGACTTAGTAGTTGGCAGGAAAAAAGACAGAGGCGCAAGGGGAGAGCCAACTGTGCAACAGCCCCAACAAACAAATTTCTCTGCAGCACCTGTGGAAGAGCCTGTCACTCCAGAATTGGCCTTTATAGCCACTCCAGGCGCTGCTTCACAAACCACTGACCACCTCCAGGCGCGTATCCATTGTCTCTCGAGATAAGGAGGCCCAAAAGAAAGAAAAGAAAGAAAAGAACCATAAACCCAGAATTTAAAACATAAATTAGTTTCTTGGGCAGAAAGGTATTCAGCTGAATAAGAAGTAAAATAGTTTCTGCAACAGAACATTCTACTTTCTCCCAGTATATGGGATAATCTCGTTATTTGAGACACTTTATGTTTGGGAAAAGATCTCGCTCCCCTTTATTTTTCATGGTCTGTCTTGAACCTGAGCTGGCTGCATTTGGAAAGTTCATTTTAGTACTAGTAACCACACTAAGAAGCAGCTTCCTCGGAGCTGACTGGTCATCATCCCCTTTTCTCTTTTGCTGTATTAGCCATTCTGTCAATTTCTAAAACAACACATGACTTTACAGCGCTGCTTGTAGTCATGGAGTGCAATAAGAAGCCAATTATACCACTTGTAAAAGTGCAACAAAAGTCTGCGGACACTCACTGAATAATGGAGTAGCTGCAATCCACAATTTAACTGCTGTACTGATGCCAATTGCAGAATACTTGCATTAAAGCTACTAATTCATTTTGAATGAGATCTTTAATGTTTACAGCTATTACAATTAGAATTTGAAGATAGTTGCTGTTGAAAGGAATACTCCAGGATAAGACTTTATGAACTAGTACAATATCATAAATTTAAAATAATCTTAATCCTTAATAATGGTTTCAAATAGAAGAGGAAACATTTCATTGTACTTTACATAGAATAAATT
Source organism: Heterodontus francisci (assembly GCF_036365525.1). Classification (NCBI taxonomy): domain Eukaryota; kingdom Metazoa; phylum Chordata; class Chondrichthyes; order Heterodontiformes; family Heterodontidae; genus Heterodontus; species Heterodontus francisci. The sequence continues at coordinate 85,537,363 of NC_090373.1, forward strand.
TCTTTGACATACAGTGGCTGTTGTTATGTAGGCAAACATGACTTTCACCTATGATTAACAACTAGATAAATTCCTTACTCTTCGAATCATACAATGGGGTACTTTATTATTCAGCGGAACCACCAGAACAGGCAGGCAAAGCCTCAGGTTTAACATCTCTTCTGAGAGTGTAGCACTTCCTTTTTACATTATTGGAATGTCAGTCTAGATTAGGGGTATCCAACCTTTACCCGTGAGGGGCCACGTTACGATTTTTGTCCTACATGGCAAAAATAAAGGCATTAAAAATGGATCTTACTATTAATCAAAACAACAACAAATGTGCATTTTTGTGAACAAGCTTTAAATAAGACTAATTTATTAACTTACTTTCTCTTTACTATGTTGAACACTGATGTGGTGAGATACCTGGCATTGTTTTTGCTGGCACAATGTCTGCCCACACACTTGATGTAGCGATCTGGCATATTCCGAATAGATGTCCATCTGTCTGGACTGATTTTGATCCCTTTCTGTCTCCCCTCTCTCTGTGTCTCCACCCTCTGTGTCTGCCTCCTCTCTGTGTGTCCCCCTGTCCCCACCAGTACTGTACCCGCTAGTACTGTACCTGTTTTATACAGTAACAGACCTGTCCCCACCAGTACTGTGTCTCAGTGTTGTACAGTGACACCTGTACAGCAATGCAGTGGAACATCCATCAGTGCTGTAAGTATTTCACAATGATGGTGTTTGCCATGCAGTGGGTTCTTAGTGGCAATAACAGGCCAGTTAGGAACAAATGGGAGGCTCCAAGCAGGTGCTGTGACAATTCCCATCAGAAGAGAGAACTGATGAACATCATCACAGCTTGGGTTTCTGTTGAGTCTTCTATCCAACCAGCCCCTCAATCAGGGGCCATGCCAGTGGGTGCCTTATTCGTACAGTGTCAGTTCTCAGCACAAGCCCAATAACACTGGTGAGTCATTGTCCTTCACTAGAGAGCAAACAACTACAGGGGAACAAAAATAAAATGTTAAATCCCCACTGAGACATGTATTTATTCCCGCTAGAACAACTTACTACGCAGCAGCTGTCCCCACCCACTCAGGTTAAATTGTTTACCTTCCTCAGCAGTTCGTGTGGCAGGTGGGACAAGCGTGCGGTATCCAGCACTTCAGTCTGGGTGAATGTTGTGACCACTGCTCTGCTAGTGCAGCCGATCCACAAGCAGCCCGCTGTCAGTCACACAGGATTGGTGGGCTGGATTGAAACCTTTGGCAAACCAGATTCTGGCCCGCGGGCCGTATGTTGGACAACCATGGCCTAGATTATGTGTTCAAGTCCTGGAATGCGATTTGAACCCATAACTTTGAGTCTGGTTGTGCTACAATCTTTGCAAACTGGCACTCTAAATATCAATAAAACTGAACAGAGTTTTAAAATATTTTATATCTAACACTAATAGCCTGGAACACATTTTCTCCATCAACAATGTGGCCTGTAAAATTCTTCATCAATCTCCTCATAAATTGTTTGGCCCCATTCACTCATGAGACACATTGGGGGAAAACTTGTTTGCATAGTGCTGCTTCAAAATGGTGCTATACAGACTATGTAGATTACCCATGGGCAGGCAGCGCCACTGGCTGCTACCTGTGTGGCCTTCATCATTGGTATCATTGAGGATACCTGTGTGGGCTGCGCAGGTATTGTCCTGCGGTGCTGCCTGCCCCCGGGGAACAAATGTTTTCCCCCTTATGTATTAGAGGTTCATCGTCAAGTAATTTATATATATAGTATTTTTATTAGATTGTTATCTATATGAATGAATAATCAGCTTTCCATGTTAATTGAATCAATGAGTTTAATTAAGTACACATGACTTATGGTCAAATTACTGATGTCCAGTTTAAAGCATCTGAGGTAGTAAGATACGATAAAAGAGTTGGGACTCTAAACTTTAGAGAATAGTAAACTTAGGGGTGATCTGATTGAGGTTTATAAGATGATGAAAGGGGATATATTGTGTAAGTGTTGACAGTTTGTTTCAGTTAAATAGATTAGGAAGGACCAGGGGTATAAGTTGTATAAGGTCAGATCTAGTTTGGATATCAGGAGGTGTTTTGTTCCCCCCAGAGAATAGTGGACCTTTGGAATAGGCTGCTGGCTTCTGCGTTGGACGGCTATTTGCTGAATTTCTTTCAGCAAGAGCTGTACCAGTTCCTGACTGGGGCGGAGATCAGCTCTTACAAAAGGTTAGGTACTGCATAGTACTACCAGAGCCAGAGTGATGGACTGGTTATGATCACCTGGGATGAGGGCAGGGAGGGTGGGTTGGGGTGTGGTCAGAGAGGAATTTCCCAGATTTTTTCCACCAAATTGGCTTTACAACTCTCCCAGGAGATCTCACAGTTTTGGGTGAGGTGGAGGATGTATCTATTAAGGTACACAAGGTATTACAATTATGTGAGACAGACTGGATGGACCAAATGGTCTTTTCCTGTCTGTTATTGTTCATATGTTCGTCCGCCCAAGTAATTTAAAAAAAAATTTTAAGTTAAGAGATATTTTTAAATACCTGATTTCCTGGTTGATAATATTATGTTCTTGTTGTTTTCAATCCTGGGATACAGGTGCATGGCAATTATCTCTCACAAATTGTTAATTTTTGAATACAACAGCAGCATGTTGGGAAGTAAAATGAGTGAAGAAACGGTGGCTCTTTTCTTCCCCCGATCAGTAATTTTAATGATGACGACTGTGTATTAACAGTGATGCAATACAGCAGACAGTATTAAAAAAACGGACTATTCCTCTGTCTTTAATGCTACACTGCTGCTATCTATAAATGATAAGGACAGTTAATGAAAAAAGTATTTGCTTATTAAAACCTTGTTAAAGGCCAATCATAAATAATTCATGCAAATCATATAGGCAGGGCAGGAAGATGAGGGCAATTATTAAAAATTGAACTCCATTAGTGAGTTCAAAGAACAGGAGAGTATCACCACAGCAGTGAAAGAGATTAAATGGTTCAAACAAACTCCGAAATTAAATACAACTCATGCAGAAGTGGAAGAAGATGCTAACTGGAGAGAGGGAGCCAGTGGGAGCTCCAGAACTTTATTAATTTTTCAAATTACTATCCACATCCAGAGCAGCTCTACACTGTAAAATGTATTGAGCAGTCAGTTGGGATCTCACCAATAGGAAGTGGACATTCACAGTGGAATACGTTGCAAGGCAGCATTTTAAGCTGCTAGACTTGGTGAATGCTTATTGTAGATTTTGTTTGTTGGGAGTAGGATTAAATGTGGTAAAAATGAACATTTAAAGGACAGGAAAGAAGGGAATAAATGCAAACTTCATAGTGAATGATAATTGAGACATTTGCCAATGTTTAAGCACTGACATATTATTCGACATAGGTTCAGTATAACCACCGAATTCTTCGTGTTCTGATATTTTCTGAATTGGTTCTCCTGTTGTAACAGCATAAATGGTCAGTGTAATTTGCAAACCATCCATAAAACTAGATAAACATTTTTAACAGCAACAATGAGAAACTTTTGGAAGGATCTCTACAGGTATGGCGTCACAATGAATAGTTCAATGCAGTTTTAGAATCAGTTTAGTATAGGTTTAAAGCATAATAAAACCTTCCATTTATCTGTAAAAAGTGCAGGTACAGCAGATGCATTTATCACTTGACTTGAGTATAGAAGATTGATTGGGTGATTTGATCAAGATGTTTCAAATGTTAAGGGATATGATAGAGTAGGTACAGACAGTGCAAATTTGAATTTGTTGTGCCCATTTTTTTGGATGCGATGAGTGATCTTAGAGGTCCAAAATGGTATCAACAGTGTACTCACACACATCTGATGGAAGTTGTGCCAGATCCCATATTGACAAGGGTGTTAACACGCGTGCAGTCTGCTTCCACCAGGAGTATGTAGAGTTGGCAAACTTGACGTCAGTCAGCATGTAACATTGATTTGACTTCAGCACTGCCATTAAGGAGTTCAGTGCTACTGGGTGACAAGAGTTATCCACTGACAACATGGCTAATGGCTCTAGTGCGCAACCCACACATGTGTGCAGCATGCTACAGTGGAAGTCATGCTGCCACACAAATGTGATGAAGAAAACCACTGGGGTGCTGAAATAACGATTCCGCTAAAGGCCTGCTCGGGTCTGGGAAAAAAACCCCGACCCGAACCCGACAGAACCACATCGGACCCAAGCCTGAGACCTTCCATTTTTTCCCGCTCCCGACCCGACCCGTGCCTGGCCCAACCCAAGCCCGACCCGACCACCAGAATGTTCACTTTCTCCAGTTGACAGCATTCGTTTTACATCCATAGTGCAGTCACTGTACTTACCACTTTTGGATGGATGGAATGGAAGGAAGCTGCAGCATGAGCGCGATGACGTCATAGAGACGCTCACTTGCTCACTGTGCAGACTCAGAGTCTGTGGTGTCCAGATGCACGTTTCCTTCCTTGACGTCCCAGATTTCTTGCTCAGGCAGGCTTTTCAAATTTTGACGCTTACTTACTCAATTTCCATTTTTCTCCCAACAGAGCAAAAGGTGTGTCCGACCCAGACCCAGCCCGACCCAACCCGAGCCTGAAAGTCGGACCCGGAAGAGCGACCTGACATGTCATCGGGTCCCGTCGGGTTCGAGTTGAGTAACAGGCCTTTAGATTCCGCTACCTGGACTGCTCTGGAGGAACCCTGCAGTACTACTTGACATAGAGGGTGTCAAGATTTGTGATGGTCTGCTGTATACTGCATAACCTGGCCATATGAGGGCACAGTCCCTGCCACCAGCTATATGGCGAGCAGCTGAGGAACAGGAACAGGTGGAAGGGAAAAGGAGGATGCAACTGAGACTGCTTCTTTCTGGCCAGGCTGTTCGTGAAGAACTCATCCTTCAGCGATAGCAGTAAACTCAATCCTAATTCTCCATTCATCAACAGTCCCACTGTTCCCTTCCCTGTTTTACTGACCGTCATGGTGTCCACTTGGCCACAATGCAAAAAAAAGCCAACACAAGATAAGCATGCCATTAATATAAATTTATAAATCATGCCATACTGCATACTAATCACACCTGCTCATTCCCTTAGTCTGTTTTTCTTTGCCTTTGCTTGTACACAGATACACCAGTACCTGCAGCATGACTGGTGGAAGGCTGTTGAAATTCAGTGGGGGAGACTGCAGTTGGCCTTGAAGGACGACCTCGAGCAGCTGCGGGCCTTGATGGTCCAGCTTCAGATAACACTATCTCAGTTTGGGCAGCAACAGTCTAGGCTGACCGGAAATAGTGAAGCCTCTGGTGGGAGGATGAATGCTGTCACCCAGAAAGAGGACACCAGGTTCCTGCTCCATGGAAACACTGCCACTTCCCTGGGGCAGCAACTCAGCAATCCTAGCAATCTGTTGGAGAACAGATTGCTGGACTTCAGTGAAATCCTGCAAACTCCTTTGAACACTTGTACCCACAGCCATGATTGTAGTAGTCTGAGCTTTCATGGCAGCAAGCTGAGCTTGCACAAGAGCAGTCTGAGCTCACATGATATTGTGTGACTTCAGTTTGAGCTTCCACTGCTGCAGACTTTTGCTTATGCTGCAATGGGATCTGAGCTATCAGCCATCAGGTGCTGCATTAATGTTGGGTTCACAAGTGTGCGAAAAGAGTTGACCACCACTTCCACACTAGAAAGGATGGACTTCAAGCTGTGCGCAAAACCCTGTGCCAGACTCCTTGACATTGCACGCAGGCTTTCTGGTATGTCTGCCAATGCGCCAAGCATTTCATTATGCATATCCATCAGCCTTCTTCTGTAATAAAAGCAAAATACTGCGGATGCTGGAAATCTGAAATAAAAACAAGAAATGCTGGAACCACTCAGCAGGTCTGGCAGCATCTGTGAAAAGAGAAGCAGAGTTAACGTTTCGGGTCAGTGACCCTTCTTCGGAACTGACAAATATTAGAAAAGTCACAGGTTATAAGCAAGTGAGGTGGGGGTGGGGCAAGAGATAACAAAGGAGGTGTAGATTGGACCAGGCCACATAGCTGACCAAAAGGTCACGGAGCAAAGGCAAACAATATGTTAATGGTGTGTTGAAAGACAAAGCATTAGTACAGATTAAGTGTTAATGCACTGAATATTGCACAACAGCAAGTGCAAACCTGAAAAAAAAACGTGGGTAAGCAAACTGAACAAACTAAGATGAAATGAAATAAATGCAAAAAGAAAAAGATTGTAAAAAAGAATGTAAAAAAAAAAGAAGAAAAAATAAATAACTAAAAATGAAAGTAAAATGGGGGACTGTCATGCTCTGAAATTATTGAACTCAATGTTCAGTCCGGCAGGCTGTAGTGTGCCTAATCGGTAGATGAGATGCTGTTCCTCGAGCTTGCGTTGATGTTCACTGGAACACTGCAGCAATCCCAGGACAGAAATGTGAGCATGAGAGCAGGGGGGAGTGTTGAAATGGCAAGCAACCGGAAGCACAGGGTCCTGCTTGCGGACTGAGCGGAGATGTTCCGCAAAGCGGTCACCCAGTCTGTGTTTGGTCTCCCCAATGTAGAGGAGACCACACTGTGAGCAGCGACTACAGTATACTACATTGAAAGAAGTACCAGGTGAAGCAGCGATTTCCAACCATTTATACTAATCCAACCAACTATTTATACTAATCCTACATTAATCCCATATTCCCTACCACATCCCCACCTTCTCTCAATTCTCCTACCACCTATCTACACTAGGGGCAATTTACAATGGCCAATTTACCTATCAACCTGCAAGTCTTTGGCTGTGAGAGGAAACCAGAGCACCCAGCGGAAACCCATGTGGTCACAGGGAGAACTTGCAAACTCCGCACAGGCAGTACCCAGGTCACTGGAGCTGTGAGGCTGCAGTGCTAACCACTGCGCCACTGTGCCAAGGTCCTCAGGGCTTGACTCCTGGCATTGATATATAGCCGCAGCTATATGCCCCACTGCCTTCAGAGAGTTTGTCTGGAGGGCCTCCTGGCCCCTGATGGATAGAGCATTCTCTCCTCCTCTGCATCTCCTCGACCAAAGCCTCTAGTGCAGCATTGGAAAATCTTGGAGCCTGCTCTCTCCCATGTTGTGCCATTATTCCATGTTTTTCCATGTCAGAATGAGTTCCACAACAATTTCCACCAACTGCTCCAGCCAAAAGTTACCTCCTCTTTAAGAAGTGCAGGCTGGCTTTAAGCAGTTTCAGTTCTCTTTAAGTGGTGCTAGCCTCTGACAGTTTTGGGTCCCTTACTGAGGGTGCAGCCACTCAGCAGCGCAGTCAGTGCTGGCTACACCCTGTTAATTGGCAGGCTGCATAAAGTTGGTGTGTTGCTTGCATTGGAAGCCAGGGGCGCAGATTAATTCCGCATCATGATCCCCGCATGTATTTTTGGCTTTAGCTTTATCAACTTTAGCCCCCAGAGTGTCTATTTCCTCTGATGAGGGAATCAAGAAGGAGGGGTCATAATATTAAATTTGTGGTAGGCCATTTAGGAGGGAAGTCAGGAAGCACTTTTTCACAGAGAGGGTAGTAATCTGAAATTCACTCCCGCAGAAGACTGTGGGTACTGGGACAATGAGTTTTCAAGATTGAGATTGATAGATTTTTGTTAGGTAAGGTTATCAAGGGATTTGGGGCTGAGGCAGGTAAATGGAGTTGTGGTACAGATCAGCCATGATCCAATTGATTGGCAGAGTGCGCTCAAGGAGCTGAATGGCCTATTCCCATTGCAATGTTCCTAAGATCTTGTATGACGGAAACGTCGTAGTAGAATGAAACTGAGTGCACCATCTATAGAAACATAGGGCAGGATTTTCCCGCGGGCTTCAGGACCCCGACGTCGGGTCCAAATTGGGATCCTAAGCCTTCACTTGCTGGGAGCCAAACCGGTGGAGCTATTTTTCCTCCTATTTGACCACCACTCGCTGTCCTATTAAGGATGCTGCCGGCCCACTGAAAGAGGTGGGCACTGCTAAGGCAGGTCGGAGAGTGCAAGGGCAGCTCAAAATGGACGCACCCTCTGAGGCACAAAAATAAATTATTTTTGGGGGAAAGGTGGCAGGCCCTGCGGAACAGGGGGGAAACTCCTCTGCTTGGACTGTTCGGGCCGCAGGGATGGCCTTTGATGCCTGCGGCCTCTTCTTTGTGGCGTAGAACCTCCGGCTCCGATGGCCCCCCCCCAGCTTTGTTGGGAGGCTGCTGCCCTTAAGTTGGTGGCCTCCCCATGCAGTGGGGGGGGGGGGGGGGCACTCTGCTGCCGATAAAATGCTGGCAAGGCAGCAAATCAACCCTAATTGAGACATAAGTTATGGAAATTGGCTGCCTGCCTCCATGGTGCAAACAGCCCATCTATATTCCTGCCCACCTTTGGGAATGTTCCCTGCAGTGCGAATGCATCAGGAAGCTGTTCTGCCATGGCTCCCTGCTATTTTCCTGGCCCCCACCACCTCCAAGCCTACCACCCCAAGTTAGAGAAATTTCAGCCCACAGCTTTACTTTCATTGAATGTAAGTATGATGCCACTTTCCTTTAATGGTATTTCTTCGTATTCAACCTTTTTTGTTAGCATCAACTTAAAACTAATAATTTTTTTGTGCAGCAAGTGAATTTGTGGGAATTTGGACATGCATTGTTTGTTGTGATGAGCGCAGAACACTCACATCTGACTCCTTTAAGAGGCAGCAGATGTGTGTCAGGAAATTCAGTGCCTCTTGAGTAAGTAATTATTGCTTGTTCAAAGAATTGTTGTGTCAGCTTTGGCTCAGTGGTAACACCCTTATAGCTGAGTCAGAAGTCAACCCCCACTCCAGAGACTTGAGCACATAATCTAGCTGACACTTCAATGCAGTACTGAGGAAGTGCAGGATGAGACGCCAAACTGAGGCATCTGCTCTGACGGACATAAAAGATCCCATGGCACTATTCCAAGAGCAGGAAGGTTCTCCTGATGTACTGGCCAATATTTGTCTCTCAAATAAAAGCACTAAAACAGATTACCTGGTCATTTATCTTAAAGCTGTTTTTGGGATCTCACTGTGTGTTAATTGGCTGTTTCATTTCCATATATTACAACACTTTAAAAAAGTACTTTACCGATAGTGAAGCACTTTGGGATGTTGTGAAATGCATGACATGAATGCAAATTCTTAATAATATTGTTGGTGTATCATGATTGTCCATTTCAGTCATTCTCGGTTGTTGATTTACTTCCATGGTCAGATTTTACGAAACCTCATTCATAGCAACATACCTTATCTGCAATTTCCCATCAAGTGAAATAAAATGACAGAAATCATAATGGTCATGATCACAATTTTATGATCTGAACTTGCAGCAGACATGAACGAGGACTTGGAAAATCTACACTTATTTATATGAAATCCTCATTTAGCAAACACACATTTCTGCCATTTGCTTAGTGAGTCATAAATAATGGAAAAAGCAGGTTTTTTAACCTGTTTATCAAATAAAAGGGAATTTATTTCTTCCCACAGCTTGAGAAACAGCACAGGGATTGTGACTCAGACTGTATGCTTAGCCAATTGTGGTGAGATTTTAAAAATCAGAACATAGGAGATATTTTCCTGCATTTGCTTGAGGATGAAACCATTATATTATAGGCCCTGATTCAGCAGTATTCCTTTGCTGCAATCTTGTTGTTTGTTTTTGAAGGAACAACAGAGGTCTTTGCAGTAGAAATCCCCAAAATAAACTCCAGAGTTTAGATTAGATTAGAGATACAGCACTGAAACAGGCCCTTCGGCCCACCGAGTCTGTGCCGAACATCAACCACCCATTTATACTAATCCTACACTAATCCCATATTCCCAACAAACATCCCCACCTGTCCCTATATTTCCCTACCACCTACCTATACTGGTGACAATTTATAATGGCCAATTTACCTATCAACCTGCAAGTCTTTTGGCTTGTGGGAGGAAACCGGAGCACCCGGAGAAAACCCACGCAGACACAGGGAGAACTTGCAAACTCCACACAGGCAGTACCCAGAATCGAACCCGGGTCCCTGGAGCTGTGAGACTGCGGTGCTAACCACTGCGCCACTGTGCCGCCCCGAAGTTTCTCTTCTGCCCAGACATTGCACAGAAGCTTATCAAAATGGCTGTCTGAGAGAATTAACAATTGTTATTTCCCACTGATATAATGAGTGACACAGTCACCACCTGCACACAGTAAGCTAATTTATCTCTGTTTTTACTTCTTCCAGTCCAGTTAGCATTTTTCCTTGTAAGCCTGCTCTTGATTGCCAACCTAATAAGTCAGCAGCACAGCTTGCACAGTTGGGATGTACACATACTTGTTGCAGGTGAGATTTATCAGGCCATAACAGAAATCCTAATTAAAAGACTGAACTTTAACTTATGCAGTGGTCAGATGGCAATGTGTGCAGTACATGCAGGGGTACTGGTGGTTCATGGCTCAATAGCAGTGTGGCTGATGACATTAATGACTTTAAATTTACTGTGTGCAGCTATATTGTTTTAAGAAAAAGTGCAGTTATTAGAAAATTCACCATAGGTTGGTATAATAATACAGTTGGCAACATGTCTCCCAAATATTCAAGCATTTCTCACATTCCAGGGCTTCAACGAAAATGTGGTATAAAGTTTCCTTAAGGATTTCCAAAATATTTAAAAAATAATGTCACATATTCCACATAAGTTTTAGGCATATTTCAATGTAAAAAAATGAGCTTTTCTCTCTGGACAGAATTTTGCTTGGCGGTTGCTACTATAGCAAAGAAATATGTGAAGGTTTTACACACACACAGTTCTCACAGGATTAGTTTTCTGACATTTTAAGTTCATTACCCACACAACAGCATTTTTGGATTAAATGCACATAAATAAGTAAAAGTAAATGGTTAGACTAACCCTGCAAACTAAGTATCTAGAGATTTATCATAATATAGATAAAGCAAACCTGATAGAAACCTTATAAAGAAAGAAGACTTGATAAAGAACCATGTGTGAGCAATGCTTCACCTCCATCTCCACTGACACAACCTCTCATGATTATTCTGGAGAGTAAGGATAAACTCAGACTTTCTTCCTTGTCCACCCCCCTGCCCTACTCCATCTTCAGTTAAAACATCAAGGGCTGAAATTTATGAGCTCACCGCAAAGTGTGGCGGTGCATTCTGATGTCAGCAGTCCTCAGGCGCAGATGCGCCGTCACTGAGCCCCCGCGATATTTCACACAGGGGCTCATTTAAATGGAGGGGATGGAAGGTTCGCCCCCAATGACATAGAGGGGGCAGCCGCATTGTCCCCGTCAACAACGACCTGTGCCATTGCACAGGTGGCGGTGTCATTTTTAAAGGGCTTCAAACCGTTCATGTAAATTTAAATGTTTAAAGGTCCCACTGCACTTACTTTTGAAATAAAATTTTATTCAAACTCTGCAACCCCTCTCCCACTCCCCCCCCCCCCACCAATGAGTTCACAAATAAAATTGCATATACCCTGGGAAAACCAATTTTTCAAATAATAACCTTTAACACCCCCACCTTCAGAACATTTGACCCTCAACCCCTTCCCAACATCCCCACAACCAATCGGAGTGTTTTTGCCTGCTCCCACACCCCTCCCGACCTGAAAATTTCACTGCTCCCCCTCCCCTCCAATGTCAAGCCTCGGAACTCCGAATGGAGTTCCAAAGGCGCGGGACTTCTGGCCAGCGACCGTAATATCAGTGTGGGACGGCTGCCAGGACAAGATAAGTTGATTTGTATGTTTATTCATTAATTTTAATATTTAAATGAAGACCCCGCCACCGAGCAATGGGGGGTTGGTGTGGGGGGGAGTGCACCAAGGCCTCGCTGCCGCCAGTAAAATGTGGCAGGGCCTTCTTGACATTGGAGATCGCGCTGGGCCTCTCCCGGAAGAATTTTCTGGGCCCCCCGCCATGACTCCCAACACCAGAGACCGAATAAAATTCAGCCCCAAGTGTGAGGAGTTCATGGATTTGCTTTCATTTTGAAGATTGAGATTATCCACTTGGCTGCCTTAGCCTTCACCCTTCTCTTTGTCCCCTGCTTAATGCACACCACCCCGCCTCAACCTATCCCCATACTACTTCAATGACTTTGCATCACTTTTGCTCTTTTGTCCTCTCTCCCAACCCTCACCAAACTCACTGCTTCCATGAGACCCAGCTCCTGCATGATTAATCTTTTCCCTCCCAGTTTCTCATCACACAACCACTCATCTCAACCCAAAGCTCATGAATGTCTTCTTTAGGGTTTAACCCTCAACCTGTTTAATCTTCAAATCCTCTCCTCCAAAAGACCATCCTCAACCTTTCTGTCCTTTTCACTTACCATCTTATCTCCAACCTTCCCTTTCTCTCTATGACTGTTGAATGTGTTGTGACCACTCAACTCCATCCCATCTCTCCTGAAACTCTTGTGTTCAGATCCCGCCAATCCAGTTTCTGCCATGACCACTGCACCAGGAATGCCCTGACCAAGGTCATTAACAACATCCAGTGTGACTGTAATTATTCCAAACTATTACTCCTTGTCATCATCAACCTCTCTGCAGTGTTCAATACATTTTACCTTTTCCCTCTTTGGGCTGTGTCTGTGGTACTGTCTTCACTTAATTCCACTCCTGTCTGCCACCTTCAATGGCTTCTGTTCCACCCATGGTTAGCTGAGGTGAGCCCCATGGTTCCATCTTTGGCCTCCTTCTTTTCCTTGACTACATACTACCCCTGGTAATATCATCCATTAGCCATCTGCTCTTTCAGGCTGAACCTGATGACGTTCACCCTTGTTGTCCTGTTTGAACCTGAACTGAACTTCAAAAGTAATAACCCAACTTTGAAAATATTTTAAAACTTCTTGGTGGAAGAATAGATGAAGATCCTCCTACCAAATCTTGTCCCCTCAAAAATACTCCCAGCTTCATACAATAGTGTAAGACACTCTGAGCAGGAATTTCCTTGGAGCTGCTCCTGTTCCGTCTCGGTAAATTTACCGGAATGTGGTGGAAACACCAGTTCTGCCGCAGGTCTGCCGATGTTATGGTGGTAAAGTGAGGGCAGCTCAGAGACAATTCCCAGCTTTTGTCTCCAACAGATCCCAGGATCCTTCTCCCCAGTCCTCCAAGATATTTGGCCCACCCATCTCTGATCCACTTTTTAAAAATTCATTTTATGGGATGAGAGCGTCACTGGCCAGGCCAGCATTTATTGCCCATCCCTAATTGCCCATGAGAAGGTGATGGTGAGCTGCCTTCTTGAACCGCTGCAGTCCATTTGGGGTAGGTACACCCACAGTTCTGTTAGGAAGGAAATTCCAGGATTTTGACCCAGCGACAGTGAAGGAACGGCGATATAGTTTCAAGTCAGGATGGTGTGTGGCTTGGAGGGGAACTTGCAGGTGGTGGTGTTCCCATGCATCTGCTGCCCTTGTCCTTCTAGGTGGTAGAGGACGTGGGTTTGGAAGGTACTGCCTGAGTAGCCTTGGTGCATTGCTGCCGTGCATCTTGTAGATGGTACACACTGCTGCCACTGTGCGTCGGTGGTGGAGAGAGTGAATGCTTGTGGATGGGGTGCCAGTCAAGCGGGTTGCTTTGTCCTGGTTGGTGTCGAGCTTCTTGAGTGTTGTTGGAGCTGCACCCATCCAGGCAAGTGGAGAGTATTCCATCACATGCCTGACTTGTGCCTTGTAGATGGTGGACAGGCTTTGGGGAGTCAGGAGGTGAGTTACTCGCCACAGGATTCCTAGCCTCTGACCTGCTCTTGTAGCCATGGTATTTATATGGCTACTCCAGTTCAGTTTCTGGTCAATGGTAACCCCAGGATGGTGATAGGGGGGGTTTCAGCGATGGTAATGTCGTTGAATGTCAAGGGGAGATGGTTAGATTCTCTTTTGTTGGAGATGGTCATTGCCTGGCACTTGTGTGGCGCGAATGTTACTTGCCACTCATCAGCCCAAGCTTGGATATTGTCCAGGTCTTGCTGCATTACTACATGGACTGCTTCAGTATCTGAGGAGTCACGAATGGTGCTGAACATTGTGCAAGTATCAGCGAACATCTCCACTTCTGACCTTATGATTGAAGGAAGGTCATTGATGAAGCAGCTGAAGATGGTTGGGCCTGGGACACTACACTGAGGAACTCCTGCAGTGATGTCCTGGAGCTCAGATGATTGACCTCCAACAACCACAACCATCTTCCTTTGCGCTAGGTATGATTCCAACCAGTGAAGAGTTTTCCCGCTGATTCCCATTGAGTCCAGTTTTGCTCGGGCTCCTTGATGCCATACTCGGTCAAATGCTGCCTTGATGTCAAGGGCAGTCACTCTCACCTCACCACTTGAGTTCAGTTCTTTTGTTCATGTTTAAATCAGGGTTGTGATGAGGTCGGGAGCTGAGTTGCCCCGACGGAACCCTAACTGTGTATCACTGAGCAGGTTATTACTAAGCCAGTGCATTTGATAGCACTGTCAATGAACCTTCCATCACTTTACTGATGATAGGGAGTAGACTGATGGGGCAGTAATTGGCTGGGTTGGATTTGTCCTGCTTTTTGTGTACAGGACATACCTGGGCAATTTTCCACATTGCAGGGTTGATGCCAGTGTTGTGGCTGTACTGGAACAGCTTGGCTAGGGGTGCGGCAAGTTCTGGAGCACAGGTCTTCAGTACTATTGCCGGAATATTGTCAGGGCTCGTAGCCTTTGCTTTATCCAGTGCCTTGATATCATCTGAAGTGAATTGAATTGGCTGAAGACAGGCATCTGTGATGCTGGGGACTTCAGGAGGAGGCCGAGATGGATCATCCACTTGGCACTTCTGGCTGAAGATTGTTACAACTGATTCAGCCTTATCTTTTGCACTGATGTGTTGGGCTGCCCCATCATTGAGGATGGGGATATTTGTGGAGCCACCTCCTCCTATTAGTTATTTAATTGTTCACCACCATTCACGACTTGGTGTGGCAGGACTGCAGAGTTTAGCCTGTTCAAATTAAGGAGAGAGGTCTTGAACTGGAAATTCAGTGCAGCCTGTCCCCTGAAATGCCAGTGCAGTGCATTTACATTTTTCATGGAAAATGGACAGAGTTGCAGATTTTGATACTGAAAGAACTGGTAACAAAAATCTCTGCATACCATGTAGGACAGGCTGTACTAAACTGGGCAGAAGCCTCTCCCCATAATTTGCATCGGCTACTGGCACCTGCAAAGCTTATCTAGAGAGTTTGGTTTGTAATCTGCTTGCTTGGGGAGCTCCTAAAGTGTTGCAACGTGTTATTAAAGGACAAGAGTTTCATGTTTAGCTAATTGGAGAGCCAAGCATTTCCTGAATCTGCTGACAGTCATGGGGTAGGAGAATAAAAATTACTTCCAGTAAAAAGTTTATTGTTAGTTGTTGATAGAGAGGAGCTTCGTATTTTAATTCTTTTCCCATCCTGACAACGTTAAACTCTATTTATGTGCAGAAAGATGGATACCCAGAAGTGACTACAAGACAATCTGTTCATTGAAGGATCAGATAATATTGTAAACTGCATTACTCAATATCACTGCTATCTTTTTAAATTATACTTTTTTTTGTGCTGACAGGAGCACTTCTGTTTTGCCAATGGTGGTTGGCAAAGCAGGCATCAGCAACCATGACAATCCATGCATTTCCTGTGTGATAAACTTCTTTATGTGATTAAAATTGCAGTGCAACCACAGATGTTTCATAAGAGTTTAACCTGCAATTGATACCAATAAATAACATGGACAATATACAATTTGAGCTTTAACAGATTCTGAAATATGATATTTTGGGGTCTTTGTTTAAAGTTGTCCTGGAGACCCATTTGAGCAGGAAAACAGTTCCAGTCAGCAAGGTTGAATAAATTATCTTAATTGGAGATTATTCAGTAAATTAGATAATATAAAATGCTGTGCTTATTTAGGATGAAGAATATATAATTTTGTTCAGTTCAGCGAATCTTGAACAATAGTGGTACAATTTCTTATCGCTCCTCTTGACCAAGCTTCAGCACTGACCTAATTTAAGAATTATGTAAACAAGAATTGCAATCTTGACTTAGTGAGCTGAACTATTCCCATCCCCTCCAGACTCAATTTGTAAAATTTTCAAACAGAAACCAGTTTCTATGTAGGGTAATATTCTCTTTAAAGCTATTTCTTTTCAGTACTTTTTTTTGTTAACATGTTTGGCCCTTAATTTGTTTTATGTTTTTATGGTGCAGGCAAGTTCTAAAAGGAAAGTAATATAAATGATATATTAGAATTGTCAAGTTTACTGGATAATAAAAGCCTTCCACACTGAAAAAAATGACAAAAATCTGAGCCAAGTCATTTATGTTCAGCTGGCAGCTGATTTTGGGAAAGCTCTTGGTGCCTCTGATGTATATCTCGATAGTATTAAATGGAGAAAGGGTTGGGTAGGGGAGATAGTTGCTACAGTTAGGAACATATTTCCCTCTTCTGTGCTCAGGTGCAAAGAAAAGGCAGAACACAAGAATGAAAGCTGGGCAGATAGGATTGGGCACCCAAACCAGAGTCCATCAGATTTTCTGTCAAATCATTTGAATAGATTGAAGCCGACCAGAAACTGTTTAGGGTGTGTAATCTTCCTGTTGTGGGATGACCTTAAGAAGCTGTAAGTGAAGGTCACCAGAGGAAGTGATGTCACACATGACCAGGGAGTTGTGGGTGTACCCCAACAGTGTGAGATGTGTTTAGATGTGACTTGTGCAGTAGCTGTATGTATATATATATATGTTCTAGTTAAAGTATAATAAAAACCCAGATTTTCTTTGGATATTACTTGTAGTCCTGTGAGTCTTACAATAGATCACACACCAAAGGAATAAGTAATATTATATGGTGGGATATATTTTTTTCTGAAGACCACCAAATATTACACCGTGCAAAGTTACATTTTTTTCTGAAAAACACACTAACAGATAACAAAGAACAGCATTTTGCTTATCTGGAATGGCTGAAGATCCTGGAGAGCAGCTGGTAGGAGCCCACTTGCTGTGCAGTGAGCTAAGACCACAGACTGGACAGTGGGTGGTGTTGAAACTCTGAGTACTGTGAGCAATTTTCTCGGGAATCAGAGCTTTCAGTTGATCTGGCAGTGGGTCAAAAAATTGGAAAAGCAGTAGCTGAAGCCATTATTGTTTTAGTTTTCCTTTTTTTGCTTCAGTGGGCGGGGCCTAAGCTGAAAAGAGCAGGAAAAGCCCAGCAGCACCAGTGGAGGTCCAGCACAAAAACAAAAGACTGATTGTGGCAGCTGCCAGTACTGCAAGTAGCAGCTGACTGCAGGGAAAAAAACTCTCAATTTTTTTTTTAAAAGCTCAGATTTGAAAAAACAATGAACCAGCCTGTGTAAACAAAGAGCTGCTCCCTCGGTTTAAAGAAAAGCAGCTGTGTAAATGAGGAACAGGTCTCTCTGTCTAAAAAAAACTTCAGCGAAAGAAAAACTCACAGTTAAAAAAATCAATGTAGTCTCACTCTTAAACGGGCAAGCCTACAGAAAACAAATGTCCAAACAAGAAAAAAGAAGTGTGCCTGTGAAAAGAAAAACCTGTAAAAAGCATTTTGTCAGGACCAGATATTAGAAGAAATGAAAATGTTAAACAATCTAAACAATAGATTAATAAATATTAAAACGTTGATTGAACAGTTTTGGAGACTAATCCCTGTAATGCTGTTTCGATAAAGTTGTTTGTGGCCCTCATAGAGTGATGAGAGAATGCTTGTTTTTGATTAATTGATAGGTGTCAGTTGATCAAATGTTTCTGGTTTTGAATCTTCAGCTGTGTAATGGATTACAATAAAAACCATGTGCTTTTTGATTTAATGTCAGCAGGTTATTTTTAACCAATATGATTTTCAGGTGCACTTAATGCCTGTGGTACACACAGTTTTGTCAAGTTACTGACCCTTGTTTGGTCATAAATGATTCAGCTTGGTGTTACTGCATCATTTATTCAGCATGAAGGAAATTTATTGCCTCATGAATTCTGAAACTTTAACATCCACAGCAACTAGCATGTAATGCTTATTTTAATACCAAGTGCCCAAGGAGCTTTATGTGGGGAAAAGACAGACACAGCAGAAGAGAGAGGTTGTGAGCAAAAGCATTGTTAAATTTGGGTTTTGGAGAGATCTTTGAAGGAAAGGAGAGATGTAGAAAGATGAATGGATTGGGGAATTCCAAGGAACAGGATTGTGGTGGATGAGTTCTAGAGAGCACATGCATGATGACTGAACTGAAGTTAATGGATGCATGGTGGCTGAAGCTTGAGTCACCAAAGGTGGAGCAGGGAGAGAGCAGAATACACAGCAAATCCGATGAACGTGGGAAAAATGCAGGGTGGATTGTAGGGCTGATGTGATTGCCTTTGCCCGTATCACAGAATTATTCGTTTGATAAGGTTCCCCATGGCAGGCTGATGGAGAAAGTGAAGGCGCTTGGGGTCCAAGGTGTACTAGCTAGATGGATAAAGAACTGGCTGGGCAACAGGAGACAGAGAGTAGCAGTAGAAGGGAGTTTCTCAAAATGGAGACGTGTGACCAGTGGTGTTCCACAGGGATCCGTGCTGGGACCACTGTTGTTTGTGATATACATAAATGATTTGGAGGAAAGTATAGGTGGACTGATTAGCAAGTTTGCAGCCGACACTAAGATTGGTGGAGTAGCAGATAGTGAAGGGGACTGTCAGAGAATACAGCAGAATATAGATAGATTAGAGAGTTGGGCAGAGAAATGGCAGATGGAGTTCAATCAGGGCAAATGCGAGGTGATGCATTTTGGAAGATCCAATTCAAGAGTGAACTATACAGTAAATGGAAAAGTCCTGGGGAAAATTGATGTCCAGAGAGATTTGGGTGTTCAGGTCCACTGTTCCCTGAAGGTGGCAACGCAGGTAAATAGAGTGGTCAAGAAGGCATACGGCATGCTTTCCTTCATCGGACGGGGCATTGAGTACAAGAGTTGGCAGATCATGTTACAGTTGTATAGGACTTTGGTTCGGCCACATTTGGAATACTGCGTACAGTTCTGGTCGCCACATTATCAAAAGGATGTGGATGCTTTGGAGAGGGTGCAGAGGAGGTTCACCAGGATGTTGCCTGGTATGGAGGGCGCTAGCTATGAAGAGAGGTTGAGTAGATTAGGATTATTTTCATTAGAAAGACGGAGGTTGAGGGGGGACCTGATTGAGGTGTACAAAATCATGAGAGGTATAGACAGGGTGGATAGCAAGAGGCTTTTTCCCAGAGTGGGGGTTTCAATTACTAGAGGACACGAGTTCAAAGTGAAAGGGGAAATGTTTAGGGGGGATATGCGTGGAAAGTTCTTTACGCAGAGGGTGGTGGGCACCTGGAACGCATTGCCAGCGGAGGTGGTAGATGCGGGCACGATGGAGTCTTTTAAGATGTATCTAGACAGATACATGAATGGGCAGGAAGAAAAGAGATACAGAACCTTAGAAAATATGCGACATGTTTAGAGAAAGGATCTGGATCGGCGCAGGCTTGGAGGGCCGAAGGGCCTGTTCCTGTGCTGTAATTATCTTTGTTCTTTGTTCTTTGTTCTAATATCTGCCCGGAATTTTACAGCACCCCATTCCCCCCTGGGAGTGGGTTGGGAGATGAGGGGAGTGTAAAATCAGATGGGATGACGGGTGGTGCCATGCCTTTCTGTCCTTGTTGATATTTTACCAGAGGCAGGGGGGGTGGAAGGTGGCTGGCCCACCCTTAGGCCAATTGAGGCCCTTAAGTGTACAATTAGGGCCTCTTCCCAAATGTTCACTTTGCCACCTGAGGAGGCCACCCAGTAATACCTGACAGCCTCCTTTCAGGCTGGGGGTGCGCCCTCCTGATCGGGCACCCTGTGCCCAAAGGAGGGCCCTCACACCAACATATGCTGCCCTCGCTGGAACACCACCACCCTCGCCGAGGCGTGGCTGATTAGCCTCAGCAACCCCACTTACCTTATCCTCCAGCCTCCATGACTGGCTGGGTCTGGAGACTGCTGCAGTCCCAGCAGTAGCCTCTGCCCCTGGTGGCGCTGCTGGGACTGAAGAGCTGCCAGCCTCTGATTAGTTGGCAGCTCTTGGAGGCGGGACATCCTGCCTCATGAGGGCTGAATCCACGACTGCAGCCAATTTATTGCCTGAGCCATGCAAAATGCGGTTGTGGCTTCCAGGGCCAGTGGAGGTGTGCTCATGCCGGAGGGTGGGGCCAACGTTGCCTCATAAAATTCCAGCCTCTGTCACTGAAAACTTCATCCGTGCTTTTATCACCTCCAGATGTAACAATTCCATTGCTTGCCTGGCATGTCTTCCATCCTTCGCCCTCTGTCAAATCTGAAGCTCTTTCATGTGTATCCTTGCACACCCACCACATCGCTGACTTCCATTGGCACCCAGTTCCCCAATGCTCAAATTTAAAATTGTCACCGCCATTTTTAAATCCCTTCATGGACTCACCTCTCCCCATCACTTTCACCTCTTCCCATCCCTGCCCTCACCTATTAACTGTTTGTTCCTCTGACTCTGGCCTTTTGAGCATCTCCTTCCCTCACCCGGCCACTGGTAGCTGCATCTTGACCTCTGGAATTCCTTAGCTAAACCCTGCTGGCTCTCCACCTTTCTGTCCTGTTTAAAGACCCTCTAAAATGTAAGATTTTTTTTAAGATCAAGTTTTTGATCACCTCTCCTTATATCCCCATTCATTGGGTTGCCATCCATTTCTTCATTACACCTCTGTGAGGTGCCTTGGAATGTTTTTCTATTTCAAGGGCATTGTATCAATTTGAAATACTAGGATACAGGGAGCCATTGAAGATTATCAAAAACAACACGTGATAGGCAGGTAGAGCATTGTGTAGAATAGGATGTAAAGTTCTCAATGAATTAAAATTTATGCAGAGTGGAGCTGGGAAAGTTGGCAAGAAGATTGTAGAAGTTGAGCTTTGAGGAGGCAAAGGTTTGTACGAGGGTTTCAGGGATGGTAGGGATGAGGTAGGGTGTGTGTGGCCAGTATTCTGGAGATGGAAGTAAGCACTCGATGATGAACCAGATGTGGTGTTTGAAACTCAGCTAGGGATCAAGCAGGATACTTAGGTTGTGTACCAACAGTGAGAGTGAACAACAAGGGAGATTTCTGAAATAAAAACAGAAAATGCTGGAAGTACTCAGCAGGTCTGGCAGTAACTGTGGAGAGAGAGAAACAGGTTTCTGGATTGCTTCTATTAAACTGAAAAAACAAAGACATAATAAAGAGGAATATTTTATCTGAATACTGAGTCAGTAGATATAGTGTGCCTGCTTTTTCATTACCAAGTTACGACCTTCAGAATCTCATTAGCATCACAGCTGCTAGAAACAGCATGAGGTGTACATCCGGACAGGGGAACAATGTCAGGTCAGACAGGGTACAGCATGTCAGTATTCGTTATACTTATGTGCCTGTTCATGCAAATACTTGTGAAATAAAGAACTAAATAATACTGCATGCTGTTGCTCTGCGGAGAAGAACCCCAGGATGTCGAATAATCACATTCACATTCAAAGCATTTGTTCAGTGTTCATGCAGAACTTGGCTTTGTGACTTGCCACCCCTCCCCCTTCCATGCTTTTAGCTTAGACTTTATTTTACTCATTCTAATTTATTGCTGTGTGATAGAAACAGCATCAAAGATTCTCTCTAGTTTGCTTCGTCTTCAAGGAAGGATATTTTTTCAAAAAGGCAGGGGTGTTAGGAATATTATTTTGATAAAATATTAAAAACTGAAGTTAGAAACAGTAGTAATGTTCTGGTATGTGATGTGTTTAAACTTGAAACCTGGTGACAACTGCTGTCGTTTTCTCAACCTTATATTTTCAGACAAATTGCTTTTTTACACTACAAATTATAGTTTAAGCAAATTTTAAAAGTAGGCAATGTGAATTTTAATTGATCTGCTTATCAGATGGAATGAAGTCATGTTTATATTGAGTTGTGCCATTTGAACATAAGAAATGGGAGCAGGAATAGGCTGTACAACCCCTCAAGCCTGCTCTGCTATGCAGTAGGATCATGGCTGATCTACATCAACTCAACTTTCCTGATCCATCTCATCCCTTGATTCCCTTAGAGTCCAAAAATCTATCAATCTCAAACTTGAATATACTCACTGACTATTCACAGCCCTCTGAGGTAGAGAATTCTAAAGATTCACCAACTTCTGAATGAAGAAATTTCACCTCATCTCAGGCCTAAATGATTGACCCCTTATCCTGAGATCATGCCCCCCAGTTCTAGACTCTCCAACCAGGGGAAACAGCCTCCCCACATCTACCCTGTCAAACCCTATCAGAATCTTATATGTTTCAATGAGATCATCTCTCGTTCTTTTAAACTGTAGGGAGTATAGGCCCATTTTACTCAATCTCTCCTCATAGAGCAACCCTCCAATCCAGTAATGAATCTAGTCAACCTTCGTTGCACCTGCTTTAAGGTATATCTGCCCTTAGGTAAGGAAACCAAAACTTTACACAGTACTCCAGGTATGGTCTCATCAAAACCCCTGTTCAATTGCAGCAAGACTTCCTTACTCCAACCCCCTTGCAATAATGGCCAGCAACACCATTTGCTTTCTTAATTGCTTCCTGCACCTGCATGTTAACTTTCTGTGTTTCATGTACAAGGACACTCAGATCTTTCTGAACACCTCCATTTAATAGTTTCTCACCGTTTAAAAAATATTGTTTTTCTATACTCTCTACCAAAGTGGATAACCACGTATTTCCCCATATTATGTTCCACCTGCTTGCCCACTCACTTAACATGGAAACATAGGACTTAGGAGCAGGAATAGGCCATTCGGCATTTCAAGCCTGTTCCTCCATTCGATAAGATCATGGGTGATCTGGTTATGGTCTCAACTCCACTTTCCTGTGTGCCCCCATAAGCCTTGACTCCCTTGTCTATAAAGAATCTATCTAACTCAGCGTTGAATAAATTCAATGACATAGCCTCCACTGTTTACTGGGGAAGAGAATTCCACAGACTAATGACCCTTTGAGAAAAAACAATTTTAATAAGGAGACCACTTATTCTTAAACTGTGTCCCGTAGTTCTAGTCTCCCCTACAAGAGGAACCATCCTCTCGGTATGCACTCTATCAAGTCCCCTCAGGATCTTATATGTTTCAATAAGATCACCTTCTAAACTCCAGTGGGTATAGGCACAACCTGTCCAACCTTTCTTCATAAGATAAGCCCTTCATCCCCGGAATTAGTCGAGTGAACCTTCTCTGAACTGCTTCTCACGCAATGATATCCTTTTTCAAATAAGGAAACCAAAACTGTATACAGCACTCCAGATGTGGTCTCATCAAGGCCCTGTACAGCTGCAGTAAAACTTTGCTACTTTTATACTCAATTCCCCTTGCAATAAACACTAACATTCCATTTGCCTTGCTAATCACTTGCTGTACCTGCATACTAACCTTTTGTGATTCATGTACCAGGACACCCAGATTCCTCTGTATCACCAAATCCTGCAATCTTTCCCCATTTAAACAGGATACAGCTTTTCTATTCTTCCTAACAAAGTGGACAAGTTCACATCTTCCCATATTATACTCCATCTGCCAAATTTCTGCCCACTCACTTAACCTATCAATATCCCATTGCAGACTCTTTACCTCCTCTTGGCAACTTACTTTCCTTCCTATCTTGGTGTCATCGGCAAATTTAGCTACCATACATTTGGTCCCTTCATCCAAGTCATTGATACAAATTGTAAATAGTTGAGGTCCCAGCATTGATCCCCGTGACACTTGACTAGTTACAGCTTACCAACCTGAAAAAGACCCATCTATCCCAACTCTCTGCTTCCTGTTAGCTAACCAGTCCTTCATCCATGCTAATATGTTACCCTCTACACCATGTGCTCTTATCTTGTGTAGTAACCTTTAATGGGGCACCTTATCAAATGCCTTTTGGAAATCCAAGCACACCACATCTACAGGTTCCCCTTTATTCACCTTGCTTGTTATTTCCTCGAAGAACTCTAATAAATTATTTAAATATGATTTCCCTTTCACAAAACCATGTTGACTCTGTCTGATCCCATTATGATTTTCTAAGTATCCTGCTATAACCTCCTTAATAATGGATTCTAGTAATTTCCCTATGACAGATGTTAGGCTAACTGGCCTATAGTTTCCTGCTTTTTGTCTCCCTCCTTTCTTGAATAAAGGTGTTACATTTGTTATTTTCCAATCCACTGAGACCCTTCCAGATTCTATGGAATTTTGGAAGATTATAACCAAAGCCTCTACTATCTCTGCAGCCACTTCTTTCAAGACCCTAGAATGCAGGCCATCTGGCCCTGGGGACTTGTCAGCCTTTAGGTCTAATAGTTTTCCAAGCACCTTTTCCATGGTGATGGTGATTGTTTTAAGTTCCTCCCTCCCTTTCACCTCTTGATTTTCAAGTATCTTTGGGATGTATTCTAAGTCTTCTACAGTGAAAACAAACACAAAATACCTGTTCAACGCCTCTGCCATTTCCTTGTTTTCCATTATCAATTCCCCAGACTCACTCTCTAGAGGACCAACACTAGCCTTAGTTACTCTTTTCCTATTGAAATACTTGTAGAAACTCTTGCTATCTGTTTTTATATTACTAGCTAGATTTCTCTCATACTCTACTTTCTCCCTCTTTGTTTTTTTTTGTCATTCTTTGCTGGTTTTTAAAATCTTTCCAAACTTCTGACCTACCACTAATCTTCACAGATTTGTACAGTGTTTCTTTCAGTTTGATACTATCCTTAAATTCTGTATTTAGCCACGGATGATGCAAACTTCTCAAAGAATCTTACTTTCTCACTGGGATAAATCTTTGCTGAGAGTTATTAAATATCTCCTTAAAATTCTGCCACTGCAACTCTACTATCCTACCTTTTAACCTAGTTTCCCAGTTCACTTTAGCTAGCTCTGCCTTCATACCCTTTATTTAGGTTTAAAACACTAGTCTTAGACCCACACTTCTCCCCTTCTAACTGAACATGAAATTCTATCATGTTATGACCACTGTCACTTAGAGGCTCCTTTACCATGAGGTTATTGATTAATCCTGTCTCATTGCACATTACCAGATCTAGAATAGCCTGCTCCCTGGTTGGCTCTAGAATGCACATCTCGAAGAAATTGTCCTGAATACACTCCATGAACTCATTTTCCAGGCTACCTTAGCCAATCTGATTTTCCCAATCTACATGTAGATTAAAGTCACCTATCACTATTGTGATACCTTTCTTACACATCCCATTTATTTCTTCCTGTCCGACAGTGTAGCAACTGTTAGCAACTGTAGCAACTTAACCTGTCTAAATCCCTTTGTAGACCCTTTGTGTCCTCCTCACAGCTTACTTTTCCACCTTGCAATGTATCATCAACAAACATGAATAAATGACACTCAGTCCCCTCATCTATGTCACTAATGTAGCTTGTAAATAGCTGAGGCCCAAGCACTGATCCTTGCAGCACCCCAGTAGTAACAGCCAGCCAACCAGAAAATGACCCCTTTATTCCTACCCTCTGTTTGCTGTCCTTTAAACAATCCTCTGTCCATGTTAATATATTACCCCAACCCCATGAGCCCTTATTTTGTGCAACAACCTATCCTGTGACACCTTATCGAAAGCCTTTTGAAAGTCTAAATATCTACCCCTGCTTGTTACATCCTCAAAAAACTCTAATAGATGTGTCAAACACAATTTGGCCTTGATAAAACCAAGTTGCTTAATCATGTTATGATTTTCTAAGTGCCCTGCTACCACTTCCTTAATAATGGATTCCAGCATTTTCATGGATGTCAGGCTAACTAGCCTGTAGTTCCTTGTTTTCTCTCTCCCTCCTTTCTTGAACAGTGGTGTTACATTTGCTACTCTCCAATCCATGGGGACCATTCCAGAATCTGTGGAATATTGGAAGATCACTTCCAATTCATCCATTATCTCTGCAGCTATCTCTTTTAGAACCCTCAGATGTAGGCCCTCAGGTCCAATGGGATTTGTCAGCTTTTGATCCCATTAATTTCTCCAGTACTTTTTCTTTACTAGTATTAATTACTTAAGTTCCTCTCTCTCATTAGACCCTTGGTTCCCCACTATTTCTGGTATGTTTTTTGTGTCTTCTATGGTGAAATCAGACAAAATATTTGTTTAACGTCTCTGCTGTTTCCTTATTTCTCATAATAATTTCCCCTGTTTCACCCTCTAAGAGACCTATGTTTACTTTTGCTATGCTCTTCCTTTTTAGAAGCTCTTCCTTGCTATTTCTTGCTTGATCCTTCTCACTAGTTTACTCTCATTCTATTTTCTCACTCTTTTTTGGTCATGCTTTGCTACCTCGTTATACAAAACAAGATATAAAATAGCCTCTTCCCTGGTTATTTCCACAAATTATTGTTCTAAGAAACTGCCTCGAATGCATTCCATGAACTCATCCTCCAAACTACTTTTGCCAATTTGATTTTTCCAATCTATATGAAGATTAAACACCCCCATGATTATTGCATTGCCTTTGTTACAATCTCCTATTATTTTTTGATTAATACTCTGTCCAACAGTATAGCTACTGTTAGGGGCCTATAAACTACTCTGACCCGTGTTTTCTGCACTCTTGTTATTTCATAACTCCATTCATACTGATTCAATTTCCTGCTCTTCTGAGTCAAGATCCATCCTTCCTCACTCGTGTCATCCTTTATTATCAGGATAACTCCCTTCTTTTCCATTTGACTGTCTTTTTGAAATTTAAACCACCCTGAAATATTTAGTTCCCAACCATAGTCACCACGCAACAGTACTCCCCACGTGGCAGAGGCCCCCCAGCCACTGGTAAGATGCCAGCGGCAGCAGGAAGAGGCCCTTGATAGGCTGTTTTTAGGCTACTTAAGGGCCTCAATGGGCCTCAATGTGGAAAGGCCATTGTCAGCCTACCCCACCCCCAGGAAGATCACTGGGGTCCTCCGCCCCTGCCATCCGTCGTGATACTCTGTGCACCCCGCCTCAGGGGGCCACATAAAATCCCAGCCAATGTCCCTATAATGGCTATTAGATAAAACCCATTTATTGCTACTTGTGCCATTAATTCATCTATCTTGATCAGAATGCTTCATGTATTCAGATAAAGTAGCTCTAATTTTAACTTTTTACTGTTTTTCCCTGATTTGACCTGATTCACTGATTAAAACATCATTATTATTAAAACTTAAACAGTTTATCTTTTTTTTTAAAGATACAGCACTGAAATAGGCCCTTCGGCCCACTGAGTCTGTGCCGACCAACAACCACCCATTTTATACTAATCCTACATTAACCCCATATTCCCTACCACCTACCTACACTAGGGGCAATTTACAATGGCCAATTTACCTATCAACCTGCAAGTCTTTGACTGTGGGAGGAAACCGGAGGACCCGACGGAAACCCACGCGGTCACAGGGAGAACTTGCAAACTCCGCACAGGCAGTACCCAGAACTGAACGCAGGTCGCTGGAGCTGTGATGCTAACCACTGCGCCACTGTGCCATTGGAACTCTCTGTCCTTTCCTGTCACACTCAGCTATCTTTATGCTATACTGCTCTATGGCCTTGACTTGTCTCTTCAGATTTATAAATTTCCCCTCACCTGGACCCTGCCCCAACCTTTTCAGTGTAATGGCTTATCTACAGTCCTAGTTATTCAGTTTGCCAGCTGACTGGTCCCAGCCTGGTTTAAGTGGAGCCTGTGCCAACGAAACAGACCATAAAGGTAACGTAAGCGTGGAGGCTGAAGATGTGGGTGTGGTTCTTAATGGATACTTTGCGAGGGGCGGCGCAGTGGTTAGCACTACAGCCTCACAGCTCCAGGGACCCGGGTTCAATTCTGGGTACTGCCTGTGTGGAGTTTGCAAGTTCTCCCTGTGACTGCGTGGGTTTTCGCCGGGTGCTCTGGTTTCCTCCCACAACCAAAGACTTGCAGGTTGATAGGTAAATTGGCCATTGTAAATTGCCTCTAGTGTAGGTAGGTGATAGGGAATGTGGGATTACTGCAGGGTTAGTATAAATGAGTGGTTGTTGGTCGGCACAGACTTGGTGGGCCAAAGGGCCTGTTTCGGTGCTGTATCTCTAAATAAATAAATGAAGAGCTGGACGATGCAGACATTGTAGTTAAGGAAGATAAGTGTGAAGTCTTGGATGTGATAAACATAGGAAGAGAGGAAGTATTAGGGGATTAGCATTCTTGAAAGTGGATAAATAACCAGGGCCAGATGAAATGTACCCTAAGCCAGGGAGGAAATAGCAGAAGATCTGACCATCATTTTTCAATCCTCAATGGACACAGGTGTGGAGCGGGAGGAGTGTCGATCTGCTAACGCTGTACCTTTGTTTAAAAAGGGAGGGAGGGGTAAACTGAATAATTACAGGCCAACGAGAACAGAAAGTGCTGGAAACACCCAGCAGGTCTGGCAGCATCTGTGGAGAGAGGTACAGAGCCAGCGCCCCAGGTCTGTGACCCTTCATCAGAACTGGTACGTTGGCTCTGTTTCTGTCTCCACAGATGCTGCCAGACCTGCTGGGTGTTTCCAGCACTTTCTGTTCTCACTTCAGAGTTCCAGCATCCGCAGTATTTTGCTCTTATTTTGGTAATTACAGGCCAGTGAATCTAACCTCGGTAGCGGGCAAATTATTGAAATCAATTCTGAGAGACAGGATAAACTGTCACTTAGAAGGGCACAGATTAATCAAGGATAGTCAGCATGGATTTATTAAGGGAAGGTAGTGTCTGACTAACTTGATTGAATTTTTTGAAGAAGTAGCAAGGAGGTTTGATGAGGGTAGTGCAGTTGATGTGGTCTACATGAATTTTAGCAAGGCTTTTGACAAGGGCCCAAATGGCAGACTGGTTAAAAAAGTAAAATTCCATGGGATCCAGGGAAATGTAGTGAGCTGGATACAAAATTGGCTCAGTGGCAGGAAACAAAGGGTAATTGTTGACGGGTGTTTTTGCGACTGGAGAGCTGTTTCCAGTGGAGTTCCACAGGGCTCAGTACTAGGTCCCCTTCTTTTTGTGGTATATATTAACAATTTGGACGTAAATGTAGGGGGGATGATCAAGAAGTTTGAAGA
Source organism: Heterodontus francisci (assembly GCF_036365525.1). NCBI lineage: Eukaryota > Metazoa > Chordata > Chondrichthyes > Heterodontiformes > Heterodontidae > Heterodontus > Heterodontus francisci. The sequence goes on from NC_090373.1 coordinate 85,566,582, forward strand.
TGACACAGAAATTGGCCATGTGGTAGATAGCGAGGAGGATAGCTATAGACTGCAGGATCAATATCAATGGACTGGTCAGGTGGGCAGAAAAGTGGCAAATGGAATTTAACCCAGAAAAGTGTGAGGTGTTGCATTTGGAGAGGTCAAACAAGGCAAAGGAACTCACAGTAAATGGGAGGAAACTGAGAGGTATAGAGGAAGTGAAGGCCCTTGGAGTGTATGTTCACAGATCCCTGAAGGTAGCAGGACAGGTCAATAAGGTGGTTAAGAAGGCATATGGAATCCTTTCCTTTATTAGCCAAGGCATAGAATATAAGAGTAGGGAGGTTATGCTGGAACAATATAAAACATTAGTTGGACCACAACTTGAGTACTGTGTGCAGTTCTGGTCACCTCATTACGGAAAGGATGTAATTGCACTAGAGAGGGTACAGAGGAGATATACAAGGATGTTGCCAAGACTGGAAAATTGCAGCTGTGAGGAAAGACTGGATAGGTTGGGGTTATTCTCCTTGGAACAGAGGAGGCTGAGAGGAGATTTGATTGAGATGTACAAAATTGTAAGGGCCCTGGATGGAGTGGATGTGAAGGACCTATTTAGCTTAGCAGAGAGGTCAGTGACTGGGGGGATATAGATTTAAAGTGAGTGGTAGAAAGGTTAGAGGGGAGATGAGGAAAAATGTTTTCAACCAGAGGGTGGTGGGGGTCTGGAACTCACTGCCTGAAAGGGTGTCACGGAGTCATAGAGTTATACAGCACGGAAACAGGACCTTTGGCCCATTGTGCCCGTGCCGGCCATCAAGCACCTAACTATTTTAATCCCATTTTCCAGCACTTAGCCCGTAACCTTGTATGCTATGATATTTCAAGTGCTCATCTAAATACTTTTTAAATGTTGTGAGGGTTCCTGCCTCTCCCACCTCTTCAGGCAGTGAATTTCAGATTCCAACCACCCACTGGGTGAAAAACTCATTCCTCAAATTCCCTCTAAACCTCCTGCCCCTTACCTTAAATCTATGCCCACTGGTTATTGACACCTCCGCTAAGGGAAAAAGTTTCTTCCTGTCTAACCTATCAATGCCCCTCATAATTTTGTATACCTCAATCATGTCCCCCCTCAGCTTTCTCTGCTCTAAGGAAAACAACCCGAGCCTTTTCAATCTCTCTGCATAGCTGAAATGCTCCAGCCCAGGCAACATCCTGGTGAATCTCCTCTGCACCCTCTCCAGTGCAATCACATCATCCTATAGTGTGGTGCCCAGAACTGTACACAGTACTCCAGCTGTGGGCTAACTAGCATTTTATACAACTCTATCATAACCTTCCTGCTCTTCTATTCTATACCTCAGCTGATAAAAGCAAGTATCCCATTTGCCTTCCTAATCACCTTATCTACCTGTGCTGTTGCCTTCAGTGATCTATGGACAAGTACACCAAGATCCCTCTGACCTTCAGTACTTCCTAGGGTCCTACCATCCATTGTATATTCCCTTGCCTTGTTAGTTCTCCCAAAATGCATCACCTCACACTTCTCAGGATTAAATTCTATTTGCCACTTCTCTGCCCATCTTATCGGCCCATCTATATCGTCCTGTAATCTAAGGCTTTCCTCTTCACTATTTACAACACCACCAACTTTCGTGTCATTTTCGTGTCATTTTCGTGGTAGAGGCAAAAACCCTCATCTCATTTAAAAGGTGCCTGGATGTGCAGCTGAAGTGCCGTAACTTGCAGGGCTATGGACCAAAAGCTGGAATGTAGGATTAGGCTGGGAGGCTCTTTTTTTTTCTCAGTCCGTGCAGACACGATGGGCCAAGTGGCCTCTATCTGTGCTGTAAAATTTCTATGATTCTTGATTTTGTGAACAGTATTGTGCCAGTGCCCCATGAATCAAAACCCAAATCCCCAGACCACTCTTTGAGCCATGTATTCAATGTTTGATCTGCTTGATCCTATGCCAATTTGGACGTGGCTCAGATAGTAATCCAGAAATTATTACCTATGAGGTCCTGCTTATTAATTTGGACCCTAACTCTTCAAACTCCTTCAGCAGAACCTCATTCCTTGTTCTACCTATGTCATTGTTTCATATATAGATCATGACAACTGGATCCTGATCCCTCCCCCTCCAAGTTGTTCCCCAACCAAAAGGAGATGTCCTTAACCCTGGCACTGGGCAGACAACACAGCCTTTGGAACTTCCAGTCGTAGTTGCAAAGAGCAGTGGCCGGAATTTAACGGTGAGGCAGTAGCCCCACCCACCAGCTGGAAAGCCAGGAGTGAGCCCACCTCCATTGGGCCTGCAGGCCACGCTGCTATTTTGCGTGGCTCAGGCCCTTAGTTAGCTTCAGTCGGGGTTTCCGCCCCGCTGAAGCAGGAAGTCCCGCCCTTCAAGAGCTGCCGGCCAGTCAGTCCACTGTGTGCAGTTTTGCTGTCCTTCCCCAAGGATGGATATACTTGCCTTGGAGGTGGTGCAATAAAGGTTCACTAGATTGAATTCAGGGTGAGAGAGCTGTCCAATGAAGAGAGATTGTGTAAAATGGGCCTATACTCTCTTAAATTTAGAAGAATGAGAGGTGATTTCATTGAAACACATAACATTCTTAGAGGCCTAGACAGAGTAGATGCAGGAGGCTTTAAAACAAGTTGATCCTGTCATGACATCCATCTCCCCTTGACATTCAATGGCATTACCTTCACTGAATCCCCCACCCTCAGCATTCTGTGGGTTACCATTGACCAGAAACTGAACTGGACTAGCCCTATAAACACTGTAGTTACAAGAGCTAGTCAGAGCCTGGGAATTTTGCAGCGAGTAACTTACCTCCTGTCTCCCCAAAGTCTGTCCACCATCTACACGGCACGAGTGGGAGTGTGATGGAATACTCTCCATTTAACTGGATGAGTGCAGCTCCAACAACACTCAAGAAATTTGACACCATCCAGGACAAAGCAACCCACTTGATTGGCATCCCAACCACCACCTTAAACATTCACTTCCTCCACCAACAGCGCACAGTGGCAGCAATGTGTACCATCTACAAGATGCACTGCAGCAATTCATCAAGGCACTTTCAACAGCATCTTTCAAAACTACGACTCTACCACCTAGAAGGACAAGGGCAGCAGATGCCTGGGAACACCACCATGTCCACTTCCCCTCCAAACCACACACCATCCTGACTTGGAACTATACTGTCGTTCCTTCACTGTCGTTGGGTCAGAAACCTGGAACTCCCTTCCTAACAGCACTGTGGGTGTACCTACACCACATGGACTGCAGTGATTCAAGAAAGCAGCTCACCACCACTTTCTTATGGACAGTTATGGATGGGCAACAAATTCTGGCCTCACCAGCAATGCTCACATCCCATGAATGACAGTCATTCCGTTTATGCACATAATACATCTCCTAATTTTGTTGGTAATTATTCGAAATGCTGGTGGACCATCAGAGACATTACTTGGAATGTGGAAGCTGTCAAGGGACAAGCAGCTTGACAGAATGTGGCTGGTAACTCTTTAAAGGAACAACGTAATGCGGTAATATATTGTGATAAGACAAGAAGAATATATAGAAACCTGGAAGAACAATCATTCCAGGACATGTATATGCTTAACCCCTACCTTTTTGCTTGTAAATCTTGCAGATTACTTTCTTCCAATAGAAGGCACCAGATGGTGCATGCACAAAGAACATTAGCATTGATAGTGGCTATTTGTTACACATTTTCTCGATCTGTAATTTATTTTTACATGAAGAACTATTGGCCCGGCTGAAATCTCACAGTATGAGCTTTTCAGCGTGCTGTTAGGTGAAAAGTTATTTGCAACTCTTAATGAGTAAATGATGGTTTTTACTTCTCTTTTCCTCAGCCTATTTTTTAATCTATATTTTTGCACTCAAAGTGAGGAATATGAGGGAATAGAACATTTTACCATGCATTCTGTATTAATATTTAACACTTGCAAATCAGGTGTAGCAGAGGCAGAATTAGATTACAGCTCCATCTACTCTGCTCTAACAATGGCGATAGATTTTGTCTCGTCGCAGTGGGGCCAAATGTCTGTGAGGTGGCACAATCTGGCTTAACTGCGTCGACCTAGAATTCCACAATTGATCCGACTAAATTTTACCCGATCGGGGTAGGGGGTTGCCTTAAATTCAAATTAACTTTAGGAAAGAGGAAATCCACGCCACAGAGCTTTAGTCACTTCCATCTTTTCTAGTAACCTTAATGATTCATTGGCTGGATTTTGCGGCCAGCAACATGCACATTAGAAGCTGAAATATCATAAACAAACTTATAAAAAAGTTATGTTAAAAACTATGGAGTTTTTGTCATAATAGAAAAATTTGACATTACACAAATATAAAACTAGTTTTCCAGAGCCTGAGAGGTTCTTCAGCAGTAGTCATGACTTAGTACCTTATTAAAAAATGCAATAACACCTCATTAACATGGTGTAACATTTTCAGGATGAGGGTATTTAACAGTGATATTACAATATAAAAGGGAACATTCTCGTCAGTTCAGTGATTTTGAGAAGATTGCTTTCTGCAGGCACTTCAAAGCACACTCTGTGGAGGAGCAGAATTTACTGACAGCATCTTCCGGATTTCTGCATTTAACTGTGCCAATGTGGAAGTGAGCAGAAAGGCATGGCACTATGCTTAATGGGAAATATAGCCAAGTTAGGAATAGTAGCTTTGCTAAGTTTTGATTTTAAGTGGCAGAAACCACAATGAAATAGTTAAAAGTAAAGGCAGAGAGTGTGAGATTGTAAAGACTAGCCGACACTGGTAATTGCAAGGACATCGGTTCTTTTATGGCCTGATTATGTGACTCCCTGTGGTTTGAAACAAATGGACTCCTGTGAAACATGCTGTCCATCCCTGTGTGAGTGATGATAAGGAATATAGGGCCCCTCGTATATGATACGACTACTGCTTGGTGTTACTGCAGGCTGCAACTTGATAAAGATAACAGGATCACAGGACTCATGACAATTGTGGGAAGCGAAACCAGAATGTTGTTTCTCATACCTCTGCTTTTGCTAATTATCTTGCTTGTCTGTTTTCTTTTATCTTGCTGATGCAAAACAATATTATGTTAGTAACAAGTATATATTGAGAATAGAGGGTATTGTTAACCTCAGTAACAAATGTACTCCACGTTATCACCTGGTTGAAATTTAAATTGTACTGCACTGATTGGTTAAACAAGGGGGTGTAGCATGAATCTTAATGTATAAACAGTAGTATCTGTATCACGAACAACACTTACTCTGGTGGACCCGACAGACTCTGTTGGAGTCAATGCCGCTGTGTCAGAGTAAGTCCGCCGGCTAATGCGCAAATAAAGTAATTGATTTTACCTACACATCCGACTCGGTATATTTATTGAACCAGACTGAAGGCAAAAAGAACTCAGATTTACACCTGTTCAGATGGCAGAAGTTACTATCGGTTTCACAGTTGTGATAACGGCAAACTCTGACAGTTTTGCTATCATTGTAACTGCAAATTTCAGACCAATATGGCATGATAAGAGTTGTGTTTCAGTTTTCCTAATTAATCTGTTGATCATTGTTTGTTTGTGATATAGGCCACCCTCTTATCTGGCAGACTGCTGACCCCTTATTCCTGACAATGCTTTTTCTTTCTGAATGTCATCCATACCCTGAAGGACTCTGACAATGTGCAAATTGACCATTTTATTATTTCTAGCGCAGTACAAGTCTACAAGCTATTTATAAATAAAAAGAAAGAAAAAAAACCTTAATCATATGAGATTATACCAAATCCTAATTCTATGTATATAAAAACAGGATATCTAACAGTAGTGTACTTAAAGATTCAATCTCCTCAGGTGCCATTTTACATCCATAACCAGCAAACATATAATTACATTCTTGCTTTCTCTCAAGCTTTCTGTCAAGCTCAAGCACATACACAAACAGCGCTGTCTACTTGAAACACAACAGGAAGGTTGACTTTGAAGGCCCATCTTTGACAAAGAGCTGGAGAAGATTTGGCAGTTCACTTGCACAGTCTACTTAAAGGTAATCCAAAGATAGACAGATATAGACAAGTCACAGAAATCACAATAGTGATTTTCAAGTGAGAGTGTAGCAGATGCAATGCAGTGCCCTTTTCAGTTGTCCAGATAACATTTCCTGAACTTAGCTTTGAGAAGAACACTTATTGAACAAGGCAGCCAAAAGAGCAGAATTGTTGCCAAGTGTTTCAAATTGCTTTCCTAAATGTTTAGTTGAATATACACATCTGATAATCAAAGTTGAGATTGCAGGAACTGAGTTAAATACTATTTCTTGTCTTCTGGGTCTGTTCCATATTGTGGATTTGTAATTCCATATGAAGCTGTGACCATGGTACACCAGATGACTGGGGGTGAAAAGCCTGCAATCAGTATGTTATAAGACTCTGGTTTGAGGTTACCATGTTCTGCATCAAAAGCTCATGCAGAATACTTTAATCACGTCTCCCAGACCTATTCTATTTACATGGCTCAAACAAACAGCCCAGAAACTTCAACAAGCACAGAATTCTACAAGGGATAATTTAGTTATGATATTTAGTTATCATATTTTAGTAATGATATTTTAGTATCATAGAATCGTAAAATGATACCACACAGAAGGAGGCCATTCTGCTCATCGTGCCTGTGCTAGCTCTTTAGTAAAGCTGTTCAACCAGTCCCACTCCCACGCTCTTTCCTCATAGCCATGCACATTTTTCCCCTGACCACTGTCCATTCTTCATCTGCAGGTCTGTGAGGAGGTCTCCACTTCCTCATCAGCACCTCATTTTTTAAATAGTAGCACTCTGGAACTCCCTTTGTTTCAGCTTCAGTTTGGGTAGTCTGTGCTGACTTTTTTAACCCTGAGTTGGCTTGCTGAGCTTTGACCAAGGAAGACCTGTTCAAATGCTGCCTTGATGCCAAGGGCAGTCACTCTCACCTCACCTTTGAGTTCAGCTCTTTTGTCCATGTTTGAAGCAGGGCTGTAATGAGGTCAGGAGTTGAGTGGCCTTGGCGGAACCCAGACTGAGCGTCACTGAGCAGGTTATTGCTAAGCAAGTGCTGCTTGATAGCACTTTCTACGACAGCTTCCATCACTTTACTGATGATAGAGATTAGACTGATGGGGCAGTAATTGGCCGGGTTGGATTTGTACTGCTTTTTGTGTACAGGACATACCTGGGCAATTTTCCACATTGCTGGGTAGATGCCAATGTTGTAGCTGTACTGGAACAGCTTGGCTAGAGGCGCGGCAGGTTCTAGAGCACACGTCTTCAGTACTATTGTCATAATGTTGTCAGGACCCATTGCCTTTGCAGTATCTAATGCCTTCAGTCATTTCTTGATATCACATGGAGCGAATTGATTGAAGACTGGCATCTGTATTAATGACTTAGATGAAGAGACAGAGAGTAATGATCTAAGTTTGCTGATGATACAAAATGGAGAGGACACAGAGAGGCTGCGAAGAGATATAGACAGGTTAAGTGAGTGGATAACAAGATGGCAGATGGAGTATAATGTAGGGAAGTGTGAAGTTATGCACTTTGGTGTTGTAAGCTACAACACTGGCATCTACCCGGCAATATGGAAAATTGCCCAGGTATGTCCTGTACACAAAAAGCAAGACAATTCCAACCTGGCCATTACTGCTCCATCAGTCTACTCTCAATCATCAGTAAAGTGATGGAAGCTGTCATCAACAGTGCCATCAAGCAGCACATGCTTAGCAATAACCTGCTCACTGACGCTCAGTTTGGGTTCTGCCAGGGCCACTCAGCTCCTGACCTCATTACAGCCTTGGTTCAAACATGGACAAAAGAGCTGAACTCAAGAGGTGAGGTGAGAGTGACTGCTCTTGGCATCAAGGCAGCATTTGACCGAGTATGGCATCAAGGAGCCCGAGCAAAACTGGAGTCAATGGGAATCAGGGGAAAACTCTCCGCCAGTTGGAGTCATATCTAACGCAAAGGAAGATGGTTCTGGTTGTTGGAGGTCAATCATCTGAGCTCCAGGACATCACTGCAGGAGTTCTTCAGGATAGTGTCCTCGGCCCAACCGTCTTCAGCTGCTTCATCAATGACCTTCCTTCAATCAGAAGGTCAGAGGTGGGGATGTTCGCTGATGATTGCACAATGTCCAGCACCATTCGTGATCCCCCAGATACTGATGCAGTCCATATAGAAATGCAGCAAGATCTGGACAATGTCCAGGCTTGGGCTGATAAATGGCAAGTAACTTTCGCTCCACACAAGTGTCAAGCAATGACCATCTCCAACAAGAGAGAATCTAACCATCTCCCCTTGACATTCAATGGCATTACCATCGTTGAATCCCCCACTATCAACATCCTAGGGGCTACCATTGACCAGAAACTGAACTGAAGTAGCCAAATGAATACCATGGCTACAAGAGCAGGTCAGAAGCTAGGAATTCTGCGGGGAGTAACTCATCTCCTGACTCCCCAAAGCCTGTCCACCATCTATAAGGCACAAGGCACAAGTCAGGAGTGTGATGAAATGCTCTCCATTTGCCTGGATGGTTGCAGCTCCAACAACACTCAAGAAGCTCGACACCATCCAGGACAAAGCAGCCCGCTTGACTGGCACCCCATCCTCAAACATTCACTCTCTCCACCACCGACACAGTGGCAGCAGTGTGTACCATCTACAAGATGCATTGCAGCAACGCACCAAGGCTCCTTAGACAGCACCTTCCAAACCCATGACCTCTACCAACTAGAAGGACAAGGGCAGCAAATACATGGGAACACCACCACCTGCAAGTTCCCCTCCAAGTCACACACCATCCTGACTTGGAACTGAACTATATCGCCGTTCCTTCACTGTCACTGGGTCAAAATCCTGGAACTCCCTTCCTAACAGCACTGTGGGTGTCCACAGGGACTGCAGCGGTTCAAGAAGGCAGCTCACCATCATCTTCTCAAGGGCAATTAGGGATGGGCAATAAATGCTGGCCTAGCCAGTGACGCCCACATCCCATGAACAAATTTTAAAAACTATTTTAAAAAAGAATTGAAAAACAGAATACTTTTTCAAAGGTGTGAAACTTGTAAGTGTCGATGTTCAAAGAGACTTGGGTGTGCTTGTACAAGGAACGCAGGAAGTTAACATGCAGGTACAGCAAGCAATTAGGAAGGCAAATGGCATGTTGGCCTTATTACAAGGGGATTGGAGTACAGGAATAAAGAAGTATTGCTACAATTGTACAGGGTTTTGATGTAACCACATCTGGAATACTGTGTGCAGTTTTGGTCTCCACATTTGAGAAAGGATATACTTGCACAGGAAGTGGTACAGCGAAGTTGCACTAGATTGGCCCCTAGGAGGAAGGGGTTGTCCTTTGATGAGAGACTAAGTAAATTAGGCCTGTATTCTCTGGAGCTTAGAAGAATGAGAGGTGATCTCATTGAAACATATAAGATTCAAAGGGGCTGGGTAGGGTAGACACTGAGAGATTATTTCCGCTAGTCGGGGAATCTAAACACAGGGGCGCAGTCTCAGGATAAGGGGCCGATAATTTAGGACGGAGATGAAGAGAAATTACTTCACTCAAAGGGTTCTGAATCTTTGGAATTCTCTGCCCCAGAGGGTTGTGGATGTTCCATTGTGAATACATTTAAGTCTGGGAGAGACAGATTTTTGGTCTGTCAGGGAATTAAGGGGTATGGCGAATGGATGGGAAAGTGGAGTTGAATCCTAAGATCAGCCGTGATCATTTTGAATGGCGGAGCAGGCTCGATGGGCCATATCGTCTACTCCTGCTCCTATTTCCTGTGTTCTTGTGTTTGAAGATGTAGTAGAGATGCATCTAGAAACCAAAAATATAAAAAAGAGTCATCAGCACGGATTTCAAAACATATTTGACAAAGTTTATTGAATTATTTGAAGAAGTAACAGAAAGAGTAAATAAAGGAACTGTAGTGGATGTAATATATTTGAATTTTTCGTGAGACTTTTGATAAGGTACCACATAGTTGACTCATGACTGAGATCAGAACATATTGAGTCAGGGGACAGGTAGCAGAATGGACAGCCGGCTGGCTACAAAACAGAAAACAGAGAGTAGGGGTTACGGGTAGCTACTCAGACTGGCAGAGGTGGGAAGTGGTGATCCACAGAGACTGGTGCTGGAACCACTGTTGTTTACAATTTACATTAATGATTTGGACTCGGGAATTGGAAGCACAATTTCAAATTTTTTCGGATGATACCAAATTGGGAGTTGTAGCTAACCAAAAGAATATGACAAAAGACATTCATACACTTGCAGAATGGGTGTGTTATTAGCAAATTAATTTCAATATAGATAGATGAGAGGTGATGCATTTTGGCGGAAAGAATAAGATGGCCAAATACTACCTGAATAATAAGAGTCCAAATGGGGTAGAGGAGCTAAAGGATCTAGGTCTAGGGGTACAGATACACAAATCACAAAACAGAAAGACTTGCATTTTGTTACAGTCAGGTGAGGAGGGGTCGAACTTTCACACACACACACTCGAGCTTCATACACGAACAAATAGGTTACAGAGTGGGGAAGAGTAGATTGGTCAAGATACAGTCCATAGAAAAAATGGATATACAGTCTGTGGAGTTTGGTGTTTCAGCTGGCTTCTAGCTGAATTTGCTGGTCCTGAGGCTTCTCGTTTGAAGAGATAGATAGTTGATTCAGTGGGTCTCTTAGAGACAGCGATGCGGATGATTTCCTTCAAGGAGTCTCTGGTTGCAGCTGGAATATGCAGAGGTGGTCAGTCAGCACGCAGGGTTTGATGCTTGCTAACTGGAATGGCGAGAGAATGGAGGGACCCCCATTTGGGTCTGCAACTTGCCAGAGTCCAGATGCTTGTCAGCCTGATGCTGAAAAACACCAGCTTAAAAACACACAGATCGGGGGTGGTGAAGTGGTGTTATCACATGACAGTCACCCAGTGATTCAAGCATGGTAGTTAGCAATGTATTTCTTCTTGCAACTAAAACAGCCCATGTCTGAGGATTTCTTTCTCACAACCAGAGTCCAGTTGTTCAAGTGATAGTCTTAATGCCTTACTAATGGGAACAGGCAGATCTCTTAAATTTCCCAGGTCTTGGTTCTTGCTAGGACGGGCCAGACTCTTCATCTCCACCTCACAGGCCTTGAAATGTAGGATACATTGTTGCAAATTAGGTGGCTATCTTAAGCTGCTGGCAACGTCACCTTTTATCGGTTCCTTTTTAATTTCTTTCAAAAAATAAATACATTCAAGTCTCCAGCCGGTGGTGTCATGAACGTGCTTCCATTATTAATATTTTTTGAGGACTTGTGTTTAAAAGAGTGGGGAAAATACCTGAGGAGATGCTGAACTTGTTTTTTTTGAAAAGGGTCACTGGAAGGACACTTTGGACTTTGTTTAAAAACAAACACTTACTGGAAGTCACATGACTTAAGCTAAGTAAACAGCCGAAGCTTTATGGACCATGGAACTATTAGGAGTTGTTTCCAGAGAAGTCACATGACTAGTTTTGTGGCTGAAGAGTTTTAGTTTCATTTTTGGGGATTGTTTGGAGGGCAGTTGGTGTGTGTTCTGCTAAGATAGAAGTCACCTTACTCATCCTGTTCCACTTCTTTGAGTAACCCTGAGAATCCAGTGTGATAGCTGAACCCACTGATGTAGTAGTTCTCCCGAAAAGCCTGCAAGACTACTCCTCAACGTCTCCTGAACAGAACTGCCCCAGAAAGATCCCAGTGACAGCCGTCTATGTGTACCCAGATGCCAGACTGAAAGTCAGCTGGAACATTTCATACCTTCTTTTTTTTTCTTCAAGAATTTACAAGTCTTTGGCCAAAGTATTTTTGTTTTTTGTAAAGTTAATCTCTGCAGAGAAAGCTTCTTTATTTTTCTTTAACAGGTGTGGATGTGTGCGTGTGTGTTAGGTTATTTAGAAGGGAATATATTTATATGTTCATATTTCTGCAACCTGTGTGTTGATTAGCTTTGTGTCTTTATTGAATAAGTCTTGTTTTATAATAAATTAATAATTTTGTTGTTTATTAAAGAAACCTAGTTGGTGGGTGTGTATTCTGAAATGGATAGATACAAGTATATAATTAGCCATATCCATAACTGGCTAAAATATTTTTAAATATATGTTGTGACCAGTGGAATAATGGTACTGGAGGGAGACTTGCACTCCTCCAACCTCGGTCGTAACAGTGGATTAAAAGATTATCATTTAACATATGTTGGCGTGACAATTTATGTAGTGCCTTTCATGACAACTAGATGCCTCAAAGCACTTTACAGCTCAATGAAGTATTTTTGAAGTATAGTCACTATTATACTGTGGGAAAACGTCCTACAAACAGCAATGTGATAATTACCAGATAATTTGTTTTTTTTATGTGATTGAAGGATAAATATTGGCCAGGACACCAGGGAAAACTCCTCCTGCCATTCTTCAAAGTAGTGCCATGGGATCTTTTACATTCACCTGAGAGGGCAGACAGGGCCTTGGTTTAATGTCTCAAAAGACAGCACCTCTAACTGCGCAGCACTCCCTTGCTATCACATTGGAGTGTCAGCCTTGATTTATGTGCTCCACTCTTGGAGTGGGACTTGAACCATAAGTTTCTGACCCGGAGGCAAGAGTGCTACCAAGTAAGCCATGGCTGACACCTATAATAAGGCCATTAAAAAATCAAATCAAGCACTGGGGTTCACTTCTAGAAGGATAAAGATGTAAAGCAGAAAGTTATATTTTTGTATAAAACTTGTATAGGCCACACTTGTAGAACTGTACATAGTTCTGATCTCCATATTACAAAAAGGATATAGAGGCAGTAGTGAAGGCACAAAAAGGATTCAGACAGAAGACACCAGAATTGAGTGGGTATACTAATCAGGGAAGGCTGAACATATATATATATATATGCAAGCATAGTAACATTTAGAAAGCATAATGCTGCAGAAATGAAGATAATTGGTGTACAAAGCCAATGCACACACAGCATAACCAGTCTTTATTTTTCTTGTGAAAAACATGTACAGCAGAACTTTTTTTAAGGATTTTTCTAAGCTGTGGTGCTTCCACCCACTCCATCTTTCACTAACAACACAATCATGCAAGTAATTGGCCCTGAAACAGAAACATTCTACCATGATTTATATTTGACTGTAGCAAAATGGAAGTTAATAAGGTATTGCTTCAATCGTCAACATTTTGCCATGTTCTAATTAGGCTTTTCCCATCAGTATTATATGTATTAATAATTAGACATTACTGTGAAATGTGTATAAAATTAAAAGGTAATAATCTGGCTTTTGCGTCAAACACATCTAAAGAGAGAAAAAAATTGCTTCTCCACATATTGCAGCATGACATTTTATTGTTTGAAAACTGATTTGTTTGTAAATTTAGATCTACAAATACTATGATAGAACTGAAAAGCTGCAGTCAGCCCCACCCACTGCAAACTCCATTCAGCACTAAGTGACCATACAATCAAAACCAGGTGTTTTGTGTTGTGGCGGACTTCAAAAGTATTAAAGCACAAAAGTATGTACTCGGCAAGCAGAAAGAGTATTTTATTAGTTATCCTGATTATGATTGTTTTAATAATATAAAACTGGCCCTGATTATTTAGCACACTATATTATATATGGAGCCTGGAACTTCAACCCCTTTTATAGGAAGAAATGGCTATCAGCATCTAAATTTATGTTTCTGCAAACTGCAGAAAATTGACTTTTGATTTGCAATATTTTACTTAAAGTTGAAGTTTTTCTTGCACCATATAATGTAGTCAAGCACAGTTTAGTCCAGTGACAAATAATTTTAGTAAATTCTGGTATACTGAGTGCACTTCACATTGTGAACTACTATAGACTTATGGTTGCCAATTTTAAATTTTAAAAACCTCAGAGAACAATTTACTACCTGCAGAAATGACTCCACAGTTTCAGTTGTTCCCTTTCTGGGCCACGGAGTTTGAGTGACATTGTAGAAACATTATTCTCATCATTAAATGGGTCCTTACATTGTTAAGTACCAATCAAGAAGCTCGACATCATCTAGGACAAAGCAGCCCGCTTGATTGGCACCCCATCTACAAACAGTCACTCCCTCCACCACCGACGCACAATGGCAGCAGTGTGTACCATCTACAAGATGCACGGCAGCAATGCACCAAGGCTCCTTAGACAGCACCTTCCAAACCCGAGACCTCTACCAACTAGAAGGACAAGGACAGCAAATACATGGGAACACCACCACCTGCAAGTTCCCCTCCAAGTCACACACCATCCTGACTTGGAACTATATCGTCGTTCCTTCACTGTCGCTGGGTCAAAATCCTGGAACTCCCTTCCGAACAGTACTGTGGGTCTACCTACCCCAAATGGACTGCAGCGGTTCAAGAAGGCAGCTCACCACCACCTTCTCAAGGGCAATTGGGGATGGGCAATAAATGCTGGTGTAGCCAGTGACGCCCGCATCCCATGAATGAATTTAAAAAATCCTATCTTTCAGGGGTATTGCTTCTTTGGCTGAAATTGCTGGGCTATTTACAGACTAATAAATTGGGTGCACTAAACTCACTTATATTTTCCAAGCAGATTCTGGGTCATTGTTGCTAAATGTCTCCCAGGAGTAATTATTTATTCTGTTGTTTATGCTTTCTGTGACAATGGTGTAGCCTTTTTCTGTATCACTATATCAATTATCATATGCTTGTGTTCAATTAAACATTTTGGAAAGTAATTTCAATGCACTTGGCAATAATTTCACTGCTTAATCATATTTCTGTTTCAGTTGCCTTCTTCAGATTATCCGTTTCTTGGATTTGTCTTCAAGAAACAATTTCTGTGGGCTGAAGAAGAGTTTTGCTACTCCTGTGATTATTTGAGTACAAAGCATAAAAATGTGTTATTTCCTACCCCCGTTGTCTCTCACACCATATTGAGGGCACATGAATTTATAAACATGCCATTCTTCTGTAATCCCATTTGTTATGGACAGGTGGTAAATGATATGGATGGCTTCCACTTTTCACCTCCCAACTGACCACAATCGTGTTTTGTTAAAAATGGTGCATTAGTCCCTGAGTGTAGGGTCAAATAAACAGACAAATGACAGGTTTTCTCATAGGTAAAAAAGAGGAAGATAATTATTTACTTTTTAAACAATTCCCGAAATGGCCACAACCTTCATTCATATGCACACTTGCACTCATTCAAACACAAAAATAGATAGATAGAGAGAAAAGGGTAGGATGCAATTAAAATCCAAGTTGCTGTAAGAGTTCGAGGTTTACAGAATACTGTTGAATGTTCTCGGAAGGAAAGTCTTTTTTTTAAAAAAGGTGCAGGCCTGGATGTTTGCAGTCTTAAACTTGCTGAGGTGTTGTAGAGTTCTCGTGGTTAAAACTCAGCCCAAAGTTGGTGGTGTGAATTTGGTTTACCTACACAGATGGAAAGTCTCAGTCACTTTGTAATATCTCAGCTGTAGTTGTTGTTCAGTTGTTCAGCAGGGTTCTTCTGTTTTAACTGGATCTCTCTCACAGCCTCTGGCTGCAAATTAGCTTTCTGTGGTCTTGGCTTGATCCTCTCTCTCTCCAGAGGGTTACCTTTTAAGGTAAAAATCCATCCCATTTGAGTTTCTGTCAGGTGTCACAGAGCCCTCTCCCCTTGTGTGACCACACAGTGGACTAGGACATGGAAGCCATAGCTATCTATTGATGTCTGAATGGAGGCCATTCAGTTATAGTGGTGCTACTTGACACCTATTCATTTTGGCTTTGGCTGTGAATCAGCCTGTCTCCAAAACCCTTTGTTAGTTCATTCATGTAGATAGGAGTAATCAATATGCAATGGTGCTCCTTTCAATTTCAATGGGTTCTCGCCAGAGCTATTTCAGATGGTGTTAATGAGTTTCATTCTCAACAGACGGAGCTGTGTATCGTCAATACTGGAGGGGTCACCTGACCACTACTCCATGTTGTCTCACTGAATTGGCAAGTACATCTACTTTAAAAAAGAATTAAACCCTGTTACGGTCAAACAAGCAGAGAAACAAGAGGGGAGCCCTTCGACTCCACCTCAGCTGATCGTAACATCAGAGTAAATCACAAGGAACTGTTTCAATTAGCAAAAGAATCAGTAATCGGAGGTCACAGATTTAAGGTAATTGGGAAAAGAACCAGAAGTGACATGAGGAAACATTTTTTTGAAACAGTAAGTTGTTACGATCTGGACTACATAGCCTGAAATGGTGGTGGAAGCAGAATCAATAGTAACTTTCAAAAGGGAATTGGATAAATACTTGAAGGGGGATATTTTGCAGCAGTAGGGGGAAAGAACAGGGGTCAAATTGGATACCTCATTTGTAGCGCTGGCACAGGCATGATGGGCTGAAAGGGTTTCTTCTGTGCTGTATCATTCTATTAAAATTTGGATATACAATGCTCTATTCTTTCATCTCATGAAGTGTAAAACTTTTCTTCATGTCTTTTTAAAATTTACTTATTTAGTAATTTATATTGATACCCTTTGGTTCTACTTGCTTGGCTTACTTGAAGTAATATTCTGGGTTTGCCTTATCTACTACTTTGATAATTCTTCCTACTTAATTGCCTTCTTTCTAGATTGAACCTTTCTGATCCATCCTCAAAGTAATTTCCTGTAAACTAGGGATCAGTTTTATTGGTGTTCCTAGTACCCTTTTCAATGCCTGTATAATCATTTTTTGGGGCAGAGTGACCAGAACTGAACAAAGTATTTTAAGTGTGGACTGCTAGTATATTGGAAAGCCCTAGCATAATTTCTACAGTACTGTAAAGATAGTTTGCAATAGTTAAAAATCTGAAATGGAACCAGAATATGCTGGAAATACATAGCTGATGATTTAGCACCTGAAAAAGAAAAGATGGGTTAACATTTTGGGTGTAGATCCCTTGGTTCTAATGAAAGGTCTATACTCAAAACATTAACCTGTATTTTTGTTTTAAAAATCCTGACATACCTGCTGTTTGTTCCAGCATTTATGTTTTTGTTTCTGCAGATTTGAATTCTCCTGTTCTGGTTATATAACTGTATTTTCGGTTAGTTTTTTAATTGCTTTGTCACGTTGTCTGGACTTTATTGAAAGACACCCAATATAAATCAGCTGGAGATCATAAACCTGGTTCTATATTATTTTTTGTAAGTGATTTTGTGGACACTGAATGTCATTGTGGATGCTAATGGACCTTAGACTCCTGAAATCATAATGTATAATTTAAACTAAAATGCTGTTACAGAATCATAGAGTCATTTATGACACAGAAGGAGGCCATTCGAGCCCATGCTGGTTCTCCACGGAACAATCCAGTCTGTCCCACTCCCCCGCTCGATCCCTGTAGGCCTGCAAGTTTATTTTCTTCAAGTGGCCACCCAATTTCCTTTTACAATCATTGGTTGTCTCCGCTTCCACCACCCTTGCGGGCAACGTGTTCCAGGTCATTATCACCCGCTGCGTAAAAAAAGTTTTTCCTCGCACAGAATCAAGGTGCAAAATACGTGTCATATCAGACTCACATCTTTCAAATTGGATACAAGGTAGCTATCACTGATTTGTCGAACTTAGGGAAAAGCACCAATGTAATGTCAAGATGCATGCGTGTTATGGTAATATTGAGAAAAGTTGCATGACATGATTGCAGCTACGGTGATACTGGACTTTGTTTCATGCTGGTTTCAGGGAAATATCTGTAAAGTTTAAAAGATGTTTAACACAACCAAGGCTTTGTACCATGAACCATGGTAGCAAAGTTAACCCCTCCTAATGGCCTATTTGATCTTTTATCAATTGTATAACTATGACCTGCTAAATACATTTTATTATTTTAACTGCATGCATTCCACAGATTACTCTTTTTTTAAAAAAATTACCACTGTAGATAATTCAATGACCAAGTTTTATAGATCCAGAACCTAATGCTTTGAGAATTTACTGCACAGCCAGTTATGTATTTTCCGTTTTGGTTTAGCTGCGCTGCAACTACTGTAACTACAGCTTTATGACTCACCCATTAGGAAAGCAATATGTGATGAGCAGATGGTGGAATAAGGCTAGATTTTATATTTAGAAATACAGCACTGAAACAGGCCCTTCAGCCCACCGAGTCTGTGCCGACCAACAACCACCCATTTATACTAACCCTACAGTAATCCCATATTCCCTATAACGTACATACACTAGGGGCAATTTACAATGGCCAATTAACCTATCAACCTGCAAGTCTTTGGCTGTGGGAGGAAACCAGAGCACCCGGTGAAAACCCACGCGGTCACAGGAAGAACTTGCAAACTCCGCACAGGCAGTACCCACAATCGAACACGGGTCCCTGGAGCTGTGAGACTGCGGTGCTAACCACTGCGCCGCCCTAAAAGTTGGCCTATATGGGGATCGAACCCACAATCTTGCCGTTATTAGCACCATGCTTTAACCACCTGAGCTAACAGGCCTCAACACTATTTATAGCAGTTTATAGCAAAGATAAATATATATATTTTATAAACTTTTGCATATTAATTAAGTGCCCTAAATACAAGTTGCTGTTATCTTTAGAATGGTAGTCATGCACATGTGTGGTTCCATTTTCATAATGCTGCCATTGTCAGTACTGTTCTCTTGGTACCAATGGAAAATCTGCAACACTGAATTGTATACTATTTCCCCATCTCCCAAAAAGCAGCAGAAGGGAGTTTCTGCAAAGGGACAAGGTGCAGGTCTGCATTACTACTTATTTTGTCGAACATGATTATTTCTTTTCAAGTGATGAGGCTGGTGTTGAATCAAGTTAAATTTAAGCTTTCCTTAACTCCATCACACTATGCAAACACAAGGTCAACACAAACTAAAGTAGATCATTGATTAGTTTTCTATGCACATAACAACTTTGGCATGCTGGATTTTTTGGAGATGATTGAGAAAAATTTCAGCCTTAAATGATTGGTCAACCTAATTTATCAGTTATAAACAGTCCCCAGAAGTAGTGGACACCTGTCTGTCTTGGTTATTGAACAGTCAAATATACCACATAGAGTTCCCAGGTATGGTCAACCTAGAGGTACCTCGATTGCTAAGAGAACCCATGTAACTCCTGTCCATCCCCCCCACCAGGAAGATAACCACTACTTGGCCATTATAAAATTGATAAATTTGGGTTTGAGCCCTCAATGTCATGTATTCTCATCATCAGTATCTTGATGAATTGTACAATGCATTATAAAACTAAGCTAAGCTGGCAAGTTTGTCAACAACACAATATCATCTTCAAAAAGCAGTACCACTTACTTTCAAAAACACTTGAACAGATCTGGAGCGTCTTTTCCCTTTACAGTATCACTTAATACATCATTGGTGAAGAAATCAAATAGATCAAGTTGTGGGACAACCTTGCCTCCCTCCTGAGAAGTGAAGCAAGGTTGTACCTTGTCATCCGGTCAATTCTTCATCAATGTTGTGTTGAGTGGCACCACAGGGGACAGACTAGGAGAATTTACTCTCACGTGAATCTTGGATCTGGAACTAAAATTCATGATTTGCCTTTGTTTCCAAATTCTTTATGAGGGCTACACAAGAAACAATGTCAACAGCCTTACAAAAAGCAATAAATAGAGTTCCTGACTGATTGAGTTTCATCTGTCTAATGACCCTCCTAGCTGCATAATACAAAGTATCATAATCTATCTTTAGAGCCACTCTTGATTGCTTTGAAAAGGCTTCAAGTACTCCTTTAAAGGTCCTCTGCTTTTGACTCACTGCTTTCCTTGCCTTTTGTTACCTTTACTGGGTGCTGCTGAGTGGCTACTGGTTCCAGCATAACCTTGTTTATGAGTTAAACTGTTGAGATAAGGAAATTATTGATCACATCATTAATCATTCTAGCAAATTATATTTTGTCACACAAATGGTTTTCAGGTTGATTTTAATACAGTCTCACTGTATAAACAGCACTCTAGGATTGGCTTTTATAGCCATTCCAGGCGCTGCTCCACAAACCACTGATCACCTCTAGGCGCTTACCCATTGTCTCTCGAGACAAGGGGGCCAAAGAAGAAAAGATATTATTTCAGACAAATGGTTTTCATGTTGATTTTTTATACAGTCTCACCGTATAAACAGCAGAATATAACAAATAAGCTTATAGTTCATAAGAACTGAGAGCACCAAGTTCCAGCAGGAAGAAAAATGGAAGTTCCCCTAATGTTATTGTTTACAAACCAGCATCACTTAAATCTGCATGGTCTCCTCATTAACAGTAGACAAGATATCATGTAATTGTTTCAAAGTCGGAAAACACACCGGTACTTAACTATCCCAGTATCCTGTAGGTGTTTTCTAAATTGTAAAAGTTACTTAAAGATGAGACAGTTTTAAAAATCTCAAATTAGCTATCAAATGTGAGCTTTCTTCCTTTTTTAAAAAAAAGATTGTATCTACTTATAAACTGATCGAACAGACGAGTTCCCCCAAGTAGAGAGACCTAATAACATTTTCTAACAATTTCTGTTCTGCGTACCTTGTGTTAGATTTAATTATGGTTCTGTAATAAATTAACATTAGTCACTTATATTATAATAACATTCCCAGAAAATAGACAATTTAAGATTATGGGCTATTAGAAGTCAAATACACTAATTTGTAGTTCAGTGCTTGACGTTAGGAAATTTATCTTAAATCTTGAATCTTATTAATTTGCTGTGACACTGGAAATAGTGGATGCACTAAATTGAACCAATTAGCCAATGAATTGGATGTTCAAATGGACAATTCTCTTTACAAAAAGTGCATAATTGCAATCTAATTTAAATAATTGGATTTTTATAACTTCTTAAATGCAGAGTGATTTTTAAAAAGGATGTGAACTTAAGTTCAACAAAACAAGTTGCCAATATAAATGGTTTCCTCTCCTCAGGTGTTATTCTCCCCTCTTTCAAAGCTGCTACTATTACCACTCTCATCAAAAAAGTGGCCCAAGACCCCCTTGGCCCTTTCAAACTACATCCCCGTCCCTCCAACATCCATTTACTCTCCAAAGCCTTTGAACATAGTGTCAGCTCTCATTTTCATGCCTGTTTGTCCTGAAACTCCCAAGTTTGAATCTCTTCAATCAACTTTCCTGGAAAAGAGCCCTACTCAAAATCACAATGACGTGGTCTGTGGTTGTGACGATGGTGCATTGGGTCTTCTCGACTTCTCTGCACAGATGACCATAACATCCACCTTAACTGCTTCTCCTCCGTTATCCAATTCAGCGGGACTGCCCTCATTTGGTGCTACTCTTACCTATCCAATTGTAGCTAGAGCATCTTCAGCAATGGCTTCTTATCCCACCCAATCACCATTAACGTTGGAGTATCCAAAGGATATCCTTTCCCTCCCCCTCTCTTCCTCATCTGCATGCTAGTCCTTACAAACATCATTTGCAGCAATAAGCCTGCTCACAACCTTGACATCCCATTCAACCCTAAGGTGAGATTCCAATCCCCAATCTCTATCGTAAAGGCTACCTACTTCCACCTCCATAATATCATCCGCCTTCATCCTTACTTTAGCCCACCTGCTAGTAAAGCCCTCATCCATGCTTCAGTCACCTCCAGACTCAATTATTCAGTGCTCTCCTGGCCTGATCCCTTTCCTTCTGCAAATTTCAGAGCATCCAAACTCTGCTACTTGCACCCTATCCAACAGCAAGACACGTCCAATCATCACCTCTGTCTTCACTGACTGACTCTAGTTTCCATCACCCAATATCTGAAATTTAAAATTCTCTTCTTCAAGTTTAAACTTCTTTATGCCTCCTTTTCCCTGTCTTTATGACTTCTTCCAGTCCTGCAACCTCTCCCCACAAACACTCCATTCCACTGAGAGTTCTTGTGCATCCCCCCCACTTTTTACCCCAACATTGGCAGCCATGCCTTTTGCTGTGTAGGACCAATGCTCTGGAATTCCCTCCCTAAGTCCCTCTACCTCCAACTTCTCCTTGAAGACACTCCTTAAAAGGCATTTATTTGACCAAGCTTTTCATCATCTCTCCCGATATCTGCTTTGACCCGATGCTCTATTTTTATTATCTGAGTACGCCTTGTGATGTGACTTGGGATGTCATTCTACACGAAAGGCACTAGATAAATTTAAGTTATCATTGTAATTTTGTGCTTATTGAATAGTATGATGAGTTAGTGAAGTTAAAAGCATTCATACGATAAGGTAGCCTAATAGCACTTTGTGCAGTTGTACAGCTGTCTGTACCTCAAAGGGCTGCAGCTTGGATTTCTAGCTGTGGTTTTCTACACAATAAGCTGGGAAGCATTGAAGAACGAAAGTACTTCTGTCAATTGTGGAAAGAGTTGGAGAGCACAGGTCAACTCAGAATCCTTGTGAAGCTTCTAATAACAAATTATAGAGCAGGCACAAGTAAAAGGTTAGAAACAGGTCCCCTTTCTGTGTGGCACAGAGGACCCAGAGGAGAGAAAATAAAAACAAAAGAAGTGATTTGCATTTACAAAGTGCCTTTGATGTCAAAAATGCTTAAGGTGTTTGACAATTGAGATAAACAGGAGAACAAATGCTAAGTCACAAATAGAGATATTAGGAAGACTGAAGCTTGAAGTTTTGAGTAGGGAGTTCCAGAAAGTAGAGTCATAGTGTTATACAGCACAGAAACAGGCCCGTCGGCCATCGTGTCCATGCCGGTCATCAAGCACCTATCTATTCTAATCCTATTTTCTAGCACTTGGCCTGCAGCCTTGCATGCTATGGTGTTTCAAGTGCTCATCTAGATACTTCTTAAATGTTGTGAGGGTTCCTGCCTCTACCACCCCTTCAGGCAGTGTGTTCCAGATTCCAACAACCCTCTGGGTGAAAATTTTTTTCCTCAAGTCCCCTCTGAACCTCCTGCCCCTTACTTTAAATCTATGCCCCCTAGTTATTGATACTTCGGCTAAAAGAAAAAATTTCTTCCTATCTACCCTATCTATGTCCCCTGCTCCGCATAGCCCTTGACTCTCCACGATTTCATAAGTCTATCTACCTCCTCCTTAAATATATTTAGGGATCTAGCCTCCACAACTCTCTGAGGTTGAGAATTCCAGAGAGTCACCACCCGCTGAGAGAAGAAATTCCTTCACATTAAATGTGTGACCCCCTTATTCTGTAACTATGTCCCCTCGTTCGAGATTCCCCCACCAGTGGAAACATATTCTCAATATCTACCCTGTCAAGCCCCCTTAACATCTTGTATGTTTCAGTAAGATCTCCTCTCATTCTTCTAAACTCTAATGAATAAAGGCCTAACCTGTTTAGCCGTTCTTGATAAGACAACCCCTTCATCCCAGGAATCAGCCTAGTGAACCTTTTCTGAACTGCCTCCAATGCTAGTATCTTTCTTTTTCTTTCTTTCTTTTGGGCCTCCTTATCTCGAGAGACAATGGATACGCGCCTGGAGGTGGTCAGTGGTTTGTGAAGCAGCGCCTGGAGTGGCTATAAAGGCCAATTCTGGAGTAACAGGCTCTTCCACAGGTGCTGCAGAGAAATTTGTTTGTTGGGGCTGTTGCACAGTTGGCTCTCCCCTTGCGCCTCTGTCTTTTTTCCTGCCAACTACTAAGTCTCTTCGACTCGCCACAATTTAGCCCTGTCTTTATGGCTGCCCGCCAGCTCTGGCGAATGCTGGCAACTGACTCCCACGACTTGTGATCAATGTCACAGGATTTCATGTCGCGTTTGCAGACGTCTTTATAACGGAGACATGGACGGCCGGTGGGTCTGATACCAGTGGCGAGCTCGCTGTACAATGTGTCTTTGGGGATCCTGCCATCTTCCATGCGGCTCACATGGCCAAGCCATCTCAAGCGCCGCTGACTCAGTAGTGTGTATAAGCTGGGGATGTTGGCCGCTTCAAGGACTTCTGTGTTGGAGATATAGTCCTGCCACCTGATGCCAAGTATTCTCCGAAGGCAGCGAAGATGGAATGAATTGAGACGTCGCTCTTGGCTGGCATACGTTGTCCAGGCCTCGCTGCCGTAGAGCAAGGTACTGAGGACACAGGCCTGATACACTCGGACTTTTGTGTTCCGTGTCAGTGCGCCATTTTCCCACACTCTCTTGGCCAGTCTGAACATAGCAGTGGAAGCCTTACCCATGCGCTTGTTGATTTCTGCATCTAGAGACAGGTTACTGGTGATAGTTGAGCCTAGGTAGGTGAACTCTTGAACCACTTCCAGAGCGTGGTCGCCAATATTGATGGATGGAGCATTTCTGACATCCTGCCCCATGATGTTCGTTTTCTTGAGGCTGATGGTTAGGCCAAATTCATTGCAGGCAGACGCAAACCTGTCGATGAGACTCTGCAGGCATTCTTCAGTGTGAGATGTTAAAGCAGCATCGTCAGCAAAGAGGAGTTCTCTGATGAGGACTTTCCGTACTTTGGACTTCGCTCTTAGACGGGCAAGGTTGAACAACCTGCCCCCTGATCTTGTGTGGAGGAAAATTCCTTCTTCAGAGGATTTGAACGCATGTGAAAGCAGCAGGGAGAAGAAAATCCCAAAAAGTGTGGGTGCGAGAACACAGCCCTGTTTCACACCACTCAGGATAGGAAGGGGCTCTGATGAGGAGCCACCATGTTGAATTGTGCCTTTCATATTGTCATGGAATGAGGTGATGATACTTAGTAGCTTTGGTGGACATCCGATCTTTTCTAGTAGTCTGAAGAGACCACGTCTGCTGACGAGGTCAAAGGCTTTGGTGAGATCAATGAAAGCAATGTAGAGGGGCATCTGTTGTTCACGGCATTTCTCCTGTATCTGACGAAGGGAGAACAGCATGTCAATAGTCGATCTCTCTGCACGAAAGCCACACTGTGCCTCAGGGTAGACGCGCTCGGCCAGCTTCTGGAGCCTGTTCAGAGCGACTCGAGCAAAGACTTTCCCCACTATGCTGAGCAGGGAGATTCCACGGTAGTTGTTGCAGTCACCGCGGTCACCTTTGTTTTTATAGAGGGTGATGATGTTGGCATCGCGCATGTCCTGGGGTACTGCTCCCTCGTCCCAGCACAGGCATAGCAGTTCATGTAGTGCTGAGAGTATAGCAGGCTTGGCACTCTTGATTATTTCAGGGGTAATGCTGTCCTTCCCAGGGGCTTTTCCGCTGGCTAGGGAATCAATGGCATCACTGAGTTCCGATTTGGTTGGCTGTATGTCCAGCTCATCCATGACTGGTAGAGGCTGGGCTGCATTGAGGGCAGTCTCAGTGACAGCATTCTCCCTGGAGTACAGTTCTAGGTAGTGCTCAACCCTTTCAAGATGGCTCCTGGGCTGGAAGCTCCCTTGCTGTTCAACTCTATCCATGGCCATCTGCTCCCATCCCTAACGTTTTCTCCCCCAGTCTGCCCTCTTAAACTGTTTAAATTCCCCTGGCTCTTTAAATCAGTTCATTTTAGCCCTATCTAAAAGTTAACAGTTAGTTCAGTGTATGTTACCTGGGCCCACTGCCCTCCCCCAGCCACACCTGCTCTTTGTTTTCTCAATGAAATTGATCCGGATGAAACTGACGAGAACAGCTGCCGATACTTTAATCTCCGATCCTGCTGTCTTCACAGTCCAGAGTGTCTGCAGCCACGGCATGCGGTAAGTCCATTGAGGTGAAGAAGGAGCTGCGGGACCCGAGAGAAGTCCTGTGAAAAGGTGCCCCGAACACCCAAAACATC
Source organism: Heterodontus francisci (assembly GCF_036365525.1). Lineage (NCBI taxonomy): Eukaryota > Metazoa > Chordata > Chondrichthyes > Heterodontiformes > Heterodontidae > Heterodontus > Heterodontus francisci. The sequence goes on from NC_090373.1 coordinate 85,592,372, forward strand.
CACGAACGGCCCCCCCGGCCGCAACTTCAAAGCGCCCGCGGGAGATGGCTCGGAGAGCATCTGCAGCGCACTGTCGGCAATGCTGCATGCCTTTATTTAAACCACTGCAAAAAACCCTTAGCAAATGTAATCACCTCTAAGTCTGCCAAATGCTAGTATATTGTTCCTTAAATACAGGGGCCAAAACTGTACGCAGTACTCCAGGTGTGGCCTCACCAACACCCTGTACAGTTGTATCAAGACTTCCCTATTTTTAACCTCTAACCCCTTAGCAACAAAGGCCAAAATTCCATTTGCCTTCCTAATTACTTGCTGCACCTGCATGCTAAGTTTTTGTTTGTCATGTACAAGAACACCCAGATCCCTCTATACTGCAGTATTTTGTAGTCTTTATCCATCTAAATAATAATCTGCCTTTTTATTTTTCCTACCAAAGTGGATGACCTCACACTTTCCCACATTGAACTCCATCAAGTTTTTACCCACTCACTTAACCTATCTATATCCCTTTGCAGATTCTTTGTACCCTCATCACAACATGCCTTCCCATCTATTTTTGTATCGGCAGCAAATTTGGATACACTACACTCTGTCCCTTCCTCCAAGCCATTAATATAGATCATAAATAGTTTAGTTTAGTTTAGTTTAGAGATACAGCACTGAAACAGGCCCTTCGGCCCTAGGACCGATCCTTGTGGCACCCCACTAGTTTTGGCTTTCCAACCTGAAAAAGACCCATTGATCCCGACTCTCTGCCTTCTGTTTGTTAGCCAATCCTCAATCCATGCCAACACATTAGCCCCAAATACCCTGAGCTCTTATTTTGTGCAATAACTTTTATGTGGCACCTTATCGAACGCCTTCTGAAAATCCAAATACACTACATCTACCTGTTCCCCTTTATCCACTCTGCTTGTTATATCCTCAAAGAAATCTAACAAATTAGTCAAACATGATTTCCCTTTCATAAAACCATGTTGACTCTGTTTGATTGCATTATGTTTTTCTACATGTCCTGCTATTTCTTCCTTAATAATGGACATTTTCCCAATGACAGATGTTAAGCTAACTGGTCTATAGTTTCCTGCTTTCTGTCTCCCTCCTTTCTTGAATAGGGGTGTCACATTAGCAATTTTCCAATCCGCTGGTACTCTACCGGAATCCAGTGAGTTTTGGTATATTATGACCAATGCCTCCACTATCTCTGCAGCCACTTCTTTTAAACCCCTTGGATGCAGGCCATCAGGTCCTGGCGACTTGTCTGCCTTTAGTCCCATCAGTTTGTCAAGCACCTTTTCCCTCGTGATAGTGATTGCTACAAGTTCCTCCCTCCCTTTTACACCTTGCTCATCTATTATTGTTGGGATGTTTATAGTTTCCTCCACCGTGAAAACCCATGCAAAATATTGGTTTAAATTATCTGCCATTTCCCAGTTCCCTGTTATTAATTCCCCAGTCTCATTCTCTAAGGGTACCACACTTACTTTAGCTACTGTCTTCCTTTTTATGTACCGGTAGAAGCTCTTACTGTTTGTTTTTATATTTCTTGCCAATTTACTCTCTTAATCAATTTTCTCCCTCTTTATTAGTTTTTTAGTCATCCACTGCTGGTTTCTAAAAAATTCCCAACCCTCTGGCCTACCACTGGCTTTCGCCACTTTGTACGCCTTTGTTTTTGATTTGGTACTCTCCTTAACTTCCTTTGTTACCCATGGATGGTTCATCATTCCCATCGAGTGCTTCCTTCTGTCCGGAATAAATGCCTGCGGAGTGTTATGAAATATCTGCTTAAAAGTCTGCCACTGCTCTTCCACTGACTTTCCCTGTAGTCTAATTTCCCAGCCTGCTTTAGACAACTCTTTCTTCATCCCTCTGTAATTTCCCTTATTTAAGTTGAAGACACTGGTTTGAGACCCAGGTAGCTCACCCTCAAACTGAATTTGAAATTCTACCATGTCATGATCTGATAGGGGAGGCGGTTAATAATTAATAAATCTGGAATTTAAAAAAAAAAGCTAGTCTGATGATGGCCATGTAACCATTGTCAATTGTTGTAAAAACCCATCTGATTCACTAATGTCCTTTAGGGAAGAAAATCTGCTGTCCTTACCTGGTCTGGCCTACATGTGACTCCAGTCAACCACATTGCTGTGGGTCTCTTACATATCCTCTGAAATGGCCTAGCAAGCCACTCAGTTGTATCTAACCGCTAGCACTGTGGGTGTGCCTACCCCACATGGACTGCAGCGCTTCAAGAAGGCAGCTCACCACCACCTTCTCAAGGGCAATAAATGCTGGCCTGGCCAGTGATGCCCACATCCCATGAATGAATTTTTAAAAAATGATCCCTTCCCCCCAGAGTATCCTTAACTATGAGATCTCTTATTAATCCTACCTCATTACACATTACCAAATCTAAAATAGTCTGTTCCCGGGTAGGTTCTGCAACGTATTGTTCTAAATAACAATCCCTGATGCACTCTACAAATTCGTCTTCCATGCTACCCTTGCCAATTTGATTTGTCCAGTCTATATGCAGATTAAAATCACCCATGATAATTGCACTGCCTCTCTTTCATGCCTCAATTATTTTCTGATTAATTCTTTGTCCTACAGAGAGGCAACTCCTCGGGGACCTATGGACCACTCCCACCCGTGATTTCTTTCCCTTGCTATTCCTTATTTTCACCCAAACTGATTCTACATCACGATCTATTATACCTATATCATTACTCACAACTGCACTGATCCCTTCCTTTAATAACAAAGCTACCCCACCTGCTATTCCTTTCTGCCTATTCTTCTGGATCGCCGAATATCCTTGAACATTGAGTTTCCAGTCCTGGTCATTCTGCAACCACGTCTTTGTGATAGCTATCAAATCATATTCATTTATTTCTATCTATGCTGTCAGCTCATCTATCTTGTTACAAATGCTACGTGCATTCAGATAAAGAGCCTTAAGCTTTGAATTTTTACCATTTTTACCTACTCTGGTTCTAATTTCTGCTCTATTCTTATACTTGTATTCTGTGTCCCTTCCTGTCACACTCTGATTAATGTATGCCCCTTCACTACCCTGCACCTCTGCTTTCTCGTTACTTTTCGACTTTTTAAACTTCCCTTCAATTGAACCCTCCCACCCCCCCCCCCCCACTATTTAGTTTAAAGCCTTATCTACAACCCTAGTTAAACGATTCGCCATGACACTGGCCCCAGCATGGTTCAAGTGAAGCCCTATCCCAACGGAACAGGTCCCACTTTCCCCAGTACTGGTGCCAATGTCCCATGAATCAGAACCCATTTCTCCCACACCAATCTTTGAGCCCAGCATTTACCTCTCTAATCTTATTTACCCTACACCAATTTGCACGTGGCTCAGGTAGTAATCCAGAGATTATTACCTTTGTGGTTCTGCTTTTTAATTTAGCCCGAGCTGCTCATAGTCCCTCAGCAGAACCTCTTTCCTAGCCCTACCTATGTCGTTGGTACCTACATGGATCACGACAACTGGATCCTTCCCCTCCCACTCCAAATTCATCTCTAGCCCAGATGAGATGTCCTTAACCTTGGCACCAGGTAGGCAACACAGCCTTCGGGACTCTCTATCTTTGCTGCAGAGAACAGTATCTGTTCCCCTAACTATGCTATCCCTTATTACTACTACATTTCTCTTTTCTCCCCCCACTTGAATAGCACTCTGAACCACAGTGCTGTGGTCAGTTCGCTCATCCTCTCTGCAATCTGTGCCCTCGTCCACACTGGGAGCAAGAACCTCGTACCTATTGGATAAGGGCACTGACTGAAGCTCCTCCAAAGCTAAATTCTGGATCCCCATACTTGCCTCACTCGCAGTCACACCCTCCTGTCCCTGACCATGGTCCAAATTTGATGTAATTAATCTAAGGGGTATGACTGTCTCCTGAAACACAGTGTCCAGGTAACTCTCCCCCTCCCTGATGTGTCGCAGTGTCCGTAGCTCGGACTGCAGCTCATCAACTCTGAGCCAAAGGTCCTCGAGCAGCCAAAACTTGCTGCAGATGTGGTCACCATGGATCGCACCAACGTCCACCAGCTTCCACTTACTACAGCTGCAAAACATCACCTGCCCAGCCATCTCTTTTCTATTTAATTCATTAATTTGGATCTCAGTATTTAAAAAAAATGAATTATTTAAGTTTAGTCTTAACCTGTAATAACGTCTCCTGATTTAAATCACTTGACCAAAACAAAAAAGAGACACGGAAGAAATACCCACCAATCATTTGCCAGCTCTCCTGTGACGTCACACTTCAATTTTTGTTGGTCAAGCAGGTCTACTGTTCCTGCTCTCGCCGCCACTGCTTCTGTTTTCTCTCTCTCCCTCTGGTCTCTGACACTGTTCCTTTTGGCATGCTTTTTAAAGCTCTGCTCCTGCTGTGTTTTCTCTCTCTCTCTGGTCTCTGACTCTTTTCCTTTTGGTGCACTTTTTAAAGCTCTGCTGCCACTGTGTTTTCTCTCTCTCTCTGGTCTCTGACTGTTCCTTTTGGCGCACTTTTTAAAGCTCTGCTCCCACTGTGTTTTTTCTCTCTCTCTCTCTCTGGTCTCTGACTCTTTTCCTTTTGCCGCACTTTATAAAGCTCTGCTCCCACTGTGCTTTCTCTCTCTCTCTGGTCTCTGACACTGTTCCTTTTGCCGTGGTTTTTAAAGCTCTGCTCCCGCTGTGTTTTCTCTCTCTCTGGTCTCTGACTCTGTTCCTTTTGGCATGCTTTTTAAAGCTCTGCTCCCGCTGTGTTTTCTCTCTCTCTCTCTTTCTGTCTGGTCTCTGAGAGGATTTGAAAATTTGTGTCAGAGCCCCTGCTATCTCTTCCCTTGCCTCACATAACAGTCTGGGATACATCTCATCTGGGCCTGGGAATTTATCCACTTTTAAGCCCGCTAAAACACTAATACCTCCTCCCTTTCCTAGGGCTGAGGCAGCTGTCAACTGTACCACTATTGTGAGGTGAAGGACAGGGAAATGCACACAAGGCCAGAGGCAGAAAAGCTAAGAGAGTGAGAAGGAACTTGACTGGAGGAGGCTGCAGAGATAGGATAGTATAAAGCCATGGAGGGATTTGAAGATAAAGACAAGGATTTTAAGTTTAATGCATTGGGGCTTAATGTAGCTTCGCAAGGAGTAATTAACAAATGGGTCTTGGTGGAGAAGTAGTCAAATGTCATCAGCATAAATGAAACTGATCCCATACGTGCTGATGATGTCACCAAGAGACAGCATGAAGAGGAAAGTGTCAGGATAGATCCTGAGGGGCTTCTGAGGGTGATCTGTCAGGATGCGAAGAGAAGCTGTAGAAGGGGGTGCATTTGTTCCATTTGGAAGGGAGGAAGTGGAACCACGCAAGGGTTGGATAATGAAGGAGAGGTGATAGAAAAGAATGGTGTGGTGGACTGTATCAAACACTGCAAGAGGTTGAGGAGGACAAAGGAGCTAATGTACCACCATCACAGTCACACAGGGTATCATCTTAGAGACAAATGTATGAACTCTTTCAACTTGGTATTTGAAGTGAGAATGGGAGGAGTGGGAAGAAAGGTTTGAGCAAGCATTATTCAGAAGAAGCAGAGCCTAATGTTGTTCTTGTCCTCCAGGATAATTCTGGTGTACTGAGAGGCTTTGGCGATAGCAAGTATACTTGACATAGTTAAGCCACATCTGGCTTGACTAACAAAGCCAATTGTGCCCCATGTGTGCTTGAATTTGCAGTCAAGAAACTCGAGGGAATGAAAATGGGGACTGTTTCAGGGGGACAGCAGGGATGGAAGAAGTGAATGATTTATGAGTGTTTCAAAGGCAGAGATAAGAAGGTGGTACAGCATGTCAATGGTGGCACAGGTGTCCAGCTGGAGTGTGGACTAGATGAAAGGAGTTGCGAGTTTGAGAGTGAATTAATGAAGGAACTGGGGACAGTTGTTTTTTGACAGGTCGTTAAGAGATGTTGTAAGAAGATATAGAGGTGGCTGGAGAGGGAGACAAGAAACAGAACAGGTGATCCAGAGCTCAGGAACAGATTGGCCAGAAGAGTTGATGAGGTTGATGGTGCGGGTAAGAGTTGAAGTGTATGTGTGGTGGGTGACTGAGTGAGGATCGAAGGGTGGAGAGATTGGAGGAGAAGTGGGTTAGAAGTGTATAACCATAAGCTGAAATACCAAAGATGAGTATTCGTAGTGGAGAGATTAATGAGGGGAGGAAGGGGCATTTCATCATGAGAAGATCAATTTGGGATTTAGGAGAGAAAGATTTTAAATGATGAGAATTTTAAATGTGGGGTGCTCAAAGGAGGAGAAGGTGCCAGATTAGATGAGGGAGGTGGGACTTGGTGATGTCAACTACAACACCGCTGCAGCAGTTTGGGCAGGACAAGTGATAGAATGTGTAACCAAATGGGGAGACTTTAATGATGGGAAAAGAATTGGAAATGTGCCAGATTTCTGTCAGTGCTAGGAAATCAGTACATTCATCCAAAATAGGAGATGGCACAATTGTGTTCATTGACAGAATGGTTTGTTCTTTGGGGCTGGTTAGCAGTTATGTAGTGGATAATCTTAGTGCATTCACTAACCTAGGACGTAACATTGTACAGATTATGCAGTAGCTATTATACTATAGAGTCACAGAATAATTAAAAATGTAAATTAAAAGCAATTGCACTTGCAATATACATATGAATCCTAATTAAGCCATTATCACTTTAGGATTATGCTTGGATCAGGATTTTTTTAAAACAGAAGTATTAATAGCCAATTGAAACTATTTGTACCATCGCAGCCATAATCATTCTCAGGCTGTACAGAGAGAAAATTCTTAAAGGAGAAAGGGAAGGATAGAAAGGAGTGCTTTCACAATTGTTATTATCAGGTAAGGAGGGTGAATGGCTCCCCTCTTTTCCCTCTCCTTGTTTGACTACAACAGGTTCATTTCTTATTTGAAGTGAATATACTTGCCAATTCAGTGAATGTTTAACTGTTTACACGCTGTGACCATAAAAAGAACCAATCGGACAGGTTTTCTTGTGTTTAACAAAGAAAGAGGTTAGCTTCATTGCACTTGATCGACATAAAATGATAAAATACACTCCAACTTTCACAAACACACACACAAACAAACACTCGAAGTTCACACACGCACAAATAGGTTATGGAGTGGAGAAGGATTGATCGGTTGAATTAGATTCCAGAGAATTAAAAGGGTGTAGGGTGTGAGAGTCCCTAGCGCAGTCTCACTTAGGTTTGGAGCCATACACTGGACATAACAGGAATGAGTGATTCAATACCAAATAATGTGTGAAAACAATAATTGTTATTAATTAATTATTAAACAATTATTAATGATAAAAAAATAAGAAAGAAGGATAACTTTATTAAAAAGAAAGGAAAGACAACAATTTTGTAGCACAACTGCTATAACCCCAAATATTATTGTTTACCTTTGCTCCATGACCTTCTGGTCAGCTATTCTGTGTCCAATCTATACCTTCTCCTTTGTTATCTCTTGCCCCACCCACCGCTTTACTTGCTTATAACCTTTGACATTTCTAATAATTGCCAGTTCTGAAGAAAGGTCACTGACCTGAAACGTTAACTCTGCTTCTCTCTCCACAGATGCTGCCAGACCTGCTGAGTATTTCCAGCATTTCTTGTTTTTATTTCAGATTTCCAGCATCCGCAGTATTTTGTTTTTATAACCCAAAATTAGTCTGTTCAAGACAGCTCCCTAAAATGGTACCATTCCCCCTTGGTACATATATCACCAAGTCTCCAGAGAACCTTGCACAGGGGTGGACTCTCCGGTCAGTCACTCTGTCGACGTCCCTTCCTCCGTAGTCTTCAGTGGTTGACGAATCCACTCTGGCTGCAGCCCCAAACGTTGGATGCTGTGCCCCTTTAAGTCCAATTTCTGGCTCCATTCCAGCTTTTCAAGACCGCCATCAGACTTTCTCAAAACAAGAGTCTGACAACCATGAATCCTTATTGAATTCTTCTCACAGGCACTATGAAGCTGCCCAGGCACTTTACTCATCCTTTAAGGGTGTCTCTCACCTGCCTTCAATTAGGTTATACTGTCCATTAATTAAACTCCATCTTCTGACTCCACACCATAGTGGACCACCCCATGTGTAAGGCTATCCATTGTCCTGGCTTGTCATTGAATACCATAAGAACTGACTTCTGTTTAAACAATGGGAAACAACCATTATTTTTAAGAAAAGTAGTTTTGACAAAACGACAGCTGTGAATACAGCTTGCTTTTGCCAGCATGAAAACAAAAGGAAGGAGTTCTTGGGAAAATCAAGTTCACAGTTAATAACATTACCACTCATTGCCATTGATTACATAATTGATTAATTACTTGACTTAATCAGAGCACAATCACACTTAGTTTTAAATCAATGCCTACAAAGTAACCTTTACAAATTCAATGCAGGTTTAATACAGGTTGTTTTCTAAAATCAAAAGCAAAGCAAAATGCAAGAACATTAAAGTACAAAAAGTAGCGGATGCACGCCTCAGGTCTACAAGGGCTATACAGTCTGCGGAGGTGAGTGACTTGGCTGTCTTCAGGCTGAATTCGGTGGTTGCGTGGCTTTCCTTTGGTGGTCCTGAGGCATACGGTTCGAAGATGTGGACAGCTGATTCTGTGGTTCTCCTGGAGACATCAATGCGGCTGATTTCCTTCAAGGAGCCTCTATCTGCAGCAGGGATATGCCTAGCTGGTCATGGTCAGCAGGCAGGGTTCGAAGCTTACAAGGTGGATTGGGGAGAGAGAGGAGGGAGGGACCCCACTGGGATCTTTTCTTGTCAGTGTCCAGCTGCTTGTCTGGTTGCTGCAGAGAAAACACCAGTGTAAGCACACAGATCGTGGGCGTGTCACATGACCATCAGCCAGTGATTCAAGTATGGCTACCTGTGTGTATTCCTCTTGCAACTTAATCACCCCATGTTTAGGAATTCCCTTCTTACAACCAGGGTCCCATTGTTCAAGGTTTGAGTAGTTTGTCTGCACCAGTTTAATATTCAGGTGATGGCCTTGATGCCTTGCTAATGGGAACAGGATAGGTAGTTCACTCAGATTCCCCAGGTCATTGTTCTTGATGGGTCTGTGCAGACAATCCGTCTCCATCTCAATGCATTGGAATGTGGAGTACAGTGACGCAAATTGGGGTGGCCATCTTTAGCTGCTAGTATAGTCACCTTTTATCTGTTTAATTCTTTTTAAAAATTTAATTTAGGTTTCTAGCCGGTGGATTAAAAATCATCATTCGATATAGCATGTTGTCATGACAGTATAAAATACATTCCCTGTCTGTATTTTATTAAAAAGGAAAGTGATGATCTCCTATGTTATGGGATTAGTCATAGTTTTATTATGACATTTTCCATTGTGTATACTCTAAATCTTGGGTTTTCTCATTGCATCAGGAAACTACTTCAGTGATGCAAGTTAGAGGTGCATTCAGGAGAAGTTGAACAAAAGAACCCAGAAGTCAGTATGTGGGATCGTAATCCAGAGTTTCCCAAGCTTTAGTAGCTGAGTATATTACAAAACTTTATCAAAAATGATGAGAGCTGTGAAATGGGATGCTGTCCCTCAGTGAAATATGTCAACATGTTGATTGCTTTTAGTGCTGTTGAATACTGAAAACTGAAGAATTGGGCAAATATCTTATGCGAGGATCAAGAATTCTATACAAACTGGAAGTGATTTAATGTGGTGGGGATCAGCTGTGTAATATTCTGGAATGACAACTTGCAAAATTGTAGTGGAGTGAACCGATAAATGCCTGCATTTTCACGTCTGTTTTAATTGAGAAAAATCAGCATTATAGATATTCAGTACAGCAGCATAGAAAACAAGCTGCATTACAATGTGAAGTGGCCAATATTACTGTACAATCTAAAACTCTTACAACTGTGCTGTACATTTTGGCTTGCCCCTGTCAGTGTTAATATTGCAAGAGCATTTCACAAGCTTTTAGTTTAATCCTTACTTTTTAGCCATTGGTACTATGTTAGGTGGTGGTCATCAATTGAGCAATTGAACAATGGTGGTTTGGTTTGGTGATGGGCTGATAACATTCTCTTTCATTTAAAGGAACTACAATGGTTGTCTTTATTGGTGTGATTAGTCATTGAAATTCTACCATCAGCAATCTGGCAAATATAATCATATAATTTTAAAAGACCGTGTTTAAAATTTTTATATATATAGCACTCCTCCTACTCTGTATTTTTAGTGTAGATAGACTGAACAGTGTGTACCTGTAGGTTCCTCTCCAACAGTCACAAGAACATTTTCACAGGTGCTGTGTGGGTCAACGGAACATGAAATGGGCTCTCAGTAGCATCTGTCACTCCAGCAGGCCTGGAAGGAAGCAGGACTGATCAGGTGAAGGATGCACTATTGTAATGTATGTAGAGATAGTTTATTTTTATTGTTCCATGGAGAAAATGCACTTTTTAATCTTATTTAAATAGGAAAATGTTAAACTTTAAAGCTGGGAAAATTATATCCCCAAATCAGCTTTTAATCTGTATTTTTTATTTAAATTATGAAATATTGCCAATACACAGACCAAAGTGATATAAAAACAGAAAGTGCTGGAAATATTCAGCTGATCAGGCAACATTTGTAGAGAGAGAAGCAGAGTCAATGTTTCAGGTCAATGACCTTTCATCAGAACCCAAGGTTATTGACTTGGAACATTAACGCTGTTTCTCTCTACACAGATGCTGCCTTACTTGCTGAATATTTCCAGCATTTTCTGTTTTCATTTCAGATTTTCAGCATCCACTGTTTTTCTCTTTGATAAATAGTTAAAACTGTCCTGATATATTACGTAGAATTACACAGAATTTTATAGCACAGGAACAAGCCTTATAGCCCAATAGATCTATGCCAGTGCTTATGCCCCACATAAGCCTCCTCCCACCTTACTATGTCTCACCCTATCAACATATTCTTCTATTCCTTTCTTACTTACTTGCTTATCTAGCTTCACCTTATGCAATTCACCATGTATATCATCTCATTAGTTTAATTAAAGTTAAGCAGTGTTATACAAGGGCCTGAAAACTTTGAGGCAATTTGAGCCAGTCTACTTCATTGATGTCTTCAGGATATTTTCTCCCAGAGTACAGGGCAAAAGTGCATAAATGTATATTTATTGCAAATACTCCAGTGTAAAGTGAATACCCCACCCCCCATATCCTAGGAAATATAGCAATTCTCCAGACTTTAAAAATGGGCAAAAGTGCCCTCTCCCTTCTCTATGGAAGTGCATTCACACAGCATTCCTAATATTTTAATTCTATTCTCAAATTATTAATACATTTTATTTTATTCTCTCTTTCTCTCTCTTTTAGTCCTTTTGAGTCATTGTCCAGATGAAAGGTTGACTGGCCACCTGCTCTCAGATGATTTCCAGTGCTCTTTATCTGCAAGAATGGCCCGGGATAATTTTCCATCCAATTTTTCCTTAACTCCATATGAAGAAGAAGTATGTGGCCTCCATTCTGGCCCTTTCTAATAGTACAGCTGAATTTGAGAACCCACCATGTGGGAAATAGTTGTTGCTATCCCACATAATACCAGTCAGTCATACACCAGGTCAGAACAGCAACATACTGACCAATTGCAGAACCTCAGTGGACAACTTTCTGTCCTCTATGTTTTAATTGGACTCTCTCTTTACTTGCTGTTTAATATTTCTTATTACCTCTCAATGTGATTCAAAATATCCATTTCTGTTGCTGAGCAGATGCGTCATGATTCTGTAGAAAACCATCAGTTAGAATCTGATCCCAAGCACAGACGGTAATTTTTTTGCATTGGCATAATGCCATGCATGATGTTGGCTAGCATATTTTTAGCCGATACAGGAAAAAGCAGTATTTTCTCGGCACAAGCAAAGATGATATTTTAATTTTCCTCTCAGCTGTACTGTGCAAAAGTGGAAAACAGTCATAGAGGTAGGGACACTGATGAGCTGGGGCCACTGATTTTCCATTTCCACTGTTGCAGAAAAAGCTCACTGGTGGGAACATACATTAGAACTGTGGAGTATATTATTATAACAATGCATGGACCTTTGCGCCCAGCATGATGTGAGTACAGGATGACCTTTTAATATTACAGAAATATTTGATAATTGTTGTTAAGCATTGTAATGACATGAAGTCCATTACAATGGGGCATTTAAAACCTGCCAAGCACTTAAATTTAAATATAATGGCCCAAAAATTACTAATCTTGCAGAGAGGGTGGGGGTATGATGGTGTATCCTGAGGTTGGGGGGGTGGGGTGGTAGAATTTGGGTTGCAATCCAGTTCCACTGAAACAACATCACTTTTGCTGATAAGGAGAAATTCCGACAGGAACATACATATATATATATATATATATATATATATATATATATGAGAGTAATTATTACACCAGCCCACAATTTGTTCTGACATAAGAAGAGGAGGCAGGACTGGCAAGTCAACACTGCCAGAAATTTTACCCCAGGGAAAATATACCTGCTTGATGCAGGTGTACATTAAGTGGTGGAACTAGGGTCCACAAAGTTATTTTGCAGGAAAGTAACCAGTTTAAAATGCAGTGCCAATGTAGGTCAGCACGGATAGGAGTGATAGGTGAATGGGACTGGATGCAGAATTGAATATGGATTGTAGAGTTTTCATCAGCTGGGATTTACAGAGCTTGGAAAGTGGAACGGATGGTCAGGAGATCCTTAGAATAGTTGAATCTAGGGTATCAAGGACACGGATGAGAGTGTCAGTAGCAGATGAGCTGAGGCAGGGACATGGCAGGTGCTGTTACTGAGGCGGAATTAGGTGATTTTTGTGATGGGCAGGCCATGAGTTCATCAATTCAGTTTGGGATCATATAGGACACAGAGCTTGCAGTTTGGTTGAGCCTGAGATGGAGGGAGATGGAATCATTGGAAAAGGCATAACGTTTGTAGCCAAAGCCATCAGCTTTGGTTTTCCCAGTGTTTAATCGGAGGAAATTGTGGCTCATCCAAGACTGGAATTCGGACAAGCAGTCTGATAGCCCTGAGGCAATGGATGGTTCAAGAGATGTTGCCCAGACGCAGCATGTAGATAGATAGGGGAGGTGGCCAAGAATAGATCCTTGGAGACTCCAGGGATAATGGGCAGGGGCAGGAAGAGAAACCATTGTTGGAGAAACTCTGGCTGCAGCTTTATAGGCAAGGGTGGAAGTAAGTAGTCCCACTGAGCTGGACAACAGAGGAGAGGTATTAGTGTTCTTTAATTATTCTGCGAAGCAAGGAATTTTAGATTACATGTTGTAACCTGCTGTATTGATCTTTTGCCTTTTTACATTTTATTTTTAACAAGTTCTGATTTGTAGATTACAGTCTAAGCCACATGGTCTGACTGAGTGATTATTGTTCTATTATCCAAAAACTGGGACACAAGAGGGCTTGTGTCATTTCCAGTGAGTGCATTATAGTAACACAGATGTACTATAATAAAAACAGAAAATTGCTGGAAATACTCAGCAGGTCAAACAACATCTGTTGGGAGGGAAACGGAATTAATGGCCGGAATTTAACCATTAGTGGCGGAGTTGCAGTGGCACAAGTGGAAGCAGGTGGTGAAGGCCCTCCCACTCCGGCCTCCGCTCCTGTTGCTGCGCACCAGACGGCCAATCAGTGACTGGCAGGCGGGTTGGCTGACAAATCCACAACTGGGGGTCGAGAAGTAAGGTGGCAGCCATGTCATCCCATGACCCGGAAATAGGTTTTGATGGCGTGTTTAAAGGGCTGCCAGCACCCGATGACTGTATGCAGATTCCCTTGCCACCTGGGCAATGCTGCTTTAAGGGGCTGACCCTTCCCGGTGTTGCAGAAAGGTCACCTCTTCTTTCTCCCCCCCCCCCATTAATCTGTTAATTGTGTAGAACAAAGAACTAAGAACAAAGAAAATTACAGCACAGGAACAGGCCCTTCGGCCCTCCAAGCCTGCGCCGATCCAGATCCTCTATCTAAACATGTCGCCTATTTTCTCTTTGCTTCCTGCCCATTCATGTATCTGTCCAGATACATCGTAAAAGACGCTATCGTGCCTGCGTCTACCACCTCCGCTGGCAACGCGTTCCAGGCACACACCACCCTCTGCGTAAAGAACTTTCCACGCATATCCCCCCTAAACTTTTCCCCTCTCACTTCGAACTCGTGACCCCTAGTAATTGAATCCCCCACTCTGGGAAAAAGCTTCTTGCTATCCACCCTGTCTATACCTCTCATGGTTTTGTACACCTCAATCAGGTCCCCCCTCAACCTCCGTCTTTCTAATGAAAATAATCCTAATCTACTCAACCTCTCTTCATAGCTAGCGCCCTCCATACCAGGCAACATCCTGGTGAACCTCCTCTGCACCCTCTCCAAAGCATCCACATCCTTTTGGTAATGTGGCGACCAGAACTGCACGCAGTATTCCAAATGTGGCCGAACCAAAGTCTTATACAACTGTAACATGACCTGCCAACTCTTGTACTCAATACCCCGTCCGATGAAGGAAAGCATGCCGTATGCCTTCTTGACCACTCTATTGACCTGCGTTGCCACCTTCAGGGAACAATGGACCTGAACACCCAAATCTCTCTGTACATCAATTTTCCCCAGGACTTTTCCATTTACTGTATAGTTCACTCTTGAATTGGATCTTCCAAAATGCATCACCTCGCATTTGCCCTGATTGACCTCCATCTGCCATTTCTCTGCCCATCTCTCCAATCTATCTATATTCTGCTGTATTCTCTGACAGTCCCCTTCACTATCTGCTACTCCACCAATCTTAGTGTCGTCTGCAAATTTGCTAATCAGACCACCTATACTTTCCTCCAAATCATTTATGTATATCACAAACAACAGTGGTCCCAGCACGGATCCCTGTGGAACACCACTGGTCACACGTCTCCATTTTGATAAACTCCCTTCCACTACTATTCTCTGTCTCCTGTTGCCCAGCCAGTTCTTTATCCATCTAGCTAGTACACCTTGGACCCCATGCGACTTCACTTTCTCCATCAGACTACCATGGGGAACCTTATCAAACGCCTTACTGAAGTCCATGTATATGACATCGACAGCCCTTCCCTCATCAATCAACTTTGTCACTTCCTCAAAGAATTCTATTAAGTTGGTAAGACATGACCTTCCCTGCACAAAACCATGTTGCCTATCACTGATAAGCTCATTTTCTTCCAAATGGGAATAGATCCTATCCCTCAGTATCTTCTCCAGCAACTTCCCTACCACTGACGTCAGGCTCACCGGTCTATAATTACCTGGATTTTCCCTGCTACCCTTCTTAAACAAGGGGACAACATTAGCAATTCTCCAGTCCTCCGGGACCTCACCCGTGTTTAAGGATGCTGCAAAGATATCTGTTAAGGCCCCAGCTATTTCCTCTCTCGCTTCCCTCAGTAACCTGGGATAGATCCCATCCGGACCTGGGGACTTGTCCACCTTAATGCCTTTTAGAATACCCAACACTTCCTCCCTCCTTATGCCGACTTGACCTAGAGGAATCAAACATCCATCCCTAACCTCAACATCCGTCATGTCCCTCTCCTCGGTGAATACCGATGCAAAGTACTCGTTTAGAATCTCACCCATTTTCTCTGACTCCACGCATAACTTTCCCCCTTTGTCCTTGAGTGGGCCAATCCTTTCTCTAGATACCCTCTTGCTCCTTATATATGAATAAAAGGCTTTGGGATTTTCCTTAACCCTGTTTGCTAAAGATATTTCATGACCCCTTTTAGCCCTCTTAATTCCTCGTTTCAGATTGGTCCTACATTCCCGATATTCTTTCAAAGCTTCGTCTTTCTTCAGCCTCCTAGACCTTATGTATGCTTCCTTTTTCCTCTTAGCTAGTCTCACAATTTCACCAGTCATCCATGGTTCCCTAATCTTGCCATTTCTATCCCTCATTTTCACAGTAACATGTCTATCCTGCACGCTAATGGACCTCTCTTTAAAAGCCTCCCACATATCAAATGTGGATTTACCTTCAAACAGCTGCTCCCAATCTACATTCCCCAGCTCCTGCCGAATTTTGGTTTAGATGGCCTTCCCCCAATTTAGCACTCTTCCTTTAGGACCACTCTCGTCTTTGTCCATGAGTATTCTAAAACTTACGGAATTGTGATCACTATTCCCAAAGTAGTCCCCTACTGAAACTTCAACCACCTGGCCGGGCTCATTCCCCAACACCAGGTCCAGTATGGCCCCTTCCCGAGTTGGACTATTTACATACTGCTCTAGAAAACCCTCCTGGATGCTCCTTACAAATTCTGCTCCATCTAGACCTCTAACATTAAGTGAATCCCAGTCAATGTTGGGAAAATTAAAATCTCCTATCACCACCACCCTGTTGCTCCTACATCTTTCCATAATCTGTTTACATATTTGTACCTCTATCTCACGCTCGCTGTTGGGAGGCCTGTAGTACAGCCCCAACATTGTTACCGCACCCTTCCTATTTCTGAGTTCTGCCCATATTGCCTCACTGCTCGAGTCCTCCATCGTGCCCTCCTTCAGCACAGCTGTGATATCCTCTTTGACCAGTAATGCAACTCCTCCACCCCTTTTACCTCCCTCTCTATCCCGCCTGAAGCATCGATATCCTGGGATATTTAGTTGCCAATCATGCCCTTCCCTCAACCAAGTCTCAGTAATAGCAATAACATCATACTTCCAGGTACTAATCCAAGCCCTAAGTTCATATGCCTTACCTACTACACTTCTTGCATTAAAACAAATGCACCTCAGACCACCAGTCCCTTTGCGTACATCATCTGCTCCCTGCCTACTCTTTCCCTTAGTCACGCTGACTTCATTATCTAGTTCCTTACAGGCTTTAGTTACTACCTCCTTACTGTCCACTGACCTCCTCATTTGGTTCCCATCCCCCTGCCACATTAGTTTAAACCCTCCCCAACAGCGTTAGCAAAAGCACCCCCAAGGACATTGGTTCCAGTCCGGCCCAGGTGTGGACCGTCCAATTTGTAATAGTCCCACCTCCCCCAGAACCGGTCCCAATGTCCCAAAAATCTGAACCCCTCCCTCCTGCACCATCTCTCAAGCCACGCATTCATTCTGACTATTCTTTCATTTCTACTCTGACTATCACGTGGCACTGGTAGCAATCCTGAGATTACTACCTCTGAGGTCCTACTTTTTAACTTGGCTCCTAACTCCCTAAATTCTGCTTGTAGGACCTCATCCCGTTTTTTACCTATATCATTGGTGCCTATGTGCACAACGACAACTGGCTGTTCACCCTCCCCCTTCAGAATGTTCTGCAGCCGATCTGAGACATCCCTGACCCATGCACCTGGGAGGCAACATACCATTCGGGAGTCTCGTTTTCGACCACAGAACCGTCTATCTACTCCCCTTACAATCGAATCCCCGATGACTATAGCCCTTCCACTCTTTTTCCCGCCCTTCCGAACAGCAGAGCCAGCCACGGTGCCATGAACCTGGCCACTGCTGCCTTCCCCTGGTGAGCCATCTCCCTCAACAGTATCCAAAACGGTATCCCTGTTTTGGAGGGTGATGACTGCAGGGTCACCTGCACTGCCTTCCTGCTCTTTCTCTGCCTTTTGGTCACCCATTCCCTTTCTCCCTCAGCAATCCTAATCTGCGGTGTGACCAATTCGCTAAACGTGCTATCCACGACCTCCTCAGCATCGCGGATGCTCCAAAGTGAGTCCATCCGCAGCTCCAGAGCCGTCATGCGTTCTAACAAGAGCTGCAGCTGGACACACTTCCAGCACGTGAAGGAGTCAGGGACATCAGCCGTGTCCCTGAGCTCCCACATTGAGCAAGATGAGCATAACACGGGTCTGAGATCTCCTGCCATTTTTAATCTTAAGCTTAATTTAGATAAATGAAAAAGGAACGAAAAGTTTTTACCAATCTCACGATAAAAAAAAAGAGAAATTGAAAAAGCCTTAGCTTATCTACACACCACCGAGTCTTTTTTTTTTTGGTTAGAGGAGGAGGGCGGGTGGGAGACACGACACGTGTAGTGTCGCGGGTTCAGAAACAGCCCAAATATATAGGTTTTTACTTACCCAGCAGCTCCCTGGTCTGCCGTAAACAAAAGGAAAATTAAGTTTAAATTGAAACTGACCTTCCCAGCTGATCACTCGCTCAGCACTCTCTGCTTCCGAATAAGCTGCTGCAATTATTTGATTATATGCAGGTGGAGGGTGTTAATTGGGGTCTTACTTGAGCATTTATAAGCACTTACTGAGACTGGTGAAGGGTTTGAGTGAGGAGCTACATGTCAGTAATCCTTTTACTCTTTACTCAGTTTCACATTTATTGTACAGATAGGCTCCAGCATTATCCTTCCATAACAAGCTTTCTGGAGTTTAACATGGTAGCAGAGAATGGTTTCCTAAGAATAGATCCTTGGAGACTCCAGGGATAATGGGCAGGGGCAGGAAGAGAAACCATTGTTGGAGAAACTCTGGCTGCAGCTTTATAGGCAAGGGTGGAAGTAAGTAGTCCCATTGAGCTGGACAACAGAGGAGAGGTATTAGTGTTCTTTAATTATTCTGTGAAGCAAGGAATTTTAGATTACATGTTGTAACCTGCTGTATTGATCTTTTGCCTTTTTACTTTTTATTTTTAACAAGTTCTGATTTGTAGATTACTGTCTAAGCCACATGGTCTGACTTAGTGATTATTGTTCTATTATCCAAAAACTGGGACACAAGAGGGCTTGTGTCATTTCCAGTGAGTGCATTATAGTAACACAGATGTACTATAATAAAAACAGAAAATTGCTGGAAATACTCAGCAGGTCAAACAACATCTGTTGGGAGGGAAACGGAATTAATGGCCGGAATTTAACCATTAGTGGCGGAGTTGCAGTGGCACAAGTGGAAGCAGGTGGTGAAGGCCCTCCCACTCCGGCCTCCGCTCCTGTTGCTGCGCACCAAATACTCATGTGGTTTGTAATGAAGGTCCTGAGGAACAGAATGAGGTAGATCAAGAGTTGGATAGTAATGTGAGGGATCATGACACTCAAAGAGCTATTGCATCCAAAGGACAATTGCGCTGAGTAGTTCTTCGGGTAACATATATTCCAGAGGGATCTAATATTTGGAGGGATGCAACAATTGTGGGACGTGCAGGAAAATCTACAGGTAAGTTTAAATATTGGTTAAATGTTCAAGATGATGGCCAAGAAACAAGGTCTATGGACTGGCAGAATGGGGTGAAAGAGTGGAGGGTAAGAAAGCACAGTGTAAGTTCTAATACTGGGTCTGGGAGTGACTGTTGCGTAAGGAAACAATCACATACTGGGGAAAGAATCTACGATAATGTACGAGGGAGATGTTCTCGCAGTAGTCCCAAAAGACATCAAAGTCCTGATAGAGGCTGTACTTTGTGCAGATTCCACAATGAAACAAAGGCTGGAGTGCAGTTTCAGAATAGAACTAGAAGCAGAAGTCCTCATGATCATGAAATTTTAGTGGCTGCCAATAATCTTGAGGATAAACTAATAAGAGGAAAAAAACATAAGAAATTAGAGTTGGAGAGAGTTTGGAGTTTATTCTGAACTACCAGATAGGGGACAGCCAGCCTTGTCACAAATGGATTTGTACTGTAAAAGCCCTTTCCAATGGAACTTATAAGGCTAACGCGAGGCTAGATGCGAGGGGTTTTGAAGAGCCACTCGGTGATACCGACGTTAGAGGGGGCTCTCCTACAGCTGGAAAAGTAATCTCAAAAGTAGTTTTAGCTCCTTTGGCCACATATTCATGGGAGTGTAGATCGAGAGAGAGAGAGATACAGCACTGAAACAGGCCCTTCGGCCCACCGAGTCTGTGCTGACCAACAACCACCCATTTATACTAATCCTACATTAATCCCATATTCCCCACCACCTACCTACACTAGTGGCAATTTACAATGGCCAATTTACCTATCAACCTGCAAGTCTTTGGCTGTGGGGGGAAACTGGAGCACCTGGCGGAAACCCACGCAGTCACAGGGAGAACTTGCAAACTCCGCACAGGCAGTACCCAGAACCAAATCCGGGTTGCTGGAGCTGTGAGGCTGCGGTGCTAACCACTGCGCCACTATGCCACCCTATCTATTGACATAAAAACTGCATTTCTTCACGGGGATACTTTTCAGAGAGAAGTTTTTCTGAAACCACCCAAAGAGGCAGCAGATGAATAAGGAAAACTATGAAAACTTAACAAATGCATCTATGGCCTTAATGGTGCTTCCAGTGTGTGGTATTTCTCGGAGATCTGTTTTGTTGAAAATTGGTTGTGTTCAACTAAAAGCAGATCCTGCAATGTTTTATTGGTATCAAAAAGGAAACTTTCTCAGGCATCTTCATGATGCACGTTAATGATTTCTTATGGGGTTGTACTGCAGATTTTGAGAAGTATGTTATTAAGATTAGGACAGAATTTAATATTGAGAGTCAGGCTTGTGGAGCCTTTAGATATATTGATTTAGATATTTAGCAGACTAAGTCTGGAATAACTTCAAATCAACAGTCGTATTTAGAGAGTGTTGCTCCCATCTCGGTAAATCATGTTAGATCATCACAGAAAGATGATGATATATCGAAAGCAGAGCCTGAGCAATTGCGAAGCTTGATTGGTCAATTAAACTGGTTGTGCTCTCAGACTAGGCCTGATGCTAGTTTTCTCCTCAACTATCTTAAATGGCCTTTAATTGCATGTCTGCAGATGGCGCGCGGATTCCCTACTCGGCTCGCTGTCTGCCCTTGGTAGATTGTGTTCCAGTGTCATGATATCGGGTGCCCGACCTAATGTCATCTCTTTTACGTCTCACCCTGTCGCCTCCATCTCTATCTGTTTTGAACAGTAAAATTCCAGCCAATGTTTCAAGTCTGTGACCTGTTCTAATGGAAGTTCACAGACCTGAATCATTTGCTGGAATTTTACGTTGGGGCAGAGGCCCCGCCCACCAGTCAAAGAGTCGGGGGCGAGCCAGCCTCTGCCAGGCCTGGAAGCCACGCAGTAGTTTTATAGGGTCTAGGCCCTTAATTGGCCTCAGGTGTGCCTTTCACCCCTCTGAGGCAGCCAACCAGCAGGCCAGCAGCTCTTCAATCCCAGCAGCTCCACCAGGAGCGATGGCCACTGCTGGGACTGCACCTAGTGAGAGGAGCAGCAATGGAGGATGCCCCAAAATTGAGGTAAGCCTCACTGGGATTATCTGCCGGGCCCTGGCATGGTGGGGGGAGGGGTGGGGGTCGGTTGAGAAAGGGTGGGCGTGGGGGTCGGTTGAGAGAGGGGGAAAGGTGGGGGTCGGTTGAGAGAAGGTGGGGGTGGTGCACCAGCAGGGGCGGCTTGTGCCATGAGGGGGGCCCTCCATGGGGCTCAGGGTGCCCGATCAGGAGGGCCCCCACCAGAGCCCCTCTGTTCTAATGCCATATTGATGGCGGTGGCCTGCACTGCCATGCCTTTGGATCTCCGTTCGGAGATCCTATGCGGGATACTAGGGGGCAGGGGGAAGCAGGTAAGTATTTCAGTCCGGGAGTGGTGGGGGCAGCGGGGTCAAGCTATTCTGATTGGTGGAGGGGATGGTGGGAAGGGGCTGAAGGTAAAAGTTAATGAACTTTGCAGGGGGGAAGGTCAGGTACACAAGGTAAGTATTTTTGGGGGGGTGGTGAGAGGACAAGGAATGAACTAAATGGATATGGGAGGGGTGGGAGAGTGGATAGAAACATTTATTTTTTTAAATACATCTAAAGTGCATATTCCTTTAAATATTTAAATTAAATGTAAGGGCTGGAAGCCCTTTAAAAATGGTGTCAGCACCTGCTCAGTGGCACCAGATGTTGCCGGGAATGGACCCACCGCCCCCTGCATGTCACGGGGGGGCGGGGGGTGGCGGTGGGGTGTGCTCCATCCTGGACATGTAAATGAGCTACCGCATTTAATATCGTGTCAGCTCTATGGAGTAAAGCCTGCGCGTGCAGGCCACCGTTTCTTATGGCCGTCACCAACATAAATTTCAGGCCATTGTGTGGATAATGTCATAGCTTGATTCGTAGGGAGTGATGTTTCGTTTCCAGCAACTTAGTGCTATTTCCATTCAATGCAATAAATACTTCTGTGCCACTTTTATTCCAACCAGGCCTTCAGGTCGTAGACTGCTGAGCAACAAGGGTATCCCCTTCAGATGTGGCTCATGGCTCCAGACAGGAACCTAAGCATAGCCAAGGGGGTGGCCAAACCAAGAAATAGTGTGGTAGTGCTGGCTGCACGACTGATTGTTATGGTAAACTGGCAGCACCAATTTCACGTGGTCCCGGCATAGGTGCATGGAATTCTGCCTGCTGCATATCAGGCAGGATTGAATTTCTGGGCCAAAGTTTCCAGACCCCTCATTGTAGCAAAAAGATGACAGATGAACACATTTATTGAGGAAAGAAAAAATATTTTCAGCACTATACTGTGTATTATGTCAAAATAAAGCACTTTTACAATGCCCTTCTGTGAAAAGACACTACTGTAATTAGTCTACTAAACTCACAGTTGTACCAATGCACTTTGCACAGTAACAGTTTTGTACTGTTTAATAATTATTTTTGTTATATTTAATCCACTTGACATTTGGCAGTTCTGGAATTGTAATTAGAATTCAAAGTATAGATTATCTTGGCAATTACAGAAATTTGTCTGTTTTAACAAAATCAAATTAGGACTAATTGCATGATTAATTAACAGGAAGAGAAAGTTGAGAAATATTGTGATCTGTGCGATCCTGACTTTTAATCATTTACTATCAGCAGATCTCCTGTGGTGTTACTCATGATGTATTGGAAGGATATACTGTTTTATAATACTAAAGGTGAAATCTCATAATGTACAATGTATTATTATCAGTCCTGTTTTTATTTCATTGTATTTTAAGGTTCTTACCACACATAAATCGAGCAGCTCTGTCCATTATTCTGTGAAAACCATAAATGAGTGTCCTTCAATATTTAACTAATATTTTAAGAGACCATGGGCAGGATTTTCGTTCCCCTGCCAGGGTCAGGAATGGAAGTGGAAGGGACCTGCTAATACTGGCACTGGCCACGTGCCACTTTCCCAGCACCGTTTTAAGTGTGGGCCATTTTAGGGGAGGCGGATTCAATACTTGGCAAGGCTGCCCGCCCCCATGGGCAGTAAATTAGGCTCATTAAGAGCCTTGTCAACAGTAGGTAATGGAGGCTGACTGGGATTTTCTAGCTTTCCAGTTCAATTGCCTGGAAGCAGGCACCCAGTGACCAACCGCGGTGCCAGTGCTCCAGGCAGGCCTATAAAACCTCCCTGGTTGGGGGTACAGCCAAAGGCCACACTTTAGAATGATTCCCCCAACCTTACCCCCCAACGGTGGTGATCTGGCTGCTTTTTCTATTTTTAAATTAAATTTTTTAAGAGGTTGCTGAGAGGGAATCTTCATGTTGAAGCGCCCTCTCAGTTACCTACCATTCATTGCAGCCTGCTGCTTCTCTGAAGGTGGAAGGTCTCTGATTGGCCCTACAGCTTTAAGAGCCTGCTCGTCACCCTTAATTGGACAAGGAACCTGTCTCCTCGGCAATGAAGGGGGCAGCTCGGTCAAAATCGCAAAGAGTGACTGTTTCCCCGAGGATGGGTTTGTGACTCGTAATCAGTGCAGGCTCCTGATTCCTGCCCCTCCCCCCCCCCCCCCACCAATGCAAAAATTCAGCCTCACATGTACTTTCTGTCAAATGTTTTCAGTATCACTGTTGTTAAGAGAGTGTAGGTAAAGGGTGACAAGTTTGCAAAGGCAGTTTCAATCATAAATATGCACATCGGAAATTATAACGAAATTTTAAAAGTAAGGACAAAATGTATGATTTTAAATTAGGAACAGAATTATGTCAGCACACCGTAGCCCAATTAACACCAACCTCTAACCCCACTTCATCTGAATGCTACACTTGGTCCTGGCTCGCTGAGTGCAATACCACAGGAGTTCAACTAATGTTTATAAGTTTAAATACATATTATACATTCCTTTAACTATGTCTTTCATTTTTAGCCTTTATCATTTTAAAGTTAAGGATATACAGCAAGATGGTACTCACTGTAACAAACTTGGGTAAAGGAGCTAGGACTGTGAGGGGTCAGAAGTGGCTGGGGGAAATTGTATCAAGAAGAAAGTAGGTGCAGCAGGCCATGTCTGCAGCCTGCAAGGGACAAAGTGGAGGTGACTTGGAAGTAGATAGCCTGGGACTGGGACACTGGCCTGAAAGCAAGCTGGCAAACCTGTGAGAACTCCCGACTGGAGAATTGAAGGTCAGAAGCAGTCAGGCTATTGCCGAGTGTTTAAAAAATACATAAATCAAGCTAATACTTGGCGTCTTCCAGGGCCACATTAGACTTTTTTCACTCTTAAGAGAATTGCCATCCACAATACTTCATTCCAGGGTGAGACTCTGGATCAACTTTGTATCTGGTGAATGGTGAACAGAGGTTTCAGCAATAGCCAGCTTGGCCTGGTGTTGAGAAGATGAGGAGCTTGGTACTTTGTGAAAATATTTGTTTGTCATCATCACCCATATCTTGTTTTGTTCTGTTATACATTCTTGTAGTCTGCAACTGTGCAGGCATTCTCCACTTCAGACCTCAGGGACTGAGACCCGAATTGGCCTAGGCCTTTGGTGTATTGGAATTTTGCTGTATTGGGGTAGAGCAAGTCTGGTCTTGCATAGGATGAGGGGATAAAAATTACATAATTCAAATCTGCATTTATAGATAAGTTTGTGCTTTTTTTTTAGCAGAATCTACAACCCAGAAATAGGCCATTTAACACAAATGGTCTACATTGGTGCCTATACTCCACATGAGCCATCACCCACTCTATTTATCTGTTCTTACCTTGCCCCCATATCCTGCTATTCACTTCTCCCTCAAGTATACATCAAGCTTTCCCATTAAATGCAGCGATGGTATCAACTTCAACCACTCCATATGGCTGCGAGCTCCAAACTCTCTGTGTAAAGAAATTCCTCCTACATTCTTTATTTGATGTTAGGGTTTATCTTCTATTTATGTCCCCTTGTTCCACAAACAGTGGGGTGTGAATTTTAATACCGAAAAACAGATAGGTTTGGGGCAGGTGGGAAGTAAATGTATAAAAAATCTCAAACCTGCACCCAACCCATCTATTTCCGGTTTCAACAGAAGCGGGCTGGGGTGGTGTGGCAGGGGGTGGGGTGAGGTGGGTGACCAACTACATCCAAGGAGGACGCTCAATTAAATATTTTAATGAGGCTGCATGCTTCAGATTTTACCTTTGTTCCAGCTTTAACACTGGTTGGCCAGGTTTCCCGGATGTGATAAATGGACACTTGGATAATAATGATCTGATTGGGCATAGTCAACATGGATTTATGATTGGGAAATCATGTTTGATGAACCTGTTGGAGTTTTTTGAGGATGTTAGGAAGAGAATTGATAAAGGGGAGTCAGTGGACGTGGTATACATGGATTTTCAGAAGGCTTTTGATAAAGTCCCCCACAGGAGGTTGATTAGCAAAATTAAAGCACTTGGGATAGGAGGTAATATACCGGCATGGATTAAGGATTGGTTAACTGGCAGAAAACAGAGAGTAGTAATAAATGGGTCATTCTCGCATTGCATGCTGTGACTAGTGGGGTACCACAGGGACCAGTGCTTGGGCCCCAGCTTTTCACAATATATATCAGTGATTTGGATGTATTTCCAAGTTCACGGATGACACAAAACTAGGTGGAAATGTGTGTCGTGAGGAAGATGCAAAGCGACTTCAAGGGGATTTGGACAGACTTAGTGAGTGGGCAAGAACATGGCAGATGGAATATAATGTGGAAAAATGTGAGGTTATCCACCTTGGTAGGAGGAATAGATGTGCAGAGTATTTCTTAAATGGTAAGAGATTAGAAAGTATAGATGTACAAAGGCACCTGGGTGTCCTTGTCAATAAGTCACTGAAAGCTAACATGCAGGTGCAGCAAGCAATTAGGAAGGCTAATGGTATGTTAGCCTTTATCGCAAGAGCATTTGAGTACAGGAGTAGTGAAGTCTTGATTCAATTGTATAGAACCTTGGTTAGACTGCACCTGGAGTATTGTGTGCAGATTTGGTCCCCTTACCTTAGGAAGGATATTATTGCCATAGAGGGAGTGCAATGAAGATTCACCAGACTTCTTCCTGGGATGGCGGGACTGTCCTATGAAGTGAGATTGGGGAAACTGGGCCTGTATTCTCTAGAGTTTCGAAGAATGAGAGGTGATCTTATTGAAATCTGCAAAATACTTAAAGGATAGGCAGGGTAGATGCAGGTAAGATGTTTCCCCTGGTTGGGGAGTCTAGAACCAGGGGTCACAATTTCAAAATAAGGGGGAAGCCATTTAGGACAGAGATGAGGAGAAATTTCTTTACTCATAGGGTTGTGAATTTTTGGAATTCTCTACCGCAGAGGGTGTGGAAGCTCAGTCATTGAGTATGTTTAAAGCAGAGATTGACAGATTTCTAAATACCAATGACATGAGGGGATATGAGGATAGTGTGGGAAAAAGGCATTTAAGTGGAAGAACAACCATGATCGCATTGAATGGTGGGGCAGGCTCGATGGGCTGAATGGCCTACTCCTGCTCCTATGTTCCTCAGGAAATCCAGCAGCTAAAGGAAGGCAAGGACTGCTATATGGAACAGGTTAACTGTTTTTCCAGCACTGCTGGTGGGCCAAGAGGAACAAGGGTGCCCCCCCCACCCACCCTGGCCCCCAAGCAAACCTGTTCACCTCCCCAGCAATTAGATGCTTCATCCCATTGGCTATCCGATGCCCTTCCTATGTCCTCCACAGTCCCCCCAGCGATATTCTCCCCTCCTCCCCCGACCTCTCCGGCCACCCCGTTGATGACCGCAACCTCCAATCTCTCCCAGAATCCTCCCACTGATGTTCCCCTCCCTTCTCGAGCTCTGTCTATCCCTCTCTCCACTCTCCAGCTGCAGCCTGCTGCTGAAGATTTACCCACCTGACAGCGAACCAACCTCTCAATCTGGCTACTTGCAACCAGAAAGGGATTTCAAAAATGGTAATCAATGCCTGCTGTTAAATTTGGCAGGATCTGAGGGAAACCCATTCCTCTGTTCCCCGCTGTCTCCCTGTCTCTCCATTAATTTCGGGGCCAGTTTCTCGACATTCACCCTATCAATCCTCTTTATAATTTTAAAGACTCTTTTTAGCCTTCTTTTTTCAGAAGAGAGCCCCAGCTTCAATCTTGCCTGATGCTTGTGTTCTCCCAAATCTCAATAACATCCTTGTAAATCCTGTCTGCACTTTTTCCAGTGCTTAAATATCCTTTTTGTAGCATTGTGAATTACTGTGTAGATTATGTGCTAAATTTTATTTTTAGGGATAAATAGTTGGGTGGATGTGGGATGTCATCATTGTTTAAATGAGAAAAATGAACATTGGGGTGGCACAGTGGTTAGCACCGCAGCCTCACAGCTCCAGCAACCTGGGTTTGATTCTGGGTGCTGCCTGTGCGGAATTTGCAAGTTCTCCCTGTGACCGCGTGGGTTTCCTCCTCACACGTGCCAAAGACTTGTGGATTGATAGGTAAATTAGCTATTCTAAAAATTGCCCCTGGTGTAGGTAGGTGGTAGGAGAATTGAGGGAAAAAAGTGGGGATGTGAGAGGGAAAATAGGATTAATGTAGGATTAGTATAAATGGGTGGTTGATGGTCGGCACGTACTTGGTGGGCCAAAGGGCCTGTTTCAATGCTGTATCTCTCTATGACTCTAGTCTATATGGTACACTAACTACAGACACAATCTTCTGTTACACAGAGATTTTTAGAGTCCTATGATGTAGCTATTGTGCCACCTGTGTAAAGATGAAATAGCATCATGAAAATGTGTATGCTTACATATTTCAACTTTAGTTACTTTACAAATCTTTCTCAGTTAGTTATATTTTAAACAAAAATGTCACTGTAAACAGGACCATCTATTGTATTCAGTGCAATAATGTGGCCTAAGATACCACAAACTTTTTCAAGTATTTCAGCTATTTAACTGTAGGAAAAAGAAGAATAAAACTGCCATCAGTATCTGTGCATGCACAGGTGTTTTGAGTATCCGCCATCATCACAGCTAGCAGATGGACAGATAGCATCTGAAGCTGGAAGTAATGCAACAAAGGGAATAATTTTTAATTTTCCTGATTTCTGGCCGTCTTTGCAGGGGAGTGGGGAATTTATGCAAACCTACAAAAGGGTTGATATAGCAAGATGTCCTTTCTGCTTGACAGTCCACTGGTGAGTAGGCACATGTGTTTACTCAGCAGGATAACAGTTACTGTTGCCAATGTTAATTAATATTCTTATCAGGTTCTTCTTTCTATTAATTTAATGCAGGTTCTAATCCATTTTGAATAAACAGGTTAACATAGTGGATAGAGAAATTTGGTATAAAGCATTTGTATGTTTTTTTATTCGTTCTTGGGATGCAAGTGTCACTGGCAAGGCCTGCATTTATTGTCTATCCCTAATTGGCTTTGAGCAGGTGGTGGTGAGCCACCTACAACTGAGTGGCTTGCTAGGCCATTTCAGAGGGCAGTTAAGAGTCAGTTATATTGGTGTGAGTCTGGAGTCACATGTAGGCTAGACCAGGTAAGGACAGCAGATTTCCTCCCCTGAAGAACATTAGTGGGTAAAAGCCAGGTGGGTTTTTATGACAATCAGTAGTTTCATTATCGTTATTAATGAGATTGGCATTTTATTCCAGATTTATTAATTAATTGAATTTAAATTCCTCCAGCTGTCATGGTGGGATTTTAATTCATGTCTCCAGAGTATTGATCCAGGCCTCTATCCTGTCCCATCCCCTTTGATGTCTCCTCCCTCAATCCTTCTGGCCACCCAGTTG
This sequence comes from Heterodontus francisci, assembly GCF_036365525.1. Lineage (NCBI taxonomy): Eukaryota > Metazoa > Chordata > Chondrichthyes > Heterodontiformes > Heterodontidae > Heterodontus > Heterodontus francisci. The sequence continues at coordinate 85,621,391 of NC_090373.1, forward strand.
ATGTCCGTGACCTTCAATCTATCCTGGAACCCCCCCCCCCCATTGATGTACCCCTGCCTCCTTGATCTCTCTCTCTCTCCCCTTTTCCACACCCCAACTGTTGAAGATCTAGCCACCTGATAGTGAGCCAACCTCTCAATCTGGCTACTTGCAGTTGATAACATCAACAATAATAATTTCTGGGTATAGTTTTGTATTATATTTTGAGTTCAATCTCAAGCACTCTCAGGGAATTTACAGCTTTCTTTGACAGCGCCTCCCAAACCCACGACCTTTACCGCCAAGAAGGATAAGGGCAGCAAGCACAAAGGAACACCACCACGTGCAAGTTTCCCTCCAAGTCACACACCATCCTGACTTGGAAATATATCACTGTTTCTTCATCATGACTGAGTCAAAATCCTGGAACTCCTTACCTAACATCACTTTCATGAGTACTTTCACCACATGGACTGCAGCAATTCAAGGAGACAGCTCACCACTATCTTCTCAAGGGCAATTAGTGATGCACAATAAAAGTTGGCCTTGCTAGCAATGTTCACATTACTTGAATGTATTTAAAAAAGATGATCTCTGATAGTCTAGTGGTTGCTGGGAGTTGGAACAATCATTAATCATACATTTATCCTGTTTTTGGAGATTTGGCTTAAGTGTCTTGTTGAGCTCCACAAAAACACAAAAAAGTGAAAATCAAAGCTGATCTTTCAGCTGAGACTGAGATTTGAATCCAGTCCAGCTAAAGCATTGAAAATATCCTTTTTCTGATAATTTTAAGGGCTCCATAAATTATTTTAGTGAATGGATGCCCATAGACAAAACTGTCAACAACTTGACACTAAATTGGCAGTCTCAAATAGGCCATAAAAATAACAGATGTGGGAAATGGAAATATTCACATTATTGCAGTAAGGGATGCTCTTTTAAGGTTAGATTTAGGGAATATGTTGAGAAATGGAACTTTACTCTGCATCTTACCATATTGTATCTGGCCTAGAAATGCTTGATTCTAACACTAGGGCCTGAATTTTATTCAGGCGGCACGCTCTGCAGCAGCGCCCTTTGAATTTGGTGCGAAGCCCGCATTCGGCAGCCATCGAGGCGCCCCCACGATATATCGTACGGGGGCTCATTTAAATAGTGGGGGCAGAACGCTCGCCCCTGATGACATGTAGGGGTGGCATCCGTGTCTTCAGCAACGGCTTCTGGCGCCATTTTTAAAGGGCTTTAAGCCCTTACTATTATTTTTACTTTTGAAAGGGAAAACATTATTGATTTTTATTAAATATGAAATTCAGTGATGGAGGCCCTTCCCCAAACCACCCCCCCCCCCCCCCCGCCATGGTCATTTCATTGCCCAAAATGACCATCAATTGATTTTTCAAATACCCGAACTTCCCCCCAACCTTCAAACTTTTGCCCTTCAACCCCTTCCCACCATTCCCATATCCAATCAAAATTGATTTCCCCGCTCCTCCACACCTCATGCCTTGAAATTTTTATTACTCCCCCTCCCCACCAGGTTCTCACCTCAGAACTCTGTGCGGAGTTCCGAAGGCGTACGGAGGCCATAAAATCGGCATGGGACAGCAGATAAGTTCATTTGAATATATTTAATGTAAATCTACATATGGAGATGAAGGGCCCGCCGCCAGGTGGCGAGGGGGCCACACTGAGGTCCTCCCGCCGCCTGTAATATGCGGCGGGCCCTTCTCGACATCATGGGTTAAGGCAGGCCTCTCCCCGCAGAATTTTACCGGCCCCCGCACTGCGACCCGCAGAGTCGAGGTGCCAATAAAATTCAGCCCTAGGTGTCCAAGGAGAAAAATTGTTTATTGCTAAGTATTGAATCACCTTGATCAACACAAAAAAAAACCTAAATACACAATTTAAGAATGTAACCTACATTGGTAGCATGACCAGTGAGCTGAAAGAATAAGGGCAACTTTTTAACTCATTGTATGGTGAACTTGACTAAAAAGCATTTTGTTTTGCTTGAGGGCAGCCACCATCTAAATGCCACTACAAGATGGCATTGATGGGAGTAAATAGTGCAGTAAATGACCCAACACCATTATCAGGCCAGTCCTGCCCCCCATAACCTTATCCTTTTGCATTCAGGTTCTAAAGTAGCATGGAACCTCCATGGGACAGTAAAGCATTTAATTTGTACCTTTGCTTATAGTACTGTAACATTCTATTACCCTTTGATGCCAAATAATCCTAAAAACAATAAATACAGGCAGAAGTTTGAAAAATAAGTGGAACACTGCCAATTATTCTTTGCTTGATGTTGAACTGTTTGTTGTACTGTCAGGTCAGTAGATCAGACTGAAAGTTAGAACAACTCCAGTCCAACACTGAAAGAATTCGCTATTATAAAAATAGAACTGGAAGATGAGATAAAATTGTTGGTGTTACCAAATAGCTACTTTCTCTCTCCTTCATGGGTCACTGTTTTAGATGAAGGGTTTCATCATCTGTCAGACAAACATTTGGAGATTTCTATCAAACTACTGTGAGGAATGCCCTCCAGCTTCATTCTTCTGCCCAACACCCCATAGATCCTCTCCCAGAACACTCACACAGTTGCACTAACTTTGACACGATGAAGTAAATCTCTGCATACCTTTGCTCTATACAAAGCTATTCTTCTCAGTTTTCCTTCTCAGTGGTTTCTATGGAAACTATCTGATCAATCTTGAAGTTGACTTTGTGGCTTTTTATTTTGCAACTACCTTCACTATCAAGACATCTAATTCGCTCTAGTATGCTTTAGAGATGTCTAGCTATTCAAAATGGAAATCAGTGTTAACCATAGATCTTGACAGAATGGGCATACAAATTACAAATGCTACAAGTGGTGAAGGGAGGCACTATATTTAAACAAACATTTGTATGGAAACCTATACTGATATACAATGCCCATGCAACTGGTATTTATGGTATTTGAATGTATATAAATGTTCATAATAACTATAACGAACATATGAAAATTTTATAATTTAATTTGATCTTTTGTAATAATTATAGGTAACTCATTTCATAAAGATAAAGCTTTTGTGATTTATTGAAAGTGCCTTTTCTACTCCTAATTAAAGAGGCCCATCCCCATTTTAAATATAGTCAGGAAACACAGTGAAAATAGTGCTGATCATTTGACGGGCTGCCAGATTCTGCAGGTAATCTGGAGGGCATTCCTTCCTTCAAATCTTAATAAGGTCCTAGGGTGAAAATGGTCTGGGCCTCACACTAACAACATTATGGGGGCTTGTCTCCCACCTCATTCCCTCCTCCTGCCAACTGACAATTGAGGTCTGCAGTGTTATGCTCCACAGCTGGCGGAAGATAATCTTCGTGCTGGATTGGATATGGGGTTAAAAAGGTCAACTAAAGTTGAACAGAATATTAAGATTGCACACCATCGGTTTCAGCTTGAGTAAGAAACTAGAAGTTCAATCACTCAAAGCCGTATGTATTAGCAGTTGACGAGAGCCAAACAAAATGGCTTCAGTTTTGCCAACATTCAGCTGTAGGAAGTTATGACTTATCTTGGACTTGATACTAATCAGTCAGTGTTATGTCTTCTGGCTCCCATAATTCAGAAATAATCACACTTTAGACTTAGAAATGCTGGAGCTCTTTGTGTAGTTCATACAGCTGTTCATGCTGCTTGGTAAAACTCCTTTAGACTGGTGTAGTGTTATGTGTCACATGATTCCAGTGCAGCGGTGCATGTGACACACAGGAACAGACTTACACATAACAATTAGTTCCTAACTAATTAGTTCCTAGTTCTTTACGAATGATATAATAACATATAATAACCCCCTTTCTTTAAAAAACATAATGCCTCTATATCAATATAACTGTTCCAATCATTAACTTTTTTTCTCTAAAGAAGATTAACAATTGACTTTTAGAAATAAACTGAATCCCTTTTAGAGTCTTTTATAGATTGTTTTCTTTTCTTAAAATATTATTAACAATATCGCCTAGGTGGAAAGATGCTGTGCCTCCATCTTGTTGACGTGGCATTCGTTGCTCTTTGCGGTGAGTTGGCATGCTGTACAGGCGATGTTGTGCTTGTTGCTCCTGGTGTTGTAAGTGTTTGCTGTTTCTGGTGACATTGTTAATGTTGTCTCGCTGGATAGTGATATTTCTGATGTTGTTGATGGTCTTTTCTGTTTTTCTAGCTCAGGTGTAGGCCACATATGGACTCTGTTCCTTCTCATTTGCTTACAGGTTTCGATCTAGTTTAGAGATACAGCACTGAAACGGGCCCTTCGGCCCACCGAGTCTGTGCCGACCATCAACCACCCATTTTATGCTAATCCTACACTAATCCCATATCCCTACCACATCCTCACCTGTCCCTATATTCCCCTACCACCTACCTATACCAGGGGCAATTTATAATGGCCAATTTACCTATCAACCTGCAAGTCTTTTGGCATGTGGGAGGAAACCGGAGCACCCGGAGGAAACCCACGCAGACACAGGGAGAACTTGCAAACTCCACACAGGCAGTACCCAGAATTGAACCCGGGTCGCTGGAGCTGTGAGGCTGCAGTGCTAACCACTGCGCCACTGTGCCGCCCTAGATGCGCCATACATCTGAATGATGTATGACCTTGGACTTCACCAGCAACCTTTGCTGGTCTTCAGGTTTTCATGATTGGATGCCGCACATGTAAAGTTTGTCCTTTCAACAGCTTGGGAGGGATTTAGCATGCTTGTTGAAGTGTTGATCTCCTCTTACTTTGCTTTAGTGAATAAGAAAGTCTTGCTACAATTGTACAGGGTTTTGGTGAGACCACATCTGGTGTACTATGTGCAGTTTTGGTCTCCACATCTAAGAAAGGATATATTGGAGTCGGTACAATGAAGGTTGACAAAATTGGTCCCTGGGATGAGAGGGATGTCCTATGATGAGAGGCTGAGTAAATTGAGCCTATATTCTCTGGAGTTTAGAAGAATGAGAGGCGAGCTCATTGAAACATACAAGATTCTGAAGGGACTGGATAGGGTAGATACTGAGAGATCGTTTCTGCTGGTCAGGGAATCTAAAATACTGGGGCACAGTATCAGGAAAAGGGGCCGATCATTTCGGACTGAGATGAGGAGAAATTACTTCACTCAAAGGGTTGTGAATCATTGGAATTCTCTACCTCAGAGGATTGTGGATGTTCCATCGTTGAATACATTTAAGGCTGGGATAGAGGAATTTTTGGTCTCTCAGGGAATCAAGGGATATGGGGAAGGGCAGGAAAGTTGAATTGAAGTCTAAGGTCAGCCATGATTGTCTTGAATGGCAGAGCAGGCTCGATGAGCCGTATGGTCTACTCCTGCTCCTATTTCTTGTGTTCTTGTGTTTTGATTTGCTATCTCACTTCCTCCAGGTCACTTGGAGGATATATCTCGGTTGGCAGAGTTATCTTGTACTTTCTTCCATTCAACAGCTCTGCACGTGATTTCATGTCAACCTTGAGAGGTGTAGATCAGAGTGACAATAAGGCCAGGTTTGGGTCTTACTTAGTCTCTCAGCATTTTGCAAGGGTTCTTTTGACCATCTAGACATGTCTTTTTATAAACCCGTGTCTCCGTAGGTAGTGTGGTAATGAGGTGTTAATGTTGAATCCATACTTTTCAGTGAATTCCTTAAATTCTCTGGAGGTGAATTGGGTACCATTGTCACATATTAATCTTTCAGGAACCCTTTGCTCAGTGAACAGAACTCATATTGCTGAGATGATTGTTGTCGCTCTCAAATGTTTTACTTTCTAAATTAAAGGGAACTTTGAGTAGTGGTCTGTGACTATGAGATACCATTCTTGATTGTGTGTGAATAAATCAGCTCATACAGCATGCCATGGTCTGGTTGCGACTTCAGTATCTATTATTTCCTCTTTCTGCTGTGTGTTTCTGTACTTCTGGCAGACATTGCAAGTAGGCACCAATTTTCGATGTTGTATATGCCTGTCCAGTACACAGCTGATCTGGCTCTTAGATTGCACTTCTCCATGCCCACGTAACCTTCATGTATCTTCTGGAGGAGTTTTTCCTGCATTGTTTTGGGTATGGTTATTCTGGATCCGGCTAGCAGAACACCATCTTCTAGTGAGATCTGTGATAGACCAGTACTGCCGTATTGCTGGCTGTGTTTGCTGTATCTTAGGCCATCACTGGATCACTTGCTGAGACAACATCTGTAACTCCTTGACTTTGCTGGTTTTATTTCTAATTTGACTCAGTTTCAGTGGTGTTATGTTCACTAGGTAATGAATCTTTGTACCTAGATCTTCTATCTCATATTTCTCCTGTGATGACAAGTTGGATAGGGTATCTGCCAGCACCATTTCTATTCCTGCCTTGTATTTCAGAGTGAAATCATAACTCTGAAGTCTCAAGATTAACCTCTGCTGTCTTGCTGGTGCTTTGCATAGATTTTTCTTGTAGATCTGCTCCAGTGGACAATGATCATTCTCCACTATGAACTTTCTCCCATAGAGATATGTGTGGAACTTCTCACATTTATACACAACTGCCAAACGCTCTCTTTCTCTGGAATATCTATTCTCGGCTGATGTGAGAGCTTTGGATGTGACTACTATTGGCTTTCCCTCTTGTATTACTTCTGGATTTAGTCATAGGAAATAAAGCTGGGCAAGTGGATGAAGTAGCAGTGAGTGACCATTTTGGAGATAGTGACCATAATACAGTTAGATTTAGCATTATTATGGAAAAGGACAAAGACAAAACAGGAGTAAAAGTTCTAAATTGGGAGAAGACAAACTTTACACAGCTGAGACGTGATCTGGCAAAAGTGGACTGGATACAGCTACTTGAAGGAAAATCAGTGGTAAACCAGTGGGATGCATTCAAAAGCGAGATTCAACGGGCACAGTGCAGACATGTCCCCACAAAAATAAAGGGTGGAACTGCCAAATCTGGAGCCCTCTGGTTATCTGGAAGCATACAGGGCAAGCTAAAGCAGAAAAAGAAAACTCATGACAGTCACAAAAAACTTAATATTTTAGAAAGCCTAGAGGAGTATAGAAAGTGCAGCAGTGAAGTAAAAAAGGAAATCAGGAAAGCAAAGAGAGGACATGAAAAAATATTGGCAGGTAAAATCAAGGAAAACCCAAAGCTGTTTTATAAGTACATTAAGAGCAGGAGGATAACAAAGGAAAGGGTAGGGCCTATCAAAGATGTACCAGGTAATTTATGCATGAATGCAGAAGATGTGGGCAGGGTTCTTAATGAGTACTTTGTCTCTGCCTTCACAGAGGAGAGGGATGATGTAGCCATAGTAGTTGAAGAGGAGGAGTGTGAAATATTAGATGCGATAAGCATAATGAGAGAGGAAATACTAGAGGGTCTGACATCCTTGAAAGTGGATAAATCACCAGGGCCAGATGGATTGTAGCCCAGGCTGTTAAAGGAAGCCAGCGAGGAAACAGCGGATGCTCTGCGGATCATTTTCAAATCCTCACTAGATACAGGCGTAGGCATAGAAAGGGCCTTGAAATCATACTTAACAGTTGTGATAAAAGAGTATAATTCTGCTGGTTGAACTACATTAATAGCAGGGATTAGTTTAAAGGTAGTCAAACCCAGGTCAGGAATGTAACGATGATAAAGGGCTGAATGACTGAAGACAGAGTTTGGCAAATCAGGTTTGTGCAACAGTTAATACGTACCAGAGGGTTGGAGGTCTGCGAACATTGTTCCATTGTTTAAAAAGAGTGAGAGGGATAAGCCAAATAATTATAGGCTGGTCAGTCTGACCTTGGTGGTAGGCAAATTATTAGAATCAATTCTGAGAGATAGGATAAACTGTCACGTAGGAAGGCACGAATTAATCTGGGATAGTCAGCATGGATTAGTTAAGGGAAGGTCATGTCTCACTAATTTAATTGAATTTTTTGAGAAAGTAACAAGGAGGATTGATGAGGGTAGTGCAGTGAATGTAGTCTACACGTATTTTAGTAAGGCATTTGACAAGGTCCCAGATGGCAGACTGTTCAGAAAAGTAAAAGCTCATGGGATACAGGGGAATGTGGCAAGTTGGATCCAACATTGGCTCAGTGACAGGAAACAAAGGGTAATGGTTGACAGATGTTTTTGCGAATGGAAAGCAGTTTGCAGTGGCGTTCTGCAGGGCTCAGTGTTGGGTTCCCTGCTGTTTATGGTATATATTAATGATTTGGATTTATAAATGGGAGGCATGATTGGGAAATTTGCAGATGACACAAAATTGGCCATGTAGTTGATAGTGAAGAAGATAGCTGTAGACTCCAGAATGATATCAATGGTTTGGTTGAGTGGGTGGAAAAATGGCAAATAGAATTCAATCCAGAGAAGTGTAAGGTAATGTATTTGGGGAGGGCAAACAAAGCAAGGGAATACACAATAAATGGGAGGATATTGAGAGGGGTAGAGGAAGTGAGAGATCTTGGAGTGCATGTCCACAGGTCCCTGAAGGTAGCAGGACAAGTAGATAAAGTGGTGAAGAAGGCATATGGAAAGCTTTCCTTTATTGGCTGAGGTATAGAATACACAAGTAGGGATGTAATGCTGGAACTGTATAAAATGCTGTTTAGGCTACAGTGAAGTAATTTATGACTTTAACCCCTTATAGGGACTAAACCGAATCAGGCGTCCATCCCTATGAATCTCCCTTAATCAAACCAGACAAATTCTTATTTGGTTCCAAAGAATTGAACTAGTTTTCCCTCAAAGAAAGGAAAACTAACAGAGAATATTACCATCTTTCGGATAGCCTATTTTTAAATAATAATGGCTAAGTCATAAACATCCCAGATATTATAAAGGCCTGGGAAACTCTTCAATACGTATCTGTCCACTTAAAGAGACACAGAGAAGGGGTTCTTGTAGTTGTATACAGAATGCTACATGAGACGATTTATTAACTTTTATATATTTATTTCAGAATTGAACATGCAATATACTTTTAAGTGGATAAGTATATCACAATATCAAATATTGCTAAGACTTGTAACACATAATCTTATTTCTAAAATAGAATCCAAAAGTTTAACCCTGCTCATGTTACAGCAAAATATCTTAGAATAGCCATCAAAATTTAAAGTAAACTTTTACCTTAAATTCCCTGAGTAAGTCATAGGGTGAGAAGTATTGATGAGGAATTCAACACTTCTAATTTTTGCCTCAGAAACTCTCATTTTTATACTGTTTCTAAGGTATCATCTGACCTTTTAGCATATAGATGTTACCTTTCTGTGTGTGTTTTTCCTGCTCTTGAAATCCATATGTGGTAGTATCACTTGAAGTTGTGAGCATTCATGTGGCCAAAATGTTTATAATTGTGTTTACTTGACATCTTGTTCCTGTAAGTACTATTCCATTTATTATTTTATTATCTATAATTGTGTTTTGTGATACCTTGAAGCAACCTTTTGAGTCGCTCTGTCTACATTTTACCAACACTATCAATTAAGTTTATTGCTACCTCTTACTGATGCCACACAAGATGTTTCAATGTGCATTTATCCTCCATGTCTCTGGCAACAGAAACTCTGAAATGGATTTTCCAACTTAAAGATGTTTCTGGTTCACATTCTATTGTAACAGGGACCTTGAAAGACCTTGAAATTCCTAACTCTACCTTCCTAAAGGGGAATGTCAGTGCGTCTTGAAAACTGACTATTTAATCAATCTTTAATTCTAAAAGGTATAATATATTAACTATATCTAAATTCTACTTAATTAAGCCTATTATACCTATGTTTCATCACAACAGCTGGAGTATTGCATACAGTTCTGGTCACCACATTACAGGAAGGACATAATTGTTCTGGAGAGAGTACATAGGAGATTTACAAGAATGTTGCCAGGGCTTGAAAATTGTAGCTATGAGGAAAGATTGGATAGGCTAGTGTTGTTTTCCTTAGAACAGAGGAGGCTGAGGGGTGACTTAATTGAGGTGTACAAAATTATGAGGTGCCTAGATGGAGTAGACAGGAAGGGCCTGTTTCCTCTAGCAGAGAGGTCAATTACCAGGGGGCACTGATTGGTAGAAGGATTAGAGGGGACATGAGGAAAAACTTTTTCACCTGGATCGGTGGTGGAGGCAAAATTTCTCAACTTATTTAAAAAGTACCTGGATCTGCAAGGCTATGGACCAGGTGCTGGAAGGTGGGATTAGAATGGGCAGCTAGTTTTTTCAGTGGCGCAGACATGATGGGATGTCTCTGTGCCGTACCTTTTCTATGGCTCAATGGTTCTATAGTACCAGGGTTGCTCCCCATCCTTTTGTATAAGCATCTACTTGCAGAGTTTCTTTCTTTCTATCGTAGTACGACAGACTTGTCTCCTTACATACTATCTTTTTGAGTTTGTTGAACCTCCTGTCATGTGACTCTGACCAGTGGTACTCTGCATCTTCTTTCACCGGCTCTCCCAGGTTTGCTGTGTATTCTGACATATGCAACATGAAGGAGTTCATGTATTGGATCAAGTCAAGGAAACTTCTCGACTCTCTCTTATCTCTTGGGACTTCCATCCCAGAGAAAGCTGAGATTCTTTCAGACCTGGCTTGACTCCGTCAGGTATGTACACCATTCCAAAGAACTGGCATTCTGTTACCTTCACAATGCATTTACCTGCATTTAGCTTGATCCCAGCTTTCATGGTTCGCTCCATTGCTTCATGTAGCTGGCAGTCATGAGCTTTTCCGTCGACACCATGTATCTGGATATCATCAGCTATGCCGACTGCTCCTTTACATCCTCAGTATGTCTCGTCTACTTTCTGCTGGAACACATCCTGGCTCACTTTAAGGCCAAAAGGTAGACGCAAGAATGTGTACCATCCAAAGAGTGTGTTGAATGTTGTCAACAGCCAAGATTCCTCAACAAGCTTCACATTCCAGTAGCCATTTCTGGCATCAAACTTGCTGAAAATTTTTGCCCCTGCCAGTGCTGGTGTGATCTCTTCCATTCTTGGAATAGGGTAGTGATTCCTCTTTATGGCAAATTCTTAGCATCCATTTGGTTTCTCTCTCACTACAATGGAATTTACCCAATCTGTAGGCTGTGTGACTCTAGCAATCACCTTCTTTTTCCCATTTCTTGGGACTCTTTTTCAAGCTTTCCCTTAAGTTTTTGTGGTGCTTTAGGTGGGGGCTAAATCACTGGGTTCATCGTGGGTCAATAGTGATGCAGTATTCAAAAACTTCAAAGCATCCCATCGTCTCATTGAAACACTCTGGTTACATTTGTACCAGATCTTCTTTGCTTTTGATTGGAAGATGCTTTTCAATGGGTGTACTATCTTCAACCCTCAGTGTCACCTCCTTCACCTCATGGTTTACTGAGATAATCTGCAGCTCTTTGCTACTGCTCAGACCCAGGATAGCAGGACTATCTGTTTCAGTGACGTAGGACGTATAGTTAATATCTTTTCCTTTGTATGTTCCTCTGATTTGAGTTGTTCCCAGCTATCAAATCTCAGTTCGCCCTTATGCTGTTAGCATGACGATGTTTAGTTTCATAGTTTCTTTCCTTGGATAACCATTTTCTTCCAAATTTTCAGGAAAGATCTTCTGGTATACTCTGAGCGGGATGATGTTATTCCGTGCTCCAGTATCAAGCTTCACCTCCAGATTTATCATTTTGGGCTTATTTCTCACCCTCTTCCTGATCTGAATGGTCATGTGAATTCCTTTTCTCTGGGAACTGTCGCATCCAGACATTTCATGCAGTTGTATGGTTCCTTTGTCTATCATGTTCACAAACTCATCGTCATCTTTCAGGGTATGGATATTTTGGTTTCCTTTCCTACTCATTCAGCCTGTTGCTCTGTCTCTGGTGGCTCGTCTATCGCCTTCTTCAATTATTCTGCACAACATTTCCCAGTGTTTGGCCTTTCTGCAAGTTCTGCAGGTTGATCCATGTGCAGAACATTTCCTTCTGTCTGTGAATTCATGTGGTCATCCACAGCTGCTGCACGTCTTTCTGTCTGGTGTGCATTCTTTTGTTGCTGTTTCACTGCATCAACCCTGCTGCCTTTCTCTTGGCTTAACTGAAGGCTAGCTGTTTGGGTAGTTAGTGTCTTCATCTGTCTGCCTATGGTTTCATTTGCTCTGGCATAGTCTACAGCCTGTGATATTGTAAGCTTGTCCTTTATGATTAGAGCTTTTTGTACTTCAGGGTGTGCAGGACCCCAAATTAGCTGATCTATCAGCATTTCACCTGTGTCCTAAATTTACATTTTCTGGCTGCATTGTTCAATCTTGTTACGAAATTGCCAATGGATTCATGTATTCCTGTCTGAGGCTTGACATTCTTATCAGTAGATCCAATGACTTGATTTTGGCTGGAGATGGGTGCTGAATGTTTCAAAAATTATATCTGGGTTCTGCTGTCCTCTTCACTCAACTCCCAGCTGTTAAACAAGTTTTAATCCTTTATCTCCTGCTCACAGGATATAGCTGACCCACTCCTTTTTGTGAGTGCCTTTTAGAGAAGTACTTAATGTCAATCTGCACTTTAGTTTAACCTTCTCAAATATCTCTACAACATCATCAGCTTCCCAATTCATTATGGGCTATCACTGTGCATTCATTGCTGTGACAGTGGCCATTTTGTTTTTGCATGATTCACTCACTTTTTTTCTCTCTGGCACTAACTTGGGTCATTTTTTTCAATCTATTTCAGCATCAAATTCATTTAAAATGTTGCAGGCTTATTCACAGGCACCTGCTGCCACCATATTATGTCTTCTGGTTCCCATAAGTTAGAAATAATCGCACTTCAGACTTAGAAATGCTGGAACTCTTTGTGTATTCCATACAGATATCCATGCTGCTTAGTAAAACTCCTTTAGACTGTGAGTGTTATACATCACGTGACTTCTGTGCAGCAGTGAATGTGGCACACTGGAACACACTTACCTATAACAATTAGCTCCCAGCTAATTAGTTCCTAGCTCTTTATGAATTATATAACAGTGCATAATGCATAGTATAAGATCAGCCTGGAGTCAATGGTGACATTCATTCTGCTCCCTCAGGCTGTCTTTAAATGATGTACCCAGTCAGTATTCAGGAGAATAATTAACATGAGTAGATATAATCATTAAACCAGGATCTTGGTCCATATTTTGCTCAGCTTACCAATGTAAGACATAAACTGGATATGACTGAAGAATTGGCGCAGTGGTTAGCACCGCAGCCTCACAGCTCCAGCAACCTGGGTTCAATTCTGGGGTGGACTTTGCAAGTTCTCCCTGTGACCGCGTGGGTTTTCGCCAGGTGCTCCGGTTTCCTCCCACAGCCAAAGACCTGCAGGTTGATAGGTAAATTGGCCATTGTAAATTGCCCCTAGTGTAGGTAGGTGGTAGGAGAATTGAGGGGATGTGGTAGGAATATGGGATTAATGTAGGACTAGTATAAATGGTTGATTGATGGTTGGCACAGACTCGGTGGGCCGAAGGGCCTGTTTCAGTGCTGTATCTCTAAATAAATTCAGACGAACATACTCATGCACTATTCAGACATGCTCTGTGCTGCTCGGAGGAATCATACCCTTGGAAAAATGGATGCGTGAACATTATCAATACATTTCCAACAAAGCTGATTTGTGCTTGTTAATCATTAATGAAGAACTAATGCAGCATTTCACAGCTGCACAATCAAATACTTTACTCCAAGCTCAGCCTTGTGCTGAATGAAGGGAAGATTTTCAAAGTACCTTGACTTTGACGAATGTGAACAGTATAAGCCCAAACAAATGTGGTTCAAACAAAGACTAAACTCAATGTGATAAAGCAGAGGGGAAAGAGAGGAGATCTACAATAAAAATACTGAACTGGAGGAGGGTGAATTGAGGAAGGATCTGGGATGGGTAAATTGGAGTCAGAAACTTGCAGAAACAAATGTAATGAGCAATGGACAGTCTTTAAAGAGGAGTTTTTCAGGTACAGTCCAAGTCCATTCCTGCAAGGGATAAGGGAGGGCAACTGTTGTTATATTGCTTTAACTGCTTTAATACAAGTTAACATGCTACTGAATATATAAATAGTTTAGTAAATATTATCACAGGAAGTGATGCAAGCTAACATGTGGCACAGCAGTTGGAGCAGTGTTAGTCACAGCTAGCATGTGTATTGAAGAGCTCTCCTGGAATTCTGCTATTCTTTAATAAAGAGCCCTTCCTTTAGTTTACCAATCATTATCATAGTGTTTCATATTTTTGTATTAAGAACCAATAACACAATATGGTGGCAGTAGAACACAGCAGGGTAGCAGTGATGCAGAGGTGCACAATGTGTTAGCAGTGGTGTTTGACACAGTGACAGCGATCATAAGCGCGACGTCATGGACAATGGCTTCTCCCGCAGAAAATCATAAAAGCCTGGGACAACACTGAAAATAGCTGGAAGAAGTAGCAGCAGCATGACATAGGATCGGATACGAACATCACCCTCGAGAAGCTGTACTCTGAGAGATTGAGTAATCAAAAGGGTTAGTTTTATAGCATGTCGGCCAAAAGGGCAGTCTTCCTTCGAAATCGGGCTCAGAAGGAAGAAAAGATTCGATCCGAATCAGGGCTGCAAGACTTCATTGCCATTAAGCATTATGAGTTTTTCCCATCAAAAGAGCTCCATGGGCAGAGTCTCCGCATGCAGTGGGTACAGCCACAGAGCTCAGGGCTGGGCAGAGGTCAGTGGACTTGCATTGTTTTTTCCTTGAAGCAAAGTTATTAAAATGAAAATAATTTAGGGGAAAGCTCTGGCAAAAAAATTCTTGTGAGGAACGCGTTTCGACACCATGACAATGAAATATACAACTATGAATTGGAAGGTTCCAGATGTTCTTCACGAATTCCAACTATTTCGACAGCGTACGGAGTTATGCTTTTTAAATCTTGCAGTCACAGAACCCAACAAGCAAGCAATACAAATAAAGATAGTAATTGGCGTTGAAGGTCTCCATCACATTTGGACTGTCAGAAACAGACCAGAAAGACCCATCAAACTCTGAACAATGCTGGTAGATCAATTAAGAGTCAAGGTCAACTTAAGAATCCATTGACTTGAATTGATGGCTCTTTCCAGGGATCCACTGGTGACATGTATGGGATCTCCCAGGCAGCAGCCCACCACTGCATCAAGGAGGTAAACAATGCCCTGTTTAAGAGGGCCGGCGACTATGTGCACTACCAGACCGACCATGATAGTCAAGCGGAGAGGGCCATTGGGTTCAGGGCCATCGCTGGATTTCCGAGGTGTACGTTGTCATCGACTGCACGCATGTGGCCACCAAAGCTCCCATGGAACAACCAGCTGCCTTCATCAACATTCAATTGATCTGCAACCACCAAAAACAATTCCTACACGTGTCTGCCCGCTTCCCAGGAAGCAGCCACGATGCCTACATACTTCGCCAGTCCCAGGCTCCACAGTTTTTCAGGTCCCCCACTCGCCTTCAGGGTGAATTCTCGGGGACAAGGGCTACCCATTACTACTGACCCTGTGAGGAAGCCTCGCAATGCAGCAGAGTAGAGGTACAACACTTGCCACGGGCTCTACCCAAGCGACCATCGAGCAGGCCATTGTGCTGCTGAAGATGAGATTCCGGTGCCTCCATCAATCCAGTGGAGCCCTCCAGCGAGGGTCTCACATATCGTGGTGGTCTCCTGTGCTCTGCACAATCTAGCACTGCAGAGGGAGGAGGACTTGCATGAAGAAGATATGATTGATCACCAGTCGTCATCCGACGAAGAGGATGTGAAGGTGGATAGTGAGCAGGGTCTACTGTATAATGATATCCTTGCAGTGGAGGCCATTGAGAGATGGGTAAGGGAGGCACGAGACATACATACTCGGTTCCTGCCACCATGATGACCTCTCAAAGTGGACTCATTAAACACTCACCTCAGTGTATTCTGCTCATCACCTCCTTTCTATCACGATTCTGTTCCTGGCATCCAGCTGCACCTCGGGCACAACTGAGATGCTACCCAGACATGGCCTGTACCTACACTGGCAGCCCATTTGAGGGGGCAAGGCTGATGGCAGCGTCCCACAATTCAGCCATGAAAGAATGAGCATTTCACAACATGAATGTGAACTTTATTTATGAAAAAATGCAAAGAACAATATGTAATATGCCCATGAATCCCCAAGTCTGTCTAGGTGCTCTTCTTTATATGTTTACAAGTGCTTCTACAGGGTGTGAGCCCTGCTCCAGCAGCTGGGGTGGTGGCAACCTGCCCCTTGTCCTGGGATGACTTCAGCAGATGTCCTCTGCTGCCTGAGGCTTGGAGGACCCAGGCTGCCTGAGGGGTTGCTGCACAGGTGCAGGACTCTCCTCAGGCATCACGGTTACTGGAGCTGGGCTCACTGGTGGAGGGGCTGAGGAGCAGCTGTCCACACTCACAGCACCCTGAGAGGAACCCCCAGATGTGGAGGTCCGCCTTTCCTCTTCCCTTTCAAAACTGACTTGAACCTCCCTGCTCACCAGGCATCCCGTCCTTCTCTCACTTTGCCATTGCTGAGTTAAGCTCATAGCCAAGGCGATGGTGTGTAGGTCTGCACAAGAAGGTTTGCGCAAGAAGGTTTCCAGCCTCTTGCTGGAGAAAGCCACACGCTCACATGCCTGAGACATGGCAGCACTCATGGCATGGAATCCTCCATTGTTTGTGCATGGCTGTGCATGGCCTCTGGCAGCTCCGCCAGATGATGTCTTACCTCTCTCTGCAACTCCAGTATGCCCTGTGCTGTCAACATCAGAGGCTAGTCATCGGCTCAGCATGGGCCTGGCCACCCACAGTCCTCTGACTGTTACAGCCTCCGTCAGCTGCTTGGGCACATGTGTGGTGCTGTCACCAACTTGTGACCCTGCAACTAAGACCGAAGGTGTACCCACTGAGGTGAAAGTATCTGTGTTGGTGGAAGGTGCAGGGGAATGATGTGATGGTGCATCCTCTGACTGTTCCTCCTCCTCCTCCTCAGAGGTTGGCATCTGTCCCCCTTCAGATGGAGCCTCCTGCTGATGACAACGACCTGCATGAGAGAACACAATCATTTGTGAGTTAGGTTGTGCAGACCACGCCAATCGTACGTGATGTGGATCTCCAGAATTGTGGTGGAGGATACTTGAACTCAATCCTTACTCTCTTGTGTGGAGACTCCTGTCTCACCACCTGCTATGGAATGGTTGCCCTGGGTCCCTGCTAGCTCCAGTGCCGATTCCTCAGTCATCAACAGAGGCCGAAGATCTGGGATGCCCCTGCCAGTCTGTGAGGTCTACCTCGTGTTAAGGGCCCACTCGTCCTGCAAGTGTAAAGAGGGAAATAGTAAGACTTTACAGGAAAGACAAGAGAACGGTTATGCTAGTGGCCCTGAAAGAGTTTCCTACATTGATCCGCCCCACGTCTGCTCTCAGGGGAAAGAAGCTGTGAAAGAAGGCGGCCGGTCGCCACAAAGCAGCCATGTATCTGCCAGGATGTGGTGATGCCTAATCCCCTTGCCAGTGCCTTTGTGGTTAGTCCCACCCCATGCCACACTTCCTCCCACGTAACCACATGCAAGCCCCAAAGAGAAGAGAGGTACGGAGGATTCACCTTGGCAGAACGAAGGAGGCCATTGACTCTCTTCCGACACCAGACCTAGTTGCGTGGGATGGCCCAAAGGCTGATTACTGAACAAAGAACAGTACTGCACAGGAACAGGCCATTCGGCCCTCTCAGCCTGCGCCGATCTTGATGCCTGCCGAGACTAAAACCTTCTGCACTTCCAGGGACCGTATCCCTCTATTCCCATCCTATTCATGTATTTGTCAAGATGCCTCTTAAACGTCGCTATCGTACCTGCTTCCACCACCTCCCCCGGCAGCAAGTTCCAGGCACTCACCACACTCTATGTAAAGAACTTGCCTCGCATCCCCTCTAAACTTTGCCGCTCGCACCTGAAACCTATGTCCCCTAGTAACTGACTCTTCCACCCTGGGAAAAAGCTTCTGACTATCCACTCTGTCCATGCCACTCATAACTTTGTAAACCTCTATCATGTCACCCCTCCACCTCCATCATTCCAATGAAAACAATCAGAGTTTATCCAACCTCTCCTCATAGCTAATGCCCTCCTGACCAGGCAACATCCTGGTAAACCTCTTCTGCACCCTCTCCAAAGCCTCCACGTCCTTCTGGTAGTGTGGTGACCAGAATTGCACGCAATATTCTAAGGGTGGCCTAACTAAAGTTCTGTAGAGCTGCAGCATGACTTGCCAATTTTTATACTCTGTGTCCCGACCGATGAAGGCAAGCATGCCGTATGCCTTCTTGACTACCTTATCCACCTGCGTTGCCACTTTCAGTGACCTGTGGACCTGTACGCCCAGATCACTCTGCCTGTCGATACTCCTAAGGGTTCTGCCATTTACTGTATACTTCCCACCTGTATTAGATCTTCCAAAATGCATTACCTCACATTTGTCCAGATTAAACTCCATCTACCATTTCTCCTGCCTCTGGGCTCTTCATCAAGGCTTGCTTGGTCAGGAGAGAGACTCTCTTCTTGCCATCCCTGGGAAAGAGGACATCCCCCCTATTTCCTGCAGCCTGGAGAAGAATCTCCAGGGAGGCATCGCTAACCGTGGGGCCACCCAGTGTCTCACCTTTGACATGGTGCCAGTTCATTCCTGCTCTGTCCCAACGGTGGTATGTCCTTTTAAAGGGGTAGAGGGGCCAGAAGTTCCAACACCTCCTCAGGCAGGTCCAGCAGCACTCCAGCTTCACTGCCTCATTGAAAGGCAGCAGTACAAGCAGGGCTGGCAGCATTTTAAATATGGCACAGCACCTGCATTAGAGTAATCTGCTGCTACAATCACCACCTTGGAGCCCGTCCCCCAAATGAGCTGGCGGCCTCTGCACATGGCGGGGGGCCACTTCGATGGCAGGAAAATGCTGGCACCATTGCAAAATGGCCCCAATGCAGGGTCTTAATTGCCCTAATTGGCTGCCTGTCTCCATGGAGTGGGCAGCCGACCTGGTTCCCAGTTCACCCCTGGCAAAGTCCCCCAGAGACGGGAATGTGTTGGGGAGCTGTCTTGACCCAGCTCCCCACTATTTTCCCAGTTGCCTTCCCCCTTCCATCCCTGTCTCCAAGAGGCTAGGAAAGTTCAGGTCCTTATATGTTACCTCAAAAACATCCCAATCTCAGTAAATGGCATTGCATAAAAGAAAGTATGCCAGGATGATCAATAGCCAGTGTATCATGATTGGCACCAGCTGCCAAGATACAAACAATAAAAACCATATCAGATGCCCTTGTGCATCTGCCTGGAAACAATTGTGAGGAATTGTTTCCACAGTATCTGGATCATCAAGAGAGCAAGGTGCAGAGCTGTGCCATTTCCTTTAAGGACACCTGTAGCCACCATGCAGCATGGCACTGGTGCAGTCAGGGCTGCAGTGCTCTATTCTGGCCTAAATCTTGGCTCCACCTCTTTGCAGGAATGTTGGGAATGCTACCATGATGTGGCCCAAGGTGCAGCCCTTCTCGTAACCACTTCATTCTGTGTTGTAACCATTCTATGCGGAAATGCCTCCATTTTAACAGATAGCAAACAGAGGTTGCATTCTGGGATGGATTATCACTTCCCTGCAAACATATATCTGCACTTTGGGGTTTCATTCTCTTCACCTTTGTCTGTCAATTCTTAATCTGCTCCCCTCAACCAAGGCAAAGGTTGACAGTAGGTTGAGCATTTCTAAAGCTTTCAGAATTTTTCTCACCATATTGTGACATTGGCCTTTAATTGTCCACTTCCATCACAAGTGTGTTCCCTGCACACATCCAAATCTGCAACTAGATCCAAGCATAATGTTAATCAGAAAATTAGGTGCAAATTGCACCCTTGCATTCATAACAGTTTTGCCCCGATTCATATCAACTTTAATTTTGTTAGGCCTCCTTGATGCCACACTCACTCAAGCACTGCCTTGGTGTCTCACCTCACCTCTGTAGTTCAGCTCTTTTGACCGTATTTCAACAAGGCTGTAATGAGGTCTGGAGTTGAGCGATCCTGCCAAAACCCAAACCGAGCATAGATGAGCAGGTTACTGGTGAGCAAGTGCTGATGGTAGCACTGTCGACGACCCCTTCCATCACTTAGCTGATGATTGAGAGAAGGCTGTTGGGGCAATTATTGGCCAGATTGGATTTGCCCTGCTTTTTGTGGACAAGGCATAGGCACTTTTCCACTTTGTTGGATAGATGCCAGTGTGGAGTTATACTGGAATAGCTTGGCTCGAGGTACGGCTAGTATCGGAGCATGTCGTCAGCACTGCTGCTGAGAGGTTGCTGGGGCCCACAGCCTTTTCTCTATCCAGCGCACTCAGCCGTTTCTTGATGTCATGTGGAATAAGTCAAATTGGCTGAAGACTGGCTTCTGTGATGTTGGAGACCTTAGGAGTAGACTGAAATGGATCATCTACTGGTTGCAAATGCTTCAGCCTTGTCTTTTGCACTTACATGCTGGGCTCCCCCCATCAGTGAGGGTGGGGATGTTCATGGAACTTCCTCCTCCCATTAGTTGTTTAATTGTCCACCACTATTCATGATTGGATGTGGCAGAACTGCAGTGCTTTGACCTAATCAGTTGGGTGTGGGATCGCTTAGCTTGGTCTATAGCATGCTGCTTCCGCTGTTTACTGTGCATTTAGTCCTGAGTTCACCAGGTTGGCACCTCATTTTTAGGTATGCCTCGTGCTGCTCCTGGCATGCTCTAAACATTAATTTAAGTGGGAAAATCATGAGCCTAACAGAATGTGCAAATACAGCAAACATTTTTTATTAAAATTGACCTATTTTAAGTTTTTCATGCACTGAGTGATGTGGTGAGGATTAGGAGAAATGCACTATTTATTGAGAGAGCTGGGAATATTCACATGTGATTTGTTTAGAAGAGATGTGCACATGGCCATACAGGGGAAATTGAAATTTTCTCAATTAAAAGTACAAGGCAAATTGGGATTTCCTCAATTGCCATTTGACTCAGAAGTTGCTTCATGGATAGATTAGTGAATTTTCCTACATTTACAGTGTGATTCTTTAGCTGCTTGAGAAGTCTTCAAAGATCATTGGTATCAACATATGAATTATTTTTATTCCATTCGCAATGTAGAAATCATATTGTCAAGAAACCATGAGGTGAAATTTGTCTTCCCTGCAAAAGAAAATCAGGCCAGGTGTAAAACAGGCTGTCAGTTCACTATTGCATGTTTTATACTACCATCGAAAACCATGTGGCTCTGTGGTGTGAAAGTAGCAAAAAGAGTTACTCCTGTTTTTTTACAAGGGAAAATATAGCTCCATCGTATGTATGTTAATACAGCTTCCTCACACTGTTGGGTTCAGTAATCTCTAAATGCCAGACTTCAAAATAATGCTATCAGCAGTTGAAAATAAGAAGAAATTTTAAAATGCTGTTAAAGTTAATTCTAGTGTTTTGATTTTAAAGGACACTGATGTTGAGACTGCCTGTCTAAAACTGTGAAGGCCGTTGTGTAAATGGACAAGTCAGACACTATCTGTCCCAGTGGTGGAAGGACTTAGGCTTTCTAACATATTATTTTCATCCTGTATGGAAGGATCAGAACAAGCAGATAGCTGCAGGAGCTGGCAAAGGGGACAGTGCTGTGGTGAGGAATTGTGACATTTTTGGCCAGCCGGATTATGATGGATGTTGACTGATATTAGTTCCATAGTAATGAGATTTCTGTTGAGCGTTATTAGTCGTCATGTGATCAATTACAGCACATTAGGTGAATAATGAGGGATGTGTGAAGTATTTATATTGGAAGCTGGATTCAGTGGAGTTTAAAGCCTGAAGAAATTGCAGACCAAATGACTGTGTCATAATCCAGGAACTGTGCAAGGCATGGATAGGTGTGAGAATGAAAGTATAGTGTGGCATTATATCATTTTTATATATTATATATCTTCTTCTTTGGCCTCCTTATCGCGAGAGACAATGGGTAAGTGCACGGAGGTGGTCAGTGGTGTGTGGAGCAGCGCCTGGAGTGGCTATAAAGGCCAATTCTAGAGTGACAGGCTCTTCCACAGGTGCTGCGGAAAAATTTGATTGTCGGGGCTGTTACACAGTTGGCTCTTCCCTTGCGCCTCTGTCTTTTTTCCTGCCAACTGCTAAGTCTCTTCAACTCGCCACACTTTAGCCCCGCCTTTATGGCTGTCCGCCAGCTCTGGCGATCGCTGGCAACTGACTCCCACGACTTGTGATCAATGTCACAGGATTTCATGTCGCGTTTGCAGACGTCTTTAAAGCGGAGACATGGACGGCCGATGGGTCTGATACCAGTGGCGAGCTCACTGTACAATGTGTCTTTGGGGATCCTGCCATCTTCCATGTGGCTCACGTGGCCAAGCCATCTCAAGCGCCGCTGACTCAGTAGTGTGTATAAGCTGGGGATGTTGGCCGCCTCGAGGACTTCTGTGTTGGAGATACGGTCCTGCCACCTGATGCCAAGTATTCTCTGGAGGCAGCGAAGATGGAATGAATTGAGATGTCGCTCTTGGCTGACATACGTTGTCCAGGCCTCGCTGCCATACAGCAAGGTACTGAGGACACAGGCTTGATACACTCGGACTTTTGTGTTCCGTGTCAGTGCGCCATTTTCCCACACTCTCTTGGCCAGTCTGGACATATATATATATTATATATAGTATTTACAAAATATGTAAACTTGCAGTATTCCTCTCTCTTTTCCCACAGGTTACCATTGCCTGGACACCGTCCAGTAAGACTAGGTGTATGAAGAGCCCTTTTCCGTCTTCCTTTTCTCTCCTTCCCATGACTGACAAACCCTCCTCAAGCTTCCACAAAAATGCTCTGGCAGAAACCAGCAGGCTATGGAAGGGAGAGCACCACAATTACAGATAGTCAGTATTTACTGTTATTTGGTGGGTTATTTGTAGTTTAGTCCTCAGCATTTCTGGACATAGAGCTAAAGTGTCCAAGGTGGGACAAGCACATGTCACTGGGCCAGGCCAGCCCAGGTCAGGTGGGGGAAACATTTGAGACAGAGCTGTTTCCAGGTTAGTAGCTCTCAAAACTCATTTGGGGCGGCACAGTGGCGCAGTGGTTAGCACCACAGCCTCACAGCTCCAGGGACCCGGGTTTGATTCTGGGTACTGCCTGTGCGGAGTTTGCAAGTTCTCCCTGTGTCTGCGTGGGTTTTCTCCGGGTGCTTCGGTTTCCTCCCACATCCAAAGACTTGCAGGTTGAGAGGTAAATTGGCTGTTATCAATTGCCCCTAGTGTAGGTAGGTGATAGGGAATATGGGATTACTGTAGGGTTAGTATAAATGGCTCGTTGTTGGTCGGCACAGACTCGGTGGGCCGAAGGGCCTGTTTCAGTGCTGTATCTCTAAATAAAAAAATAAATAAATAAACATTGGGATTGTTGGTTTTGTATATGTTGCTGGTCTTTAGTGTTAGCATTCCCCAATATACAAACAAGTGGAGAGTATTCCATTACACTCCTGACTTGTGCCTTGTAGGTGGTGGACAGGCTTTGGGGATTCAGGAGGTGAGTTACTCACCGCAGGATTCCTAGTCTCTGACCTGCTCTTGTAGCCACGGTATTTATATGGCTACTCCAGTTCAGTTTCTGGTCAATGGTAGCCCCTAGGATGTTGATAGTGGGGGATTCAGCGATCATAATGACATTGAATGTCAAGGTGAGATGGTTAGATTCTCTCTTGGAGATGGTCAGTGCCGCATGTTTTTTACGTATTAACGATTTTAAATCGAGAGTGTGAGAGAGAGCGTCTCCTCCAAAATTCAATGAGATCGTGGCTGATTTTCTAACTGTCACCATTCTCCTGCACTTTCAACATATTCTTAGATTTTTGGATATTAAGGGAATCAATCGGCGTGGAACGCCCTGCCTGCAACAGTAGTAGACTCGCCAACTTTAAGGGCATTTAAGTGGTCATTGGATAGACATATGGATGAAAATGGAATAGTGTAGGTCAGATGGTTTCACAGGTCGGCGCAACATCGAGGGCCGAAGGGCCTGTACTGCACTGTAATGTTCTAATGTTCTAAAAACAACATCAGAAGGGCTGTATTTTCAAATTTGTTGTATCTATTATGTCTCTGAGGTCAGAAAAGAATTTACTCACATTCCAATGGTTAATTTTCAAGTGAGGATTGGAGTACCCCTTTGTGGTAAATGGCCACCAATTTTGTATGACTCTCACAAGATTTAACACTATTTTTCACAGGTAGGCACTCCTAATCTTGTTGGAATGAAATTGTGAGGCTCTGGAGAAAACATTTTATTTTTATATTCTTTAAGCCCATGTTTCCTCACAGACCATTCATGCACCACATCATCCTTGATAATAAAAATAAGCAAAAACAATAATTCTGATTTCAACTGGGAGAGGGAATCAGGCAGGCATGCACCAAACCACACTAACCTTGACAGTATGAGACACGGGTGATTTTGACTCCTGGGTGTCATCTGCATGCTGCTAGTCAGCTCCAACCTGAAATGAGCATGAAGGGGAATCTAGACAGCAGGCGAAAGTAAATTTCAGGTGGCAGGAAGAAGCTAGCTGGCACCAAAGGAACAGTTAACAGCAACAAGGTCAGTTGCATGGAGGAGGCTTTGGGATGGTCCCACAGGAGGGAACGAGGGAGCCCAGGTAAGGGATGCTCTTGCTCTTCCTGGCCCCATAAGCAAACTGAACAAAACCTACCTGTTTGAGCTTCTTCTGGTTCCTGATCCTCTTCAGTCTGTCTTCACCTCCACAGCTGCTTCCATGTTGAGGCCAAAGTTAAAGTTGTAATCGGACCTAATGATGTCATTGGATCCCAATCTACTAATTTAAAGAAAGGTGCCACTGGCTTCAGGTGGGTGTCCTTGCCACCTACTCAGAAGAGCAGGTTAAAGTAGGTGATGGCAGGATTGATGTGAAATCCTGATGGATAAGTCACTGTGCCAATTTTAATTGCCCACCCACCTGGTTTCCGTTTCTCTCCATTCTACTGCTTCTGCCTGTCCCCTATAACCACTTGGCTCCTTCACCTATGTTTCTATCTTCCATTCCACACTATGCTCCTCTTCAGTCCCTTCTGACTTGTTGCATAAAATTGGCTTGTATTCCCATGAGGAAAGAAGATTTAGGGTGAGCTGATTAAGATGTTCAATATGTTATTTCCTTTGGCAAGGGAATCAGGAGCAAGGGAAAATAATCTGAAAATTAGAGCTCAGCCAGTCAGGAGGGAAATCAGGAATTACTTTTTCATACAAAGGGCAGCACAGATGTAAAACAGGCACCTAATATTGAATATGATGGTGGTGTGCATTTGTACATTCTACATTGGAAGTGCATCACCCTCAATATTGATGAAAGCAGAAAAAGAGTCATATGGGACCCACTCCTAAACAGGCTATACGTCTTTTCATATGCAAATAGAGGGCTCAATGCCTGGTTGAGTCCCCCTTTCCGAAATTGGTCTGTCCTGATGCATTCTAACAGGGACTGTTGAAGTTTGGCACCAAAAGTGTAAGTTCTTAAAAAAAAAACTTTCCTGAATGTGGAGCCAAGTAAAGCACCGCAGCAGTCATAAAGGACATTGCCGGCCTGCTCCCGATCACCCAACCCCCGCCCCTTCCCAGGGCCTACCTCAGGGCTGTAGGAGATGCAGGGGCCAGAAATTCGAACCAAACTCACAATATTCTCAGCTTGCCAGTGTCACGTAATTGAGATCCAAGGCCCAATATCATGTGTGCCCTGGGCCTACCTATTCTGCTGCAGGGATTGTTATTAATTTCTAGGCCTTGGTATTAAATTACAAGATGGTGCTGAAGGCAACTCACACAACGGTGCTCCAAGTTTATAACAGTTACCAAATTGAAATTGACCAACTATTATTTACAATGGCAGAAATCTGTCACAGTTGGGGAAAAGATCTAATTTTAAAAGATTGGCAAAATTTTCCATCTTGGTCTGGATGTCTCCATCCATATTACCATGAGAAGCATGATTTTGGGAATCGAAAGATTTCTGCCAGCAGTATATTTAAATATTGAATTAATTAGTGAAAGAAAGAAAACCGTAAAAATGTTATCACAATTGTTTTGAAATAATAACAATTTCTGCTTGTGCAACTGTTCAATATATGTAAATTTTCAGGTAAGAATTTCCAGCTGTCCTCAGTCTCACTTCAGCAGATAATTAGACACACTGGTCACTGTATCCTACCTCATTACTGATAAAAGGACGTTGCAGAATGCAGGTGTTCGCAATTCCCTCCACAATTTAAAGTATGGAATTTTTTCAGATGTGATATACCGACCTGTAGGGAAAACGTTAGAATCTATTCTGAAGCAAGTGATAAATGGACACTTGGATAATAATGATCTGATTGGGCATAGTCAACATGGATTTATGAATGGGAAATCATGTTTGATGAACCTGTTGGAGTTTTTGAGGATGTTACGAACAGAATTGATAAAGGGGAGTCAGTGGACATAGTATACTTGGATTTTCAGAAGGCTTTTGATAAAGTCTCCGACAGGAGGTTGGTTAGCAAAATTCAAGTACATGGGATAGGAGGTAATATACTGTCATGGATTAAGGATTGGTTAACTGGCAGAAAACAGAGAGTAGGAATAAACGGGTCATTCTCACATTAGCAGGCTGTGACTAGTGGGGTACCGCAGGGATCAGTGCTTGGGCCCCAGCTGTTCACAATATATATCAGTGATTTGGATGTGGGGACCAAATGTAATATTTTCAAGTTCACGGATGACACAAAATTAGATGGGAATGTGTGTTCTGAGGAAGATGCAAAATGGCTTCAAGGGGATTTGGACAGACTCAGTGAGTGGGCAAGAACCTGGCAGATGAAATATAATGTGGAAAAATGCGAGGTTATCCACTTTGATAGGAGGAATAGATGTGCGGAGTATTTCTTAAATGGTAAGAGATTAGAAAGTGTAGATGTACAAAGGCACCTGGGTGTCCTTGTCAATAAGTCACTGAAAGCAGGTGCAGCAAGCAATTAGGAAGGCTAATGGTATGTTAGCCTTTATCGCAAGAGGATTTGAGTACAGGAGTAGCGAGGTCTTGTTTCAATTGTATAGAACCTTGGTTAGACCGCACCTGGAGTACTGTGTGCAGTTTTGGTCCCCTTCCCTTAGGAAGAATATTATTGCCATAGAGGGAGTGCAATGAAGGTTCACCAGACTTGTTCCTGGGATGGCGGGACTGTCCTATGAAGAGAGATTGGGGAAACTGGGCCTGTATTCTCTAGAAATAAAAACAAAAAATGCTGAAAATATGCAACAGGTCTAGCAGCATCTGTGGAGAGAGAAACAGAGTTAGCGTTTCAGGTTTAAATCAGAGATTGACAGATGTCTAAATACCAATGACATAAAGGGATATGGGGATATTGTGGGAAAAAGGCATTGAAGTGGATGATCACCCATGCTCATAATGAATGGCAGAGCAGGCTCGATGGGCTGAATGGCCTACTCCTGTTCCTATGTTCCTAAAGATGCAACCTTGACAGAAAATGTTTCCTGGTAAATTAAACAGTGTGATAAACCCCAGTATCCGTGAGAATCCCATGATTCAAACAACACTGCATTAGAGTTTATCGAGCACTGCAGAGCAAGATTCACTGCATTTGAATCTTCTTTTTCAGTTTATTCAGATAAGACTGTGCACAGAGAAATGATCTGCTATTCGATATAATTCTCTTGTTATATTTTTCACTTGACCCTTTACCAGTGCCAGAAAAGAATCAATTTCTGGGTGGTCAAGAGCAGCTCATAATGACCATCATCTGAATTTCTCTGTAATGGTTATTTTCAGCATCTTATGCGATGACATGTTGAAGATGATTAACTAACCACATGTGAAATTGTGGGTAATACCTGAGAAATTCAGAACACAACAAACTGTAGATTAACAGTATCTACACATGTGACCTACAAATGCTATCTGATTAAAAGGTTGAAAATATCTTATGCTGATTAGCTGAAGACAATGCAGAGAAACTCACTGAGTTGAAATGAGGCACTTTCATGCAATATATGACGCAATGCCAATGAATCAGATCCTTGATGAGCAGTCGGAAGTTCTCTGCTATTGTTTGAAACCAATTTAAGTTAAGCATAAAATAATCAGAAAAGTATTTATGTAGTGCCTTATCCCAAAAGCACTTCACAGCCAGTGAATTATTTTGAAGTATTATTTCTGTTGTTCTGTGGCCAAATGCAATAGCAACTTTGCACAGTGCAAAGTGTCACAAACAGCAAATGAGACAAGTGACCAGTTAACCTGTTTTGATGATATTGGTTGAGGGATAAGTGGTGGCCAGGCTTTAAATAGTGGTGCAAGCTTTTTTGCATCCACCTGAAAAGCCAGGTCCATTTTAATGTCTCATCTGCAAGATTGGACCACTGGCAATGCAATACTTCCTCAGTACTGCGCTGAAGCCTAGATTAAGTGCTCAAATCCTGGAATGGGGCTTCAGCCCACAACCCTCTAATTTCGAGCTAAGAGTGTGACCATCTGAAACCAGATAACAGAATAAAATAATAGTTCAACTCATATCTATTTATAACTGAGTAGTAACAATGGATTACTGTATGTTGCAATTTTTGGATAGAAAAGCACTATCCACTGTGACATTCTTCAGCTTGACTAAACCACCTATAATTTCCTACTACAATGCAGTTTATTATTTTAAGAAGAAAATCTAATAAGAGCACTTTTAGTGTTAAATAATCCTGTATATATTTGTTAATTGAGTAGCATATATCCTGCAGGGCAGGGAAGATCTTCAGTTTAGCAAGTCACTGCCAATAAGTTACAAATGTGTCCAGAGGAGATCCATTCATTTATATGGATGTTGATGCCAAATCCAGAGGTATGCAAATTGAAAAACTTAGCATTGACAATATGCAGCCAGTATTAACTTATTTTGGCTCCTTGCTCTAGATTGGCCTGAAAGAGTCTAAGGTGCTGACTGTAATATTAGTGAAAGAAGTTGTTGCAGGATTTGTGCAGACCATCCCAGTAACTCCATTACAGCAGCTTTGAATACAAATTGTGACCCAAGAGGGCGAGTCGCCAAAGGACAGAAAGTCATTAAATTAACATATTGTCCAAAAGTACAAGCTTCCAACCTTTTAAAAATTACACAATGGGGAATTTGGTTGTTTTAAAAGTACAGTCTTTGTCTTTTCACTTTCCCATCTACACAACTTTCTATGCCTCCTATATTCGTGTTATATCCTAACCATATGACAGTTTCGAGGTCCCACCACCTAATGTACGGAGTAGAAGTAGTTTGATAGACAGTATCTAAGTCTTCGTATCTAAATAAATGTAAGTGGTTTACTATCTGAATCTGATTTTTAGCAGACAAGAATGAAGACTGTATTGTGATAAAATGAGTGGTGCTATGTACTGCATACTGAACATTTATATGGCTATACAAAATGTTCCTCAAATTTTTAATTACCAATTTAAACATCCAGGCTTCTTTCAAAATTTATTTTTAAAATAAATAGGAAAACTTCGACTCCAAAAAACCTGGGTAAATTGGGAGAAAATCATAAAAAGACTTATTTTGAGCCCCTCATAAACTTGAAAACAAGCAAGGGAATTGAAAAGGTACAGTTAAGCTAATTGAAACTTCCCAATTATTTACACATTTCATGAACACTGCTCTTATGGGGCTGACCATCAGACTTTCACTTAACCTCAAAACAGTCTTTTTTTAATTAGTGATAATAATCAGGAATATGGGGAATATTTTCAACATATTGCCCAGGAGTAAGACTGACATTGTAGATCTTCTGCCCATTATGGAATCCATCCAATTTTCATCTCCAATGAAGTCCTCAACACTGGGGCAGCAAATTGAAAATCTACCTCCATTTGTTTATTTGTATGGCTTCAACTACTGCCAGTATCATGATAGGATAATAAAAAAAATGTTGGAGATTATCTTCGAAGGAACTGTTGTGATCTTGCTTTTAGCTTTTAAAAAAATGGCTTGGTGTGTGGCCTGAGTCAGTCAGTGTTTAATGGATTTTTAAAAAATTTATTTTATTTTAGTGATACAGCACTGTATCGGCCCACCGAGTCTGTGCCGACCAACAACCACCCATTTATACTAATCCTACATTAACCCCATTTTCTCTACTACATCCCCACCATTCTTCTACCTACACTAGGGGCAATTTATAATGGCCAATTTACCTATCAACCTGCAAGTCTTTGGCTGTGGGAGGAAACCGGAGCACCCGGAGAAAATCCACGCAGACACAGGGAGAACTGGAAACTTCACACAGGCAGTACCCAGAACTGAACCCGGGTCGCTGGAGCTGTGAGGCTGTGGTGCCGCCCACTGCGCCACTGTGCCGCCCACTGCGCCACTGTGCCGCCTGGATTTAATTTAAAGGATTACGTCAATGCACTGCCATCCTTGCCCCATACTTAACTTGGAATGATATGCTAGCACTTGCTGCAGCATAAAGAACATAGTCCTCAGATCAGTACCTCAGGAATATCCAGGCTGTCTTAAAAAGAAATCCAGATTGCACAGTCTGGATTCTTTACTGGTGAAAGTCAGGTGTGGAGATGTGCAAGCATTGTACCTGTGACACCAGCATGACATGTGCAACAAACAGTGTGCAGGCTGACGTCATGGATGGGATGTGCATACATCTGAGACCTGAATTGTGGTAAGAATATACTGGAACATTTTGAGAGAAGGTGATTAACTTCAAGAGAAAATCATTTTTTACTCACCTGTGAATTTATCAGTGGAAATCAGGAACAGCTGATTTTAATTATGACTAAGTATACAATATGCGTTTTATCACTTTCTACACAAGACAATAGATGCATCAATGATATAATAGAAGTATTTCAATTATAATAGCCTACAATCTTAATGGAATTGCATTCGAGACTTAGTGATATGTTGCAGTTCCAATTGTACCACATGATATACTGTAATATTGCACAGGTTTACACCATTTATATCAATTGATAAGGATATTCCTAACTTCAGCTGAACAGTGGTGGTACTGCTTTCAAATAACAGGTAGTACACTCCACACCCCACTTTTAGAGTTCACTTTTTTCTGTCCTTCTTCTCCTTCAACATAGAGCTTTCACCATCTGAGATCGCAACCATATTTCTCAATGTCATCATTGAGCTTTCTACTGCAAGATTGGTTCACATGACTTGCCTTCTCATTTTCTTCAATCACTAGTATGAAATTGCTGCCTCAGTCCATTGCCGATAGTATCAATGAAATAAGAAATTCACCATAATGAGTGCAAAAGCACATCTGGCCATTTTGCCACTGTATTTTTAACATTCTAAACTGATACTATTTCATTCTTTCTGTTATTTATCTCTTTTCAAAGACAAAATCCAGCTGTGTGTTAGTGAACATCATGACTTACTGCCCATTCTCATAAATGGTAGCAATGTTGCTTCTGGAAGCTTCTGCTTCGTTCACAACCATTTTAATGCATGTTGTCAAAATTATTGCTGAAATGTAATATTAAAGCAATTAATAATTCATAAAACTTTCCATAGCTGAATGCTTCACAGATTGTCACAAGCAAATAACCTTGACCTCTTTCTTTCCTTGAGCAGTGTTGGTGAAGCAAAGCTTCTACTTAGCCAGTTGACTGTCACTGGTTTAAGCTGCCTAGAAAGTACCTCACTACTTCAGAGGAATTAAGTTGTGTCATTGTCCATTTATGTAGTAGATGTATATTTTTGTTCCCTTTTTTATGGGTTGAATTATCTATTACTAAGTGCTGTGTGCTGCTTATTGCATATCCTCCACAGATTCCATTTATGTAAATAATACCATTGCATCATAACTTGACTAGATCAATTAGAAGCCATTGCTAGGCATGCTGAAAAGAAAGAATCCATTGAGTGGTTCTGTGTAAGGGAGTGATTATAATTCACAGTCTCATCCAACCTTTACTCCATTTGGGAATTTGAGATTTAGCTACACTTCGAACTGTATTGCTAAAAGAAAGTTTTAACCCTTGGTTGTCATGGTATTAATGATAAAGATATTTTTTTTCATTAACAGAATAAATAATTTTGATGCTTCAGAACACTGATTTAATTTTTAACTTTTAATTTTTCATGGTGAATATTATTAGAAATTGGTAGAAATCCAGATGTTATCTTTGATGCTTGTATTGTTTAAGTTCAATTTCTTCAATCATCTATGTTCTCATTATCTGGTTTTGGACTTTGGATCAGATTTGGGCATGGAATCTTGCATGAAAAAGGAAAGGAAAAGAAACATCAGAAGCAAATAAAGCTTGAAGCAAAAATACTTTGGGGGTAATTCTAATCTAGGGAGGCCAGTTGTACATCCCATTCCATTGAAGTCAATGGGAAGTAGAATGGGGCATTGTGTAAAATGGGCAGTCTATCTGATTTCATCAGTTTCCCATAAAACGGGTTAGGTTTAAATTGCCCTAATCATCCCACCACTTCCCCCCAACCCTGCGTCCTTCAATCCTACAGTTTGGTCTACTAGTTGTCTTTGGCCGGGAATTTATTCTGGTGAAGTGGGTTTTGATGTCCAGAAAAAGCCACGATAAGGTCCCCACATCGCCTCTTCTCCGGAAGGCCCACTGAATCTTTTGACAACCAGCCACTTAAGTGGACAGCAGTGGGTCTTCCACAGGATCAAAGACCCCATCGCTGGAGGTCCCGCTTTCAGCGGGCCTCCCCTTCCCGATGCTGGGTCCCTCGTTCAGGCACTATGCCTTTTAATGAGGGACCCTCCCCCCTCCCCGCCACCACGGCTGGAACCCCCATGCCACCATCGCACCCAAATTAATGCTCTCCCTACCTCCAAAATTCTCCCATTGTCTCTCTTCTCACAGTCCATACACATTCTGAACATGAGATAGATCAGGTGAGAAGATAGCTTGCTTCTTGACTACTGTCACTTTTAGCCAGCCACCAGATGTGTGATAGTGACCCCATGCATGCTGCTCAACAGATCAACAGATGTCTCCCATTCAGATGGGACATTAAACTAAGGCCTCGCCTACCCACTCAGGTGGATGTCAAAGATTCCATGGTACTATTCAAAGAAGAGCAGGGGAGTTCTCCCCATCGTTCTGGCCAATATTTATCCCTCAGCCAACACATAAAACAAATTATCTGGTCATTTTCCTTGCTGTTTGTGGATCCTTACTGTGTGCAATTGGATGCCACATTCCCTACATTCCAACACTGACCACACTTCAAAAGTAATCATTGACCATGAAGTGCTTTGGGAAGTCCTGAGGTTGTGAAAGGTGCTCTCTAATGCAAACCTTTCTTTCTTTCTCACGTCATCCTATTCCTTCGCCTCAGTTGGGGGCCAATCAGAAGCTAGGCTGGGATTAGGAAGTTAACAAGGTGGAGAATTGGCCGGAACTTTACGCCAGCCCAGCGGGTCGGATGGTGGCGTGGGGGCGGCGTAAAATTGAGCGGCAGGCTCTGAGAGGCCTACCCGCCCGATTCCGCCTCCAGACACGGTCAGGTGGAGGGGCGGGTGTTGGGAAACAGCCCGTCCGCCCGAGGCCAATCAAGACCCTTGAGTGGCCACTAGTTAAGGGCCCTCGCCTGCCTCCACGGGTATATTACCCATGGCAAGCGGTGTGCTGGGGACGTGAAAGGCCGCCCAGTGATAACTGCCGGCCTTTCCACACTCCGGGTGGGGGGGGGGGGTGGGGGTGGCGGTGGGGGGTTATGGCAGTTGGGCACAGGGTGCCCAATTGAAGGCCTCCCTCGCCTCCCAACCCACCCCCGGGACCCAAGACACCCCCCTCCCCGCAAAGGCCCACTCCAGCCTCACCAGGGAAGGACAGATCCCCCTGATGAGGCATGCCCCTGCTTACCTTCCCTCCTCAATCCATGGTGTCGGCTTGGCTGCAGTCCCAGCAGTGGCCACTGCCGCCAGTGGCACTGCTGGAACTAAGAACTTCCAGCCCCCTGATTGGCCGGCAGCTCACTGAGGCGGGACCTCCTCCCTCATGTGGGTGGAAGTCCTGCCTTGGGACAATTAAAGCCTGGGGATCTGTAAAATACGGGACGGATCCCCAGGCAAGGCGGAAGCGGGCTCACCACTGGCTTTCACGTCGGAGTCCGATTCCCATCCATCCACCGTAAAATTCCGGCTGTTGAAACTGCTTCCCTCCATCCATAATGCTACTTCTTGGTGCTCCAATATGGTTCACCACAGTGCTGCTGAATGAAATGATCCTACTGTACACAGTTTAACAGTCTAGACTTTTTAAAAATACATAGCATATTTATCAGAAAGGCTTGCAGAACTGTGAGTTATTATAGTTGACAGATTTAATCCTTTGCTTTCCCTAATTTTTTTTCTGTCTCAGACCTTGTGCTGTCAAAAAGCATGGTGCCTCTGAAGTCTCTGAAGATGTGCTGTATTGAAGGGTGCTATTGGAAAATTATTGTGTCATAGAGTGGTGTCAGAAAGATGCTGAATCACAGGGGCTGTTATCTGATCTCTGCTGTCTCAGAGATGGTAATATTCAAAGGGTTACTTTTCAGAGAAGTATTGTGCTGTCCTACACGGTTGATGACTTGAGAACTGCTAACTTCTTGATTATTGGTCCTTTGATACAGCTAAAATAGGCACATTTTGTGGTTTAAAAACAGTTGTGATGTGGATTTGCATGTGTATAAGAAAGGGACTAAAACCTATTGACAATATAATCTTATTTAGAACATAGAATACAGAACAGTACAGCACAGTACAGGCCCTTCGGCCCACGATGTTGTGCCGAACCTTTAACCTACTCTAAGATCAAACTAACTACCTACCCTTCATTCTACTATCATCCATGTACCTATCCAAGAGTCGCTTAAATGCCCTTAATGTATCTGCTTCTACTACCACCGCTGGCAGCGCATTCCACGCACCCACCACTCTCTGTGTAAAGAACCTACCTCTGACATCTCCCCGAAACCTTCCTCCAATCACCTTAAAATTATGCCTCCTGGTGATAGCCCTTTCCACCCTGGGAAAAAGTCTCTGGCTATCCACTCTATCTATGCCTCTCATCATCTTGTACCCCTCTATCAAGTCACCTCTCATCCTTCTTCGCTCCAATGAGAAAAGCCCCAGCTCCCTCAATCTTTCTTCGTAGGACATGCCCTCCAGTCCAGGCAGCATCCTGGTAAATCTCCTCTGCACCCTCTCTAAAGCTTCCACATCCTTCCGATAATGAGGCGACCAGAACTGAACACAATATTCCAAGTGTGGTCGAACCAGGGCCTTATAGAGCTGCAGCATAACCTCGCGGCTCTTAAACTCAATCCCCTTGTTAATGAAAGCCAACACACCATACGCCTTCTTAACAACCCTATCAACTTGGGTGGCAACTTTGAGCGATCTATGGACATGGACCCCAAGATCCCTCTGTTCCTCCACACTATCAAGAATCCTGTCTTTAAGCCTGTATTCCGCATTCAAATTCGACCTTCCAAAATGAATCACTTCACACTTTTCCAGGTTGAACTCCATCTGCCACTTCTCAGCCCAGCTCTGCATCCTGTCAATGTCCCGTTGCAACCTACAACAGCCTTCCACACTATCCACAACTCCAGCAACCTTCGTTTCATCGGCAAACTTGCTAACCCAGCCTTCCACTTCCTCATCCAAGTCATTTATAAAAATCACAAAGAGCAGAGGTCCAAGAACAGATCCCTGCGGAACACCACTGGTCACCAAGCTCCAGGCTGAATACTTTCCATCTACTACCACCCTTTTTCTATGGGCCAGCCAATTCTGTATCCAGACAGCCAACTTTCCCTGTATCCCATGCCTCCTTACTTTCTGAATGAGCCTACCATGGGGAATCTTATCAAACGCCTTGCTAAAATCCATATACACCACATCCACTGCTCTTCTTTCATCAATGTGTTTTGTCACATCTTCAAAGAATTCAATAAGGCTTGTGAGGCATGACCTGCCCCTCACAAAGCCATGCTGACTGTCTCTAATCAAACTATACTTTTCCAAATAATCATAAATCCTGTCTCTCAGAATCCTCTCCAATAATTTGCCCACTACCGACGTAAGACTGACTGGTCTACAATTCCCAGGGTTATCCCTATTCCCTTTCTTGAACAAGGGAACAACATTTGCCACCCTCCAATCATCCGGCACTACTCCAGTGGACAGTGAGGATGCAAAGATCATCGCCAATGGCGCAGCAATCTCTTCCCTCGCTTCCCGTAATATCCTTGGGTATATCCCGTCTGGCCCCGGGGACTTATCTGTCCTCATATCATTCAAAATTTCCAGCACATCCTCCCTCTTAACCTCAACCTGTTCGAGTATATCAGCCTGTTCCACGCTGTCCTCACAAACGACCAGGTCCCTCTCACTAGTGAATACTGAAGCAAAGTATTCATTTAGGACCTCCCCTACCTCCTCCGACTTGAGGCAGAAGTTCCCTCCACTATCCCTGATCGGCCCTACAATCACTCTGGCCATCCTCTTGTTCCTCACATAAGTGTAGAACGCCTTGGGATTTTCCTTAATCCTACCCGCCAAGACTTTTTCATGTCCCCTTCTAGCTCTCCTAAATCCATTCTTCAGTTCCTTCCTGGCTACCTTGTAACCCTCTAGAGCCCTGTCTGATCCTTGCTTCCTCAACCTTAAGTAGGCTTCCTTCTTCCTCTTGACTAGCTGTTCCACTTCTCTTGTCATCCAAGGTTCCTTCACCCTACCATCCCTTCCCTGCCTCATCGGGACAAATCTATCCAGCAGTCGCAGCAAGTGCTCCCTAAACAACCTCCACATTTCTGTCGTGCATTTCCCTGAGAACATGTTCCCAATTTATGCTCCCCAGTTCCTGCCTAATAGCATTGTAATTCCCCCTGCCGCAATTAAATATTTTCCCATCCCGTCTGCTCCTGTCCCTCTCCATGACTAGAGTAAAGGTCAGGGAGTTGTGATCACTATCACCGAAATGCTCTCCCACCGATAGATCTGCCACCTGGCCTGGTTCGTTGCCAAGCACCAAGTCCAACATAGTCTCCCCTCTAGTTGGCCGATCTACATACTGAGTCAGGAAACCTTCCTGGACACACCTGACAAAAACTGCTCCATTCAAACTATTTGCACTAAGGAAGTTCCAATCAATATTAGGGAAGTTGAAGTCACCCATGACATTTATTGCCTTGAGAAATAAATCAGTTGCTCTTGCCATCAGAATAAAATGTCTACAATTAAGCTTCTCTTGTTATCACAGTCCCTTTAAACTTGAAAGTTTAATGGTGCATAAATTTGTACAAAAATAAATACAATAAAAAAGTTTTTCATGGTATTCTTAATGATTGAGAACATTTTCTATATTCCTGTATTTTAAAATATCTTTATAATATTTATTCCAAACATTTGAAGAATATAATGTTATCGTGTTGCAGTGTGTTAGAAAATTAGTTCAGTATAACCTCATATTATATAATATCATATAATATTCTTTACCACATAAAGCATGGTTTATTTCTCTCAGGAACTCTCACTAACATTCCTGATTAGTTACAGTAAAACATATTTAACAAAACCAATAAATGACTTTGGAGCAGTACTGTACTGGAAAATAAACCAGTTTGTGAGAAGACTGTATTATGTAACCCTTGGCCCTTCAGGCTTGTTGGTTATGCATGCCAGATGTGACAAAATGGATATTAAGTCATTGCTCACAAGTCATTTATTGACATTATAAAACTTAATTTAATGGAATTTATAAACAATTTAAGCAATGGCTCCCGGATGAAATAAACTGTGGATCAGATGCATTGCATAATATTATAATCATCGATACTGCAGCACAGAGAGGAGCCATTCAACCTGTCATGCTTAACTATTGCTAGCTCTTTAAAAGGAGCTGTCAAATTTTATCCAATTTCCCTGTCCATTCCCTATATCATTTTATATTTTTTTTTCAAATAATTAGCTAATGCTTGAGAAAAATATTATAGTCTCTGCCCCAATAGCCACTTTTGATTAAATATTCGATGTACTGTTAACCCTCTGTGAAAGTTTCTTCTCGTTTCCACCTTCATTATTCTAGGGATGATCTTTAGATGGTGTCCCCTGCCCCCACTTCCCTTCCCACTTCCCTTCCCACTTCCATTACTGATTTGCCAGGACATGTTTCACCATTTACCCTCTTAAAACCATTCATAACCTTGGAAACCTACATTAATAATCTCTGTTCCAGTGACAAAATTACCAATTTTTCTGTAACCGTTCATTCCTGGTATCATTCTAATGAATCTTTGTTGTACTCTTTGCGGGACTCCTTCCTGTACTGGGGAGACCAGAACTGCACCAACAATTGCAACAGTGGCCTAACTGATGAATCAAAGACAAATCAAGTACAGAGAAAAAAAGAGGGAAAGAGAGATTAGATTAAAAGTGAGCTGAGACAAAAAGGAAAAATAAGAAAAATATTTAAGAATTTAACACTTTTGAAAATCTCTAAGAACCTGCAGGAATATGAATCCCCCTGTTTGAATTGTTCCCTTTCTGGGCCGGAGAAATTGTGTGGCATTGCAGGAACATGAAAAGGTTTCCAACGCTGTTAATTTTCTGCTGTGAGTTTAATTCGTAAATTAATCTGCAAATACGAACATACGAACATACGAATTAGGAGCAGGAGTAGGCCACTCGGCCCCTTGAGCCTGCTCCGCCATTCAATAAACTCACGGCTGAACTGATTACTCCACATTCCCACCTACCCCCGATAACCTTTCACCTTGCTTATCAAGAATCTATCTACCTCTGCCTTAAAAATATTCAAAGACTCTGTTTCCACCACCTTTTTAGGAAGAGAGTTCCAAAGACTCATGACCCTCTGAGAAAAAAGATTTCTCCTCATCTCTGTCTTAAATGGGCGACCCCTTATTTTTAAACAGTGACCCCTAGTTCTAGATTCTCCCATAAGGGGAAACATCCTTTCCACATCCACCCTGACATGACCCTTCAGGATCTTATATGTTTCAATCAAGTTGCCTCTTACTCTTCTAAATTCCAGCAGATACAAGCCTAGCCTGTCCAATCTTTCTTCATAAGACAGCCTGCCCATTCCAGGTATTAGTCTAATAAACCTTCTCTGAACTGCCTCCAATGCATTTATGTCCTTCCTTAAATAAGAAGGCCAATACTGTACACAGTACTCCAGATGCGGTCTCACCAATGCCCTGCATAGTTGAAGCATAACATCCCGACTTTTGTATTCAATTCCCCTCGTGATAAATGATAACATTCTATCAGCTTTCCTAATTACGTGCTGTACCTGCATACTAACCTTTTGCGATTCGTGCACGAGGACACCCAGATCCCTCTGCATCTCAGAGCTCTGCAATCTCTCACCATTTAGATAATGTGCTTCTTTTTTATTCTTCCTGCCAAAATGGACAATTTCACATTTTTCCACATTCTACTCCATTTGCCAGGTCTTTGCCCACTCGCTTAACCTATCTATATTCCTTTGTAATAAAAGCAAAATACTGCGGATGCTGGAAATCTGAAATAAAAACAAGAAATGCTGGAATCACTCAGCAGGTCTGGCAGCATCTGTGGAAAGAGAAGCAGAGTTAACGTTTCGGGTCAGTGACCCTTCTTCAGTTCCGAAGAAGGGTCACTGACCCGAAACGTTAATTCTGCTTCTCTTTCCATATATTCCTTTGTAGCCTCCTTATGTCCTCTTCACAACTTACTTTCCTACCTATCTTTGTGTCATCAGCAAATTTAGCAACCATACCTTCGGTCCCTTCATCTAAGTCATTTATATAAATTGTAAAAAGTTGAGGCCCCAGAACAGATCCCGGTAGCACACCACTCGTTACATCTTGCCAACCAGAAAATGACCCATTTATGCCTACTCTCTGTTTCCTGTTAGCTAACCAATCTTCTATCCATGCCAATATACCTCCCACACCATGAACTTTTATTTTTTGCAATAACCTTTAATGTGGCACCTTATCAAATGCCTTCTGGAAATCTAAGTATAATACATCCACCGTATCCATTGAAATGCAGCAATTTTGTGAAACTCTTTTGGAGGTTAAGGCGCGTTGCCATTTTTGCAAGGCTAACAGCAGGACAGTGCAATTCGCAACTCATCAGGTATCTCTTCCTCGCCTCAAGTTGGTGGACAATTTCCACGTTATTAAGCTCACTATTATTTTGCCAGCAAATTCTGGCCCAATATTGTAATCATAGAAATAGAATATACATAAATGCAACAAGCTCTAGAGCATCATGTATTTAAATCTGGTAGCCATGCTGTGGGCTAACTGCCTCCTTCTGGGACCTGGGTGGATGTATAACAACACCCCTGAGGAGACATTCACTAATGTGAAAGTACTTTGTCACCGGACCTTGGAATGAGCTATTGCTTAGGAAGTTATATGTAGGAAAGCAGAATGCAAATGGGAAGAAGATCGCATGTTTCACAAACAAGGCTAATGAGAATAACTGTTAATGTACTTCAACCTCATGTCTTTTATTGAGTATAATGAGGAATTTTTCCAGATTACTGGCAGGATCATTTATTTTCTGTTCCATTCCCATTCTCTTGCCACATGGACATTTACCATCAGCTGCCTTCTGCTGAGACTACAAGTAAGGGAATTTGCCTAAATGCAATAAGGTGGATCATACACACACAAACATCAGAGCACACACCAAAACACGCACTAGAATGGACTTTGCTTACAGACTGATTCTGAGCGGTAGTATAAGTATTAAAGTATAAAACATAGAATTATAAATACCGGTAGATCATACAATACTTTTAGAAAACATAAAATATATCGTTTGCTATAAATTCTCCGCATCAGTTCTCAAAGTACCTTTGCTGCTTGTTGACCTGCTATGGTGGAGAGTACCTGTTGGGTTGGTGCCTTCTGACATGCTGACTTATTCTTATAAATCGCACATGCTGTTCCTCTGCAGCTCCATAAAGATGGCAGAGAGGTATACTCATGGGGAAGACAAATCTCCTCTAGAGTCATTCTAAGTATATGATGGGGCAGAGAGTAGAGGGAGGAAAAAGAGAAAGGTGGGAAAAGACTATGTTACTATGAACAGGCGGTCAAGTCCAAGTATCAGTGAGCAAAAACTGTGGAAAAAATGATTTGAAAAATCATCTATGATGCCAGAAATCAATGAACAAATTTTGGCGACTGTTTACAGTTGTGAAACTCCTCATTTCCACCTGAATCAGTGACTAGGTCAGCAACACTGCCTGTTTTATCAGTGTTTACTAAGGAAGAGGATGCTGACAAAATATTAGTTGAAGCGGAGATAGTAGAAGTAACAGATAGGGTGAAAATTGATAGGAAGGATATACTGAAAAGGTTGGTCATGCATAGAGTGGATAAGTCACCTGGTTCAGATGGCTTGCATCCCAGTTTTCATAAATAGAGGTAGGGAGTACAAAACGGGGCGGTTATGCTGAACCTGTATAAAACTCTAGAGTATTGCATCCAGTTCTGGACACCACACTTTCGGAAGCAGGTGCAGATTGTTCAAAATGGTTCCAGGGATGAGGGATTTTAGCTGCAAGGTTAGGTTGGAGGAGCTGGGATTGTTCTCCTTGGAGCAAAGGCGATTGAGGGGAGATTTGATAGAGGTGTACAAGATTATGTCAGGTTTAAATAAGGTAGATAAAGAAAAGCTGTTCCCATCACCTGATGGTACAAGGACTAGGGGACACAGATTTAAGATTTTGGGCAAGAGATGCTGGGGGGATGTGGGGAAGAACTTTTTTCGCAGTGAGTGGGAATGACCTGGAACTTGCTGCCTCCAAGGGTGGTGGAAGTGGAGGCAATGAATGATTTCAAAAAGGAAATTGGATGGGCATTTGAGGGAAATAAACTGGCTGGAGTATGGGAATAGAGCAAGGGAATGGGACTGAAAATTGCTCTACAGAGAGCTGACATGGCCTCTATGGCTTTGTTTTATATGAATCTAAGGGCTTAATTTTACTAGTCCCACAACTGCAGGCTGG
Source organism: Heterodontus francisci (assembly GCF_036365525.1). Taxonomy (NCBI): domain Eukaryota; kingdom Metazoa; phylum Chordata; class Chondrichthyes; order Heterodontiformes; family Heterodontidae; genus Heterodontus; species Heterodontus francisci. The sequence continues at coordinate 85,663,540 of NC_090373.1, forward strand.
GAGGCGGGAGGACTAGTAATATGGCGGGGGGAGGCATCGGGAGGGGAGCCCATGGCCATGGTATATTGCCAGCTGCGAGGACCTCAGTGGCACAGCTGCCTTCTGGGTGGCCAATTGATCCTATTAAGTACCATTTTGCCCGTGTCAGGAGGGCCCATCGCCACCCTGGCAGCCTCCCAGAGGGTACCTGGGGTTGTGGGGGAAGCCTCCTTTATTGTCCATGGATGGGCCCCCCCGAAGGCAGTGGCCACACCTATGGTTAAGGCGCCACCATTGGAATATGCCCCATGCCCCCTCCTCATCCCAATCTCCAGGCCCAGGCTTGCTCAACAAAGCTTATCTCATCTCGAGGGCAGCTTGGCATTGAGGCACCCTCTCTTCCATGCTGCAGCCTCAGCAGTGGCCACCTGTAATGATGGTGCTGCTGAGGCTGCTGACCCTCTCATTGGGCTGGCAGCTCTGGGAGGTGGGCTGCCGCCCTCTATTGGATGGCAGTCCCAGTGGCAGCCTCTTCATTGGCCGCCCCTGGTAAAATGCTGCCCTGGGTTCCGCTGCCCGCCAGTGCAAGGTCGACCAACACTTTCCGCCCAGGCGGCAGAACTTCTCAACATCTGAGAAAATTAAGCCCTAACTTTCCCAGTGCAGTAGTGGCATAAAAGCAGGAAATTCCCAGGTATAGTACCATGTGACACTCCTATGCAAATGAGCCCCATGGGGCTTGTGTGGGCAAATCATCAAAGCTACCAATAAGATCAAGAAAACTCACGTCTACCACATGTGGTGAAATGCATTAAGTGCAAGTTTTCCTCAATTTTTTTTAAAACAAGAATGACTTGTATTACTCTAGCACCTTTCAGGACCTGAGGGCATCCCAACACATTTTACCATCAGTGAAATATTTTTAAAGTGTATTCAGTGTTGTAAGAAATGCGGCAGGAAATTTGTGCACAACAAACTCACGCAAACAGCAATGTGATAATGACAAGATAATAACCAGTCCGTGCTGACGTTTGTGCTCCAATCGAGCCTTTCCCAACTTTCCTCATCTAAGTCTACCATCGTAATCCTCCATTCCCTTCTCCTTCTTTGGCCTTCTAGCCTTCCCTTAAATGCATCGATGCTGTTTGTTTCAACCACTCCCTTTGGTAGCGAGTTCAACATTCTCACCACTCTTTGGTAAAGAAGTTTCTTCTGAATTCCCTATTGGATATCTTGGTGACTATTTTATATTCACATCCTCTAGTTATTCTCTTCCCCACGAGAAGAAACATTCTCTATCTACTCTATCAAAGCCTTTCATAGGGCTGAATTTTATTGCCCCCCTCGACCTTGGAGGTCATGGCAGTGGGGGGAGGGGTGGGGGCAGAAAATCCCTCCAGGAGAGGGCCGCCATGCACCCCGATGCCAGGAAGACCCAGCCCGATATTGCCGGCGAGGCCTTGTGGCGATGCCCCCTCCCCCTGCCCCCACCCACACCGCTCGGCAACTGGAGCCCAATTTAAATATTTAAATAAATTTAAATAAAGGAATTAATGACCTTCCACTCCCGCCGTCTGTCCTGGTGCGATATTGGTGCCGGTAGCTGGCACTCCCACGCCTTCGGATCCCCGTCCGGGGAACTGAGGCGGAACACTGGAGGGGAGGGGGGAGCATGTAAGTTTCTCAGTGTGGGACGGGGAGGAGCAGGGTCAAAGTCATCTCATTGGTGTAGGGGATGGTGGAAAGGGTTAGAGTGTAAAGTTTATGTACTTTGTAGGGGGAAGGTCAGGTGGGCAGGGGAAATGTTTTGGGGGTAGAGGGCAAGTAATTAATATTATGGTTATTGGAGGGGTGGGAGAGGGGCAATTTAAATGGATTTAAATTTTTTAATTAAATTTATCTTTAACTATTTAATTTGAATGTAAGGGCTTGTAGCCTTTTAAAAATGGTGTCAGCGCCTGCACAAAAGCAGCTGCTTTCTGCTTTCTGTCTTGAAACTTGCTAGCAATCCATTCTGCCACTTGTTCCATGGCTCCACATTCTCTGACCTTATTCATTAATCTATTATGGGGCACCTTATCGAAGTCCTTTTGAAAATCCAGATAAATTGCATCTACTGTATTACCATTGTCTACTCTCCCTGTTACCGCCTCAAAAATTCAATATGGTTAGTCAATAAGATTTTCCCTTTTGAAATTGATGCTGACTATTTATTATCATATTTTTCTTTTCTAGAAGTTCTTCTGTTCTCTCCTTTAGTAGGGATTGTATTATTTTTCCTACCACTGATTTTAAGCTGGCTGGTCTATTACTCCCTGGGCATCTTCTATCCCCCTTCTTAAGTATAGGAATTATATTAAGATCTGCCAGTCTTCTGGCAGTACACCTTTTACTAACGAGTTGTTAAATATCTGTAGTAATGTCTCTGCTGTCCCATCCCTAGATTCTTTTAAAATACATGGATGCAATCCATCCAAACCAGGGGCTTTATCCTCTTTGAGTTTTATTAGTTTATTCAATTGATCCCCTTTTTATTTTAAATGCCATTAACTCATCGTTTGTTTCATCATTCAATGTAATATCTATTTATTCTATCTCCCTGGTAAATGCCGAAGCAAAATAATTCTTTAATATTTCTGCCATCTCTCTATTGTTACCTGTGGTCTTATACTGTCTTTCCATTAATGGTCCTATTCCCATCACTGCCTTCCTTTTTATTGATGTTCTTGTAAAATATTTTCCTATTTTGTTTTACGTTCCTTGATAATTTAATTTCATAGTTCCTCTTTGCCTTCCTAATTTTTTTTGACTTCTCTCCCAATCTTTTTGTATTCTCTCTCATCATGCACTTCTCTGCTGTCTATGTACTTAATGTATGCCTCTTTCCTAACCCTCAATTGGTCCTTTATGTTTTTATTCATCCATGGAGTCTCACTAATGTTTAGTTTGTTCTTTCCTTTTAGCGGAATATATTTTTCTTGCACTCTGCTGAACACTGTTTTAAATGTTTACCATTGCTGTTACATCGTCGTTTGCCAATATTGTTGCCCATTTTGTTTCCCCAAGTTCTATTTTCAGCCACTCAAATTCAGCTTTTCTCTAATCTATTAACTTGGTTTTCATTATGCTAATGCCCTTCTCTATCATCATCTTAAAGCGTTGTCGCAAAAACGTGCAAAGTCGAAGGATAAATTTTTAATCCACCGACTGGAAACCGGAATATTAAACTGGTGGAGATGAACCACTCAAGCCTTGCAAGCTTCGAACTCTGTCTGCTGACTGTGAGCACCGAGGCATATTCTGTGCTGCAAACTGTAGTGTTCAGTGGTTTAATTGAACTGTACTTAATGACTTAAGCCTGACAGGGGAGCTATTGTGGGTAGAGGGCTTTCCGGAAAGAACAGACAGAAATCTCTCTTGAAGAAGTTCAGTCACATTGCTTTCTCCTGGAGAACCACTGAATCAGCATCCACCTCTTCAAACTGGAAGCCTCAAGACCGTTGAATTCGGGCAGAAGCCATCTGAGTCACCAACATCCACAGACTGTATACCCCTTTTATTTCTCTGGACTCTAATTCAACCAATCTATCCTTCCCCACTCTGTACCGTGTGTGTGTGTGTGTGTGTGAAAGTTGGAGCATCTTTTATTATTTTTACTTAAATCAATTTAAACACAATAACGTTAACCTCTTTCTTTGTTATGCTTGAGAAAACCTGTCCGATTGGTTCTTTTTATGATCACGGCATGTAAACAGTTAAACACTCATTGAATTGGCAAGTATGTCTACTTAAAAAAAATCTGTTGTGGTCAGACAAGGAGAGGGAAAAAGAAGGAGCCCTTTGATCTCTCCTCACCTGATTGTAACAGTGTATTTATTATATTATGGTCACTATTGCCTGGATATTCCCTACTTTTACTTCTCTTATCTGCCTTGGTTCATTCCCCGTTACTAGATTCAATAGTGAATCTTCCCTTGTTGGGCTTTTTACTTATTGGGTTGGAAATGAGTCCTGTATACATTGTAGGAACTCCATTCATTTATCCCCTTTACCTACCTCTTCTGTCCAATTAATGTCTGGGTAGTTGAAAACCCCCATGATTATTATTCTATGCATTGTACTCAACTCCTTAATTTGTCTTCATATTTTTTCCTCCACCTCCCTTCCACTATTAGGTGGTCTGTAGTCTACACCTGTTACTATGATGATCCTTTATTATCTTTTATCTTTTACTTATGGATTCCATTTTTGTTTTGCTGATAGCTGTGTCCCTTTTTACTGCTGGCATTATGTTATCCCTAATAAGTACTCTACCTTCCCTTTTTCCCTCTCTGTCTTTTCTAAACATATTATACCCTGCACTGTTTAATTTCAAGTCCTGATTGCACTGTAGCCATGGCTTAGTAATCCCTACTATATCTGGTTCCTCCCAGCACATGAATGCCTCCAGCTTCTCCGTTTTATTACTGACATTGTGTGCATTGCTGTACAGACATTTTAACTAATTTTTAATAGGATTTCCTCTCACTTTATGTTTGACCACCTTTTTAGACTCCTGTTCAAAAACTCTATAACTCAATAACTCCCCTGCTCTTCTCCAAAATAGTGCCATGTGATCTTTTACATCCACCTGACAGAGCAGATGGGGCTTTGGTTTAATGTCTCATCCGAGGGAAGCAATATTTGCATAAGTGCTGAAGATAGCAAGGAAATTCAGGGACGATATAATATATTAATTTCCTTTAGTCAAGTTTCACAATTTGAAATGGTATTGTGGAAAGTGTGAATAGAAGCTGGAACCAATTTCAACTCAGAAATGTGCTTGTCTTTGCCTGGATATAAGACAGCTTCCAGACAGTATTGCACTGACTCTGAATTGTCTGGCATCATGTTAACATTTGCATAAAGCTGCTTATTGATAATTTTCTTGTTTTCTTTCAAATGGGTAGAAGAGTAATGAGTTTCTTTCATTCATAAATGGTCCAGGATGTTGGGAGTAAAACTCCTACTGTGCATATTTTCATTCTGTTCCGTAAGATGACATTTATTAAAATTTGCCACATGCCGTGTAGAACAACCTAACAAGGTTGTGTGTGCAATTATTCATAAATATTTGTGTTTAATCTCTTTCTCTCCTCGCTCCTCCCCCAATCATCCAATACTACATACCATTATCTGACTGAAAGAATCAGCAAGGAGATTATCCTTAGGTCAGTGCCTTACTTCTGCAATCGCTGCAGGACTCATGATCCATGTTTATTTTTCTCTATCTATGTGTGGCAGCACCAAGTCGCCACTCAACATCATGTAATGATGAGTCAAGAAGCTCACTGCATTGGTACTTCATATACCAAAGCAATTTGAAAGAGTCATCCTTGGACAACTTTTAAATTGCACATTTCTTCCCAGGGAATATGAATACATGACTTAAAATTGCATCAGCTGTAATTGAACTAGAGAATAGCTTCACAGTCAAATTATCTGGTGGCCATGTTTAGGTCTCACCTGTCTTTCTTATTTTAGACTTTTCAGCTTCAGGATTACACATCACTGTCATTGGTGAATGCCAGCTCCTTCCCAAACATCTACATCTGGCTGTCATATATTGGCTGGAATTTTATGAGTCCTCCAACGACGGGGGGTTGTGGCAAGAGGGCCTGGAAAATTCTTCTTGGAGAGGCCCACCAAAACCTCTGAAGCCGAGAAGTCCCTGCTGCATTTTACCGGCGGTGGCGAGGCCTCAGTGCAGCCCCCCAACCCCTTGCCATTGCAAAATGCAAAACAACTCACCTTAACCCGCCGGCCATCCCATGCCAATATTCCGGCCACCGGACCGAACTCCCACACCTTCAGCGAGGCGTGACATTGGTGGGGAGAAGGGAGGAGTGAAAATTTCAGGGCGGGTTGGCGGGGTGAAGCGTGCAAACCACTCCGATTAGGTGTGGGGATGGTGGAAAGGGTCAAAGGTGCAGAAGCTGCGGAGTGTAAGTGCATAATTTTACAAATTGGTTTTCCATTGGTGTTCGAGAGTGGTTTGATTCCTCCTTTTAACTTTGCAAACTGGAGGAACTTGAAACATTTGTCTCGAGATAAGCTTGGGACTAGATTCTGCCTGTAGTTTTTTTAAGTTTCTAGTGATTGTATTAAAAGAACCTCTACAAAGCTGAAACAAGACTGAACTGCTTCAGGAGTTCCGAAGAAGGGTTACTGACCCAAAACGTTAACTCTGCTTCTCTTTCCACAGATGCTGCCAGACCTGCTGAGTGAATCCAGCATTTCTTGTTTTTGTTTCTGAACTGCTTCATGTTTGTCTCACTATTAGCAAAAGCCAAAAAAAATCTTAAAATAACAAATAAGAGCCCTATAAATTAAATATGTAAGCTCAGGAGGGAAATACTGTGAAAATAGGCAACCACACAGCAGATATTTATCATTGGAGAGTGTAGAACTACTATATACAGTATTCCAAAACCAGCTGACAAGCCTCTTAGAGTAAAATTGCCTCGATATTGCTGGCTGTAATACATCTTGCATTAAACTACGCAGACTCCATTGTGTTCGTAAACCATCAGAAGTCTATGTTCCATCCTTAATTCCACAGAAAGTAGTCTTGTCTTTATACCGATGGTCATAATACTTAAATACTAAAAAGTAATTAATGGTGTGAAATGTTTTGAGATGCTTCTACTTGATAAGCTGTTGTGTAAATGTAGTTTTTTTAGAATTTTGATGACACCCATTGCCAAGCAGTAATTCCATTGAATATTTTGCGATGCAGAATCCTGCAAGATTGTATGATTAAAGCCAACATGCCAGAAACCTGCAAAGGTGAACATCTGTGTCAACAGTAACACACTGCAGACACATTGTGGGGAGAAGAAATTGAACAGCCGATGTCGATGCCAATGCGACAGCACTGTTAGGTGAACTTGCTTGTTTTTATATTCACAGAATCTTTAATGATATCTCTGTGGTGGAAGAGAAATGGCCAAGAAACAAACTTGCTGCAGGCCCATTGAAAGCCTTTGCCATGTCAATAAAATCAAAAACAGAAAACCTGATTAAATCATTTCCTGAGCATCAGTGGAATTTTGGCAGTCAAAACAAGGTTGGGATGCCAGCACCAAGCTTTCAGTCTCACAGCAGCTTAGAGAGTGCCTGCCCCATACATATGCAAAGATAGTATGTTCATTTTGGCACAGTCGTATAACTTAGTCTGCCATATTTTGTTGAACCGTTGTGAGGCGTGGCCAAGGAAACTGGTGAAAGATCAAGAGAGCAATGCATTCCCAAATTCTTATAACTTTTGCCAGCGGAAGTTTTATTACCAATTTTTCCATGACCTCCTATGTGACAAATGTTGGGAGCACTTGAAAACGCAGATAATGGGCTGGGTTTTGATCTCAGTGGTGAACAAACGGTGTAGGCATTCTGTTATTCTTGCCCATAGACTTTCTGTGGGGTTTTGCACTCGAACTTACTGTAAGTTAGTGAGCCATAATGTGCAGAACCCTCTGCAGGCCATTTGAGATCTGTGTGAACAAGGCAAGCAACTTTGTGTCTCCTTAACCAATTAGATTGAAGGATCGTTAATGAACAGCAGAGAGTCTGAACCTGGAATTGTCATAATATTTAAGTCAATGTCAAATCAGGTACAGAAAGAGAAATAAATAGCAGGAAAGAAAGATTAGATTAAGAGAGCGCGAAAAAAGAGACAGAAAGAAAAGGTTTCAAAAAAAGTATTGGTTTTTATTTTTGTTAAATCTGTAACAATTATTAGAATCTGAAGGGTTGAGACTCCACCCTTGTAAAAGTTAGTTTTCAGTACCTGAGAGGAGTTGTTTGGTGGTAATTATAGACTGACCGTGTGGTTGAAAGGGTACTTACTGCAATGGACAAGCCTTAACTTTTTCTGACGAATTTAATTCACACCTATGTGCTAAGTATAGCAACTTCACACTGTTGAATGTATTTGAATGGGAAGCTGTATTTGAATATGGAGCCAGATGCCAAGATGCTTTTTTCGGAAGCTTTTGGAGGAATGTCACGTCTCAGACAGCAACTTCCACATTTCCCTGTTTAACTGTGCCTGTGCAGTCAACAGAGGTTGCTGCACAATTTGCATGTGTTTTTTTTAATTCATTCATGGGATGGGGGTGTCACTGGCTAGGCCAGCATTTATTGCCCATGCCTAAATTCCCTTGAGAAGGTGGCGGTGAGCTGCCTTCTTGAACCACTGCAGTACATGTGAGGTAGGTACACCCATAGTGCTGTTAGGAAGGGAGTTCCAGGATTTTGACCCAGCGACAGTGCAGGAGCGGCTATATAGTTTCAAGTCAGGATGGTGTGTGATTTGGAGGGGAACTTGCAGGTGGTGGTGTTCCCATGCATTTGCTGCCCTTGTCCTTCTAGTTGGCAGACGTTACGGGTTTGGAAGGTGCTATCCAAGGAGCCTTGGTGCATTGCTGCAGTGCATCTTGTAGATGGTACACACTGCTGCCACTGTGCGTCAGTGGTGGAGGGAGTGAATGTTTGTGGATGGGGTGCCAATCAAGCGGGCTGCTTTGTTCTGGATAGTGTCGAGTTTCTTGAGTGTTGTTGGAGCTGCATCCATCCAGGTAAGTGGAGAGTATTCCATCACACTCCTGACTTATGCCTTGTAGATGGTGGACAGGCTTTGGGAAGTCAGGAGGTGAGTTACTCGTCGCAGAATTCCTAGCCTCTGACCTGCTCTTGTAGCCATGGTATTTATATGGCTGCTCCAGTTCAGTTTCTGGTCAATGGTAGTCCCTAGGATGTTGAATGTGGGGGATTCAGCGATGGTAATGCCATTGACTGTCAAGGGGAGATGGTTAGATTCTCTCTTGTTGGAGATGGTCATTGCCTGGCACTTGTGTGGCGTGAATGTTACTTGCCACTTATCAGCCCAAGCCTGGATATTGTCCAGGTCTTGCTGCATTTCTGCACGGACTGCTTCAGTATCTGAGGAGTCGTGAATGGTGCTGAACAATGTGCAATCATCAGCGAATATCCCCATTTCTGACTTTATGGTTGAAGGAAGGTCATTGATGAAGCAGCTGAAGATGGTTGGACCGTGGACACTACCTGAGGAACTCCTGCAGTGATGTCCTGGAGCTCAGATGATTGACCTCCAACAACCACAACCATCTTCCTTTGCGCTAGATATGACTCCAACCAGCGGAGAGTTTTCCCCCTTATTCCCACTGACTTCAGTTTTTCTAGGTCTCCTTAATGTCATACTCAGTCAAATGCTGTCTTGATGTCAAGGGCAGTCACTCTCATCTCACCTGTTGAGTTCAGCTCTTTTGTCCATTTTTGAACCAAAGCTGTAATGAGGTCAGGATCTGAGTAGCCCAGGCGGAACCCAAACTGAGCATTACTGAGCAGGTTATTGCTAAGCAAGGGTCACTTGATGGCACTGTTGATGACACCTTCCATCACTTTACTGATGATTGAGAGTAGACTGATGGGGCGGTAATTGGCCAGATTGGACGTCCTGCTTTTTGTGTACAGGACATACCTGGGCAATTTTCCACATTGCTGGATAGATGCCAGTGTTCTACCTGTACTGGACCAGCTTGGCTAGGGGTGCGGCAAGTTCTGGAGCACAGGTCTTCAGTAATGTTGCCAGAATATTGTCAGGGCCCATAGCCTTTGCAGTATCCAGGACCTTCAGTCATTTCTTGTTATCACGTGGAGTGAATCGAATTGGCTGAAGTCTGGCATCTGTGATGCTGGGGACTTCAGGAGGAGGCCGAGTTGTATCATCAACCTGGCACATCTGGCTGAAGATTGTTGCAAATGCTTCAGCCTTATCTTTGGTACTGTTGTGCTAGGCTCCCCCATCATTGAGGATGGGGATATTTGTGGAGTCACCTCCTCCAGTTAGTTGTTTAATTGTCCACCGCCATTCACGGGAATGGCATTAGACAGGAAATTAGAGATGCATGCGATAAAGGAACATCTGTAATTATGGGTGACTTTAATCTGCATATAAATTGAGCAAATCAAATTAGTCACAATACCGTAGAGGAGGAATTCTTGGAGTCTATACGGGATGGTTTTCTGGACAAATACGTTGAGGAACCAACTAGAGAATAGGCCATCCTAGACTGGGTATTGTGTAATGAGAGAGGAATAATTGACAATCTAGTGGTGTGAGACCCCTTGGGGACGAGCGACCATAATATGATAGAATTCTTCATCAAGATGGAGAGTGACGTAGTTGATTCTGAGACTAGGATCCTGAATCTTAGTAAAGGAAACTACAAAAATATGAGGTGCGAGTTGGCCATGACGGATTAGGAAACATTACTTGAAGGGATGACGGTGGATAGGCAATGGCAAACATTTAAAAAGCGCATGGACGACCTGCAACAATTGTTTATCTCTGTCTGGCGCAAATGTAAAACGGGAAAGGTAGCTAAACCACGGCTTACAAGGGAAATTAGATATAGCATTAGATCCAAGGAAGAGGCATATAAATTTGCCAGGAAAAACAACAGACCTGAGGATTGGGAGCAGTTTGGAGCAAAGGAGGACCAAGGGATTGATTAAGAAGGGGAGAATAGAGTACGAGAGCAAGTTTGCGGGAAACATAAAAACTGACTGTAAAAGTTTCTATAGTTATGTGAAGAGAAAAAAGTTGGTGAAGACATATGCAGGTCCCTTACAGTCAGAAACAGGGGAATTTATTATGGGGAACAAAGAAATGGCTGACCAACTAAATGCATACTTTGGTTCTGTCTTCACAAAGAAGGACACAAATATCATACCAGAAATGTTGGGGAACACAGGGCTTAGGGAGAGAGAGAGGAACTGAAGGAAATCAGTACTAGTAGAGAAATGGTGTTGGGGAAATTGATGGGATTGCAGGCTGATAAATCCCCAGGGCCTGATAATCTACATCCCAGAGTACTTAAGGAAGTGGCCCTAGAAATAGTGGATGCATTGGTGGTCATCTTCCAAGATTCTGTAGACTCTGGAACAGTTCCGACAGATTGGAGGGTGGTTAATGTAACCCCACTATTTAAAAAGGGAGGTAGAGAGAAAGCAGGGAATAATAGACCAGTCAGCCTGATGTCGGTAGTGGGGAAAATTCTCGAGTCCATTATCAAAGATTTTATAGCAGAACACTTAGAGAACAGTGGTAGAATCGGGCAGAGTCAGCATGGATTTACGAAAGGGAAACCATGCTTGACAAATCTACTAGAATTCTTTGAGGATGTAACTAGTAGAGTTGATGAGGGGGAGCCAGTGGTTTTGGTTTATTTGGACTTTCAGAAGGCTTTCGACAAAGTCCCACATAAGAGATTAGCATGTAAAATTAAAGTGCATGGGATTGGGGTTAGTGTATTGCGATGGATAGAAAATTGATTGGTGGACAGGAAACAAAGAGTAGGGATAAGTGGGTCTTTTTCCGAATGGCAAGCAGTGACTAGTGGGGTACCGCAGGGATCGGTGCTCGGACCCCAGATATTCACAATATATATTCATGATTTAGATGAGGGAACTAAATGTAATATCTCCAAATTTGCAGATGACACAAAACTGGGTGGGAGGGTGAGTTGTGAGGAGGATACAAAGAGGCTTCAGGGTGATTTGGACAAGTTGAGGGAGTGGGCTAATGCGTGGCAGATGCAGTAGAATGTGGATAAATGTGAGGTTATCCACTTTGGTAGCAAAAACAGGAAGGCAGATTATTATCTGAACGGCTATAAACTGAGAGAGGGGAATATGCAGCGAGACCTGGGTTTTCCTGTACACCAGTCGCTGAAGGTAAGCATGCAGGTCCAACAGGCGGTAAAAAAAGCAAATGGTATGTTGGCCTTCATAGCGAGAGGGTCTTGCTGCAATTATACAGGGCCTTGGTGAGGCCACACCTGGAATATTGTGTGCAGTTTTGGTCTCCTTATCTGAGGAAGGATGTTCTTGCTATAGAGGGAGTGCAGCGAAGGTTTACCAGACTGATTCCTGGGATGGTGGGACTGACGTATGAGGAGAGATTGAGTCGTTTAGCATTATATTTGCTGGAGTTCATAATAGTGAGGGGGGATCTCGTAGAAACCTATAAAATTCTAACAGGACTTGACAGGGTAGATGCAGGAAGGATGTTCCCAATGGTGGGGGAGTCCAGAACCAGGGGTCATAGCCTAAGGATATGGGGTAAACCTTTCAGGACTGAGATGAGGAGAAATTTCTTCCCCCAGAGAGTGGTGAGTCTGTGGAATTCGCTACCACAGAAAGCAGTTGAGGCCAAAACATTGTATGTTTTCAATAAGGAGTTGGATATAGCTCTTGGGTCTAAAGGTTATGGGGCAAAAGTGGGAAGAGGTTACTGAGTTGGATGATCAGCCATGATCGTCATGAATGATGGAGCAGGCTCAAAGGGCCAAATGGCCTGCTCCTATTTTCTATGTTAATGTGAAGGCAGGACATCATCTACACAAGGACTGTGCAGTGGTCACTCCTACCAATACTGTCATGGACTGATGCATTTGATTTATTTATTGGTACAGCACTGAAACAGGCCCTTCAGCCCACCGAGTCTGTGCCGACCAACAACCACCCATTTATACTAATCCTACATTAATCCCATATTCCCTACTACATCCCCACCATTCTCCTACCACCTACCTACACTCGGGGCAATTTACAATGACCAATTTACTTATCAACCTGCAAGTCTTTGGCTGTGGGAGGAAACGGGAGCACCTAGCGGAAACCCACATGGTCACAGGGAGAACTTGCAAACTCCGCACAGGCAGTACCCAGAACTGAACGCTGGTCGCTGGAGCTGTGAGGCTGTGGTGCTAACCAATGCACCACTGTGCCTCTTTGCAGCAGGCAGATTGGTGAGGACGAAGTCAAGTATGTTTTTCCCTCTTGTTGGTTCCCTCACCAACTGCCACATAGCCAGTCTAGCAGCTACGTCCTTTAGGACTCAGCCAGCTCGGTCAGTAGTGGTGCTACCGAGCCACTCTTGGTGATGGACATTGCAGTCCCCCACCCAGAGTACATTCTGCACCCTTGCTACCCAAAGTGCTCCCTGCAAGTGGTGTTCAACATGAAGGAGTACTGACTCATCAGCTGAGGGAGGGCGGTAGGTGGTAATCAGCAGAAGGTTTCCTTGCCCATGTTTGACCTGATGCCATGAGACTTCATGGGGTCCAGAGACTCCCGGGACAACTCCCTCCTGACTGTATACTAAAGGTGTGCAAAGGAAACCCGTCCCCAGTCCGAATTCCGGACCCGGAAGCCCAACATGACCTGGCCCCAACCCGACACGTGTCGCCGGATCCCGTCGGGGTCGGGTCAGGAAGCAGGCCTTTATATCAGTACATGGGTAAAGGCCGGCTACCCAACCCGACCCCGACAGGTCCCAACGACATGTGTTGGGTTCGGGCCAGGTCAGATCGGACTTCCGGGTCCAGCATTCGGGCTCGGTTGGGTTTCCTTTGCACACCTTTACTGTTTACTACTGTGCCGCTACCTCTGCTGGGTCTGTCCTGCCAGTGGGACAGGACATACATGGGGATGGTGATGGCAGTGTCTGTGACATTGTCTGTAAGATATGATTCCGTGAGTATGACTATGTCAGGCTGTTGCTTGACTAGTCCTTGGGACAGCTCTCCCAACTTTGGCACAAGTCCCCAGATGTTAGTAAGGAGGACTTTGCAGGGTCGACGGAGCTGGGTTTGCCGTTGTCATTTCCGGTGCCTAGGTCGATGCTGGGTGGTCCATCTGGTTTCATTCTTTTTTATTGACTTTGTAGCGGTTAGATACAACTGAGTGCTTGCTAGGCCATTTCAGAGGGCATGTAAGAGTCAACCACATTGTTGTGGGTCTGGAGTCACATGTAGGCGAGACCAGGTAAGGACAGGAGATTTCCTTCCCTAAAGGACATTGGTGAACCAGATGGGTTTTTACAACAATCGACAATGATTTCATGGCCATCATTAGACTAGCTTTTAATTCCAGATTTATTAATTGAATTCAAATTCCAGCAGGATAGGAACGTAAGAAATAGGAGCGGACCATTTGGCCCTTTGAGCCTGCTGTTCCATTCAGTAAGCTCATAGATGATTTTCTACCTCAACTCCAACGTCCCAAACTATCCTCATATACCTTAATTATATCTATCGACCTCTGTCAATATACTCAACAATTGAGCATCCTCAGCTTTCTAGGTAGAGAATTGGAAAGATTCACATCCTTTTGAGTGAAGAAATTTCTTCTCTTTCCATTCCTAAATGGCCAACATCTTATTCTGAGACTGTGACGTGTTCTAGCTTCCCCAGCCAGGGAAAACTTTTTCTCAGTATCTACCTTATGAATTTCATTTGTTTCAATTAGATCACCTCTCATTCTTCTAAACTCTAGGGAATTTAGGCCTAGTCTACACAATCTCTTTGATTGGATGCCTTCCCCTGATCTTACTAAAGTTGTGCCCCTATTGGCATAGGTGCCTGCCATTTCTATGCAAATAAAGGACCTCCTCCTGACCCCAACCATGCCACCAGGGTCCAGGGGTTGTTGGGATTCCCTACCCCCCCCCCCCCCCCCCCCCCACTGTGGATTGTCCCCAATGGCCACCATGTTTAAATGATTTAATAAATTACTTTTTATCCCTCTGGGTTCCAGGCCATGACCCTGACAGAGTAGGGTTAAGAGGCTGAATGATCTACTCTGCTTTCCTTGGTTGGGCCACATGCAGCACTTGGCAGAGAGATATATGTGGTCTCCTTGTGAGGCCAGCGTGCAACCTAATTTCTGGTCCTTCTTGCCGTTGGAGTTACAACAGAAATGTGCTGGAAGGGCCACAGATTTTTTTTTACCCTCATCTTTATTATCCCAGTTGTTTTTATTTTCCTCCTCTCCTGAATGCAGTAACTTATGCCGGGGTATGCCAGCAGCTTTATGGCATTTGATTTAAGTGTATACCCTTAATTGTTTGCTTCCTTTGCAAATCTATCCTTTCACCAATAGCTGCAATGTGTGTTCCATCTTATATATCTTTGCATGAAAGATTTGTACATATATACTATGTATATTCAGTTAATGGTATTATTTCAATACCCATTATAAAAATTGGTTAACATTATATCACCATTTTCTATTTTGTCTGAATGTCTCCTGTTATTTCTAGACCATGGCTTTAGTGTTATAAATAGTTAGAACAAATATGTTGTTTGCCATTTGACACTTTTGGTTCATTTTAAGTTACTTTTAGCATTACTCCCAAATATTCATTGATCTGCTTGTTCCCTTTATCTCCTTATGGATAATGCATGGGTGCCTCCATTTAAGTTTCTGTATTTATATAGATCTCAAGTAGGTCCCAGATTTGTTCAGGTCATGATATTCTGTGTCCCACCTGAAATTTTAATTTCTCACCATTAATTCATTTTAATATTTAATAGGTACTGGAAGATGTAATTAAGAAAGCAAATCACCAGGCATACAAATAGCACAAACTGAAATCAGTATGGTGTCGACCAGAGAACTGCTGAATTACTTCACCTCAATGAGAAAAGTAATTTTATCATTGGCAGGCTTAAATGTTGAAAGTAGCCAACACTTAAAATAACAAGGCATTAATTCAGAAGCATTTTTTGCACCTTGCTTAACACTTAACATTCCTTTATTGATAATACTTGTAGTTATTATACTAGAAAGCCAATCTGCCAAGAACATAAAATTATCATTTTGGGAAAAGGGTCTTTAGTAATTTTTGCATAAATGGGTAATAATTCACCATGCCACATTACCCTTTCTGAAATGTATCATCTTACATGAAGTATTGCATGCTGCTGGTATTTACTTGTGATTGTACTTGTTTCATTGCTGCTGCAGTCTCTTCATTGCTTGTAGAATTAAATTTTTTTAGTTTCCAACCCAGGATATAACTCAAAATAAGAATGAAGCGATAATGACTCACTCCTGCAGCACAATTTGTGTGTGTATCACTGAGACTGATGACTGCTGTGGCATCTCACCCCCAAGGAGTGGTTCAGTGAAACACTGAAATTTGAATTTCAAACAAATTTGACTTTGGAAAAAGTCTATAACAAAGCGGTTATAAATCACAGATAAAAAAGAGCCACAGCTGATTTAAAAGAAACTATAGTTTAGCAACCATGTAAGTCTCACAGTTGACAAATTGTTTTTCCTACATTTTTTCTTTCACACAAATATGCTGCTACCCTTCATGGCTACAATGAGATGTTGGACAAATGGCTCATTAACTACTTTATGTCTTTTGATGCCAATTACTGGTAAAGTAAAAGAGCTTTGTCTTTGTAACGTATACAGTATGCGAAATGCACACAATCTACATAGATCTGTTTTTCTCATTTTAGGCAATTAAAGAAGAGCTTTCACCAATAGTACACCTATTAAAATTAAACACTAACATGTTTATATAACATAATTTAGACAAAAGCTCGGAGCATTTCTGTTGATTTGCTTTACAATGTGACCATGGCAACTGGCATTTATATAACACCTTTTATGTAGAAAGATGGCCAAAAGCATGTCACAGAAGTACAATAAAAAAGACACCAAACTAAAGACGGAGATAATAAGATGAGTGACTAACTACTTAGTAAATTGCTTTGAAGGAGTGTCTTTAAAGATGAGAGGGAAGTGGAGAGGTGGAGGAGTTTAGGGAGGAGATTATAGAACACAGGGCCTATGTGAATGAAGTGGACTGGAGGAGGAGGGGGTGCTCAAGATGGCACAATCAAAAAGAAACAGAAAGGCTTCCATTTATATAATGCCTTTCACAACCTCAGGATATCCCAAAGCGCTTTCTAGCCAATGAAGTATTTTGAAGTGTAGTCAGTAATGTAGGAACCATGACAGCCAATTTGTGCACAGCAAGCTCCCACAAATAGCAATTTGATGTGATAATGACAAGATAATCTGTTTTAGTGATGTTGATTGAGGGATAAATATTCGCCAGAACATCAGGGATATCTTCCCTGTTCTTCTTTGAAATAGTGTCATGGGATCTTTTACGTCCAGCTGAGAGAGCAGACAGCTTCTTTTTTTAAGGGAGTAGGGGACTCATAAGACGCCACAATCAAAAGAGAGTTCTGGGGTGGGGTGGAAGGGGTCGCAGACATAGGGGGTGGGATTTTTGTTTGATTGAGACGGCAGGATTGGATGGATGGTTGTTTAAATCCACCCCTCGGTTGGCGTGCCACTTTCACAATGGGAAACCAGCACAGTCCAAGTTTAAAATGTTATCTTTATGCCAGGTTGCTGGATAGATTATGTATATCTGATTTATCTCAGAGCATTTCAGATATCTTCTTCTTTGGCCTCCTTGTCTCGAGAGACAATGGGTAAGTGCCTGGAGGTGGTCAGTGGTTGGTGAAGCAGTGCCTGGAGTGGCTATAAAGGCCAATTCTAGAGTGACAGACCTTTCCAGAGCTGCTGCAGATAAAATTGGTTGCCGGGGCTGTTACACAGTTGGCTCTCCCGTTGCGCTTGTGTCTTTTTTCCTGCCAACTGCTAAGTCTCTTCGACTTGCCACACATTAGCCCTGCCTTTATGGCTGCCCGCCAGCTCTGGCGATCACTGGCAACTGACTCCCACGACTTGTGATCAATGTCACAGGACTTCATGTCGCGTTTGCAGACGTCTTTAAAGCGGAGACATGGACGGCCGGTGGGTCTGATACCAGTGACGAGCTCACTGTACAATGTGTCCTTGGGGATCCTGCCATCTTCCATGCGGCTCACATGGCTAAGCCATCTTAAGCGCCACTGGCTCAGTAGGGTGTATATGCTGGGGATGTTGGCTGCCTGGAGGACTTATGTGTTGGAGATACGGTCCTGCCACCCGATGCCAAGGATTCTCCGGAGGCAGCGAAGATGGAATGAATTGAGAAGTCGCTCTTGGCTGACACACATATTTATATGATCACACTTGTATTAAATCACCAACTGGTTTATTTATAGCCCTCTAAAATGTATCAGTTCTTGCAAGATCTCAGTTCAATGTCTTCACAGAGCAGTCAGTGTGTTTTCTGTAGAAGGTTCTAGCTCTGTCTTTTAGTTTCAGTTTTAACTCTTAAGCTCCACCCATTGGGTTAAGCAATCAAATACAGTGAACACAGATAAGTGGACAGACTAATACAATCAAACCCAGATCAATCAAACATTACATTTTTCCACCTTTTGACTAAAGACATTATTTTTGAATTAAAGTATTCTAAACAATAAGTATATGTTCATCAAATTATTTCTTAGTGTTCTTCCTGCTTGTTTTCTGTAAGTACAGAAATAATCTTTGAGATTGGAAGGTCCCTTAGGTCAGCGATTAAATTTACGAAGTTAAGGTTGTGGATTTGTTTGATCAGCTTGATGAGGTGGATGATCAATATCACTCATAGGAAAAGGAAATTTATCCTCATAACCACTATCTTCAAAATATCCTGGTCTACTCCCTATCAAACATCTTGCATTCCACTTGGTGGTGTCATCCAACAGATAAGCATTGGTACCGAGCAACTGTTTAATCTGCTTTGGACCTGATACTGATGAAGCAAGTTTGTGGTTGCAATTTGGCCATTTGATTCGAACCCAGTCTCCAACTTTAAATTGAGATTCCCTTACGCCTGTACGTTTGTCACCTTGTCGCTTTGCAATTTCATTTGCTTTCGCTCTGACATTCTCGCTAACTGGTAGTGATGGCTTAAGAATTGTCAGTGGCATGCGAAGGTTACGACCTATCATAAGTTCGGCTGGTGTCTTTCCGGTCAGAGAGTGTGGGGTGGAACGATATGTGTGGAATAGGATGTGAATGGATTGTTCGAATGTTTTCCCCTCTGACATACTAGCTTTCAGACTTTCCTTTATCACCCTGTTGAATCGTTCAACACCACCATTCGATTGTTGTGATGTGACGTCAGATGGTGATGAATTCCGTAACCTGCTAGGAACTCCATGGATTGACTTGAAACAAACTGAGGTCCATTGTCTGTAGTGATAGTCTGCGGCCAACCCCATTGTGTAAATAACTTGTCCAGAATGTCAATGACCGATGTGGTTGTAATGGAATTTGTTGTAGCAATTTCTGGCCATTTGCTGTGCAGATCATGAACAAGCAAAAAAACGTTAATTCCTAGGGGCTGTTTGCACTTATCCAAAAATATCAACTTGGAGTCGTTGCCATGGTTTTATTGGCCCTGGTCAGTTGTAGAAGTGAGGGACACAGTTTAACAGATTTTTTCACTGAGTGTACAAGCTACGCAGTTCCTAATGGACTCTTCTATACAGTGATCTATTCCTGGCCACCAGACTGCTTCACAGGATCATTGTTTCATCTTAACAACACCGGGATTTACTTCCTGGGCAAGATGCAATACACGTTGCTGTAATGCCTTTAAGATAACTGCCCGAGCTCCAGGTGCAATACAGTTATCACCAAACAATGCGAGTTCATTGTGTATGCTGTAAAACGGGATCAGTTCTTCCCCTATATCACGAGGCCACTTAGATTTGAGGTACTAACTTACTTGCTGCAGTATGTTGTCTGCTGCTGACTCTGCCTCCAACTCCTCTCGTGTAACAAGATTCGTGGTCATGCACGAAATCACTGCAATCATGTAGTCTTCAATGTTGTAAGTTGCTTTGCTGTCGCTAACACTATCTGCGACAGCATTGCGGCTAAGCATATCCGCTACTCGGTTGCGTGAACCTGCAAGGTACTCGACCTCGAAGTTATACTGTTGTAGATGATCTGACCATCTGTAAATGCATAGAGGTCGATGATCTGATCCTGGCATAGCTAACAATGTAGTCAACACTTGGTGCTCGGTGCGAAGAGTAAACTTTCTACCAAAAAGATACATGTATCAATGTTCATATGCATAGATGCAGGCTAGTGCTTCCTGCTCTCCATTAGAATATTTACGTGCAGTTTCCAACAACGAGCATGACGCATAAGCTATTGGTTGTTCACATCCATCAATGGACTGTGAGAGTATAGCTCCAATTGCAGTTCCCGATGCATCTGTTGTGACATACGTTTCCACATATGGGCTGAAATGCGCGAGGCCAGATCAATCAAACACTACATCAAAGGCTGCAACGGGAGCCAGAAGAGGCAATCTTCCCAAATTGCTTAAAAGACCAGAAACCTCTTAACAAGGTGTGGGATCCACACAAGATCCCAACCATGACAGGGAGGAGGAGGCCGTGACACAGCAGAGAGCGAGCTGGATTGGCAGGACAGCAGCAAGAGGCACCGTTGAAGAGGGAAGGCATAGAGAAGGACCTCATTCACAGGCAAACCACTGTGCTCAGTGAGCAGAATTATCTTTCATTTCTCTGCACTCTGAACAAGAGCATTTTGGAGGGGGTCATGGGGTGGGGGGGTGGGGGAGACCAGATGGGTCCTTCTGCCTATGGGTCTCATGTTCATGACAGGGGGATTCAGGAAGACCCCATATTCCAATGGAAAGGAAGCACATAAGAGGAAATTGTATCGATCTGCTCCAAGCTTAGTCTGACCAGTGATGAGGAGCAGCATCTGCAGGATGAGAGGCAGGCGCCTGGGTAACTGGGGTGCAACGTTGAGGAACAAAGGGTAGGAAGGAAACAGAGGTGACACCTTCATCATAGATCCACTACCATAGGAGAAGCAGCCTGGACATGGTGGAGCCTCAGCACCGCAGAACACTGTGCCTGTTCAGGCAGATAGTTGCTGACCTGTGTGCCCTTGTTGAGAAATTTCTGTTTCAGCCAAAGAGGTGATCACATGACATACCTGCCTGTGTAATTCTGAGTTTGTAAATTGTGTCTCAGGAAGAAAGACAGTAACTGAACTCCAAGAAGGAAGATCTCTCTCTCCTGTTTCCCTCTCCAGCAAAGTCCCAGGAAGGCCTGGACTGCAGTAAACCTCAAATCTACAGATCCTGACAGTCATCAACAAGGAGGATGGATAAAGTCTCTCTTCGGCTTTCCGGAACCAGGCAAGCAAGCCTGAATTGTGCATGTGGCCCAGTGAGGGTTTCAAGACTTTAACTTCAACTAAGAACACTGAAACTCAGTATTTGAATTCCATTTATTATGGACTTTACTTCAACCTCTCAACTGTTTTTCCCCTCTGTATCTATTTGTGAGTGTGTGTGCCTCTTGTATGCATGTAAGCATTTTTTTTTGTAATTTTAACCGGTTTAGAATGATAAAGTTAATAAACTTACATCATTCTTGTTTAAACTCAAGGAAACCTGCCTGATTGGTTCATTTACAATTATAATTAGAGGAACAGTGAGCAGGGGCTCACTGAGGTGGTAAGCTTTGTGTTAAAAGAATAAACCTTGTTGCGGTCAAACCAGAGAAGGGGTGAAAGGGGAGCCTGAGACCCCTTCCTCACCTGATCGTAACACCAGTGAATCAACGAATTAAAACTCTTGCCTGCTACTTACATCCCACACAGCCTTCTGGCTCACATAAATAGTTAGCCCATCCTCATATTCAATCCCAAGATACTGAGTACTGAGTAGGAGAATAAAAATATATTTATGCATATACTGCTCACTTCCTGTAAGAGTAACATTTATTTCCTGTCTCATCACTTTAAATAAGTATATGGTTGGAAATAGTGCTCTGGAAGTGGGTGCGTTTCCCAGTATGTCAATGAATCAAGTGGGAAATCTGTTCATGTGAGATTTGGTAGATAAAAAACCCGGGCTTGTTTTTTTGACATAACGTGTGAATTTTTATGGAGGACCCAAAGCCACAAAATTAAAATTGGGGCCTATATTCCAGGAAATTCATTGGTGGTTTAGTATAATACAGCAATATGCTGGACTGTAGGAAGTACGTTTGTTTAGAATTAGTTCAGTAGATTTCTTGATAGTATAGAATATAATTAGCATATGTTGACATGAAATAAACATTTTTGCCATTAGCTAGAAAATTACATTTATTCATTATTTTCTTGAACTTTTAAATGCCAACTTTAAGTTAACTGAAAAAAATAATCAAGCAAAAAGTACTTATATGTTAAAATACTCAAATTCAAACTTAAGCATAGAGACCAAAAAAAGGAAAATTCTTTGCATTTGAGCCCAATATGTCAGAAATATTTCTCCAAAGGCTCAGATTTCATCAATAACTATGTAGGATTGCAGATACCAAGTTCCAGAAATGATTTTAGGCTGAATTTTGGCCAAGAAAAGCAAAATAAAAACCTTGTTACTCTCCTCACAATAAATGTTCTGATGTAAGTTGTTAAGGTAGTTCTAATATGCTATTTTGGGGATCTCTGAAATGAAATTACTGAACATTTTGCAGTAATACAGACAGTATGGAAAATAGAAAGTGAAAACACATATAGTCACATTCAAACAGTACATTCATTACAATGAAGATATTTGCATTGTGATTTTGAGATTTCCCCATAAATAATAGCACATACCAAAAATTCAGAGAGATTTTTCCCTGCCTGCTGTTCTTTGGTTTACACAACATTTGAAATTAAGTAGCTGTACTTAGAGCAACCTACTAGCAACATCTCAGTCTGAGGAATGTTCTCATGGCAAACTACTCTGGATAAAAAAATTTGGATTTGGAACTTGCTGTACAAATGCAGTAAATTTACTCCCGTATAGGCATGTCAGATGTCTTTATATCTGTAATAAATCTAGCAGATTTACAACCAATCATTACAAGATTCAGTTTAAATAAAGATTCTTCGAAGGGAGTTTTTTCAACAACAAGTATTGCATCCAGTCTGGTCACCACACTTTAGGAAGGATGTGAGAGTCCTTGAGAGGGTGCAGAGGAGATTTACTATAATGGTTCCTGGGATGGGGGATTTTAGTTACAAGGTTAGATTGGAAAAGCTGGGGTTGTTCTCCTTAGAGCAAAGAAGATTGAGGGGAGATTTAGTAGAGCAGTACAAGATTATGACAGGCTTAGATAAGTTAGACCAGGGAAAACTGTTCCCATTAACTACTGGTACAAGGACTAGGGAACACAGATTGAAGGTTTTGGGCAAAAGATGCAGGGGAAATATGAGGAAGAGCTTTTTTACGCAACAGGTATAATGACCTGGAACTCGCTGCCCACAAGGTCGGTGAAAGTGGAGACAATCAATGACTTCAAAAGGAAACCGGATGGCCACTTGAAGGAAACAAACTTACAGGGCCACGGGGATTGAGCAGGGCAGTGGATTGACTGATAGCTCAGTGGAGAGCTGGCATAGACACAATGGGTTGAATGTCCTCCTTCTGTGCCGTAAATGACTCTATGACTCAATGTAAATTTGATACCTCATGGGATGCTTCCTCTCAACAGAACTACTGGGCCTGAAAATAAAAGAAACCATTTCCAATTGCCTTTGTTGATTTAAATCTTGAACAAATCGTAAGTAATTTTATTAAATGCTTTTGAGTTAGAATCATCGAATGATGTAGCACACAAGTAGGCCGTCCATACTCTATTGCCTATGCTGGCTCTTTAAAACAGCTATGCAATTAGTCCCATTCCCTTGTCCTTTCCCCAAAGCCCTGCAGATTTTTCCCTTCCAAATATTGGTCCAATGCGATGTTGAAACTTATTATTGAATCTACTTCCATCACCCTTTCAGGCAGCGTGTTCCAGATCATAACAACACGCTGTGTAAAAAAAAAATCCTCACTTCACCTCTGATTTAGTAGAGGATTGGCGTACTTGGTGGTAAAATTAATGTTAATTCCTGGCTTGCAATACTAATTTGTTTTCTGTTTGTGATGGGCAGGAATATAAATCATTGTTTTATTAAATTTGTCAATAAAAGTAAAAGCACCAAAGTATGCAGAAGTGTTTGTGTTATTAATATGCTAGAATATACATCATCCAGACTGTAAAAGAAAGGGAACCTAGTAATTATTCAAGAACGTTTACATATTCTGACTCTGACTGTGCAGTCCTGAGCAGTAACATAAAATCCATGAGTGCATTTCCACCACAGCTGAGACTTGTCTGAGTAGGATGGACCTATACTCTCTGGAGTTTAGAAGAATGAGAGATGATCTCAGTGAAACAAATAAGATTCTGAGAAGGCTTTATAGGATTGATGCAGGAAGGCTTTTTCCCCGGCTGGAGAGTCTAGCATGAGGGGAGATAGTCTCAGGCTAAGGGGTGGGTGCTTTAGCACTGAGGTAAGGTGAAATTTCTTCACTCAGAGGGTTGTGAATCTTTGGAATTCTCTTTCTCAGAGGGCTGTAGATGTTAAGCTGTTGAGTATAGTCAGGCTGAGATCAATAGACTTTTGGACTCTAATGGAATTAAGGATTATAGGGATTGGGCAATAAAATGGAGTTGAGGCCAAAAATCAGCCATGATCCTATTCAATGGAAGAGCATGCTCGATGGGCCATATGGCCTACTCCTGCTCCAATTTCTTATGTTCTTATGAAATTAGTAGGTAAGAAAGAACTTGCATTTATATAGTGCCTTTCACAACACCCCACACATTTTACAGCCAATTAAGTATTAATGAAGGGTAGTCACTATTGTAATGTAGGAAACACAGAAGCCAATTTGCACGTGAGTTCCCACAAACTGAAATATGATATTGACCAAATAATCTGTTTTAGTTACATTGGTTTGGGGATAAATATTGGCCAGGACACCAGGGGAAATCCTTTACTGTTCTTCAAAATCATGCCAAGGATCTTTTACACCCACCTGGGAAGACAGATAGGGCCTATTGCTTTAACTTCTCATCCAAAAGTACTGCACTGGAGTGTCAACCTAGATTTTGTTTTGTGCTCCAGTCTCTGGAGTGGGATATGTATCCACAACCTTCTTTATTCAGTGGCACGAGTGCTACCAATGGAACCACAGCTGACACCAGTCTATAGTATAGATAGTACCTCATTTATAATGCTTAATTTCTAAATGGCTAGAATTCACATCACCCTGACAAAGAGAGAGCCCTGTGCAAAACCCTCGCTCAGTATGTAAAAATAATAATGTCTGAGTGAGTGGAGGAGAGAATCACTGTTCTCTAAATATTTAAATTGTTAGGTGCCCAGGAGGTCATAGAGTCATTTACAGCATAGAAAGAGGTCATTTGGCCCATTGAATCCATGCCGGCTCTCCATAGAGCAATCCAGTCAGTCCCACTTCCCCAGTCGATTACTATAGCCCTACAAGTTTATTTCCTTCAAGTGGCCTTATGAAATCATTGATTGTCTCCGCTTCCACCACCCTCCAGGTCATTAGCACTTGCTGTGTATAATGGTTCTTTCACACATTTCCCCTGCATCTCTTGCCCAAAACCTTAAATCTCTGTCTCCCAGTTCTTGTACCATCAGTTAATGGGAACAGTTTATTTTCTTGTGTAACTTGCCTGTCATAATCTTGTACACCTCTACCAAATCTCCCCTCAATCTCCTTTACTTTGGGAAGAACAACCCCAGCTTTTCCAACCTAGCCTGGTAACTAAAATCCCCCATTCCTGAAACCATTCTGATAAATCTCCTCTGCACCCTTTCAAGGACTGTCACATCTTTCCTAAAGTGTGGTGACCAGAATTGGATGCAATACCCTAGTTGGGGCGTAACCAGCACTTTACAAAGATTCAGCATAACGTCCCTGCATTTTTACTCTATACCTCTCTTTATGAAGCCCAAGATCCCATATGCTTTACTAACCACTCCCGCAATATGCCCTGCCACCTTCAAAGATCGATGCACATGCACCCCCAGGTCCCTCTGTTCCTGCACACTCTTTGGAACTGTGCCATTAAGTCTGTAATGCTTTCTATCCCTTCTGTCAAAATGCATCATCTCACACTTGCCTATATTAAATTCCATCAGCCTCTTGTCTGTCCATTCTGCTAGCCTATCTTTGTTATTTAGTTCATACCATCCTCACTACCACTCCTCCAAATTTGGTATCATCAGCAAATTTCGAAATTCTACACTGTAATCCAAGATCCAAGTCATTTATATATAGCAAAAAAAGCAGTGGTCCTAGCACTGTCCTTTGGGGAATACCACTGTCTACCATCTTGCAGTCTGAAAAATAATCATTTACCATGACTCACTGTTTTCTGCCCTTGAGCCAATGTGTTATCCAGTTGGACACAGACCTTCCTATTCCATGAGCCTTAGTTTTGTTAACCAGCCTTTTATGTGGTACTTTATCAAATGCTTTCTTAAAATCCATATAGACAGCATCCACCACATTCCCTTCATCAGCCTTCTCTGTTACTTCATCCCCCCAAAGAACGCAATTAGATTAGAAACATAAAACATAGAAACATAGTAAGTTTACAGCACAGAAGGAGGCCACCTGGCCCGTCGGTTTTGCGCCAAAAAAATAGAGCTGCCCAGCGAAATCTCACTTTCTAGTATTTGGTCCATAGCCCTGCAGGTTACGGCACATCAGGTGCACATCCAGGCAACTTTTAAATGAGTTGAGGGTTTCTGCCTCTACAATCCTTTCAGGCAGTGAGTTCCAGACCCCGATCACCCTCTGGGTGAATTTCTTTTCCTCATCTCCCCTCTAATCCTTCTACCAATCACTTTAAATCTATGTTCCCTAGTCACTGACCTCTCTGCTAAGGTAAATAGGCTCTTCCCAGCCACTCTATCCAGGACCCTCACAATTTTGTACATCTTCCCTCAGCCTCCTTTGTTTCAAGGAGAACAACCCCAATCTATCCAATCTTTCCTCATAGCTGCAAATTTCCAGTCCTGGCAACATTCTTGTAAATCTCCTCTGTACCCTCTCCAGTGCAATTACAACCCTTCTGTAATGTGGTGACCAGAACTGCACACATTACTCAAGTTGTGGCCTAACCAATGAGTTATATAGTTCCATCATAAACACCCCACTCATATTCTATACCTCGACTAATAAAGGAAATGATTCCATATGTCTTTTACTAACCCATGCTGGCTACCCTTATTTAACTCAAACCACTCCAAGTGCCTGTTGATTTTTTTCCCTGATTATTGTTTTGAAAACCTTCCCCACCACTGATGTTAAACTAACAGGCCTGTAGTTGCTAGAACTGTCCTTACACCCTTTCTTGAATAAGGGCATTGTGATGTTCTTGGGACTAAACAGTAAGATTCAGCCAGAGTTAGTAAGAGACAGAACTGCTGAACATACTATTAAAACATGGATTCCTTTTGTTATTATTCCAGACTCCCTGTGCTGGCATATGTGCATATGGTAGCCATAAATGGACAAATGCACAATGCTATTTTCAACACACCTCAACCCTCCCATTTTTAGTAGATGAGAGACATAGCATGTTTTAATGGTTTGTTTCTGAAAGTATAAATAATAAACTTAAGCATAGCTTGAACATTCAAGATCACCAAGTAACACGATTACATATTCTAACTTTTGTATTAATTTAACAATACACTAAGTCATCTACAATGAGATGAAAGATCTGTTCATCAACTGACAATAGTTCACTTCATTACGACTGAGGCAGGAGGAGTGCACTGTTTATTCTAGTTCCACTTCACCACGGGTCACGGCATATATTTAAATTTTTTCCCACTTACCGATATGGTCAATCATAGACTCTATTTTTATCCCAGAATAAAACGCACCAACCAGGTTTCTTTGATAAACAACAAAGTTATCAGTTTATTATAAAACAAGTCTTAACCAGTAATGAAGTAAAGCATAAACACGCAGATTGAGTTATTAAAGTTCCTTTTTTACCTTAGTCCCTCACACTACACACATATACCAGTTAACCGGAAAAAAAGGGATTTTTGTTTTTAGAGCTCGATTACAGACAAAAAAACACTCGGACTGAATATTTGCTCATTCTTGAAGAAACAGCAGATGAGATATGTTTTCCAAAACTGGCATACAGTCTGGCCTCTGAGTACACGTAGACGGGTCACTGAGAACTTTTAGAACTATTCTTTTCTGGCGGTATTGAGAATTAATTTAGCAGGCTTTTCTTTAAAGAAAGGAGACGAGATGAGTTGACACAGTGGGCTTCTCAGGGTCTTTTAGAGAGGTGCTAGAAAGTTGAGCTGGGTTGTGGTCTTTTCTCCTTCCTTGGGAATTCTCTTCTCTCCTTGGAAGTTCTCGTCTCTCCTTGGAAGCTCTCTCCCTTTTTATACAGTTCAACCCCAACTAAAAAAAATTCAAAAGTGAAACCGACAACAGGAGGTCAACCTTTTGACCTCCATCAATCTTCACCTGTCACTTCTTTGTAAACAACTTCTCCAGGTGTCCAAAGTTCTCTGTTGTTTATTGAGCTGGAAGTCAGGTGGTTTCCAGGAAAGGCTTGTTGTTGCTGGAAGTCAGGTGGTTTCAGGAAAGGCTTGCTTTCCTCAAAAGACCTCTCAGTGCCCCTTTTAAAAAACATTTCCAGGGACTGTTTTTCAAAGTCAAGTGGCCTTTACGTTGACCCCCTTTGAAAACCGCAAAGTTTAACATTTCTTCAATCTTTCAAAAATGAAACCTCAAAAAATATATTTAACAAAACACAGAGGCACTTTCGTAAAAACATGGTAGACATTTTATCTCATGAGTAGGATATCATCTGACATCAGGTATAGCCTCATTTAACTCGTGTTCCTCATCTGAAATATCAGTGTCAAAATCAAATTCAATGATTACAAATGGTGTTTTCAGTGCTTTGACGAATGACGTGTTTCATGTGATGATTTGCGAAATGCGCTTAGCAGTGATTATTGATCCTTTTGTGTTGGTCACAGCAAATGGTTGCATGTCATAATGTTTGTTTGCTTTCTAGCATGACCATCACATTTCACAAGTACTTTATCTCCTGGCTTTCGCAGTGTAACTCTAAATTTCATGTTTTGCTCTGTGTTTACTTCCTGCTGTTCTCAATCATGTTCACATACGTGTTGATCATTAGCTCCACAGGGTAGCTCAGAAAGACATATGCGCATAAGATGTGCAAAGATGGGTGTATTTGGAGGTTTTCCAGTAGTCGAGTGAGGAGTCGCTCTGTAATTATGAAGAAAGCGATATAACTCTTGTTCCACGACTTTCTCTCATCTGTAGCTGTACGTATCACTTTTTTCAAGGCATGCATAACTCTCTTGACTTCTCCATTAGCTCCTAGCCAATGGATGTGATTTTTTGATGAGTGAAACCTAGGTAGTTCGCAAATTTACTGAACTCATTGCTGTTGAATGGGGTCCATTGCCACTTCTTACCGTTTGAGGGATTTCAAACAAGGCGAAAATCTGGTCCAGCTTTGGGATGATTGCTTTTGTGAAAGTTGACATAACTAATTCCACGATTGGGAATCTGCTGAAGTCAACAGTGATTGTAAGCAGGTGTTCACCGGTGGGCAAATCTGCAAAATCTATGCTAATTTCAATCCATAGTCCTGGAGGTAGTTCAGACATCTTGAGGGGATCACAGGGATTTGACATTGTGTTTGCTTGACATGGCAAACACTGATTGATTTTGTGCTCTACCATTTCCTGGGAACCATACCTTTTCCCTAAGGAGTTGTTTATTTTTGATAATTCCCTGGTGACAGTCATGTGCTATATTGACAACACATTCCCTCAACAGGTGTGGAATGACAATACAGTTGCTGTGTAAAAAAGATCAGATGCGATTGTAATGGTGAGCTCATTCCAAGCACTGTGAAGACACTGCAGTGTGTGAGCAATTTCATTTGTAGATGCTGTCTAGATCATGTCTTTCCAGTTTCGTGATTCCATAGCTGTCATGCATAGTTGCAATGCTGCATCTTGTTTTGTTTCCGCTTTGATGTTAGCTAGTTTTAGCGACTTTGGCACCACATTTAGGTAGTTAAGATGTTGTTCGGCAACCTTTTCCTCATGACTAGTAGGTAATGGATGTCACGAAAAATAGTTCGCTAGGTTGAGCTTGCCTGACTGATACTCAACATGAAACTCGTACTCTTGTAGTTTGAATATCCAATGCTCTATTTGAGTGGCTGGTTTGCTATGTGGATTGTTGAACAAGTTCACTAGTGGTCTATGATCAGTTACTAATTCAAATTTGCTTCCATACAAGTAGTGATGAAAGTGTAAGATACCCCATGTAATTGAGAGGGTTTCTCTCTCTGTGAATAACATTGCTGTATGGGTGTTAACAGTCTGCTTGCCATCGCAACGATTGACGGGTTACCTGTCTTGTCTTTCTGTACGAGAACTGCACCTAAGCAAACTGGGTTTGCATCCATGACTAGCTGGGTGGTTTTCTCCGGGTCGAAGTAGGTATTTGTGCAACTTGCTGACAACCGCCATTTGATCTGTTGCACCACTTGTTAGTGTGATTTAGTCCACTCCCACTTGGTGGTCTGTTTGGTCAGATCACATAGGGGGGCAGATAGCGTAGTGAGATCAGGAATGAAGCGACTCCAGTACGTGATGAGTCCTAACAGACTCCGGACTTCCTGCATTTGTAGGATCCGCAGCGTTTCCTATGGCTTCAACTAAGTAAATCAGGTGACATTCCTCCACCACTGAACACATGACCGAAGAATTCAGTTCTGCTATCATTGAACAAGCACTTGTCTTGTTACATTTTCTGAGATATTGTAGGTATGCATGTAGGTGTGTCTCAAGTTCACTTTCACTGCGACCGTATATGAAAATGTCATCACTGATGTTCAGCATGCCTTCCTTGCTTGAAGTGCAGATTGAATCCTGTGCTGAAATACCTCAGCTGCTGAGCTGACTCCAAAGTTGAAGCTCTTGCATTGAAAAAGTCCAATATGAGTGGAGAATACAGTAAGATATCTCGATTCTTCTGCAAGCTCAATTTGATGGTAGCCTGCATCGAGGTCAAGTTTAGCAAAATGTTTATTTATTTATTTAGAGATACAGCGCTGAAACAGGCCCTTCGGCCCACTGAGTCTGTGCCGACCAACAACCACCCGTTTATACTAATCCTATATTCCCTACCACATCCCCACCATTCTCCTACCACCTACCTACACTAGGGGCAATTTACAATAGCCAATTTACCTATCAACCTGCAAGTCTTTGGCTGTGGAAGGAAACCGGAGCACCCGGCAGAAACCCACGCAGTCACAGGGAGAACTTGCAAACTCCGTACAGGCAGTACCCAGAACGGAATCCGGGTCGCTGGAGCTGTGAGGCTGCGGTGCTAACCACTGTGCCACTGTGCCGCCCAAATGGTGTTTAGCACCATTCACTTTCTCTATTATGTCATTGATTGTCAAGCGCCTTTCCCATTGTATGGCGTGGTTTGGTGATCACATATCAACGCAGATTCTATTCTGGTTCTCACTCTTGGGTTTCTTGACAACTTTTATAGGTGAAACCCAAGGGTTAGGCTCATCCCCAACTTTCTCAGTAATGTCAAGGTCAAGAAGATGCTGATGTCCCTTCTCTGTCTGTTTCCTGACATGAAATAGCATTCGTTGCCATTGATGTGCAACTGGGGGCACATTTGGGTCTACATGGGGAGATGGTGGCGTAGTGGTAATGTCACTGAACTAGTAATCCAGTGACCTAGGCTAATGTCCTGGGGGCATGGGTTCAAATCCCGCTGTGACAGCTGGTGGAATGTAAATTCAATTAATACATTTTTAAAAATCAATTAATTAGTAAAAATCTGAATCAAAAAATTGAATGCTAGTCTCAGTAATGGTGTCATGGAATTATCCTCGATTGTCACAAAAACCCGTCTGGTTCAATAATGTCCTTTAGGGAAGGAAATCTGCCGTGCTTACCTGGTCTGGCCTATGTGTGACTCCAGACCCACAGCAATGTGGTTGACTCTGCCAGCATTAATGCGCGTATGTGCATCCTGACATCACCATGCACTGATATAACTGCGCACTAACATCACCACGCCTTCTGATGTCACCACGCATACTGATGTCACAATGGGGCAAGTGAGCGGCAAGGACGGGGTCAAGTGAGTGGCGAGCCAGGGGTGGAGCGAGCGAGAGGAGGTGGTGGTGGCTTGTGATATTTTTCCTTTATCAGAAGTAGCTCTCACTAAAGAGAAGGTTGGCGACCCCTGTTCCAGTGTCTTTGAATGAGACTGGCATTTCAAAAGTCCTGAGAATGTTCAGCAGTTTGTTACTGTTGTAAGGGAAAATTCTGATATTCCCTGGTTTGCAGAGAATGGGGCAATCCTGAAGTTTGCTGAATGTTTTGTCTCCCATGACATTAACAGATGCTCCTCTATCTATGAGAGCATCTATGTCCAGCAGCCAATGCTCACTGTCACACGTGGCTGGTTGCTGCATCCAAGAGAGAGCACAAAAGTATATTCAGGGTCATCCTCCTGTACTTTGGCTACATTCTCTCGCCCTTTTGCTGTGATATCCAGACATATCACTCTTCTGTTGGTATTGGTCTAAGTAGTTGATTTTGCTGATGAGCAACAAACATGAGGAAAGTAGTTGGGTTTTCCACAAGCTTTACACTGTGGACACTCTGTCTAGTGTGGGTAAGCACTACCACAGTGGAAACATTCTTTGGGCAAGTCGTAACTCTGTTTGTGAAACTGCTGTTGTTGATTTTCAGGTGGTTTCCTGGCATGTGAGCGATGAACGATGTTTACAGAAGTTGAAATTGGAGAGTGGTAGTTACTGTTGGCAGCCTCAAATGGTTAACTAAAAAAGTTAAAGATAGTATCAAACTTAAAGAAAAACATATAATTGCACAAAGATGGGTAGCAGGTCAGAAGATTGGACAGAATATAAAAAACAGCAAAGAATGACTAAAAGTTTAATAAGGAGGGAAAAATTGGAGTATGAGAGAAAGCTGGCTACAAATATAAAAACAGATAGTAAGAGTTTCCATAGATATTTTAAAAAGAGTTAACAAAATGAGTGCTGGTCCTATAGAAAGTGAGTCTGGGGAATTAATGATGGAAAATAAGGAGATGGCAGATGAATTGAGCAGGTATTTTGCATTGGTCTTCACCATAGAGGATACATGTAACGTCCCAGAAATATCTGTAAATCAGGAAATGGAAGGGAGGGAGGAACTCAAGAAAATTACAATCACCAGGGAAATCTTACTGAGCAAATTGTTGGAGCTGCAGGCTGACAAGTTCCCGGGTCCTGATGGACTTCATCCTAGGGTGTTAAAAGAAGTGGCTAGTGAGATAGTTGATGGGTTGGTTTTAATTTTCCAAAATTCCCAAGATACTGGGAAGGTTCTATTAGATTGGAAAATAGCAAATGTAACTCCTTTATTCAAAAAGGGAGGGAGACTGAAAGCAGGAAACTCCAGGCCAGTTAGCTTAACATCTGTCTGAGGGAAAATGTTAGAAGCTATTATTAAAGACATTATAGCAGGGCACTTAGAAAAAATCAAGGTAATCAGGCAGAGTCAACATGGTTTTGTGAAAGGGAAATCACATTTAACCAATTTATTGGAGTTCTTTGAAGAAGTAACATGTGCTGTGGATAAATGGGAACCAGTTGATGTACTGTACTTGGATTTCCAGAAGGCGCCACATCAAAGTTTATTGCGGAAAATAAAAGTTTATGGTGTAGGAGCTAACATTTTGGCCTGGATAGAAGATTGGCTAGCTGACAGGAAACAGAGAGTAGGCATAAAGGGATCATTTTCTGGTTGGCAAGATGTAACGAATGGTGTGCCACAAGGATCTGTGCTGGGGCCTCCAGTTCTTACAATTTATATAAATGACTTGGATGAAGGGACCGAAGGTATGATTGCTAAATTTGCTGATGACTCAAAGATAGTTTTAGTTTTTAGTTTTAGGTAGGAAAGTAAGTTGTGAAGAGGACATAAGGAGGCTACAAAGTGATATAGTTAGGGTAAGTGAGTGGGCAAAGACCTGGCAAATGGAGTATAATGTGGGAAAATGTGAAATTGTCCATTTTGGCAGGAAGAATAAAAAAGAAGCATCTTATCTAAATGGTGAGAGATTGCCGAGCTCTGAGATGCAGAGGGATCTGGGTCTCCTATTGCAAAAGGTTAGTATGAAGGGAAAGCAAGTAATTAGGAAAGCTACTGGAATGTTATCATTT
The DNA here is from genome assembly GCF_036365525.1 of Heterodontus francisci. NCBI lineage: Eukaryota > Metazoa > Chordata > Chondrichthyes > Heterodontiformes > Heterodontidae > Heterodontus > Heterodontus francisci. The sequence continues at coordinate 85,697,529 of NC_090373.1, forward strand.
ATTATGAGGGGAATTGAATACAAAAGTAGGGAGGTTATGCTTCAGTTATACAGGGCATTGGTGAGACCTCATCTGGAGTACTATATACAGTATTAGTCTCCTTATTTAAGGAAGGATGTAAATGCATTGGAAGCAGTTCAGAGAAGGTTTACTAGACTAATACCTGGAATGGGCGGGTTGTCTTATGAGGAAAGGTTGGATAGGCTAGGCTTGTATCCACTGGAGTGTAGAAGAGTAAGAGGGGACTTGATTGAAACATATAAGATTCGGAGGAGCCTTGACAGGGTGGATGAGGAAAGGATTAAGTATTCCAGCCTTGCCCTGTGCCTGTAAGCATATGTTACCCTCTTTGTCCCTAATAGGCCTCTTTCCATTTCTTAATACCTGCTTACTATTGACATGCCAGTAGAGGATTTTTGGGGTCCCTTTTATGTTGACTGCCATTCTATTCTCATATTCTGTCTTTGCCAGTCTTATTTTCCTCTTTACTTCCCCTCTCAACTTATTCTATTTGGCCTGGTTCTCAATTGAATAATTCACCTGGCATGCATCATACACCCTCTTTTTTGTTTCATCATAATCTCTATCTCCCTCATCATCCAAGGAGCCCTGTTCTTGGTTCTCTTACCTCTGCCCTTGTGGGCATCTACCTAGCCTGTAGTTGAACCATCTCTTCCTTAATGATAACCCATTGTTCTGTTACAGTTTTGCCAGTCAGTCTTTGGTTCAATTTTATCCTGGCTAGATCCCTTCCCATCACATTGAAATTAGCCCTCTTCCAATTTAGCCGTTCTACCTTATATTGTTCCTTGCTTTTCTGCATTATGAGTCTAAACCTTATGATACAATGATTACTCTTATCCAAGTGCTCCCCCCAGATACTTGGTCCACTTGGTCCACCTCATTTCCCAGCACCAGATCCAGCAAATGCCTCCTTTCTAGTTGGGCCAAGAACATACTGATCAAGGAAGTCCAACAGGTCCAACAGGATGTCATGTGGAGTCTTGCTTGCATCACTCCAGGTGGAACCCTGAGTGGACCACAAACTGTTTGTCAATGCAACAAGTAACACCAATAAAATACTAAGCATGGTCCTGTACAACGTGTTTCCTCAATTAAATGAGATTACATTAAACATAAGAAAAATGTATATGTGGAAGGCCAGTGGAACAATAATGCATGATGGGATGCAGGTTTGATTCTCTGTTGTACGAAGTTTCTGAACTCAGTTACAAAAGCAAACTACTGCAGATGCTTGAAATCTGAAGTAAAAACAGAAAATGCTGGAAATACTCAGCAGGTCAGGCAGCATCTGTGGAGAAAGAAACAGAGTTAACATTGCAAGACCTTTTGTCAGAACTTGGAAATAATAGCGATGTAATAGTTTTTAAGCAAGTGAAAGCAGGGAGGGTGGGAAAAAGAACAAAAGGAATGTCTGTGATAGGGTAGAAGACAGGAGAGATTAAATGACAGAAGATTCATGGTGCAAGGTCAAAGGGAGTGATAATGAGACAAGTAAAGAAACAAAAGATGTGTCTAGAGGAGCTGTCAATTGCAGAATGTTGAACAGCTGCTGTCCAAAAGCAGACAAAAAAAGAGAAACAAGAGAGAAAAGCCAAAAAAGCAAAGAAAAAAGAAACAAAATGGGGACAGAGATTACGATCTAAAATTGTTGAACTCAGCATTTAGCACGGAAGGCTGTAAAGTGCTTAGTTGAAAGATGACGTGCTGTTCCTCAAGCTTATGTTGAGCTTCATTAGAACACTGCAGGAGGCAGGGAACAGAAAGGTCAGAGTGGGAACAAGGTGGAAAATTAATATGAGAATAGACTGGAAGCTCAGGGTCACTGAGCGGCAGTGTTCGGCAAAGTGGTCACCTAATCTGCATTTGGTCTCTCCACTGTAGAGGAGATCAGTTGTCCTTCTGCAGGAAGCCACTCAGTCAAGGCCAGGCTCCTCCCTGCAAAGAAGTGGGAAAATAAAGTGTGGAGCCACTGTGTCCTGACCTGTTTTTCACTTCTTCTGCTGTATTCCTACCAGATTTATCTTGGGAAAGTACTATGGAAGGCTATGAAATATTGGGTCCTTTAACTTGATCCTGTGCTGACAGAATTCCTGATGTGTTGTAAGCTGGGAGCGAAACAAAAGAGCACATTCCTTTTTATTATTGCTTATATACTGCACTAGGAATTTGTACAGAATCTGCTGAATCTTGCAATGGCATCATTAAAGAAATCAATCTCCGAGAACTTTAGAAGTTTACAGCACAGCAGAGCCATTCAGTCCATCATATGTTTCCTACATTACAACAGTGACTACACTTCAAAAGTACTTCATTGGCTGTAAAGCTGTTTGAGATGTCCGGTGGTCGTGAAAGGCGCTTTATAAATGCAAGTCTTTCTCTCTTTTGGATATGAATGTCACAGGTGGAGAAACCTGAACTGTCTCAATAACAGCAAGTGGCTGAAATTGTGATTTTTAGCTTAAATATAAACTATATATATTGTATGAGATAATAGATATCATTAAAGTAACATTAATGCAGTCATGTATTCTCTGTATTTAAATGGTGTTCCAGCCAAGTACTCACTGAAGTTCTCAGTGAGGTGTCAATTAGGTGCAGGTCTACGGTTTATCAAATTTATTTATTTTTTTAAAATAAAATACATGCCCCTTAACAGTCCTCTCCCCTTATAGCATTCAGTCGCTATGGACGTTTTGATTGCTCGTTTCTCAATTTCTCAACCTTCGCAATTTTTATATACTTTCTATAGAACTTTTGAACTAAAAATGCAGTAAATACTAATACCAATGAGAAATAGCATTCTTTATTCACCATACATATTTGTAACCACCTGACACTATCTATATTACCTACTTGATCATAGTTGCCTGGGTAGTGGTTTGTGTTATCATTGTTCAAATGTGGATTCTTAGAAATCCCTCTTGGCCATGAAGACATTGCAAAAGAAAAACATTCAGGATTTATGGACTATCCTATCAAAATGTCCATAATAAATTAATGTTTCTTTGAGGGCTATCATATGAAGTATTCAGCAGGAGCAAATATTTTCTACAATCATTCATTAAACACTGCACAAAATGGCTGTGTTGTTTAAGCCTGCGAAGTTAATACATAAAATTTATATATTTATATGTAAAAGTATATGTAAAAGTAAATGCATAGATCTTTTTTGTTCTCGGGATGCAGTGATACTGGAAAGACTACACTTATTGCCCATCTCTAGTTGCCCTGAGAAAGTGGTGGTGGGCCTTCTTGAACCGTTTCAGTTCTTATGCTGAAGGTGTTCCGACAATAGTGTTAGGTAGGAAAATTCTGCAACATTGAGCCAAGTGACTGGCACAGGAACTTGTAGATGATGGCATTACCACACATTGCTGCTCCTGTCCTTCTCAGTTGTAGAGATCATGGAGATGATCCTGTGCATCCTAAATACTGCAGTCACAATACACTCATTATAGTGGAGTTGACACTGTACTCATAGAAACATAGAAAAGTAGGAGCAGGAGAAGGCCATTCGGCCCTTCGAACCTGCTCTGCCATTCAATACGATCATGGCTGATCATCCAAACTCAGTAACCTGTTCCTGCTTTCTCCCCATATCCCTTGATCCCATTAGCCCCAAGAACTATATCTAACTCTTTCTTGAATATATTTAATGGTTTGGTCTCAACTGCTTTCCGTGGTAGAGAATTCCACAGGTTCACCACTCTCTGGGTGAAGAAATCTTTCCTCATCTCAGTTCTAAATGGCTTACCCCTTATCCTTAGACTGTGACCCCTGATCCTGGACTCCCCTGCCATCGGGAACATCCTTCCTGCATCTAGTCTGTCCAGTCCTGTTAGAGTTTTGTAGGTTTCTATGAGATCACCTCTCATTCTTCTAAACTTGAGCGAATACAAGCCTAATCGACCCAATCTCTCTTCATACATCAGTCCTGCCATCCCAGGAATCAGTCAGGTGAACCTTCGCTGCACTTCCTCCACAGCAAGAACATCCTTCCTCAGATAAGGAGACCAAAACTGCACACAATACTCCAGATGTGGTCTCACCAAGGCCTTGTATAATTGCAGCAAGTCATCCTTGTTCCTGTACTCAAATTCTCTCGCTATTAAGGCTATACCATTTGCCTTCTTAACTGCCTGCTGCACCTGCATGCTTACTTTCAGCGATTGGTGCACAAGGACACCCAGGTCTCGCTGCACCTCCCCCTTTCCCAATCTATCGCCTTTCAGATAATAATCTGCCATTCTGTTTTTGCCACCAAAGTGGCTAACCTCACATTTAAGCACATTATACTGCATCTGCCATGTATTTGCCCAATCACTCAACCTGTCCAAATCACACTGGAGCTTCTCTGCATCCTCCTCATAGCTCCCATTCCCACCCAGCTTTGTGTCATCTGCAAACTTGGATATATTATATTTAATTCCCTCATCTATATCATTAATATATATTGTGAATAGCTGGGGTCCTAGCACTGATCCCTGCAGTACCCCACTAGTCATTGCCTGACACTCGGAAAAAGACCCGTTTATTCTGATTCTTTAGCACCTTTCACAATCATAGAAAGATACAGCACAGAAGGCAGCCTGATTGTGCCTGTGCCAGCTCTTTGGTAGAGTTATTCAACTAGTCCCACTCTCCTAGTCTTTTCCATAGCCCTGCAATTTTTTTCTTTCAAATATTTATCCAAGTTCATGATGTCCCAATGTGCTTTACAGCCAATGAAATACTTTTGAAATGAGATCACAATTGTAATTGTAAGGAATATTACCACATTAGAACAAAATGCTGGTGAGCTGGTTATTGGTGAATATTTTTCATTTGATTGTTCTGTTGTTGACTTCTTCCATCACTTTATTGATGATTGGGAAGAGGCTATTTGGCAATAATTTGTCCTTGTGATTTAGCCTGTTTTTGTGGATGTGCCACACCTGAGTGATCTTCCATATTATCAGGTTGATGTCAGTGTTATAGCTGTTCTGAAACAATTTGGGTAGGGGAGCAACTAGATCTGGTGCTCAGGTGGAGTGTTGACAGGGCCTTGCTGTGCCCAGTGCATTCAGTTCTTTCTTAATGCCATGTGGAGTGAACCAGTGTAGAAGGAATACTTCAAATTTATTCACATAAACTTACAGGTAAAGCAATGCACAGTTATTGCATTGTTATTAAAGTATTAACATTGAATATATACAGAAAATGAGTCCACATAGATTTTATATAGAAGGTAGTTGATGCCAATTTTTCACAACTGTGGATATGACCCCTGGAGCTGAGTATATTAATAAGTTGTGAAGATGAAATGGTGCTGCATGTCAGCCACCCTATTTATTCTGTTACGTGCTGAGAAATGTCAGCATTTTCCTTCCTATTACATTCACCATCATATTTAAAACTAGACTTAATGTGGATACTTGCTGTACCTGGCACAGCGCCTTGATGCAGTGAGACACCTGTCATTGCCAAAACATGTTCCTACAACTGTGGGCTCATGAAATTTAGATTCACATGAAGGTGAATTTCATTCCAGATCTGCAAATGGAAAGTTTTATTGAGCCCATGCCCCCCACCAGCCACAGCCACAATACGATTTCTCCCTTTTACTGAAGGATGGGTCCTTGACAAGAATACATCCACCGGGGAATCCTTCGAAAGCACACAGCTAGCTCCTCCAATGGCTCAGCTGCGAACTGCATTGAGCTTGGAAAGTACCCATGTTTGAGCCCCAGTCTGTCCTAGGTTAGTTGATTACAATAGAGATGGTTCAGGTGGTTTCAGTGTTTATGAGCTAGTAAAGAACGTCCTGACTGCTATTCAGTGCTGCAAACAGTGTGTGTGTGGAGAGTGAATGAGAACTGAATTGAGCTCTGCTGTGATGCCTCCGCTGATAGAACCATGCTCAGCCAGCACACATGATAGCAAACCTCAGCGCAAAAATCAGTCTCCAGGAGAGGTTGGGTGGACATTAACAGCTGGAAAAAATTCTAAAAACAGCAACCTTCAGATTTCTTTCTGAGAACATCGATGCTTGAATTTATGAGGAAGACTCAATTTCATATTTTTATGCTTCAGTTAAATCCATTCACAGATAATTATTTTTGCTTGAGCTCAACCATACAGCATAAAATGTGCATCTGAAAAAGTAGCCACTCTTGAAAGTTGTTCACATATCACAGGGTACATGAAATGAAATTGCTGGGTAGCTGAGAAAAGAAAAACTTTCAGGTAGATTTTAAATGGAAGTGGTTCTCTGGGGTGGGGGGTGGCAGGGGATTGGTGTGAAGGGGGTGCAAAAAGCACCAGCTGTCATAAATTTCAGGCTAGGTGTATTTTAACTCACAGGCCTCATTAATATTTGATCGGTGGGCTTCCTACCTGAATATCATTGGGCACAGGCAGCTCACCCACTCACTACCCGCCATCATCTCCAGCAGGTCTCCAAAGCCCTATTTAAAGTGCTCTCAAATTTTCTCCAGTGAATGCATTTCATGCTCACCCATCCTCTGCACCTAACAATACCTGACTGGATTTAAAATTGTTTTCTTAAATAAAATTTTTAAGCTGTTCTGTAATTTTACTGATGGCTTCCAGCATATAGTATATGTTTAAATTAAGTTTTTCTAATTCATTCGTGGGACGTGGGTGCCACTGACAAGGGCAGCATTTATTGCCCATCCCTAATTGCCCTTGAGAAGGTGATGGTGAGCTTTTGTCTTGAACCACTGCAGTCCATCTCATGTCGGTACACCAACAGTGCTGTTCGGGAGTTCTCGGATTTTGACCCCGTGACAATGAAGGAACAACGATATTGTTCCAAGTCAGGATGGTGCGTGCCCATGACCCTCCTGCCTTTGTCCTTGTAGGTGGTAGAGGTCACGGGTTTAGAAGGTGCTGTCAAAGGAGCCTTGGCGAATTGCGGCAGTGCATCTGCTAGATGGTACACACTGCTGCCACTGTGCACCAGAGGGAGTGACTGTTTAAGGTGGTGAATAGGGTGCCAATCAAATAGGCTGCTTTGTCCTGGAGGGTGTCAAGTTTCTTGAGTGTTGTTGGAGCTGCACTGATCCAGGCAAGTAGAGAATATTCCATTATACTCCTGACTTGTGTCTTGTAGCTGGTGGAAAGGATGTGGGGAGTCAGGAGATGAGTTACTCTTCCCAGAATACCCAGGTTTTATACGGTTGGTCCAGTTAAGTTTCTGGTCAATGGTAACCCCCAGGAGATTGGTGGTGGGGGATTCAGTGGTGGTAATGCCATTGAATGTCAAGGGAAGGTTGTTAGATTCTTTGTTATTGGAGATGGTCATGGCCTGGCACTTTAATGGCATGAATGTTACTTGCCACGTATCATCCCAAGCCTGAATGTTGTCCAGCTCTTGCTGCATGTGGACACCGACTGCTTCATTATCTGAGGAGTTACAAATGAGGGTGATGATGAGGGAGTAACATTAATACTCATGACATTGACCAAAAATTATTATAGGAGAACAGCACTGGAGAGGGAGCACTGTGAATCTGAAATATTATGGCAAAAGTGGTGTAAAGGTGTACCTGCAACTGCTACTTATTTGGTAAAATATCATCACACTAGTACAAAATTACAACCACAGGTTTATGTGTCTTTAAATCTGTGTAAGGTGTGACTAAAGGATTTGATGATGATGAGTGCCCCTTAGCTTTTATGTTTAATTTCTACTGCAAAAACACAATCAGCAGTTTGAGAGCCACTCTGTGAATCTCGGGAATAGACATTCCATCCAACCAGAAGTGTGAAGTGTTTGGCTCCATTGAAATCAAATGAGACAGGAAGTCTTTGTGGAATATTTATGCTAGCCAGAACTGATTGCATACATAGTTGGTCTTTTTACAGAGCAATTGAAAGCCATTAGCCTTTGTAATGCACTCCCTGCTGAACGGTTGGTCTACAATCTACAACCACAGAATTTCCCCACGTGGGAGTATTTGCCCATGTTCATTTTAACCAGAATTTCCCATAGTCAATAGATAATTGCCTTTTAAATCAGCAAAACTGTTCCATATTTTTGAAATAGCAGGGAATGAAAAAGCCTTTATATCAAAACCCATGTTGTGGAGATGACTCAGGAAAATTCCCATGGCAATAATCCAAGGAAGTCAGTAATCAGGAAGCTCCTAACTACTGGAAAGAAACATGGTATATTGCCTCCTTGATGGATTCAGAATTCATTACCAATAGGATGTGAAGCCTTATGGTGAAAGCTCTCCGCCAAGCCAGAGAAGTTATGTATTTAATAAGTCTGAACAGTTGATGGCGAGGTAATAGACCCAAACCACAAACAAGGATTGAACCCCAAATCTTCTATTTATAAAACCAACACTTCACCACTTCGCCACCTTGTCTGGCAGCTCACCACTACTTTCTCGAGGGCGATTAGAGATGGGAAATAAATGCTGGCCTTGTTAGCAATGCTGACATCCCATGAAAGAATTTTTAAAAAAAGTTTTTGTTCTATTTCTAATTATTTGTGGCTCACTCCTTCACACAGTGTAAAGAATGTTTATGAATTTAGTGCCATTATTTTCTAAATCTAAACCCAAATGGCAGCTCAGCAGGGCACGGGTGGGACCAAGAGCAAATAATGGGAATGTGGTTTGCCAGAACTCTGACATAATCTTTCAAATGACATGTAAAAGATCCATTAGATTCATTTATCTCTTCAAGAGAAGAGGTTTTAACCATGAAGCAAATAAAGACTGCGGCAGTTTAATTTCTCTGTTTTCCTGCTTCGAGACCAGCACCCGATGAGGGAAGTGCACACAGGCTACTTTCCAATTCTCATACTGAAAAAAAGATGTGGGAACCACAGTGCAAAAGCACTTGAAGTGAAAACTTACCCACCCTCCAAAGAAAACATACTAGAAGAGTTTGCATGTTATATATCACATCTGCATCTCAAATGTAACTAAACAAATATAATTTTGCTTGAGCTGAGGATTCAGGGGAGGAAATTGTTTTTGGACCCCTGTTTATTCATTTTCTTAGCCTTGTTAAATCCTTGCTTACTGTGTGGGCAGCTGTCCTGGTGCTCTCAGGACTATTGTCTTCTTTGAGGAAGACACAAGAATAGTCCATGAGAGCAGCAGTTCTTAGGAAAGGGCTGAATTTTCCTGGTTGGGTCACGATCCCAATGTCAGCCTCAATTCCGGGTCAGGAACCCGGAAGTTGCAGTGGCAGGGTGCCGGTCATGATCTTCCCGGAGGCAGCCAGTTAAAAAGCCTCTGGGAGCCCCATCCACTCAAGGCCAGCAGGCGGACCAGAGAATCTGCAGGCCCAATAGGAGGGCCAGCAGACCCACCAGTTGAAGTGGGCTCAAAATGGAGGTGCTCTGTGCAACATCAGGGCAAATAAAAAATCCCACATGGCACACAGCTGTCAACGTAGAGGGTTAGCTCCTCCACAGCATGGGTTGTGGCTGTGGTCGTCCAGTGGGTTCATGCTGGGGTTGTTGAGTGGAGGCGTCAATGGCCCCGCGCCTGCTGTTAGGGAGCCTCCAAGCTACCGCCAGCCTGCCAACTCAGCGGGGGGCCAATCCGATGCTGAGAGGATCCCAGCGGCATCCTCACCCTGTCCCCAAAAGGGCCATTAATTGGGATAATTGGTTATCTGCTGCCAGAATTTGCTCCTTGCCCCATCTCCAGACCCGCCTCTGCGCGGAGCCGGCAAAACTCAGCCCAAAGAATCAGAAAGCAATGGGGGATTGGAGAAGTTGCCTGAGAAACTAGGCTTAGAGTGACTGCCTACAAATCAACTACATGGCAAAGGATTTCAAATATGGAAAATGATGCAGCAGATTTTCTAATTCAGTTATATTGCTTTGGTGGCTCTTGTTATTATAGTCCATTAGTTAGTATGTTAAGATAGTGTGTTTGATAGAATAAGAATAATCATTTGAATATATGTTTATGCAAATATATACATTATCACAGGAAGTGATGTATTATCACATGTTGTAGCCATAATTGCTCAGTTAGTAGCATACGTAAGCAGAAGCAGCTGCCCAATGAAGCTGTGTTCAATCTCGATGCCAGCCTTTTGACTGTATTTGTATTAGTCTAAAGCTCCAGATAATAGAACAGCTTTTAGACACTTTTCTGCCACAAGTGATGGTGGATATTGAAGAGGCCTGCCAAAATTTGGGCAGGCATATTTAAGGTAGTCAGCAATAATAGTGCCATTGTACAACAACAACATCTATTTATATAGTGTCAAAATGTTGCAAGGTGCTTCACAGGGGCATTATAAAATGAAATATGACACTGAGCCATATAATGAGATATTAGATCGGATGACTGAAAGCTTGCTCAAAGACGTAGGTTTTAAGGAGCGTCTTAAGGGAGGAAAGCAAGGTACAGAGGTGGAGAGGTGTAGGAAGCTTGGAGTCTAGACAATTGAAGGTATGGTTGCCAATAGTGGAGTGATTAAAATCAAGGATGTTCGAGATAGCAGAATTAGCGGAGCGCAAATACCTTGGAGGGTTGTGGAGCTGGAGGAGATTACAAAGATAGGGAGGGTCAAGACCATGGAGGGAATTTGCAAACAAGGATGAGAATTCTAAAAATGAGGTGTTGTTTAACTGGGAGTCAGTGTAGGTCAGCAAGGGCTGATGAGCAAATGGGACTTTCTGTGATTAGGACATGGGCAGCAGAGTTTTCGATGACCTCAAGTTTACGGAGAGTAGAATGTGGAATGCTAGCCAGGGGTGCATTGGAATAGTCAAGTCGAGAGGTAACAACGGCAAGGATGAGATTTTAGTAGCAGCTGAGCTGAGACGGGGCGGAGTCGGGCGATGTTACGGAGGCAGAAATAGACTTTCTTAGTGATAGTGTGAATATGTGGTTGGAAGCTCAGTTTGGGGTCAAGTATGACACAAAGGTTGTGATCAGTTTGGTTTAGCCTCAGGCTGTTGTCAGGGAGAGGGATGGAGTCAGTGGCTAGGGAACTGAGTTTGTGGTTTGGACTTGTGTACTGCTGAAATTTCCACTGACAGCTTTTACTATGCCCTGTTTTGTAGCTTGAAGCATGGAGAGCTTGGACTATCATCAAAGGTGCTTGAGTATTAAATTATGTGACTTTGTTTACACACTTAAAACAGTGACATAATTTACCCGTGGCACTGCTCGAGTAAAAATTCCATTTGTATCATATTGTCAGGTTTGAAACATTTAAGTATTGATTAAATTTCAAAGCTATTGGTGCACAAGAAGGCTAAAAGACATGATTAGAGACCAAACCTGTGAGTGCTATAACAAACATTATTTGCTGCTACTGAAATTGGATTGAGTAACACCAACATCAGGAGACATCATGTGTCAGACGCAGTATAAGGTGAGCATTGTACTGGCATTACAGACATGACATAGTGCTGGCACTACAGACATGACTTCCGTGAATATAATACAATTCACACTAGCATACACATCTGGAAGAATCGTGGTGCTTCTTATCCAGTTCTAGGAATTGGTCAGTTTTGGCAGTACATTAGGAAATTCTGTTGGCTCATTGTTTCCTCTCTCTATATCATACATTGTTTAAATTTGGCAGGCTTCTGTGTATATGTACCCACTGCACCCAGTAGAGCACAAAATATATAACCTTTGTGAGCAAAGCAGCTGGGCAAATTATGATAGGAAAAATGAATCCGTGCTTTATATTAGAACAAACAAGACCTATTTAAAAGATAACAATCGATATCAAGTCATTTATTTTCTGTCAGATCCTTTAATCAGGGCATAGGGTGAAACCTGTTTTATTGAGCAATTCTGTTTTCATTACTAAGGGTCAAAGCACATAAGTGTGTCTTAAAGAAAAAAGATACAGAGAAATCACATAAGTGGACATCAGAACATGTAGCTTGTAATATGAATGAAAAAACCTGATAAAGTAATAAGTGGGTTATGGAAGTGTTATAAGCTGGGTATTCTTCTGTTTTCATTTTGTATTCTGTTTAATAGAACTTGTGATTTTAACGGAGCGCTTTGCTTTAGTTTACACCTGAGCCAGGTTTTCTAGGATGAAAATACAGTTTTAAACAGCTGTTTGTAATTACAGCTTTTTCTTGCGATTGATTCGATTTTATATTTTACCATTTTTTTTTGTCCATTTTGTCCCTCCAATTTTCTCCCAATCCCTTCTAAGGACACGAATTCAAATGCTCAGCCACAAACGTTTCAGTACCTCAACCTTCAAGATATTCATCATACACGAGTCTAGGTTATGAAGGCTGACAGGCTATTTAACGTAGGGGACATAACAGCCAAGCCTGATTCTGTTCTCAGCTGATAACCACATATGGGAAGTTACAGAACCAAAAAGGTTTGCAGCACAGAAGGCGGCCATTCAGCTCATCGAGTCTGTACCAACTCTCTGCTGGAGCAATTCGAATCTGATCTACTGCCCTGCTCTTTCCATATAGCCCTGTATATTCCCCGACTTAAAATATTTATTCACTTTTTTCTTTGAAGGTACAATGGGATAGAACTTAGACCTAGCTGCATCCATTTTACGGACCTAAAACAGGTGCAGCAAGGCCCAATTTCAGAGACCAACATCCTGCGCACACGGACACCTGAAAAATGCCTGACCAGAAATTCGGTGGAGCCATTTTTCAGGGGTCCCTAGTGGACACCTAAAACAAGCATTAGGGATCTTGCATATGCAAATAAGGGACCTAATGTCTGTTTTCGGCCCCCTTGCCAAAATTAGTCTGTGATGAGCTTTGCAGGAGTTGGACCTGCCCCACTCAGAATTCTTCAGTGGCTACTGTGACCTAAGCAGCGCCCACCAATAAAGGTGAGTTTTTAAACACCTTCCCCCACCTCCCACCCACCCATTCTCCTTCCATTCCCAGTACCCCAATGTTTACCTGGGGACCACTGCTGGAAAAGTAGGTAGTGCGAAAATCGAACCAGAAGAAAGGGCAAGCAGCTTTTGCAAACACAATTGTCTCTCCAGCAACCTTCCCAGATTATTTGATGAGGCCAGAAGCCAAGTGTGAATAAATTTCCACCTAATGGGTCTCAAGCTCAAACACTTCCTGTTGCTGCCCTGGCTGAGATCAGTCAATTTTGGGCAGACTGGAGATTGATCCTGGGAGTCTTTCTGCTCTTCATAGTTCAGTTCAACAGTGGGCAGTGAATTTACTAACTGAGTTATGGGAGGAACTTATTTTCTAACTTTTAATTCAATGTTTGTTGCATTGCTGGTTGGAGCAATAATTGAAACTTACTCACCACTCGCGTGTAAACCAGGAGATATAGAATCATAGAGTGGTTACAAGCACAGAAGGAGCTCCATGCCAGCTCTCTGCAAGCTAGTTCCACTGTCCTGCCCTTTCCCTGGAGCCCTGCAAATCTTCTCTCTACAGGTGCTTATCCAATTCCCCTTTGAAACCCATGATTGAATCTGCCTCACACTTCTGCAGCTGTCAATCTGGTCAACCACTCCCTCATATCCACCTTTCTTGCCCTTGTCCCGATTAAAATGTTTAGGGGTAGAAATTTATCTCCTACACTGAAGAAATTCCAATGGAGCTCGATGTAAGCTAGAGGAACAGCACCTCATCTTTCGATTTACCACTTTACAGCCTTCCGGACTCAACATTGAATTCAGCAATTGCAGATCATAATCTCTGCCCCCTTTTTTTTTTGGATAACAACTATTGGTGATGATTCTTCTATTTCCATTTACACCTACTCTAGACCCATCTTTTGTATCCTTACTTGTCCCATCATCATCCCTTTTGTCATTTAATCTCTCCTGCATTCCACCCTTTCACAGATCTTCCATTTTGTTGTACAACCCCTCCCCATTTTCCCTGCCTCTGTTCTTGTTTAAAACCTGTTGCATCTCCAACTTTTTCCAACTCTGATGAAAGGTCATTGACCTGAAACGTTAACTCTGTTTCACTCTCCACAGATGCTGCCAGACCTGCTAAGTATTTCCAGCATTTTCTGTTTTTGTTGCTCTATCCCCAACCTCCCTTTGTTTTCCAAAGATCTTGAACATGCCTATCATTGCCAGTCACCATGGCCAGCATTTTACGTCCCCCCTCCTCCCTCGGGATGGTCTGAAAGGCAGCAGGGAACATAAAATCGAATGAGAGGTGGGGAGCATCATGCCCATTGCCTACCTGCCCCTGTTGCTATTTGGACCGGCTGAGTGAGTGGGCAGAACATAGCCGATGGAATATAACGTGGATAAGTGTGGTTATCCACTTTCGTAGGAGGAACGGAGGTGCAGAGTATTTCTTAAATGGTGAGAGATTGGAAAGTGTTCATGTCCAAAGGAACCTACGTGTCCTTGTTCATAAGTCACTAAAAGCTAGCATGCAGGTGCAGCAAGCAATTAGGAAGGCAAATGGTATGTTAGCCTTTATCACAAGAGGACTTGAGTAAAGGAGTAAAGAAGTTTTGCTTCAGTTGTATAGAGCATTGGTGAGGCTGCACCTGGAATATTTGGCTGGATTCTACAGAGCCCTCGAAGTTGGGATCCGTGGTAGGGGGTGCCTGAAGATGACCCCGGATGAGGACTGCCACGGACCTCAATGCCAGCAGGGCCCATCCTGTTATTGCTGGCGGCGATGAAGCCTCGTGGCAGACCCCTCACCACTCGGCGATGGGACTGCAATTTAAATATTTAAATAAATTAAAATACCTGCATTAATTAGTCTCCCATTGCCTCCTAAGGTACCGCCATGATCTTCACCCCGGCGGCCGGCACTGCCGCACCTTCAGATCCCTGTCTGGGGAAATTTGGCACAACACTGGCAGGGAGGGGGAGGAGGTATGTTTCTCAGTGTGAGGGGAAAAGGGCACAGTGGCGCAGTGGTTAGCACCGCAGCCTCACAGCTCCAGCGACCCGGGTTCAATTCTGGGTACTGCCTGTGTGGAGTTTGCAAGTTCTCCCTGTGACCGCGTGGGTTTTCGCCGGGTGCTCCGGTTTCCTCCCACAGCCAAAGACTTGCAGGTTGATAGGTAAATTGGCCATTATAAATTGCCCCTAGTATAGGTAGGTGGTAGGGGAATATAGGGAAGGTGGGGATGTGGTAGGAATATGGGATTAGTGTAGGATTAGTATAAATGGGTGGTTGATGGTCGGCACAGACTCGGTGGGCCGAAGGGTCTGTTTCAGTGCTGTATCTCTAAATAAATAAAAAATAAAATAACATCTTGGGTGTAGGGGATGGTGGGAAGTGTTATAGTTTAAATTTTGTGCAGTTCTTGTGCAGGGGGGTGGGGGGGAAAGGTCAGATGATAAAGGTAAGTGTTTTGGGGGGAAAGGGCAAATAATTAATTGTTATTGGGTGGGTGGGAGAGGGGCAAAAGAAATGTATTTATTTAATTTCATTAATTCTTTCTTTAAATATTTAAATTTCCCAGTAGGGCTGACAGCCCTTTAAAAATGGCATCAGCACCTGCGCACAGGCAGCTGACGCCATTCCCAGGGATGGACAGCCCATACCCTCCATGTGATCGGAGGGGGCGGATGCAGCCCGCCCGGCTATTTAAATGAGCCATCGTGCTTGGAATCGCGGTGGCTCTTTAGTGTCATTTTTTCCGGCTGGCTTATAACATGCAGCCCATTGTGTGCAGTTCTGGTCCCCTTGCCCAAGGAAGGATATAGTTGCCATATAGGGAGTGCAGCAGAGGTTCACCAGACTGATTCTTGGGATGGTGGGATTCTCCTATGAGGAGAGATTGAGGAGACTGGGTGTATATTCTCTGGTTTAGAAGAATGAGAAGTGATCTGGTAGAAACTTTAAAAATTCTTAAAGAGATAGACAGGGTAGATGCAGAAAGGATGTTTCCCTTGGCTCTGGAGTCTAGAACCAGAGGACACAATCTCAGAATAAAGGGCAAGTCATTTAGGACTGAGATGAGGAGGAACCTCTTCACTCAGAGGGTGGTGAATCTTTGGAATTCTTGGCCCAGATGGTGGTGGAAGCTCAGTCACTGAGTAAGTTCAACACAGTGATCGATAGATTTCTAGTTGCTAATGACATCAAGAGTTATGGGGATAGTGCGGGAATATGGCGTTGAAGTAAACGATCAGACATGATCTAGAATGGCAAAGCAGGCTCAAAGGGCTGAATGACCTACTCCTGCTCCTATGTTCCTATGTTTACCAGCGCCGGGGGAGGTGGCAAACAGCCCACCTGCCCCATGCCAATTGAGGCTCTTAACTGGCCAATTAATTGTAACTTACCAGCAGCAGACAGGCACTTCAGCACCTGAGCAGGCTGCCCAGTAATACCTGGCAGTCTCCTTGTGGGCTGGGGGGCGGGGGGTGGCCCTCCAGATCGGGCACCCTGTGCCCCATGGAGGGTCTGCTAGCAGCACAGGCTGCCCACACTAAATCTACTGCCCCTGCCCTGCTGTGTACCTCCCACCCCATTACTGGGGCCCAGCCAATTGTCCACAGCAAGGCCTGAACCCCATTTACTTTCCTGAAGGGCGACGTCCATCGTCCTCTTCTGCTGTGTGTAGTCCCAGCAGTGGCCACCGCTCCCACTGGCGCTGCTGGGACTGAGGATCTGCCGGCCCTCTGATTAGCCGGCAGCTCTTGGAGGCAGGACCTCCTGCTTCAGAGGGGCGAAAGTCTTAACCGAGCCCAATTAAGGGCCTGGGCCACTCAAAATTGCTACATGGCTTCCAGGCCCAGCGGAGGCAGGCTCTCCCCAAATTTTTAGCCAGTGGGTGGGGCACTGCCACAATGTAAACTTCCATCCCTTGTTTGAATCTCTCCAATCAAGATTCCATACCTGCTGCAGCACCTAAACAGCCCTAATCAAAGTCACAAATAAAATCCACTGTGACTGGGCTGCCTAATCTCTCCTTAACCTCTCTGCAGCCTTTGACATAGTAACTACACCGTACACATTGAACGCCTCTCCTCCATTGTAAAAGCAAAATACTGCGGATGCTGGGAATCAGAAATAAAAACAAGAAATGCTGGAAATACATCTGGCAGCATCTGTGGAGAGAGAAACAGAGTTAACGTTTCAGGTCAGTAACCCTTCAGAACTGGCAAATATTAGGAATGTAAAAGGTTATAAGCAAGTAAAGTGGGGTTGGGGCAAGAGATAACAAAGGAGAAGGTGTAGATAGGACAAGGTCACAGAATAGCTGACCAGAAGGTTGTGGAGCAAAGGCAAACATTTTGTTGATGTTGTGTTGAAAGACAAAGCATTAGTACAAATAGGGTGTTAACGGACTGAAAATTGAACAGCCGCAAGTACAAACATGAAAAAAAACAGTGGGTAAGCAAACTGAACAAACTAAGATGAAATAAAATAAAATAAACACACAAAACATTTTTTAAAGGAAAAAGAAAAAAATAACTCAAAATAAAAGTAAAATGGGGGGCCCGTCATGCTCTGAAATTATTGAACTCAATGTTCAGTCCGGCAGGCTGTAGTGTGCCTAATCGGTAAATGAGATGCTGTTCCTCGAGCTTGCGTTGATGTTCACTGCAACACTACAGCAATCCCAGGACAGAGATGTGAGCATGAGAGCAGGGGGGAGTGTTGAAATAGCCAGCAACCGAAAGCTCGGGGTCCTGCTTGCAGACTGAGCAGAGGTCTTCCGCAAAGTGGTCACCCAGTCTGCGTTTGGTCTCCCCACTGTAGAGGAGACCACATTATGAGCAGCGAATACAGTATACTACATTGAAAGAAGTACAAGTAAATCGCCGCTTCACCTGAAAGGAGTTTTTGGGGCCTCGGATAGCGAGGAGAGAGGAGGTAAATGGGCAGGTAATACACCTCCTGCATTTGCAGGGAAAGGTGCCATGGGAAGGGAACGAGGTTGTGGGGGTAATGGAGGAGTGGACCAGGGTGTCATGGAGGGAATGATCCCTTCAGAATGCTGACAGAGGAAGTGAGGGGAAGTTGCATTTGGTAGTGGCATCATGCTGGAGGTGGCGGAAATGGCGGAGGATGATCCTTTGGATATGGAGGCTGATGGGGTGGAAAGTGAGGACAAGGGGAACCCTGTCACGGTTCTGGGAGGAAGGGGTGAGGGTAGAGGTGCGGGGAATGGGCTGGACACGGTTGAGGGCCCTGTCAACCATAGTAGGGAGGAATCCTCGGTTGAGGAAAAAGGAAGACATATCAGAAGCGCTGTCATGGAAGGTAGCATCATCAGAGCAGATGAGTCGGAGATGGAGAAACTGGGAGAATGGAATGGAGTCCTTACAAGAGGCAGGGTGTGAAGAAGTTTAGTCGAGGTAGCTGTGGGAGTCGATGGGCTTTTAATGGATATTAGTAGACAGCCTATTCCCAGAGATGGAGACAGAGAAGTCGAGGAAGGGAAGTGTCAGAGATGGACCATGTAAAGGTGAGAGAAGGGTGGAAATTAGAAGCAAAGTTGATAAAGTTTTCCAGTTCGAAGCAGGAGCAGGAAACTGCACTGATACAGTCATCAATGTAACTGAAAAAGAGTTGGGGGAGGGGCCTGGGTAGGACTGGAACAAGGAATGTTCGACATATCCCACAAAAAGACAGGCATAACTAGGACGTATGCAGGTACCCATAGCAACACCTTTTACTTTAAGGAAATGAGTTGAAGGAGAAGTTGTTCAATGTGAGAACAAGTTCAGCCCGGGGGAGGAGGATGGTGGTGGACGGGGACTGGTTGGGCCTCTGTTCAAGGAAGAAGCAGAGAGCCCTCAAACCGTCCTGGTGGGGATGGAAGTGTAGAGAGATTGGATGTCCATAGTGAAGAGGAGGCGGTTGGGGCCAGGAAACTGGAAATTGTCAAAATGACGTAGGGTATCAGAAGAGTCATGGATGTAGGTGGGAAGAGACTGGACCAGCGGAGAAAAGATAGAGTCAAGATAGGAAAAAATAAGTTCAGTGTGGCAGGAGCAGGCTGACACAATGGGTCTGCCGAGACAGTCCTGTTTGTGGATTTTGGGAAGGAGGTAGAAGCGGGCTGTCCAGGTTGCGGGACTATGAGGTTGGAAGCTGTAGAGGGAAGATCTCCAGACGAGATGAAGTCAGTGACAGTCCTTTGGACAGTAACTTGATGTTCGGTGGAGGGGTCATGGTCCAGAGGGAGGTAGGAAGAAGTGTCTGAGAGTTGACGCTGAGCCTCTGCAAGGTAGAGGTCGGTACGCCATACAACAACAGCACCACCCTTGACTGCAGGTTTGATGACCATGTCGGGGTTAGACCTGAGAGAATGGAGTGCCTCAAGTTCAGAGGGGGACAGGTTAGAGTCAGTGAGGGGGGCAGAGAAATTGAGATGATCAATGTCTCGCCGACAGTTTTCAATGAAAAAATCAAGAGCAGGTAAGAGGCCAGGGGAAGGGGCCCAGGTAGAGGGAGAATGCTGGAGGCGGATGAATGGGTCTACTGATTGGGGGAAGGACTCCTGGTCAAAGAAATGAGCCCGGAGGCGACGGAAGAAGAGCTCAACGTCATGCCAAGCATGAAATTCATTGAGGTGGGAGCATAAGGGGATAAAACTGAGGCCTTTGCTGAGTACAGAACGTTCGGCATCAGAGAGGGGGAGGTCAGAGGGTATAGTGAATGCACGGCAAGGGGTCAGATCAGAAGGGGTGGGGTCAGAGGGAAGTGAAGGGGAAGAAGGATCTGGAGGGGCATTAGTCCCCATCAGCCGCTGGAGCTTGCGTTCCTTGACACCTGAAAGGAAGATAAAAAGTTTTTTGTTAATGCGTCGGATGAGATGAAGAATGAAATGAAACTGCGGAGTAGAACAGCTTTGAGATAAGGTGAGGCGGTGCTGCTGGAATGAGAGGTTCAGTTTGTGCATGTGGCGGTGCATAGCACTGAGTGTGGATCTCAGAATGCGGCGAGAATAGCAGTCCGAGGAACGTTGTATTTCTTGGAGATACCTGTAATCCTGGGTGGATTCAAAGCATGATGGGTGAAACTGCAGTTGGAATCCACGTGGAATAATTCGGAGCTGGAGACCGTCACTGAGGAAGGAGATGTAGCTGTGAAAATGAGTTTTGGTAGACACTTTATCAAACACCAGGAGGGAAATAGAAAGCAATGAAGGTTCTCCTCCATTGTCCAGTTGAGTGGGATTGCCTTCACTTGGCTCTACTCTTTCCAAACCGATAGTAGCTGGATCATCTCCAGCAATGGTTTCTCTTCCTTTCCTCACACTGTTAACTAAGAATCTATCCTTGGCTCCTTCCTCTTCATTTACATTCTAGCCCTAGATCATCTGCTGATATATGATCAGTTTCAACATGTACAATGATGACACACTGCTCTAGCTTGGCACCTCCTCTTTCAGCTCGTCCACTGTTTCTTTATCAGATAGTTTGCCCGATATCAGTCCTGGATGAGTTGCAATTTCCTCCAGTTAACACTAGAAGGATTGAAGCCATCATCTTTGCTCCCTACTACAAAATCCATACACTTACCATTGATTACAACCCCCTCCCTGGCCATTTCCTTAGACTGACCCAGACAGTTTTCAACCTCATCTTCCTGTTCATCCCAAGCTAAGGTTCCAAACTCATGCACTATTTATCTGCCCACTTCTACCTCTGTAACATTACCTGCTTCAGCCCATCTACAACAGAAACCATGCATTTGTCACCTCCAACTTTAACTATTCCAATGCTCTCCTAGCCTGTCCTCCATCCTCCGCAAACGTCAGCTTATGCTAGACTCTGCTGCCCATATCCTATTCTGCACCAGGCCTCGCTCACTTATCACCCCTGATCTTGATTTTGTACATTGGTTACCAGTTCCTCAAATCGTTCAATTTAACATTCTCATTCCATGTTTAAATACCCTAATTGGGCTGAATTTTGTGGAGGAGACATGGCTCCCGCTGCCGGGCCGAATAGACGGTAAGAACCCGGGAGCGGTGGCCACTGTCAATACTGCAGAGGCCTTGGACCCAGGCCCAGTGCTGGAACCTGGATCTCAGGTCAGTGAGGTGGGGTCGCCAGGGCCAGTCCAGAAGGCCCAGGCAAGGGGAGGGGTGGGAGGGTGTGCATGAAGGCCAGGGGGAGAGGGCTCCAGGGAGTTGTAGTTTGCCCACGGAAGAGGGATACCCCCACAAGCCCGCAGGGAGCGATGTTTTACAAGGCACCCTCCCCGTGTGGTGGAGGCACTTCCCGCCATTGGTTAATTCCCAGCAGCGGCAGGAAAAACACTTAAATGGCCGTTAACAGGCCACTTAAGGGCTTCAATTGGCCTCTGGGTGGGAAGGCCGTCGTCAGCCTATCCCGCCCCCGGCAAAAACACTTGGTGATGGGCGGTGACGGGCCCTCCGCCTCCCTCCACCTGTCTCAATTGTATGGGCCCCCCCGCCTGAGGGGTCCCATAAAATCCAGCCCATTGTCTTACCACACCCTATCTCTTTAAACTTCTTTCAACTTTTCAACCCTACCACCAGCCTGAACTCGTCATCCCTTTGGCTCTTGCCCTTTATTTATCCAACTCCATCTCGTGACATTATTGGCAGCCATGATTTCAGTCATCTCGACCTTACAATATGGAATCCCCCCTTATCTCTCTAGACCTCTCCACCTCCCTTTCTGCCTTGAATACCCTCCTTAAAACCCACCTCTTTGACTAAGCTTTTGGTTTCCCTCCTAATATCTCCTTTTTTGTTTCAGCATCCATTTTTGTGTGACTTTGTGTCTTGGGATGTTTTTCCACATAAATGTAGGTTGCTGTTGTTGTTTATCTTTGCTGTTATCCTAATTGAGTATTTACGCTCATTCAGTTGGTCGGAGTTCAATTCCATCTGTTTTTTTAGACAAACACAATTGCACAGCCATGGACATTTTGGTCAACTGTATATGTATACAGTCGCAAAATGTGAAAAGGAAATCCTGAAAGTGCTGTAGATTTTTTTTTAAATGCATCACTGAAACCTTTCACTGCACCCGAACTGATAGCCAGTAGTGAGCCTGCATCCTCAGATCGACAAATGCTCTTTCCCATACAATGCAAATAAACTTCAAGTTGACAGGAAGCAAGCTCACTAGTACCCTCTCTAAGGAGTACCAGACTGGAACATCCTACAGCACATAGGCACTGCTTTGTTTGTGTTTGCTTATGGCTGGAAAGTTGCAGAACGCAGGTCAATGCATCTCTTGCCCTTTAAGTGCTTGGGGGAAATAAGACCTTGTTGTGAAAATTTTGTTTGCTCTGGTGAGGCATCCTGCATTTGGCAGAATTCTCAAATGACTTTTGAGTACTGAACTTTTTTGTACATTTTATGCATGTTAGAACATGAAATATGTGTATACAGTGAAAGAGTGTTAATAAGGAAAGATGGATTTTTGAGGAGTGGTTGTTGACCAATCATGAAAAGTATCCTGTCAATTCGAGGCTGATTATGTGCTGAGATACATTGCAAAGCCATTATATATGTAACTGGAAAACTGAGCATTGAGTTAGGGAAAACCAGCCTCTGAAGGTCAAAATTATTTTGGTTTGAAGCTCATAAAACATAATCATAACATTTCAGAAGTCCACTGTGTTGTCCTGAGAAAGAAAATTATATTTGGATGCATTATTTACGCTACAGCTGTCGTGTCAATACAAAATCATTTCGCTTTTCACCAACACTGCAGTTACAGCATGAATACAGTCTGAATCCAGAGTTAGGGCCTTACCTGACAACTGAATGAAAGGGGGTGAGATTCACCAGAGCTCAGATGCTCATTCTGCTTCACACTGGAGTCAGATCAGGCCATAACAACTGATTTACATTATACAGGTTTGATGTCAGTGCAACGCCAAGACTGCTGCATTCTGATATTAAATTATTAGTATAAATGCACCCTTATCAGAAATATATTTAAATGGATATATGCACTGTTATATATCCATTGTTCAGTTTAAAGAGAAATTTAAATAATTCAAGGAAGATTTAGGATTGACAATTAAATATTGGAAGGTATGACACATTTAGGAAGGAAGTGGTTGGAAGAAGGGAAGTAGAGTGGCTGTACTAGTTAAAGATGACATAATGGCGGTGGATATAACTAGTAGTAAGATAAATTTAAAAAATCATATGGATTTAGCTAAAAGATAAAGTTTCCATTTCCCTAATAGGAGACTACTATAGATCACCCAATAGTGGAAGAAAACATTTTTTATTTATTTATTTAGAGATACAGCACTGAAACAGGCCCTTCGGCCCACCGAGTCTGTGCCAACCATCAACTACCCATTTATACTAATCCTACACTAAACGCATATTCCTACCACATTCCCCTACACTAGGGGCAATTTATAATGGCCAATTTACCTATCAACCTGCAAGTCTTTTGGTGGTAGGAGGAAACCGGAGTACCAGGCGAAAACCCACGTAAACACAGGGAGAACTTGCAAACTCCACACAGGCAGTACCCAGAATTGAACCCCGGTCGCTGGAGCTGTGAGGCTGCGGTGCTAACCACTGCGCCACTGTGCCGCCACAAATGTGTAAGCAAATCACAAAGTGAGTAGTACGCATAGAATAATAATCATGGGAGATTTCAGTTATCTCCAAATAAATTGGCAGGAGGAAGTAACAAAAGGAGAAAAGAGAATTGAGTTTTTCACAGTGTATACAGGACTGTTTTCTTGCTCAGTGCCTAAGGAGACCAACAAGAAAAGAATCACTGCTCTATCTTGTAATGGACAATGAAGCAGAACAGATAGGAGAAGAAAGATTTGGGAAGCATCTTAATAGTAGTGATCACAGCATAGTAAGGTTCAATATTAGGATTAAGAGTGACGTAAGTAGAATAAAGACTAAAGTAATAGATTGTAAAAGAGCAAATTATGAGGAAATAAGGGTGGAACTAAAGAAGGTAAACTGGGAGAACATCTTGAAAGGAAAGAGACCGAAAAATTAGGAAATCTTTAAAAGGGTAATCAAGAGTTCAAGAGAAATATTGTTCACTAAAAGTCAAAAACAAGCAAGCTAATTATGGCGCACCATGGATGGATAAAGAATTAAAGGGAAAATTGACTCTAAAGAAAAAGACATATAAGTACTTGGATACTAAAGGAAATGAGGAAAAAAAGGGAATACAAGGAACTTAGGGGAGAAGATGAAAAAAACATCAGGAGAGCTTAGAGAAATTACAAAATCAATTTATCAAGGAATACAAAAAGAAATAATAGTGTTCTATAGACACATAAATAACAAAATGAAAATTAAAGTAGGGATAGGACCACAAAAGGATGAGCAAGATAAACTCGCAGTTAATGACAGAAAAATAGCAGAAGTATTGAATAAATACTTCACCTCAGTTTTTACTAAAGAAGCTAATAAAATAGGTGCTTCACTAGAGGATGAGCTCAAAAAAGAATATTAATACATTTGGGATAAAAAGGGAGAAAATAATTGGCAAGCTAGCAAAATTAAAAGCCCCCCAGTCTGGATTGTATGCACCCAAGCATACTCAAGGAAACTAGGGAGCAGATAGCAGAGGCACAAGTTTATATATACAAAAGTTCCATGTAAGAAAGGATAGTGCCAGAGGACTGGCAGACAGCTAATGTTATTACTATGTACAAAAAGGGAAATAGAACAAAACCACAGAACTATAGAACTATAGTTTAATGTCATCAGTAAGAAAGATACTAGAAGTATATTAAAATAAGTAATAGATGTGCATCTACAGACAAAAAATATATTAAAAATTAGTCACTTTGGATTCCAAAAGGCTAAGTCATGCTTAACTAACCTGATAGAATTCTTTAAAGAGGTAATGGAAAGAGTAGGCAAGTTTAATGTAGTAGATGTTCTATACTTGGATTTTTAAAAGATCTTCAATTAGGCTCATGATAGAGGTTAGCAGATAGAGTCAAGTGACCAACAGTTGAATTAATAGCAATTTGGCTAAAAAATAGAAAGCAGAGAGTAAGGGTAAAGGGTAGTTACTCAGATCGGAGGAAGGTAGAAAACGTGTTCCATAAGGATCAGTGCTAGGGTCACTGTTATTTATAATTTGCATTAATGATTTGAGCTTATGTTACTCAATATAAAAAATTTGCAGATTATATCAAACTGAAGGATATAGCTAAATGAGGAAGAATCCAACATAATACAAGAAGACATTAGAAAACTTGCAGACTGGGCAGTTAAGTGACAATTGAACTTCTAACATAGATAAAAACAGAAAATGCTGGAAATACTCAGCAGGGGGTCGGGCAGCATCTGTGGAGAGAGAAACAGAGTTAATGTTTCAGGTCTGAGACCTTTCATCAGAATGGGGGGAAAAATTTGTTCATGTAGCACCGCTTCAAGTGGCACTAAGCAGACTTGCATCAATTCCCCAGGGCCAGGCAGTGCCATGGGCTATCAACTGCACAGGCCGCGAGGCATTCATAATTGATATAATTGAAGAGGCCTGCGCGAGCCATGCATGTAGCGGCCTCTGCGCTGCCTGTCCCTGGGGAATCGAAATAGTCTGCATAGCGCCGGCTAACGCAGCGCGACACGAATATATTTTGTCCCCAAAATTTGTTTCTAGGGATATAAAATTCAAAAGTATTGAAGTTATGTTAAGCTTGTAAAGGACCTTTGTCAGACCACATTTAGAATACTGTACTCAGAAAGCGGAACTGGCTACTATAGGAATTGGTTGAGGCAAATAATTTAGATGTTTTCAAAAGGAAACTAGATGAGTACATGAGAAGAAAGGAAAAAGAAAAATATTCTGAAAGGCTGAGATGAGATGGATAGAATGAGAGGAGACTTATGTGGAGTATAAATGCTGGAACAGACTAGTTCGGTTGAATGGCCTGTTTCTGTGCTGTATATTCTATGTAATTTGTGCCATGAAGTGCTGTATTGTACAGAGTAACAACTGCAAAGAAAGGCTGCAGAACTGGAACATTTTCCATATTTGCTACTCATTTTGGGCCGGAGGGTCTGGGGGAGCATTTTAACCGAACCTGCCCAGCAGGAAAAGGATGAGAATAGATCAGGTGCCTGCTTTACATCCCACCCAATTGTACTTTTCTTTGAAGCTGAGAGAAAACAAAATCAGGTGGGGAGTAAAATTCAGAGTTGATTTTATCCTGTCAATTTCAGCTGGGCAGGGTAACTTAAAATTACCATTAAGAGTTTGTTCTTTTTAAAAGCAATTACATGTTGAGCAGGATTTTGGCTATTCAGATGCATCTGATAGTCAACTAAATGGAATAGGAAGATCACATTCTGGTGACAACTGATTGTCTTTGCTTCAGAAGCACTATAGCTCAGGGATAACTCTATTTAATTACTTTTGCAATTGACAGCATTATACCTATGAAATTTGATTTACATTGCTTAATGGCATTAACTCCAACTGAATAAAAGAATTTTTGACTCACCAGGAATTTTGTTAAAATGAAATGATTCTATAAAACCACTGGCAGATTATAATTTGATGAGACAAGAAACATAAGCTGTCTTTTTTTCTAACAATCTACATTAAAGTTTTGGCCTAGCAATTTGCTGATGCTGCATCCATTTTATAGGCATTAAACAGGTGCCAAAGCGTCCAATATGGTGGATGGTGTGTTTATGAGCAACATTTTTACGACTTTAAAGGAGCTATATAAATGCAAGTTGTTTGTTGTTATTATTGGTGTAGGCATGATGAGCATTGTGGGCCCCTTTCTGAAATCGGCGTTGGTCCCTTTGCATATGGAAATAAGGATCCTAGCACCTATTTAATGTCCCTTTCACCAAATTAGTTTGCCCTGAATGCAATTGGCACCAGGTCGGTTGCATTCAGGAAAGCCACGTTTAAATGCAGCTGAACTAAGAGGGAGCAATTGGAAGACGGAGCAGCAGTGATCAAGAGAGATGTGTGACCAGGTGAGGGAGGGAGCAATTGGGATGATGTCGAGACAGTGATCGGAAATGGATTTATGCAGCTTTAAAGAAACTGCTGCAGCATGCCACAAATACGGTAAGTTTACTAAAAAAAAATTCTCTTAAGTGAATGTGGAGCCAAGATGGGCAGGAGTGCATCTCAAGGCTCCACATTAAAACCACAGACTGCTGCCAGCCATCCTTATTTTTACTACCACGATAGTTCTCCTATCTGTTAATCCATGTTGCCCTTTCCATGAATTCTTCACCAGAGCATTGTAGTGACGGCCCCTTTACCTGAGCACTGCAGTGACGGCCCTTTCACCTGAGCACTGCAGTGACGGCCCTTTCACCTGAGCACCGCAGTGACGGCCTCTTTACCTGAGCACTGCAGTGACAGCCCCTTTACCTGAGCACTGCAGTGACGGCCCTTTCACCTGAGCACTGCAGTGACGGCCTCTTTACCTGAGCACTGCAGTGACAGCCCCTTTACCTGAGCACTGCAGTGACGGCCCTTTCACCTGAGCACTGCAGTGACGGCCCTTTCACCTGAGCACTGCAGTGACAGCCCCTTTCACCTGAGCACTGCAGTGACAGCCCCTTTCACCTGAGCACTGCAGTGACGGCCCCTTTACCTGAGCACTGCAGTGACGGCCCCTTTACCTGAGCACTGCAGTGACGGCCCCGTTACCTGAGCACTGCAGTGACGGCCCCGTTACCTGAGCACTGCAGTGACAGCCCCTTTACCTGAGCACTGCAGTGACGACCCCTTCACCTGAGCACTGCAGTGACGACCCCTTCACCTGAGCACTGCAGTGACGACCCCTTCACCTCAGCACTGCAGTGACGGCCTCTTTACCTGAGCACTGCAGTGACTGCCCCTTTACTGAAGCACTGCAGTGACGGCCCCTTCACCTGAGCAACTGCATTGACAGCCCCTTCACCTGGGCACAGCAGTGACTGCCCCTTTACTGAAGCACTGCAGTGACGGCCCCTTTACCTGAGCACTGCAGTGACAGCCCCGTCACCTGAGCACTGCAGTGACGGCCCCTTTACCTGAGCAATGCAGTGACGACCCCTTTACCTGAGCACTGCAGTGACGGCCCCTTTACCTGAGCACTGCAGTGACGGCCCCTTTACCTGAGCAATGCAGTGACGACCCCTTTACCTGAGCACTGCATTGACAACCCCTTCACTTGAGCACTGCAGAGACAGCACCTTCACCTGAGCACTGCAGTGACGACCTCTTTACCTGAGCACTGCAGTGACGGCCCCTTTACCTGAGCACTGCAGAGACAGCACCTTCACCTGAGCACTGCAGTGATGACCTCTTTACCTGAGCACTGCAGTGACGACCTCTTTACCTGAGCACTGCAGTGACGGCCCCTTCACCTGAGCACTGCAGTGACGGCCCCTTCACCTGAGCACTGCAGTGACAGCCCCTTCACCTGAGCAACTGCATTGACAACCCCTTCACTTGAGCACTGCAGTGACGACCCCTTCACCTGAGCACTGCAGTGACGGCCCCTTCACCTGAGCACTGAAGTGACGGCCCCTTCACCTGAGCACTGCAGTGACAGCCCCTTCACCCGAGCACTGCAGTGACAGCCCCTTCACCCGAGCACTGCAGTGACGGCCCCTTTACCTGAGCACTGCAGTGACGACCCCTTCACCTGAGCACTGCAGTGACGACCCCTTCACCTGAGCACTGCAGTGACGGCCCCTTTACCTGAGCACTGCATTGACGGCCCCTTCACCTGAGCACTGCAGTGACGACCCCTTCACCTGAGCACTGCAGTGACGGCCCCTTTACCCGAGCACTGCAGTGACGACCCCTTCACCTGAGCACTGCACTGACGACCCCTTCACCTGAGCACTACAGTGACGACCCCTTCACCTGAGCACTGCAGTGACGACCCCTTCACCTGAGCACTACAGTGACGACCCCTTCACCTGAGCACTGCAGTGACGACCCCTTCACCTGAGCACTGCAGTGAAGGCCCCTTCACCTGAGCACTGCAGTGAAGGCCCCTTCACCTGAGCACTGCAGTGACGACCCCTTCACCTGAGCAACTGCATTGACAGCCCCTTCATCTGAGCACTGCAGTGACAGTTCCTTTACCTGAGCACTGCAGTGATGACCCCTTCACCTGAGCACTGCAGTGAAGGCCCCTTTACCTGAGCACTGCATTGACAGCCCCTTCACCTGAGCACTGCAGTGACAGTTCCTTTACCTGAGCACTGCAGTGATGACCCCTTCACCTGAGCACTGCAGTGACGGCCCCTTTACCTGAGCACTGCAGTGATGACCCCTTCACCTGAGCACTGCAGTGAAGGCCCCTTTACCTGAGCACTGCAGTGATGGCCCCTTTATACCTGAGCAATTTTAATGGTAATTGTTGTTGATTTTGATTGTGATGTAATTTTTGCATTTTTAGCATCAATTTGCAACCCATTATTATCATCCAATGCTTGGAGCGAAGAAACAAGAACACAAGAAATAGGAGCAGGATTAGACCACATGGCCAATTGAGCCTTCTCCGCCATTCAAAACGATCATGGCTGACCTTACGCTTCAATTCCATGTTCCCACTCATTCGCCATATCCCTTGATTCCCTGACAGACCAAAAATCTGTCTCTCCTGCCTTAAATGTATTCAATGATGGAGCATCCACAACCCTCTGGGGTAGAGAATTCCAAAGATTCACAAGCCTTTGAGTGAAGTAATTTCTCCTCATCTCAGTCCTAAATTATCGGTCCCTTATCCTGAGACTGTGCCCCCGTATTTTAGATTCCCCGACCAGTAGTAATAATCTCTCGGCGTCTATCCTATCCAGCCCCTTTAGAATGTTATATGTTTCAATGAGATCACATCTCATTTTTCTAAACTCCAGAGAATACAGGCCCAATTTACTCAGCCTCGCATCATAGGGCAACTCCCTCGTCCCAGGGACCAATCTAGTGAACCTTTGCTGCACCACCTCCAATGCAAGTATATCCTTTCTTAAATGTGGAGAACAAAACGGCACACAATACTCCAGATGTGGTCTCACCAAAATCCTGTACAATTGTAGACTTCTGTATTCCTGTACTCCAATCCCCTTGCAATAAAGGCAAACATGCCATTTGCCTTCCTAATTTCTTGCTGTACCTACATGTTAACTTTCTGCGTTCCTTGTACAAGCTCACCCAAGTCTCTTTGAATATTGACACTTACAAATTACACCCTTTTAAAAAATATTCTGCTTTTCTATTCTTACAACCAAAGTGCATAACTTCGCACTTCCCTACATTATATTCCATCTGCCCACTCACTTAACCTGTCTATATCTCTTTGCAGCCTCTCTGTGTCTTCCCCACAGCTTACCTTTGCACCTACCTTTGTATCATCAGCAAACTTTAGATACATTATTCTCTGTCTCTTCATCTAAGTTATTAATATAGATTGTAAATAGCTGAGGCTCCAGCACCAATCCTTGCGGCACTCCACTAGTTACTGCCTGCCAACTTGAAAATGCCCCATTTATACCCACTCGTTGCTTCCTGTCTGTTAACCAATCATCTATCCATGCTAATATATTGCCCCCAACTCCATGAGCCCTTATCTTGCCTATCAACCTTTTGTGTGGCACCTTATCAAATGCTTTTTGGAAATCTAGTTATATACTACATCTACTGGTTCCGCTTTATCTACCCTACTAGTTACAACTTCAAAAAACTGCAATAAGTTTGTCAAACAGGATTTCCATGCAGCAAAACCATGTTGACTTGTTCTAATCATACTATTCCTTTTTAAGTGCATTGTTAAGACTTCCTTAATCATCAATTCCAGTACTTTCTCAATGACTGATGTTAAGCTAACTGGCCTGTAGTTCCCTGTTTCCTCTCTCCCTCCTTTCTTGAAATGGAGTGTAACATTTGCCAACTTCCAATCTGATGGTACCATTTCTGAATCTAAGGAATTTTGGAAAATCATAGCTAGCGCATCCACAATTTCTGCAGCTATCTCTTTTAGGACCCTAGGGTGTAGGCCAGCAGTTGCTGGGGAGTTGTTAGATTTTAGTCCTTGAGTTTCTCTGATACTTTTTCTCTGCTGGTATGAACTTCCTTAATCTCATCACTTTTTAGCCCCTAGGTTACTGTCTATTTCTGGTATGGAACTTGTGTCTTCTACTGTGAAGACAGATACAAAATATTTGTTCAAAGACTCTTCCATTTCCTCATTCCCCATGATAATTTCTCCTGTCTCTGCTTCTAAAAGACCAATATTTACATTAGCTACTCTCTTCCTTTTGTTATACCTGTAAAAGCTCTTACAGTCTGTTTTTATATTACTGGCTAGTTTACTGTCATTCTATTTTTTCAGTTTTTATCAACTTTTTGGTGGCCCTTTGCAAGTTTCTAAAACACTCCCAATCCTCAGACTTGCTGCTCTTTTTTGCAACATTGTAAGCCTTTTCCTTTAATCTAATACTATCCTTAACTTAAGAGCAAAATTCTGCAGATGCTGGAACTCTGAAATGAAAACAGAAAGTGCCGGAAATACTCAGCAGGTCTGGCAGCATCTGTACAGAGAGAAACAGAGTTAATGTTTCAGGTGTGTGACCTTTCATCAGAACAGTTCATCAGTTCTGATGAAGGGTTGCCAACCTGAAACGTTAACTCTGTTTCTCTCTCCACAGATGCTGCCAGACCTGCCGCGTATTTCTGGCATTTTCTGTTCTCACTATCCTTAACTTCCTGAATGAGCCATGGATGGGTCTTTCTTACTGAGTTTTTGTTTTTCAAAGGAATGTATTTTTGTTCAACATTTTCAATCTTTTGTTTAAGATTTCCCACTATTCATTTACCGCCATACCTTTTAGTCTATTTACCCAATTTACCTTGGCCAGTTCTCCCCTCATGCCTACGTAATAGTACTTTAACTTCAGTTGTCCTAACAGTTCTGAAGCTCATGCTGAGTAGTCCTCTTTACTTGCTGGTTAAGTAAGAAGAAGAGGAGAGATGTGCATTTACTTCTAAGGCAATCTTGCCACACCTGTCCTTCATAAACCACTCATGAGCAGACAGATACCTACCTTCACATCTCTAAGGAGATCTGCCTTCACTGCCTATTATTCACTAAGTAGGCAGTAAGGAAATAGGCCATTTCATGTAGCCAAACCTTCAGACTAATTCCAGGATAAGGACAACTCTGCTAGTGGCTGTCAAGTTGACCAATGTTTTGAATTTTTACTCAAGTAGTTCTTTTCAAGCAACCATAGGGGATAACTACCAAATTTCACAATCACCCAAGGAACCAATGCATAAAGCAGGCGGCTTGTTTGCTATGGTGAAGTCCTTCATTACTTTCCCAGTGGAAAGTAGCCAGATGCACAAAAGAGTTGTGTACTTTTACTATATGGCCAGTCTAAAGGGCAGAGTATTATTGATGGTACGGATGTGACCACCCAGGCTCAGCATTTTCCACCCCTTTCCCTTCTTCACCTCAACCCGTTGGCTAATCTGATGCCACCTCCTCAGGCTCACTAATTGTATTCCTCAGGATGTGTGAAGCTCTGCTGGTGCTTGATGAGACAGATGTGAGGTGTTGTTTGATGTTTCATTGTTTTGGGCAACTTGTAATGCTGGCAGGCTGCTCTTCTAGTACTGCAATGACAAAAAGAAACTAATGTGTTTATTACTCTTTCCCCGGATCTGTCCATCACTGAGAAGGCCTGCGTTCAGTGCGCATCCCTGGCTGCCCTTGAGAAAGTGGTAATAAGCCTTCTCTATGAACCACTACAGTCTGTTAGGATTTCCGCAATGCTGTTAGGACTTCCAAGGATTTGATCCAACAACATTGAAGAAACGGTGATATATGTTGCGTGGCTTTATAAGGAAATTGGAGGGTAGAGGTTTCCCATGTATCTATTGCCTTGTCCTTTTAGGTAGTAGAGGTTCCAGGTTTAGGAGGTGTTGCTGAAGTAACCTCAGGGAGTTGCTGCAGTATACACACTACAGCTGAATGTTGCCTCCAAGAAATACTTTCTTCCAGTCCCCTTTGCTTCATGTTTGTATTATTGCGCGTATCTCCTGCACCCATCTCACAAAGCAGCACATCCACTTTGTCAGCAGTGAAAATGTGCATCAGGGAAACTACTGTTCCATTGCTTGCCCACAGACTCCATTTTGTGCCTTCACTTTGCATTTACCTTTACTTGCTGTTAGTCAGTTCTTCTGCCCCAAACAGCCTTTGGAAAAGCTTACAAATATTTAAACACTATATTGAGGCCCATTCAATCACTTCACCCTAAATAATCCTAACAGCCTTTTAAGTGTTCTGGTCATGCCAGACACGCATCCCACAAATCAGTTGCACCACCTCTGCCTGGGCCAATTTGTGCAAGAAGTGTACTCAACTTAGAGCTGACCTTTTACACACAGTTGAAATCAGCTTTGCTTGCACATTGCAATGTGATCCCTCCATAATTGATTCAATACATTGCATGTTTCAACAGCCTACATTGCCTTTCTGTCTCCCAATGCACCAAAGTCAAAATCTTCCTCCTTCAGCTTGACAGTCTTGCACCTTTTTGCCTTTACAATCTTTACTGAACCAACCCAGAAGTAATCCCACTTCCCTGGCTTCTCAGCACTGTTGTATAATGCCCTCTGCTTCTCTCCCGCATTGGTGGTAGAGTATGATAACCCTATACTCTGACATTCACTCCCTAAACCCCTCTGTCTTGCTACATTTCTCCCAACCTCATGCTTTCCTTTAAACCTACCTTTTCAATATTGTTTTCGACAACCTCTCCTAGTTCCCCTCATGCTCCTGGTTGAGTCTGATCTGAAGTTCTGAAGTGCCATTTGCTATATGAAGGTTCTATATAAATGCAAATTGTTGTAATAGTTGTCATTGTCATCACAGCTGTTTTTGGGGGACACTGCGTGGAGGCAAACATTTCTATACAGCATGTAAGAAAAACCTCAGAAGTGTCTCGACTGCAAAGCAAGTCCAGACATTTTAGAGTTATGTCAATTTCCAATTGATAATTGGCCCACAGTAAACACAAGCCTCTTAAAGCTATGATTTCCTAATAGTGTTCATCATATAATACAGAAAAACCTCATTGAAGTATTATTGCTGTCCAACAAAAACAGTAATTAGCAGGTTTTTGTCGGTAAAAGTTGAAGGACAGCTTCACTATTCTCACTCACATCCGTGGAGTGAGAATCCGACAGCTGTGGAGTCATGCTATCCAGAACAAGTCATCCACAGATAGTTCTGCAAGATGGTTTATGTAAATATAGTGGGATAATGCCACACAATTTTGTGTCTGAATTGTTTATGGTTGTTGCAGTGGATTAACATAGTGTCCTATCACCTCTGGGACCAGGATTGGAATAGAACCCAGACTGATGAAATGAAAGTCTCCTGTGTCTGCCAGTTGTAAGTCTTGCAGTTAAATGAGTTTAGCAGTCTCACTCAGACAGGATATAAGGATGGCTGCTCCGGGATATAGAATTGTCACATGAGTGCAATGGGATGTGCTTTTATGATGTTTCTGTTGTGGCATATTACTGAGCCAGAGTATATGAAGCCTCATAGAATTGTTACATTAACGATGGTAGCGTGAATATGACATGATAACTACAATGTTGATGTTATCAGGATGTGAAAAAAATTACCTGGAAAATACAGGAATTTAGTGTTATTTTCTATTGATACATAGGGTGGTCAGCCCAGACAAAATCTCAGTCTGATTCAGATACCATAATGAATTGTATTAGTCTACTGTACTACAAGAATGATGAAGAATAATACAAGGGTTTTTTCTAGTCCAGCACCTTTATCTTTGACTATTCATTATCCATGAACCTAACTATTGATTTGCCAACCTGTCCAAACCATATCCCTGATAGTTCTACCACACACCTCCATCGATTTAATTCTTCTAAATTTTTCAATTTAGTTTTGATTGTTTTGTATATTAACATTCAATTCTGGCTCCAATTTTTGGAACTTTGGTGATAATGCTTAAAAAGGTTGTTGTCCATAAAGGATAATGGAAATGTGGAAATCTCTCCCCCAAAAAGCAGTTGAAAATTTTGAAACTGAGATTGATAGATTATTGTTAGGCAAGTGAATTAAGGGTTTCCCCATGGAAACTAAGATAGAGTTCAGATACAGTTCAGCCATGGTCTTATTGAATGGCAGAACAGACTTGAGGGGCTGAATGGCCTACTCCTGCTCCAAGTTCCTAGGTGTGAAATATGTTAAACAGAATCCTTCCCAGAAAGTAAACCTCCTCTACTGCATAATTGGAGTGGAATGCATTAATCTCCATCTAGCATTGGGTGTATTTGATTTCAGACAATTTCTCTTTGTTTATATTTTGAGTTATTTAAAACTCTTAACACTTGTTAAGGAAAAGGTATTGAATAATCAAACCATTCTTCATGCTTATTACTGAATTCCATAAAGAATAAAGGCTTGGACTATGTAATAGTTAGTCGACATGGGTTCTTCCATGTAAATATTGCTGTTGAGTGAACCACAGGAGCAGTACAAATGGAAACCTAACTTAAAGCTTGACAGATGCATTTGTTCAAACCTCAATGAATTAGGTTTGGGGGGTTATGGTAGCGTAATGGCGAGGGCACTGAACTAGTAATCCAGAGGCCCAGGTTAATAGGGTTAATAGGTGGAATTTAGATTCAGTTAATTAATAAATTCAATTAAGTAATAAAAATCTGGAATTGAAAGCTAATCTCAGTAATAGTGCCATGAAACTATCATCAATTGTTGTAAAAACCCATCTGGTTCACTAATGTCCTTTAGGGAAGGAAATCTGTCGTCCTTACCTGGTCTGGCCT
The DNA here is from genome assembly GCF_036365525.1 of Heterodontus francisci. Lineage (NCBI taxonomy): Eukaryota > Metazoa > Chordata > Chondrichthyes > Heterodontiformes > Heterodontidae > Heterodontus > Heterodontus francisci. The sequence continues at coordinate 85,733,256 of NC_090373.1, forward strand.
ACATGTGACGCCAGACCCACAGCAATGTGGTTGACTCTTAACTGCCCTCTGAAATGGCCTAGCAAGCCACTCAGTTGTCACAGGCAATTAGGGATCGGCAACAAATGCTGGCATTGCCAGTGACACCCACATCCCACAAAAGAATAAAAGAAAAGAAAACAGAGGTTCAGCAATTCAATATTAACCCTATCATTATATATAGAATTACTTAATTGAAAATAAGTTCAACAAACTTTGTTTTGTGCACCCAAATTTAGGCATTTTTTTTCAGTAAAATAGAAATTACTAGCAGGGGTGATGAAACAATTTGCCACAGAAGACTTTAAAAAGGGGCCGGATGAATTCCTATTGGTAAACAGGGTTCAGAGCTAGTTGTTCTAAAATTGCAGTGAGGCAAGTTCAGAAGGTAGTCTAAGACTTGTTCCCAAAAGCATTACCGTGATTTTACATCTACCAGGCACTTTATTGAGGTTACTCAAACTCATTTCTTGTTGACCCTGTGGTCTTTAGAGGGAAGACTTTCATCATGTAAGTGGACAGGCTTCATAATATGGACCCAGAGTTGAAAAGAAAGTATTCTGATCTGCTGTAATAATTTGCTTTCTATTAGAGGGAGATTTACATCATTTCAGTCAGGTCTGAGAGGTGAAAGTGCAATGATCTAATCCACTGCATCAAACAGCCCCCCATCAATGAGGGGGGAGGGTTCAGTGGCATGGAAAAACAGCAAGTTAAAGGAGAAGGTAGGAGTGCAGGTTAGTGGTGAGGCTGATTGTTACCAAACTGCAAGAAGTATACTGGTTAAACAAGAAGAGAGAAATAATAAACAGGCGAATAAAGCATCAGTGCTGAGGGACAGGTTAGGGGGTATTGCCCAAATAAGAGTTCTATGTACAAATGCTCGGAGTGTAAGGAATAAACTAGATGAGCTGCAGGCAGAAATTCAAGTAGAAGATTATGATGTGGTGGCCATTGGGCAAAACTGTGGCAGATGGATTTCAATGCTGGCAAGTGTGAAATTATCTATTTTGGACCAAAAAAGGATAGAGCAGGGTACTTTCTAAATGGGAAGAGGTTAAGTACAGTGGATGTCCAAAGAAACTTGGGGATTCAGGTGCATAGATCTTTAAAATGCTACAAGCAAGTGCAGAAAATAATCAAAAAGGCTAATGAATGCTAGCCTTTATATCTAGAGGATTGGCATATAAAGACACAGAGATTTAGAGATACAGCACTGAAACAGGCCCTTCGGCCCACCGAGTCTGTGCCGACCATTAACCACCCATTTATACTAATCCTACACTAATCCCATATTCCTACCACATCCTCACCTGTTCCTATATTCCCCTACCACTTACCTATACTAGGGACAATTTATAATGGCCAATTTACCTATCAACCTGCAAGTCTTTGGCTTGTGGGAGGAAACCGGAGCACCCGGAGGAAACCCACGCAGACACAGGGAGAACTTGCAAACTCCACACAGGCAGTACCCAGAATTGAACCCGGGTCGCTGGAGTTGTGAGGCTGCTGTGCTAACCACTGCACCACATAACCAGAGGTTATGCTGCAGCTGTACAAAACCCTGGTTAGACCCCACTTGGAGTACTGTGAGCAGTTCTGGGCACCACACCTTAGGAAGGATATATTGGCCTTGGAGGGAGTGCAACGTAGGTTTACAAGAATGATACCTGGACTACAGGGGTTAAGTTACGAGGAGAGATTACACAAATTAGGCCTGTTTTCGCTAGAATTTAGAAGGTTAAGTGGTGATCTGATCGAAGTCTTCAAGATATTAACAGGAAAAGACAGGTTAGATAAAGATAAACTATTTCCGCTGGTTGGAGATTCTAAAACTAGGGGGCATTGTCTAAAAATTAGGACCAGACCATTCAGGAGAGATGTTAGGAAGCACTTCTTCATGCAAAGGGTGGCAGAGGTTTGGAACTCTCTCCCACAAACAGCAGTTGAAGCTTGAACAGTTGTTAATTTTAAATCTGAGATAGATAGATTTTTGTTAAGCAAAGATATTAAGGGATATTGTCCAAAGGCAGGTATATGGAGTTAGGCCGCGGGTCAGCCATGATCTCATTGAATGGTGGGACAGGCTCAAGGGGCTGAATGGCCTACTCCTATTCCTATGTTCCTATCAGAGACAGATGTTGTTTTATTTTCCATCAGGATGGACTGGTTTGAAAGTTAAGCCCCTGCAGAGGTGGAAAGACAGTTTGCTCACTATTGGTGCCAGCCAACCTTCATTGATATTTGGTTTAGAAAGATTGCTTTGGAGAGCAGATCACATTGCACTGTCAGGCAAGATGTTTGATGATACATTTTGTTTTCAGCAACTCTGATTATTCCTAAGTGCAAAAAGCCATTACTTGCATTTGCAGTCACATCTGATAAGCTGATACTAGTAGTGACATTATACCAATAATGGAATTAACTAAGCACAAAATCCTAGAACAGAACAGTGATGCCTCATTCTACTAGGTAGTCCGACACTGATTCCAATGCAAGAACTGAAATTGGTGCCGTATCCCAGAAACCAATGCACTCCATAAAATCATGACATATTCTAAATCTGAGCCTCTCTCGTGCCCCACCTCTGTCAGCTGATCAGTTTGTCCTAGGTTTTAAATATGTGGCAACATGAAGTTGGCTGCATCCATGGGGAAGAGAGGAGATTTACTACACTACTGAGCACTTCAACATTGTGAAGACGAGTAGCATCAGAAAACCTAAGAACATAGGAAATAGGAGCTGGAGTCGGCCATTTGGCCCTTCGAGCCTACTCTGCCATTCCATAAGATCATGGCTGATTTCTACCACACCCTACCTTCCCACATTATCCCTATTTCTCTTAATTCTCTTAGTACGCAAAAATCTATCGACCTGTGTCTTGAATGGATTCAATTACTGAGCATCCACAGCTTCTACGGTAGGTAGAGAATTCCAAAGATTCACAGCTGTAGTGTTGTAGTGTTTTGAAATTACAATTGCATTGTGTACTCAAGAGGTTGCTGTAGAACACACATGCCAGCAAAGAGAAAGTGAAACCAAGACAGAATAAAAGAGAAGCCTTTGTATTCAGCTGCTGCAGTCTTTGTCTCGCTGCCTCTGCCTCATACCTTATACTAAACTCGGCTAAACCGCACTCAAGTCCCGAGGACATCACAATAAACCTTTGAGTGAAGAATCTTCTCATCTCAGTCCTAAATGGCCGACCACTTATTCTGAGACAGTGATGCTGTGTTCTGGATTCCCCAGCCAGGGGAAACATTTTCTCAGTATCTATCCTGTCAAACCCATTAGAATTTTATATGTTCCAATTAGATCACCTCTCATTCTTCTAAACTCCAGGGAATATAGGTCTCGACTACTCAATCTCTCTTCACAGGACAATCTCCTGTTCCCAGGAACCAGTCTAGTGAATCTTTGTTGCACTCCCTGTAGAGGGGTTATGTCTTTCCTTGGGTAAGGAGACCAAAGCTGTGCACAGTACTCCAGGTGTGGCCACACCAATGCCCTGTACAATTGTAGCAAGACTTCTTTACTCCTATACGCTAATCCCTTTGTAACAAAAGCTAACATACCATTTGCCTTCCTAATTGCTTGCTGTACCTGTATATTAACTTTCTGTGATTCATGTACAAGAACACCCAGGTCCCTCTCAACATTTCCCAGTCTCTCCTCATTCAAAAAATATTCTACTTTTTTTAATTTTTTCTACCGAAGTGGATAACTTCACACTTCTGCACATTGTATTCCATATGCTATGTTCTTGCCCACTCACCCAACCTATCTAAATCCCTCTGCAGCCCCTTTGCATCCTCCTCATGGCTGACTTTCCCACCTAACTTTGTATCATCAGCAAAGTTGGATACGTTATACTCAGTCCCCTCATCTAATTCATGAACATGTACTGTCAATAGCTGAGGCCCAAATACTGATCCTTGCAGTACACCGCTACTTACAGCCTGCCAAGCTGAAAATGTCCTGTTTATTCCTACTCTCTGTTTTCTGTCCGTTAACCAATCCACAATCCATACTAATATATTACCCCCAAATCCCATGAGTCCTAATTTTGTGTAATAACCTCATATGTGGCATCTTATCGAATGCTTTTTGAAAATCCAAATATACTACATCCACTGATTCCCCCTTATCCAACCTACTAGTAATAATCCTCCAAAAAACACTAACATATTTGTCAAATATGGTATCCTTTTCATAAATCCATGTTGACTCTATTTAATCATCATAAGTGCCTTACTACCACGACCCTAACAATAGATTCTAGCATTTTCCACTGACGTTAGGCTCAGTGGCCTATAGTACCCTGTTTTCTCTCTCCCTCCTTTCTTAAATAGAAGGGTTATGTTTACTACCTTCCAATCTTTGGAAACTGTTCTAGAATCTAAGGAATTCTGGAAGATCAAAACCAATGCATCCACTGTTGCTGCAGCTACCTCTTTTAAAACCCTAGGATGCAGGTCATCAGGCCTAAGGGATTTGTCGCACTTAGTCCCATTAATTTGTCCAGTACTATTACTTTGCTTACATTATTTCTTTAAGTTCCTCTTCCTTACTCATTATTTCCTCTTCCCATTATTTCTGGAATTTCTTTGTGTCTTCTACTTTGAAGACAGATACAAAGCGTCGAATTTAATGCAGCTGTCGAAGGTGGATATGGTGGTATGGGGGGATGAAGAACCGTCCACCTGGAAATCTGACATTGTGACGTTGGTTCTAGATTTTGTCAGTGGTGGGAAAGCACCTTGGCGGCATTGCCGCCCCTTTGTGACAGGAAGCTATTTTAAATTGCTGAAATGCTGTTTTAAATGCATTTACATATAATTAATTACAATTTAATGATTGTCCCTCGATTTTGTGAACGGCGGGCGGCATTCACGTGCTTTTGGGTTTGCGACCGAGGTGGTACCGAGTTGAGAGGCCACATTGCTGCGCTGGGGAGGCAGCCTTGAGCATTGTTGCACAGGGGAAGAGAGGAGTTCGGAGGCCGTTGTGGGACTGTGTTTCTGTGTGATCTGCAAGAGGGTTCTGGGGTTCTGCAAGGGGGTTCGAGGTCTTGGGGGCTCTGCACGGGGGTTCGGGATCTCGGGGGCTCTGCAAGGGGGTTCGGGGTCTCGGGGGCTCTGCACGGGGGTTCGGGATCTCGGGGGCTCTGCAAGGGGGTTCGGGGTCTCGGGGGCTCTGCATGGGGGTTCGGGATCTCGGGGGCTCTGCACGGGGGTTTGGAGTCTCGGGCACTGCAAGGGTGTTCGGGGTCTGGGGAGCTCTGCAAAGGGATTCGGGGTCTTGGGGGCTCTGCAAAGGGGTTCAGGGTCTCGGGGGCTCTGCAAGGGGGTTTGGGATCTCGAGCTCTGCAAGGGGATTTGGGGTCTTGGGAGCTCTGCAAGGGAATTCGGAGTCTCGGGAGTTTTGCAAGGGAGTTTGGGGTCTCGGGGCTCTGCAAGGGGGTCCAGGATCTCTGGAGCTCTGTAAGGGGGTTCAGGGTCTTGGGGGCTCTATAAGGGGTTTTGGGGTCTCAGGGGCTCTGCCAGGGTTTAGCGTGGGTTTGTGGGGTGGCTGTATTGTATTACCAAACCGCTATGTCAGTGTTTGGTCACTGACACTGCTAAAACAGAGAGTGGGCCATTCGCAAGGTTGGGCTCTGAGGTCCATCAGCGACTCCACCGTGAGAATTGTCAGAACCTCAGTTTGCCAAGGCAGGGTGGTTTCTGCATCAACAGCGATCTGCAGGCCCACAGTTCACCTAGCATGGGTCTCATATTTTTGGACCCCAGTGGCGTGATGCGGTACCTCCAATGGAGGGAGGCCCAGGAGGCTGCTGAACCTGTCCGTGAGGCTCCACGACGAGAACAACAGCAGCCGGCATTCCAAGAAGGGCCCACATACACCACGGAGTGTACCGGACTCCGGTCAGCTACATGCAAATGTCCACGTGTCACTGTCAGCGAAGACTACGGCCGTCACCAACTTATGCGCCCTACTGCAGGACCATTTGTGACTTCTGGGATTTGGGGTCACCCTGTACCTGTGACCCTGCAGATCACTGTGGCACTAAACTTCTACACATCTGGATCTTTCCAAGGATCCACTGGGGACAAGTGCGATTTTTCCCAGGCAGCAGCCCACCGCTGTATCAAGGAAGTGACCAAATCCCTATTCAAGAGGGCCGACAACTATGCTCGCTACCGGACCAACTCTGACAGTCAGGCCGAGAAGGCCACCGGATTTGGGGCCATCGCTGGATTTCCCCAGGTGCAAGGTGTGATAGATTGCACTCATGTGGCCATCAAGGCTCCAACGGACCAGCCAGCCGCCTTCATCAACAGAAAGGGCTTCCATTTAATCAACGGTCAACTGGTCTGCGACCACCGAAAGTGTTTCATGCAGGTGTGTGCCCGCTTCCTGGGAAGCAGCCATGATGCCCACATACTTCAATAGTCCCAGGTGTCACAGCTTTGCAGAACCCCTCCTCCCCCCCACCCCCCGCTCACCTTCAGGGAAGGATTCTCAAGGACAAGGCCTACCCATTGAAGACATGGCTACTGGCACCTGTGAGGAACACTCGAAATGCAGCAGAGGAGAGGTGCAGCAATTGCCACAGCTCCACCCGAGCGACCATCAAGCAGGCCATTAGGCTATTGGAGATAAGATTCCGCTGCCTGGATCGATCCGATGGAGCTCTGCCCAGTGAGGGCCTCATGTATCATGGTGGTCTGCTGTGCTCTGCACAAACTAGCGTTGCAGAGAGGGGAGGCCGTACATGACAATGAGATGCCTGAGTGGCACTCGTCCACTGATGAGGAGGACACAGAGGAGGGAGAGGGCCAAGCAGCAATGGATGGTGGAGACCCTGCGTGGGAGGCCAGACAGGTTGAGCGATGTGCAAAGGAGGCAAGATAAAACCTCATAATCACCCGTTTCCAGCCATCCTGATGTCCACTCACAGGGAGTCAAATAAAGACTCACCTTAATGCATTAAACCTGTCTCCTCCTTTCCATTTGTGTTCCCTGACTTGCGACCGGATGCAATGCACGCTCGTGCCCATGGGAGAACATATGTTAATGAGGGCTCTCATTACATTGGCATGTTAATGAGGGCTGTGGTCACATTGGCATTGAGTCAGCAGCTCACAATTAAGACATAATGGAACACGGCTTTCAGACAATGATGGCTAATGATTTGGACAAAAGAACTTTTAATTAATCACGACAGAACAAATGAGCTACACCCTTGAGACCCATAGTGTGGCTAGGTGGTCTTCTTAATACGTTTGTGGGTGCTCCTATGTGGTGTGATCCCTGTGATAGCAGCTGGGCTGGAGGCATGGATGGTAAAAATTTGCGGAGATCAACAGGACAGTTCTGCTAGTGTCAGCTCCTCGTCCCCTACTGGGGGATCTGATATGTCTCACGCTGTCAGAGGAGTTAAGGGAGGTGAGCTATGAAGAAAGATGGTCTGTGGCTGAGATGCATCTGTCAGGATGAGATAATACCCTAGCCCCTCTGCTATCGCCATCATAGTTCTACCCTCCCCATGTCACACACCGTCCTGCATAGTCTCATGCACTCCTCAAAAAGGAGAGGGGTGTGGAGCACTCACCTTGGCCTAATGCAGGAGGTCATTGATCTTTTTCCACACTGGACCCAGTTCTGGTGGGTGACCCCACGGCTGCTGACCTCCTCTGCGATCTCCATCTGGGCTTGCTTGATCAGGCGGGAGAACCTCTTCTTGTTATCGCATGGGAAGAGAACCTCCCGCCTTTCCCTTGCAGACTGGAGGAGAATCTGCAGGAAGGCATCACTGAACTGTGGTCACTCTGTGTCTTGCCTCGGCCATCCTTTGATGTCCTCTTCGAGGGGTTGGGGGGTCCATGAATGTGTTCAGCAACATTTTCACCAGTCAAATGAAAGCTGCCAGTGACCCTAAGGCAGGAGTGAATGCAAGGCTGGCAGGCCTTTAAATATGGCACCAGCACCTGCACCGGAGTCATCTGACACCATAATCGGTGACTCGCCTCCAACCCCTGGTACGTGACTGGGGGGAACCCACGCCTCCACTATACAAAATGGCCGCTCATTGCGTGATCGCAGTAGGTCAGCCACCCACGTGACAAACAAGAAAGGTGCCTTTTTCCACCAGGAGCAGGCTCATTAAATTCAGCCCTAAGTATGTGTTTAATGTCTCTGCCATTTCCTTATTCCCCACAATAATTTCAATTGTCTCTGCCTCTAACAGGTCCACATTTACTTCCACTAATCTCTTCCTATTTACAAACCTATTGAAATGTTTACAGTCTGTTTCTAATGTCTTTTGCCAGTCTTCTCATATATTCTCTTTCCTCTGCAATTTCTTGGTCCTCCTTTGCTGAATCTTAAAATCCTACCAACCTGAGGCTTACTACTCTTTTTGGCAACATTATAAGCATTTCCTTTGATCTAATACTATCTTTAATTCCTCTTGTTAGTCATGGTTGGACCACTTTTTCTGTGGGGTTTTTGTGCCTTACAGGAATGTATATTTGTTGCAAATTATGTATTAATTCTTTAAATGCTAGCTATTGCTTGTCGACCGCCATATCTTTTAATGTAGTTTTGAATGTAGTTTCCCAATTTGCATTAGCCACCTTACCCCGTCATACCTATGTAGTTTGCTTTGTTTTGATTTAAGACCCTAGTTTCAGACTTAACTAAATCACTTTCAAACTCAATATAAAATTTTATCATATTATGGTCACTCGTCCCTATATGCCTCATTACTACTTTTTATTGCACAATACTAGACCCAAAATAGCCTGTTCCTTACTTGGTTCCTCAGTATACTGATCTAAAAAACTATCTTGTATACATTCCATGAAGTTGTCCTCCACATTATTACTGCAAAGTTGTTTTTCCCAGTCTATAAGAAGATTATAGTCCCCATGATTACTGTATTATCCTTATTACATGCGCCTCTAATTTCCTGATTTATACTTTGCCCTACACTGTAACTACTGCTAGGGGGCCTATAAACAACTCCTACCAATGTTTTCTGCCCCTTGCTGTTTCTTAGCTTCACCCAAACTGATTCTACTACTTGATTTTCTGAGCTAAGATCCTTTCTCTCAATTGTCTTTATCCTATCATTTATTATCAGAACCACCACTCTCCGTTTTCCCTTTTTGCCCAGTTTTCCCAATACAAATAATGGCATTTTGCATCAAAAATAATTTAATTTGCTGAAAACTGAAATGCTAATGTCAGACTTCTCACCTGGCATTGCACAATGTGTATCTGAGAGATCAGAAAGCCGCCAAATATCTGTATGTAATCGTGCTGATATGAGGAAGATAATAACCCAGTTTTTGCTGTAGCGGGGCATCTAATGACATCTGTCATTAGTTAGACTTACCCTTGCATGTTTAGGTTTTTTAATTTTTAGCATGATGAGTTGCTGAAAGTGCAAGCTGATGGCATTGCAATGAGGGAAACAGAGCATCTGGGATCTGGGTGAATAGGTCAAGCAAATGTATATGTCCTTAACACATCAAATTGAAGGATTGAGAAATAAACAGTGCAAGGACTTTGAAGGAAGTGTAAATTAAAGTGGGTGAATTCAATATCAAATCATGTACAGGAAGAAAAATAAAAAGGAAAGAAAGATTAGTTTACGAGAGAGAAAAAAACAGAAAGGAAAAGTAAATTTTTTAAAAAGTCTCCAGCAACTGTTAATACCTGAAGGAATGAGACTGTCCACTTGTAATAGATAATTTTCAATGCCAGAGAGATTTACTAGCAGCAATTAACATTTATCATGTCATTAAATGATAAGATTTAACTCTCTGTGACTAATTTAGTTCTTTTCTACCATGCAAATACAGCAACTTCATGTCATTCAATGAATTTTAATGATAAGGCGGATAACATTCTGTTTTCGCAAGGCTAATGGTGGAGTGGCACAACTACAGTAGAAAGATGCACAACAGTCGCTGTACCATTTACCCATAAATGACGACAAGTGCCATTCGCCTCACTGTTATTTTGAAAACAAAATTTTGCCCAATACTTTGACATCCTTATTACAGAAAGGAAATGATACAGCCAGATTTTAGCTCACTTGATTATTCTTCCCTGGTACTGTTTAGCCAATGTACTAATCCAATAATTTATATATATTTGCCATTATTACTGATCAGCAAACAGTATTGGGAGCATGCTGAGTGAGCTTGTCAGAGTCCACCTCGAGGAGAAGAAAGAATTCCGCTGCTGCAATCTTTGGACATAATGGTGTGTGCATTCAGGATCCACCATCAATTACAGAGGAAAACCCCAAAAGTAGCAGGGAGTCAACTGAATTGCTTCTGGCCAATTTTTCTCTCCACTCACCTTCATACCACCCAAGAACAGGGAGTAAGGGAAAATCTAGTCCAAAATGTTAAAAATCAAAATTCATGAGGAGGATTCTCCAGACTCATCCCCAAGTAAAATTAAGCTGGTGCTGTGGTACCAGAAATCCCCTTTGAAATTTCTAAATCCACAATTTTTAGTGTAGTTTTGTTTTGCTTCTTGCAATTCCAGAGATGAAATGTTGGATATATCTGAAGCTTGTTGTTCGCGTCCCTGTACACTTTGAATGTAACTATATTCTTTCACATGCCATAAGCATTTTGGGGTTTTTTTGGAGGCACATATTTTTTAGAAGTTATTGGTCAGCTTTTGCTAGTTTTGTACATTGGAAATCTGGATACACTCTATCATTTGCACCTAATTGCACATACCTGTCAGAAGAATTCTGTCTGTTGCTAAGGTTGTAATGGAAGAAAAATCTTAAAGAATGCTTTGCAATTCCACTCACAGAACCAACCAAAGTAAGCCGTGCTTGTAATAACACATTGTGATAAATGAACTGTAAGAAATGTGCAAAATCTCAGAGCGAATGTTTGCTTTTGAGAAATGTTTTTGTAACAGATAGAGTTCTTTATTGAAGCTGTATAAAGTATAGCAGCTACAGTAATAATACAAAATAACATTTCACCTATGAATCAAGTAGCGTATCTCATTTTTACTATTCATGTTGTAATTTTAACATTTTTTATTGTCCTGCAACTTGCATTTCGCTAGATTGGTAATAGAGATGCACATTGACACCTTTGTGTGGTATGATATTGGGTGATTTAAAAATACTTTAAAAAAAAAATCTATGTGAAAATTGTATCACATGATTTGTGATGTAGCCATATTGACGAATGTTGACAGGCAGGGGAGGTGAGTTTGGGTGTGTGCAGGAGTTAAATCCCCTAAAAGTGACATTGAGTTGGGACCCAATATCATCTGACTACTTCCAGGTTGAAGGCGAGTAGGGAATCCTGTGCAGCTGTTGGGTAAGTCATTTAAATATTCAAATTGCTCATTAAATTGTGTTTTAAGCAAGGATTCTGGCTTTAACAGCTAGTGGACCTATTTCCCAAGCTTTCAGCAATTCACCAGGATCACAGAGGTGAGTGCACAGCGGGGAGGGCTTCTTCAGTAAAACTGACAGGTTGGAAAGGCTTTGATCAGAAAAACTGAAGAACTCCAGCCACAGCCAGGTAAAAGGGTGCTTACAGCATTTCTTCTCAGAGAGTGCTTTCAGTGCTTGACAAGTGGCTGTCAACTTTTTGGAAGTCACTTCACCTGTCTTGCACTTCACTCACCTTCAGCTGCACTTTTCTGCTGCCAGCCTTCACCACAGCATGGGAGCAGCTCTACCTTGCACCTCTGATGAAAAGCAAAAGAAACAGCAACACCTAACAGCAGCAGCACTAGCTGCCTTCTCCCCAGCCACATGCCGCTCCACAGGGCAGAGGGAATAGACACAGAGATCTAGCTCCAAGGAGATGAGAACCTTAACTCAGGGCCTACAGGCAGAGGATCAGCTCTGTTGACATGAGCACCAGCAGTGCCTCAGGAGGCTCAGGCTTTTACAACAGGTCATTGCTGATAACTGCAACAAGACCTCCTTCCCAGTGGACCAGGTGGCCATGCATTTCCAATGGCTGTTATGGTGCCTGTCACTGTAGGACCACTCCCATGCCCTGAATCTCTACCTCTCCCCGAAGTTGTTTGCTGTCTTCTTCAGGGAGAGAAAGCAGAGAGTTATGGATGTTAGAAATGGCTTGTATGGATAGCAGGGAAGGACAACATTTGTGGAGGATGACTGTGAGGTGTGGGTGCGGGAGGGCAATAGGATGAGGGTGAGTGTGAATATTGGCTGCTCAGATGTGGACGTGAGGTGGTACTTTTTTTTATTCTTTCATGGGATGTGAGTGGCGCTGGCAACGCCAGCATTTGTTGCCCATCCCTAATTGGTCTTGACAACTGAGTGGCTTGAACTGAATTTAAATTCCACCAGCTGCAATGGTGGGATTTGAGCCTGTGTCACTAGGGCATTGGCTTAGGCCTCTGGATTACTAGTTCAGTGACATTACCACTATGCCACCGTCACCCCTGCAGAGAGAAGAATAAGTGGAGCTACAAGGTGTGTTATTCTGAGGAGTGTTGTGCAGGAGAATGCTGGGTAAGTCAGAGTGTGCAGCTTGGCACCTGAAAGTGATATACCACTCACCCTTCCCACCCTCCTGAGGTCCTGGATCCTCTTGATGCACTGTCTCCAGGTTGGAGGGACCACACTTCTGCTGCTGACTTCCTCAGCCACTTCCATCCATGCCTGTTTGGTTGGAGAGGTTATCCTCTTCCTCTGATCCTTGGGAAATATCACCTCACTGCAGCCCCTCAGATCCTGCAACATGACCTCCAGGTAAAAGTGAGAAACCTTGGGCGGGCGGTGGGAAGACAGCCTTCCCAGACTTGCTCTCCATTCCTTTGGTGCTGCAGCTTCAAAAATCCTGTTGTAACCCATTACGGGCTCCCTTTAATTAGAAATCCTTCCTTCGACAGAATGGACATACTATTCTGCCCACCCTCCCTGATTGGTCAGGAAACCTGGAGGTGGGACGCTAATGCTGTGGCTCTGTTAAAGAGCCTCGGCAAAGCCTGCTGGTGAGTCCGACAGGTTTGTGACTTGCTAATGGTGCCACCATTTGGCCACACCTTGGTACTTGGCCAAACAGCCATGGTTGTTCCACACATCTTCCCATCTGTGCATGCCCAACAGCTGAATTTATCTTGAAATTGGTTTTAGGTATGTGACTAAGGTGATAAAATTCCACCCATAGCTTCAGTTGTAGTTCAGACTTTACTGGCAGGTATAAAGAGAATTTCAGAGCAAGTTCTTTATGGTCTTCCAGGATCTCAGATTATGTAAGAACTCTCTGAATTTGTGACCATGTGATGTTTATTATTTCAACAACAACCATTTGTATTTATATAGCACCTTTAATTTAATAAAATGTCCCAAGGTGCTTTACAGGAGAGATATGAAGCAAAATTTGATATCAAGCCACATATGCTGATACTAGGGCAGATAATCAAAAGCTTGATCAAAGAGGTAGGTTTCAAGAAGCATCTTAAAGGAGGAAAGAGAGGCAGAGAGTTTGAGGGGCGGAGAGGTTGAGGGAGGGAATTCCAGAACTTATGGCCTAGGCAGCTGAAGGCATGCCCACCAATGGTGGAGCGATTAAAATCAGGGATGCTCAAGAGGCCAGAATTAGAGGAGCACAGATGTCCCATGGAATCATAGAATGTTTACAGCACAGAAGGAGGCCATTCAGCCCACTGTGTCCATGCCGTCTCACTGCAAGAGCAACTTACCTAGTCCCACTCCCCTGCCTTTTCCCTGTAGCCCTGCACATTTTTTCTCTCTCGATAATTATCCAGTTCTCTTTTGAAGGACTCGATTCAATCTGCCTCCAACACGCTGTCAGGTAGTACATTCCAGATTCTAACCACCCACTGCATAAAAAAGTTTTTTCTCATGTCGCCTCTGGTTCTTTTGTCAATCACCCTTGTGAGCCTCTGGTTCTAGAGCCTTCGGCCAATGGGAACAGTTTCTCCCTATCTACTCTGTCCAGACCCCTCATGATTTTGAACACTTCTATCAAATCTCCTCTTAATCTGCTCTTCTGCAAGGGGAACAGATCCAGCTTCTCCAATCTATCCATGTAACTGAAGTTCCTCATCCCTGGAACCATTCTCGTGAATCTTTTCTGCACCCTCTCTAATGCCTTAACATCCTTCTAGAAGTGTGGTGCCCAGAACTGGACACAATACTCCAGTTGAGGCTGGACCAGTGTTTTATACAAGTTTATCATAACTTCCTTGTTTTTGTACTCTATGTCTCTAGTTATAAAGCCCAGGATCCCATATGCTTTATTAACCACATTCTCAACCTGCCCTGCAACCTTCAATGATTTATGCACAGTTCCCCAAGTCCTTCTGCTCCTGCACCCATTTACCCTTTATTTTATATTGCCTTTCCTTGTTCTTCCTACCAAAATTAATCAGAGCACACTTTTCTGCATTAAATTTAATCTACCACTTGTCCGTCCATGTCCTCTTGAACTTTATCACCATCCTCCTCACAGTTCACAATACTTCCAAGTTTTGCATCATCTGCAAATTTTGAAATTGTGTCCTATACACCCAAGCACCCAAGTCCAGGCCATTAATATATATCAATAAAAGCAGGAGTCCTAACATCAACTCCTGGGGAACCCAACTATATGTCTTCCTCCAGTCCAAAAAACAACCGTTCACAACTACTCTGTTTCCTGTCACTCAGCCAATTTGGTATCCAGGCTGCTACTGTCCCTTTTCCATGGGTTATAACTTTGGTGACAAGCCTGTTATGTGGCACTTTATCAAATGCCTTTTGGAAGTTCATGTACAGCACATCAACTGCATTACCCTCATCAACCCTCTCTGTTACCTCATCAAAAAACTCAAACAAGTTAGTTAAACACGATTTGCCCTTAACAAATCTGTGCTGGCTTTCCTTAATTAATCCACATTTGTCCAAGTGACTATTAATTTTGTCACAAATTATAATTTCTAAAGGTTTTCCCACCGCCAAGGTTAACCTAACTGGCCTGTAGTTGCTGGGCTTGTCCTGACACCCTTTTTTGAACAAGAGTGTAGCATTTGCAATTTTCCAGTCCTCTGGCACCACTCCAAGGAGGATTGGAAAATTATGGCCAGTGCCTCCGCAATTTACACCTTTACTTCCCTAAGTATACTTGGATGCATCTCATCTAGTCCTGGTGGCTTATCAACCAGCCTTTCTAACCCCTTTATCAATTTTTAGCCTATCCAGTGTCTCGACTACCTTCTCTTTCACCATGACTTGGAGGTTTACAGGGCTAGAGGAGATTACAGAGATAGGGAGGGATAAGGCAATGGAGGGATTTGAAAACAAGGATGAGAATTTTAAAAATCATTGCTTAACCATGAGCCAATGTAGATCAGCGAGCACAGGGGTGATGGATGAATGGGACTTGGTGTGAGTAACGACAGAGTTTTGGATGACTTCAGTTTTATGGAGGGTAGAATATGGGAGGCCAGCCAGTAGTGTATTGGAATAGTCAAGTGCAGAAGTAAACAAATCATGGTTAGATTTCAGCAGCAGATGAGCTGAGGCAAGGTGGATTTGGGTGATATTACAGAGGTGGAAATAGACTATTTAGTGATGGTGCAAATATGTGGTTGGAAGCTCGTCTCAGGATCAAATATGACGTCAAGGTTGCAAACCATCTGGATCGGCTACACGCAATTGTCAGGGAGAGGGATGGAGGTGGTGGCTAGGGAACAAGTTTGTGGCGGAGACTGAAGGCAATGGCTTTAGTCTTCCCAATATTTAACTGGAGGAAATTTCTGCTCATCCAATACTGGATGTCAGACAAACAGTCTGATAATTTAGAGATAGTGAAGGAATTGAGAGAGGTGGTGTAAGGTAGAGCTAGGTGTCGTCAGTGTATATGTGATAAGTGGCAAAAACAAATTACAGTGGAAATCTGAAATAAAAGCAAACTGCTGGAAATACTCAGCAGGTCTGGCAGTATCTGTGGATTTTAGATCATACCCTCTGCCCCCATTTTGTTTTTTTATGTTTGTTTTGCTGCTTTTTTTTCCTGTCATTTCTTTCTTTATTCCTTTACTTTGTGTTCGGACAGCTGCTATCCTATCATTCGCACCTCCTCTAGCCACATTTTTGGGCTGAATTTTACCATCCCTTTGGGAATGGGCTGGGAGGCAGGCAGGGTGGCAAAATGGAGCAGGAAGGCATTGGCTGGCATGGCCATCATCTTCCCGCTGCCATGCCATTTTGCCAGAGGCGGGAAAGGTGACTGACAGCTCACCCGCCCAGAGCCCAATTGAGCCACTTAAGTAGCCAATTAAGGGCCTCTTCCCACCTCCGCTAGCATTTTACCACCTGCTGAGGAGCCTGTTGTCGCATGGAGAGACCACCAGTTAAATCCTGGCAACATTCCAGCAGGCGCCGGGGGGTGGAGGAGGGGTCGGGATGCCCTCCTTTTTGGGTACTCCGTGGCCCATAGAGGGGCCCACAGTGGCAGCGGCTGCCCCCGCTGTAGTGGCACTGCCTGTCCTCCATGCAGCCCCGAATCTCGCTGCCGGCCAAAGTGGGATTGCCCCCCACATTCGGCCCCGGTTGTGGGACACCTGCCGCCGCCATAAAATCCAACCTATTGTTTCTTTACTTGTCCCATTACCACTCCCTGTGGCCTTGCACCATGAAATCTTTTGTCATTTAATCTCTTTTGCCCTCCACGTTTTCACAGACCTTCCCTTTTCTTCTTCTCTTCACCCTCTCCACTTTCACTAGCTCGAAACTATTACATTTCTAATTTTTCTCAGTTCTGGTGAAAGGCCACAGATGCTGCCAGACCTGCTGAGTATTTCCAGCATAGAGTCATAGAGTTATACAGCACAGAAACAGGCCCTTCGGCTCATTGTGTCTGTGCCGGCCATCAAGCACCTATCTATTCTATTCAGCAGTTTATGTTTTCATTTTATATTATATATGTGATAACTTGCTCAGTGTTTTCAGATGATGTTATTGACGGTCAGAATGTGGATGAGAAATAAGAGGGAGCCATAGTTAGATCCTTGGAGACCACAAAGGTAATAGTGTGGGAGCAGGAGGGGAAGGCATTGCAGGTGATTCTCTGTCTATGATCAGAGATATAAGAATGGAACCTGATGAGTGCAGTCCCGCCCAGCTGGATGACAGTAGAGAGATTTTGGAGGAGGTTCAAAGTTATAAAGTACAGAGCACTTTACTAGAAATTGAAACATGGCAACGTCGTAAATTTTAAGTCTTTTTTGGAGACTCCTACTTATCAATAACTTTTCAGGAAGAAATACTTACCCAGTCTCAATTCATATGTAGCTATGGCGTTGCCACATCATTTGAAATTCTGTTCCTATAGAGACCTCTAGTGTCGATACAATGCTTAAACAGAAGATTAAATTCCATGCACAGACCAGCACATCTCTCCACAAGCCAACAGAAAAAAAACTTATTTTGTCTTGTTTGCTATTTGATTTACAGAGTCTAAAATGATCATAAATCTTCTAACACATGGGTGCCGTTTTCAGAAATTATTTTGAGTGGATTTCTAGACTGAATACTATAAGCACATAAGAATTTTTAAGAACAGGAACAGACTATTTAGGTCCAACAAGCCTGTCTCTTCTTGATTGATCTCATCCCCACTTGTCTGCTTGCTGAGTCCATTCACTCCCCGGAAACACATTGGGACTTGAACTCATCTGTTCTGTTTTCTTCTGTGCCCTTCCCTGATAACTTGTTCCATATGTCTAATATTCCTTATGTAAAAATGTACCACCTGGCTTCATTCTTAGTCCTATTTGTGAACTTGTTTCCCTGATATTTGTAATTTTTGTCGTCATGATCAATTTGCCTAGATCAGCATAATAATTTTTCCTCCAAATTCTTGAAAACTACAATTCGGTCATTTCAACTTTTCTTACTAATGCCTTATGCAGTAAAAATTGTGACTTTTTTTTGATCTGAGAAAAGTTTGGAACGCTTATTTCATGATCATAAATTCTAAGCTAGTTTAAAAGAATTGTGATAATGCCATAATTTTTAACATTTCCATTCTTCAGGATTGTGATTTGGCAGAAGTTACAGTGCCACATGATTTCCTGCAAGTTCTTCTGTAAACTACTCACAATCTATTCACAGTTCATTAAATTATGTACAGCATTTCTGACATAAAGAGCAATATTGAACCTGTTGAAGAATTTATGTTATATTACTTACATATAAAAGTATGAAGCCATCAAATAATCATTTTCACATTGATCGTCAATAGCGCAGATACCTTTTCTTTTGTTTATATAGACTCTTAATTTACAGGTGTTTTGCAATTAAAAGCATTCTTATTAACATGACCACCCTGCATTTCATTAGTTATCATTATTTGTAGACAATTAACAGAGAACGTGTTCACCTTTATCAGTAATTCCACCCCCACCTCACCTCATTCACCACTGAAACCCTTATGCACCTCCAGAGTTGACTGCTCTAGTGCTTTCATTGTCAGTCTTCCATCCTCCATGAACTGTTCAAAACTCTGCTGCACATATTCTGTCCCACATTAAGTTCTGCTCACGCACCACCTCATGCTGTCTGTCTCCAGCTCCTTAAATTTAAAATCCTCATTTTTGCCTTTATGACTATTCATGGCCTTGCTCCAGCCTACCTTTCCTTCGGTCCTAAAACCCCACCCCACCCCTGAATTCTCTATGCCTTCAACTCTGGCCTTTTGTGCCTCCATTCTTCCTCTGCCCTGGTGTTGGTTCTAGAACATTTAGGTTCCTGAGCTGGAATTTCATCCCCAAACCTCTTCACCTTTCCGCACCTCTCTCATCCTTTAAAAACCTCCTCAAAATCCATTTCTTCAACTGACCTTTCAGTCACCCCTCTTCATTTCCTTTCCCAGCTTGGTGTTGTTTCTCACATACCTGCTTATGAAGCCTTTGGGACTTCTTTTAAGTTACATAAATGTAAGTTGCTGTTGTTTTGCAATCAATTGTGAATTCATTGAGGCTGTATATATTCCCAGTCCTTTCATTCATGAAAAACCAACACAAGAACTCCTTATCTATTGGACCAATACAGTACTCCAAGTTGTGCCACCCAAGCTCCATCCTTCTTCACCCTGGGCTAGATCCTTAACGAGGATGTTACAAAGTTGACGGACTACTGCATCACATGGCATCTCATTAAAGTGAGTCCCTCTAAAATTATATCCAGTGTATTCCACCTCCACAATGCCAATGCCAAAAAAGAATTGCGTATCTACACGGATGGTCAGAATCTAAAGCACGATCCCAACCCAACATACTTGGGAGTGACTCTGGATAGGACTTTGTCCTTCTGGGAGCATCTGAAGAAAACGGCAGCAAAGGTCAAAACCTGAAAGAGCCAATAACCAAACTTGCTGGATCTACGTGGGGCACTGCTGCCACAACACTCCGGACCTCAGCACTTACCCTATCATCCTCAGCAGCAGAGTACTGTGCACCTGTCTGGCATAGGTCATCACACACACACCTTGTTGACACTCAATTAAGTGCAACAATGCGTATCATAATTGGAACCCTCTGCTCAACACCCTTCCCCAGCTTCCTGTCCTCGTAAACATCACTCAGCCACACATCCGCTGACTGACGAAAACCCACAAGCTGGTTGAAACTATCCATTCTACACCTCACTTACTACTTCATAAGATGACACCAAAATTGGTGGTATAGTGGACAGTGAAGAAGGTTGTCTAAGGTTACAACAGGATTATAGATCAACTGGGAAAGTGGGCAAGGGAGTGGCAAATGGAATTTAATGCAGACAAGTGTGAAGTGATGCATTTTGGGAAGTTAAACCAGGGCAGGACATATACAGTGAATGGCAGGGCCCTGGGGAGTGTTGTTGAGCAGAGAGACCTTGTGGTGCAAGTACATAGTTCCCTGAAAGTGGCAACACAGGTAGACAGGGTGGTGAAGAAGGCATATGGCATGCTTGCCTTCATCGGCCGAGGCATTAAGTACAAGAGTTGGGACGTCATGTTACAGTTGTACATAAAGTTGGTTAGGCTGCATTTGGAGTACTGTGCGCAGTTCTGGTCACCGCACTACAGGAAAGATGTGATTAAGCTAGAGAGGGTGCAGAAAAGATTCACAAGGATGTTGACTGGTTTGGAGGGCTTGAGTTATAAAGAGAGATTGGATAGGCTGGGTCTGTTTTCCCTGGAGCGAAGGAGGCTGAGAGGGGACATGATAGAGATATATAAAATTATGAGAGGCATAGATAGGGTAGATAGCCAGAGTCTGTTTCCCATGGTAGGGGTGACTAAAACTAGAGGGCATAGATTTAAGGTGAGAGGGAGGAGGTTTAAAGGGAATCATAGGGGTAAATTTTTCACACAAAGAATAGTGGGTATCTGGAATGAGCTGCCTGAGGAGGTGGTGGAGGCAGCAACAGTAGTGACATTTAAGAGGCATCTGGACAGGTACTTGAATGAGCAAGGCATAGGGGGATATGGAATTAATGCAGGCAGGTGGGATTAGTATAGATATGGTCGGCATGGACGCGGTGGGCCGAAGGGCCTGTTTCTATGCTGTATGACTCTATGACTCTGTAATGACATTTTCAATCCACCTACTGCCCGCCTTCCATCTCGGCACCCCATATGGAGCAACCTTCCTGAGCAAGATCTACCAGCAGGCATCATTTGGATCAATGAATGGGAAGCATGGGAAGTCACTAACCAGTTCCTTGTGACAAACCCCATCTGTTAAATGGCAGGTTTTGAACTACCATGGTGAGAGTGGTCCTTGCTAAACAAGTTTAGGACAAGCCAGGGCCCCTGCACAGCCAACCTCCACCACTGGAGGCTCAGTACAAACCTCTTATGCATTTGTGGAGAGACACAAACAATGTGGCCAATTACCAAGGAGTGTCCTCTCTACAGACTAAGTGGCGGACTAATCACCTTAAACTCAACAAATGAGGAGGCAACCGCTTGGCTCTGGTGATTTGCTAAATAAATAAAA
This sequence comes from Heterodontus francisci, assembly GCF_036365525.1. Classification (NCBI taxonomy): domain Eukaryota; kingdom Metazoa; phylum Chordata; class Chondrichthyes; order Heterodontiformes; family Heterodontidae; genus Heterodontus; species Heterodontus francisci. Next base: position 85,754,304 of record NC_090373.1, read on the forward strand.
GTACTCCAAGTAGATTGTGCAATGTACAGTAGCCCTGATCTGATGAACCATCATTGATTAAGTACAATGGTCTGTGTGCAGTATTTTTGAAAAATTAAAATTTGTACTCTGAAAGTAGCCATATAAAGTAGTCTCACCACACTGAACCATATATCGTGAGCTCCCTAAGAGCATTCACACTATACGAAACAGTGTGCTTACACTCAACCTATTGAATTGCTTTCAGTATTCATGTCTACAGTATTTCTAATGGATTGAAATGCATACAACATTCATAATATATTGGACTATATAAAATATTCTAATAGATTGAACTGTGCAGCTTTCTAAACCAATTGAGTAGTATGTAATATTCCCAATGTATTGAACTACAATGCAATAAAAATGCACACTCTTCCCAAAATGTACTTCTATAGTAGTTGCAAAATATTGAATATTTATATTCCCAGGATATTTAACTCTATACACATTTCTTTGACATATTGAAATGTGCCTAGTATTCAATAAGATTGAATTGTCTCTTTTTAATAATGCCTGTGGGGTCTATAAATAAGTTAACCGTGGTCGCTGTGCAGAAATGCTACTACGTTCCTGAAAGGGCTCAACCTTGTTAATTATTAACTAAAGGGAACATTTTCCTTCTGTTGACTTCAAATGATGATGGCTGAGGAAACATAGCGTGCTGTATTTTACCAGCCCTCTGGGGATGGGCTGGGAAGCAGGGGTCAGGCCTGTAAAATGGTGAGGGAAGGTGGAGGTGTGGAATGCTCTTTGTCTTCTCACTGCCATGCCATTTTGTCTCCCACCCAGAGACCAATTGAACCACTTAAGTGGCCAATTAAGGGCTGCTTCCCACCGCTGCTGGCTTTTACAAGGGGTGGGTAGGCCCTCCGCCACGTGGAGAAACTACCAGGTAAACCCTGGCAACCTCCCACTGAGCTCAGGGTGGGGACACTCTTTGGCCCTCAAGGGGCCCCCCTGGTGGCAATGGAACCACCTGCCCTTAACAACTGCCCACACACACCCACCCTTCACTGGGGCCTGCCTGACTGAGCCCAATGCCCCCAGACCCCACTTAACTGGTTGAGAGCGTGCTGTCCTTGTATATCCTCTTCTTCCAGGTGCAGTCCCAGCAATGGCCACTGCTCCTGGTATCGCTGCTGGGACTGCTGAGCTGCTGGCCCTCCGATTGGCCGACAGCTCCTGGGAGTGGGTGGCTGTCCTTAATAGGGACACCTGCCCCAGTGGCAGCCAATTAGTTGGCAGGCACTGACAAGATGCAGCCCTGGGTCCCGCAGATCGCTGAAGTGGGATCACCCAGCCGCCCCCCACTACTTTCAGGCCCATTGGCAGGACCTCAGCCATGAGAACAAAATTCAGCACAGTATGTTCATGTTTACAAGAATATTTTTGCACTGCATATTATAGATCTAAAAACTGAGACATGCATATTTATGTGTAGGTAAAGGAAAATATACATGTTCTATTGCCAGAGGACGATTACAGAAAGAGACTGCATCCAGTTTTAAAACACCATGGGCAAAGCTTTCCTATGCTTGCTGTCCGTTTCCTACCTGTAGAAAGGGAAGGTTGAAGGTCGAGTGGAGACCTTGTGCACTGATCTATCTGCTTGAATGAAATCTCAGAATGGGCACCCAGCACTCCTGTATATGAACAGGCAGAAGGCTGCTTACATATCAAAATAGTGGTGCAAAACCTATTGCATAACCCTGATTGGAACTTTCTAGGAGAAATGGGCAAATTGTGCATGCCAGTCCCATTTCTGCAGGCATTGAGAGGATTAGGCTATGGACCTTGAAAGGACCATTGGAGACCTCCCCAGTTCTTTGAACAATTTTTGGGGAACCAGGAGAAGCAGGAATGTTCCACCGAGCCTCACAAAAATCTTTTGATCTGCTGTCTGCCCATCCTGTCCCCCTTGGCATCTGTTTCCCCACTCCACCCTCCCCTCTCCATCAAACTTTACCTGCCAGCCAGCTGACTGCTTGAAAGAGCTGGCTTCCTCCTGTGAGCTGCAATGAAGCACTATGTGGCACACATAGCTCACTGAGAAAATGATAATGATGCCTGAACCTGAAAATGGTTTGGGCTTCCTGATTGCCGTGTTGAGTGGGTGCTGGACCAAAATCGCCCCCCCTTAGGAAAACTTTAAACTTCAGCAAGGACACAAAACAGGCAGTGGTGGATTGGCCATTCATTACACACCCCAGCTGATTTTCCTTGCCATTGAAGTTAATCAGCGAGTTTGTTTTATTGGCGGCTGGTCCTCTTCCGCCTGTTTTACGTCCCCAACAAAATTTAAAGGTTCGCCCCATATTTATTTGATATGGAGACAATAGAGATTGAACTTGGAAACAATTCTGTTTCATATGTTGCTCATCCCAAATTGGTTAAGATATATATAAAATCAAAGGAGTTGTAATAGAAATGATCACGATCTGGCTCTGTATTGTCCAAGAAAAAGGAACACAATTAAAGAGACATAGAGAAATAGTGTTCAAGATTTTTTTTTTAAATTGTTGAATTAGTGGATTTAATTGCATTTATGTATTTTGTCTCGACAGGTTTGAATACCAGGAATTGCTACACAATTCAAGCTTTTGTCTTGTCCCAAGAGGCAGGAGGCTGGGCTCTTTCCGATTTCTGGAGGCTCTTCAGGTAAAACAATGGAGAAACAGGAAGATGTATAATTTTGACTTTGACAGATTATTAGCTGTTCTTTAATATAATCTGTCAAATTTAATAGTTAGCATTTTAATCTTGAGGTTCCAAATAGACTCTTTGGACCTTTAGAAGACTTTATTAATGATTAATAACAACTACTAATGCCACTGTTAAGCTATTTTTATACTACTTTAAGATTGTTTCCTTTTGCATATTAAATTTAAAACATGTATTATTGATATTAATCTCTATGACCCAATGGTCCCATATGGTCGCTCCTTCAGTCAAGATTGAAAAGTGGCAAATTGCAAGGCCCTCCAGCTGTGTGATTTAACCATCTCGTTGTAAAGGGGAGGCAGTGGCGTAGTGGTAATGTCACTGGACAAGTCATCCACAACCCGGGGTATTGCTTTGGAGCATGGGTTTGAATCCCACCATAGCAGATGGTGAAATTTGAATTCAATTAATAAATCTGGAATGAAAAAAGCTAGCCTAATGCTGATCATGAAACCATTGCCAATTGCTGTAAAAACCCATCTGGTTTACTAATGTCCTTTAGGGAATCTGCTGCCCTTACCTGATCTAACCTACATGTGACTCTAGACCCACAGCAATGTGCTGACTCTGAAATGGCCCAACAAGCCACTCAGTTCAAGGGCAATTAGGGATGAGCAATGAATACTGGCCTAGTCAGTGATGCCCACAAATGAATAAAAAAAATGGGAAAATTATTCACAATTCACCTGGGTTTAGAACAAGTACCAGGAGTGCACCTGTTCTAGGCCCATATAGATAACATGTGGGGTTCCCCATTATTACCTCTCTCCTTTCCTAGTGCAAGCAACGATCTTTTCACTGAGCAAGGCGATAGCGAATTTTATTAGGTAATTTGGAAAAATATTGGAGCACATGACAAACTGTACCAATCCTTGTGTGAATAAAGCTCCCTAATATTTCAGCTTCATTGGTTAATATTTAAATAGAATTTTAGCAGAGATGGTTGCAGTTGCAAAATTAAAAACAAAATAGTGATACCAATATTTATCAATTGTTGTCTCTTGTTAACTAAAATCGATGGTATTGTCAAATAATTCATCAAAATTTTGAAAATAAACATATGCTTTTTATCTCCTATCTTTCTGTAATTATTTGAATGCCTATAACCCACAAAGCCTAGTTAATTACTGTGTCTCATTTATATTGGCTCCCTGTGGAGTAACAATGCCGTAAACTATTCATTACCCTCTTCTTCCTCCTGCCATGCCCACCTCTGACATCCAAAGAGTGGTATCAGTATTGGATACAAGTGCAAAATTCCTAGGTGGGACCTAAATTGACCACCTTCTGGTCGAGAAAGCAAACTGTTTTACAGACAATTCTCTACCATCTCATTACATATTAAGTAAATGTTTCTCCTTTGCTTTGGCATCTTCACAGCATACATCATTCTTCAGGACAAGAGGGTAGCTAAGCAACCCATGATTGAACCAGCACTATGAAATGTGTAAAAGCAGCCTAAATTGACAAAATCATTGATTTTGTTCCTCTCTTCCAGTGAGATGTCCTTAAGTTTTTACCTCGCACTTCCTCAACATTCTAGAATTTGCTGAGTGGGAAATCACAAAAGCATCAGCTTGTTTCCTAACCACTCAGTGGCACAACATATTGCAGCATTAATGTGCTATGTTGCTAAGCTGCTTGAAAACTCCCTCACCCTGAGTCTGTTGTTCTCACTAAAGATCCATCAGATCTGTGCCAAAGATTATTTTGGAAATCACTATCCAGATGTTATGTTGCTTGTAGAAACAATTAATAAAAATGTTAGATACATTAAATTATTATAAAGGTTGATCATTCCTGGTTAATAATGCAATTTATTTAGAAGCAGTAATAAGCCAACATTATGGTGAATGAATCTGTTACGTATTACAGTTTCATCCAATATCACCTTGGATAAAGTATTAAGAGCAAGAAAACTCTCAGAACTGTAATGCAGAATTGCAGAAAAAAACTTGTTTTTATATTGTGCCATATCACAAATGTCAGAAATATCTCCAAGCGCTTTTCACAATGAATTACATTGGAGTCCAGTGGCTTTTGTTACGGAGGCAAACATACCAGCCAACAAGATTCCCCCAAAGAGCAATAAGATGAATGACAATTTAATTTGTTTTCAGTGTTATTGTTTGACAAGAATGTTGACCAGGCATCTGAGAGGGGCACATTTAAATTATGCACTTAATGTAAGAAGGTTGGAATATGAAGAGACTGTTCACCTTGTTGTTTAGTCCCTCATTTGGGATCTACACAAACCATTATCTTTTCCTCCTGTTCGAGCAGCTTGCCATTGACCATCTCTGTATTGAATTGGTAATTTTTTATTTCCTTTTGAATGTCGCAGCTGGGTTAACACTTACTACACTGGTTGGCTCGCAACTCTTTGCAAAGAAGTTACACTTCAAATTACACTTGATTTTAGCTTTTTCAGCTTACAACTATGATCACTGGATTACTTTTCCAGCTTCCTCATGAAACACATCAATCTGATTATCTAAATGGTTTTAAAACTTAAACCACATATAATTTCTGCCATTTTTTTGCAATATCCACAGTTTGAGCTTACTGAGCTTCTTTTCATACTTCATTAATATAAGACCTGTAACTATCTTTGTTCCCCTTTGTTGAAATATTGAAACTGCATCTGTGTCTTTCAGTAAGTATGGTACTTCATGCGGCTCTGATCAATGCACTATAGAATATCCACGGTGCATCTCTAAAAATCTATATACACCTTAGAATTCCATATGCCTGGATAGTTGATCCTCGTAAAGATTACATGCCTTGAAATTTCCTGATTCACTCATTGATTATTATTTTTAACCCCAAAGAATGAATTGTTTTACATTTTTCAATGCTTACGCCATTCAGTTACTAAGTTTGGGCTGGTATCTTTTTGTTGAACATTATCACTCTCCTCAGAACATCCTATTTTCCCATATCGACTGGCATAATTTGAAAACTTGAACTATTTTCAGGATCCCCATTGAAATGAATAATGATATGAATTGCTTGAATTAGAATTATCCCAATTAGAATTATCACTGACAAATTGCACTGTGTTTCATATTATCTAGTCAAATCGTTATCCAACTTATAATTCTTTTTAATCCCTTGAGTTTACACCCTAATTACAAACTTTCAGAAAGTAATTTTATCAATTATTTTGACACCATATAATTATTCTTGTTCTGACCAGGTGAGAAAGGGGTCTAGGGTTCCCTCTTAGCCTTCACCTGGTCATACCGTAATAAGGTTTAATTTCAAACACACCGTGGCCGGAATTTTATGCCACCCCAACGAGCCAGTTGGTGACGGTGAGGTGGTGTAAAATGGAGTGGAAGACTCTGGAAGGTTTTCCCGACCTGCTCCCACCGCCGCTCCCCTTTACGTAGGGCAGGGGAGGTGAAAAGCGGCCAACCCACCCACCCGCCCCAGGCCAATCAAAGCCTTTAGGTGGTACTTCATGCGTCTGCCTCCAAGTGGGCGTCCTGGAGCTGGGAAAGCCGTCTGGGAAAACTAGGTGGCTGCGATCATCCGGGGTGGGGGAGTCTCTGCTCATCGGGCACAGGGTGCCCAATGGAGGGCCACCCCCACTACCCCAACCACCCCCAGCACCCAAAACGCCCCCCCTTCCCCCCAACCGACCACCCTTGCCTCACTGGGGCCCGAGCAATTACCCCTAGCGAGGAAACCAAAACCTACCTGTCTTCCCGGCTCCAGGTCTTTGGCTGGGCTGCAGTCCCAGCAGTGGCCACTACTCCCAGTAGCCCGCTAATTGGCCGGCAGCTCAATGAGGTGAAACATCCTCCCTCAATGGGTGGAAGTCCTGCCTCGGAACAATTAAAGCCTGGGGACCCATAAAATGTGGATCAGATCCCCAGGCGAGGCAGACGGCTCCCAACGTGAAATCACATCCCGTGTTTTTAGCTCCCCCTTGGTGACTCCTTGTTCACTAACTTCCAATTATAAGGCAAAGAAACTAGCCCAACAGGTTTTCTTAGGTTTACAGAAAAAAGGTTGAACTTTATTAAACTTAAACTCTAATTTGGTTAACATCTATGGATACGCGGCGCGCCCATGCTAGCATGCATACGTGATATACATATGCAGATAGAGACAGAAAATAGCAGAAGAAATACAGTGGAAAAGTTTGAGGCAATATCTGAAGATGGTTTTGATTACTGTTCGAGCTCGCTGTAGAGTCCTTGATTGTAGGTAGGTCTTGCTTTTCGTTGGGGCCCAGTATTCTTCTTAAACCTTGTTCAGTGTAGGAGACGTTTCTCTTTTTGAGATTTACATCTCTTCAGTGGGTCCAGAGGCTGGTGAAAAAGAGATGGGAGCAGACAGGAGAGGTCTTCTCACTCCAGGAGCAAACTGCAGTCTCTTTGTTCAAAACATTTTGTACAATTCAGAAAAACCAGGTTGCCAAGCAGGCTAGTCATGTGACCAGTTGGTCCGACCATGTCTGTTTGTGGATTCAGCCATCCCAGCAGTCATCCTGAAATTTGAGCTCCCTCACCTTCAATGTCTGGTGCTCAAAGTCCATTGTGGGTTAAATTGGATAAGGGAAGTAACCCCTTTGTCTCCACAAGCACTGTCTGGTAATATGCAAATATCGCTCCAGCCAAGGACCTGGTGATTTCTTTTATAAACAAGTCCTTTCTTCACTTCAACAACAGTTTTCAAATCAATGTTCATGACAAAATTTATGTGCCTCCTTCTTGGCAGGTGGGGGGTCTGCATAACGCCTCCAAACCCAGCAGAATGAAATGCGATTTGAGAAAAGTGCATTTGATTAAAAGGGTCGAGAGAAAATATAAGATACAGAAAAAAAACATGCATTTCTCTCATTCATTCACAAATCTTAAAACCTATTAAAATTGCCCATTTCCATGACTGCCTACGGTCTTTGTTCCTGCTGAGGTCTGGAAAGTGGGGAAGGGGTTAGATTTAATTAGCCCTAAGTTGGATTTTTTTTCTCAGGAGAGTCAGTAGTGAGCAGGTCTATCCTGAGCTCTCTTTCAGTGCTTTTCTGAGTCATGCAAAGGCTTTGACGTCAAGGGATGGGTGGTTCTCTTTTTTATGACTGTGGGGGAGGATTCTTTGCAAATCGCCCCTTTGTCCTCTGGGACACTCCTGCCTGCAGGTATTTGTGCAGACTCTGCTGCACTCCCTTGTGTCATTTCGACTAGGTGAGGCATCACCCTCATGGTTTCTTTGCCCGTTATTTGTCTCTGCAGGTTCCTGTAAATGCTGTTAGCAACTCTGGTGGGGTGCTTCTAGTGTCTGCATTTAAATAGGAGTATGTGGGGTCAAACTTTTCAAATTTTTTGGGTTTGACTGGCCGGACAGTAGGGGTTTTCATCTGGGATTCCTCCTGGACTTCCTTTAACCTTCCCCTCTCTGTGTTGGTTTGATCATGGCTTGATCCACTACACATTCAGGGAATCTGCAGGGATCTGTCTCCTGCCCCTGCCCTGTCTCTCTGACCTCCTGTGGTCTTTCTTTCACCACTGGGGGGAGGGAGGGGGCTACCATCTTCACCCCCACCCGATCATTACCTAGGAGTAGGTCAACCCCGTCCACAGGCAAACTACGGACAATTCCCTACGGCTACCAGTCCCAAAACTAGGTCGCACTTCAGGGGCACCAGGTGTACAGGTACAGGCATACACTGCCCTCCAATACCATTCACCACCATTTTGGTGTTCACTGCACTCTCTGGGGGAAAGGTCATTCCTTTTTCCCAGTAAAAGGGATCTAGTAGACCCTGTGTCCCTGAGAATTACAATGGATTTTCTTGCCCCACTCGAGGGTTATGGGGTTACTTTCCTTTCAGACACAAAACCCTGATAACCTTTAGGAATCCTATTAAATTTTCCTGCACTTGCAGCTGTAAGCTTCCTGGGTCTCACTCTTACTGCAGTTAAAGCCACAGCTTCTTCACTGAGCGGGTGTGCCCTGATTAATCCTACAGGTTTTCCCTTTAGTTTCCAGCAGTCAGCTTTTAAATACCCTGCTTTATTACAATGGAAGCACACAGGTCTCCAGGTCTCATTCTTGCTCACAGCATCTTCCTTTTTGGCTGGAGGAGGGTTCCTTGTGTCTCCTGCTTTCTTTTCTCTCCCAAGATCGCTTGGGCCCCTATCACCTTCCCACCGTTTGTCCTTTTCAGATTTGTGGGGGTGACTAGGAAAGGTTTTCCCCTGGGAAACCGACTTACAAATTAAAGCGAACTTATCAACCAGAACGGCCGCTTGCTGGGTTCTCTGAACCCGCTGCTCCTCTGCATGGGTCTTAATGGAGAGCGGGAGAGAGTGTTTAAATTCCTCTAATAGAATTACTTCTCTGAGATTCTCATAGCTGAGCTGTACTTTAAGAGCCCTCAGCCACTGGTCAAAAGGCAGCTGCTTGCTTCTTTCAAACTCCAGATAAGTTTGATTAGCTTGCTTCTTGAGGGTTCTAAACTTTTGGCGATAGGCTTCGGGTACTAATTCATATGCTCTGAGGATAGCACTTTTTGTCAGTTCATAATTTGATGAACTCTCATCTGGCAACAGGGAATAAACCTCATGGGCTTTTTGGGTTAGCTTGTTTTGTAGTAAAAGAGGCCAGGTCTCAGCTGGCCATTTTCACTGCCTTGCCAGTTTTTCAAAGGACACAAAAATACTTCTACATCTTCCTCATTGAATTTTGGGATTAGTTGAGCTAGTTTTAACAATTCTGTATCCGGCCCTGAATTACAGTCCTCCATATTGGCCATGCTTCCACTGGGGTTACTCTGTCGCCTCCCCCCGCCCCCCCCCCCCCCCCACCACCAAGTTAATTCAAGCCGCTTCAGCTCTCTCTCTTCGCATTCCTTCCAGAATATTGTTTCTCTCTCTCTCTTCTCTCTCCCTCATTCCTTGTCCTGTCTTTCTCTCTCTCTCTCCTCTCTTTTTCTTCACGTTCCTTCTGGAAGGCTCTTTCTTTCTCCCTCTGCCTCTCTCTCTTTCCCTTTCTCTTTCCCTGTCTTCTAATTCAAGTTTCCTTTGTTCCAATTGTATCTTTGCTAACAATACCCTGTCAGAGTCTGCTTCTAACCTTGCTTCTGCTTCTTCAGATTCAAGGAAAAAATGGTTAGCCACTAGTCTTAGGAGTTCAGACTTTCATGCCTTGGCATGTACATTGATCCCACACTGCTCAGCCATTTTTCTCAGCTCCTCCATAGACAGTGCTCTTAACTTATCCCAAGTTACTTCACCCTGGCTTGGGGAGCTACTAGCTTCAGTTGCAGACATATTAGTATTCTAGCACACACAATCACAAGAAAACCTGTATTGAAATTTTCCTCTTTTTCTGATTGGGAACAATTTGGCTTCCCACTTCCAATTTCTCTCGTTTGCCTGTGGGTAAAATGTAGGATGGTAGCCCCGAAATTTCTGTTACAACCAGGTGAGAAAGGGGTCTAGGGTTCCCTCACAGCCTTCACCTGGTCTTACCGTAGATGGGTTTAATTTTAAACACACTGTGTTTTTAGCTCCCCCTTGGTGACTCCTTGTTCACTAACTTCCAATTATAAGGCAAAGAAACTTACCAAACAGGTTTTCTTAGATTTAAAGGAAAAAGGTTGAACTTTACTAAACTTAAACTCTAATTCGGTTAATGTCTATGGATACACGACGCGCCCACGCTAGCATGCATACGTGATACACACATGCAGATAGAGATAGTAAAGAACAGAAAAAATACAGTGGAAACGTTTGAGGCAATATCGGAAGATGGTTTTGGTTACTGTTCCAGCTCGCTGTAGAGTCCTTGACTTTGGTTGGTCTTGCTTTTCGTTGGGGCCCAGTATTCCTCTTAAACCTTGTTCAGTGTAGGAGACTTTTCTCGCTTTGAGGTTCACATCTCTTCAGTGGGTCCAGAGGCTGGTGAGAAAGAGATGGGAGCAGACAGGAGAGGTCTTCTCACTCCAGGAGCAAACTGCAGTCTCTTTGTTCAAAACTTTGTACAAAACTCTTTGTACAATTCAGAAAAACCAGGTTGCCAAGCAGGCTAGTCATGTGACCAGTTGGTCTGACCATGTCTGTTTGTGGATTCGGCCATCCCAGCAGTCATCCTGAAGTTTGAGCTCCCTCACCATCAATGTCTGGTGCTCAAAGTCCATTGTGGGTTAAATTGGGTAAGGGAAGTAACCCCTTTGTCTCCACAAGCACTGTCTGGTAATACGCAAATGTCTCTCCAGCCAAGGGCCTGGTGATTTATTTTTTAAACAAGTCCTTTCTTCACTTCAGCAACAGTTTTCAAATCAATGTTTATGACAAATTTAATGTGCCTCATTCTTGGCAGGTGTGGGGGGTCTGCATGACATTCTGTTATGCCTCTTAATATTTAAATGACCTGCCTTCCCTGAGTTACACTTATGGGTTGTGCTCTTAAATTGCTTTCTTTATGGTAAACTTTCACTGTAGATTAGATATCAATATGTTTCCACTGTAGATCTTAATATGACAAATTTATAGTTCCCAAGATTATGCTACAAACATTTTTATAAATTGGAATAACAATACTTATTTTCCATTATTTCAGTGTCACCCATGAGCTCAATAAACAGCAAAAAAATCCAAAACAGCATTTCTTTCCTTCTGTTAATTTCTTTAAATTCCAAGGGTTGTAGTCCATCTTTTTTTAAGTATTTCACAATTGTTAAAATATCCAGTTTTTGTTTTAATTCCTCCATTTCTCCATCAAACTTCTCCAGTCTTGAAGGTGTAAACTCTTTGTTGGGTTTTGGTTCCATAGACTCCACTCTCACCCTGAAACTTCTCCCCAGTGGCCATGTGCAAGGCTAGGTAATGAGTGTTGGCAGATTTCTGATCATGGAGTGGGTGCTATGGCTAAACCTTACCCAATATTTACACATATGCACTTCTAGCTAGACAGACTTTGGGAATAGAAACTATAACTGGATTTACCTCGCTGTAATCCAGGAGTGCAGAGGCCAACTTTGACTGTGTATGTGTAAATAATCGGGAACGTCACCATAGTGATTACGTTATAGGACTAGTAATCTAGAGGCCTGGACTAATGATCTGAAGACATGAGTTGAAATCCTACTGCAGCAGCTGGGGAATTTAAATTCAGTTAATTAAATAAACCTAGAAACAAAAGCAAGTATCATTTATGGTGACCGGATTGTTGTTAAAACACATCTGGCTCAATAATATCCTTTAGGGAAGGAAATCTGCCGTTCTTATCTGATCTGATCTATATGTGACTCCAGATACACATCAATGAGGATGACTCTTAATTGCCCTCGCTAATAGCCTCGCAAGCCAGTCAGTTGTCAAGAAAGTGGCTCACCACCATCTTCTCAAGGGAAATTAGGGATGGGCAATAAATCCTGGCCTTGCCAGCAATGCCCACATCCTGTGAATGATAAAAAAAACTGTAACACTGCTACTGCCTTCCCATTTATCAGCTAACTCGTGCATAGACTGTAGATTAAACCTGAGGCTTCCTTCAAATATATACATACTTTTTAGGCATTGTTGACTTCGCCTCTCTCCATAAATTCAACAGGCACTTTTTCTACTTCTAAATTTAAATAGTAACTGTTAGTAATTTTTTTCTATAAATTTATATGTAAATTTAGTTATAAAAGTTAGATTTTATACATAATACTGATGTTTTATAGATTGAAAGATTTCATTGTTCTCATTCTTAAATGGCCCCATTTTGCTTTGAAACTTTGCCTGCGACAGATTAACCCAAAAATCTCTTGTTTCCCCTAATGGCTTTTTCCTTTCTCATTCTCATATTTTTTCATTTACTTTTTATATATATTTCCAACCTTCCTCCTTCCCAATTTCCCTAAATAATTTAAGACATTTTTGTTTTTCCTTTATTCTTATTTTGTCTTCCTTGTTTATGCTTTTATATTAATTTTCTATTTGGATATGAGGTATATTTGACTTGTTTCCACTTTACTGTAGACTTAAATAAATCTTATTTTTTCTTTTTCTTTGTAAACTGCAGAATAAGTTCAAATTAATCATCTCCAGGTCATCCATCATGGCCTAAACATCTCTTGAAACCTAGTACATCAGTTTGATTGTCTGCAGCTGCTATTCATGTCAACACCACTATTGTGATTACTGGTACACCCTGAGCTCTAAATTTTCCACCATTTGAGCATCACTACTTAAATCAATTGTGGTCTTATTTCTGGTCTCTTGTTCAACATACTGAATCAAGAAACAGTGCTGCATTAGTTCTGTGAATTTTGTAACATTTCCACCTATGCTTCATTTTAATTAAGTGTAATTTAAATCATCCAAACTTTTTACCTTCACTGTCCTGAATGCATTCTCTATTCAAATAATTTAACATCAGTTTTTTTTTTAAATTTTTGACCTGGTGGCATTCCCAGATATTAATTCCTGCCCCATTCTACCAAGAGTTTCTACACAAGCTCAATTAATCTTCACACATATGAGTTTATATCAAAGCTTGCAAGAAATGTAAGATTCTCAATTACTGAAAATTGAGTTATATGGCCGGAGTAGAAGGATGTGCCCCCTATTCTTATAACTGTCTAATTCTGAGCTTCTTTAGACAGTCAGTCTAAAAGTAAAAAAAGGAAACTATTCCTGTCTTCAAGATCTGTTGTAATTGCTCATTTCAAACTTCTTGGTTCTAATATTTTAGAGACTGTAATGTAATTGTAGTTTTCAATATCCTTTGTTTCAGGCTGCATGTATCCCAGTATTACTGAGTAATGGATGGGAGCTGCCATTTTCAGAGATCATTGATTGGAGTAAAGCAGCAATTATTGGGGATGAGAGGCTCCTTCTACAGGTAACACATTCACCAGAATACAATGGTTGTATTACCTGTAAATGTATTTAATGATCCCACAAAAGAACTGTTAATGGAGTCTCATGTGGGATATAGGAAACACTTGATATTCATTCTTGACAAATTCAAAAACAAGTGAAAATGCACATCTTAACTGAGCTTCAACTTCTAAACCAAAATTGGATATAGATTGTAAAATGAATCAATATTTATCTAAGATGAGTTTTCTTTGTATGATTATGTCCCATCGTCTCTGAATTATTTTCTGGTAAACTTGCAGTAATAGTTCTACAAAGGAATGATTTGCTTATAGCTAAAAATGGGGGCTGAATTACTGAAAAGTTCGTGAAAATCTTCACCAATTCAACATTCATTTGAACTACAAACATTATGGAGGACATTTTAACCTACCCCACCGGTCGAGAATGGGGCAGTAAATGGAGGGTAAAATCAGACAGAGTGTAAAATGGTTGGCTGACCTGAACCCACCTGGTGGGTTAGGCCAAGTTTACCCCGTATGTGTTCAGGAAATCCAGAATAAATGAGTATCATCTCTGTTTGTTGAGTTTCATTTAATTCTAAATGCTATTAATGCAGATCTTGTGTCAGTTAAGATCCTGACTCTGAATTTGCAGTGGTGGAAAGACATGGGTTCTGCTAGCCCATGTGCTAACTGTTTCCCTCATTTTAACAGGAATCACATTCCTTCTCTCACCGTAGTAAAATGGTTGAAAAGAGTTGAAAAATATATAGGCTGTTAAAAATGCATGAGGAATAGAGTTCAAAAACAAGCAAGTTATGTTAAACCTTTATAAATCACTGGTTAGGCTTCAGCTGAAGTATTGTGTCTATTTCTGGCCACCACACTTTAGGAAGGATTTCAATGTCTTGGAGATAGTTAAGAGGACATCTACTAGAATGGTATCAGGGATAAGGGACTTCAGTTATGTGGAGAGAGTAAAAAAGCGGGGATTGTTCTCCTTAGAGCAGAGAAGGTTTAGGTGAGATTTGATAGAGGTGTTCAAAATGATAAAGGGCATTAATAGACTAAATAGAGATAAACTGTTTCCACTGTCAGGAGTGTAGGTAACCAGAGGACACAGATTTAAGGTAATTGACAAAAGGGGAGGTAAGGAAAATTTTATTTACGCAGCAAGTTATATATGATCTGGACGGCACTGCCCGAATGGGTGTGGAAGCAGATTCAATTGTAACTTTCAAAGGGGAATTAAATAAATACTTGAAGGGGAAATGATCTTATGGCTGTGGAAATAGAGCAAGGGAGTGGGACTAATTGGATCTTTCTAAGAGCCGGTATAGGCACAATGAGTCGAATGTCCTCCTGATGTGCTATATAGTTCTATAAGCGGCACCTACCTGCATTGGCTCACCTATAAGTAAAAACAGCCAATGATTCTTTATAATGAACAACATTACAGCACCAGACTAAGATCTTTCAACTCTCCTCCAAATCAGGGGAAAAATGCCAGGACTGTCCCAAAACCTATAAGAATTGTAACTTTTTAAAGTTCCATATTCAGTTACATACTAGCAACCCTCCTGTTGTTCTGCTCATGTTAAGTCATGAGATATGCTATTTCATAAGGAAAGGAACATTATACCATGTATTATTCTGCTGCATAAGTAAGAACCCATATGGAACTTCACCCCCAATGTATAATTTTGTTGCTTGCATGCAGGTGTGTGTTCTTTTAAGGTTATGAAGCTGCATTGCTAAGTAAACACTCAAAAATTAATTCAAAAGTAAATTGCTATTTACGTTGAGAATCAGAGCTTTCGGTTTGTTTTAGGTTAAGTTCCTGTTTATGTTTTGCGAAGTGACACAGAAGTTTGCATTAGGTAGTTTGTAATGTCTTGAGTGAAATGGACGAGGAATGTCTGCTTATGTCACTTTTGTCAGGTACCTATTAGATATTAATATTGGAGGGAGTTGTATTTTACCATTTGAAAATACATTGAGATCCTATGTCATACCACATCAATGGAAAATGCATTAAAATTGTCAATTATTACCTCCAATATCACTTATGCCTGTAGATGGCATAGCGGGTAGGGTTTTTTTAATGTTAAATATTTTATATTAACTACTAAAACAATATTTGATTAAAAAAAAAGTATAGTAACACTTAATGATGAGAAAAACATGTTGATTCTGCATGCAGTTGTGGGCTCTGGCTACCAAGTATCACTGTGAAGCACCCTATTTCTCAGAAGTACCATTCTCACGGTGCAAAATTATTGGTAGAGGTCAGCAAAGCAGATTAGAAATTAGTTTTAAAAGTGAATCTTTTTTTTTAAATCAGTGTCCCCATACCTCTCCTAGACCACAGGCCTGAATGTTTTCCATCCCAACAAACACTCAAAAATTACTTCAGCCCACCCGACCTACTTACCTCACTTGCCTACCCTGCTTGCTCCCAGGCTTGCCAAGACAAACATCCAGCTTCTGCTGCCCCTAAAGCCCCATGAGCTACTTACCTTCCCACCTACCCAACATTCCAGCCCCACTGTCACACTCTCCTAACTATGGGCTTCTTGCATCCTCCTGCTTACCGGCAAGCCAACTTGCTCTGCAGCCCCCTCTGCTTTTGATTAAAGGCTCTTTACTCCACCATTGAACAACATTTTTGTCCTTCCCCCTCTGAAACTGAGCATCATTATGAGCCTTTACCTCCCACTAAGCAGAATCCTACTCTTGCCTTCTGGTTCCCACAACCCGTCCATCACATCGTATCACTCTTGACTCCATCCCAAAAAATACACATTTGCCACACACACTCACACCCCCACTTGTGTCCTGACCCCCTTCCTGAGCTTTCTGAAAAATGTTCATCCATCATTTTTTCTCAAATGTCCAGAACAAGAGTTTTAACAAAATAAAAATACCAAAAAACTTATTTCACAATAATTTACATTTATCAATTGAATTATGTTTCATGTTTATTCAATGCCTTTATTAAAATCCCAAATTTCACCTCTACCTTCCACAGTTCAGATTCTCGTCCACAGTGATGCCGAATCAAAGAACTGCCCCCATGCCCCCCACCCAACCCTCCTCCCCAACCCCCACCACTCCCAAGCTGCCAAGCTCCTGGAAGCACCCTCCCTCCCCACACTCCAGTTCTGACAAAGCCCAGGATAATCCCTCACTATTAGCAAAGCCCAGCATGCCTCCAAAGGCAGAAAAACCCCATCCCTAGTACTGCTAGTTAGCAGGACCCCAACAATCCATGGCTAGTCTGGAATATGCCTGCAGTATGGGACTCCAACAGAATGACTGGAAACTAGGCCAGGGACCAGATTTTACAAAGCAAACCTTTTGCTGCAGTTTCCACAAGGGCTTTGTGGAAGTGGGGTCTCTGTCCACTTCAAACATACCCATTGTCATAAGGAAGGGGTGGAACCAGGGGCTACTTCAGACAGGAGTTGCCACACTCTCAGCCCTCAATGAGACCCTGAGTATGTTCAGCAGATCCCTAACAACTGACAGTTTTGGGGACCGTCTGCAGGTCCAGGAACTCTGAAGATTTGGGAGGCTAATTTTAATGCTTAACGTGGCCACCTTACAAAGGTAGTCACAAGGACAGGTATAACTTGTTCCCAATGATGCCCTGACACCCACCCCCAGCCCAAACAGATGAACATTCTGACATGTTCTATATGGGCGGCGCCCTAGCAGTGCCCGTAGTGAAGCGGATACATATCATTAGGAATCCTTTTCCGAAACCCAGAAACTTTAGTCAAGGTCAATGATTGAAGTTACCACTAGTTGCAAACCCAGCAAACGTGCAGGCCCTGGATTGTCAGGGCCCAATTGTCTATACTCAATTGATAAATCTTGCGTATCATCCTGCTGTGTATACTCAGTTTTACAATGGTACAGGATATAAATTAAATACATAGGAAAAGGAATATATATAAAATATAAAGGCCACTCATGTACAGTTTTCACAATAATGTACAATGTTGTGAAACTCAAATCCTAAAGCACCAGTAAAAATCCCAGATTACATTTTAATAAAAATGGAATATATTTATTCAGTCACTGTAAATCAGTGGCTCTGATTTTATCCTTATAATTATAAAACAGAGAATCTTCTGACTCACCATGATCTGCTAACAAATCATAGAACTGATATTATAGAACAGTTTGAAAATCATAGAAATAGTTTTTTGAGTTTAGGCATGTACAGTAGAGGCTGAGAAGCTGGAAAATACAAAAATGCTACAGCACTACTAATGGTAGGAGAGTGTAATTACAGCATGACAAGTTGACAAAGACAGTTCCCATTATAAATGTGGACATAGGAATTTTAATGGAAAAGTTGACATAAGGTACACAAAGATGTAAGATTTTTATTATATTACTAATCAATATTAGCTGGGTCAAAATCCTGGAACTCCCTTCTTAACAGCACTAATGGCAGGGGGCCTGTAGAATTCAGCGGGGAGGGGCCCTCCTCGATCCCTGACGTTGAGAAGTACCTGCCGCATATTACCAGCGGTGGGGGGACCACAGTGCGGCACCCCGTCACCTGGCGGTTGGGTCTTCATCTAAATATTCAAATCAACAATAATGAGATTTAAATGAACTTACCTGCAGGCGGAGGCCGTCCCACGTCGAATTTACGGCCACCGAATGCAGTTTGCACGCCTTTGGAACTCCATATGGAGTTCCGCGGCGAGAACCTGGTGGGTAGGGGGGAGGAGTAAAATTTCAGAGCGGAAGGAGTTGGGGAATGGGGAAAACAATTTTTATTGGCTGTGGGAATGGTGGGAAGGGGTTGAGGATCAAAGGGAACATATTTTGGGGGGGAAAGTTTGGGATATTAATAAAAGTTTATTATGGAGGGAAAGGGAAATTTATATATAAATTACCCATTGGGGAGTGGGAGATGTGATTTAGAGTTGAAATAAAATATTATTTTTATTTCCTGGAGTTCGGGACCTTTAAATTTTAAAATGTTACCTCTACATCATTGGGGACGGCTGCTCTGACCCCTCTATTTAAATCAGCCCCCGTGCATAATATCATGGGGGCTGTGCGGCGGCACTTCCATGTCGGAAGGACGCCTCTCTCACAGTGCGCCACCACCGAGCGTGGCACACGAATAAATTCCAGCCCAGTAGAGTGTGAATTAAACGTTATAATCTGGTCACAGGGTAATGATTTCACAACTCACTCAATCTTACCTTTCACAATTTCTGACAACAGCTGAGGTCTTTAACTTAACTATAGCCTTATAACTCTCCAAAGTATCTTTTGTTATTATTTAAATAGTCTGAAGAATTTTAAGAGGTGTTTTATTTTTTGGTGAGGAGGTTTGCCGATACAATTTCCTCTAAAGGGAAAAAAAGGCACAGCCACCTGTTGTTGACACATTCAGAATTTGCTCTTGAATTGTGAAACTTTTTATCACTAAATGGATGGCTGAGTTGTTGTGAACAAAGTAAGGTTTATGCAAACAGTTGGTAAAAGAAGTAAGAAAAATTGAAGTGCTGGAAATACTCAGCAGGTATCAGTTCTGATAGAGTTCTGATGAAGGGTCATCAACCTGAAACGTTGGGCTGGATTTTACCAGCCCCTCGACGTCGTGGGTCTTGGCGAGGGGGGCCTGTAAAATACTTGGGAAGAGGCTTGCCACGACCCATGATGCCAAGAAGACCACGCGGCATATTACCACTGGCGGCGAGGCCTCGGTGCGGCCCCCACCCCGCTACTTAGCTGTAAAGAGGTGGGGGAGTGGGGAACACACTTTTTGTTGGCTGTGGGGATGGTGGGAAAGTGTTGAAGGGCAAATATTACGAGATTGGGGGGGAAATTCGCGGTGCCAATAAAGTTTATTCTGGGCTGGTAGCCTTAAAACAGACATTGGGGCTGGGCTGAAATGGCCTACAGGTTTCAATAAAACTTTAAAATGAGGTGTAAACAAATTCCCCTTTAAATATTAAAATTTCGTCTAAGGGCTCGAAGCCCTTTAAAAATGGCACTCGTACCTGCGCAGTGGCGCCAGACGCCATTGTCGGGGACGCAGCGGCTGCCCCCTCTACATCATCGGATGTGGCTGCTCTGCCCCCTCTATTTAAATGAACCCCCGCATGAAATATCACGTAGGTTCAGCGGCGGCGCTTCCGTGTCAGAAGCCGCTGAGTTCAAAGCGTGCCGCCGCGATATGAGGCGCGCTAATAAAATTCAGCCCTCTGAGTCAATATCACCACCGATCTAAATTTGAGGAAAATGGGATGTCCAGATACATTGACAGAACTCCATTGGTTAACAAAAACAGAAAATGCTGGAAGCACTCGGCAGCTCGGTCAGTATCTGTGGAGAGAACAGATGAGTTAATATTTGACATGAAGACTCTGTCGTGAACTGAAAATTACAGATGAACAATAGTTAAAAAGGAAGGAACAGAAAAAGCACATAAACACAGAAAAAATGGAACTGCAGCCATTTAGCTATACCACTTTGCCACTTAATTACTTCACAGGTCATTCTATTCTTCTGTTGAGTTTATGTGTCATTTGAATCATTTGGATCCAATGATTGGATGTTGCAATCTAGCAGTCTACAACAATAATTTCATTTTCTTGCTGGTATGCTGCTTTTCAGCTTGTAAATCTCTAACTAATGTTACTCTCTGCAATACTACTTCCCAACATAGGAATAGCTCATATTTGCTTAAAAGCTTCTGCTGTAGCAGGTTATGTGCAGATGCTGATCATGTCAACACACATCAGAAAATCTATTGACTGCCTGGTCTATTCGTTGGTTGGATTCTTTTTAACTATTGGCCCAGATTTTGTAGTCAGCACTGAAGTGAATGTGCTTGCCGCTGACCTTGAGAAAAGCTGCCCACAAAGATCTAGTGATCTGTGTGGCATGGATTTCCCCTTTCCTGATGTTAGTTTGGTGCTAAATCAAGGGGATTTCCAGACGTTCAGCAACAGTGTCTTCAAGCAGGGTAAGCAGCCAATCACACAGCAAACTAGGTAATAAAAAATGCACTGGTTATCCTTCACTTTTAATAAAATTTTTACTGAGAGTGAAATAAATGATTGGAACATACGGGATTTCAATAGAAGCTGAAATATTATCAACAATTATTTTAAAAATATATGGAATGTTTTATGGTAACGTAGAAATGTGACATTCCACAAATATAATATTAGTCTTTCTGGAACAGTGAGGCTGGTTACCAGTAATTATGCACTTATCATGCTATTCAATCCCAGTTGCCTCTCATTCAACACAGTGTAACCTTTCAAGGGTTTTTACTGTGAGACTAATAAAAGGGCAAATTTTCATCAGTTCAGTAATTTCTAATTGATTGCAATCTGGGGGAACTTTAACAGTGCACCCTATGGAGATGCATAAAATGACTGACAGCAACTTATATATTTCTATGTTTAACTGCCCATGTGGGACTCCAGAAGATGCTGTAAGTTTCAGTGGAGTGATGACGGTCAGCCCTGACAGTTTCCCCATTATTACGACCTCAAAATCTGGGCCATTGTCATTTGCTAATTCACTGTGTTCATAATGGTATTCGTTCAATCCTTTAGCATTTTAATTTGACAGTCTAGCACAGAAATCTAGCAATCTTTTTGAATAGTAGATACCCGATTGAGCGGGTCCATAATTGTTGAGCTAATATGTTACTGTATAAGAGTGCACCAGGCATTCCAAGCAGATTGGTGGTAACTTTTATTCCAATCCTTCTGTCACTGTAAATGACAGTATTTTAAATGGAGAAGCCTAGGTGAAGGACCAAGGCTCACAGTTCAGTGAAGTCCAGGATTTGAAAAGAATGCAGTAGATTAAATTAATCTCTGAGAAGTGGTTAGAACTTGAAAACCTTGTGGATCGTAGAAGCAAAGGAGGAATGTGGGAGATGAGGAGTTACTGGTGTTTGAGTCTGATTACATGTAGTTAATAAAAACAAGAAATGCTGGAATCACTCAGCAGGTCTGGCAGCATCTGTGGAAAGAGAAGCAGAGTTAACGTTTCGGGTCAGTGACCCTTCATCGGAACTGACCCGAAACGTTAACTCTGCTTCTCTTTCCACAGATGCTGCCAGACCTGCTGAGTGAGTCCAGCATTTCTTGTTTTTATTTCAGATTTCCAGCATCCGCAGTATTTTGCTTTTATTTTACATGTAGTTAATGTTTGTTTGACTATTTTTGTTTCATCACAGGATCTGTCAATGTCTGCCAGCAGATCTCATAATGTTGAATAATTTTAGAACTTTCCAGTATCTGGTGCATGCATGAAGCCAGATCATTTCTTAGGGTGGATTTTACAAATGTGTGACCCTTAGTGGAGCTCCTACACAGGGAGCGCATTGTGTGAATTCAGGCACAGGGGTCTTGGACCATGCAGGGTCCTTCAACCATTAAACTTAATGGGCAGAAGATCCCGTGAGGCCAGCTGACCTTCAGGCCCAAATTCCTGATAAGTGCTCCCAATGCACATAGCTGATAGTGTGAATTCGTAAAATTTCCTCTGATGACTATTTCCTCCCAAGTATCTAGTTTCTATAATTTGTTGACACAAGCAGTCATTTTTTGTTGCCAACGTTTTAATTAATTCTCAGCACTTGTCAACACATTCCTTAATTTTGAGGATAAAATAGCAATGAAACCACCCTTTGGTGTCACAGTATGTAATTAAAAGAATTATTGATGAAACAGGGATAACTTTACAAACAGCAATTCTGGCACAGTACACCAATTTAATGTACATGGGATCAACACATTTTTGAAACTGTTGATGTGTTTGGAACAGATTTGTATTTTTACACTATATTTGTCATTGCTAGCATATATAATTTGGTACCGTGCAGCATCCCATGAATTTATACACTTATTGCATATGGTATGATTTCCAGTCCAAGTGTGCAATAATGCATAAAGTTGCAGAGACAGTTTCTGAGTGGATTTATACAATAAAAAATCATTTGTCCAAGTAACAGCTTGGTATTGTTGATGTCCCTAAAAGCTTTATGATTTAAAACTATATATATTAGCTGAATGTTTTATTTAAAATTCCTTTCTCCTCTTTTAAAATAGAGACCAAAGGAATTTGATGCAAATATGTTGGACCGGATTTTTAAAGCCTGCTGAGAGCAGGTACGGAGGCAAGAGTGATTTAAAGTTCGCGTTCTCAGAGGTGGGCAGTGGGACCCACCAACTGCAGAATGTGATTCAATTTTTAAAGGGATGCCTGGAGGGAGGGAATGGGTCGATCGCACGCCTCCAATTAATTGCCTGTTGAGCTCATTGAAGAGCTCATTAACAGGCTTGTCAGCAGCAGTTTTTAATTTTCAAAGGCTGGAAACATGGAGGACGCCATGGGGGAACAATTAAGGGTATTCAAGATGTGAACACTGCGGGGGCCTTGAGGGTTATGGGAACAGGCTACTCTGAGATTGGACAGAGCAGCCAGGATGCGTTTCAGCAGATGCAACCTCCAGGACAGCAGGAGGCCAGATGAGCACAGAGCATGGAAGAAGGCGCTACCCAAGAGATCGGATACACAGACCAAGTGTCAGCTCCCTGCAAATGACGGAGTGCCAGTGCCGTAGGGGCCTCCACCAATCCAGGTAGATGGTCTCGGACCTGTGTGCTCTGATCCACAATGACCCGAGGGCTCACAGCCCCATGGTCATCCATCGAGGTCTCTGTCACCCTTAACATCTATGCAACCGGGTCATTTCAGGGATCAGCAGTAGACCTAGGTGGCATCTCGCAGTCAGCAGCTCATCGGGCCATCAGGCAAATCACGGATGCCGTTTTCAGGAGGGCAGGAGACTACATCCACTTTGACAGGGAGAATGAGGAATTGAAGGAAATTAATGTTAGTAAGAAGGTTGTATTGGAGAAATTAATGGGGCTGAAGACTGATAAGTCCCCAGGACCTGATATTCTACATCCCAGAGTGTTGAAAGAGGTAGCTATTGAGATAGTGGATGCATTGGCAATCATCTTCCAAAATTCTATAGATTCTGGAACGGTTCCTGCAGATTGGAAGGTAGCAAATGTCAGCCCACTATTTAAGGAGAGAGAGAGAAAACAGGGAACTACAGATGTGTACATCGGTAGTAGGGAAAATGCTAGAATCTATTCTGAAGGATATGATAAATGGACAATTGGGTAATAATGATCTGATTGAGCATGGTCAACATGGATTTATGAATGGGAAATCATGTTTGATGAACCTGTTGGAGTTTTTTGAGGATGTTACTAACAGAACTGATAAAGGGGAGTCGATGGACATAGTATACTTGGATTTTCAGAAGGCTTTTGATAAAGTCCCCCACAGGAGATAGAAGAGCAAAATTAAAGCACATGGGATAGCAGGTAATATACTGTCATGGATTAGGGATTGGCTAACAGGCAGAAAACAGAGAGTGGGAATAAACAGGTCATTCTTGCATTGGCAGGCTGTGAGTAGTGGGGTACCACAAGGCTCAGTACTTGGGCCCCAGCTGTTCACAATGTATATCATTGATTTGGAAGAGGGGACCAAATGTATTGGTTCTAAATTCGTGAATGACGTAAAACTAGATAGGAATGGGTGTTGTGAGGAAGATGCAAAGCGGCTTCAAGGGGATTTGGACACTTAGTGAGTGGGCAAGAACACGGCAAATAGAATATAATGTGGAAATATGTGAGTTTATCCACTTTGGTAGAAGGAACAGATGTGCAGAGTATTTCTTAAATGGTAACAGATTAGAAAGTGTAGATGTACCAAGGGACCTGGGTGTCCTCGTCAATAAGTCATTGAAAGCTAATATGCAGTGCAGCAAGCAATAATTGGGAAGGCTAATGGTATGTTAGCCTTTATCACAGGAGGATTTGAGTACAGGAGTAGTGAAGTCTTGCTTCAATTGTATAGAACCTTGGTTAGACTGCACCTGGACTACTGTGTGCAGTTTTGGTCCCCTTACTTTAGGAAGGATATTATTGCCATAGAGGGAGTACAACCAAGGTTCACCAGACTTGTTCCTGGGATGGCAGAACTATCCTATGAAGAGAGATTGGGGAAACTGGGTCTGTATTAACTAGAGTTTTGAAGACTGGGAGGTGATCTTATTGAAACCTACAAAATACATGGTAGATGCAGGTAAGATGTTTCCCCTGGTTGGGGAGTCTAGAACCAGGGGACACAACCTTAAAATAAGAGGGAAGCGACAGACCAGGATGAGGAGAAATTTCTTTACTCAGAGGGTTGTGAATCTTTGGAATTCGCTACCCAGAGGGCTGTGGAAGCTCAGTCATTGAGTATGTTTAAAGCAGAGATTGACAAATTTCTAAATACCAGTGACATAAAGGGATATGAGGATAGTGTGGGAAAAAGGCATTGAAGTGGATGATCAGCCATGATTGTATTGAATGGCAGAGCAGGCTCGATGGGCTGAATGGCCTACTCCTGCTCCTATGTTCCTATGACATAGTTAGGCCCTCATAGCCTCAGAGGGCATTGGGATCAGCCCCCATTGCTGAATTCCCCCACATGCAGAGCATCATCACTTGTACCCATGTGGCCATCAAGACACCCAGCAACTCCCCAGTGCGATCCATCAACTGAAAGAAGTTCCACTCCCTCGACATCCAACTGGTCTGTGACCACAACAAGAGCTTCCTACATGTGTGCGCTTACCTTCCTGGCAGCTGCCATGACACCCTCATCCTCCGCCAGCCCAGGCTGCCTCAGTACTTCACTCCATCCCCCAAAGTACGTGGATAGATCCAAGGAGTCAAGGGAAATCCCTTGAAGAGATGGCAACTGACCCTTCTATGGGAGCCCCAAACAGAGGCACAGAGACGAAACAACCAATGCCACCTGCTCAGCAGGCAAACCGTTGAGGAGGCCATCGGATTTCTGAAAATGTGATTCTGGTATCTGGATCGGTTGGGCGGTGCCCTCCAATAACCTCTTGCAAGGGTGCCAGTCATTGCGATGGTCTGCTGCGCTCTCCATAATGTGGCCCTCCAGAGAGGTGTGGACCTTGAGAATGGTGAGGCCCTGGAAGGAGACAACTCATCGGGAGAGGAGCGGGAAGAGGAGGCGGAGGAAGATGACGCTGAACAGAGAGGTGCTCCTGCTGCACAGTGGGGTAGCCTCTTCCTGCCACCCGTCAGGAAGAGGACCTCCCTCCTCTCCCTCACGGCCTCCAGCATTAGATCCAGGTTGGCATCGATGAAGCGAGGGTCTGCCCTGCCCATGTGCCAGGCCTCTGACTTCTCTGTGACAGCTCGCTTCCCTCTGGTGCAGTGGAAGGCTTTGGCACAAACCACAGATTTCTCCCTCAGGACCACCAGCAACCTCAGTGATGGCTGGCGTGGGGCGTCTAAATCAGTCCCACACTTCATCTGACCCACCTCCGTTCCCTCCCGCACGGGCTCTAAGTGGTCAGGAAACCCGACACCATATCAATTAAGGGCTCACCCCCATGAAAATCTGAACTTTAATCAGTTTCCCACCGGAGGCAGGTTTCTGACCCAAAAACAAACCTGGCTCCTGTTTCCCGTGGCAAACATTCAGCCCAAAATGTGTTTTACATTCACTATATCCTCTCAATAAACTAAAAAATTTGTGATTGTCAGGATTGATGCAGAAAGGGAATTTAGGAACCTAAGTAGATAGAAAAAGTCATTCAACCATTTAGCTGACCCGATCATTTAGGTCCATCTGGTCATTTTTATATCCCTTCTGCAGTGCACCAATCCATCTCCTGTTGTTTGCTACGAATCAGGAATTTGTTCCATTTCTCTTCAAATATTTCAACCAATTCCAATATCACTGTGTTAGGTGGCAATCCTTTCAGAACCTAACAACCCCAAGGGGTGAAATTTGTCTTTTAATGAAAAACTTGGGAATGTTTTTATCCACAATTAATGACCAACTAATGGAATCACATTCTTAGAAGTCACACATTTCTATAATTTTATTAATGACTTAATTACAGAAAAAAGGGACAGTCTCTCATTTTCATTAAGATGAATTTCAACCCGTCAATCTGAAGCAGTATGGCCCCTGGAATTAGAATTTCTCGGTGCATTATATTTAATGTATCAGTTACTGCATCCACTAAAATTCCTACCAAAAACATAAAAACACAAGAAATAGGAGCAGGAGTAAACCTATGCCCATTGAGCCTGCTCCACCAGTCAATACGATCGTGGCTGGTCTTAGGCTTCATTTTCCCGCCCACACACCATATCCCTTGGTACCCTGACAGACCAAAAATCTGTCTATCCCAGATTTAAATGTATTCAACGACGGAGCATCTACAACCCTCTGGGGTAGAGAATTCCAAAGATTCACAACCCTTTGAGTGAAGTAATTTCTCCTCATCTCAGTCCTAAATGATCGGCCCCTTATCCTGAGACTGTGCCCTGTGTTTTAGATTCCCCCACCAGCGCAAACAGTGTCACAGTATCTACCATATCCAGCCCCTTCAGGATTGTTTCAATGAGATCACCTCTCATTTTTCTAAACTCCAGAGAATATAGGCCCAATTTACTCAGCCTCTCATCATAGGACAACCCCCTCATCCCAGGGACAATTTCGCTGTATCGCTTCCAGTGCAAGTATATCATTTCTTAAATGTGGAGACCAAAACTGTACACAGTACTCCAGATGTGGTCTCACCAAAACCCTGTACAATTGTAGCAAGACTTTATTCCTGTATTCCAATTCCCTGGCAATAAAGGCCAACATGCCTTTTGCCTTCCTAATTGCTTGCTATACCTGCATGCTAACTTGCTGCGTTCCTTGTGGGATTGAAATGGCAGTGGGTCAGATCAAGTCTGGGGCTTATGTAGACTTGCACGACAGCCATCACTGAGGCTGCTGGTTGTCCTGCGGGAGAGATCTGCCTTCTACAGCACCAGAGGGAAGCAACATGTCACAGGGGAGCTGGAGGCCTGGCACTAGGGGCGGGGCAGACCCTCCCTTATTCAATGCCCACCTGGATCTAATACGAGAGGTCCCTGAGGGGAAGGAGGAAGGCCCTCTTCCCAGAGGGTGGCACGAGGAGGCCATCTCATCATGCAGTAGGGGAACCTCTCTGTTCAGTGGTATCCCCCTCCATCCCCTCTTCCTCCTCCATCTTACCTCCTGTCCTCCCCCAATGAGCTGTCTCCTTCCAAGCCTCACTGTCCTCAAGGTTCACACTTGTCTGAATGGCCATATTAAGGACAGCACAGCAGATCACTACAATGACTGAGATCTTTGCAGGGGGTATTGAAGGGTGCGACCCAACCGATCCAGGCAGCGGAATCGCATCTTCACAAACCCGATGGCTTGCTCAATGGTTGGCCTGCTGAGCAGGTGGCATTAGTTGTTTCACCTCTGTGCCTCTGTTTGGGGCTCCCATAGAGGAGTCAGTTGACACCTCTTCAAGGGATTTCCCTACTCTCCTTGGAGCCCTGTCCTGCACTCCCCTGGCCGCCTGCTGTCCAGGAGGTTGTATCTGCCACAGCTCATCCTGGCTACTCTGTCCAATGTCAGAGTAGCCTGTTCCTATCTGAGCTCCCTCAACTGGGCTTTGTACATTCACCAGGCCTACACCTGCCAACCCCAGTTGCCCCTGTGATGCCAGCAGGCTCACATTCCTCTCCAATTTCCTGCCACTCTCCACTGTGACATTAAACTATTCCAGCTGCAGCAATATCCACACTGAGACACACCTGAAGCAGCTAAGCTTTATTTGCTGCCTCTGAATTAGTTCAATCAGCCCCTCCCATTGCACTCATGACCCTCCACACTGCTCATGTCTTCACAGCCCTGTCGTGTCCCACCCCCCCACCCCCCCGAATGGTGTTTTCCACGTTCCCAGCCTTTAAAAATAGCTCCCTACTCCTGACAAGACTGTTAATGAGCTGTTTAATGACCTCAGCAGGCAACTAATTGGACGCCTGCGCCTGACCTGTTCCGTCGCTGCCGGTGTCCCTTTAAAAATGGTGTCGCATTACGGAGGCGGCAGCTCCCAGTGCCAACTTTTGAGAACGCGATCTTCAAATTGTGCTTGCCTCCGCACCCATAGCAGGTTTTGAAAATCTAGCCCAGGGTATGCTTGCAAAGTTTTTTTTTGATGATAAACAGAAATCCTATTTAGACCTAACTAAATAAGACAGTTTTATTTAAACAGAGGTCAGCTCAGTTAATAGCATGTTTTAGTGGAATATCAGAAAAGTAAAATCTTGCTCAAGATAAACCTGATTCACCTTCACATTATAAATGATATATTGTTATAAAATATAGATAATTAGAGTGTTACTAAAAGGGGAAACCACATTCAATGAGTTAGCAGACACCATTTAGCTGCAAGTTGTTTGGAATTTCAATCCATAAAAGCAACGCACCTTTATCATGCACTATGAAATCTCACTGGGTGTCGGTCAGTTGCAGACTGATGTTGAGTAGACATAGAGAAGACCACTGTTGATCTCCCAATTGAGGGTAAATAGCAAAGTTTCAGTGGAGATCTATCAAAGGATCAAATTATTTGTATTGGCTTTGATTGTTATTAAAGAAATATAATTGTATTGATTCAGGCTGATGTTTATAAACTATTCACTGATGCTGAGTTTGGGCTCTTCCAGGATCACTCGGCTCCAGACCTCATGACAGCCTTGATCCAAACATGGACACAAAAGCTGAATTCCAGAGGTGAGGTGAGGCGAGAATGACTGCCCTGGACATAAGACAGTATTTGACTGAGTGACACCTAAGGAGACCTATTAAAATTGAAGTCAGTGGGGATCAGGAGGAAATCTCTCCAGTGGCTGGAATTATACCTGTGGTTGTTGGAAACCAAGCATCTCAGCCCTAGGGCAATACTGGAGTTCCTTGGGGCAGCATCCTAGGTCCAGTTACCTTTAGCTGCTTCAGCAATAACCTTCCCACCGTCATAAGGTCAGAATTGGGGCTGTTGGCTAATGACTGCACCGTGTTCAGTTCCATTGGTAATTCCTTAGATAATGAAGCAGTCCCTGTCCACATGCAGCAAGGCCTGGACAACAACCAGGCTTGGGCTAATAAGTGGCAAGTAACATACGCGTCACATGAGTGCCAGCGGCGACCATCTCCAAAAAGAGCCTAACCCCCTTTGCATTCAATGGCATTACCATTGCCGAATCCCCCATCATCCACATCCTGAGCGGGTCACCTTATTCCAGAAACTGAACTAGACCAGTCACATAAATGCTGTGCCTACTAAAGCAGGTCAAACGCTTGATATTCTGTGGCACGTGGCTCATCCCCAAAGCCTCTATAAGTCTGGAATGTGTTGGAATACTCTCCACTCGCCTCAATGGGTGTAGCTGTAACCATAAGAAGCTTGACTCCATCCAGGACAAAGCAGTCCACTTGACAGCATTCCATCCATTAGCTTAAACATCTACTCTCTCTAGCACTGGCATACCGTGACTGCAATGTGTACAGTCTCTACAGGATGCACTGCAGCAAGTCATCAAGACTTATTTGGCAGCACCTGCCAAACCCACGATCTCCACCACCTAGAAAGACAAGAGGTGCAAATGCATGGGTACACCATCATATCCAAATTCCCCTTCAAGTCACACACCATTCTGACTTGGACACCTGTCTCCTTTCTTTCGTTGATTCAAAATCCTGGCACTCCTTCCTAACAGCATTGAGGGAGCACCGTCACCATATGGACTGCAGCATTTCAAGAAGAAAACCCCCACCTCCTTCTCAAGGGCAACTAGGGATGGGCACTAAATGCTGGCCTTGCTAGCAGCAACCACTCCAAAAGAATGATTTTAAAAAAACTGATGTTAACATGGCAACCAAATGCTACAATTAAATGTTGCAGTCATTCATTTATTCCTAGAATTCAGTAAATAAAGCAAAATTCACTGTAAATCTTGAAACTGTTTTGGTGGATTTGAAGTTGTGCTACTCATATCAGCTAAAAGGATCCCATCTTAATTTTATTCACGCTGTCTGTCTGATAGATGTAACATGAAAATGACTGCTGCTGACAGATTTACAAGACTTTTTAATCAAATTTTCAATATACTGTATGGGAAACAAGAGCAGTCCTGTGAGTCAGCTGGAATTGTTTGATGCAGATGAAACAATGAAGCAGATCTTTATTCAAAGTATATCTTGATAAAAAAAAAGTACAGAACTATGGGGGTCAGATTTACCGAACAATTTCAAAATGTTTGTATATTTCTAGAAACTGGGCTATTTTCAGTGTACACTAAGTTCAGTGTACAGTTTGATCATCACTGCCCACTTTTTATTGTTTCTGTTGCTATGGGGACTAAGTTGGACATAGGAACTTAGAGTAATCATTAAAACTGTTTAATTAAATGGCTCGATTTTCTTTATTGACACTTAGCTTCACAAATTTCTGAGGACATTTAAAAAATCATGCCGATCTCTTTGGGAAACGCAGCATATGAACAATTACCCTTTATGTGGATATGCCTTAATAATTGGCAACATACAATGGGCAGAATTTTAACTGCCAAGGTGGGTGCAGGTTCGGCTGCAAGTGTGAGCAGGTGTATTAAAGCCCAAAAAAGTGCTGGCATGTCAGAAATCCGACATGATTCCACCCACTTCTGGGATTGACCAGGGCGGATTTGCAGGCAAGTGGGGAGCTATCTGGTAAGTAAATTAAATGTGTAAATAGTCAATTAATTGTGGCTTTAACCCAGTATTCTAGCTTTAACAACCAGCAAATGGGTTTCCCGAGCTGGGTGAAACTCAACTGGGTCAACAAGGCGAGAAAATAGTGGGAAGCCATCGTTCAATGAAACTGACATGCTGGAAAACCTTTAAATAGTGGGCTGATTTTACCAAGCCTTTGACTTCGGGCTCCATGGCAGAGGATGGGGGGGGGGGCAGGGGGGTGGTGCTGGAAGATGGTTCCGGCAGCAGTCTGCCACGGAGGCTGACACCGGGAGGGCCCAGCCCAATCCTCCCGGCAGCGGCGAGGCTCCGTGGCGGCCCCGTCGCTGCTGAGCAACAGGACCTAGATTTAAACATTTAAATTACTGACATGCATACATTTAAATAAACTTACCTTAAATCTTCCAGGCCCACCACAATCTTCAGCGCCTTGGCTGGCACCCCCGCACCTTCAATTCCCAGTCTGGGGAAAGCCGGCATGACATTGGTGGGGAGGGGGAGAAGTTAAGATTTTCAGTGTGGGAGTTGGACGGGGTCAAATAAACATAATGAGTGTAGGGGATAGTGGGAAGAGGTGAACTTTAAACTTTGCGCAGTCTGTTGGAGGGGGAAGGTCAGATTTAAAAGGTAAGTGTTTTGGGGGGGAATGGGCAAATAGTTAATGTATTGGATTTGGGGGGTGGGAAAGGAGTGTTCGAAATTTATTTGATAAAATTCAGGGCGTGCAGCTTTAAAAAAATTATATATGTCGGCAGGGCTGGCTGCCCTTTAAAAATGGCGGCAGTACCTGCGTACAGGCAGCTGATGCCATTGCCGATGAGGGACAGCCTGCCCCCTCCATGTGATGGAGGGGGGCAGGCCACCCCAGCTATTTAAATGAGCTGCCGCACGGGAGATCACTGTGACTCTTTGGCGTGCAGCCTGCCATTTTTAGAGCTCGCCTCATTTCACCTACCTTGGACTTTACTCACCTTGACCTGATCTTCACTGCTGTATGGGAGCAGCTTATACAGCTCTACCTTGAACTTCTAATGAAGAACAAGAGGAGCAGCACAAGCAGCAGTAGGAGCCACACCAACAGCAGCACCAGCTGTCTTCTCTTCAGCCACATGCCATTCCACAGGGCAGAGGGGATGGACACAGAGATACTTGAAGGAGGCCAGACCCCCAACACAGGATTTATAGGCAGAGGATCCCTCCCCACCAGTGTCACATGCCTAAGCATTAGTGTATCAGGAGGCTCAGGCTCTCAATGGCAGGTCATGGCTGGCATCTACAACTTCCTGGAGCCAGACCTCCTTCACTGCAGACCCAGTGGGCACTCATTGCCAGTGGCCATCAAGGTGACTATCACTGTCTGGCCACTCCGATTCTCTGCCTCTCCATGGAGTTGCACACTCTCTTCTGCATGGAGAGAAAGCGGAGAGTTAAGAGTGTGAGAAATTGAGAATTGGATTACGCAGAAAGGATGCAATGGCAATGTTTTGGAGGGTGACTGTGAGATAGGGATGTGAGAGGGCAATAGGATGAGGGAGAGTGTGAGTGTTAATTGTTCAGATAGGTATGTGAAGAGACCACGTCTGCTGATGAGGTCAAAGGCTTTGCTGAGAGATATGAAAGCAACATAGAGGGGCAACTGTTGTTCGCGGCATTTCTCCTGTAGCTGGCGAAGGGAGAACAGCATGTCAATGGTGGATCTCTCTGCTCGAAAGCTGCACTGTGCCTCAGGGTAGACATGCTCAGCCAGCTTCTGGAGTCTGTTTAAAACGACTCGAGCGAAGGCTTTCACCCCTATGCTGAGCAGGGAGATTCCACGGTTGTTGTTGCAGTCACCGCGGTCACCCTTGTTCTTATAGAGGGTGATGATATTGGCATTGCGCATGTCCTGTGGTACTGCTCTCTCGTCCCAGCACAGGCAAAGCAGTTCATGGAGTGCTGAGAGTATAGCAAGCTTGGCACTCTTGATTATTTCAGGGGTAATGCCGTCCTTCCCAGGGGCTTTTCCGCTGGCTAGAGAATCAATGGCATCACTGAGTTCTGATTCTGTTGGCTGTTCGTCCAGCTCATCCATGACTGGCAGAGACTGGGCTGCATTGGGGGCAGTCTCAGTGACAATATTTTCCCTGGAGTACAGTTCTAGGTAGTGCTCCACCCAGCGGTCCATTTGCTTGCGTTGGTCAGTGATCGTGTCCCCTGACTTAGACTTGAGGGGGGCATTCTTCTCTTAATGCCATCATACATTCCTCTGATGTTTCCGGTGTCGGAGGCCAGCTGAATACGACTGCATAGGTGTTGCCAGTAGTCATTTGCACAGTGTCTGGCTGTTCTTTGTGCAGCTTCTTCTGGCTACGTTAAGTGCTACAGATGTTAACTAGCTGTGGGCTTTCTTGTAGTTCAACAGTGCAATGTGCTTAGCGGCTATGACAGGTTCCAGCTCTTCAAAGTGAGATTGAAACCAGTCTGCATTTTGCTTCTCACGTTTGCCATAGATGGTCATTGCTGTGTCATAGATGGTGTCTCTGATGTGGGCCCACGTGGTCTCTGCATCCCCTGTAGGAGTGTTTTGAAGGGCTTTTTCAAGTGAATTTAGAAACTTATGTAACAGCTGTGGATAGGAAATTCTGTTAGTATTGATGCGCGGGCGGCCCTTCTGCTTGGAGTGATGTAGCTTCTTTTGTTTGAGTCTAACTTTGCTGCACACCAGGGAGTGGTTGGTGTCGCAGTCCGCACTGTGGAAGCTGCGTGTGATTTGGACTGTTTATAGAGGCTCGTCTTATGACGATGAGGTCCAGCTGGTGCCAACGACGTGATCTTGGGTGACTCCAAGAAACTTGGTGACAGGGTTTAGTATGAAAGAACGAGTTGGTGATGCAGAGATTGTGATAGGTGCACAACTCCAGCAGTCTCTGTCCATTCTCATTCATCCTTCCAATGCCAGAGCACCCAAGGCAGGAGGGCCATGAGTCATGGTCGGCCCCAACCCTGGTGTTAAAGTCCCCCAGCAGGAACAAATGTTCGGTATTGGGAATGCTACTAAGGATATTATGGAGTTCCTCGTAGAACTGGTCTTTAATTTCAGGTGGGGAGCAGAGTGTTGGGGCATTGATGCTGAGTAGGTGTACTGGACCAGAGGCAGTGAGCAGTCGGATGGACAGTATGTGTTCTGAGCCATTTGAAGGTGGCTCCATCATGCTGAGCAAAGAGTTTCCAATGGCGAAGCCCAAGCTATTGACCGCGTCAGCAGACGTGGTCTCTTCAGACTACTAGCAAAGATCGGATGTCCACCAAAGGTACTAAGTATCATCACTTCATTCCATGACAATATGAAAGGCACAATTCAGCATCGCGGTGCCTCATCAGACCCTTTCCTATCCTGAGTGGCGTGAGACAGGGCTGTGTTCTCGCACCTACACTGTTTTGGATCTTCTTCTCCCTGCTGCTCTCACATGCGTTCAAGTCTTCAGAAGAAGGAATTTTCCTCCACACAAGATCAGGGGGCAGGTTGTTCAACCTTGCCCGTCTTAGAGCGAAGACCAAAGTACGGAAAGTCCTCATCAGGGAACTCCTCTTTGCTGACGATGCTGCATTAACATCCCACACAGAAGAGTGTCTGCAAAGACTCATCGACAGGATTATGGCTGCCTGCAACAAAATTGGCCTAACCATCAGCCTCAAGAAAAAGAACATCATGGGACAGGACGTCAGAAATTCTCCATCCATCAATATTGGCGACCACGCTCTGGAAGTGGTTCAAGAGTTCACCTACCTAGGCTCAACTATCACCAGTAACCTGTCTCTCGATGCAGAAATCAACAAGCGCATGGGAAAGGCATCCGCTGCTATGTCCAGACTGGCCAAGAGAGTGTGGGAAAATGGCACACTGACACGGAACACAAAAGTCCGAGTGTATCAAGCCTGTGTCCTCAGTACCTTGCTCTACAGCAGCGAGGCCTGGACAACGTATGTCAGCCAAGAGCGACGTCTCAATTCATTCAATCTTCGCTGCCTCTGGAGAATCCTTGGCATCAGGTGGCAGGATCGTATCTCCAACACAGAAGTCCCCGAGGCGGCCAACATCCCCAGCATATACACCCTACTGAACCAGTGGCGCTTGAGATGGCTTGGCCATGTGAGCCGCATGGAAGATGGCAGAATCCCCAAGGGCACATTGTACAGCGAGCTCGTCACTGGTATCAGACCCACCAGTCCTCCATGTCTCTGCTTTAAAGATGTCTGCAAATGCGACATGAAGTCCTGTGACATTGACCACAAATCGTGGGAGTCGGTTGCCGGTGATTGCCAGAGCAGGCGGACAGCCATAAAGGCGGGGCTAAAGAGAGGCGAGTCAAAGAGACTTAGCTGTTGGCAGGAAAAAAGACAGAAGCGCAAGGAGAGAGCCAACTGTGTAACAGCCCCGACAACCAATTTTATCTGCAGCACCTGTGGAAGAGTCTGTCACTCTAGAATTGGCCTTTATAGCCACTCCAGGTGCTGCTTCACAAACCACTGACCACCTCCAGGCTCTTACCCATTGTCTCTTGAGAAAAGGAGGCCAAAGAGGAAGAGGGAGGTATCTGAGGAGATGCCTGGAGAGAAAGGAATGAGTGAAGCTGCAAGGTGTATTGGTCTGAGGAGTGCTTTGCAGGAGAATGCTGGAAAAGTTAGAGTCAAACTACAGGCCAGTTAACCTGACATCAGTCGTTGGTAAAATGCTGGAATCTATTATTAAGGAAGTCTTAACAATGCACTTAGAAAAATCATAGTATGATGAGGCAAAGTCAACATGGTTTTACAAAAGGAAAATCAAGTTTAACAAGTTTATTTAGAGTTTTCTGAGGATGTAACGAGCAGGGTAGATAAAGGGGAACCAGTAGATATAGTATAGCTGGATTTCCAAAAGGCCTTTGGTAAGGTGCCACACAAAAGGGGAAGATAAGGGTACATGGATTGGGGGTAATATATTAACATGGATAGAGGATTGGTTAATGACCAGAAAGCAAAGAGTAGGCATAAATGAGGCATTTTCATGTTGGCAGGCAGTGAATAGTGGAGTGCTGGAAGCATCAGTGCTGGGGCCTCAGCTATTTACAATCTATATTAATGACAGAGACAAAGAGACAGAGGGCTGAATTCCCCCTCCCCTCCCCAGCCCCCTGACGTCGGGGATCGTGGCAGGGAGGCCTGGAAAATACCTCCAGGAGAGGCCTGCCACGGGCCTCGACACCGGGAAGGCCCTGCCCCATATTACCGGCGGTGGCCACCCCCTGCCACTCAGCAACAGGACATCTATTTGAATATGTTAAAACATTAAAATGAAGGAATAGTTACTTACCTCATCCCAACGGCCGTCCCGCTCCAATATTACGATGGGTGGCCGGCACTCTTGTGCCTTCAGATCTCGGACCGGAGGTTCGATGCAGGACACTTGTGGGGAGGGGAGAGGAGGTAAGTATTTTAGTGTGGTGGGGGAGCGGGGTCAAATTTACGTGATTGATCAAAGGGTTAATGGGAATGGGTAAAGGTAAAAGTTTCTGAACTTTGGGTGGGGGGAATGGTCAGGTACTGAAGTTAAGTATTTTGAGGGGGGAGACGGTAGGAATGACATGTAAGGCTACTGGTGGGGGGGGGGGGAGGTGGGAGAGGGGCGGAAAGATTTTTTAAATTATTTTTAATACTTTTAAATGCACTGCTTCTTTAAAAATTTAAGTTGCATTTCGGGCTCTAAGCCCTTTAAAAATGGTGGCAGCACCTGTGCAGTGGCGCCGGATGACGTTGCCAGGCGCAGAATGCCCCCACTCCACATCACCGGGGAGGCAGTTCGTTCCGGCCATGTCAATGAGCTGCCGCGTTTAATATCACGGCAGCTCCGCGGAGCAAATCACGTGCATACGCCCAGCCATCATTGAAGTGCGCTGGCGAGATCAGCGGCAAGCAAGTCAAATTCAGCCCAGACAGTAATGTATTTAAGTTTGCTGCTGATACAAAGATACCTGAAAAGGTATGGTTTGGGGAGGACACAGAGACACTGCTAAGAGATATAGACAGGCTACGTGCATGGGCAACAAGGTGGCAGATGGAGTAGAATGTGAGGAAGTGTGAGGTTATTCACTTGTAAGAATAGCAGAATATTTTTAAAAGGTGTGAAACATGTAAATGTTGATGTACAGAGAGACTTGGGTGTGCTGGTACACAGAAGGAACACAGAAAGTTAGCATAAAAGCAAAATGCTGCGGATGCAGTAAGTTAACAGAAAGTTAGCATGCAGGTACAGCAAGCAATTAGGAAGGCAAATGGCATGTTGGCCTTTATTGCAAGGGGATTGGAGTACAGGAGTAAAGAAGTCTTGCTACAATTATATAGGAGTTTGGTGAGACCACACCTGGAATACTGTGTGCAGTTTTAGTCTCCATATTTAAGGAAGGATATACTTGCATTGGAGGCGGTGCAGTGATGGTTCATTAGATTGGTCCCTGGGATGAGGAGGTTGTCCTGTGATAAGCGGCTGAGTAAATTGGGCCTATACCCTCTGAAGTTTAGAAGAATGAGAGGTGATGTTATTAAAACTTACAAGATTCTAAAGGGGCTTGACAGGTTGTTTCCGCTGGCTGCAGAATCTAAAACACAGGGGCACAATCTCAGAATAAGGTGCTGATCATTTAAGGCTGAGATGAGGAAAAATTACTTCACTCAAAGGTGTGTGAATCTTTGGAATTCTTTACCCCAGAGGGTCTTGGATGCTCCATCGTTGAATATATTTAAGGCTGGGTTAGACAAACTCTTGGTCTCTAAGGGAATCAAGGGATATGGTGAGTGGGCAGGAAAGTGGAGTTGAAGCCCAAGATCAGCTATGATGAAGTTGTATTACAGAGCAGGCTCGACAGGCCGTGTGGTCTATTCCTGCTCCTATTTCTCATATTCTTAAGTTAGTGTGCGGCTTCGCACCTGAGATTGCTATTCAGTCACCTTTCCTGCCCCCCCCCGTAGGTCATTAAACCTCTTGGGGCACTGTATCCATGTTCAAGGGACCACACTCCAGCTGCTCGGTCCCTTCCATCCATGCCTGCTTGTTTTGAGAGGCTGGCCTCTTCCTCCCATCCATAGCTAACAGCGCCTCACCTCAGTCCCTCAGATCCCCCAGCAAGGCAGCCTTCCCAGTTCTCTCCATTCCTGTGGTTACTGAAGCCTCATTCAAGTCAGCCACTCTGACCCCTACCATGTTCCTTCAAGTAGAAATCCTTCCTTTGACAGAGTGCAGGTCGTCATCCCGCCAGCACTCTGTGATCGGTCAGGGAAGCTAAAATGGAATGCTAATGCTGTGGCTGTATTAAAGATCCATGGAAAAGCCTGCTACTGAGGCAAACTGGTTGCTGACCCGCTGTCACACCCCCTTCCACCACCACCACCACCACCACTGCGAGCACATCTATTTCGGTAAGATTCCACCCCATGTATCAGTTCATAACGATGTTTTTGACTTTATTTTGACTAAATTGATCTTTATATCTAAGGACATAATGCATTGTTGTCTTCAAGGAAAGTAATGTAAAATTAGTTAAATAAAGGGAAATTCTGACCACAACTTGACAGAATTTGGTACTCTGACAATTAGTTTTATATAGACATGATGGATTCTGATACAGATCACATATAGGTACATACACTGGCACGTATAGGAGAAAAGCTGGTAAGTGCCAGGATACCAGAACAGCCAATATTTTAAACCCAGTGTAATGACTGATCATCTATAGCAAAATACACTGGACCTAATTGTAATTGTGACTTTCAAGAAACAAAATTATCCTGGAAAGGTTACAGACTTATCATCAGGTCTCCAGTCTTGTGCTACCATGGACTGAGTGTGCCATACTAAAACTTAGCTCAGTGAGTTTTAGTGAGTGTGGGAATTTTAGATGTGATATTTGTGCTGTGCTGATATTAAACCACAAACACAGGCACTGGGTCTACAATGCTGGCTGTCCACGGAAAATGCAAATGCCTGGCACATATGTTTTGTGCCATTATGTGTGGTAAGTACATAATCTAGCTGCAGCAAATAATACAGTGGGGACTAAGTGGGATGGTCATTAAGTTCTCCAAAAAATTGGTAAAACCATACTGCCTGACCATTATGTTGATGCTAAAGCCAATAGTTAATTACACAAAAGCAGATGAAAGATAAATTATATCAAAACAAGAAGACCATCCAAACTCTTTGGAGTTATTTTCATTAGCTTTCAACAGCCTCTTGTTACATTGCAGTTCAACCTCACAAAGAGCATCTGATAGCCCCACTCATAATCGAGGTAGGAAATTGAGGACCAAGGAGCTGATCTCCAATTATGTGTTTGTCTTTATGTTGTTGTTAAAGCAGACGTATTTGATGATCAAATCATTATCTTCTCCATCATCAGGCAATTGGGATATTAACCATTTCTAACACTTAATTTTGGTGGGTTATCTTTCAAAACTCTATAGATTCTGGAAAGGTTACTGCAGAATGGAAAGTAGCAAATGTAATCCCACTATTTAAGAAAGCGGGGAGAGAGAAAATAGGGAATGACAGACCTGTTAGTTTAATGTCAGTAGTAGGGAAAATGTTAGAATCTATTCTAAAGGATGTGATAACTAGACACTTAGTAAATAATGATATGATTGGGCAGAGTCAATATGGGTTTATGAAAGGGAAATCATATTTGGCATGTTAAACCTGTTGGAGTTTTTTGAGGATGTTACTTGTAGTCTCGATGAAGGAGAACCAGTGGATGTGGTGTATTTGGATTTTCAGAAGGCTTTTGATAAGATCCCACACAGGAGGTTAGTAAATAAAATTAGAGCACATGGGATTGGGGTTAATATACTGGTATGGATTGAGAATTGGTTAACAGACAGAAAATGGAGAGTAGGAATAAACGGGTAATTCTCAGGATGGCAGGCTGTTACTAGTAGGGTACCACAAGAATCAGAGCTGGGGCCACAGCTGTTGACAATCTATATAAATGATTTGGATATGGGGACCAAATTTGCTGATGACACAAAACTAGGTGGGAATGTAAGTTGTGAGAAGGATGCAAGGAGGCTTCAATGGGGACTTAGACAGGCTAAGTGAATGGGCAAGAACATGGCAGATGGAATATGATGTGAATAAGTGTGAAGTTATCCACTTTGATAGAAAAAAACAGAAAGACTGTACATTTCTTAAATGATGAGATTTTGGGAAGTGTTGATGTCCAAAGGGACCTGGGTATCCTTGTTTATGAGGCACTAAAAGCTAGCATGCAGGTGCAGCAAGCAATTAGGAAGACAAATGGTATGTTGGCCTTCATTACAAGGGCTTTTGAGTACAGGAGTAAAGAAGTCTTGCTGCAATTGTATAAAGCCTTGGTGAGACTGCACCTGAAGTATTGTGTACTTTTGGTCTCCTCATCTAAGGAAGGATATACTTGCCATAGAGGGAGTGTACTGGAGATTCACCAGACTAATCCCTGGGATGGCTGGATTGTTTTATGAGGAGAGACTGAGGAAACTGGGCCTGTATTCTCTAGATTTTGAAGAATGAGAGGTGATCTTATTGAAACTTACAAAATTCTTACAGGGTGTGACAGGGTGGATGTTGATAGGATGTTTCCCCTGGCTGGTGAGTCTAGAACCAGGGTACATAGTCTCAGAATAAGGGGTAGGCCATTTAAGACTGAGATGAGGAGGAATTTCTTCACTCAGAGGGTGGTGAGTCTTTGGAATTCTCTACCCTCTGGGGTTCAGCATGTTCAAGCCAGAAATCAAGGGATATGGATATAGTGTGGGAAAGTGGCATTGAGGTAGATGATCAGCCTTGATCTAACTGAATGGCGGAGCAGCCTCGACAGGCTGAACGGCCTATTCCTGCTCCTATGTTCCAATGTTTCTAAGCAGAAAAGATGCAAACAGTAGTTTTATTGTCACCTGATGGCCTGTTTTTGTAGCTCTCCCCTCAGAATAAAGCTTCCTTGATGGTGCATCTATTTAAGATGTAGTGCATTCACATAATTTAACATTTGCCAGCAAACCGTCCTGATGTCTGATTGGTACGGCTTGGGATTTACAAATAAAATACTCATTGTCCTTCAAGGAACAAATAATTTGATTTGCATCTAGAACTGATCTTCTACAGCCTGGATACTCTACAAATCAAATTTACAAATCTGCCTGGAATTTGAAGACAGCTAGATTACCTTCTCAATTTTGATGTTTAATAAGGGTAGCCAATTTCCTCCTGAACCCTAACTATTTCTAAAAAAATTAACCCTAAATATCTACATTCATATAAAAGTACAATACACATGTCTCCTGAATGCTGTATCACGGACAAAGGGGCAGGATCATTGGGCTGAATTTTATAGGGATCCGTGGCAGGGGGCGGCACAAAGATGCTCTGGATGAGGCCCACCACCGACCTCGATGCCGGCAGGGCCCATCCCAATCTTGGCGGCGGTGAGGCCTCATGGTGGCCCCCCTGCCGCTCGGCAACGGGACCGTCATTTAAATATTCAGATTAATTAACTTGCCTGCATTCATGAAGTTCTCGTTGCCTCCTGATGTGCCGCTGCGATCTTCATCCTGGCGGCCGGCACAGCTGCACCTTTGAATCCCCGTCCAAGGAAACGAGCCACACCACCTGTGGGGAGGGGGGGAGGAGGAAAGTTAATCAGATCGGGAGGGGGTGAGCGGGATCAAATTTACTTTATTGGTCTAGGGGGTGATGGGAAGGGGTAAAGGTGAAAGGTTCTGAACTTTGCAGCGGTGGGGGAGGTCATATATTCAAGGTAAGTAAGGTAAGGGCAGGAATGACATGTAATGCTATTGGGGGGAGGGGGTTGGAGAGGGGCAGGAATGATTTTCTTAATTATTGTTAATTTTAAATTCACTGTTCCTTTAAAAACTTAAATTGTCATTTAGGGCTCCAAGCCATTTAAAAATGGCACCGATGCCTGCGCAGTGCCATCAGATGTCGTTGCCAGGATGGCTCACCTGCCCCCTCTACGCCATCGAGGGGGCAGTCCACCCCGACCACGCTAATGAGGTGCCGCATATAACATAGTAGTGGCTCCGCGAAGTGAAAGTCACTGATGGCTATCATTTGAGTAGGAATAGAGTTGTGTGAACAGGAGGTGGGTTTTATGAACAACATGAGCTTGGAGATGGCATGAGGGGAGAAAGGAGAGGAACTAGTGAAAGATTCAGGTTCACAGATAGGGCAGAAGGATATCTTGGGGGAAGATTTGGTGGGAAAGGAGAAGAGAGGCACACGGTAGAGGCAACTGATTGGATGATCACAAATCTTAATGACAAAGAAGTCCATGCGCTCCTCACGCATTCAGTGGAAGTGAGGGTAGATGGGGCAGGGAAGAGGAGTTTAAGGAGATGGTTGGTATTGGAGAAAAGCAGTTATATTCACATTCCAGGATGATCCTAAAGTGAGCAGTTTTGGCAAAGGAGAATAGGGCATGATAGTGCTTGATGTGGTGCAGCCATAATGAATGACTAAACCAGTTATGCTATATAAGATAGTAAATGGTGTGGAGAAAAGCTAATTTGGAATACTGCTTTAAATTGTGGGAGAAGGGCAAAAGCACATAGGGTCAAACCAATAAAATGTAACATTAGAACTGATGTCGGGAGGTTCTTCTTCACACAGACAATGATCAACATTTGGAATAAATGTGTTGGCAGAAAACTGGAAGCAAAAACCCAGGAATCATTTAATAACCAACTAGGTGCAGCTATAAGGAGAATGTAGTTTATTCTGGATGAAAGAATTAAGTGAGGCTGAATTGCCTTCTTCATTTGTAAGCGCATTGTGATCTTGGGTGAAGAGATAGTACAATGAGTCTTGATTTCAACACATTTAAAAAGGCAGAGAGGAGTGTGTAGGATGTCACTTTAGATGAAAAGAGGAAAATTCATGGGAATAGTTGAGATATTGATAGAGCAGAGAAAGACTACAAAAGCATTTGAGAAAGAGAGGTTTGAGGAGCATGTGCATTAAAGAGTAAGTAAACAGAGATGATGCGCATCTTTTTTTAATTGTTGGAAGAAAAGCAAACCATTACTCTAGCTGTCAGAAGCTAAAGACAACCAGATAATATGATACTTCCATGATCCCAGTGGCCCCTTCATGTATATCTTATATCTAAAGCACTAATTTCTGGTCTTCTTATCAATCCAGAATAGCATTTATTTTTCTTAATGTTCATTTAATTCTATTGTTCTCTGTCTTTATATTTTTTTGCAGATTCCTTCAATAACTAGATCTGTACATCATGAGAAGATACTGGCACTTAGACAACAAACACAATTCCTTTGGGATGCTTATTTTTCTTCTGCAGAAAAAATAGTATTAACTACTTTGGAGGTGAGTGGTTCAATTTATGTATTTTTAATGAATAT
This sequence comes from Heterodontus francisci, assembly GCF_036365525.1. Taxonomy (NCBI): domain Eukaryota; kingdom Metazoa; phylum Chordata; class Chondrichthyes; order Heterodontiformes; family Heterodontidae; genus Heterodontus; species Heterodontus francisci. The sequence continues at coordinate 85,798,015 of NC_090373.1, forward strand.
GTTATTTTGCAGATTTGGCTTCTTTTGCACCATTTTCCCATTCAATGGCCTGACAGCAGCTTCAACAAGCTGACCCCTACAATCTGGAATCTGTAATGTTACAACTGAGGTGGGAGTAGTACAGTGTCTTTTATAGTTCAATTTCTCCACAGATCGCAACATATTTTTAAATGTTTACCCAGTTACCGATACAGTCAGTCATATAGTCTACTCTTTATCCCAGAATAAAATACACCAACCAGGTTTATTTGATAAACAACAAAGTTGTCAGTTTATTATGAAGCAAGACTTATCCAGTAAGAAGCAAAGCCTTAACACACAGATTGAAATATGAAAGGTTCCATTTTTGAATACCCAACACGCACACTCACACACACTCACACACACACACTCTCACACACACACACACACACACTCTCACACACACACTGGTTGAAGGAAAAAAATGAAGACATTTTCTCTGCATAGATCTTTTACAAAAAAGAATACTTTGGCCAAATACTTGTTAATTCCTGAAGAAAAAGGATGAGATATATTGTGTCCCAAAATGGCATACAGTCTGGCATCCGAGTACATGTAGGCAGGTCACTGGGATCTGTTCTGGAGCAGTTATTTTCAGGTGGCATCGAGAATTAATTTGGCAGGCCTGCCAGGAGCATCTCAGGAGAAATGCAGCATTAGGGATTCTCACACACTGGATTTGCAGAGTTTTTCAAAGAGGTAGCGAAAGAGGAGCTGGGTTTTTCAGCAGGCTACAAACTCAACTGTTTTCAACACAGCCCACACCCCAACTAAACCAAAACAATATCCCAAAAGTGAAACCTCCTGACCACCATAAATCTACACGTCACTTCTCTGTAAACATCTTCCCTAAGTCATCAAGGTTTCTGTTGTTTGTTGAGCTGAAGGCATGTGACATCCAGTAAAGGTTTGTTTTCAAACAGGACCTCTCAGTGACTCTTGTAAAAAAAACACATCAATGGAATCTGTTCCGTTTTTCCAAATAAACCAATGTCCATATTTCTAAGATACAAGTCCTCAAAAATTTTTTTTTTAAATAAAAGCACTTTCATAACAGTATCTTTACACCTTTTGCCATGCAGAGTGTGTGGACCTAATGAGTGTTAGGCTATTACTGGGTTCATCATACTCTCACACATACTTCTGATAGATGGAAAATACTCCATACAGACCATATTTTTGACAGGCTAAAACTGATCAGATTTATTTACAAAATCAAGTACAGTTATAAAACACAGTGAAGTAATTCATCTCTTACCAATCCTTCTCCAGCAGTTAGAACAGTCTTTTGGAATTAAAGCATGCTCTTAGAAAGAAAACAAAAAGTTTTATTTGTAATATGAATGGACAGAACTTTCTGGGGAATCTCTGGACCTCTCCAATGTGTGCTCCCAAAGGACAAAGCTTTGCATTGAGAGTGTAAATTTATAATTCCTGAGAATGTAGTTGTTGTTGGGAAGAGGGAATTTGGACAGTCCAACCTTTTCATGGCCTCTAGTAATAGAATGTTGTCTTTTGTTTATCCCTCTAGTAAGAAATTTCACTTGAAAGATGAGAGTCACAAACTTTTCATTCATAGTATTATGCAGCACAGAAGGCCCATCATGCCTCTTTGAAAGAGCTATCCAATTAGTCCCACTCCTTGCTCTTTCCCCATACCCTGAAAACTTTTCCCCTTCAAGTCTTCATTCAATTCTTTTGCCTAACTAACCTTCAGAATTCAGTAAGGACAGAATAATCAGATGATAAACTCTGCTTTTATTTGCTTAATTTCTTTGAAGAAGACAAGCAGTTGCATTTTGGTGGTGTACACAAAAAAAAATGCAGTAACTTCAGGACAGTCCTTTGTCACTTTTACGATAGCGATTAACGAGTTTCAACACATAATCACAATGAAACCACATTTGAGTCTGATGTTATCCAATATTAAACTTCATATAAACAGATGCAAAACACAGCACCGGATATCTATACTTATCACTTAAGTAGGCTACTTTGCAAGAACAAAGGTGACTGAAACTCTTTTTTAAATAAAAGAGAACACAGCCATCTTTTTAACCTGTTCGAGTAGAAACTTACTGGTATATTTAAGATCAATTCATACAGATTTCACAATTTGTAGCATCAAAATATTAGTTTCAGTTGCAGATATTGTCATGCAGGTCCCCACCTGCCAAGCATGAAGCATATTAATTTCACCACATGGACATTAAATTTCAAACTGTTGTTGAAGTGAAGAAAGGACTTGCTTTAAAAAATTGCCAGATCTTGGCTGGAAAGGCATTTGCATATTAACAGACAGTGTTTGGAAAGACAAAGCAGCCATTCCCTGACACATTCAACCCACAATGGACCTTTGATCACCAGACGTTGAAGGTGAGGGAACTCACATTCCAGGTTGACTGCTAAGATGGCCGAATATGCAAACGGACATGGTCAAACCAGCTAGTCACATGAATAACCTGCTGGGAAAATGAGTTTTTTGAATTTGTACAAACAGTTTGGGCAGAAAGCAGAATACTCCAGGACTGAGAAGATCTCTCCTGGCTGGCTCGCTACAGCCTCTCCTGTCTGTCTGCTCCCATCTTTTTCTCACAGAACTCCAAATCCACTGAAGACACATGAATCCCGAGAGAGAAAAGTCTCCTACAGCGAACAAGGTTTAAGAAGAAAACTGGGCCCCAACAAAAAGATCTACCTATAATAAAGGACACTACAGTGAGCTCTAAGGCCCATAACACAAAAAACCTCCTCAGATATTGCCTCAACCTTTTTGACTTTATTTCTTCTGTTTTCTTTCTGTCTCTATCTGCATGTGTATGCCTGGGCGTGTTGTGCATCCATAGGCATCAACCGAATTAGAGTTTAAGTTCAAGTTTAATAAATTTCAACTTTTCTTCTTTAAACCTAAGAAAGCCTGTTTGTGCTGGTTTCTTTGCCTTATAATTGGAAAGCAGTGAACAAGGATTCACCAAGGGGGAGCTAAAAACACTGTGTTTAAAATTAAACCCTGTTACGGTAAGACAAGGTGAAGGCTGAGAGGGACCCCTAGACACCTTTCTCACCTGGTCGTAACAATATTATAAATAATTGGTGCCTTTAATGTTTCCTAGTATTTTACATGGCTGGGAAGTGTTAAATGAATGTATGTCCAAATTGTGTCTTCCAGACTGCTGTTATTAAATCAAGAAATAGTTATATAACAAATCCTGATGAAAAACATCTCCCACACAATGTTTTTACATATCCTTCTTCTGCACATGTGATGCCCATCTATAAAGCGTCCTTTCCAAACAGATCTATTTAGGAACAAAATACTTTTTCGTTGGATGTTTCTTTCCATTTTATCCCTAGCAGTGGACAGATCATCTGTTCTTAAAATATCTTATCAAGCTACTTATGAGCCAGTTGTTCTGTTGGCTCAAGAGGGACTTAAATAAGGCCAAATGCATGTTTTAAGTTCCCTCACAAAAATCTTCACGTGTAATCCTAAAATATTTTCCTTGAATATTTTGAGCATTATGAAGAATTGAATAAATTGAGGAAATAATATTTTTAGGCTGCATGGTGAATGGTGCAAACATTTTCCATTTCGCTTTATCTATCTGTTCAATATGATTTCTGAAAAGCACTTGACTGATTTTAAGTATAGAACAGTAGAATGACTGTCCAATTTTAGATGGAGTTGACAAATAGTAGTTTGCTACAACCTTGATGCTATTTGCTGAGTTACAGTGATAAAGTTTAGAGAGTGATAGAGTGACAAGAAGATTACATATCACATGCAAGGTCAAAAGCTTGCCTAATCCCGTAATGTCACAGGGTTTGAGAAAAAGCTCTCTGTCACCCATTGCTGCATAGATTAATTGTGCCCTTGCCAAAATAATGTTATTTGTGAAGAACTGATGTAATATGACTTTTGTCACAATTATTTTGTTCTGTTTAGGCTTAAGGGAGGAATGCTTTACAAAAGCGCTTGAATTATACAAAATAAAGGTTTCATTATAAATTCAAATGATTATTTAGTACTAGTAACCCCACCCCACCCCATGGGGTTGCACACAGGAAGACGAATTGCAGTATTGAAGTCAGGCATGGGAAGGGGGTCAAAGGGATACTTGGGTAGGGAGTAAGTGGAGGAGATAAATAAGGAGAAGGCAGGTGGCAGATTGTAGGGGAAGCAGATGGAGAGCAGAGGAGGGAGGGTAGAGGAGAGGTGAGGAGAGAGAGGGAGCCGGAGAGATGGGGAGGGTGTCTGGGGAAAGGAGATGGATGAGGGAAGTTGGACGTGGGAGGAGAAGAGAAGAGGAAAGGAGAAGGAGCAAGTAGGAGAGGGAGAATGAGGACAATAGCGAGGGAATGTGGAGAGGACAAACAGGTAAGCCAGCGACTTACCAAACCCGCGACCTCTACCAACTGGAAGGACAAGGGCAGCAAATACATGGGAACACCACCACCTGCAAGTTCCCTTCCAAGTCACACACCATCCTGACTTGGAACGATATCGCCGTTCCTTCACTGTCGCTGGGTCAAAATCCTGGAACTTCTGTCCTAACAGCACTGTGGGTCTACCTACCCCAAATGGACTGCAGCGGTTCAACAAGACAGCTCACCACCACCTCTCAAGGGCATTTAGGGATGGGCAATAAATGCTGGCATAGCCAGTGACGCCCACATCCCATGAATGGATAAAAAAAGAGGGTTGGAGGGAGAAGGAGGTAGAGGAGATGGGCAGAGAATAGGCAGGGAGTAACAAACTCTTTTGGGACTGGGCTGCAGGTTGCTATGATTCCTTTCCTATCTGAGATTTATTTCTCATCGTGGAGGGAGGAGGTTTTGAGGAGATAGCCTGTCTTCCCCAGGCCTTCATTTTTGAGTCAGTGATTGTGGGGGGTAGTGGCAGTGGTGAACTATGCGAGTAGTTTCTGTCATCAATGTCTGATCTGTTCAGTTTCAAGGGAAAGAAGTGGGTATCCCTCCTCATAGACTAATTTTCTGTCTTGTTGTGGAAGGGGGTTGCATATGTTACCTTCACCAGAAACTGATTCACTGACTTAGCAGAAAGAGGTTATTAGCTTTTTTTTTAGGATTCAGTATTCTGCTAGATGTGGGTAGGGCAGGAGTAAGAAGAAAGGTCCAATTAAATGCATAGCTTGCAGGGAGAGAGCATGCTGAACAATGAGTGCTGAGTGATCAGATCTGTGTCCCACTTAACCTCAGCAGAGCAAGGCCAGCTACTGTTCATAGCAGAGCAACGTTGAATAATGAAAGAAGCAGGGATCTACAGTACCATGTACCAAAACTGTCTTCTGTTTTCAAGAGGCAGGAAATATTAGGGGCCTGGCCAAAACAGTGGCCAAAGGGACATTTTAAACATTACTCATTACCTGGAGATAGGCTAGGAAAGAGTTACCAAATATAAATACTCATAAAAATATTCATTAAGCTAACTAAATGAGCTAGTTTCCAATATGGCACCAATTTAAAGCTGAGAAGAAAAACACATTGCTCCACAAGTGTCACCCAGTGGCCAGAGTTTGTAACTGCTGTGTCGCAGAGCATCATATTAATAGGACATTCTTACTAAAAATGTGACAGGGCAGGCATCAAGTGTTAACACAATTAATACTGAGAAACTGATAGTCAATTTTGGCACAAAATTGTTGAATGACAGAGCATAAAGTTTTTAATATTAATATCTAGATTTTAAAGCAAGCTTGCTTCTTACAGTTTGGAAAGGTTCTCTAGTTTCAAAGATAAACATTATGGAATGTAGAGGACAAAGTGGGAATAGTATTTTTGTTTCACTGTAATTGTTGTTGTCCTGACAACATTATTGGGGTAAATTCACCAATCTTATGCTCAAAGTGAGTGCAGATTGTAAAATCAGCACCACAGTATTGTAGCCCCATCTCTGATCTATACTACAATCAAGTGTAGTTTCCTGCTAGAAGTGCAGAAACCTTATATAATAATCGTTGTAGGGACCTTTTCCAATCAGTCAGCATATTATGAGAATGTAGATATACTATCTATGGAATGTGCAGCCTCTCTTTTGGATTGAAATTGTGCTCCATGGTATCAAATATGTTAGTGCATTCATATGAAATGTCTTTGTCTACTATTGAAAACATACTATTAACACAATTATTTTAACCTCACAGTCACTTTGTAGAGTTAAAACACAGCTACTTGTATGTACTTGAGTTTTTGATAACTGCAAGTAATTTAATAAAATAAATATTGTAAAATTTAATTGCAGTTCATGGAAGGTCTCAGAGGATATTGTAAGTTTTTAAATGCTTTTTAAACAGGTCAAAATTGCTCTGGGGAATATTTCCTGCACAAATTACTCCCTCGTCTATATTTAAGAAAAAATAAGATGCCCGAGAGAAGATATCTTAATTTTAATAGCAGAACATTATTGCTATGAAGACCTGCCAATATGAGTCTCAGTTCCCATCCTGATCTGTTTCAGTGGCATAAAATATAAAGCAACTTACATGTGTTCCTAAGCAGCTGTGTTCTTTTGAGAGTTCACAGCACTTCCCTAGCCTCCATTCTTTTCGAACAATAACTTATACTTGCTGAAGTATAGAAGAGAAATGGGCAGTGTAGTCTTTCGAAAGTATAAAATTAGACATTTGTGCAAGGAAGTATGAATATCAAACTGAATGACATTTTATATTTTCTTCCACAGATCATACATGATAGGATATATTCACATATAACAAGAAATATGTTCATATGGAATAAATCGCCAGGTGGACTGTACATATTGCCACAGTATTCTACAAATTTAGCTGCTCTTCCTTTTTATTATTTAAGCTTGGGTAAGTACTGTCCTTTTAGACATATATTTTTGATATTGAAGGGGTTTTGTTGAAGTTTAAGTTTATTGCAGTGATAAATCATCATAATATTCTCAGATTACCGAGTTTAGTTTCTAGAGAAGATTATTTACATCCAGTACTGTATCTGTAGGGCAATGAACCATTTGTTCCTAATTTGACACACAATTTAAATCATTTACCTTCCAAGCGTGATCACAATGGGTTCGATCTTGACAGGGGCGGGTTGTGTAGGCGGTGGTGCAGAGTTTTGGTGCCGCATGCTGTGGAATTTTAACTCCACAGTATACATACATTTTTGTCAAGTTCCCCACCTGGAAGTCAGTCTGATTGGCAGGCTTGGTGTCCAGTCAGGAGGGGAGCACTTTGAAGCAGGCCACAGCCCCAGGTAAGGAGCCTGCTGCTGCTATTGGGATGGTGGTGAGGGGAGGTCTGATCCTTAACCCCAGGGAAGTGGGGTGAGTCTGCTTGGCGGTCGGGGAAGTACTCCTTCTCCTCCTGGCTCACAAACAACAAATAGTGCTGAAAGGGCACCTATCTTCTTCCTGAAGCTGTCCATGCCTCCCTTCAGCTGCTGGGTTTCCCAAGGCCTGACAAACCCGGCTAGTCAGGGTTACACCTACAAAGCAGATTAAATGAGGTCAACCCGCCTCTTGGGAGCAAGTTGTCTGCCCGACCCTTGTCCCGCCTCCATTAAATCCAGAAGTGGGGGGAATTGGAATTGGATTTGAGATTTTTAAAATTTTAACATCTCAACCAACCCCAGCCCACCTGGTTTTGGGTGTTAAAATTCACCCCAATCAATCCAAGTCATCCAAACAACCATTCCTTTTAAAAGGCCACGTAGCTATGCCAGCTGTGGCTCAGTGGTAGCACTCTCACCTCTGGGTTCTGCTCTCACTCTGGAGGCATGAGCACATAATCTAGACTGACACTCCACTGCGGTACCGAGGGTCTGCTGCACTGTTGGAAGTGTCATCTTTCAGATGAGCTGTTCAACTGAGGCTCAACCTGCCCTCTAAGCCGGATATAAAAGATCCCACGGCGCTATTTCAAAGAGAAGCAGGAAGCTCTTCCTGCTGTCCTGGCCAATATTTATCCTTCAACCAATGTCACTAATTATCTCTGTTTGTGAGATGTTGCTGTGTACAATTGGCTGCTGTATTTTCTCCATTATAACACTGACTACACCTTTTTAAAAAATGTACTCAATTGACTGTAAAGCAGGTTGGGACATCCTGAGGTTATGAAAACCGCTGTAGAAATGTAAGACGTACTTTTTTTCTTTTGCTTATTATAATTATTTGGTTTTTTTGCCCTCCATCTTGTTGTAGACCATTCCCAATCTGGTGCTTTTGACAATGTCACTCATTTTGATATTTTTGTGCCTACTTTTTAACATAAATTCTTTCTTTCTAAATTACTCCTATCTTTAGTCTGCCTGCATTTGGCATTTAATGCACCAGAATGTGTTAATCTGAAGGAGTCCAAGCTTTTGTCTTTGTGGGTAGTGTAGCTGCATATGATGGAGACTCAAAGGACAGGTACAAAGTATAAATCTACACTGCTATTAATTTACATGCTGATTTTAGTAGATCTTGATTTTGGATTTAACCTGCCAAAGAGGCAACAGTGCTAGGAACCTTTCCTAAAACTCTAGGCCCACAAAATTCAAACTAGAAACCAGGGGCTGAATTTTCCCAGCCATATGGCGATTGGCTAGGAGGCAAGAGGGCTCGTAATGTGGTTGGGGAAGGCGTTGGGAGGGGAGCCCAAAGTCTTCCTGCTGCCATGGTATATTACCAGTGGCGGGAACATCTGTGGCACGCACGCCCAACGGGCGACCAATTGAGCTATTTAAGTGCCCAATTAAGGGCCACTTCTGCCCCCACAGGTATTTTGCCCACATTGAAAGGGCCCACCGCCACATGACGGCCTCCCAACGAGTTCCCTGTTTGGGGAGGGGGTGCCTCCTTAATGGCCACTCCATGGCCAATGGAGGGGCCCACTGGTGTCAATGGTCGTCCCCAAGGTAAGGCAACGCCACTATAATATGGCCCCCCATCCTCTACCCCCGATTACTGGCACCTGCCTCCCAGGCCTCAGCCTGCTCAACGGAACATAGCTCATCTTCAAGGGCACCTCAGCACTGAGGTGCCCTCTCCTTCATGCTGCTGCCTCAGTAGTTTCTACCAGCGGTAGCGCTGCCAAGGCTGCTGAGCTGCCAGCCCTCTAATTGGGCTGGCAGCTCTGGGAGGCGGGCTGCCATCTTCAATTGGACGGTGGTTCCGGTGGTGGCCTGTTAATTGGCCACTGCTGGCAAAATTCCACCCTTGGGTCCCACTGGCGTGGGGTCGGCTCCCAGTCCTGGGAGTGTGACTTCTTTGTGGCTGACAAAATTCAGCCCTAGAAATCAACAACCAATCTTGCATTTATAATAATACTCTTAACATGGAAAAAAACTTTACAAACAGCCAAAGAAGAATTTGGCTTGGTGATCAAAAGCTTGATTAAAGAGGTGGGGTTTAAAAGAAAGAGCAGCAAGTTTTTTTTGTTTGTGGGATATGGGCATCACAGGCTGGGCCAGCATTTATTGCCCATCCCTAATTACCCTTAAACTGAGAGACTTGCTAAGCCATTTCAGAGGGTATTTAAGAGTCAATCACATTGCTGTTTGTCTGGAGTCACATGTAGGCTAGACCAGATAAGGATGGCAGATTTCCTTCCCTAAAGGACATCAGTGAACCAAATGGGTTTTTACAACAATCGACAATGGTTTCATAGTCACCATTAGAGTAGCTTTTTTAAAATATAATTAATTTAATTGAATTCAAATTTCACCATCTGCCATGGTGGGATTCAAACCCATATCTCTAGAGCTTGGGCTCGAGATTATTAGTCTAGTGACATTACCACTATGCTACCACCTCCTCAGGAGTGACAAGGCAGAGAGACTTAGAGAGAAATTTTCAGAGCAAGGGAGCTAGGAGGCTGAAGGTATGTGCCAGTAGTGGAGTGAAGGGAGGGGAGGGGATACAAAGGAAGGTCAGAGTCAGAGAAAAAAAATATTCGGGGTTGGATGTAGGAGGAGGTTGTGGAGCTAGGGAAGGACAAGGTCATCGATGGATTTAAACATTTGGATGAAAATTTTAAATGAGATGTTGGGGAATCGTGAACCAATGTTGGTAAGCAAGGATGGGAATAATGGAACAATGGGACTTGATGTGAGATGCAATATAGGATGTGTAAAGTTTATAGAAGGTGGAGGATGGGAGGCTGGGCAGGAGGGCATTGGAATAGTTGAGTCTAGAGGTGACAAAGGTATGGATGAATATTTCAGTTGGGCTGAGTTAGGGCAAACTCGTGAAATGTTACAGAGGTGGAAGCAGACGATGGAGGTAATATGGGGTCGGAAATTGAACTCAGGGTTGTGAAGATACTGAAGTTGCAAACAGTATGATTCAACCTGGCAGACTGCACAGAAACAGGTGGTGAGGGGGTGGAGCTAGCGGTGAGGATTGGCAACAGTGACTTTGGGCTTCACAATGTTTAGCTGGAAGATTATCTAAGACTGGATGTTAGACAAGCAGTAAGATAACACTGACACAGCGAAGGGATTAAGAGAAGTAGGGTAGAGCTAGAGGTTGGTATCGTTGACATGCATGTGGAAGCTAACTATGTCTGCAAGTGATGTTGCCAAGGGACAGCATGTAGATACGAAAAAGGAAGAGGCCAAAGTTGGATCCTTTTGGAACACCTGAGATGATAGTCATATTTTTCATGTAAGAAATATAAGCACAGATAGGACTGAGTAGCCTGGGCTTCATGTGTCTGACTGCCAGGTAGTTCTCAGCCTCGTGGATGTATTGCAATGACGCAACCTGCTGCACTAGCTCCGAAACCCAAAGCTGTAGCTCCTCCACTTTCTGCACCTGTGGTTGTCCAGAACATGAGAAGCATCCTGGAGTTCCCACGTGGCACGGGATATGTATTCAACTGGACTTGAGATGCCCTGCCATGCCTCTGTTTATTTGACGACCAGCTAAACTTAACAGAAATAAACTTAAGACTTCTACCTGATCTAGACAAATTATTCTGGGGGTGTCATTCTGGATGGGTAAATTAAGACGGGCTGAATATTTTCCTCATCATCAGACCTAAAACACAGTCCACTTGGGTTTTCACTATTTCAAAGAAAGTGAGGAGGTCAGTCAGCAGGATCTTCCCCCTCTGAATCTATTTTGACCGTTGATCACTAGCTCATTATAGTACAGATCATACTCCTGATAATAGAAGTAGGATTAATGTGTTATTTGTGTCTGTGTTGTCACCCTTTTTGAATGTGAGCATCACATTTTTAGCCTGTTTCCAATCTTCTGGCATCACCCCAGTCTCCTTCAGAATGATTGCCAGCATTTCACAAATCTCTTTCCTAGTCTCTTTCAGAGCTCAGCGATAAATACAATATATCGCTGGGGATTTATTTATTTCAAGACCAATTCACCTCTCTAGGACTTCTGTCTGTCATTAATTTTATTTGGGATATCTGTTCAGAGAGGGCATGCTTTTATGTCTTCCCTCAGAATACTTGGAGGAAGTGGTCATTCAGAATAATTACTATCTTGTATTCATCCTCAGTTTTAAGCTTATTTGCATCTTTGCTGATTTTCACTTCTTTGACTGCTCTCTTGCTGTTTTGATATTGAATTTTTTTTTACTTTTGTGCATAGCATCAACTGCTGTGCATTTTTACATACCTTTCAACCACTCTGGTCACCTTTCTTAAATGATTTTTTAATTTCTTGTATGCATCCTGTGGAACCCCTTCTTCCTGTACAGGCTATGTTTTCCCCTTTTTTCCTCATTTTTAACTTATTTTGTGATCTATTTAAGCTTGCATTTGCAGTTTAAGTCTGTTGGTTTTGGTTATGGGAATGTATTTATTCTCAAAGCACTATAGCTTTGAATGCAGAAAAACCGATGAAAATTTCACAAACAACCACACCGTGTTAATGCAATTTAGAGGAAGGCAGCGCAAAAATAAATTATGTCTGTACATTAAAAAGATGGTCTTTGTATCCTCTTTTTTCCCCCTGTGTCTCATTTGGTAGACCTTGCCATGTGTCAAGTCCTGGCTGCTGATGTAGAAACATGTGTTACTTTAAAGACACTGACATACTTGGGTATTCTGTAATTTTACAGTAACTATCTTCTGTAGTTTTGTAATAAGTAGCATTTGGAATGAGTTTAAATTTCTTGCTGTCAAGCCCTATTCAAATTATTGTTTATTGTAAATGTTGGTAGATCCATCTGTGAAATGCTATATTTACCATGGTGAAACACACTGCCGTTTCAACAGTGGAACCAGACGGGGAGAAGCATCTGCTTACTACCATTTTGGGGATTTAAAGCAATATTTTAAACAGTCATATTCATAATTCAAATGTTTTAAAAAATCAAAACCTTATTATTCAGGCTTATGTTGTTAATTTCTTATCATTTGCAAGATTAGAATACTGAATTGTTAGATTTGTGTTCTCCCCAGCTCTCAGCATCCCCTGACACTGGCTGTTATCAGTTAAATAACCGTGACCGATGTTCCCTCCCAGCCACGCAGCCACGGATCAATCCAGAAGTTCCCGCTCAGTTCGAGCACAAGTCGCCCCTTTAAGTTACCACGCGCACACAACTACACAAAAAACTTCAGTAAATAGGCCACGCACTACAAAAAAAATTGGAGGGAATGTTGACTGACTTTTTAAAATGTTCATGTCGAAATACATTTTCCACAAGTATATGAGAATAAGATATGTAGAACCTCATGCCATGTTCACTTTAAAAACAAGTCAAATCCAAATGATTTACTTACCGCAAATGTTTGACGTAAGGGAAAGAATATATCGAGCTGTCATTTTGAAAAGAAAGACATCAAATAACTATGTCTAATTCATAATGGTAAGGAGAAATGGATGCACAAAAATCATCCACTTTTCTCCTCCTCGCTAACCATTAAATCATCACATTGTGGCTGTCAACTTGTCAGGTTGTGTCAATCATCATGTAAAATATTATGTTTGCCAGTAGAGTTCCGACCCATGTCACAGTTATTCTGCTTACAAATTGATTATTTTATAGAGATCTACCAAATGTAAGGGAAAGTTTGCACAGCCAAAGGGTCAGCGATGAAATTATTAACGATATTAACATGTTAGGGGAAACGTTGTGCTGAGTTTGCGGCAGTTTCTGAACGGCACTACTGCAAGGACTCGCCTTGGGCCATCACCACACCTGATATTTTCTGCCAGATAGGGGATGTTGAATATGTCCACCCTAATGACAGGGCAATATTTATGCAATGCATTCCCTGTCTTCAACGGCATTGCGACGCGCGAATGCTAGGAGCGCCACTAATTTGCAGCATACAGTATTGTTTTAAGGAGCAGAGAGGGATATTAATTCGTTTCCACCTCAAAGCAGTGTTGCTCTTTAGTTGACTGTTAGGTGAATCACTTACACTCCCTCTACTGAGAAAAACTACACTGTAAGTAAATAATGGCTTCTTCAGCACCCTTGACAGCAGCCAGCCACCCAGACAGCCACCCACACTCCGCCACCCACACTCCGCCACCCACACTCCGCCACCCACACTCCGCCACCCACACTCCGCCACCTACACTCTGCCACCTACACTCCGCCTCCCACCCTTGGTCACCCACACTCGGTCACCCACAGTCTGCCATCTATACTCTGCCACCCACACTCTGCTACCCACACTCTGCTACCCACACACTGCCACCCACACTCTGCCACCCACACTCTGCCACCTACACAGCCACCCACACTCGGTCACCCACAGTCTGCCATCTACACTCTGCCACCCACACTCCGCCACCTACACTCGGTCACCCATGCTCCGCCACCCATACTCTGCCACCCACACAGCCACCCACACAGCCATTCACACTCCACCACCCGCACTCTGCCATTTACACAGAGCCACACACACTCCACCACCCACACTCAGCCACCCATGGTCAGTCAGCCACACTGAGCCTCCCGCGCTTGGTCACCCACATTCAGCCAGCGACACTCAGTCACTCTTGCTCAGTCACCAGAGTCAACTGCTGCAGGTACCCACAGCCTACAATTGCAATTTTCCTTCCTCATTTAAGGCAGGCTCCCCAGTGCAAGTGGGAATTGTACCGGGAGTCTTCAAACATTATTCATATGAGATTGATCCCAGAAAACATACCACAGGTCAGCAGCCAACACAAATCCAAAAGTGCAAATCCAGCCTCACTGGTTTCACTTACATAATGCCGATTTCCTGACTAATGTACAGGATTCCAATAATGGAAATGTAAAGCACATCTATACCAGACAGCAATAAAACAGCAGTAAAAGCTGATATCATGATTCATCATTTTTCATAACAGGACATAAAATCTTATGATATGCAACAGTCTCAAGTACTTAGAGACATAGAGCCCATCGTGTCTGTGCCGGCCATCAAGCACCTATCTATTCTAATCCCATTTTCCAGCACTTGGCCCGTAGCCTTATATGCTATGGCGTTTCAAGTGTTCATCTAAATATTTCTTAAATGTTGTGAGGGTTCCTGCCTCTACCACCCCTTCAGGCAGTGTGTTCCAGATTCCAACCACCCTCTGGGTGAAAAACTTTTTCCTCAAATCCCCTCTAAACCTCCTGGCCCTTACCTTAAATCTATGCCCTCTGATTATTGACACCTCTGCTAAGGGAAAGGGTTTCTTCCTATCTATCCTACCTATGCCCCTCATAATTTTGTACACCTCAATCAGCCTTCTCTGCTCTAAGGAAAACAACCCTAGCCTATCCAGTCTCTCTTCATAGCTGAAATGCTCCAGCCCAGGCAATATCCTGGTGAATCCCCTCTGCACCCTCTCCAGTGCAATCACATCCTTTCTGGTGACCAGAACTGTACACAGTACTCCAACTGTGGCCTAACTAGCGTTTTATACAACTCCATCATAACCTTCCTGCTCTTACATTCTATGCCTCGGCTAATAAAGGCAAGTATCCCGTAGGCCTTCCTAACCACCTTATCTACCTGTGCTGTAGTGATCTATGGACAAGTACACCAAAGTCCCTCTGACCCTCTGTACTTGCTAGGGTCCTACCATCCATTGTATATTCCCTTGCCTTGTTAGTCCTCCCAAAATGCATCACCTCACACTTCTCAGGATTAAATTCCATTTACCACTGCTTTGCCCATCTCATCAGCCCATCAATATCGTCCTGTAATCTAAGGCGTTCCTCCTCACTATTTACGACACCACCAATTTCTGTGTCATCTGCGAACTTACTGATCATAGCTCCTATATACTTATTCGCGCACTGGGGAAATTTTGACTTGTGGGCAACTGACCAACAGAGCATGAAGTGTGGTTTACAGTTTTAGCTCCATCTCAAAAGATGCACTAGAAAGCAAATAGAAGTGAGTGACCTGGATGATTCCAATCCTTAAAGAACTAAATTATGAAGAAAGGCTCAAACAACTAAACTTACTTTTGCTAGCAAAGAGACTGAAATGAGACATATGGTTCTTTAAAACAATTAAAGAGATAGACAAGATTGAAGTAAGCAAAATAGTTAACTTGGACAAATAACATAAGACTAGGGGACATGGGAAATAAATTCATAGGTCTGAAGCAAGATTATAGATCAGAAAAAAAATCCCCTGTAGCATAATGGATTTGTGGAAGAGACTCTTGAAGAAGGGAGCTGATTTGGGGTCACCTGTAAGAGGAACATTGCTACAGCAGTAGGACATTCAGCCCCTGTGGCCTGTTCCATCACTCTAATAGATTGTGGTTGATTGTACCTCAACTCCATTTACCCACCTTTGTTCCAGATCCCTTAATACCCTTACCTAACAAAAATCTATTGCTCTCAGTTTTAAACATTTCAATTGACCTAGAATCCACAGCCTTTTCAGGAAGAGAGTTCCAGGTTTTCTATGAGAAATTGCTTGCTGGTTTCACACATAGAAACTTTACAACACAGGAGGAGACCATTCAGCCCATCATGTCTCTGCCAGCCAAAAGAGATCCACCCAGCCTAAACCCACTTTTCATCTCTTCGTAGCCTTGTAGGTTATGACACTTCAAGTGCATATCCAAGTATTTTCTTAAATGTGATGAGGACTTCAGGCAGTGAGTTCCAGACCCCCACCACCCTCTGAGTGAGAACATTTTTCTTCAACTCCTCTCTAATCCTTCTGTAAATTACTTTAAACCTATGACCCCTGCTTATTTACCAGCCTTCTAAATGAAATAGGTCCTTCCTATCCTCTCTATCTGGGCCCTTCATAATGTTATACACCTCAATTCAATCTACCCTCTGCTTCCTCTGTTCCAAAGAAAACAATCAAACCTATCTAATCTTTCCTGATAGGTAAAATTCCCCAGTCCTGGCAACATCCTCATAAATCTTTTCTGCACCCCCTCCAGTGCATTCACATCCTTCCTGTAATACAGTGACCAGAACTGTGTGTAGTACTCTAACTGTGGCCTAACTAGTGTTTTATCCAGTTCTAGCATAACCTCCCTGCTGTTATTTGCTATGCCTCAGCTAATAAAGTAAAGCATCCCTTCTGCCTTCTTATCTTATCTACCTGTCCTTCTACCTTTAGAGATCGCAGAACATGCACTCCAACATTCTTCTGTTTGTCCACATTCTTCAGTTTCTTACCATTTATTGTGTATTCACTTGCCTTGTTTGCCCTCCCCAAATGCTTTACCTCACACTTCTGCTGACTAAAATCCATTTGCCACTTTTCTGCCTGCCATTTCAGTCCATTGATATTTTTTTATTTATTTTATTTAGAGATACAGCACTGAAACAGGCCCTTCGGCCCACCGAGTCTGTGCCGACCATCAACCACCCATTTATTCTAATCCTACACTAATCCCATATTCCTACCACATCCCCACCTGTCCTGAAATTCTCCTACCACCTACCGATACTAGGGGCAATTTATAACGGCCAATTTACCTATCAACCTGCAAGTCTTTTGGTGGTGGGAGGAAACCGGAGTACCCGGCGAAAACCCATGCAGACACAGGGAGAACTTGTAAACTCCACACAGGCAGTACCCAGAATTGAACCCGGGTCGCTGGAGCTGTGAGGCTGCGGTGCTAACCACTGCGCCACTGTGCTGTCCTTCCTGCAGTTTCCAGCTTTCTTCCTCATCATCAACCACATGGCCAATTTTTGTACCATCTGCAAACTTCCTAATCATGCCCCCGTAAAATAGGGGCAGAAGGTATCAGGAGATGGGGTATTACCAGCAGTGGGAACCTCAGTGGCGCGGCCGTCCACTGGGCGGCAATTAAACCAATTAAGTGGCCTATTATCAGCCACTTTCCGCCCGCGCCGGCATTTTACAGGCATCAGGAGGGCCCTCCACCACATGGGAGACCGTCAGGTAAAGCCTGATAGCTTCCCAGTGGGTTCCCGGGGTCGGGGGGTGAGAACCTCTATCGGTGGCACTGCCAAGGCTGCTGAGCTGCTGGCCCTCTGATTCGGCCGGCAACTTTAAGAGGTGGTCGCCGTTCTTAATTGGATGGCAGTCCCAGCAGCGGCCTCTTAATTGGCCGCTGTCAGTAAAATGCGACCCAAGTCCCGCCTGCATGGGGTCAGGTCCTACTTTCGGTTGCGGCAGCAGGACTACTTACTTGCTGAGAAAATTCCAGCCAGTGTTTCTTAAAGTAGGGATTGCAGTAAGCAGGGAGGGAATGGCGTGGTTCAAGAAAGAATAGTTCTTACATGAATTCTGGATGGAGCGCTGTTGATGGGCCGAGTGATGTTTTCTCACTCTAGGATTTAAATTCATAGAATAGATTTTTCAAATCCTCAGTACCACGAGCACACCTCAGCAAAACACAGGCAGTGTGCCTGTAGTGCATTCTCACAGCATGCGAGGCACCTCAAGACAGGCAAGGACTCAGAAAATCACTGTTGTTAATTTTATCCCTTTAGTCATCCATCTACTCTGATGCCTCTGTAATCGAAAGGGTGGAATATATTGATTACATTTTAAAATAGCTCATGTTTTAAAATCTAATTTTGATTGTCAAGTATTGGATCAAATTGTAATCCTAAATCTCTCTGAGCCATTTATTGCCACTGATGCAGTGCAGCTAAAATTGCCTTCAGCACACACCAGAGCTTCTGTCTGAAGAATAATGTTCTGCTAATCTGTTCGGAGTTATATTTGTCAGGCCATCCATTGTGTGGTTGAGAGAGGTCACTCACAGGTTTTATGTGGATTAATATTGGAACATGTAAATTTAATCTGCCCACTTGTTAAAAAGAACTGCATCTGACTTGACATTTTCAATTTCTATAATGTGTTTTCTGTAACATTTTGAAGATTACGTTGCTGTGCATTTTAAGCTATCGGTCTGTTCAGAGTTCCTCCAATGAATATACACCAGCACAATTAGAAAAAGAGCAGATAGAGTGCAATCACAACAGCAGATTATATAAAAAGCATACTGCATGATTGCCCCACATTTAAAATAGCCATCAAGCAGAAAATCATAAAGAGCACAGAAGAGAATCAGAGTCCTTGGCAGAATAAACCAGCCAGGAGAAGAAAATTGGACTATATTAGACTCGACATTAGAATTGTGGACTGGTGGTCATAATGGGCCAGCACACTGTCTATTCACCTTTTGATTTATGGTCAGATTCAGCTCATGTCAGTTTATATATGCCGAGTGTTGATGTTTCTGGAGTCTGTGAGAGAGCCTCACTTACATTGAAGCAGCTCACATCAATACTCCTCCTGGTTCATCTTTGGTACCCACCTCCCTCATGCAACCAGAAAATCCAGCAACTGGAGACTCAGCGGCAGCAGCAGTGGTGGCGGACCTGGATGGAGACTGAGTGCAACAACTGAGGAGTTAGAGTGGAGGAGAGAGCCTCCAGCAAAATTACCAACAATAAAAGCAACATCTGCAAAACAGCCATAGTGATGATGCAACCAGGGACGGAGCCAATTGGTGAGTAGCTGGTAAATATTTCCAGTTAATAGTCTAGAAAGTAAAGGCATGGCAGGGCACTCAGCCCTGTGAAATGCACATCCTGTGCCATGTGGGAAATCCTGGATGCTTCTCATGGCCTGGATAACCACATGTGCAGGAAGTGTCGCCAGCTAGAGCAGCTCAAGCTCTGGGTTTTGGAGCTTCAGCGGTGGCTGGAGTCACTACAGGGCATCCGTGAGGCTGAGCTTTGTAGATAGCACATTTCTGGAGCTATCCACAGCTTAAAGATGTGCAGGCAGTGAGAGAATGGGTGACCACCAGAAGGACAAGGAGGACCAGACAGTCAGGGCAGGGATTCCATGAGTGCATCTTGCTCTCCAACTGGTGGTCAGATCTAAATACTGGTGAAAGTGATGGTTCCTCTGGGGAGTACAGGCAAAGCCAGGTCCACAGCACCATGGGTGACTCTGCTGCACAGGCGGAGGAGGAAGAGTAGAAGAGCAATAGTGGTAGGGGACTCAATAGTGAGAACAAACTGGTGCTTCTGTGGCCGCAGATGTAACTCCAGGATATAATGTTGCCAGGGTCAAGGATTTCACTCAGCAACTACAGGACATTCTAGGTGGGGAAGGTGAACAGCCAGAGGTCGTGATCCAAATTGGCACCATTGAAATAGACAGAATGAGGGATGAGGTCCTGTAGAGAGATTTTAGGGAGATATGAGAGAGACTGAAAAGCAGGACCTCAAAGGTAGTAATCTCTGGATTACTCCCGGTGCATCTGCAAATAGGAAGATAGAGCTGGTGAATGTGTGCCTGGAAAGATGGTGCAGGAGGGAGGGCTTTAGATTCCTGAGGCATCGAGACCGCTTCTGGGAGAGGTGTGACCTGTACAAGCCGGACAGGTTACACCTCCACAGGGCCGGGACCAATATCCTCACAGGGGGGCTTTGCTAATGCTATTGGGAAGAGTTTAAACTACCTTGGCAAGGGGATGGGAAACCTGAGAGTAGATTCAGAAGGGAGATAAGAAAAGTTGGAAATGGAAGGCAGATAATTAAGTAAATGTGCTTGATAAGCAGAGGAAACAAAGGCCGGAAAGTAGATAACAAGGGAGTTTGGCAGTGCTAAATGGTATATACTTCAATGCAAGAAGTCTAGGGAATAAGACAGATGAGCTGAGAGCACAGATTAACATGTGGAGTATGATATTATAACTATTACTGAGACATAGCTGAAAGAAGGGCAAGAATGGCAGCTCAACATTACTGGTCACAGGGTTTTCAGATGAGATAGAGAGGGGGATAAAAAGGAATGGGGATTGCAGTATTGATTAAATAAATGATTATAACTGTGAGGGGAATGATATGGTAGAAGGAACATCAAATGAGGCCATATGGGTTGAACTGAAGAACAAAAAAGGGGCAATCACACTACAGGGAGTTTATAATAGACCCCCAAACAGTCAGAGGGAGATAGAAAAGAAAATATATAGGCACATGTCTGAAAAATGCAAAAACAATGGGGCAGTAATAGTGGGGGATTTTAACTCCTCTAATATTGATTGTGATAGAATTAGTGTGAAAGGCACAGAGGGAGCAGAATTCTTAAAATGCATTCAGAACTTTTTTTAGCCAGTACCTAGCAAGGCAATAAGAGAGGGGGTGCTTCTGGACTTAGTTTTAGCGAAAGAAACTGCGCAGGTACAAGGTTGGGGAGCACTTTGGTGGAAGTGATCGTAATTCAGTTAAATTTAGGGTACTTATGGAAAAGGACAAAGATAGACCAGGAATAAAAGTTCTCAATTGGGGAAAAGCTAATTTTACTGAGCTGAGATGTGATTTAGCAAATGTGGACTGGAAACAACCACTTGAAGGTAAATCAGTGCAGATCAGTGGGATGCATTCAAGGAAGAGATAGGACAGAATTTAATGATGAGGCAGTGACCCCGCCCACCAGCTGGAAGGCTGGGGGCGAGCCCGTCTCCGCAAGGCCTGCATGCCCCGCTGTTTTGCCTGGCTCGGGCTCTTAATTGGCTGCAGTCAGGGCTTCCACTCCTTTGAGGCAGAAGGTCCCACCTCCAAGAACTGCCAGCCAATCAGAGGGTCGGTGGCTCTTCAGTCTCAGCAGTGCCACTGGGAGTGATGGCCACTGTTGGGACTGCAACTAGCCAGGAGCAACAACAATGGAGGAGGCCCCAGAATGGAAGTAAGTGTGTGGAGCCTCACCAGGGGCAACCGGCTAGGCCCTGGCGAGGTGGGGGGCATGGCAGGTCAGAGTGTAGGGCGGGGGTGGGTGTTTCAGCAGGGGTGGCCCATGCTGCTGGGGGGGGGGCCCCTCTCTGAGGCACAGGATGCCCAATCAGAATGGCCCCTTCCCAGCCCGCTAGGAGGTCATTACAAGGTGACCTCCTCAGGTGCCAAAGTGTCCATCCGCTGTTGGTAATTGGCCACTTAAGGGCCTCAATTGACCTAAAGATGGGCAGGCTACCTGCCAGCTACCCCGCCCTCTGGTAAAATAGCAGCAGGCGCAGGTAACCGCCGGACACAGGACCCCCCCACCCTATTTTATGTCCCCCCCAGCCCCCAGCCCGCTTCCAGGCATTGTGGGGTGGGCGTTAAATTCCGGCCATAATGAGGGTTCAGAGCATTTATGTTCCCTTAAGAAAAAAGGGTGGGAGTAACAAATTCAGTGCTCCCTGGATGTCAAGCGGCTTAATGGAGAGGGTAAGGAAAAAAAGGGAAGTTTATGACAGATACTGAGGGCTCAATATTGCAGAAAACCTGGAGGAGTATAAAAAGTATAGGGGTGAAATTAAGAAGGAAATTGGGAAAGAAGGGAGAGGGCATGTAAAAAATATTGGCAAGTAAAATCAAGGAAAATGCAAAGAGTTTTTATAAATACATAAAGAGCAAAAGGATAACTAAAGCAAGAGTCGGGCCTATTATGGACCATAAGGGTAATCTGTGTATGGACATGGAGGATGTTGGTATTGTTCTTAATGAATATTTTGTGTCTGTTTTCACAAAAGAAAGGGACAATACAGACATTGCAATTAGGGAAGAGGCGTGTGAAATATTAAATGAAATTAACGAAAGGGGAAGTATTAAGGGGTTTAACATCTTTGAAAGTGGATAAATCCCCAGGGCCGGACAAAATGTATCCAAAGCTGTTAAGGGAAGCAAGGGAACAATTAGCGGAAGCACTGACCATCATTTTCCAATCCTCTCTGGTGCCAGGGGACTGGAGGACAGCTAACATTGTATCATAGTTTAAAAAGGGTGAAAGGGATTAGACTGAGTAATTACAGGCCAGTCAGCCTAAACGTGGTGTTGGGAAAATTATTGGAAAAAATTCTGAGGGACAGGATAAATCTTCATTTAGAAAGATTTGGATTGATCAAAGACAGTCAGCATGGATTTGTTAAGGGAAGGTCATGTCTGACTAACATGATTGAATTTTTTGAGGACGTAACAAGGAGGATCAATAAAGATAGTGCATAGTACAAGGATTTTAGCAAGGTTTTTGATAAGGGCAGACTGGTCACAAAAGTAAAAGCCCATGGGATCCAAGACAAAATGGCAAGTTGGATCCAGAGCTTAGTACTAGGTCCCTTGCTTTTTGTGGTACAAATCAATGATTTGGACTTGAACGTAGCAGGTATGATTAAGAAGTTTGCAGATGACACAAAAATTGACCTTGTGGTTGATAATGAAGAAGAAAGCTGTAGACTGCAGGAAGATATCAATGGACTAGTCAGGTGGGCGGAACAGTGGCAAATGGAGTTCAATCTGGAGAAGCGTGAGCTAATTATTTTGGGAAGGCTAACAAGGCAAGGGAATACACAATAAATGGTAGGATACTGAAAAGTGTAGAAGAACAGAGGGATCTTGGAGTACATAGATCCTTGCAGGTAGCTGGACTGGTAGATAAGGTGGTCAAGAAGGCATACGAATACTTGTGTTTATTAGATGAGGCATAGAATGTAAGAGAAGGGAGATTATGCTGTAAATATATAAATCACTAGTTAGGTCACAGCTGGAGCACTATGTGCAGTTCTGGTCACCGCACTATAGGAAAGATGTGATTGCACTCGAGAGGTTATAGAGGAGATTTACAAGGATGTTGTCTGGATTGGAGAATTTTAGTTATGTGGAAAGATTGGACAGGCTCTGTTTTCTTTGGAACAGAGGAAGCTGAGGGGAGAGCTAATTGAAATGTATAAGATTATAAGGCGTCTAAATAGAGTAGCTGGAAAGACCCTATTGCCCTTGGATTTAGGGTCCATAACTAGGGGGCATAGATTTAGGCTAAGAGGTAAGAGGTTAGAGGGGATTCAAGGGGAAATAATTTCACCCAGAAGGTGGTAGGGATCTGGCACTCTGCCCAAAAGGGTGGTAGAGGCAGAAACCCGCATTGCATTGTAATGAATGTTTCCCTCCACGCCAGCATTGGAATTGATGTTTGCCTCCAGGCTTGGCACCAGCAAAGGTGAATCATCTCAGGGGATGGTGGTGAAGGCATGGGCGGGGGTGACTTGGAGGATCAGGGGAAGGTAGTTGGGGAGGGAAGGGTGGGGCGATCAGGTGCATTGAAGAGCAGTGGAAGATGGAATGGAACGTCCAGGTTGTTGAACGATTGATGTTGATGGTGAAGATGCATGTTGATGGCTGTAGGGCTGGTGGGTGGATTAGATCAGTATTGTGTGAAGATATTTGGCAAGGGCCTAAAGGAAGGGGTGAGTGCTGTCAATTTTGGGGAGCTGTGGGGCAGATTGAGGGTACTGGCTAGCAGAGGGAATGGTCACAATCAGTGGGGACAAATGGATTCTGTAGGGGGGAAGGTCAAGACTAATGGCTGGGCATTCGACAGCTTCATATGGAGGGGAATGGGACTTGGCAAAAATGGTCAGCTTGATGTAAGAAGGTTCAAGGGTAAGAGTTGGGATGTCGGTAGTAATGGGAGTAGGAACAGTGGGGAGGGATGGCATGAATACATTGATGATTACTGTTATGACCAGGTGAGAAAGGTGTCTAGGGGTCCCTTTCAGCCTTCACCTGGTCTTACTGTAACAGGGTTTTATTTTTAAACACACTGTGTGTTTAGCTCCCCCTTGGTGAATCCTTATTCACCACTTTCCAATTATAAGTCAAATAAATGAGCACAAATAGGCTTTCTTAGGTTTAAAGGAGAAAAGTGAAATTTATTAAAACTTAAACTTAAACTCTAATTCGGTTAACACCTATGGATACACAACACACCCACACTAGCAAGCTTACGTGATACACGCATGCAGATAGGGACAGAAAAGAGCAGAAGAAAAATAAAGTGGAGAGGTTTGAGGCAATATCTGAAGAGTTTCTTGTTACAGTGCTTCAAGCTCACTGTAGAGTCTTGCTTGTAGGTAATTCTTGCTTCTCGTTGGGGCCCAGTATTATTCTTAAACCTTGTTCACTGCAGGAGACTTTTCTCTCTTGGGATTCCTGTGTCTTCAATGGATTCCAAAGCTGATGAGAATAAGATGAGAGCAGACAGGAGAGAGATGTTCACAATCCAGGAGCCAAGAGCTTTCTCAGATCAAATTCTCTGTGGCGAGTTCAAAAAAACCAGCAACAGCCAGTTAGTCATGTGACTAAACTGGTCTGACCATGTCTTCTGTATATTGGGATCAGGGGATAGCTGCTTTGTTCCAACATTGTTTGCAAGTATGCAAAAATGTCTTTCCAGCCAGGGGCTCGACAACCCCTTGTAATAAGCCTTCTTTTCCTCTCAGCAACAATATGAAATTTAATGCCCACGTGGCAAAATTAGTGTACCTCATTCTTGGCAGGTGGGGGCCTGCATGACAATTACACTCTGCACGGTAATGGGGGGAGGCTCATTGGTAACAGAGGGAAGGGTTACAGTAACATTGGGTGGGTCAAGGGTGATGGGTTCAAGTTGGAAGGTTGCAGGAGGTTGGAATGTGGGGACACGTGCCCTGACTTCCACAAAATCCATCTTCTCCAATGATAATGGAAACCACGTGGGCACTCAAGGATTGCAAGGACAGTAGGAGGAGGCAAATGACAGTGGGTGTGTCTTCTACCTGGCTGCAATTTGAAGGCAGATAGAACGGAGTTGTTCATTGCCTCAATGTTTCAGTTCCCTAACAACAGAGGGCTGAATCGCTGCGCTCCGCTTATTTATTGTTCAGAAAAGCAGCAGCAATGTGGGCCTCATACACTCAATTAGTCTAGTACCACGGGTAGAGGAACAAAGAGAGAGACTAAGGCAGGCTCTTTTCCCTCAACTCATGACGCCATGAGCGCCAGCAACAGGCAGAACAGGGAGGTGAGGATGGTCCGAATGATAACATCCAGGAATGTCCTTATTGAAGACGGGTACTGGCACATCATCGCATCCTCAGGACAAGGACAAATTACCTTCAAATGTCAGAGAGGCAATGCCAGAGACGCCTAAGGATGTCACGTGAAATGGTTACAGAAATTTGTAGGATCCTGCGGCATGATCTGCAACTGCTTGGCTTCGGTGGGAATCCCATGCCAGTTGCCCTCAAGGTGACTGCTGCACTCAATTTTCTCTTCAGCAACTCCTGCCAGGGATCCACAGGCGACATAGTCTGGAACCCACAGGTGTATCAAAGAGGTGACCAATGCCCTTTTTCGACGTGCCAATGATTTTATCTACTTACCTGTAGTTGAGGACACCCAGGCAGCAAAGTCTTTGGCCTTGGGCTCTATCACTGACTTCCCTAGAGTGCAAGGTGTGATTGACTGGACAGTGGCTACCAGCCTACTGTCTTTGTCAAGCCTTCCACTCTTTAAACGTGCAACTAATTTGTGACCACAGAGAAGAATCATGTATGTTTGTACTTGTTTCCCAGGGAGCTGTCATGAGTCATACATTTTGAGGAACTCCCAGCTGCCAGCAGTTTTTGAGGAACCGAAGTGGATGGATGGATCCTGGGTGTCAAGGGTTACCCACTTAGTACACAGTTGATGACACCAGTACATCATCCCCAAAGCACTACTGAAGAGAGGTACAATGCTGCACATGCATCCACCAGAGCCACCTTTAGCATGCTAAAAATGCGATTCCGTTGTTTGACCAGTCTGTAGGGGCTCTTCGGTATGTGCCACAGAGGGTGTCTCAAATAATCGTTGTCTGCTGTGCTTTGCACAACCTTGCAATTAGACGTGGCAACATTCTGCAGGCGGAGGAACACCAGTCCTCCTCAGATGTGGATGACTATGAAAAGGGTGAGGAGGAGGATAACAATGACAATGATGCCATCATCGATATGAGGGCCATGGAGAAACATACAAGGGGCATCAGGGAGAACCTCACAGAAATTCCCTTTTGCATGAGACCTTATTCACCTCTGCAATCTTACCGAAGTGTTGCTGCACTTTCAAGTGATTGGCATTTGAAATCATCTATGGGCTATGATGAATGTGGCGACACACCACTGCAAGCAGCGATAAGTTATGACCGTAGAAAACAAAGGAAGGCATGACGGTATTGGAAAAAGTTGTTAATCATCAATAAGAAAACAGCCATCATTGAAGAGTGAAGGCTCAGATTCCAATGAGATATGGACACTGGACATTTCTTGAAATGCTTTGCAAACATCATTGGGTTCCTGCCATAGGCCTCCAAAAAACATCTTTGTATCCATCTATAACCAAGCAAAACATTACCGACAGTGGATCAAATTTTGCATGAAATAAAAATGTATTAATAAATCTTTACAGCCGTTAACATTTGTATAGCACCCGTGCCACCTTTGTGATCAAAACTTTTTCAATTTTCTTTTTCTGCTACTGCAGGTGAGATTCAAATTGGTGCAGGTGAGATTCAAATTGAATCTATGACCTGCCTGGTTTGTGCGGTTTGTACAACAAACTAACAGTGCATTTACTTCACAGAGTCATCAGGGAACATACAATTTATTGTTTCGCAATTGTATTCGCTAATCCTGCAGTAAAAATAATTGGTTTGTGTTACTTATTTGCAAAATCAGAAAACAATTCTGAGAGTTTCATGTTCTGTTCAAATTATTTTAAAAGTCATCTAATGAGCTTACAGTAATACTGCTAATTGTTTCAATTATTCTTGTTCTGCATTCATCAATATGACTATTAATTTGTTTTTTTTAACAGGTATAAGCCCAACAGAGGAGTTCACAGCCGTCATTCAGGCAGTTTCCCCTCTTCTGTCGCAGTCTCAACCTATTGTTAAACTGATATTATCTGTTTCAAGATCTAAATACTGCAAGCAGGTATGCAATGAGGAGACAGGAATATTAACTCTTTACTGCATTGTGCTGGCACTGCTGCAGAAATAAAGATTAGAATTTTTAATTTGTTTGATAAGATATATTCAGCTATCGTCCATGGATCCAGTTTTTAACTTTGTTGTATTCTGATGTTCAATGTTGCTTTTCAGAATTTCATTTAAAAAAATAAATATGTATATGTTTGAAAAGTATGATTTCTCCAGACCAGAAAGTTCCCAGGTTCCTGCTCCCCACCCAAACTCCACAGATCTCAACCGGGTCAGGATGAGGAACACTACAATGGACCTGAAGAGGAAAAATTAACCAAGAGTTCCCATTAGTGATTGCTATCCAGTGACATCAACCAGAAAGAGCATGTGTGTGAACATCAGTAGATAAATATTTCCTCTTTTAATGAGAAATGGGTAACATCTATTTTTCCCCATAATTCACAAGCACATGCATAAGAACATTCTCAAATGCCTCATTTCAAAGCCCTGCATTTCTATAGTTTCATTGGCAGGTGATTTAATTATGGAGAAAAGTCATCATTCTTCTGATTCTCAATATAAGAATTTCACCCTCCAGGTAGGGCAGGATTGGGTTCAGCTATGATGCCTTTCCACAGTTAGGTAGCCAACAGATGCACACTGTCCAGGTTTCCACATTAAAAATAGTCACTTGGCAATGTACTGGGTGAAAGCTGGTGACACAAAACCGTATCCCAGTACAAATAAGCACATTCAGGAAAAGTTAGGAGAAAGTTACAACAAATTGCATTTATATAACACCTTTAACATTGAAAAACATCCTAAGGCACTACACAGAAGTGTAATCGACAAAAATTGACACCAAGCCAAAGAAGGAGATATTAGGAAGGATGACTAAAAGCTTGCTCCGAGGTAGGTTGAAACAAGATTTTTAATGGAGTGTAAAGAAGCGAAGAGTTTTAATTAGAAGGACAAAAATGTGGAACCTTTCAATACGCAGAGGGATAAGCTGTCCTTTTATGGCCCATTGGCTGCAAGAATAGCAAGCTTTGTGAACCTATAAAATTCACCATTGCTGTATTGGTATTCACCTGGATGTTGCAGGCAGCAGCGAACGAACAGCAATCACCATTCCTTATGTTTACAGCTGGCCACAGATTTTTTGTGGGCTTTTGAGCTATAACTTAGTCAGTGGGAGTCTCAAACAGCAGGGCGTCCAGTACAGGGGATCTGAGTCATGTGCGAGCAGGCTGTGAGCAGCTAGGAAGTCTGCATATAGGTTAGTGATAGCATAGGGTCGGGGAGGGGTTCGAAGTTTGCAGGGGTGGGGGATGCTGTCACCAATCCCAGGGGTCCATCATGGGGGGATTCTTTTGATGCCAGAAGTGGGGTCTGATGGTGGGCAGGGAAGTAGGTAAACTTGAAAACTGGGAAGAAGCACCCTTGCTCCTCCTGGCCTACAAGCAGTGCTGGAATGAAGCAGTCCTTGCTTCCCTTTAGCTGCCAGGATTTCCACAGCCAGGGTTAAGTGTGGAAGATAGGTCAAATTTGAGCTACACAGCCACATTATAATATTTAAATGTCCACTCCACCTCCTGGGCAGGTGGTTGCCCATTCTTGTCCCACATCTGTTAAAACCAGAAGTGGGCAGATTGGGTTGCGTTTGAGATTTTTAAAATTTTAACATCCCAACTCACCCATTATTTGGGGTTTTAATTAGTCGCGCTGAGCCTAAACCTGGAAGTGCAAGTTAGAATATTTAATTCAATGTAAAATCATGTACAGAAAGCAAAATACAGAGAAGGATAGAAAGACGGGATTAAGAGAGAAAGAGATTAAAAATGACAGAAAGAAAAAGTAAAAAAATGTTGTGCAATCAATATTTTTAAATCTCCAACTATAATTAAAATCTGAAGGAATAAGCTGCTGCACTTATAAAAGTTATTTTTTTTAAATTCATTCATGGGATGTGGGCGTCACTGGCTAGGCCAGCATTTATTGCCCATCCCTAATTGCCCTTGAGAAGGTGGTGGTGAGCTGCCTTCTTGAACCGCTGCAGTCCATGTGAGGTAGGTACACCCACAGTGCTGTTAGGAAGGGAGTTCCAGGATTTTGACCCAATGACAGTGAAGGAACGGCGATATAGTTCCTAGTCAGGATGGTGTGTGACTTGAACGGGAACTTGCAGGTGGTGATGTTCCCATGCATCTGCTGCTCTTGTCCTTCGAGGTGGTAGAGGTCGCAGGTTTGAAAGGTGCTGTCCAAGGAGCCTTGGTGCGTTGCTGCAGTGCATCTTGTAGATGGTACACACTGCTGCCACTGTGCGTCGGTGGTGGAGGGAGTGAATGTTTGTGCATGATGTGCCAGTCAAGCGGACTGTTTTGTTCTGGATGGTGTCGAGCTTCTTGAGTGTTGTTGGAGCTGCACCCATCCAGGCAAGTGGAGAGTATTCCATCACATGCCTGACTTGTGCCTTGTAGATGGTGGACAGGCTTTGGGGAGTCAGGAGGTGAGTTACTCGCCACAGGATTCCTAGCCTCTGACCTGCTCTTGTAGCCACGGTAATTATGTGGCTACTCCAGTTCAGTTTCTGGTCAATGGTAGCCCCTAGGATGTTGATAGTGGGGGATTCAGCGATGGTAATGCCATTGAATGTCAAGGGGAGATGGTTAGATTCTCTCTTGTTGGAGATGGTCATTGCCTGGTACTTGTGTGACGCAAATGTTACTTGCCATTTATCAGCCCAAGCCTGGATATTGTCCAGGTCTTGCTGCATTTCTACACGGACTGCTTCAGTATTTGAGGAGTCGCAAATGGTGCTGAACATTGTGCAATCATCAGCGAACATCCCCACTTCTAACCTTATGATAGAAGGAAGGTCATTGCTGAAGCAGCTGAAGATAGTTGGGCCGAGGACGCTACCCTGAGGAACTCCTGCAGTGATGTCCTGGAGCTCAGATGTTTGACCTCCAACAACCACAACCATCTTCCTTTGTGCTTTGTATGACTCCAACCAGCAGAGAGTTTTCCCCCTGATTCCCATTGACTCCAGTTTTGCTCGGGCTCCTTGATGCCATACTCTGTCAAATGCTGCCTTGATGTCAAGGGCAGATCTGATCTGTTGGTTATGGGATCGCTTAGCTCTGTCGATTGCATGCTGCTTATGCAGTTTGGCATGCAAGTAGTCCTGGGTTGTAGCTTCACCAGATTGACACCTTATTTTGATGTATGCCTGGTTCTGCTCCTGGCATGCCCTCCTGCACTCTTCATTGAACCAGGTTGGTCTCCTGGCTTGATGGTAATGGTAGAGCGGGGGATATGCTGGGCCATGAGGTTACAGATTGTGGTTGAGTACAATTCTGCTGCTGCTGATGGCCCACAGCGCCTCATGGATGCCCAGTTTGCATTGCTAGATCTGTTTGAAATCTATCCCATTTAGCACGGTGATAGTGCCACACAACACGATGGACGGTATCCTCAATGTGAAGGCGGGACTTCGTCACCACAAGGACTGTGCGGTGGTCACTCCTACCAATACTGTCATGGACAGATGCATCTGCGGCAGGCAGATTGGTGAGGACGAGGTCAAGTATGTTTTTCCCTCGTGTTGGTTCCCCCACCACCTGCCGCAGACCCAGTCTAGCAGCTATGTCCTTTAGTACTCGGCCAACTCGGTCAGTAGTGGTGCTACCGAGCCACTCTTGGTGATGGACATTGAAGTCTGCCACCCGGAGTACATTTTCTGCCCTTGCCACCCTCAGTGCTTCCTCCAAGTGGTGTTCAACATGGAGGAGTACTGATTCATCAGCTGAGGGAGAACGGTAGGTGGTAATCAGTAGGAGGTTATCTTGCCCATATTTGACCTGATGCCATGAGACTTCATGGGGTCCGGAGTCGATGTTGAGGACTCCCAGGGCAACTCCCTCCCTACTGTAGACCACTGTGCTGCCACCTCTGCTGGGTCTGTCCTCCCGGTGGGACAGGACATACCCAGAGATAGTGAGTGCAGTGTCTGGGACATTGTCGTTGAAGTATGATTCCGTGAGTATGACTTTGTCAGGCTGTTGCTTGACTAGTCTGTGGGACAGCTGTCCCAACTTTGGCACAAGCCCCCAGATGTTAGTAAGGAGGACTTTGCAGGGTCGACAGGACTGGGTTTGCCGTTGTCATTTCCGGTGCCTAGGTCGGTGCCAGGTGATCCATCCGGTTTCATTCCTTTTTATTGACTTTGTAGCGGTTAGGTACAACTGAGTGGCTTGCTAGGCCATTTCAGAGGGCCTGTAAGAGTTAACCACATTGCTGTGGGCCTGGAGTCACATGTAGGCCAGACCATGTAAGGACAGCAGATTTCCTTCCCTCAAGGACATTAGTGAACCTGATGGGTTTTTACAACAATCGACAATGGTTTCATGGACATCATTAGACTAGCTTTTAATTCCAGATTTATTAATTAAATTCAAATTCCATCTTCTGCAATGGTGGGATTCGAACCCATGTCTCCAGATCAATAACAACAAAAACAAGAAATGCTGGATTCACTCAGCAGGTCTGGCAGCATCTGTGGAAAGAGAAGCAGAGTTAACATTTCGGGTCAGTGACCCTTCTTCGGATCTCCAGATCAATACCCTGGGTCTCTGGGTTACTAGTCCAATGATAATACCACTACGCCACCGCTTCCCCAGATAGGTTGTTTGGCAGTGAAGACTCACTTACACCTGAATGGACAAGCTTTAACTTTTTCTGGCGTATTTAATGTGGAACTACACCCTTAATGTAGTCTAATGCCGAATCTCTCAGCAGGTTATTGGTGGAATGAAGCTTGTGGAGAAGCAGGGCAAATCGGACTGCAACTTAAGAACATACGAATTAGGAGCAGGAGTAGGCCACTCGACCCCTCTAGCCTGCTCCGCCATTCAATAAGTTCATGGCTGAACTAATTACACCACATTTCCACCTACCCCCGATAACCTTCCACCCCCTTGCTTATCAAGAATCTATCTACCTCTGCCTTAAAAATATTCAAAGACTCTGCTTCCACTGCCTTTTGAGGAAAAGAATTCCAAAGACTCACGACCCTCTGAGAGAAAAAATTCTTCCTCATCTCTGTCTTAAAGGGCTGCCCCTTATTTTTAAACAGTGACCCCTAGTTTGAGATACTCCCACAGGGGAAATATCTACCTTGTCAAGACCCCTGAGGATCCTATATGTTTCAATCAAGTTGCCCTCTTACTCTTCTAAATTCCTGCAGATACAAGCCTAGCCTGTCCGATTGTTCCTAAGATAGCCTGCCCATTCCAGGTATTAGTCTTGTAAACCTCCTCTGTACTGCCTCCAATGCATTTACATCTTTCCTTAAATAAGGAGACCAGTACTGTACACTGTCCTCCAGATGTGGTCTCACCAATGCCCTGTATAGCTGAAGCATAACCTCCCTACTTTTATATTCAATTCCCCTTGTGATAAACGATAATATTCTATCAGCTTTCCTAATTATGTACCTGCATGCTAACCTTTTGCGATTCATGCACTAGGACACCCAGATGCAGACACTCTGCATCTCAGAGCTCTGCAATCTCTCACCATTTAGATAATATGCTTCTTTTTTATTCTTCCTGCCAAAGTGGACAATTTCTCACTTTCCCACGTGATACTCCATTTGCCAGGTCTTTGTCCACTCACTTAACCTATCAACTTCCTGATTTCCATGTTTAATTGTGTATTTGCAGATACTGGAAGTTACTGTCCAATTTACTTCCTAATAATGGTGACGCTGATAGCCTCATCCTTATTCCACCACAAAATCTGGGCCATTATATTGTTCAGAAAAGTAGAAATGGAAAGACATCTGGATGAAGTGTCAGCTTTGCTCAGTGGTAAAACTCTTGCCTCTGAGTTGGACTTTGTGCACATTCCAAAAGGAGGCCACGAGATAACAATTACAGGCAGAAATCATGGATGATTTCTTTGTTTTCTTCCTAACCCAGAGACTTAGAACAGCCATAATATTTCCATCAATCCCTTAGTTGCAATCAGCAAGCTCAGCATAGACTAGGAATCAAACTTAGGACCAAGTGGTTCAATACCCATACCATAGAAACATAGGACTTAGGAGCAGGAGTAGGCTATTTGGCCCTTCGAACCTGCTCTGCATTCGATACGATCATGGCTGATGTGTTTGCGGTCTCAACTCCACTTTCTTGTCTGCCCCCCCATGTGAGGGACTAACCAACATGCCATCATTAAAATATATAATTAAAAAATAATGATATGCATTTTTTGTGCTGCATCTTTAAATTATGTTCTCCATTATTTTAAGTTATGCTACATCATTTCCTGACCAAGGATGCAAGTAAATGGCCTGCTCAAAGGCTTCAGGTATTACCCCTCTGCACTGTCCACTAGGTGTCTAAAAGCATCTTTGGGTGTTCTCTTCATTTTTTATTTCCTTCTTCCAGATAAGAATCTGGCTTCCAGCAAGGCCCTTCTCCTTCGTTTCCTATAATATGAAGAATTTACATTATATTACTCTGTGGTGAAGCATATTCGTACATCAATAAATGACCATGCAAGCAGTGTATCAGGAAGAACTATTGTAAATTTTGTGAAGGATTATTTGGTTCTAGTATCTCTAGCGTAACCAGACAGTGTTTATGAGAATGGAAATGGACAAAAATGGAGTCTACATGAAGATAAATTAATATATGCAAATGTGAGTCAGTACACATTTATCTTTATAAGTGTTATGAAAAGGTGTAGCGCAGCTAAGACAAGTGGTAGAAGACCATACTTTCAGGATTACAGAAATTACAGTATCAATCTGACTCTTGAATTTCATAAATTGTAAATATATGGATAACTGAAAATGAGAAGTGGAACTACCTGTCCTGTCCTGTCCTTCAAGATTTATTGACATTTTTCAGTGGTTCAAGGATTTAAAGGAGAAGGATGGTGCATGACTAGTCAGGAAAGGGAAATTACAGTAATTCCTAACAGAAAGATCCCCCTATCAACATAGTGAAAACATTTTTACCTAAATTTTACTGTCAATTCTTAACTCCATGTCAGCACAGCATTTCAAATTATTTCTTTGCAGCAAAGAACCAGCTCATATCATTTACGGCTATGTCAAAATCTTGGGCTGGCATACATGCTGATTTACAGGAATCCCTATGCAACTAAGGATGTATCTATAACATCAGGGTTATGTTAATAGTGTGCTCTGTTGCAAAAAAAGACCTAATAGAAGTCTCCATGGGGTTGAAAATGAACAGGAAAAAAATGATAATTCTTGCTTCAGAATTGTTTAATTTTCCATTATTAAAACAGTTCTGAGAGTATCTTATGTTTGAAGTGCCCTCTCCCCCCACACATACAGACACACAAAAGTGGCGATTTTATATCTAACCTGGTGGAAAACTTGGTGGGAAACTGGCGGGACTGGATCAACCACCTGTTTTACAATAAAGTCAATTGAAAGTAAAATTGGGATGGTGTATGAAACGAGCAGGTGATCTAATGCCATCAGTTTCCCAGGGGACGAGTAAGGATGAATTACTACCATATTCTCTCCCTTTAACAGCTATTTTTCACTCCAAATATTGGATATATTTTCAGACAGGAAAAAATTTTGAAAGTATTTGGAGGGTATATGATGCCTGACAAATAACTTCACCTCAATAAGGCACAGAACACAGAAAAGGGAAAAGTTTGCAGTGTTAAACTCCAGAAAGCTTGTTATGGGAGGAGGATGCTGGAGCCTATCTTTACTCAGTTTCACATTTATTGTACAAAGTGAAAGGATTCCAAACATATAGTTCCTCACTCAAAACCCTTCACCAGTTTCAGGAAGTGTCTGCTTATAAGTGCTCAAGTAAGACTCCAATTAACTTCCTCCACCTGCATATAATCAAACAATTGATACACAATGAACAGATTAACAAGCAGGGCTATGTGGAAAGAAATGGGGGGTGGTACTAATTGGATAGCTCTTTTAAAGAGCTGGCACAAGCACATGAGGCCAATGATATCCTGACTACGACCATCGCAGAATCAAAAAATGCTGGAAAATGTACCAAATGAAGTATGAAAATGAAAACTCTGTAGGTGATATCTGTCCAGACACCAAAGAATATAATTCATCACCCAGAATTTCCTCACCGTTCTCTCAATTAGTTACTGCAGCTTTGATATATTATGGTTTTTGTCAATCTTCTGCGGATGCAATGACAGCTAATCAGGAGAACGCTGAGGAAATTCCCATCACTCATGCCTTCAACATTTCTATGCCTTTTCTGGCTTCCATCTACTATGAATTTTTCTGCAACATAGCTGGGGCCTTAACAGATATCTTTGCAGCATCCTTAAACACGGGTGAGGTCCCGGAGGACTGGAGAATTGCTAATGTTGTCCCCTTGTTAAAGAAGGGTAGCAGGGATAATCCAGGTAATTATAGACCGGTGAGCCTGACGTCAGTGGTAGGGAAGCTGCTGGAGAAGTTACTGAGGGATAGGATCTATTCCCATTTGGAAGAAAATGGGCTTATCAGTGATAGGCAACATGGTTTTGTGCAGGGAAGGTCATGTCTTACCAACTTAATAGAATTCTTTGAGGAAGTGACAACGTTGATTGATGAGGGAAGGCTGTAGATGTCATATACATGGACTTCAGTAAGGCGTTTGATAAGGTTCCCCATGGTAGGCTGATGGAGAAAGTGAAGTCGCATGGGGTCCAGGGTGTACTAGCTAGATGGATAAAGAACTGGCTGGGCAACAGGAGACAGAGTAGCAGTGGAAGGGAGTTTCTCAAAATGGAGACGTGTGACCAGTGGTGTTCCACAGGGATCCGTGCTGGGACCACTGTTGTTTGTGATATACATAAATGATTTGGAGGAAGGTATAGGTGGTCTGATTAGCAAGTTTGCAGACAACACTAAGATTGGTGGAGTAGCAGATAGTGAAGGGGACTGTCAGAGAATACAGCAGAATATAGATAGACTGGAGAGTTGGGCAGAGAAATGGCAGATGGAGTTCAATCAGGGCAAATGCGAGGTGATGCATTTTGGAAGATCCAATTCAAGAGTGAACTATACAGTAAATGGAAAAGTCCTGGGGAAAATTGATGTACAGAGAGATTTGGGTGTTCAGGTCCATTGTTCCCTGAAGGTGGCAACGCAGGTCAATAGAGTGGTCAAGAAGGCATACGGCATGCTTTCCTTCATCGGACGGGGTAT
Organism: Heterodontus francisci; assembly: GCF_036365525.1. Classification (NCBI taxonomy): domain Eukaryota; kingdom Metazoa; phylum Chordata; class Chondrichthyes; order Heterodontiformes; family Heterodontidae; genus Heterodontus; species Heterodontus francisci. The sequence continues at coordinate 85,834,418 of NC_090373.1, forward strand.
TGAGTACAAGAGTTGGCAGGTCATGTTACAGTTGTATAGGACTTTGGTTCGGCCACATTTGGAATACTGCGTGCAGTTCTGGTCGCCACATTACCAAAAGGATGTGGATGCTTTGTAGAGGGTGCAGAGGATGTTCACCAGGATGTTGCCTGGTATGGAGGGCACGAGCTATGAAGAGAGGTTGAGTAGATTAGGATTATTTTCATTAGAAAGACGGAGGTTGAGGGGGGACCTGATTGAGGTGTACAAAATCATGAGAGGTATAGACAGGGTGGATAGCAAGAAGCTTTTTCCCAGAGTGGGGGATTCAATTACTAGGGGTCACGAGTTCAAAGTGAAAGGGGAAAAGTTTAGGGGGGATATGCGTGGAAAGTTCTTTACGCAGAGGGTGGTGGGTGCCTGGAACGCGTTGCCAGCGGAGGTGGTAGACGCGGGCACGATAGCATCTTTTAAGATGTATCTGGACAGATACATGAATGGGCAGGAAGTAAAGAGATACAGACCCTTAGAAAATAGGCGTCATATTTAGATGGAGGATCTGGATCGGCGCAGGCTTGGAGGGCCGAAGGGCCTGTTCCTGTGCTGTAATTTTCTTTGTTCTTTGTTCTTTTGTTCTTTGAAGGAATGTTAGAGATGAAGTTACAAGCCTTTATCCTACTGTACTTTCAGTGCAATTTCTTTACACACATCATAAGCCTAGATTCAGAGCTGTTTTGAGTTGTCTGCATTTTTAAAGCTGTTAGTCAGATTTTGCAGGTTTTCTAACTTGACGTGTACAATGCTGATTCATGTGGAGGTAAAGTTCATGAAGGAAGTTTGGTTTCCAGAACCTCACTCAAGTGTCCATGCTTAGACTATGCAATGAACGTTGGCAGGGTATCAATTACGGGGGACATTTCAGCCTGACCCAGCCACACCCAATGTCCACACAAGTGTGCTTTCCAGTGAGAGTTATTTGGTTGCAGTCAGAAATGGGAAGCCTGGTTAATTGTTTTAACCTCCCTGGCCCACGTACAGTGAGGCCAGTTATAACATCCTGCATGGAACTATGACTAAGATCAACTCGCAAGAGATGGGGATGAACTGGAACCTTTCTGTTCTGTGTGGTTCACTCCCAGTTTATTTACCAAGTGAACCATTGGAGGAGCTGAAAATTCTGAACAATTTAACATTGTTTATTTTGCTCTAATCTAAGAAAAATGTTTCTTTGAAATGAAAATGAGTGTTAATATTAAGCATTTAATAAGTTTTCCTTAATCTATTATGGCATCTACAATTTTGAAAGGCACTGTCTGTTTATATTAACATGCAAGATGAATTGAGCTGTCTATATGAGGAAGAGAAGCAGTAAAAGAGCTATTAGTTGAAAAAATATATTTTAAGGAAAAATTTCCTCCATTTCTCTCTGGTCTTCAGGTCATGCACCTACAAAAGAAATATGTTTTTAAATTGAAATGAATATACTTTTTTTTAAGATTATAGTGTTATGGAACTGTGATAGGCCATTACCTCCCAAGAGCAAGTGGCCCTCCACCCCAGTGCCTATAACTGTAATTGAAGGAGAAAGTAAGGTGAGTCTGCTTTTGACATCCTCACAATATTTAGTAAGAATATTTTCAATTGAAAACAACACATCTTGATTGCTCTTCTGAAATGACTGAGCAATGTAATATCACTGTTATACTCACAGAAAACTACTAGTAAATATTTATTATTTTAGGGCCAAGTTTCCTGGCAAAGTAGGCAGTGTCCCCTAACAGCTATGCTAATAACTGTTGAGGTAAATGTGATTGCTTCTAGCATAGATCAGCTTTAAGTTAATGGAGCTATTGTGGAAGATTAGACGGTGTACATGGAAGAAGAGCTGAATCTTAATGGTAAACTGTCAGAATCAATTTGAGTACAACTCATGGTAAGCAAGGACCTGAACAACAACGGGGTAAATATGAGCAGGCTAACACAGAGTTTTTTTGCACAAACAAATGAAAATGCTGTAGATGTTCAGTTTTAATTGTTTGGGAATGAATGGAAACTGTAAGGAAACAAATCTATTCAGATAATACAAGATTCATTTTAAATATAGCATCTGAATCAATTCACCACATGAGATGTAGCAGCAAACTGAAAAAGGACTACATTATAATAGTGATGGAACATTTAAGACATAGTGATAATGGACACATTGTTATGGGTATTGGTCCATAACAGTGTCCTTTCACCTCTGGCCTTTGAAAGTAGATTTTCCTCTTTTATGTTTGGACGTAAATCAGCTGGATGAAGGGCATACTGCAAATCGGGCAAGAGGCTTGCATGCTTGTAATGGAGTCCACACAATTTTCTGTCCATTTTGCATGTCAACAGGCCGAGAGCCAGAAATTTTGCCAGGATCAAGAGCGCATCTGCATGTCAGGCAAATTTGCCACTTCGTCGGGATAGTACCTGAAACAAGAACAATTGGAAAATCCCAGCCCTGAAATCTTACTGTCATTCATGGTTCAGTTTATTTCTCTGCATTTCTTCTGGACTTAAAAGTTGTGTGAGAAGTCCACCCACTTTCTTTTGCCATAATGCCCAACCAGAGGTGGGGGCAGGTGTATTATGCTGCCATGCAAATCAGGAAAATAGGCCATATAACATAAATTTCTCCATTTACGCCCAACCAATGCTGGATGCAATGGATGCCTGTGCATCCCCAGCATACAACATTGTTAAGGCCCTCAAGGGAATTTAAATTAAAGAGTCACCAAATATAGAAACTAGCTGATAGAAAATTTTTTTTTTGAAACTTACAAATATTGGAAGTGGGACATATACTCTGCAGCAAGGCAATGCTGTCAAGAAAGCTACCATTAAAATGAATACTAACCTTATTTCTGGGACTAAAAGGCTTTTGATAAGGTCCCGCATGGGAGATTGGTTAAGAAGGTAAGAGTCCATGGGATCCAGGGCAATTTGGCAAATTGGATCCAAAATTGGCTTAGTGGCAGGAGGCAGAGGGTGATGGTCGAGGGTTGTTTTTGCAAGTGGAAGCCTGTGACCAGTGGCGTGCCACAGGGATCGGTGCTGGGACCCTTGCTGTTTGTAGTGTACATTAATGATTTAGACATGAATATAGGAGGTATGATCAGTAAGTTCGCAGATGACACGAAAATTGGTGGTGTCGTAAATAGTGAGGAGGAAAGCCTTAGACTACAGGACGATATAGATAGGCTGGTAAGATGGGCAAAGCAGTGGCAAATGGAATTTAATCCTGAGAAGTGTGAGGTGATGCATTTTGGGAAGACTAACAAGGCAAGGGAATATACAATGGATGGTAGGACACTAGGAAGTACAGAGGGTCAGCGGGATCTTGTACTTGTCCATAGATCACTGAAGGCAGCAGCACAGGTAGCTAAGGTGGTTAGGAAGGCATATGGGATACTTGCCTTTATTAGCCAAAGCATAGAATGTAAGAGCAGGGAGGTTATAATGGAGCTGTAAAAAATGTTAGTTAGGCCACAGCTGGAGTACTGTGTACAGTTATGGTTGCCACACTATAGGAAGGATGTGATAGCACTGATACCAGTGGCGAGCTCGCCACTGGTATCAGACCCACCGGCCGTCCATGTCTCCGTTATAAAGACGTCTGCAAACGCGACATGAAATCGTGTGACATTGATCACAAGTCGTGGGAGTCAGTTGCCAGCATTCGCCAGAGCTGGCGGGCAGCCATAAAGACAGGGCTAAATTGTGGCGAGTCGAAGAGACTTAGTAGTTGGCAGGAAAAAAGACAGAGGCGCAAGGGGAGAGCCAACTGTCCAACAGCCCCAACAAACAAATTTCTCTGCAGCACCTGTGGAAGAGCCTGTTACTCCAGAATTGGCCTTTATAGCCACTCCAGGCGCTGCTTCACAAACCACTGACCACCTCCAGGCGCGTATCCATTGTCTCTCGAGATAAGGAGGCCCAAAAGATAGCACTGGAGAGGGTGCAGAGGAAATGCACCAGGATGTTGCCTGGGCTGGAGCATTTCAGCAATGAAGAGAGGCTGGATAGGCCAAGGTTGTTTTCCTTAGAGCAGAGAAGGCTGAGGGGAGACCTGATTGAGGTATATAAAATTATGAAGGGCATTGATAGGATAGATAGGAAGAAACCTTTTTCCTTAGACAGATCAGGTGTCTTTAATGCATCGGCGCAGACTTGATGGGCCGAAGGGCCTCTTCTGCACTGTATTATTCTGTGATTCTGTGATTCCTAGAGGAGGGGTCAATAACCAGGGGGCATAAGTTCAAGGTAAGGGACAGCTGGTTTAGAGGGGATTTGAGAAAAACAATTTTCACCCAGATGGTGGTTGGAATCTGGAACACACTGCCTGAAGGGATGGTAGAGGCAGGAACCCTCACAACATTTAAGAAATATTTAGATAAACACTTGAAACGTCATAGCATACAAGGCTACCGGCCAAGTGCTGGGAAATGGGATTAGAATAGATAGGTGCTTGATGGCACAGACAAGATGGGCCGAAAGGCCTGTTTCTGTGCTGTATAACTCTATGACTCTAAAGCAACACCAGTGGAGACGTGATTTTATAAAATTATTTCCAGCGAAATGTGGTAATTGGTAATCATCCACCATGGCTATATCTCATTGTAACTCCAGTAATTGTGAGATTTTTCAACAATATAAGTAGCCTGTCAGAGATAAAGTTGCATGTTAAACACAGATGAGGATTACTAACATGCAAATTAGGAAAGAAAGGGAAATTCTGAGGAGAGATTGGGAAATTAAAATTAAATTGTCTTTGTAGATTAAAGGGAATAAGAGTACATTTTAATTCCCCCCATGACCTGAAAAGGATTACCAGAGAGGCTGTGTAGTCAAGCTAATGACTGAAAATGGCATTTAATTCAATGCGAATGCAATGTCAGGTGGCATTATGAGGCACAAAGAGTATGAGCAAAGTATGCAATACTAACTTTGCATAATATATTAGTGTGACCTTGCTAGAATATTGCTTTTTATTTTGGGCATCACGTATCTAAAGCAACAATCATAAGGAAATCAGCAAAGAGCAACAAAGATTTTTTTATTTAAATTCACTGAAGTAAGAGAACCAAGATTATTTTCTTCAGTGACATGCCTTGCATTGTTTTTAAATAGTGAAGAAATGGAAAAGATAGAAACTTGCAACCATTTTGAAATGATTCAGGAATGTAGAACCATAGGACAGGCTTTCAAAATTAAGCAGCTGCTAGCTAAATGAGCATTCAGAAGGAGCTTCTCACAAATGGCAATTAATGTGGAAGATACTGCACTATGTATAGTCCAGGATTGTTTGTAGATTCTTACAAAATGTGCACTTAAAAGAATTTCAGTTTCAGAATCAAAGTTTAATTTATAATGCATCTTGGATGGTTGTTTTTGTACAGGCACATGCTTCCTTTATAGGCTGCTGCCAAGTTTACTTGCCATCCATGCATGTGAAACTACATCAGATATTGATTTGGTTATGCCTGTGATATGACAAGTTCAGTCTTTATTCTTCCATCTTTTGCTTGGCTATACAAGTGACAGAAGTGCATGCTTTATCCAATCAAAACCCACTCTTTTAAAGTCAGTATCACTTTAAAAATTGTAAAGGTAAGCACAGGGTCTGAAAACTAGTTTTTAGAAAAATAAAGACTACCAATGATGTGATTAGATTAGGTAGAAAGAAGTAAAATTAAAGGTTAAAAAATAAAAATTCAATGCAAATACAATGTCAGGTGACATTGAAAGAATAAATGGAAAAGAGAGAATAGGGGGAACAAGAGTAGAATGAAGTGTTTATAGTTTGTCACCTTGGTGCAGTTGATAGCCCTCTTGCCTCTGAGCCAGAGGGTTATGGATGAAACATCTTCTCCAGGGTACCAGCACAAATTCTAGTGTGCTACTGAAGTGGAGTACTGAACAGGTACACTCCTTTAGATAAGATGTTATAACAAGGCCCACTTCCTGGGGTTCAAGTGAATATTAACTAGCTCGTAGCATCGTAGAAGGAAGAGTAGAGAGTTTTAGCAGTGTCCAAGTCAACATTGTTTTCCCAATCAACACCATCAAAAACAGATGTACTAGTCATTAATCTAATTAATGTTTGAGAATTGCTGAAAATAGAGACATGTTGTCGAAGCTTTTTGTCTTGCACTCATCAGGACGATACGCAAGAATAACCAAAGTAAGGGAAAACAACAACTTGTACTGCATGAGAAGAGAGTGCTGATTGGTTAGCAAGTGAACTCTGATTGGTAGGGGCATTGCCATGGAGAATGCACAAGTTTACAGTGACTGACAGTTAACTGCCAAGCTTTGTTTGAAATTTAAACGAGGCGGCTTGGCTCTAATTGGTCAAGGCATTGCCCTGAGGAATGAACCAGCGAATGGCTGTCAATTATTTTGTTCAGCTGAAACAAATGCAATGTGTACACATGTTCTTTCTGTCTGCCCTGTGTATTAATATATGTAGCTTCCATATATTATTACCTAGCTACATATACCTTTAACTTGGGTCAGAAAATTCATTGAACTTTGAATGTTCCTAGAGCTGCTCCCCTCCAAAATCACCCCACCCCACCCCTACACTGTTCTCCTAAGAAAGAATGTTATTTGTAAGTCCTCCAAAAATGTTTACCCGTTTGCCAGGCCATGATGCAGATAAGGCCCACTTCTTCCATGAAAAAGGCATGTAGGCCTCTTATTACTGGGCATACTGACCTCAGAAAATGCCTGAACTTTCTTCAAGACCAAGATCTCAGGTCCCTGTCCTCACCATCAGCAGTGCCATTGAACAAGGTTCAGTGAGAATTCAGCACAGGCTGGGATGTCATCCGGGGCCTAGCCTATTTTTCAGTACCTCTGCCTCACTTCTGCCAGAGTTATGGCAGGAGTGCACCAGAAAGACTAAGAATTTTTGGTTCCTAATTCCTTCATACTTCAAGATGGCTCCTGGGCTGGAAGCTCCCTAGGAAGCTCCCTTGCTGTTCAACTCTATCCATGACCATCTGCTCCCATCCCTAACGTTTTCTCCCCCAATCTGCCCTCTTAAACTGTTTAAATTCCCCTGGCTCTTTAAATCAGTTCATTTTAGCCCTATCTAAAAGTTAACAGTTAGTTTAGTGTATGTTACCTGGGCCCACTGCCCTCCCCCAGCCACACCTGCTCTTTGTTTTCTCAATGAAATTGATCCGGATGAAACTGACGAGCACAGCTGCCGATACTTCAATCTCCGATCCTGCTGTCTTCACAGTCCAGAGTGTCTGCAGCCACGGCATGCGGTAAGTCCATTGAGGTGAAGAAGGAGCTGCGGGACCCGAGAGAAGTCCTGTGAAAAGGTGCCCCGAACACCCAAAACATCCACGAACGGCCCCCGCGGCCGCAACTTCAAAGCGCCCGCGGGAGATGGCTCGGAGAGCATCTGCAGCGCACTGTCGGCAATGCTGCATGCCTTTATTTAAACCACTGCAAAAAAAAAAACCCTTAGCAAATGTAATCACCTCGAAGTCTGCCAAATGATGCTTCACCTCCCGAAGGACGTGGATGAGCTTTCCGGACGTCGATGGTGGGCACTGAGGAAATGGCTTATTACCTGCACCAGATTCCACCCCCCCTCCCCCCCCCTTTACCCCCCTTCCACCCCCCCCCACCCCCGTCCCCTTCCCTGCTCCACCCTCTCAGCTCACCCCCTCACAACCCCGTCCCAGCCCGCCCCCCCCCGCACCATCTTCACCCCGCACCCCCTTCCCCTGCACCCCCCCCCACCCCCTCCCTCTACCCCTCCCCCTTGCATCCCCTCCTCCCACCGGCACCATCCTACACCTGTGTAGGGGCCCCAACAACCCCACTGCCTTGTGGGCGTCTCGGGAGAGACCAAGGCTAAGGGAGTAAACCCTAACAGAAAATCCGGAGCGGAACCCCGTAGGCGGTCATGTGTCACCTTTGGCATGTTTCCGGCAGTTCCTGCAGCCATACTGGTGCCAAACGTCGTGTCCTGCACTCCTTTGGACCCCACCAGAAAGGCCGAGAGGGGGGTTTTGACGACTGGGCAACTCTCAACCTCCATAAATTTGCCCAGGCATGCGCCATGGAGAGGTCACTCCATAGTTGCCTCACAGCGACTGAAACAACACGGAAGGCAGCAGTTACGGGTTATAAGTCCAGATAAATTGGCGTAGAAACTGGGCGCCACGGGTTGCCTTTGTCGGTGGGAGAGGTCATTGCACCTCACTGGACAGCTACCGCCCGCCTCAAACCGGGCAGCCCCCGGTCAATAAGGTTCTGTCCCGCCACAGTCTGCCTGCTTCAATGGGTGCTTGGAGCTCAGGGTCATTGCCCGAAAGGTGGACTGATACACCGCACCAAACAACATGAAAAATGGAAAGAAGGTACCAGCCCTTCGCTTTGCAAGCTGGAACGTCAGAACTATGTGTCCTGGCCTGTCGGAAGACCTTACACAAATCAACGATTCTCGGAAGACCGCCATCATTAACAACGAGCTCAGTAGACTCAATGTGGACATTGCAGCACTTCAGGAGACTCGCCTCCCCGCGAGTGGCTCTCTAGCAGAGCAAGACTACACCTTCTTCTGGCAGGGCAGGGATCCTGAAGAACCAAGACAGCATGGAGTGGGCTTCGCCATCAGAAACTCCTTGCTCAGCATGATAGAGCCTCCCTCAAATGGCTCGGAACGCATACTGTCCATCCGACTGCTCACCACCTCTGGTCCAGTACACCTACTCAGCATCTATGCTCCAACACTCTGTTCCGCACCTGAAGCTAAAGACCAGTTCTATGAACAACTCCATAACATCATTAGCAGCATCCCCAACACCGAACACCTATTCCTGCTGGGGGACTTTAATGCCACCGTTGGGGCCGACCATGACTCATGGCCCTCCTGCCTTGGGCGCTATGGCGTTGGAAGGATGAATGAGAACGGGCAGAGACTGCTTGAGTTGTGTACCTATCATAACCTCTGCATCACCAACTCGTTCTTTCACACTAAACCCTGTCACCAGGTTTCATGGAGGCACCCAAGATCACGTCGTTGGCACCAGCTAGACCTCATTGTCACAAGGCGAGCCGCCTTAAACAGTGTTCAAATCACACGCAGCTTCCACAGTGCGGACTGCGACACCGACCACTCCCTGGTGTGCAGCAAGGTTAGACTCAGACCAAAGAAGTTGCATCATTCCAAGCAGAAGGGCCACCCGCGCATCAACACGAGCAGAATTTCTCACCCACAGCTGTTACAAAAATTTCTAAATTCACTTGTAACAGCCCTTCAAAACACTCCCACAGGGGATGCTGAGACCAAGTGGGCCCACATCAGAGACGCCATCTATGAGTCAGCTTTGACCACCTACGGCAAAAGTGCGAAGAGAAATGCAGACTGGTTTCAATCTCATAATGAAGAGCTGGAACCTGTCATAGCCGCTAAGCGCATTGCACTTTTGAACTACAAGAAAGCCCCCAGCGATTTAACATCCGCAGCACTTAAAGCAGCCAGAAGTACTGCACAAAGAACAGCTAGGCGGTGCGCAAACGACTACTGGCAACACCTATGCAGTCATATTCAGCTGGCCTCAGACACCGGAAACATCAGAGGAATGTATGATGGCATGAAGAGAGCTCTTGGGCCAACCATCAAGAAGATCACCCCCCTCAAATCTAAATCGGGGGACATAATCACTGACCAACGCAAACAGATGGACCGCTGGGTTGAGCACTACCTAGAACTGTACTCCAGGGAGAATGCTGTCACTGAGACTGCCCTCAATGCAGCCCAGCCTCTACCAGTCATGGATGAGCTGGACATACAGCCAACCAAATCGGAACTCAGTGATGCCATTGATTCCCTAGCCAGCGGAAAAGCCCCTGGGAAGGACAGCATTACCCCTGAAATAATCAAGAGTGCCAAGCCTGCTATACTCTCAGCACTACATGAACTGCTATGCCTGTGCTGGGACGAGGGAGCAGTACCCCAGGACATGCGCGATGCCAACATCATCACCCTCTATAAAAACAAAGGTGACCGCGGTGACTGCAACAACTACCGTGGAATCTCCCTGCTCAGCATAGTGGGGAAAGTCTTTGCTCGAGTCGCTCTGAACAGGCTCCAGAAGCTGGCCGAGCGCGTCTACCCTGAGGCACAGTGTGGCTTTCGTGCAGAGAGATCGACTATTGACATGCTGTTCTCCCTTCGTCAGATACAGGAGAAATGCCGTGAACAACAGATGCCCCTCTACATTGCTTTCATTGATCTCACCAAAGCCTTTGACCTCGTCAGCAGACGTGGTCTCTTCAGACTACTAGAAAAGATCGGATGTCCACCAAAGCTACTAAGTATCATCACCTCATTCCATGACAATATGAAAGGCACAATTCAACATGGTGGCTCCTCATCAGAGCCCTTTCCTATCCTGAGTGGTGTGAAACAGGGCTGTGTTCTCGCACCCACACTTTTTGGGATTTTCTTCTCCCTGCTGCTTTCACATGCGTTCAAATCCTCTGAAGAAGGAATTTTCCTCCACACAAGATCAGGGGGCAGGTTGTTCAACCTTGCCCGTCTAAGAGCGAAGTCCAAAGTACGGAAAGTCCTCATCAGAGAACTCCTCTTTGCTGACGATGCTGCTTTAACATCTCACACTGAAGAATGCCTGCAGAGTCTCATCGACAGGTTTGCGTCTGCCTGCAATGAATTTGGCCTAACCATCAGCCTCAAGAAAACGAACATCATGGGGCAGGATGTCAGAAATGCTCCATCCATCAATATTGGCGACCACGCTCTGGAAGTGGTTCAAGAGTTCACCTACCTAGGCTCAACTATCACCAGTAACCTGTCTCTAGATGCAGAAATCAACAAGCGCATGGGTAAGGCTTCCACTGCTATGTCCAGACTGGCCAAGAGAGTGTGGGAAAATGGCGCACTGACACGGAACACAAAAGTCTGAGTGTATCAGGCCTGTGTCCTCAGTACCTTGCTCTACGGCAGCGAGGCCTGGACAACGTATGCCAGCCAAGAGCGACGTCTCAATTCATTCCATCTTCGCTGCCTTCGGAGAATAATTGGCATCAGGTGGCAGGACTATATCTCCAACACAGAAGTCCTTGAAGCGGCCAACACCCCCAGCTTATACACACTACTGAGTCAGCGGCGCTTGAGATGGCTTGGCCATGTGAGCCGCATGGAAGATGGCAGGATCCCCAAAGACACATTGTACAGCGAGCTCGCCACTGGTATCAGACCCACCGGCCGTCCATGTCTCCGTTATAAAGACGTCTGCAAACGCGACATGAAATCGTGTGACATTGATCACAAGTCGTGGGAGTCAGTTGCCAGCATTCGCCAGAGCTGGCGGGCAGCCATAAAGACAGGGCTAAATTGTGGCGAGTCGAAGAGACTTAGTAGTTGGCAGGAAAAAAGACAGAGGCGCAAGGGGAGAGCCAACTGTGCAACAGCCCCAACAAACAAATTTCTCTGCAGCACCTGTGGAAGAGCCTGTTACTCCAGAATTGGCCTTTATAGCCACTCCAGGCGCTGCTTCACAAACCACTGACCACCTCCAGGCGCGTATCCATTGTCTCTCGAGATAAGGAGGCCCAAAAGAAAGAAAGAATTCCTTATCTCTGCAGATCAGGGTTATTACTCCAAGAAGAAAGCAATGCTAACATCTGAGTAGATTTATTACTGTATTTTAGTGTTTGCTTCAATACAACATTGTATGTTGTGAAAACTTACACAACTTGCTAATCAAGCAAGTCCCACTGGTCTCAGAAGAAATTTAGGACAACATGCTGATAGAATTGGGTTATGATTTGGGAAGTTGAGAGAATCAGAGGGTAATAATTAAACCAAATTCACTGCAGGACCAATCCACGAGATGAAATTAGTTTAATGGAATGAATAACCTCTCTGGTAAGAAGGCTGGACCATCTGGGGCTCAAACGCACTAGTACGGACATGTGACTGTTTATTTACTACATCACCAGTTTGCTCCATTTCTTACATTAGTTCTGCAGAAATCCAATTGACTGGGCAGAAATATAACTGGTTTTACTAAATTTAGTTTACGTTTTATAATACACGGTAATTGCATTAGGGACAGTACTGCAAATGTTTCAGCTCAATGACACAGTACAACTTTATGTGAACTCTGCTGACAGGCAAAATGAGCAGAAATCTGATTTTAAGTCTGTTTACGATCCCTAGCTGCTTACTTCTTACTGACCCCATGTACCTCCATGATGAATTATTTATTTTGGAGAAAAGGAGCTGAAGTTTACATGTCCCACAGGCAATAGCTGGCTTGACAATAGACAGTGATGAAAAGAAAAGCACCAATGGGAATTGAAGAACAGCGTTAACATTGTTTACCAATTCCATTACACTAAAAGCAGAACACACCACAGCAATGTACCAGGCTGACAAATAAATGGAAAATACTGGGATTATAAGAACACGTTTAGTTAATTTGAGTTTATCTGATAAATGTATAACACAATTTTTTGTATAGCTTTATCAATGAGAGATGAGAAGCATGAAATGAAAATAATAACAATAGGTATTGCCAGGCAACCAATCTTAATTTAGTATCAGTCATTCTCAAATCCTGATGCAATGCTAATGGGTGATGGAGACCTGGTGTAATACATCTCCATCCACCATGCCAGTGCCACATTTGGAATGCACTAGATCAGGCTTACATACAAACATACGAACTAGAAGCAGGAGTAGGCTATTCAGCCTCTCGAGCCTGCTCCGCAATTCTATAAGATCATGGCTGATCTTTTTGGGGACTCAACTCCACTTTCCTGCCTATCCTCCTTTGACTCTCTTGTTTGCCAAGAATCTGTCTATCTCTGCCTTAAAAACATTCAATGACTGCCTCCACTGCTCTCTGGGGAAGAGTTCCACAGACTCACGACCCTCTGAGAGAAAACAATTCTCATCTCTGTCCTAAATGGGAGACCCCATATTTTTAAACTGTGCGCCCTAGTTTTAGTCTCTCCCACAAGGGGAAACATCCTTTCAACATCCACCCTGTCAAGTCCCCTCAGGATCTTATATGTTTCAATAAGATCACCTCTCATCCTTCCAAACACCAAGCCCTCGATGTCGGGCTCCATGGCAGGGTAGGGTGGCTGGAAGATGGTTCCGGCAGCGTTCCGCCACAGAGGCCAACACCAGGAGGGCCCAGCCTGGTCCTCCCGGCGATGGTGAGGCTTCATGGCGGCCCACCCCACACCACACCCCCTCCCCCCCACCGCCGCTGGGTGATGACACCTGAATTTAAATATTTAAATTAGTGACATGCATAAATTTAAATAAACTTACCTTGAATCTTCCAGGTCTGCCACGATCTTTGACGCAGTGGCTGGCACTCCCACACCTTCAATTCCTGTCCAGGGAAAGCCGGCGTGACACTGGTGAGGAGGGGGAGGGGAGTTAAGATTTTGAGTGTGGGTGGGGGGATGGGGTCAAATAAACATAATGGGTGTAGGGAATGGTGGGAAGGGGTGAACTTTAAACTTTGTGCATTCTGGCGGTGGGGGGGAAGGTCAGATTTAAAAGGTAAGTCTTTTGTAGGGGTAAGGGCAAATAGTTAATGTAATTGTCATTGGGGATGGGAAAGGGGCGTTAGAAATTGATTTGATAAATTTCAGGGAGTGTAACTTAAAAAATTTAAATATGCTGGCAGGGCTAGTTGCCCTTTAAAAATGGCACCACTGCCTGCGCACAGGCAGCTGATGCCATTGCCTGTGATGGACAACCTGCCCCTTCCACTTGTGGGCTGCCATTTTTTGAGTTCACAGCTGAGATCGATGGCGGGCTTTTAAGATTCAGCCTCTCATGTCCAACCTTTCCTCATAAGATAACCCGCTCATCCCTATCTTGAGTAATGTTATACTGATATCCGAGAGCTTTTACACGGTTGTCTTTGTCTATGGTTAGAAGTTGTTTGGAGGTTCAGGGCAAGAAATCAGGCTCAGTAGCGTTTGTTTCTGTGGGTGCATAGAGCTCCAAAATGGCATCCGAGGCATGTGCGCACACTTGCACATTCCTGTGATGTGAATCATGCCAGGCGACATTTTGGTGCAGCTGTTGGCGTGCGCACAGTGAAAGTGCACTGGAAGTATGCAGAGTAGACTGATCGTGACATCAATCCACATGCAAGGCTGATTTGACACCTGTGGGTGCCATTTTGGAGCTTCATTCTCCAGCCAACACTCTCTCTTAAGCTCACACAGCTGAACATACATTAAGCAGCAGGAAGGAATTCCTCGACCGCTATTTAAATGACTTGAAGATTAGTTGCTGGTTGATTTCTTCTGGCTGTTGCTACAATTCTACAGGTTTTGGTATTTTCTATAGTCGTTTCAAGTTTCAAAAGACGACAGGGAGTGGTAAGCAGTTGCTGAAGTACTTTTTGCTAACTTCAAGGCTTCAATATAAGCCAGTGGAATGGGTGCGCTAGTGGGCCTTCCTCTTGGAATAGATCATGACTGGGAGAATGAACAAAGGCCATACAGAGCAGGATAAGCTGCTAGAGGAGGTGGGATGGGGAGGGGAGAGGTGTTGGTGGTGGAGAAGGGCTCTCACCAGAAGGCAGTATCCACCCAGGGTGTTCAGGAAGCCACTCTCCTACTGGAAACTCAACGAGGAACAGTGTCTGAGTGACATCAGCACTTCAGAAATCTGCTACCTGCTGCAACCACAACTGCAACCTCAGAGCAGGGCGAGAACTACATTGCTAGTGACAGTGAATGTGACCCTGGTGATGAACTTTCATGTGCCTGGCTCCTTCCAGTCTGGAGCTGGAGATATTTGCAACATCTCACAGTATGTCCTCCACTGTTGCGTAAGGGAGGTCACTGAGACTCTCTATTCAAAGAGAGCTAACTTTATTTCATTCTCTCTTGCCAGAGACAAGCAAGCAGAGTGAGCACAGGGTTTGATAGAATTGCACGCTTCCCCATGGTGCAGGTTGGCAGTGAACTGCATGCACATTGCTTTGTGGATGCTGCAAGCCAACTTTGCCATTTACCGGAACCGAAAGCAATTTCACTCCCTCAGCGTCCTGCACTATCCTTCCCCCCTGCCGTGGCTGCAGTACAATCATGCCCAGTGACTCAACATATACAGATCCCATCTGTTATATCCTTTAAGACAGTGGGCCAAATGTTATTTTTGAGACGCCGGTCCTGGCATCAGGACCAGAATCGGGCACAAAGCATGTTGCGGAGAGGAGTGGACAGCCATGTGCAATTCAGCGGTGGATGGCCAATTAAGCCTAATGAGCCGTGACACCCAACCAATTGTGGGGTTGGTGGTGGGCCCAGAGGCTGGGAGTGCAGCAGCAGGTGACGCCGTGGCAGGTGCTGATGCGATTTTTAAAAAGCTGCCAGCCCTTCATTGAGTTGTGCACTATGAAGGCCTGGGAGAGGAGGAGGTGATTGCAGAAACTGAAGAGATGGCTGAGAGAAGACCCTGGGCAATTCGACGTTTCCCTGATGCCTCTCCCCAGCTACTTTTGCAGGCTGCAAGGGAGACGAGAGACATCTTGTTCCTGAGGGACGGGAGGAGGAGACCTGAGAGCCAAGCCAAGCAGGCCTGGCTCCAGATCACAGAGAAGGTCAGCAGTAGTGAGAGGCCATGCTGCACACATGGTTTCAATGCTGCAAGCGGCTGCGAAAGTGAGTACTTTTGAATGCCTTCATCCTCTTGGGCCTTGCATTTGGCAAAGCAGGACAGTACATTGGTAGGAGAGGAATTAACCCCCAAAAGTGGGCAATAGGTCAGGGGATGCATGCTGACCGACAGTGGCATGGTGAGGTGGCCCTGAAAGGAGGCCCTCTGTCATTGCACAATCTCGCGAGGTCCCTGGAAAGAGGGCACATGCAGGAGGTGTGCGTGTGCCCCCATCAGTGGCAGCTGGACTTCCAGCATTCTTTGTATCGGCATTGATGTCACTGGGAGTCAACAGCTTCCTTCCCTCTGTTTGTAAGAGAAGATAGCGCACAATCAGAGAGAGCGGGCCAAGACTGGCAATGGGCTGCCCATCCTTCATGTCTTAACACCAGTGGAGGAGGAGACCATGGAACTGGTTGGACCTCAGAACGACCGAAGCATCACAAACAGAGAGACAGGGTCACCTTCCTAAGACAGTCAGTAAAGTCGCCATGGGGCACAAGGCTGCATCTGCAGTGATGGCGCCATGCTGCTCATCAGGCATCCAGTGCTCACAGAGCTCTATAGCGGGAGGGGAGGATCTTGATCCTTACATGTCTCTATCCTCTCATGCAGGCTAAACAATGCCTGCTCAGACATCCTCTCAGATTGCGGGGGAGCAGTCACATGCAAAGGAAAAAATAAGCAAAATACTAGAAGAAAAAATAGAAGAAAAATAAGCCACACAATAACAATATTACAATAATAACATGTGTTGACTTAGCTCAGTTGGTTACACACTAGTCTCCAAGCTAAAGGTTGTGGCTTCTCTGTCAGGTTAATCTGACAACAAACAGATTCAGAGCCAGATGGCACTCAAAAGTGGAAGTTTCTAAAAATATCATTTTCTTGAGGGACTGGAGGAGTGGGATCTCAAAGCCATCCGAACCACTTACCTGACTGCCAGAGACCTTCCTTTGGTCCCCGCTGGAGGGCTCATGCTGCTTGATTAGTAGTGATTTGAACTCTTTTTTTATTATTTATTATTATTATTTATTCATTCACAGCATTCCAAGGCCCATTTATTACCCATCCAGAATTGCCCTTGAGAAGGTAGTGGTGAGCCTTTCTTGGCCTACTGCAGTCCATGTGCTGAAGGTGCTGCCACAGTGTGAGCAATTTTTTGAGTAGCTTGCTCGGCCATTTCAGAGGGCAGTTCAGAAGCAACCAAGTTGCTGTGGGACTGGAATCAGCGGGTTTTCTTCCCTAATGGACATTCATGAACTAGTATTGTTTTTGTGGCAATCCAGTAGTTTCATGGTCGCCTTAAATTTCAGGCCAATTGCACCTCAACGCTGAAATCCCGCTGAAGCTAAACACCACACTCTTCTGGACTTTTGCATTCCAATGGTCTCTATCCACTGAAGATTCAGTGCTGTGATGAGATTTTAAATCGAGGGAAAACTATAAGAAGTGTATTCAGGCCTAATGTTGCCCAGAGGAATTGGGATCAGAACGGCAAGTCATAGGCCACAAAATTTGTCTTCATAGCACTACTTGTACTGGCGATACGAAAACCCAGAGCTCATAAAATGGCAGCTGAACCACTTCTAGAGTATCCCATGTGGTGCGCCACGCTCGCATGAGTGTGCCACGTGTGCACTGGAAGCATGCAGAGTGGGTAGATCGTGACATCAAACAGCGTCTAATGTTAATTTGGCACCTGATCTCCCATTTTGGACCTCGGAGGTCCAGTTAATGCCCTTTCTTGAACACCCACAGCTGAACATGTGTTCATCTGCACAGGGCATCACCCCTGCCCACACCTCCACTAGTGCTATTTAAAGGGCTCACCATGGGACTTTCAGGTGAGGTGCTTTTGACTTTCTTTTGCTACTGCATAATGAATTAAGGTACGATGTTCACTTTTGTTGGAGAAGTTTGGAAAAGTTGTTTGATTGAGAAGGGACTTTGCCAAGGAGATCACAGGAATTTGAAGGCCTGTCAGCAGAAAGCCTGCTTTCATTAATGGGGGCCATAGTTGCAGTCCCTCTAGGGCTGCAGAAAGACAGGGACATGGAGCACAGGCAGCAGAGAGGGGTAGTTGTGCATAGAGAGAAGAGGAGGAAGACTGTCAGTAGAAGGCCGTACCCACCAAGGGTCTTCAGGGTGCACTTCTCCTACCTCCACAGCTGGGAGCAGTGTCTGAGACAGCTATGTTTCACCAAGGAGGTGCTCACTGATCTGTGCCACCTCCTATAACCAGGCCTATAAGGTGCAATCGTGAATCACCATGGCCCTCAATTTCTACACCAGTGGATCCTTCCAGACGGGAGCAGGCAGCATTATCAAAATTTCACAGTTCGCCTTGCATCACTGCATCAGGAAGGTTAACAAGGGCCTGTACACCAGGAGAGGAAGTTTCATAGTCTTCTCTCTTACCAGAGAGAAGCAGGAGGAATGAGCACATGGCTTTGCCAGGCTAGAGGGATTCCCAATGGTGCAGGGAGATAGCGACTGCACGCTCATGGTTCTGTGGGTGCCACATATTAATGGGGAGATGTACTGCAACCGCAAGAGCTATCACTCCCTTAACATGCAGTTGGTGTGGGACCATGCACAGGATATCATGCCAGTGAATGCCCGCTATCCCGTTAGTCAGCCATTCCCATCATGTTTGAGCCACTGTGATGAACCGGAGGCTGGCTGCTTGGTTATGAGGGCTACCAACTCTACACCTGGCTAATGACTCCCCTCTGACACCTGAACATGCCTAGGTAGTGTGCCAACCATAAGAGCCATGCTGCCACTAGTAACATAGTGGAGCAAACCATCAGCGTTTTGAAACAATAGTTCCATTGCCTGGACTACTCAGGGAAGCCCTCCAATACACGCCAGAACTGTCTCCAAATTCCTGGTGGTCTGCTACATCTTCCACAACCTCAATCTCCTAAGGGCACATCCTTGCCACCAGGCCTTCAGCAGGCACCTCAGCAGAAGCAGGAGGAGGAAGCAGAGGAGCAAGGGAAGAGGCATCCAGGACCCCTTCTATCTGGACGGCCTATCCATGAGTGGCTACTCAGCCTCTGGTTCCCCTGAAATCTCATCACTACATCAACATTGCTCCACAATTGCCCACTTGTCTGTCCCTCTGCTATAAACCATCACAGCCTTCTCTTGGCCAAAATCTTGAAATACAAGACATCACAGAAAAAATATTCCATGCTACCCCAGTGGCTGCAGCATGGCTGGTGGAAGGCTGCTGACTTTCAGTGAGGGAGACTGCAGATGGCCTTGCAGGACACTCACGAACAGCTCTAGGCCTAGAGGGCCTGGTTTCATACTGCACTATCTCAGCATGGGTGGCAGCAATCTGGGCTGGCTGGCTCAGAGCTCTGGCAGAGTGCTAGTGGTAGGAGAAGAAATGCTGTCATCCGGAGAAAGGATAGCAGATTTGGGCTCCATGGAGCCATTGCCATTCCCCCAGGGCAACGCCTATAATCCTATGTTGGAGGACATATTGCTGGACTGCTGTGAGACCCTGCATTTCCCTTTGAGCACTGGTATCCACAGCAGTCTAAGCCTGCATGGCACCAAGCTGGGCTTGCAGGGCAACAAGCATGGATCTCGTGATCGCCATCTGGGATGTTTGATGGCTACTGCCTGTGCTCCAGTAGAAACTGAGACATTGGCCATCAGATACTGCATCTGTCATGCAGTTGCCCACCATTTCCACACTGGAAAGTATGGGCTGCAAGCTCTGCACGAAGACCTGGCCAGGTTGGAGCCAAAGACCATAATTTAGCAGTGAGGGGGTGGTTCTGCCCACTGACTGGAAAGCCGGAGGTGAGTCTACCTCCACCCAGCTTGCAAAGCACACTACTATTTTGCGTGGCTCAGGCCTTTAATTGGCTTTAGTCTGGGCTTCTGCCCCTCTGAAGTCGGATGTCTCACCTCCAAGAGCCGAAGGCTATCTGTGTCTTGTGCAATAGAATTTGCCTGCAACCTAACCTTGTGGTGAGCTGGCACACACTCTGTCCTTTCTCCCTGCCCTGGCTGGAGCCAGCCATGCCTAGTGTGTCACAAACTGCTATCCTGCCTCTATATCACTCTCTAAAATCCGCAGAGCCAGTATCTGAGCTGGTGGCTGTGAATGTCAAATCAAGGGATGGTGCTTTTTCATCAGACATCTGAGCTGTTGCTCATTCCTTTCATGCTGAGGCTGCACTGGCTGGCCAGGAAGCAATTCTTGGGTAACTGAAAACAGAAATGCAGAAGGGGAGGTTTGGGGTGAGAGAAGGGGGTTGGGTGGAAAGCAAGATGTCCATGGTCACACATCTGCAGCTTGAACTTCAAGCCGGATAGCAGGACAAGGGTGAAGTGGGATTTAAGAAGGTGCATAAGGCAGGAATATACTGTTATCCTGAATGTTCTCAGTGATGCCAGACATAACAATTCTCAGTCACTGCCAGCCCTAAAATGCGGAGTACCTTCTCCGCCAAATGACTCAGGAGATGCAGGTGTGCCAGTCCCCCACTGGTTCTCTGCTGCTCCCTCCTGTTACATGTGACCTTGAGAGAGGGAAGTGTCAGTAAGTGTGTTGCAATGTTTTTGGGTAATGTGCCTAATATAGCTAAATAGCTGGAACCATGTGGAAGCTGCGAAAGCTGCTTGTGAAGCTGACAGCATTGGCAAGTTTGTGAATGTGAAGTGGAGCATCTGAATGTTCAACCTGAGTCCTTATGGCTGCTGGATGAGTGACGGGGGAGTGGTGCATTGAGCTGTGTGAGAGGCTGGTGGTACAGTGGGTAGGAGATATCATTTGAAGATGCATTTGTGTGAGGTCATTGAACTTTATCTGGCACGGCAGCCAGGTCCTCGGGGCCAGACACCGGGAATTGACATTCGTGGCCACCTGCTCCCATTCCCTTCACAGGGCATGCCTTGAGGGCCTCCTGGTCCCCTGTAGAAACATAACCTTTCTCCTTCTCACAACCTCCTGGACTAAAACCTCCAGGGCTGCATCAAAGAACCTGGGAGTCCTTTATTAGCAGTCTTCTTTCTTCCCTCAAAGACTTTAAGAAACAGTTCCATCTGCTGCTGTAGACTGAGTGCGACTCCCCTTTAAGAGGGGCAAGCTGTCATTAAGATGTGCAGGCAAGCTGTACATCGTGCTAGCCACGCACACATCTGGGCCCCCTGCTGAGCACGCAGCAGGTCAGCAGTGTATTTTGCACTGGAGTGAAGGCCACAATGATGTTAGTAAGAACGCAACACAAAATTTGCATGTCGCCTGCCTCAACTCAGCCAGGCATGGGGCAATCATGCACTGTGATCCCCGTGCCCATAATGGGTCTAATCAAATTTTTAGCTCATAAAATATAAAGTAAGTAAGTCTTAGATACGAGGGTCATGATTTAGGACAAAAAATCTTGCAAGAGGCGAAGATTATTTTAGGCAATCATGTAAATATTATGCCTGCAAGAGGATGAAAATTAGAGGAAAATGTGAATCAATAATGTGGGAATAGGAAAAAGCAAAATTAATCAGAATAGTGCATAGTACAAGGCAAAATAGGGGCAGGGGGTGGGGGGCAGTTGTTGCAGGGATGGGATGTTGGTGGAAAATGGGGAATGGAGAGGTATATAATCCTCCAGAACTCCAGAAAAGCCAAATCCTATCCAAGAGCAGTCCCTAGAGTTAGTTAGGTAGTCTGTTTTTAATAATATGCATCAAAGAAGCTATTAGTAATGACATAAAATGTATCAAAAAGCCCATGAATGTTAAATCTGTATCTGACAGACATAGGTGAACAACCATGGGATGTTTGCCAATAGGAGAAGCTTCATTATTTCCTAATACTAAGAAATCAAGATGATACTGATATCACAGAAAGAGCAATTCAACAGAGATGCAAGAAAATGATTCCCGTTTTAGAGGCTATGATCTTGGTCCTTGGTTTCGTTTTTAGAAATTTCTGGACAGCCTGCTCAAAAACTAAAATTAATGCAGTCCAGTGTGTATAATTCTGCATTGGGTGTGCTGGAGCCTGTAACATAAAAGAATTGTGGTAGATTTGAAATGTCAGCACAATGGTCTAATTTTGTTTGTAACTGAGATAAGCACTTTAAGATATGTTAGAATACATATCAGATGACTTACTTGGAGGTGTTCAGTAGTATGTGAGGGACCATATATAATTTTCAGAATCCTGTGTGGCTGTTCACCCTGGAAGCCTTATCCCATTGGCACAGACACAACAGGCTGTATGGCCTCCTGTGCTGTATCCATTCTATGATTCTATGATTTTCACAAGTAAAATTACAATTCTTGGCAAAGGCTGAAGGTGGCTTCTTTTATAGGATTGCTTTCTTCATTTTTTGCAGGATTTTTTTTGCAAGAGGAGGGTAAGCAGATTAGTTTTCTTTATGCAGTTGTGAAAAGAACAAGAAAATGATAAGTAAACCTTTGACACAAAACTGTATTATATATGCTATTACACAATTTCTTGATCTAGTTATCTAACTCTCAAGTGTCGCATTGTGTGTGTACTTATATACCTAGCCATAGCTAATCATGGCAACATTAGAAGTTTGTCTTTACCAGTGGTGCATAGAAAGGAGAACAGCTCAGAGTTCAAAGTTAACCTTCATTTCATGTAAAGCCAAATATGGTATGAATTCTTATGAGGGTCAGGAATTTAGCTTCTGGGGTAAATGACATTGAATCTGGGTTGCCATGACCTGTAATATGGGTGTTCACAAAGGCATACATTTTTTTTAACTTTAGTTAACCAAAGTATTTTCCAGTATTGAGAGTCTCTAGATATACGCACTACCCATGCTATGGATTACACTAGGGTGATTTTGTTTAGGGATTATTTAGCAGATAGTCTGCACTTTCACATTACCCTATAGATAGCTGCATCACCTATGATGCCACTTGGACTGCAGTTTCACAGATCTTGAATATCTAAGCTGTTCATTCACTTCAGTCAATGCAAAGACCCCCTCATTTTGTCAAAAAGACTATTATTAGACATTCATGTTGAACATAGTACTGATTTTTCACTTGTCTGAAGCATTTGTGGAAAAGTAGATCTGAAGTATATTGTAGCATAAGTTATACTCTGCTGTATGTACGCAATAATTCAGCATTTTATGGCTGCTTAAAGAGTTCTGATATGTTAATTTTCAACAGCCGAACTTTGATACAAAGATTAGCAAATAATAGATTTGTTTTTATAATCTGTCGGTGAGAATAAGTAAGCAACTGTAAAATTGTCCACTTAATATATATGTTCCCTATCATATGAAGAACAGGCTCTTACATAAATGAGTGGAGATGATTTTGGTTGTTATATTACTCTAAAATTAACAACCTATACAATTATGTGAAGCAGAGTCTATTAGTTATGCAAATTATCTGTAGTTTATACCACCTGAGAATAATTAGACAGAAAATTATTCTCAAATAATTCATTTTGGTTATTAATTATGCAGCGTGCATTGTTCTAACTCAGCAGCTAGTGGTAAATTGACAATTTACTATTCACAAATTGTTGACCTGCTGAGCTGTTCCTAGAATTCCTTTGAAGATTTCTGATAACATGAGGACCAGAATTCTACTTTCTTTGTGCTGTTGATGCAGCATACATGTATGGTGTCATGTTTTAGCTCTGCCATGTTTACACCAGTACCTTGCAGTGTATCCCAAAGGAGAGGCAGTGGAAGTATTAATGCAGTGCCTACGAAGTTGCCCCCTGCTTTATATAGTTGTGTACTGCCCATTGTCACCACTTCAAAGTGCAAAGCTCTACCTTGATACCAATTGGTGTGCAAGCAAAATAGTTGGGGTAGAAATTGGACCAGGCAAAAAATGAGCAAAAAGGACCAATTTCATGAGGATAGGTCTCGTGCCCTAGCAGCTGCCTAGAGCAGTCGTTAGGCCCCTTGTACATTCCAAGGAGGTGCCTAACACCAGTTGTAGGACCCCTTCTTGAAATGTGGGCTTCCCTGAGCAGGAGAGGCACCAGATCTGCTCTGTTCATCTTTTCCTGCCAAGGATACAGCCTTATGAGCAGCCACCAACCAACAAAGGATACTTTTTTTAAACCAAAGTGCTCCTTCTGGCTCCATAGCATTCTTAAGGGTCACTGCTGGCCATGCTTGCCCCTCTTGTTTCCCCTTCCTCCCCTTCCCAGGGCATACCACTGGATGGATTGAGATGAGTGAGCATTCTCTGCAGCAGCAACAAGCACCAGCAGCTCATCCCAATTATTACAACAAGGTCCAGTCTCAGGTGAGCCTTGAGTCTTCTTGATTGGGCAGGTGTTGTGTGCACATTGTCAGTTATGTGCCAGGGAAAAAGTCACAGTGCGTTTCTACCCCAAATACCGTTGTTTTTCAAAAAAGGACTTCTTTTAGAGTGCTGGTTCTCCAACCAAGGAGAGCATGGCCTCACCTGTACTGTGCCATCTGAAATCATGACCGGGAATTTATGCCTCTGAAATGGACAGCAGTGGAGGTGGGCTGGCTGTAAAATTGTGTGAGGTCATGTCGGGTTGGTCCTCTGACATCATAGTGCCAAGCCCACATTTTACAGGTGGCAGAGGGAAATCACATGGGGACGCTGCTCGCGTTTTAGAACTGAGCAATTGACAGCATTTTAAGATAGTTAACAAGGCCATAGCCCACGATTTTACATGCCCCTCCGGGTTTAACAGTAAGTGCACGCGGAAGACGGGGTGTCAGAGACTCGGCAGGTTTTAAAGACCAGCAACAGGGCAGCAGCTGTTGTCATTGCTGCATTCGGCAGCCACGGAGTGAGGCATTTTTCATTGGTAGGTAGGAAGGAGTTGGGAAGCCACTGATCTTGGCTTGAGCCCCCGCTTGATGCCATTGTGATCCTGGCAGGGAATCAGTTGAGAGGGGTCCGATGGGGAGATGGGGTAGGCCACATTGCAGCAGCTACTGGCAGGGAACCCAGTGAGACCAGCAGTGCCAAAGTACCATGGGCATTATTCATTCAGGAGGAGGTCCTACAGCAAGGAGAAGAACCAGAACTGGAGGGAGGTGTGGATTTCTTCCAAGGATGCTGGAGTGTTCAATGTTTAGAGAATGATGGAGGGTTCAATGTTCAGAGGATGATGGAGGGTTCAATGTTTGAGGGATGATGGAGGGTTCAGTGTTTAGAGGATGATGGAGGGTTCAGCGTTTAGAGGATGATGGAGGGTTTAGTGTTTAGAGGATGATGGAGGGTTCAATGTTTAGAGGATGATGGAGGGTTCAGTGTTTAGAGGATGATGGAGTGTTCAGTGTTTGGAGGATGATGGAGGGTTCAGTTTTTAGAGGATGATGGAGGGTAAAATGTTTGGAGGATGATGGAGGGTTCAGTGTTTAGAGGATGATGGAGGGTTCAATGTTTGGAGGATGATGGAGGGTTCAATGTTTAGAGGATGATGGAGGGTTCAGTTTTTGGAGGATGATGGAGGGTTCAGTGTTTGGAGGATGATGGAGGGTTCAGTGTTTAGAGGATGATGGAGGGTTCAGTTTTTAGAGGATGATGGAGGGTTCAGTTTTTAGAGGATGATGGAGGGTTCAGTTTTTGGAGGATGATGGAGTGTTCAATGTTTGGAGGATGATGGAGGGTTCAGTGTTTAGAGGATGAGGGAGGGTTCAGTGTTTAGAGGATGATGGAGGGTTCAGTTTTTGGAGGATGATGGAGGGTTCAGTGTTTAGAGGATGATGGAGGGTTCAGTGTTTGGAGGATGATGGAGGGTTCAGTTTTTAGAGGATGATGGAGGGTTCAGTGTTTAGAGGATGATGGAGGGTTCAGTGTTTGGAGGATGATGGAGGGTTCAGTGTTTGGAGGATGATGGAGGGTTCAGTGTTTAGAGGATGATGGAGGATTCAGTTTTTGGAGGATGATGGAGGGTTCAGTGTTTAGAGGATGATGGAGGGTTCAGTTATTGGAGGATGATGGAGGGTTCAGTGTTTGGAGGATGATGGAGGGTTCAGTGTTTAGAGGATGATGGAGGGTTCAGTTTTTGGAGGATGATGGAGGGTTCAGTGTTTAGAGGATGATGGAGGGTTCAGTGTTTGGAGGATGATGGAGGGTTCAGTGTTTAGAGGATGATGGAGGGTTCAGTTTTTGGAGGATGATGGAGGGTTCAGTGTTTAGAGGATGATGGAGGGTTCAATGTTTAGAGGATGATGGATGGTTCAGTGTTTGGAGGATGATGGAGGGTTCAGTGTTTGGAGGATGATGGAGGGTTCAGTTTTTGGAGGATGATGGAGGGTTCAGTGTTTAGAGGATGATGGAGGGTTCAGTGTTTAGAGGATGATGGAGGGTTCAGTTTTTGGAGGATGATGGAGGGTTCAGTGTTTAGAGGATGATGGAGGGTTCAGTTATTGGAGGATGATGGAGGGTTCAGTGTTTAGAGGATGATGGAGGGTTCAGTTTTTGGAGGATGATGGAGGGTTCAGTGTTTCGAGGATGATGGAGGGTTCAGTTATTGGAGGATGATGGAGGGTTCAGTGTTTGGAGGATGATGGAGGGTTCAGTGTTTAGAGGATGATGGAGGGTTCAGTGTTTAGAGGATGATGGAGGGTTCAGTGTTTCGAGGATGATGGAGGGTTCAGTTTTTGGAGGATGATGGAGGGTTCAGTGTTTCGAGGATGATGGAGGGTTCAGTTTTTGGAGGATGATGGAGGGTTCAGTGGTTCGAGGATGATGGAGGGTTCAGTTTTTGGAGGATGATGGAGGGTTCAGTGTTTAGAGGATGATGGAGGGTTCAGTTTTTGGAGGATGATGGAGGGTTTAGTGTTTAGAGGATGATGGAGGGTTCAGTGTTTGGAGGATGATGGAGTGTTCAATGTTTGGAGGATGATGGAGGGTTCAGTGTTTAGAGGATGAGGGAGGGTTCAGTGTTTAGAGGATGATGGAGGGTTCAGTTTTTGGAGGATGATGGAGGGTTCAGTGTTTGGAGGATGATGGAGGGTTCAGTTTTTAGAGGATGATGGAGGGTTCAGTGTTTAGAGGATGATGGATGGTTCAGTGTTTGGAGGATGATGGAGGGTTCAGTGTTTGGAGGATGATGGAGGGTTCAGTGTTTAGAGGATGATGGAGGGTTAAATGTTTGGAGGATGATGGAGGGTTCAATGTTTAGAGGATAATGGAGGGTTCAGTGTTTGGAGGATGATGGAGGGTTCAGTGTTTGGAGGATGATGGAGGGTTCAGTGTTTGGAGGATGATGGAGGGTTCAGTGTTTAGAGGATGATGGAGGGTTCAGTGTTTGGAGGATGATGGAGGGTTCAGTGTTTAGAGGATGATGGAGGGTTCAATGTTTGGAGGATGATGGAGGGTTCAGTGTTTGGAGGATGATGGAGGGTTCAGTGTTTGGAAGATGATGGAGGGTTCAGTTTTTCGAGGATGATGGAGGGTTCAGTGTTTAGAGGATGATGGAGGGTTCAGTGTTTGCAGGATGATGGAGGGTTCAGTGTTTAGAGGATGATGGAGGGTTAAATGTTTGGAGGATGATGGAGGGTTCAATGTTTAGAGGATAATGGAGGATTCAGTGTTTAGAGGATGATGGAGGGTTCAGTGTTTAGAGGATGATGGAGGGTTCAATGTTTGGAGGATGATGGAGGGTTCAGTGTTTGTAGGATGATGGAGGGTTCAATGTTCAGAGGATGATGGAGGGTTCAGTGTTTAGAGGATGATGGAGTGTTCAGTGTTTGGAGGATGATGGAGGGTTCAGTGTTTGGAGGATGATGGAGGGTTCAGTGTTTAGAGGATGATGGAGGGTTCAGTTTTTGGAGGATGATGGAAGGTTCAGTGTTTGGAGGATGATGGAGGGTTCAGTGTTTAGAGGATGATGGAAGGTTCAATGTTTGGAGGATGATGGAGGGTTCAGTGTTTAGAGGATGATGGAGGGTTCAGTGTTTAGAGGATGATGGAGGGTTCAGTTTTTGGAGGATGATGGAGGGTTCAGTGTTTAGAGGATGACGGAGGGTTCAGTTTTTGGAGGATGATGGAAGGTTCAGTGTTTAGAGGATGATGGAGGGTTCAATGTTCAGAGGATGATGGAGGGTTCAGTGTTTGGAGGATGATGGAGTGTTCAATGTTTGGAGGATGATGGAGGGTTCAGTGTTTAGAGGATGATGGAGGGTTCAGTGTTTAGAGGATGATGGAGGGTTCAGTTTTTGGAGGATGATGGAAGGTTCAGTGTTTAGAGGATGATGGACGGTTCAATGTTTAGAGGATGATGGAGGGTTCAGTGTTTGGAGGATGATGGAGGGTTCAGTGTTTGGAGGATGATGGAGTGTTCAATGTTAGGAGGATGATGGAGGGTTCAGTGTTTAGAGGATGAGGGAGGCTTCAGTGTTTAGAGGATGATGGAGGGTTCAGTGTTTCGAGGATGATGGAGGGTTCAGTGTTTAGAGGATGATGGAGGGTTCAGTTTTTGGAGGATGATGGAGGGTTCAGTGTTTAGAGGATGATGGAGGGTTCAGTGTTTGGAGGATGATGGAGGGTTCAGTGTTTCGAGGATGATGGAGGGTTCAGTGTTTAGAGGATGATGGAGGGTTCAGTTTTTGGAGGATGATGGAGGGTTCAGTGTTTAGAGGATGATGGAGGGTTCAGTGTTTGGAGGATGATGGAGTGTTCAATGTTTGGAGGATGATGGAGTGTTCAATGATTGGAGGATGATGGAGGGTTCAGTGTTTAGAGGATGAGGGAGGGTTCAGTGTTTAGAGGATGATGGAGGGTTCAATGTTTAGAGGATGATGGAGGGTTCAATGTTTGGAAGATGATGGAGGGTTCAATGTTTGGAGGATGATGGAGGGTTCAGTGTATAGAGGATGATGGAGGGTTCAGTTTTTGGAGGATGATGGAGGGTTCAGTGTTTAGAGGATGATGGAGGGTTCAGTTTTTGGAGGATGATGGAGGGTTCAGTGTTTAGAGGATGATGGAGGGTTCAGTGTTTAGAGGGTGATGGAGGGTTCAGTGTTTAGAGGATGATGGAGGGTTCAATGTTTGGAGGATGATGGAGGGTTCAATTTTTGGAGCATGATGGAGTGTTCAGTGTTTGGAGGATGATGGAGGGTTCAATGTTTAGAGGATGATGGAGGGTTCAATGTTTGGAGGATGATGGAGGGTTCAATGTTTAGAGGATGATGGAGGGTTCAATGTTTGGAGGATGATGGAGGGTTCAATGTTTGGAGGATGATGGAGGGTTCAATGCTCGGAGAATGATGGAGGGTTCAATGTTTGGAGGATGATGGTGGGTTCAATGTTTGGAGGATGATGGAGGGTTCAATTTTTGGAGGATGATGGAGTATTCAGTGTTTGGAGGATGATGGAGGGTTCAATGTTTAGAGGATGATGGAGGGTTCAATGTTTGGAGGATGATGGAGGGTTCAATGTTTAGAGGATGATGGAGGGTTCAATGTTTGGAAGATGATGGAGGGTTCAATGTTTGGAGGATGATGGAGGGTTCAATGCTCGGAGAATGATGGAGGGTTCAATGTTTGGAGGATGATGGAGGGTTCAATGTTTGGAGGATGATGGAGGGTTCAATTTTTGGAGGATGATGGAGTGTTCTGTGTTTAGAGGATGATGGAGGGTTCAATGTTTAGAGGATGATGGAGGGTTCAATGTTTGGAGGATGATGGATGGTTCAATGTTTAGAGGATGATGGAGGGTTCAATGTTCGGAGGATGATGGAGAGTTCAATGTTTAGAGGATGATGGAGGGTTCAATGTTCGGAGAATGAAGGAGGGTTCAATGTTTGGAGAATGAAGGAGGGTTCAATGTTTGGAGGATGACGGAGGGTTCAGTGTTTGGAGGATGATGGAGGGTTCAGTGTTTGGAGGATGATGGAGGGTTCATTTTTTGGAGGATGATGGAGGGTTCAGTGTTTAGAGGATGATGGAGGGTTCAGTGTTTCGAGGATGATGGAGTGTTCATTGTTTGGAGGATGATGGAGGGTTCATTGTTTGGAGGATGATGGAGGGTTCAGTGTTTGGAGGATGATGGAGGCTTTAATGTTTGGAGGATGATGGAGGTTTCAGTGTTTGGAGGATGATGGAGGGTTCAGTGTTTAGAGGATGATGGAGGGTTCATTGTTTGGAGGATGATGGAGGGTTCATTGTTTGGAGGATGATGGAGGGTTCAATGTTTGGAGGATGATGGAGTGTTCGGTGTTTGGAGGATGATGGAGTGTTCAATGTTTGGAGGATGATGGCGGGTTCAATGTTTCGAGGATGATGGTAGGTTCAGTGTTTGGAGGATGATGGTAGGTTCAGTGTTTGGAGGATGATGGAGGGTTCAGTGTTTGGAGGATGATGGAGGGTTCAGTGTTTAGAGGATGATGGAGGGTTCAGTTTTTGGAGGATGATGGAGGGTTCAGTGTTTGGAGGATGATGGAGTGTTCAATGTTTGGAGGATGATGGAGGGTTCAGTTTTTGGAGGATGATGGAGGGTTCAGTGTTTAGAGGATGATGGAGAGTTCAGTGTTTAGAGGATGATGGAGGGTTCAGTGTTTGGAGGATGATGGAGTGTTCAATGTTTGGAGGATGATGGAGGGTTCAGTTTTTGGAGGATGATGGAGGGTTCAGTTTTTGGAGGATGATGGAGGATTCAATGTTTAGAGGATGATGGAGGGTTCAGTTTTTGGAAGATGATGGCGGGTTCAGTTTTTAGAGGATGATGGAGGATTCAATGTTTAGAGCATGATGGATGGTTCAGTGTTTAGAGGATGATGGAGGATTCAATGTTTAGAGGATGATGGAGCGTTCAGTGTTTAGAGGATGATGGATGGTTCAATGTTCAGAGGATGATGGAGGGTTCAGTGTTTGGAGGATGATGGAGTTTTCAATGTTTGGAGGATGATGGAGGGTTCAGTGTTTCGAGGATGATGGAGGGTTCAGTTTTTGGAGGATGATGGAGGGTTCAGTGTTTAGAGGATGATGGAGGGTTCAGTTTTTGGAGGATGATGGAGGATTCAATGTTTAGAGGATGATGGAGGGTTCAGTTTTTGGAAGATGATGGCGGGTTCAGTTTTTAGAGGATGATGGAGGATTCAATGTTTAGAGCATGATGGATGGTTCAGTGTTTAGAGGATGATGGAGGATTCAATGTTTAGAGGATGATGGAGCGTTCAGTGTTTAGAGGATGATGGATGGTTCAATGTTCAGAGGATGATGGAGGGTTCAGTGTTTGGAGGATGATGGAGTTTTCAATGTTTGGAGGATGATGGAGGGTTCAGTGTTTCGAGGATGATGGAGGGTTCAGTTTTTGGAGGATGATGGAGGGTTCAGTGTTTGGAGGATGATGGAGTGTTCAATGTTTGGAGGATGATGGAGGGTTCAGTTTTTGGAGGATGATGGAGGGTTCAGTGTTTAGAGGATGATGGAGAGTTCAGTGTTTAGAGGATGATGGAGGGTTCAGTGTTTAGAGGATGATGGAGGGTTCAGTTTTTGGAGGATGATGGAGGATTCAATGTTTAGAGGATGATGGAGGGTTCAGTTTTTGGAAGATGATGGCGGGTTCAGTTTTTAGAGGATGATGGAGGATTCAATGTTTAGAGCATGATGGATGGTTCAGTGTTTAGAGGATGATGGAGGATTCAATGTTTAGAGGATGATGGAGCGTTCAGTGTTTAGAGGATGATGGATGGTTCAATGTTCAGAGGATGATGGAGGGTTCAGTGTTTGGAGGATGATGGAGTTTTCAATGTTTGGAGGATGATGGAGGGTTCAGTGTTTCGAGGATGATGGAGGGTTCAGTTTTTGGAGGATGATGGAGGGTTCAGTCTTTAGAGGATGATGGAGGGTTCAGTTTTTGGAGGATGATGGCGGGTTCAGTTTTTAGAGGATGATGGAGGATTCAATGTTTAGAGCATGATGGATGGTTCAGTGTTTAGAGGATGATGGAGGGTTCAATGTTCGGAGAATGAAGGAGGGTTCAATGTTTGGAGAATGAAGGAGGGTTCAATGTTTGGAGAATGATGGAGGGTTCAATGTTTGGAGGATGATGGAGGGTTCAGTGTTTGGAGGATGATGGAGGGTTCAGTGTTTGGAGGATGATGGAGGGTTCAATGTTTGGAGGATGATGGAGGGTTCAGTGTTTAGAGGATGATGGAGGGTTCAGTGTTTGGAGGATGATGGAGGGTTCAGTGTTTGGAGGATGATGGAGGGTTCAGTGTTTAGAGGATGATGGAGGGTTCAGTTTTTGGAGGGTGATGGAGGGTTCAGTGTTTGGAGGATGATGGAGGGTTCAGTGTTTCGAGGATGATGGAGGGTTCAGTTTTTGGAGGATGATGGAGGGTTCAGTGTTTAGAGGATGATGGAGTGTTCATTGTTTGGAGGATGATGGAGGGTTCATTGTTTGGAGGATGATGGAGGGTTCAGTGTTTTGAGGATGATGGAGTGTTCAGTGTTTGGAGGATGATGGAGGCTTTAATGTTTGGAGGATGATGGAGTGTTCAGTGTTTGGAGGATGATGGAGTGTTCAATGTTTGGAGGATGATGGAGTGTTCAATGTTTGGAGGATGATGGAGGGTTCAATGTTCGGAGGATGATGGAGGGTTCAATGTTTGGAGGATGATGGAGGGTTCAATGCTCAGAGGATGATGGAGGGTTCAATGTTTGGAGGATGATGGAGTGTTCAATGTTTGGAGGATGATGGAGGGTTCAATGTTTGGAGGATGATGGAGGGTTCAATGCTCAGAGGATGATAGAGCGTTCAGTGTTTGGAGGATGATGGAGGTTTCAGTGTTTGGAGGATGATGGAGGGTTCAGTGTTTAGAGGATGATGGAGTGTTCATTGTTTAGAGGATGATGGAGGGTTCATTGTTTGGAGGATGATGGAGGGTTCAATGTTTGGAGGATGATGGAGTGTTCAGTGTTTGGAGGATGATGGAGGGTTCAGTGTTTAGAGGATGATGGAGGCTTCAATGTTTGGAGGATGATGGAGTGTTCAATGTTTGGAGGATGATGGAGGGTTCAATGTTCGGAGGATGATGGAGGGTTCAATGTTTAGAAGATGATGGAGGGTTCAGTGTTTGGAGGATGATCGAGGGTTCAGTGTTTGGAGGATGATGGAGGGTTCAGTGTTTAGAGGATGATGGAGGGTTCAGTGTTTAGAGGATGATGGAGGGTTCAGTGTTTCGAGGATGATGGAGGGTTCAGTGTTTCGAGGATGATGGAGGGTTCAGTGTTTGGAGGATGATGGAGGGTTCAGTGTTTAGAGGATGATGGAGGGTTCAGTGTTTTGTGGATGATGGAGGGTTCAGTGTTTAGAGGATGATGGAGGGTTCAGTGTTTAGAGGATGATGGAGGGTTCAGTTTTTGGAGGATGATGGAGGGTTCAGTTTTTGGAGGATAATGGAGGGTTCAGTTTTTGGAGGATGATGGAGGGTTTAGTGTTTAGAGGATGATGGAGGGTTCAGTTTTTGGAGGATGATGGAGTGTTCAATGTTTGGAGGATGATGGAGGGTTCAGTGTTTGGAGGATGATGGAGGGTTCAGTGTTTGGAGGATGATGGAGTGTTCAATGTTTGGAGGATGATGGAGGGTTCAGTGTTTAGAGGATGATGGAGGATTCAATGTTTAGAGGATGATGGAGGGTTCAGTGTTTAGAGGATGATGGAGGGTTCAGTGTTTAGAGGATGATGGAGGGTTCAGTTTTTGGAGGATGATGGAGGATTCAATGTTTAGAGGATGATGGAGGGTTCAGTTTTTGGAGGATGATGGCGGGTTCAGTTTTTAGAGGATGATGGAGGATTCAATGTTTAGAGCATGATGGATGGTTCAGTGTTTAGAGGATGATGGAGGATTCAATGTTTAGAGGATGATGGAGCGTTCAGTGTTTAGAGGATGATGGATGGTTCAATGTTCAGAGGATGATGGAGGGTTCAGTGTTTGGAGGATGATGGAGTTTTCAATGTTTGGAGGATGATGGAGGGTTCAGTGTTTCGAGGATGATGGAGGGTTCAGTTTTTGGAGGATGATGGAGGGTTCAGTCTTTAGAGGATGATGGAGTGTTCAGTGTTTAGAGGATGATGGAGGGTTCAGTTTTTGGAGGATGATGGAGGGTTCAGTGTTTAGAGGATGATGGAGGGTTCAGTTTTTGGAGGATGATGGCGGGTTCAGTTTTTAGAGGATGATGGAGGATTCAATGTTTAGAGCATGATGGATGGTTCAGTGTTTAGAGGATGATGGAGGGTTCAATGTTCGGAGAATGAAGGAGGGTTCAATGTTTGGAGAATGAAGGAGGGTTCAATGTTTGGAGAATGATGGAGGGTTCAATGTTTGGAGGATGATGGAGGGTTCAGTGTTTAGAGGATGATGGAGGGTTCAGTGTTTGGAGGATGATGGAGGGTTCAGTGTTTAGAGGATGATGGAGGGTTCAGTTTTTGGAGGATGATGGAGGGTTCAGTGTTTGGAGGATGATGGAGGGTTCAGTGTTTGGAGGATGATGGAGGGTTCAGTGTTTAGAGGATGATGGAGGGTTCAGTTTTTGGAGGATGATGGAGGGTTCAGTGTTTAGAGGATGATGGAGGGTTCAGTGTTTCGAGGATGATGGAGGATTCAGTTTTTGGAGGATGATGGAGGGTTCAGTGTTTAGAGGATGATGGAGTGTTCATTGTTTGGAGGATGATGGAGGGTTCATTGTTTGGAGGATGATGGAGGGTTCAGTGTTTTGAGGATGATGGAGTGTTCAGTGTTTGGAGGATGATGGAGGCTTTAATGTTTGGAGGATGATGGAGTGTTCAGTGTTTGGAGGATGATGGAGTGTTCAATGTTTGGAGGATGATGGAGTGTTCAATGTTTGGAGGATGATAGAGGGTTCAATGTTCGGAGGATGATGTAGTGTTCAATGTTTAGAGGATGATGGAGTGTTCAATGTTTGGAGGATGATGGAGGGTTCAATGTTCAGAGGATGATAGAGGGTTCAGTGTTTGGAGGATGATGGAGGTTTCAGTGTTTGGAGGATGATGGAGGGTTCAGTGTTTAGAGGATGATGGAGGGTTCATTGTTTGGAGGATGATGGAGTGTTCAGTGTTTGGAGGATGATGGAGTGTTCAATGTTTGGAGGATGATGGAGGGTTCAATGTTCGGAGGATGATGTAGGGTTCAATGTTTAGAGGATGATGGAGTGTTCAATGTTTGGAGGATGATGGAGGGTTCAATGTTCAGAGGATGATGGAGTGTTCAGTGTTTGGAGGATGATGGAGGTTTCAGTGTTTGGAGGATGATGGAGGGTTCAGTGTTTAGAGGATGATGGAGTGTTCAGTGTTTGGAGGATGATGGAGGGTTCATTGTTTGGAGGATGATGGAGGGTTCAATGTTTGGAGGATGATGGAGTGTTCAATGTTTGGAGGATGATGGAGGGTTCAATGTTCGGAGGATGATGTAGGGTTCAATGTTTAGAGGATGATGGAGTGTTCAATGTTTGGAGGATGATGGAGGGTTCAATGTTCAGAGGATGATAGAGGGTTCAGTGTTTGGAGGATGATGGAGGTTTCAGTGTTTGGAGGATGATGGAGGGTTCAGTGTTTAGAGGATGATGGAGTGTTCAGTGTTTGGAGGATGATGGAGGGTTCATTGTTTGGAGGATGATGGAGGGTTCAATGTTTGGAGGATGATGGAGTGTTCAATGTTTGGAGGATGATGGCGGGTTCAATGTTTCGAGGATGATGGTAGGTTCAGTGTTTGGAGGATGATGGAGGGTTCAGTGTTTAGAGGATGATGGAGGCTTCAATGTTTGGAGGATGATGGAGTGTTCAGTGTTTGGAGGATGATGGAGTGTTCAATGTTTGGAGGATGATGGAGTGTTCAATGTTTGGAGGATGATGGAGGGTTCAATGTTCGGAGGATGATGGAGGGTTCAATGTTTAGAGGATGATGGAGGGTTCAGTGTTTGGAGGATGATCGAGAGTTCAGTGTTTAGAGGATGATGGAGGGTTCAGTGTTTAGAGGATGATGGAGGGTTCAGTGTTTAGAGGATGATGGAGGGTTCAGTGTTTCGAGGATGATGGAGGGTTCAGTGTTTCGAGGATGATGGAGGGTTCAGTTTTTGGAGGATGATGGAGGGTTCAGTGTTTAGAGGATGATGGAGGGTTCAGTTTTTGGAGGATGATGGAGGGTTCAGTGTTTGGAGGATGATAGATGGTTCAGTGTTTAGAGGATGATGGAGAGTTCAGTGTTTCGAGGATGATGGAGGGTTCAGTGTTTGGAGGATGATGGAGGGTTCAGTGTTTAGAGGATGATGGAGGGTTCAGTTTTTGGAGGATGATGGAGGGTTCAGTGTTTGGAGGATGATAGATGGTTCAGTTTTTGGAGGATGATGGAGGGTTCAGTGTTTAGAGGATGATGGAGGGTTCAGTTTTTGGAGGATGATGGAGGGTTCAGTGTTTGGAGGATGATAGATGGTTCAGTGTTTAGAGGATGATGGAGGGTTCAGTGTTTAGAGGATGATGGAGGGTTCAGTGTTTCGAGGATGATGGAGGGTTCAGTGTTTGGAGGATGATGGAGTGTTCAATGTTTCAAGGATGATGGAGGGTTCAGTGTTTAGAGGATGATGGAGAGTTCAGTGTTTAGAGGATGATGGAGGGTTCAGTGTTTCGAGGATGATGGAGGGTTCAGTTTCTGGAGGATGATGGAGGATTCAATGTTAAGAGGATGATGGAGGGTTCAGTTTTTGGAGGATGATGGCGGGTTCAGTTTTTAGAGGATGATGGAGGATTCAATGTTTAGAGCATGATGGATGGTTCAGTGTTTAGAGGATGATGGTGGATTCAATGTTTAGAGGATGATGGAGCGTTCAGTGTTTAGAGGATGATGGATGGTTCAATGTTCAGAGGATGATGGAGGGTTCAGTGTTTGGAGGATGATGGAGTTTTCAATGTTTGGAGGATGATGGAGGGTTCAGTGTTTAGAGGATGATGGAGGGTTCAGTTTTTGGAGGATGATGGAGGGTTCAGTGTTTAGAGGATGATGGAGGGTTCAGTGTTTAGAGGATGATGGAGGGTTCAGTTTTTGGAGGATGATGGCGGGTTCAGTGTTTAGAGGATGATGGAGGGTTCTTTTTTTGGAGGATGATGGAGGGTTTAGTGTTTAGAGGATGATGGAGGGTTCAGTGTTTGGAGGATGATGGAGTGTTCAATGTTTGGAGGATGATAGAGGGTTCTTTTTTTGGAGGATGATGGAGGGTTTAGTGTTTAGAGGATGATGGAGGGTTTAGTGTTTAGAGGATGATGGAGGGTTCAGTGTTTAGAGGATGATGGAGAGTTCAGTGTTTAGAGGATGATGGATGGTTCAGTGTTTGGAGGATGATGGAGTTTTCAATGTTTGGAGGATGATGGAGGGTTCAGTGTTTAGAGGATGATGGAGGGTTCAGTGTTTAGAGGATGATGGAGGGTTCAGTGTTTAGAGGATGATGGAGGGTTCAGTTTTTGGAGGATGATGGCGGGTTCAGTGTTTAGAGGATGATGGAGGGTTCAGTTTTTGGAGGATGATGGAGGGTTCAGTGTTTGGAGGATGATGGAGTGTTCAATGTTTGGAGGATGATAGAGGGTTCAGTGTTTGGAGGATGATGGAGAGTTCAGTGTTTAGAGGATGATGGAGGGTTCAGTTTTTGGAGGATGATGGCGGGTTCAGTTTTTAGAGGATGATGGAGGATTCAATGTTTAGAGGATGATGGAGGGTTCAGTGTTTGGAGGATGATGGAGTGTTCAATGTTTGGAGGATGATAGAGGGTTCAGTGTTTAGAGGATGATGGAGAGTTCAGTGTTTCGAGGATGATGGAGGGTTCAGTGTTTAGAGGATGATAGAGGGTTCAGTGTTTAGAGGATGATGGAGAGTTCAGTGTTTAGAGGATGATGGAGGATTCAGTGTTTAGAGAATGATGGAGGGTTCAGTTTTTGGAGGATGATGGAGGTTTCAGTGTTTAGAGAATGATGGAGGGTTCAATGTTTGGAGGATGATGGAGGGTTCAATGTTCGGAGGATGATGGAGGGTTCAATGTTTGGAGGATGATGGAGGGTTCAGTGTTCGGAGGATGATGGAGGGTTCAATGTTTGTAGGATGATGGAGGGTTCAGTGTTTGGAGGATGATGGAGGGTTCAATGTTGGGAGGATGATGGAGTGTTCAATGTTTGGAGGATGATGGAGGGTTCAATGTTTGGAGGATGATGGAGTGTTCAGTGTTTGGAGGATGATAGAGGGTTCAGTGTTTGGAGGATGATGGAGGATTCAATGTTTGGAGGATGATGGAGGGTTCAATGTTCAGAGGAAGATGGAGGGTTAAGTGTTTAGAAGATGATGAAGGGATTCAGTGTTTGTCAGATGATGGAGGGTTCAATGTTCGGAAGACGGTTGCAGGGATGAGTGCTGCAGGAAAGGTCATTTTTGTCAGCGCTTAGTTGCTGGCAGCCCTTTAAACATGGCACCAGCACTTCCTTCTGTATCAAATGATGACACGGCCACCATCTCAATGCCCACCTCCAGCCGCTGAGTTATCGGCCACCCCACATGCCAGGCATTAATTGACCAGCCAGTGCGAGATTGCTGCAGGAATGGGAGGCCGAGCAGGAGGGTCTTCACCAATGTTTTCTAGTTCCTACTTCCCTTTCCCTTAATTATCACTTTTAGTGCAGCTATTATTGCACTAAAACAATCAAATTCCTATGTTCAAGGTATGATTTTGCATGCAAACTGCTGATATTGCACAGTAGCGTGATACCTAGTAACATTTACCTCCGTACTAAGGAAGTAGTAGCTGAGGCACTGAGGGAGCCCTTATGATGGTGTCATGCTTTAGCAATAGAGCTGCAGTGTGTGACTTTCACTTGGTTAAATGAGTTTAAGGGTCAGCACATGTGAGCATTAGGTCTGTCTGATTGTAACAGCTGAGCCAAAACCTTCTTGCCCTTACATGACTGACTCATTTGAATATTGTACATGTTACATGAATGTAATCATAATATTGTACACTGAAAGTTGATTTTTTTTTCAAATCACTGTCAAGCCAGCACAGACATCTCATTTTTTCAATAATTACTAAGTTGAGGTACGATGCTATTATTACAGAAATCTGTAGGACAAATACAATTTAACAGGGAATTCCAATGCATGCATTCTATTTAAAAGGAGACTATAATTATCCTTTCAAATTCAGCTGTGATATACTGGGCAGTTACATGACAACATAAATGCCTCCTCTTCTCCAAATGCCATTCGGCTTGCAGTGAAAGGAAGGACTTTTTAGCTGGACAATAATTCTCAGCCCTCAAAAATTAAACCTCTTCTCTTAAAAGTATTTTGTCTTTAAAAAATTGCTTTTACAAAAGTAATTTTGAATGCCTATCAACTAATGTTTCTCCGTTTTGTTCAATGCAAAATCAGGCTGTGGCAGAAGCCCTGGTTGCAGCCTCTCTTAAGGGGCAGAATTCCTTTTAATGAAAGTGGAGAGAATTTTTTTTCCCTCCATGATGAATCACTCAGTGGCAATATTGCACTCTCAGAGGTGGCATGTGTATTCCTGCAATTACATTGACCAGTTATTAATTTTGTAGAAAAACAAATATTCACTCCTTTTTAACAAATGAGGAGTTTCACCCTCTTATTGACATCAGGTAAATTTTCATCTTTTGCTCTCCTGGCATGGAACTTCATGCGTCTGCAGTGTAGACCATCATTTTGGCCAATCAGATGTCAGTTAATTGGGATACGATTCATGGTGGGGTGATGGTGGTGGGGGGCTTATGAGCTCAGGCGGTGGAGCAATCAAGCACCCGCCTGAAGCAACGTACCCTCTAACTTTTTTTTCTGTACAGGCCCTTTAAATTATTTTTGTGCAGCCGCACAGAAGCAGTAACTTGAAGGGGCCAACTTGTGCATGGCCTGCGTGGGAACTTTCAGATTGTAACCTGAAGTCCCTGATGAGAGACTCCATCCATTTTGAGGGCTGAGTCCCATTTGTTTAATGCTGGTGAGCTTCAAGTGCAGAACCAGCACTCATAGCCAGTTTGCCAGTCAGCAAGGTAAAAATCCCTGCAGCTCCTCCTTGGAGCTGAAGCAGAAGTCTGCTGTTAAAGGGATGTGCAATGCATTTGGGGAAGGGATGATGGGACAGCAGTGGGCTAGAGGAATTCTGTGGCGTCAGGTGCAGTATAAATGCTCCTTCTGGCTCCACAAAAAGCTTTTTTTTAGGAAAAAACTTTAATTATCTGATTCATGAACAGCCTGCAGTGGCCCTTTAAGGACCACTGGTTGGACTGCTCAACAAATATTACCAATGAGCGGAGTGTGTGTAGTGCACACCTTACCAATTGGCAGCTTAAAAATTGCTTTTGGCACAGGACCCCAATTTGCATTTAACTAACAGACTCCGACCTTAGCTGCACCAGTGAAGGCCCTCAGGAAAATGACAGCAGGCAGATCAGAAATGAGAACAGAGTAGTAAAAGGCATATGTAGTTCATTACCATTTAGGTGCCTTATTCATATATTCTAGAACTGAATATTGCGTATTGTGAAGTTATGCTTGAAATTTACTGCTTGTTGTTTGACTTCACAAAAGGTTCCAGTAACTTCTGAAAGCACCAGTTTTATATGTGCCTCATTTACAAAATAGCACCTTGAAACAAAAACTGGTATTTTAGCTGAAATAAAGTAAGAGATAGCAGTAAAAATCAAATTTCTAAATAGAAATCAAATTGCAAAATACAGTGGTGCAGTGGTTAGCATCGCAGCCTCACAGCTCCAGTGACCCGGGTTCGATTCTGGGTACTGTCTGTGTGGAGTTTGCAAGTTCTCCCTGTGACCTTGTGGGTTTTCCCCGGGTGCTTCGGTTTCCTCCCACAGCCAAAGACTTGCAGGTGATAGGTAAATTGGCCATTGTAAATTGCCCCTAGTGTAGGTAGGTGATAGGGAATATGGGATTACTGTAGGGTTAGTATAAGTGGGTGGTTGTTGGTCGGCACAGACTTGGTGGGCCGAAGGGCCTGTTTCAGTGCTGTGTCTCTAAATAAAAAAAATAAAATAAAGACAAAAGCAAAATACTGCAGATGCTGGAAATCTGAAATAAAAACAGAAATTTCTGGAAATACTCAGCAGGTCTGGCGGCATCTGTGGAGAGAGAAACAGAATAAATATTTCAGGTCGTTGACCTTTCAAAAGAACTGTGAAAAGTACTTTCATCAGAACTGGGAAAACTGTTACCAAGTCGATATTCCAAATGAGCTCTTTATGAAAGGATTAACTAAAAAATGAATATTGGATGGTATGAAAGTTCCAGAGCTGTAAAACTTATAGTTTTTGTATTTTTACAGAGTATGAGCAGCCGTTTCTTCCCATACAATGTCATCCAGACAGATGCTGTACTTAGTTTAGATGAAGACACTGTGCTGTCAAGCAATGAGGTGAGTCACTAGTCCTGCAAAATAATGGCTTTGAGAAATCTGAGTTGGGAATTTCCATTTGATCTTTTAATGGGTGGAGCCTTTGACTGCCTTTACAAGACAATTTATGCAAATAATAGCTGGACTCCCTATGCTGGGAGTATCCTGGCTAGCCTTTTAACCTCTACCTTCCATAAAATCCAAAACTCTGTTCCCTGTATCCTAATGCGCACCAAGTCCTGCTCACCCTTCACTCCTAATTTACGATTCTCATCCTCATGTTCAAATGCCTTCATGGCTTCACCCCCTCCCTACCTCTCCTTCAACCTCCAACCCTCCAAGCACTCTGCGTACTTACAACTTAGGCCTCTTGTGCATCTCCATCTCCCTTTGCCCTACCATTGGTGACTGTGCTTTCAGCCATCTAAGCCCTCAGTTCTGGAATCCCTTGCTTAAAACTCTTGCCTCTCCACCTCTCTCTCCTCCTTTTAGATCTTCCTTAAAATCTACTTCTTTGACCAAACCTTTATAATCCCCCTCTTTGGCTCATTCTCAATATTTTGTTTAAATATGCTTCAGTGAAGCACCTTGGGATATTTTCCTATGTTAAAGGCACAATATAAATGCAAGTTGTTGTTGTTGTTGAGTGGCCCACTTTGTTTGACTTCATATGTTGATAGCTCGTTGCTGTCATGAGTATACTAGTCTAAGGGGAGACTCACACCAGCATGCATGTAGAGCACTGGGCTGAATTTTAGTAGCGCGCTGCAAATCGCGGCGATGTGCTTTGAAGTTGGCGGGCCGCCCGCGCGGAGCGGCCACTGCTGATCTCCCGCGATATTTCATGCAGGTGTTCATTTAAATGGAGGCGGTGGAGCGGCCGCCCCCGATGACATAAAGGGGATGGCAACTCCATCCCCAGCAACAGCATCCAGCGCCATCGCGCAGGTGCTGGCGCCATTTTTAAAGGGCTTCAAGCCCTTACCAGCAGTTTAAATTTTTAAAGAACACATCACCTTTACTTTTAATAAAAACTGTTAATTGAACATCAAGCCCCTCTTCCACCGCCCCCCCCATGATCAAACAATATATTTATCTCCCTCTCCCACCCCGAAAAAACCATTTTTGCCAGCACCAACCTTTCACCCCAAACTTCATAATTTTTGTCCTTCAGTCCCTTCCCATCTTCCCCTCAGTAAATGGAAACAGTTTCCCTGGCTCCCCCCCACCCCTCCTCCCCACTCTGATAATTTCACTCCTCCCCCCTCTCCACCAGTCTCATGCCTTGGAACTCCAAACGAAGTTTCGAAGGCATGAGAGTTCCGGCCAGCAGCCAGAGTTTTGGTGTGGGACGGCCGCCAGGACAAGGTAAGTTAATTTGCATTCATTATTCATTAACCTTTATTAACATATTGAAATGAAGGCTCTGCTGCCGAGCGGCGGGCAGGGGTGGGGGGCCACACCGAGGCCTCTCTGCCACCAGGAAAATGCAGTGGGGCCTTCCCAGGGTTGAGGGTCATGCCAGGCCTCTCCTGGAAGAATTTTCTGGACCCCCCTGCCACAACCCCCAATATTGGAGGGCTAGTAAAATTCAGCCCACTGTTTCTGCCAGCACAACATCAATCATTGGCCAGATATCGCTTTCTATTAGCCTGGTGTTCAGCCTACAGTGGATCTTTGAAAACATTTGGACTGACAAGCAGCAGGTAACATTTACACCATATACATGCCAAGCAATGATCATTTACAGTAAGGAAAAGCCTAACCAGCTTCCCCAACCTTCAATAGCACCACTGTCATTGAGTTTCCATATCATGCATAGTAAATTGAAGGTTCAGCAGGATTATCCCTTCCTGATTAAGGAGAGCAAAAAAGCTCACAGCATTCTGGCGATAGTAATTAAGCACCAGGACCTGAAAATATACCCTATAGAGTCTGCACCATGACAAAACATTGTCACATTGAGCTGCACAGTGACGCTGCAGCTGTTTCAATACAGATTGTTCAATATAATCAGCCTGTCTGAAACATCTGCAATATGGTATTACCATTCCTATCATGCTATTATGCAGCATAAATAAAACAAAACAAATATCAACTTTAATATTTACTAATACAAAATCCCTGTTTCAAAAAGATTACTATTGTGCTTACATTATAGATAAATATAGAAATGTAACTGGGAGGATCTGAGCGGTACAAAACATTGTCCTTATGCATCAGTTCATATCCGCCCAGTCTGATGAGATGAAAATCTGCTGCCTCTGCCGCCTGCAAAGGTCCATGATGAAATAAGTGTGAATTCAGTTCCTTGAGGCAGACCTGACTACAGGAGAAAAAAGCTGCTCAAAATTTGGCACTAATTGGCACTAAATTAGTGTTCTCACTCAGTGGCACCAGACAAACAGAAGAATATGTCAAGGAGAAAAGGCCATTCAGCCTAGTGAAGCTTTCAAAAAATAATAATTTGATAACAAAATCCTTGTTTATTTTCATTATTATTAAAAGCAGGAATGGGAAATGCACTGAGCAGTAAGCTTCCTGACCCTGAAATCAGCTGATGACTAATTCCTGCATCCTGTTGGCCATCATGGCTAAGGAAATCTTGAATCTTGAAAAGCACAGATTTGAAAGTTTCTTTGGGGTTACCAAATTAGTTTCAATAAAAAGAGAAATGTATTGGTACCCAATATTTTATTCACAGTAAATACAAATTCATAAGAATTAGCTTCCCAAACCCATAACCCCACCCATAATTTCACTTTTCTGTGTGTCTTTCAAGATCACAGATTGAGAAGCTATCTCCTGAGATAAATTGAAGGAAATGGGAACTAAATATATTGTTTTTATTTAAGTAACTATGAAAGCAAATGATGTGTAATCCATCATCAGTAATACATTGACATTATTAATTAAGATATTTCTAAGTAGGGTAATTTTTAAAATATTTATTCATTCATGGGATGTGGGCATTGCTGGAAGGACATTTATGTATTGCCCTTGGAGATGATGGTGTTCCCTTGCTACACTTGCCTCTCTGGGTCGTGGGCTTGGGAAGCGCTAACAAATAAGCCTTGGCAAGTTGCTGCAGTGCATCTTGTAGATGGTACACATTGCAGCCACAGTGTCATCTGCCATTTGTTCTTCACACAAGATTTGGTGAAATGACGTGTTATCTAAGGTCTGAAGAATAAATATATTGGCCAGGATTTTGCTGTCAAAATGACGATGAATTTAATGACGCTCAGTTTTATTAATGTTTAAATCATCCAGCAACTTGTGGAGAAGAAGAAATAGCCTGTGAATTGCAAGGCACCATGAGTTGCTGGATAATTTTCACCACTCTACCTTTAACCTTGCAAAAATGGCAGCTTACCTTCAACCTTCCCGTGAGTTTCAAGACATTGCAGAGACGTTATGTCAATGGACTAGTAATCCAGATGTCTGGGCTAATGACCTGG
Source organism: Heterodontus francisci (assembly GCF_036365525.1). Classification (NCBI taxonomy): domain Eukaryota; kingdom Metazoa; phylum Chordata; class Chondrichthyes; order Heterodontiformes; family Heterodontidae; genus Heterodontus; species Heterodontus francisci. Next base: position 85,878,970 of record NC_090373.1, read on the forward strand.
AGACAGGAGTTCAGATCTGTTATGGCAGCTTTGGAATTTAAATTTAGTTAAAAATTAAATCAGGAATAAAAAGTTAGCATCAGTAATGGTGAACATGTAACTACCAGATTGTCATATGGTTCACTAATATCCTTTAGAGAAGCAAATCTGCTGTCCTTAACTGGTCTGGCCTACATGTGACTTTAGACCCACAACAACATGGTTGATTCTTAACTTCCCTTTAAAATGGCATAGCAAACCACTCAGCAAACGGCAGTTAGGGATGGGCAGTAAAGGCTGACCTTACCAGCGATGTCCACATCCTGTGAATGAATAAAGAAAAGATATTGTTGCATTTGTGCATTAATTGCCATTTAAACTCACTGTAGAACATTGGGGCTATTACTTGACTGTGTAAGGACCCATTTAATGAAAAGATTTATATTCCTGCAATGCAACTCAACCTTTCTGTCTCAGAAAGGCAACAATTAAAACTGTGGAGTCTTATTTCTGCACGTAGTAAATTGTTTAATTCTTTATTTTTATTTTTTTCTCCTTTTATCTTTCTATGGTTGTTTTCATTCTCTTAATTCAGTCTTTCTTTCCCTCTCTTTATTTCTCTTTCTGTACCTGATTTGACTCTAATTCACCCTATTTCCGTTTCTGTTGTTCTTCTGTTTGTTTCTCAATCCTTAAATCTCATTCGTCACTGTTGGTCCTGTCGTTCACTAAGGTCCCAGATGCCCCATTAACCTTCCCCATGCTGTTATCAGTTCATTGTTCCAGCACCTACCAGGACTAAAATATTTTGAGCTCAAGGGTGAGAGATGAAGTCTAGCTTCACCACTCCATCAAAGTCTGGGCCAATATATTATGCATTGCTATAGGCATGCTTAAATAATTGAGGGATGTATTATTTATAGCTGTATTAAATTATTAACAAGCATTTTATTTCACCAGTGAAAGACATGAAACAAGTAATAGAATAAATTGATGTTTATGTTTCACGGTTTATCTGGTTTGTAAAAATGATGCATCCTGGTTAATACTTAATTAAGTGACATTATCCCTAGATAGTCACAGCCATTTACAATTGTTTGGCACTTTAAATCAAGTTGTACCTATATTGAGTATTTTTTATTTTCACCAAGAAGGTAGACAACAATGTATTTTTTAGAAAAAGCACTTTATTGAACCATGAGAACGAATCCCCATAGAATGTGTGATTACCATACACATTTTTATAATTTGTCCTTGATGGAAGTTAGTTAAATGAGTCTTAAGACAGTAAAGAGTAGAAAACCAAGAAAGGAAAACCTTTTTTAGGTTTAATACATACCGTACGTTACAATCTCACTTTAGTTCTTACAATTGTTATAGTTTGTTGAAATGTTTTGGATGGTTGTTTAATGAGAAACCTATGTGGAAGATTAGGCCCACAGTTTAGTTTCAGAACATCCCAGTTGAGCGGTGGGGAGAGGGGGTCAGTTATGGAGGCTCCCGCTATCAAGAGGGAACTTGCCAGTGCAGTGTTGCATGGGGGATGCTGCACTAGTATCAACAGAACTAGAGCACCTGTTATATAGTGATGGGGGAAGGAGATAGCTGGATTGCATCATTCTGCCTGTGGTACTGAATTACTTTGTTCTGCCTTATTCCATAACGCACTGGCAATGGGGGAAATGCAAGAAACATGTACCCCTTTTCCCCCAGTAAACAACACATCAAAAAGTGTTTCTGATAAACCAGTGTACATGGTGCCCTGTCCTAATATATCCCCCAGTGCACCAAAAGTTCTGAGGAAACTTGAGGCATTGTAACAAATTAACATTGACTGCTGGCATAACATTCCTTTTCATACCTAGTTATTGCAGCCATTTTATCTCGAACAAATCTGTTTATACTGTTTATGCTGAACTTTCCCCAAAACATATGCAGCTGACTGCAATGGGTCTCTGCAGCCATTCAGATTCCTTAAAAGACTTTTTTTAAACTGTAATTTGAAGCATTTATAACTTTATGGCCCACGACAAAATTTGGTCTTCAGTTTTGATTGCTTGCATATCTTTTGATAATGTTATTCAGTTATCAAGTTGTGGAGTTTGGTTTGTTTTTATTATAATGAAATGTACAACATTGTGTCTTTTTTGGCAGTTGTTTTAATGTTAGTCCAGTAAGTCAATTTCTATGCTATGTGGAAATATGTATCTAAGCCAACTATACAGACATATGCCAAATACTTCTTAGTGAAATATCGACATTCATTTGTCACTGTGGTTGTTTGTCATTGCAAAGGTCCTGATTCTTCTAAAGCTGAAGCACTAATGAAAGTTTTCAAATGTTACTTTGTTGCTACTTTTTCACCAGACTCAAGTGTGTCAATTTAAAAAGATTTTTTCTTAAAGTATATTGAGTACTCAGTTTTGGAGGATTAAAATGATCCAAGTTCATGACAGTTTGGCAACTCAAATGTTGATGATAGAGTCAAGAAACAACTAAATAAAAATTGTTCTCAGAGATATTATGAAATAGATTTTACTTTTATAAAATGGCATATTTGTAAATGGGCTGCAATTTTGTGAGAATGGCAATGATGGGCTTGAGATGGCCCATGATGCGGAAGCAAGTGTGCCTGATGTGCGGATGGTGCGCTGCACTCAATTTTGCAACAGGAGGTCTTCCCCCGAATTTGAATAGGCTGCTAGTGCATAAAAAACTTCCCTGGATGGTTTTGTTGTGCCACACTTTGCTACCGAGTGTAAAATCCATCGAAGCAGCAAATCTTAAGTTAGTGACAATGGAATGGTATTGTGTTGACTAGCATATTTCTAAGAAATTGCAGAACTATTGGAGAGTTGAAGGTTAGAAAGGCATTAACACCACTACTTGATTTTGCTTCACCAGGGAGTTAGAAAAAGGCACTTGGGGATACACACCCAAGAATTCATATCAAGAATCTGGGAACCTGATCTCCAGATTTTCCAACCAGTAATCCAAAAATTCACCCTTTAGCATTCTTTAGAATGGGGGACTGACAGGTTGGGAGTTGGTGTCCATGGTAGTTTAATTGTCTTGATAGGTTGAATGGTGTTTTCTTGCTCTGGACTACCTTATGTTTTTTCTCTTCTGAATCCAGTTATATGGAGTTAACCAGAATCCAATCAAACATATGGGGCTGGATTTTAAAGGGTCTCCGATGCCGGGAATGGTGGCAGGGGGCAATGGAGATTGGTACGGATGAGGCCCACCACCGACCCCAATGCTGGCAGGGCGCGTCCTGATCTCGGCAGCGGCAGCGAGGCCTCGTGGCAGCCCCCCCCCCCCCCCCCCCCGCCACTTGGCAACAGGACCCGCATTACAATATGTAGATGGGCACTTACCTTTCATTACTGTGCAGGCCGCAGCGATTCTGCCAGCAGGTTCAGATCTTCATTCCAGCTGTCGGCAATGCCACGCCTTCAAATCCCCGTACGGGTAAATGAGGCGCGACACCTGTGGGGAGGGGGGAGAAGGTGATTTTCTCAATGCGAGAAGGGGAGTGAAGTCAAACTCTTTGGATAGGTCAAGGGGGTGATGGGAAGGAGTAAAGGACAAAGGTTGCAAACGTTGTTGGGAGAAGGTCAAATATTCACGGTAGGTATTCCGTGGGGGGAAAAGGCAGGAATGATGTGTAATGTCATTGGGGGGCTTGGGTAGAGGGCATGGAAATTTTTTTCTTAATTTCAATAAACTTTACATTCACGGTGTCTTCAAAAATGTAACTGATCATTTAGGGCTGTAAGCCCTTTAGAAATTGCGCAGCGCATTGGCGCCGGACGCCGTTGCTGGGGATGGCTCGTCTGCCCCCTCCATGTCATCGGTGGGGGGGGTGGGGGGGGGGGCGGCCGCCCCGGCCATGCTGATGAGCCGCCGTGTTTGAGAGAGAGCGTCATATACAGCACAGAAGGAGGCCATTTGGTCCATTGAGTCCATGCCGGCTCTACACTGAGCTATACAGTCTGTCCCACTCCCCGGCTCGATCCCTTTAGTCCTGCAAGTCTATTTCTCTCAGGTGGCTATCCAACTTCCTCTTGAAGTCATTGATTGTTTCCGCTTCCCCAACCTTGTGATCATTACCACCCGCTGCATAATCACATTCCCCCTGCATCTTTTGTCCAAAACTTTCAATCTGTGTCCCCTAGTCCTTGTACCATGAGTTCATGGGAACAGTTTTTCCTTGTCTAATTTATCTAAGTTTGGAATTGTGGTGGCTCTGCGATGTGGACACCGTGTACAGGCCGCCATGTTTTTCACCCACCGCCTAGTTCAACGGTAGTCTTTCAAAATGCAGCCCATGGTTTGGAGATAGAAAGCTGCCTGGGGGAGAAGTCTAAGGCATTATTTTGAGCATTTCAACAATATTGGAATTATTAACTTTCTTAATACCCATAAGATGCCTAAATACTTTTTCCAGGAGAATGTGTTCCATATTAAAATAGGTAAAAGTATACAGAATTCTTTGTGAAAGGTGTGATTTGATATCAACACTTTGAGCAGGCAGTCATAATTTTTAATTGAGTTTTATTTATTGTTCAATCAAGGTGAATCTTAGGTGTGTAGGCAACTAACAACTCTTCGGGCTAAATTTTACCAGCCCTCCGATGTCAGTGGTCATGGCGGGGGTGCCTGGAAGATTCTTCTTGGAGAGGATCGCCACAACCCCCGCGCCGGAAGGCTCTGCCGCATTTTACCGGCAGCAGCGAAGCCACAATGCAGCTCCCCGCCACTCGGCGTTGGAGCCTTCATCTGAATATGCGAATCATATTAAAAGTCATGAATAAACACTTACCTGGAAGCGACGGTCATCCCACGCCGGTATTCCGGCCACTGTCCGGAATTCCCGCTCCTTCGGAACTCCGTATGGAGGTCCAAGGCACAACACTGGTAGGGAGCGGGGAGGACTTAAATTTGCAGGGTGGGAGGGCAATCACTTTGCTAGGAGTGTACTACAGGCCTCCAAACAGTCAGGGAGAGATAGAGGGGCAGATATGTAGGCAAATCTCAGAGAGGTGTAAAAATAATAAGATAATGATAGTAGGGGATTTCAACTTCCCCAATATTAACTTGGATAGTCTTAGTGCAAAAGGCTTAAAGGGGGTGGAATTCTTAAAGTGCATCCAGGAGAGCTTTTTGAGCCAGGACACAGAAAATCCTACAAGAGAAAGGGCGGTACTGGACCTAATCTTAGGGAATGAAGCCGAACAAGTGGTACAAGTGTCAGTGGGGGAGCATTTTGGGGATAGTGACCAAAGCTATGTAAGATTTAAGGTAGTTATGGAAAAGGACAAAGATGGACCGAAAATAAAGGTACTGAATTGGGGGAAGGCCAATTTCAATATGATAAAAGAGGATCTGGCCAAAGTGGACTGGGAGCAACTACTTGTAGGAAAGATTACATCAGACCAGTGGGAGCCATTCAAAAAGGAAATAGTGAGAGTTCAGGGCCAACATGTTCCCGTAAATGTGAAGGGTAGGATCAACAAGTCCAGGGAACCCTGGATATGAAGGGATATAGCGGATTGGATAAGAAAAAAAAGGAGGCTTATGGCAGATTCAGAGGGCTGAAAACAGCGGAGGCCCTAGAGTAGTATAGAAAGTGTAGGGGGGGGGTACTTGAAAAAGTAATTAAGAAAGCGAAGAGGGGGCATGAAAAACATTGGCGGACAAGATAAAGGAAAATCCCAAGGTGTTTTATAAGTATATTAAGGGAAAGAGGATAACCAGGGAAAGAGTAGAGCCCATTAGGGACCCATTAGGAGCCGGAGGATGTAGGTAAGGTTTTAAATGATTACTTTTCATCTGTGTTCACTATGGAGAAGGATGATGGAGGTGTAAAGGGGGATTTGTGATATACTTGAACAAATTAGCATTGAAAGGGAGGAGGTATTAGCAGTTTCAGCAGGCTTAAAAGTGGATAAATCCCCAGGCCCAGATGAGATGTATCCCAGGCTGTTATGTGAGGCAAGGGAGGAGATAGCAGGGGCTCCGACACAAATTTTTAAATCCTCTCTGGCCACAGGAGAGGTGCCAGAGGACTGGAGGACAGTGAATGTGGTACCATTGTTCAAGAAGTGTAGTAGGGATAAACCAGGTAATTACAGGCCGGTCAGTCCAACATCAGTGGTAGGGAAACTATTGGAAAAAATTCTGAGGGACAGGATTAATCTCCACTTGGAGAGGCAGGGATAATTCAAGGATAGTCAGCATGGCTTTGTCAAGGGGAGATCATGTCTAACAAATTTGATTGAATTTTTTGAGGAGGTGACTAGATGTGTAGATGAGGGTAAAGCAGTTGTTGTAGTCTACATGGACATCACTAAGGCTTTTGACAAGGTCCGATATGGGAGATTGACCAAGAAGGTAAGAGCCCATGAGATCCAGGGCAATTTGGCAAATTGGATCCAAAGTTGGCTTAGTGGCAGGAGGCAGAGGGTGATGGTCGAGGGTTGTTTTTGCGATTGGAAGCCTGTGACCAGTGGTGTACCGCAGGGATCGGTGCTGGGACCCTTGCTGTTTGTAGTGTACATTAATGACTTAGACATGAATATAGGAAGTATGATCAGTAAGTTCGCAGTTGACACGAAAATTGATGGTGTTGTAAATAGTGAGGAGGAAAGCCTTAGATTACAGGATGATGTAGATGGGCTGGTAAGATGGGCAAAGCAGTGGCAAATGGAATTTAATCCTGAGAAGTGTGAGGTGATGCATTTTGGGAGGACTAACAAAGCAAGGGATTATACAATAGATGGTAGGACCCTAGGAATTACAGAGGGACCTTGGTGTACTTGTCCATAGATCACTGAAGGCAGCAGCACAGGTAGATAAGGTGGTTAGGAAGGCATATGGGATACTTGCCTTTATTAATCGAGGCATAGAATATAAGAGCAGGGAGGTTATCAGCGCAGGCTTGGAGGGCCGAATGGCCTGTTTCTGTGCTGTACTGTTCTTTGTTCTTTGTTATGATGGAGCTGTATAAAATGCTAGTTAGGCCACAGCTGGAGTACTGTGTACAGTTACGGTCGCCACACTATAGGAAGGATGTGATTGCACTGGAGGTGTTGCAGAGGAGATTCACCAGGTTGTTGCCTGGGCTGGAGCATTTCAGCTATGAAGAGAGACTGGATTGGCTAGAGTTGTTTCCCTTAGAGCAGAGAAGGCTGAGGGGGGAGCTGATTGAGGTATACAAAATTATGAGGGTCATAGATAGTCTAGATGGAAGAAACTTTTTCCCTTAGTTCTTTTGGGCCTCCTTATCTCGAGAGACAATGGATACGCGCCTGGAGGTGGTCAGTGGTTTGTGAAGCAGCGCCTGGAGTGGCTATAGAGGCCAATTCTAGAGTGACAGGCTCTTCCACAGGTGCTGCAGAGAAATTTGTTTGTCGGGGCTGTTGCACAGTTGGCTCTCCCCTTGCGCCTCTGTCTTTTTTCCTGCCAACTACTAGGTCTCTTCGACTTGCCACATTTTAGCCTTGTCTTTATGGCTGCCCGCCAGCTCTGGCGAACGCTGGCAACTGACTCCCACAACTTGTGATCAATGTCACAGGATTTCATGTCGTGTTTGCAGACGTCTTTAAAGCGGAGACGTGGACGGCCGGTGGGTCTGATATCAGTGGCGAGCTCGCTGTACAATGTGTCTTTGGGGATCCTGCCATCTTCCATGCGGCTCACATGGCCAAGCCATCTCAAGCGCCGCTGACTCAGTAGTGTGTACAAGCTGGGGATGTTGGCCGCCTCGAGGACTTCTGTGTTGGAGATACAGTCCTGCCACCTGATGCCAAGTATTCTCCGGAGGCAGCGAAGATGGAATGAATTGAGACGTCGCTCTTGGCTGGCATACGTTGTCCAGGCCTCGCTGCCGTCGAGCAAGGTACTGAGGACACAGGCCTGATACACTCGGACTTTTGTGTTCCGTGTCAGTGCGCCATTTTCCCACATTCTCTTGGCCAGTCTGGACATAGCAGTGGAAGCCTTACCCATGCGCTTGTTGATTTCTGCATCTAAAGACAGGTTACTGGTGATAGTTGAGCCTAGGTAGGTGAACTCTTGAAGTGGAGGTATCAATAACCAGGGGGCATAAATTTAGCGTAAGGGGCAGGAGATTTAGAGGGGATTTGAGAAAAGAATTTTTCACCCAGAGGGTGGTTTGAATCTGGAACACACTGCCTGAAGGGGTGGTACCCTCACAACATTTAAGAAGTATCTAGATGAGCACTTGAAATACCATAGCATATAAGACTATAGGCCAACTGCTGGAAAATGGGATTAGAATAGGTAGGTTCATGATGGCCAGCATGGACACGACGGGCTGAAGGGCCTGTGCCTGTGCTGTATAACTCTATGAATCTATGTGTGCCACAGGAGACATATCTTGTTTACTGGATCACTTTACCTATTTGCATTGCTCACAAATAAATGTGACACCATTACTTCTATGTCAGTTAACCATCTCCTGTTCTCCACCTAATCACCACACCATCTTCTATTTTATCTTGTGCATATTGCCCTGTTTCTGCAATTCTTACAATGTCAGGACGGCTATGTATAGATGGTGAGAACACCAAATACTTTCAGGCTGGAATTTTCGACCTCCCCACCCCACCTCCCCCCACCCTGGGAGTGGGCTAGGAGGCGGGGTGGGGTGTAATATCGAGTGGGAGGCAGGGGGTGCCGTTCCTGCCGCCTACCCGCCCCCACTGTATTTTACCAGTGGTGGGGAAGGTGGCAAATGACCCGCCTGTCCCAGGCCAAGTGAGGCCCTTAAGTGGCCAATTAATTGCCCTTAAAGGCCTCCTCCCACCACCGCTGGTATATTACCGGCAGCAGAAGGGTAGTTTGCCACCTGAGGAGGCCGCCCTCCTTGCGGGCTCGGAGGGGGCCCTCCTGATCAGGCATCCTGTGCCCCACAGAGGGCCCCCCCAGCAGCATGGGCTGCTTCCCCTAAAACAACCCCCTCCTGCCCTACATTCCGGCCCCCACCCCCCTCGCCAGGGCCCACCTCCCTCATCAGGGCCCAGCCTATTGTCCCCGGTGAGGCCCTCCCCCCTGCCCCCCTCAACTTTTCTGGGGCCTCCTCCATTGTTGCTGGTCTTGGCTGGGTGCAGTCCTAGCAGTGGCCACCGCTCCTGGTGGCGCTGCTGGGATGAAGAGCTGCAAGCCTTCTGATTGGCCGGCAGCTCTTGGAGGTGGGACTTCCTGCCACAGTGTCGCAGAAGTCCCGACCAAAGCTAATCAAGGGCCTGGACCATATAAAATTGCTGCATGGCTTCCAGGCCGAACAGAGATTGGCTTGCCCCTGACTTTTTTGCCAATGGGTGGGGTCACTGCCACAAGGTAAAATTCAGGCTATATGTTCTCTTTTCACATTTCATAAAATCATAGCATTGTTCAGGAGGACATTTGGGCCATTTTGCCTGTGCCTGGTCTTTGAAAGAGCTATCCAATTAGTTCCACTCCCTTGCTCTTTCCCCATAATCCTGAATTTTTTTTCCGTTTCAAGCATATATCCAATTCCCTATTGAAAATTATTATTGAATCTGCTTTGACCTTTCAGGCAGTGCATTTCAGAACACAACAACTCACTGCATAAAATAAATTCCCCTCATCTCCCTCTGATTCTTTTGCCAATTATCTTAAATGTGTGTCCTTTGATTACTGACATCCTGCCAGTGGAAACAGTTACTCTTTATTGAAGCAATAAATATCCCTCATAATTTTGAATACCACTATTAAATCTCCCCTTAACCTTCTCTCCTGTAAGGAGAACTTAACTTCTCTATTCCTTCCAAACTGATGTCCCTCATTGCTGGTACCATTCTAAGAAATTTCCTTTGCACCCTCTCACCAAGTTGTTCACAATTTCTTGTATTCTTATGCAACTTACCCAATTTGTGACACAATTGCACAAGATTTGGCACTGAGACAAAAATGATCTTGTTCCAGAAGTGAGTGAATTGTCACCGTCCATTTTAAATCAATACAAAATGGTAGTTCTGAGGTTTTGACTGTTTTAATAACATAAGCTACTCAGCGGCTCCAGGAAAAGTATGTAATGGGTCTATTATTTTCTCCCACTATTTTGTGGAGAACAATATACTATTTTTACTGGTTCTTTCTTTTCTTTCTCAGAACCCCAAAGCTTATGCTGCAAAGATTTTAATTCATGACTGTTTTAATGGGATGTGAGCACTGCTGCTGCTGGTCACCAAAGCAGAGGAAAACATCTGTTCCTAAATGACTATAATTAAACCACAACTGTTGACATATCATTTTATTCTTAGGTTGATTTTGCCTTCGTTGTGTGGCATAGTTTCCCAGACCGTATCGTTGGTTACCCAGCCAGGAGTCATTACTGGGATAACAGTAAGGGGCGATGGGGGTATACGTCGAAATGGACGAATGAATACTCCATGGTTCTGACAGGCGCAGCATTTTATCACAGGCAAGTTCAAATTTACTTTGCTACACTTTATCCTGCTTTTTTAATATTTACTATTTAATGTTTTATTTTATGAGAAAATCACCATAATATATGCACTGCTTAGTAGAGAACTATATATCTGAATTTTTAAAGTTCTTTCAGATCTTTTTAAAGACCCCTGGAATAAATCAATATTTTATTTTACATTTCTTTACTATTCTTTCATAATCTGGGACATTTGGATTTTGCAAAGGATTATTCTTGGGGATGAGAATAATTTGCAATGTTCTGCCTATTGCTAAACAAAATAGAAATTTAAAGAATTTTCTATAAATCCATTTGGCATTCCTATCATACACCATAATTTCCACTTACCTTTATCACTTACAGGGGCATTTTCAGATTTATCTAGAACGGGCGGCACAGTGGCGCAGTGGTTAGCACCGCAGCCTCACAGCTTCAGGGACCCGGGTTCAATTCAGGGTACTGCATGTGCGGAGTTTGCAAGTTCTCCCTGTGACCGCGTGGGTTTTCGCCGGGTGCTCTGGTTTCCTCCCACCGCCAAAGACTTGCAGGTGATAGGTAAATTGGCCATTGTAAATTGCCCCTAGTGTAGGTAGATGGTAGGGAATATGGGATTACTGTAGGGTTAGTATAAATGGGTGGTTATTGGTCAGCACAGACTTGGTGGGCTGAAGGGCCTGTTTCAGTGCTGTATCTCTGAATAAAAATAAAATAAAAAGCACACTATAATTTGGTTAGTTTGTTGCTGTCCTGTACCCCCAATCTGGGCTATTTTATGTTTTATATATATATATTGTTATGACCAGGTGAGAAAGGTGTCTGGGGGTCCCTTTTAGCCTTCATCTGGTCTTACTGTAACAGGGTTTAATTATAAACACACTGTGTTTTAGCTGCCCCCTTGGTGAATCCTTGTTCACTGCTTTCTAATTATAAGGCAAAGAAATGAGCACAACCAGGCTTTCTTAGGATTAAAGAAGAAAAGTGAAACTTAAACTCTAATTCGGTTAATGCTCATGCTAGCATACACACACGATACACACATGCAAATAGGGACAGAAAAGAGCAGAAGAAAAATATAGTGAAAAGGCTTGAGACAATCCCTGAAGGGGGATTGTTATTGTGCTTCGAGCTCGCTGTAGAGTCCTCGATTGTAGGTAGTCTTGCTTTTCGTTGGGGCCCAGTATTCTTCTTAAACAGTATTCACTGTAGGAGACTTTTCTCTCTTGGGGTTCATGTGTCTTCATTGGGTCTTCAGTTCCATGAGAAAGAGATGGAAGCAGACAGGAGAGAGATGTTCTTAGTCCAGGAGCAAAGAGCCTTCTGTCCTCAAACCCTGTTTCTCTAATTTAAAACTTCCCTAGTTGGCCAGCAAGTGGCCATGTGACTCACTGGTTTGACCAGGTCTCTTCTGTGTATTGGGAGCATTTTAGCAGTCAACCTGGAATGTTAGCATCTCCACCTTCAATGTCTGGTAATCAAAAGTCCATTGTGGATTAAATTGGAGCAGGGAGTGGCCCCCTTGTCCTTTCTAAGTACTGTCTGTTACTATGACAATGTCCCTCCAATCAAGCGTCTGATTTTTTTTAAAGCAAGTTCTTTCTTCACTCTAGTAACAGTTTTAAAATCAATGTTCATGTGGTGAAATTAATGTGCCTCATCCTTGGCAGATGGGGACCTGCATGACAATATGCTTAAAATTTAAATATTACAGTCTATAGTCTCACCTTTCCATGTGTCAGTAAATACATCTGAATGTAATTTGAAGGTAGTTATAAAAGTTGTCTTAACAGTTGTTACGACCGAGGTGGGAGGAGTCTTTTCTACCACAGATGAAGTGTTAAATGTTGATCCAGTTACCGATATGGGCAATCATATACTCTACTCTTTATGCCCAAATAAAATACACCAACCAGATTTCTTCAGTAAATACCCACCCCCTCTCTCTCTCTCTCACACACACACACACACACACACACACACACACACACACACACACACATATATATACCGGTTAACTGAAAAATAAAGAGATTTTCTCTTTAGTTCTCTTTTACAACAAAAAAAGGAATACTTTGGTCAAATACTTGTTAATTCTTGAAGTAAAAAGAGAAGATATGCAAGGATGTCAATTGTCCCTTTTGGCCTGGCATCCGGGTATACGGAGACGTATCACTGGGATCTTTTCTGGAGCAGTTCATTCTGGAGATGTTGAGAAATAGTCTGGTAGGCTTTCCAGGAGAATTGTAGCATCAGGGGTTTCAGTTATCCCACTCTGGATTCGCAGGTTTTTCAAAGAGGTGGAGAAAGAGGAGCTGACACACTGGATTTCTCCAGGTCTCTTAGAGAGGTGCAGGAAAGATGAGCTTGGTGTTTCTCCCTTGGCAGGTTGATCTCCAACTGCTTTTCAACACAGTCCACATCCCAACTGAACCAAAACAATATCTCAAAAGCGAAACCCCCAAACAGCAAGTCAGACCTCCTTACCACTATAAATCGTGACATGTCACTTCTCCTGTAAATATTTTCACCAAGTCATCAACGTTTCTGTTGTTTATTGAGCTTAAGGCATGTGACAGCCAGTAAAATTTTCTTTTCAAACAAGACCTCTCTGTTACCCTTGTAAAAAAACACATCATGGAATCGATTCAGTCTTTCCCAAATGAACCAATGGCCAAATATGAGTTGTCAAAGAAAAAATATTTACAAGATAGAAGCACTTTGATAACATCTCCATCCTTGGAGGAATTAAATGTTATTTTTAAATGTGGTTAATTACAAAATATGGAAAAACAGAAGATGAAAAAAAATTAAAACATATTTACATACTCATTCTTATTCACTCTTTACCTGTAGCTAATATAGTTCTGCTTTGTAACATCTTTGCAATCAGATAACTCAAAGCAAAGTTAAATCCTAGACAAAGCATCAGCAATTACATTATGTTGCCCCACAATGTGGTTAATCTTTAAGTGATAAATTTGCAATAGTAGACTCCATCGGAATAGTCTGACATTCTGTTTTTTGAATTTTTCCACAAAGGTTAGGGGGTTATGATCAGTATATACCAGTGTCTGTCTTTGGTCATAACAGACATAGACTTCAAAATGCTTAAGAGCTAGTAATAAGCCCAGGGCTTCTTTTTCCACTGTTGAATATCTCTTTTGCTGTCGATTTAACTTTCTGAAAAAGTATCCCACTAGCCTTTATATGCCCGATTCATTGTCTTGTAAAAGCACTGCACCAACCCCAGGTCACTAGCATCAATAACTACCTTGAATGGCTTAGTGAAATTTGGGGCAGCCAACTCTGGTTCATTAATCAAAATGGCATTCAGCCTCTCAAAAGATGTTTGGCACGCCCCTGACCACACTATCTTGGTTTTCTTTTTTTGTAGCAAATCTGTCAGTGGAGCAGCTATAGTACAAAAATTTGGTACAAACTTGTGGTAGAAACCACACATCCCCAAAAAACCTCATGATTTCTTGCTTAGTCGTAGGTGTAGGGAACTCCATCAATGCTTATATTTTTGCTGTTCTTGGCAACATTTGTCCTTGCCCTACTATATGCCCAAGGTAGGTTACCCTGACTTTTGCAAATTCACTTTTGGCAAGATTTATCACTAAATCTGCCAACTATAAATTTCGAAACAGAGCTTCTAGTTGTTCCAAGTGGTCCTTCCAAGTGTCACTGTTTACCAGCACATCATCAAGACAAACCACACAGTTAGGAACTCCAGCTACCATTTGGTTCATTAGTCTCTGAAAAGTGGCTGGGGCATTTTTTAGCCCGAATGGCATCACTCGGCATTGGAAAAGACCATCTGGTGTGACAAAGGCTGATATTTCTTTAGCTCGGGGTGTTAAAGGAACCTGCCAGTATCCCTTTAACAAATCTATTTTTGTAAGAAACATGGCACTGCCCACTCTGTTAATATGCTCTTCCAAGCGAGGAATTGAGTAGGAGTCTGCCTTTGTTACTGCATTAACCTTTCTGTGGTTGATGCAGAATCTAGTTGAGATGTCAGGTTTACGCACTAACACCACTGGGGAACTCCACCTGCTTTGACTGGGTTCAATTAGGTGGTTTACCAACACGTATTGGATTTCTGCTTTTACCTGGGCCTGTTTGTCCGGACTTAAGCAATAAAGATGCTGCTTTATAGGAAAGGATTCCCCTACATCCACATCATGTATGTCTAAGGTTGTACATCCTGGTTTGTCCCTACGGACTCCTTTAAATGCTGTGATTAGCCTTGTTAGGTCTTCTTGTTGTTCCGCATCTAAGTATGAAAGCATAGGGCTGGATTTTATAGAGGCAGCGACGTCAGGATCCGTGGCCGAGGGTGGGGGGGGCGCATGAATATGGCCCCAGATGAGGCCCACCGCGGATCCCGACGCCAGCAGGCCCAACCCAATATTGCCTCGTGGCGGCCGCCCGCGCTTGCCGATGCGATCGCTATTTAAATATTTAAATAAGTTCAATTACCTGAATTAATGAGTCTCCCGTCACCTCCCGACGTCCTGCTGCGATCTTCACCCCGTGGCCGGTACTGCTGCGTCTACAGATCCCCATCTGGGGAAACAAGGCACAACACTGGTGGGGAGTGGGGAGTAGGTCAGTTTCTCAGTGCAGGGGGTGAGGGTGAATGCACGTCATGGGTATAGGGGATGGTGGGAAGGGTTATAGGTTCAAGTTTGTGCAGTTTTGGGGGGCACAGTCAGATTGTGAAAGTAAGTGTTTTGGGGGGAAGGGCATATGAGTAATTTAACTGATATGGGGAGGGGGAGTGGGAGAGGGGCAAAAGAAAGGTATTTATTTATTTTAATTCAATATCACTTTAAATATTTAAATGACCCGGTGAGGCTGACAGCCCTTTAAAAATGGCGTCATCGCCTGCGCACAGGCAGCTGATGCCATTGCCAGGGACGAATGGCCTCCCCCTCCCTGAACATGTGAAGTGGGGGGCCCACCCCGGCTATTTAAATGAGCTTGGAATCGCGGCAGCTCAAACAGGCCGCCATTTGTTCGCCTTATAGAATTCAGCCCATGGTGTCTAATCTCCCTGACAATTCAGTATTAGCTAACTGGATAGTAGGAGGTTCAATTTGGGAATTGTCTAGGCCTCCTTCCTCATTATCCCTTTCATCCTTCACTGTCCCTATTAACTGACATACCTGTGCTTGCTTATCCTTCTCCTGGCGAGGATATTGTTTCAACGTGTTGATATGACGCAGCCGATTCTTTTTCTGGCAATCTGGGGTGTCAATTAAATAATTTACTTTACCAATTCTTTTGACCACTTTATATGGACCGCTGAACTGTGCTTTCAGCGGTTCACCCTGGAATGGCAGTATTACTAACAACTCACCCCCTGGTTAAAATGTTCGGGTCTTAGCCTGCTTGCTTGCCCATTTCTTATTAGTTATTTGGAAAGCTTTAAGGTGTTCCTGAGCCACTCTGCAGGTTCTCATGAGCTGCTCCCGGAATACGGATACATAGGGCTGCATTTTATTCGCGCGCTGCGCATCGCGACGGTGCGCTTTGAACTCAATGGTCTTCCGACAAGGAAGCACTGCCGCTAAGCCCCCGCGATATTTCGTGCAATGGGCTCATTTAAATGGAGGGGGCGGGATGGCCGCCTCCAATGATGTAGAGGGGGCGTCCGGAGCCACTGTGCAGGCACTGGTGTCATTTTTAAAGGGCTTCAAGCCGTTCGTTGAAATTGTAATAATAAAGGGGAATTTGTGTCCATTTGTTAGTAAAATTTTAGTACAACCTGGAGACCCATTCAACCCCACCCCCCACCCCAATGTCTGTTTTAGGGCCACTGAGCCTGAATAAGCTCTATTGCCATCGCAAATTTTCCCCCCCAACCTCGTAACATTTGCCCTTCAAGCCCTTCCCACCATCCCCGCAGCCTAAAGAAAGTGTTTTTCTCACTCCCCCATGTCTCCCGCCCTGAAATCGACACTCCTTCCCCCTCCCCACCAGTGTCTTGCCTCAGAACTCCATTCGGAGTTCCGAAGGCGCACAAGTTGCAGCCGGCACCGTAATATCACCATGGGTCAGCTGCCAGGTCCAGGTAAGTTCATTAACATTTATTTTAATGTATTTTAATATTGAAATGAAGGCCCCACATCTTGGCAAGTGGGGGGGCCGCACCGAGGCTTTGCCGCCACCGGTAATATGCAACGGGAATTCTCAGCGTCGGGAGTCATGGTGGGCTGCTCCTGCAAGTATTTTATGGGCCCCCACGCCACGCCCCTCCCCCCCCACCCCGATGCCGAGGGGCTGGTAAAATTCAGCCCATATTCTAAAACGGAACATTCATCCCTCTATTCTAAAAACTTTTCTTTGATTAGTTTTAGAGGACCTCTTATCTCATGTCCATAAACTAATTCAAAAGGACTAAAACTGGTAGATTCATTAGGTGAATCCCTAGTTGCAAACAAAAGAAATTCGAGACCTTTATCCCAATCATGGGGATATTCACGACAGTATGTCCTGATCATCGTTTTGAGGGTCTGATGGTACCTTTCTATAGCCCCTTATGTCTGTTGATGGTTTGCTGAAGACTTTAACTGTATTATACCCAAATTACCCATATCTTCCTGAAAAATTTTAGACATAAAATTGGAACCTTGATCTGACTGTATCTCAATCAGTAATCCATATCTAGTGAAGAACTGGGTTAACTTATCTACCACTGCCTTATCAGAAATTATTCTCAAGGGAATGGCCTCTGGGAACCGAGTATCCATATCCATGATATTGGTGTCCTGCTTTTGTTTTTGGTAAAGGTCCTACACACTCTACCAACACCCTACTAAATGGTTCCCCAAAAACTGGTATGGGAATTAGAGATGCCTGTTTTATGGCAGGTTGCAGTTTTCCCACAATCTGGCACGTATGACATGTTTTAAAAAACTACACCACGTCCTTGGAAAGACCTGACCAGTACAAATGTCTTATGGGTCCCCACAAGCCCCTCTATAGGAATTTCATGGGCTATCCTTAATATTTCCCGACAATACTTGGGCAGTGCCACTATCTGGTGAACAATTGTCCAGTCTTTGTCTGCAGGTCTGTGAGGAGGTCTCCATTTCCTCATCAGAATCCCATTTTTAATATAATAACCTTCCGGAACTCCCTTTCCCTCAGCTGTCTGTGGTGCCAATTTTACTTCCGACAATGGAACTTGTTTAGCTGTTGCTCGAGTTACTACACATAAAGGAAAAATTCCTGGAACATTTTCCTGCGACTGTTCTGTCCTATTTGACTTCACTTGGTCTTTCCATGACTACTGGAGAAGTTACTACCTTTATTCTGGCCAAATCATTCCCCAGGAGTAGGTCAACTCTGTCTACAGGCAAACTATGGACAACTCCTACAGTTACCATTCCAGAGATTAGCTCACACTGTAGGTGTACCAATTACAAAGGTTTGGGTATATACTCCTCGCCAAAACCATTCACTAAAACCTTGGCATTCAGTGCGCTCGCTGGTGGAAAAGTTATGCCCTTCCCCAGCAAAAGCGTTTGGGTGACTCCTGTATCCCTACTTTGCATGAGCACTGTCCAGCTTTCCTTTGGCCACTTCATCTGTCTGACTATCTTTTCAAAAGAAATTAAAAAATGCCACTATGGGCTGCATTTTACAGATTCCCTCGACGTCAGGGCTCGTGGTAGTGGGAGGCCGGAAAATGCCTTTGGGAGAGGCCCGCTGCAGGCCTCGCTGCCGGGAAGGCCCGGCCCGATATTGCCAGCAGCAGCGAGGCCTTGTCGCAGCCCCCCACCGCTCAGCGACGGGAGCCCAATTTGCATATTTAATTAATTTAAATAAAGGAATAAATTACCTTCTGAGAGTTGGCCTGAAATAAATAGTTAAGCTACATTATTTCGCAGTGAATATACAAAACAATTGATAATCTGACTCAATTCGAGGTGTATAACTTTTAATATTATAATAAAAAACAAAGAAAACAACACACTACTGCACATCAGCGGGTTGTCTTACTCAACTTTAAACAAGATGAATTCTACTTATTTCCCAGCATTTCGAAGCTCTTCACCTCAACGAAAGTAGTTTTCTCTTTAACAAACTTGACTGCATTCATGTCTTCCTGTTTTCTCTTTAACAAACCTGACTGCCTTCATGTCTTCTTGTATGCCCACATCTCGCTTGCTCCCTTGCTGTACAGTAAGAAAATGGAATCAAAGACTTTCCAAGAGTGTGAGTTGCCTTGTTTCTCTTAGGCTAATGAATTAAAAGCAAAATATGCGGATGCTGGAAATCTGAAATAAAAACAGAAAGTGCTGGCAATACTTAGCAGTTCTGGCAGCACCTGTGGAGAGAGAAGCAGAGTTAATGTTTCAGTTCTGTGACCTTTCATCAAAATTGGCAAATGTTAGAAATGTAATCGGTTTTAAGCAAATAAAGCAGGTTGTGGGGGGACAGAGAACAAAAGGCAAAGAGAGTGTGCTGACAGACCGCCCCCCCCCCCCCCACCCTCCCCTGCTCCCATGCCCACATGTCTGTCCTTGGCCTGCTGCAGCATTCCAGTGAACATCAACGTAAGCTTGAGGAACAACACCTCATTTTCCGATGAGGCACTCTACAGTCCTTTGGACTGAACATTGAGTTCAATAATTTCAGAGCATGACTGGCCCCTTTTTATTACTATTTTATTTTATTTAGTTTTTTTTTAACATGTACCTGCTTTAAAGTGAGGTTTTCATGTTTGTTCTTTTGGCTAGGGCTGTTCTATATTTTTTTTTATTCATTCATGGGATGTGGGCATTGCTGGCCAGGCCAGCATTTATTGCCCATCCCTAATTGCCCTTGAGAAGGTGGTGGTGAGCTGCCTTCTTGAACCGCTGCAGTCCATGTGGGGTAGGTACACCCACAGTGCTGTTAGGAAGGGAGTTCCAGGATTTTGACCCAGCGACAGTGAAGGAACGGCGATATAGTTCCAAGTCAGGGTGCTGTGTGACTTGGAGGGGAACTTGCAGGTGGTGGTGTTCCCATGTATTTGCTGCCCTTGTCCTTCTAGTTGGTAGAGGTCGCGGGTTTGGAAGGTGCTGTCGAAGGAGCCTTGGTGCATTGCTGCAGTGCATCTTGTAGATGGTACACACTGCTGCCACTGTGCGTCGGTGGTGGAGGGAGTGAATGTTTGTAGATGGGGTGCCAATCAAGCGGGCCGCTTTGTCCTGGATGGTGTCAAGCTTCTTGAGTGTTGTTGGAGCTGCACCCATCCAGGCAAGTGGAGAGTATTCCATCACACTCCTGGCTTGTGCCTTGTAGATTGTGGACAGGCTTTGGGGAGTCAAGAGCTGAGTTACTCGCCTCAGGATTCCTAGCCTCTGACCGGCTCTTGCAGCCACAGTATTTATATGGCTACTCCAGTTCAGTTTTCGGTCAATGGTAGCCCCTAGGGTGTTGATAGTGGACGATTCAGCGATGGTAATGCCGTTGAATGTCAAGGGGAGATGGTTAGATTCTCTTTTGTTGGAGATGGTCATTGCCTGGCACTTGTGTGGCGCGAATGTTACTTGCCACTTATCAGCCCAAGCCTGGATATTGTCCAAGTCTTGCTGCATTTCTACACAGACTGCTTCAGTATCTGAGGAGTTGCGAATGGTGCTGAACATTGTGCAATCATCAGCGAACATCCCCACTTCTGACCTTATGATTGAAGGAATGTCATTGATGAAGCAGCTGAAGATGTTTGGGCCTAGGACACTACCCTGAGGACCTCCTGCAGTGATGTCCTGGAGCTCAGATGATTGACCTCCAACAACCACAACCACCTTCCTTTGTGCTAGGTATGACTCCAGCCAGCGGAGGGTTTTCTCCCTGATTCCCATTGACCTCAGTTTTGCTCGGGCTCCTTGATGCCATACTCGGTCAAATGCTGCCTTGATGTCAAGGGCAGTCACTCTCACCTCACCGCACCTTTGAGTTCAGCTCTTTTGTCCATGTTTGAACCAAGGCTGTAATGAGGTCAGGAGCTGAGTGGCCCTGGCGGAACCCAAACTGAGCGTCACTGAGCAGGTTATTGTTAAGCAAGTGCCACTTGATAGCACTGTTGATGACACCTTCCATCACTTTACTGATGATTGAGAGTAGGCTAATGGGGCGGTAGTTGGCCGGGTTGGATGTTTCCTGCTTTTTGTGTACAGGACATACCTGGGCAATTTTCCACATTGCAGGGTAGATGCCAGTGTTAAAACTGTACTGGAACAGCTTGGCTAGGGGCGCGGCAAGTTCTGGAGCACAGGTCTTCAGTACTATTGCCGGAATATTGTCAGGGCCCATAGCTTTTGCAGTATCCAGTGCCTTCAGTCGTTTCTTGATATCACGTGGAGTGAATCGAATTGGTTGAAGTTTGGTATCTGTGATGCTGGGGACTTCAGGAGGAGGCCAAGATGGATCATCAACTCGGCACTTCTGGCTGAAGATTGTTGCAAATGCTTCAGCCTTATCTTTCGCACTGATGTGCTGGACTCCCCCATCATTGAGGATGGGGATATTTGTGGAGCCACCTCCTCCAGTTAATTGTTTAATCGTCCACCACCATTCACGGCTGGATGTGGCAGGACTGCAGAGCTTAGATCTGATCCGTTGGTTATGGGATCGCTTAGCTCTGTCTATCGCATGCTGCTTACGCAGTTTGGCATGCAAGTAGTCCTGGGTTGTAGCTTCACCAGGTTGACACCTCATTTCGAGGTATGCCTGGTGCTGCTCCTGGCATGCCCTCCTGCACTCTTCATTGAACCAGGGTTGGTCTCCTGGCTTGATGGTAATGGTAGAGTCGGGGATATGCTGGGCCATGAGGTTACAGATTGTGGTTGAGTACAATTCTGCTGCTGCTGATGGCCCACAGCGCCTCATGGATGCCCAGTTTTGCATTGCTAGATCCGTTCGAAATCTATCCCATTTAGCACGGTGATAGTGCCACACAACACGATGGACGGTATCCTCAATGTGAAGGCGGGACTTCGTCTCCACAAGGACTGTGCGGTGGTCACTCCTACCAGTACAGTCATGGACAGATGCATCCGCGGCAGGCAGATTGGTGAGGACGAGGTCGAGTATGTTCTTCCCTCGTGTTGGTTCCTCCACCACCTGCCACAGACCCAGTCTAGCAGCCATGTCCTTTAGGACTCGGCCAGCTCGGTCAGTAGTGGTGCTACTGAGCCACTCTTGGTGATGGACATTGAAGTCCCCCACCCAGAGTACATTTTGTGCCCTTGCCACCCTCAGTGCTTCCTCCAAGTGGTGTTCAACATGGAGGAGTACTGAGTCATCAGCTGAGGGAGGGCGGTAGGTGGTAATCAGTAGGAGGTTACCTTGCCCATATTTAACCTTATGCCATGAGACTTCATGAGGTCCGGAGTCGATGTTGAGGACTCCCAGGGCAACTCCCTCCCTACTGTAAACCACTGTGCCACCACCTCTGCTGGGTCTGTCTTGCCGGTGGGACAGGACGTACCCGGGGATGGTGATGGCAGTGTCTGGGACATTGTCTGTTAGGTATGATTCCATGAGGCTGTTGCTTGACTAGTCTGTGGGACAGCTCTCCCAACTTTGGCACAAGCCCCCAGATGTTAGTAAGGAGGACTTTGCAGGGTTGACAGGGCTGGGTTTGCCATTGTCGTTTCCGGTGCCTAGGTCGATGCCGGGTGGTCCGTCCGGTTTCATTCCTTTTTATAGACTTCGTAGCGGTTAGGTACAACTGAGTGCTTTGCTGGGCTATTTCAGAGGGCATGTAAAAGTTAACCACATTGCTGTGGGTCATGTAGGCCAGACCAGGTAAGGACAGCAGATTTCCTTCCCGAAAGGACATTAGTGAACCAGATGCGTTTTTACAACAATCGGCAATGGTTTCATGGCCATCATTAGACTAGTTTTTAATTCCAGATTTTTATTAAGTTCAAATTCCACCTTCTGCTGTGGTGGGATTCGAACCCATGTCCCCAGAGGAATACCCTGGGTCTCTGGGTTACTAGTCCAGTGATAATACCACTACGCCACCGCCTACCCTGTCATTATTCAGTCATTAACACTGTCTTTGCCTTTGCCCCATGACTTCCTTGTCAGTTAATCTCTCCAGCCTTCTGTCCTTTCACATGCCTTCCTTTTGTTCTCTTCCCCTCACCCCACCCCCGCTTTACCTGCTAAAACCTATTACATTTCTAACCTTTGCCAGTTCTGATGAAGAGTCACTGATCTGAAACGTTAACTCTGCTTCTCTCTCCACAGGTGCTGCCAGACCTGCTGAGTATTTCCAGCACTTTCTGTTTTTATTTTAGGCTGATGAATTGTTTTACTTACAGCTAGTGAGCAAACACTATCAAAGCTAATACGTTGGCATCTTGACTGCCTACCATCCCAGAACACTAATCTTTTGTAGCTACAATAAAACACAACATTTAAAGTAACTCTTTTTTTCCAAATCTTTTCTGTGGAAAATGATCCTGAAACATACTGTACTGAGGGTAGTGGATGGTAAGCCTGTGAGGATAGCATTGGAATAGCTGAGTCTGGAGGTGACATAAGGTTTACACAACAGATTAGCTGAGGCAGAGATGGAGGCAGGAAACTCTGTGGAGGTGGCAATTGGTGGTAGGATGCCTTGGTTGCAAACTTGAAACATAGTGGGAAGGGGGTGGAATTGGTGGCAGGAGGCACCAGTGTTGAATTGGAGAAAATTGTAGCTCATCCAAGGCTGGCTGTCAAACAGGGAGGCTGAGAGCACAGTGAAGGGGCTAATGCAGGTCATGGAGAAGCAAAGCTGGGTGTACACTCAGTGTACATGTGAAACCTGACCCCATGTTGTCAGATGATGTCACCAAGAAACAGCATGTAGATGAGGAAGAGGAGGGGGAGCCAAGGATTTATCTTTGGGTGACTTCAGAGGTCGTGAGAAGAGAAGCCATTTCTGGAATAAAAGCAAAATATTGCAAATGCTGGAAATCTGAAATAAAAACAGAAAGTGCTGCAAATACTCAGCAGATCAGGCAGCATCTGTGGAGAGAGAAGCAGAGTTAACGTTTCAGGTCTGTGACCTTTCATCAAAAATTAGTCAGATTTAAGCCATTTCTAGAGCTGCTTTAGCTATAATCGAATAGTTAAAAGTGGAACAAGGAAGGCAACCTTGTATCTTTGTTGTTTTCTTGAGGATATTTGGATGTATATTAGTTCAAGTTGTCATTTATGCTTCAGAGATACTTTTGGAACTGGTCCCTGCTTTAAGAACGGTGCAAAAGGGGCAACAACAAGTAATACTGGCTTCTCACACGATGCTTAGGCTCTGCTCACTGGCATTCATCTACCAGTGAGATTTTTGGAACCAATAAAGAGACAAAAGAACTTTACAAGCATTAAAAAATATTTGAAGGTGGTCTGTCTGGATCTTTTCAATCTTCAATTTTAAAATCCAAAAAAATGTGTTGAAAAACCTAACAATGCAATTGGAAAGCTGTGTTTGAATCCCAGCCTCAGCTAACATTTGCACAGGGACTTTCCTCAAAAGTTGATGGTGTCATTCCGTCCATGGGGCTAGATTTTCAGCTTGCTGTTGGATTTAAATCTGCTGTTGCGTATCAGCCGCCCATTAGAAAACAACATGATTTTCACTTGCAATGATTCCAATATGGATGAAAACTGAGCAGTGTCTATGTCGAGTGGCTGATACATAAATTGGTTAAAAATCAATCCCACAATGTCCAGAGAACACAAAGAGGAAAAGTTGGTTTGGTGATGCCACTTTTGAGACATCTTCTTTGTCAACATCTGGGAAGTAACAAAAGGAGTTATTTTATAAGTAGTTTAACAAATTTTTGCCTTAAGTATTAAGCTTTACATGTTGGAACCAAGTACTGGGACGTCAGGCACTCACTGCCAAATTTTTCAATCATAAAAGTAAAAAAAATGAAGATGCATGCCAGAATTCCAGAAGTGCTGTACTGGGAGAGCAAATTCATAAAATTACACAATATAGTTTACAAATGTTCTCTTTTAATGTTCAAAGAATGCAGTTAAATCAATTCACATAGATTGGGGCACAATTCATCAATATTTACAGATCTATTGATTTATAGTTAAGGAACCATAATTATTTTTTGCTCCCAAGTGGGCAGCTGGATAAAGGCAGGAAAATCAGGGCAGAAATTGAGCATCTGAAGTGATTTGGTACTTTCTGACCATGAGAAGTGTCTTCTGGTCCACATCTTGACTCAGTAACAGTAACCATGCAGGCAACATACAGGAAGTGGAAGCTGTGTTATGCTTGTGGCGGGGGGGTGGGGGGGTGGTGGGTAACAACCACAGTTTGATCAAGTTCAGCGTGATCTGGTGTTGAAAATACTGAGCTTAAAAGTTGTTCGGGGATGTTGTTCAACAGCATTTCAGGTGAGAACAAGTGAATACATTAAAGAGGGGTGACTGATAAATATATTTCTGGGTTCAGGAAGCACACACTGAACAAGTGTGGCTGCAAGAAGATTAACAAATGAATAGAAATTAAATAAACAGAAAGAATGACCTCTACAAATCCTGCAGACCGAAAAGTGAAGTGGTTCAGAGAGAGAAAGAGCTGGAAAAGAGCATTGCTTCAGGCACAAAAGATACAGTTGGAAATTATTTACACTAACACTATTTACACTAAAAATGGTGTGCAGATTGCAAGCAGAGTGTGTAGATATGAGTTTGGTGAGTGGCGGGTTCGGTGAAGGGGGGAGGAGGTGCTCCTTTTTGCCACTGTTCAGTATTTGGTTCTTGCTTTGGTGCAGTTGAAGGAGCTGGTTGGTGAGTAACTGGTAAGCTATTCTGCTTATAATAAATAGTCTGTAAAATTAAGGTATGGCAGGGCAGCTCAGCCGAGTGGAATATATAGCCTGTGGCATGTGGGAAGCCATGGACACACCATGTGTCCTAGCCAAACACATCTGTGTCACTGGCTGCAGAAGCTTGAGCTCTGGGTTGCAGAACTCAAGTGGCAGCTGGAGTCACTGTGGTGCATCCGCAAGGCAGACAACTATGTGGATAGCACATTTAGGGAGGTGCTCACACTGCAGGTTAGGAGCATGCAGACAGATAGGGAATGGGTGACCGCCAGGTAGTCTAAGAGAACCAGGAAGGTAGTGCAGGAGTTCCCTGAGATTATCTCGCACGCTAATCGGTTTTCTATTTTGGATACTGGTAAGGGTGATAGTTCCTTAGAGGAGTGCAGTCAGACCCCAGTTTGTGGCACCACAGGTGGCTCAGCTGCACAGGAGGGGAGGAAGAAGAGTGGAAGAGCATTAGTGATCGGGGATTCGTTAGTTAGAGGAACAGGCAGGCGTTTCTGCGGCCGTAGACAGGACTCCAGGATGGTGTGTTGCCTCCCTGGTTCCAGGGTCAAGGATGTCACGGAATGGCTACAGGACATTCTTCTGGGGGAGGGTGAGCAGTCAGAGGTCATGGTCCACATTGGCACCAATGATATAGGCAGGAAAGGGGATGAGGTCCTGAAAGCAAATTTTAGGGAGCTAGGAAGGAGATTAAAAAGCAGGACCTCAAAAGCAGTAATCTCAAGATTACTCCCAGTCTCACGTGCGAGTGAGCATAGGAATAGGAGAATTGAGCAATTGAACACATGGCTGGAGAACTGGTGTAGGAGGGAGGGCATCAGATTTCTGAGGCATTGGGTCTGATTCTGGGGCAGATGGAACCTGTACAAGATGGACGGGTTGCATCTTAGCAGGACTGGGAGGAATATCCTTGCAGGGAGATTTGCTAGTGCTGTTGGGGAGGGTTTAAACTAAATTGACAGTGGGATGGGAACCTGAGAGGGAGCTCAGATTGGAGGGAATCAACACTTGGTAACTTGTCTGGGGTATGGGAACCAGGAGCAAATATCAGAGAGGAATACCAAGGTGCACAGAATACTGGGGGGATAGATAGCACTAGAGTAGGGAATATTAAGTAATTGGGTGGGGTCAGAGTAAGGGAGAAAGCAGTAAAGTCTAAATCACGGTTAATGTGCATGTATGTGAATGCACAGAATGTGATTAATAAGATTGGTGAGGTACGGCGCAGATTGCCATGTGGAAATATGTTGTGGCTATAAGAGAGACCTGGTTCAAAGAAGGGCAAGACTGGATATTAAATATTACTGGATACAAGGTGTTCAGGAAAGATCGGAATGGGAAAACAGGGGACGGGGTGGCAGTATTGACTAAGGACAGCATTGCAGTGCTGGAGGAAAAGAATGTTCCAGAGGGGTCGAGGACAGAATCAATTTGGCTAGAGCTAAGGAACAAAAAAGGTGCAGTTACATTGCTCGGTATTGCTTATAGGCCACCAGCTAGTGGGAAGGACTTGGAGGAACAAATTTGCAAGGAAATTACAGCGATGTGCAAAAATTATAGGGTAGTTGTAATGGGTTCTTTAATTATCCAAACATAGGCTGGGATAGTTGGAGTGGAAAGGGCAGTGAGGGGCAAGAGTTCCTAGAGAGTGTTCAAGAAAATTTTCTACAACAGTATGCTGCTCATCCGAGAAAGGAGGCATGCTAGACCCGGTTCTTGGGAATGAGGTGGGCCAAGTGGATCAAGTATCAGTAGAAGAGCATTTAGGGGATAGTGATCATTGTATCATAAGGTTTTGGCTGACTATGGAAAAGAGCAAAGAGCAATCCAGAGTAAGAATAATTAACTGTGGGAAATCCAACTTCAATGGGGTAAGAGACAGTGGCGTAGTGGTATTGCCACTGGACTAGTAACCCAGAGACCCAGGGTATTGCTCTGGGGACATGCGTTCAAATCCCACCACAGCAGAAGGTGGAATTTGAATTCAATTAATAAATCTGGAATTAAAAAGCTAGTCTGATGATGGCCGTGAAACCATTGCCGATTGTTGTAAAAACCCATCTGGTTCACTAATTTCCTTCAGGGAAGGAAATCTGCTGTCCTTACCTGGTCTGGCCTACATGTGACTCCAGACCCACAGCAATATGGTTGACTCTTACATGCCCTCTGAAATGGCCCAGCAAGCCACTAACAAGTAGGGAGGGAGTTGCCCTGGGAGTCCTCAACATCGATTCTGGATCCCATGAAGTCTCCTGGCATCAGATCAAACATGGACAAGGAAACCTCCTGCTGATTACCACCTATCGCCCGCCCTCAGCTGATGAGTCAGTACTCCTCCATATTGAACAGCACTTGGAGGAAGCACTGAGGGTGGCAAGGGCACAGAATGTACTCTGGGTGGGGGACTTCAATGTCCATTACCAAGAGAGGCTCGGTAGCACCACTACTGACCGAGCTGGCCGAGTCCTAAAGGACATATCTGCTAGACTGGGTGGGCGGCAGGTGGTGAGGGAACCAACAAGAGGGGAAAACATACTTGACCTCGTCCTCACCAATCTGCCTGCCGCAGATGCATCTGTCCATGACAGTATTTGTAGGAGTGACCACCGCACAGTCGTTGTGGAAACACAGTCCCGCCTTCACTTTGAGGATACCCTCCGTCACGTTGTGTGGCACTACCACCGTGCTAAATGGGATCGATTTCGAACACATCAAGCAATGCAAAACTGAGCACCATGAGGCACTGTGGGCCATCAGCAGTAGCAGAATTGTACTCAACCACAATCTGTAACCTCATGGCCCAGCATATCCCCCACTCTACCATTTCCATCAGACAGGGAGACCAACCCTGGTTCAATGAAGAGTGCAGGAGGGCATGCCAGGAGCAGCACCAGGCATATCTCAAAATGTGATGTCAACCTGGTGAAGCTACACACAGGACTATCTGCGTGCCAAACTGCGTAAGCAGCATGTGATAGACAGAGCTAAGCGATCCCATAACCAACGGATCTAAGCTCTGCAGTCCTGCCACATCTAGCCGTGAATGATGGTGGACAATTAAACAACTAACTGGAGGAGGTGGCTCCACAAATATCCCCATGGGGGAGCCCAGCACATCAGTGTGAAAGATAAGGCTGAAGCATTTGCAACAATCTTCAGCCAGAAGTGCCGAGTTGATGATCCATCTTGGCCTCCTCCTGAAGTCCCCAGCATTACAGATGCCAGACTTCAGCCAATTCGATTCACTCCACATGATATCAAAAAACGACTGAAGACACTGGATACTGCAAAGGCTATGGGCCCTGACAATATTCCGGCAATAGTACTGAAGACCTGTGCTCCGGAACGTGCCACGCCCCTAGCCAAACTGTTCCAGTACAGCTACAACACTGGCATCTACCCTGCAATGTGGAAAATTGCCCAGGTATGTCCTGTACGCAAAAAGCAGGACAAGTACAACCCAGCGAAATATCGCCCCATCAGTCTACTCTCAATCGTCAGAAAAGTGATGGAAGGTGTCGTCAACAGTGCTATCAAGTGGCACTTGCTTAACAATAACCTGCTCAGTGACGCTCAGTTTGGGTTCCGCCAGGGCCACTCAGCTCCTGACCTCATTACAGCCTTGGTTCAAACATGGACAAAAGAGCTGAACTCAAGAGGTGAGGTGAGAGTGACTGCCCTTGGCATCAAGGCAGCATTTGACCGAGTATGGCATCAAGGAGCCCGAGCAAAACTGGAGTCAATGGGAATCAGGGGGAAAACCCTCCACTGGCTGGAGTCATACCTAGCGCAAAGGAAGATGGTTTTGGTTGTTGGAGGTCAATCATCTGAGCTCCAGGACATCACTGCAGGAGATCCTCAGGGTAGTGTCCTCGGCCCAACTATCTTCAGCTGCTTCATCAATGACCTTCCTTCAATCATAAGGTCAGAAGTGGGGATGTTCGCTGATGATTGCACAATGTTCAGCACCATTTGCGACTCCTCAGATACTGAAGCAGTCCATGGAGAAATGCAGCAAGACCTGGACAATATTCAGGCTTGGGCTGATAAGTGGCAAGTAACATTCGCACCACACAAGTGCCAGGCAATGACCATCTCCAACAAGAGAGAATCTAACCATCTCCCCTTGACATTCAACGGCATTACTATCGCTGAATCCCCCACTATCAACATCCTGGGGGCTACCATTGACCGAAAACTGAACTGGAGTAGCCATATAAATACCGTGGCTACAAGAGCAGGTCAGAGGCTAGGAATCCTGCGGCGAGTAACTCAGCTCCTGACTCCCCAAAGCCTGTCCACCATCTACAAGGCACAAGTCCGGAGTGTGATGGAATACTCTCCACTTGCCTGGATGGGTGCAGCTCCAACAACGCTCAAGAAGCTCGACACCATCCAGGACAAAGCAGCCCACTTGATTGGTACCCCATCTACAAGCATTCACTCCCTCTACCACCGACGCATTGTGGCAGCAGTGCGTACCATCTACAAGATGCACTGCAGCAATGCACCAAGGCTCCTTAGACAGCACCTTCCAAACCTGCGACCTCTACCAACTAGAAGGATAAGGGCAGCAAATGCATGGGAACACCACCACATGCAGGTTCCCCTCCAAGTCACACACTATCCTGACTTGAAAGTATATCGCCGTTCCTTCACTGTCGCTGGGTCAAAATCCTGGAACTCCCTTCCTAACAGCACTGTGGGTGTACCTACCCCACATGGACAGCAGCGGTTCAAGAAGGCAGCTCACCACCACCTTCTCAAGGGTAATTAGGGATGGGCAATAAATGCTGGCCTGGCCAACGATGCCCACATCCCATGAATGAATAAAAAAAAAGAATGGAGGTGGGGCGAATAAATTGGAGTCAAAGGTTGGCAGGAAAACCAATAACTGAACAATAGGCTACCTTCAAAGAAAAGATAGTCCGGGCACAGTAAAGGTATGTTCCCTCGAAGGGGAAAGGTAGGGCAAACAAATCCAGAGCTCCCTGGATGACAAAAGAGGTAGAGATTAAGACAAGGAAGAAAAAGTGTGCTTATGACAGATGCCAGGTAGAAAATACTATTGAGAACCAGGCTGAATATTGGAGGTCCAGAGGGGAAGTGAAAAAGAAAATAAGAGAAGCAAAGAGAGACCATGAAAAGAGACTGGCAGCTAGCATTAAAGGAAATCCCAAAGTTTTCTATAGACATATAATTAGTAAAAGCGTAATACAAGGAGGAGTAGGTCCGATTAGGGACCAACAGCGGGATTTACACATGGAGGCAGAGGGCATAGCTGAGGTATTAAATGAATAATTTGCATCTGTCTTTACCAAGGAAGAAGATGCAACCTGGCCAATGGTGTAACAGGAGGTAATTCAGACATTAGAGGGGTTTAAAATTGATGAAGAGGAAGTATTAGGTAGGCTGTCTATACAAAAAGTGGATAAAGCACCAGGACCAGATGAGATGCATCCAAGGATACTGAGGGAAATGAGAGTGGAAATCGTAGAGGCACTAGCCAAATTTTTCAGTCTACCTTAAACTCGGGGTGGTCATCAAGGACTGGAGAATTGCAAACGTTACACCCTTGTTCAAAAAAGGGTGTAAAATAAGCCCAGCAACTACAGGCCAGTCAGTTTAACTTCAGTGGTGGGGAAACGTGTAGAAAAAATAATTCGGGACAAAATTAATAGTCACATGGACAAATGCGGGTTAATTAAGGAAAGCAGCATGGATTTCTTAAGGAAAAATCATGTTTAACTAACTAGCTGGAGTTTTTTGAGGAGGTAACAGAGAGGGTTGATGAGGGCAATGCTGTTGATGTCGTGTACATGGACTTTCAAAAGGTGTTTGAAACAGTGCCACACAACAGACTTGTGAGCAAGCTTATAGCTCATGGAATAAAAGAGATGGTAGCAACATGGATATGGAATTGGCTGAGTGACAGGAAACAAAGAGTAGTGGTTAATGGATGCTTTTCTGTCTGGAGGAAGGTTTGTAATGGAGTTCCCAGGGGTCAGTGTTGGGACCCTTGCTTTTCCTGATCTATATTAATGACCTAGACCTTGGTGTACAGGGCACAATTTCAAAGTTTGCAGATGATACAAAACCTGGAAGCATTGTGAGCTGTGAGGAGGATCGTGTAGAACTCCAAAAGGACATGGACAAGTTGGTGGAATGGGCAGACAGGTGCCAGATGAAATTCAATGCACAGAAATGTGAAGTGATTTATTTTGGTAGGAAGACTACGGAGAGAAACTATAAAATAAAGGGTACAATTCTAAGGAGCAAAGGGACCTGGGTGTATATGTGTATAAATCATTGAAGGTGGCAGGGCAGGTTGAGAGAGCCATTAATAAAGCATACAGTATCCTGGGCTTTATTAATAGAGGTCTAGAGTACAAGAGCAAGGAAGTTATGTTGAACTTGTATAAGACACTAGTTCAGCCTCAGCTGGAGTCCAGTTCTGGGTGCCACACTTTAGGAAAGACATGAGGGCATTGGAGAGAGTACAGAAAGGATTCATGAGAATGGGTCCAGGAATGAGGAACTTCAGTTATGACGATAGATTGGAGAAGTTAGGACTGTTTTCCTTGGAGAAGAGAAGGCTGAGAGGTGATTTGATAGAGGTATTCAAAATCATGAGGGGTCTGGACAGAGTAGACGGAGAGAAACTGTTCCCACTCGTGAAAGGATCGAGAGCGAGAGGGCACAGATTTAAAGTGTTTGGTAAGAGAAGCAAAAGTGACATGAGGAAAAGCTTTTTCGCACAGACAGTGGTTAAGATTTGGAATGCACTGCCTGAGTGTGTGGTGGAGGCAGGTTCATTTGAAGCATTCAAATGGGAATTAGACTGTGATAGGAAAAGGAAGAATGTGCAGGGTTACGGGGAGAAGGCAGGGGAATGGAACTGCGTGAACTGCTCTTTCGGAGAGCTGGTGCGGACATGATGGGCTGAATGGCCTCCTTCTGCATTGTAACGATTCTGTGAACATCCAAAGTCAAAATCATCCCCAAGGAGTGATCAACACATGGAATGGGTTCCCAAATAAAATAGTGGAGCCAAAAACCCTGGAATTATTTAAGAAAGAATTTGATGCTGCAATGGGGGATACTGAAGAGTCTTTCTGTATAGATGAACCAATGATCTTCCTCATCCATATTTGTTTTGTAATCTTGTAATAAACTGGAAATTGGTGCTTACTGTGTTGTAAGGCTGTTTCACTACAATAGGAGCATCAGTTCCATTTTTTTTATTTATTCGTTCATGGGATGTGGGTGTCACTGGCAAGGCCAGCATTTATTGCCCATCCCTAACTACCCTTGAACTGGTGCAGCCCATGAAGTGAAGGTACTTCCACAGTGCTATTAGGGAGTAAGTCCCAGGATTTTGACCCAGCAACAATGAACGAACGGTCGTATATTCCTGAGTCAGGATGCCGTATGACCTGGAGGTGGTGATATTACCATGCACCTGCTGCCTTTGTCTTTCTAGATTGTTGAGGTTGTGGATTTGGAAGGTGCTGTCGAAGACACCTTTTGCAAGTTGCTGTGGTGCATCTTGTAGATGGGTACACACTGCAGACACGGTGCACTGTTGGAAAGGGAGTGAAGATTTAAGATGGTAGGTATGTTGCCTGAAGTGGGCTGCTTTGTCCTGGACAATGTTGAATTTCTTGAGTGTTGTTGGAGCTGCACACATTCCAGTAAGTGGGGAATATCCCATTACTCTCCTGACTTGTGCGTCGTCGATGATGGAAAGACTTTGGGGAGTCAGGAGGTGAGTCACTCACTGCAGAATACCCAGCCTCTGACCTGCTCTTCCACTGACAGTTTTTATGTGGCTAGGGCAGTTAGGTTTCTGGGCAATGGTGACCCCCAGGATGTTGATGATGGGGGAATTCAGTGATGATAATGCTGTTGAATGTCAAGGGGAGATGGTTAGATTCTCTCTTGTTGGAGATGGTTGTTGCCTGGCACTTGCATGGCACGGAAGTTACTTGCCCCTAAATGAGTTTTGCTATGTTGAAGGCCTAAGTTCCATTCTATCTTTCCCATTGGTATGAAGTAAAGAATTTATTGAACATTACCTATTGAAACAAATGGGCAGATTTTAACGTTTGCTGGAAAACAGACGATAGTGGATAGGCTGCCCGTTATATACCCCGTCTGACTTTGCTTTCCTTTTGGAAAGGAGAATCACGCAGGGCATGTACCAAGCCGCTGAACCACTACTGCCCGTTTTCTGTTACCACTGATTGTTAAAACCAGCACTAAGTTATTTTAGTTTTGGAGTTTGGAGAACGATTGTTTTTATGTTGGATTTCGATTACAGTAAAACAGAGCTTCAAACAGGAAAACAGAGCTAAGTGCTGTTGAAAGTAAAATGAACATTACCAATTTTAAACGCACACCAGAGGGAATAGTTGATTTATTTACGGAATTAATTATATATTTTTACTGGCTCATAACAGAAGTTTTACCCTTGTACTTAACACAAGTAATGGCTAAATGAGGCTTTCCATCAAAGAAACCATAAATCAAAGGGGAACTGATTTAATGTTTTAATTTGGAAGAGTTACAATAGCGCAACACTTTTGCCGATTTGTGAGAAAGCATTTAAGCTTTATTACATCCTTAGTGAGAGTAAGAATAGCTCCAATAATTGACTCATAGATCTGATGAAAACATAATTTTCTGAAATGGCTATGTGGGAAACCATTCATGCACTGGCATGTGGTTTCAATTTCGGAAGACGTTAATTAATTGGTGGTGTAGAGTTGCTTTGTATTCATGGAAAATGTGGCTGTGACACAGTAGACTGAACAAACAGGAGAACGACCACATGCTGAAAGGTGTCATATCATCAAAGGACTCCAGGGAAGTGTCAGTACTAAAATGCCACAACTATTGAATTTTCATTAAGTGTACACTGTAATCATTTCTCTGCATGACAAAGTCTGAAGTGTTCAGCTGAACTTAAGATATAATGTTATGTTTAGCTACTTTTGAGCTTCGGTCATCTAACTTGTATGTTTCTGTTGAGAAGTGCAGGACAGCATTTTAGCTTCTGGCATCATTTCTGCGATTGAAGCTTTCCAGTCTGGTCAGAAACATTTGTGCGGGTTGAAAGAAAAGAATGTGAAAGGGCTAGACCTAGAAATTGGATCGGGCAGCACCTGTTTTAGGTGAAGAATGGGTACTGAAGAATCCAATATGGTATGTGATATGTGTGGGCTCATTCCTCGCCAGGAGATTGCCACTTGCCAAATTCATTAGCTTGCCCTTTAGCTCACCCCAAAGTAGGTTTGTGCACATTTGCTATGCAAATCCAGATCTTAGCGCATGTCTTAGGCCCTTTTCTGATATTCGATCACAACTGACTGCAGTGCATTCTGCGGTCAGTTTTCTCAAACCCAGCACAGCCACACGAGTGGTCCATAAAGGGACTACTGGAGGCTGCATGATAAAAGTAGATACAAAAATTATTACAATTCTGACTGTAAAGCCAACAGGAGCAGGACTTCTTGTGACACCACAATGGAACTACGAGCCACTGCAGCTAGCACTTGCCCTACTCCTGCTCACCACACCCCTCCCAGGCTCACAGTGGACGGCAGTATCGTCACTGTCTGACATTCGTCCTATTTGTCACTGGAGCACTGCCTCCTGGGCTGCGACAAGATTCCCCAGCACACCAGTCATGTTCTGATGACACAAAAGGACCAATTTTGCATGATCTTCTCGTGCACCAGTTTTGGCATGGTGGTCGTTGCCAACCCTCCAGGATTGCCCTGGAGCCTTGGGAAGTTGAAGATTCTGCAGTGAGCAACCCTGAAGAAAAATCATAGGAGCATTCTAAAAAATGTTTTAATTATAGTAATATTGGAACTGGGCAAAAAAGGCTGTTTAACTATGCAGGGCCATTGGAGGTGGGAGGTCTTGTGATAAAACCTCCAGAAATACATCAATCCAGCATTGGCAACCCCATTCGCTCAAGTCTGAAGTTAGGTGTGAAACAATTTCTAGGCCAGATTGTTCATTTAGTAGCATAAATGATGACACGAGTGCTCATATTTTGAACACATTTATGAAAATTAGCAGTCTCTTTTGTAGATAGATTCTCTGCTGCTATGGTTTAAGAAATACCCTTTTCATAAACAATAGGAAGAAGCAGATTTCTCGTAATGTTACAAAATTTGCTGATGATATGAAGATATGTAGTTAGGTGACCGATATAAAAAAGATTAATAGCATTCGATGGGATATAGATTGATTAAGATACGTAGGCAGCTAGATTTTAGTGTAGATAATTGTAAAATAATCAGTGATGGAAAATGAAATATGAAATCTATTTGCATCTATTAGCATGGGTGGCAGGCCCATCACCACTGGACACATCGGGCAGATGTAAATGGGGCCTGGCGTTCAAAATGGTGCAGACCACAAACTGATGACATTGGATGGGCAGCCCAATCACCATACCCACATTCCGTCCAAAAACTGTCTCTAGTTAAAATCAGCCCTATCAGTTCCGATGAACAGCAACGAGGTAACCGATTGACACAAAAGTAAAATATTGCGTATGCTGGAAATCTGACATAAATAACCAATTTATCTGTTTTGTGGCCTTTCAAGGGAGGAATTTTAACAAGACTTGGAGGAACTCCCTGCTCTTCTATAAATTGTGTCATGGGACCTTATTGTCCACCTGAATGGGTAGATGGGGTCTCAGTTTAACATCTCATTCAAAGGACTCCATCTCTAACAATGCCGTATTGTGTTAGTACTAAACTAAAATTTCAGTTTAGATTATGTGCCCAATTTTTAGAGGGAGATTGAACCCACAACCACCTTGCTCAGTTGTTTAGTGGCGGCACAGTGGCGCAGTGGTTAGCACCGCAGCCTCACAGCTCCAGGGACCCGGGTTCGATTCTGGGTACTGCCTGTGCGGAGTTTGCAAGTTCTCCCTGTGTCTGCGTGGGTTTCCTCCGGGTGCTCCGGTTTCCTCCCACATGCCAAAGACTTGCAGGTTGATAGGTTAATTGGCCATTATAAATTGCCCCTAGTATAGGTAGGTGGTAGGGAAATATATAGGGACAGGTGGGGATGTGATAGGAATATGGGATTAGTGTACGATTAGTATAAATGGGTGGTTGACGGTCGGCACAGACTCGGTGGGCCGAAGGGCCTGTTTCAGTGCTGTATCTCTAAACTAAACTAAACTAAACATCAAACAAACTTTAAGAAGAATACTGAGCCCCAACGAAAAGCAAGACCTACCTACAATCAAGGGCTTTGCAGCGAGCTCGAAGAATAGTAACTAAAACCATCTTCAGATATTGCCTCAAACTTTTCCACTTTATTTCTTCTGCTCTCTTCTGTCTTTATCTATGTGTATATCACATATGCATGCTGAATTGAGAAGGAACTTCTTCACCCAGAGGGTTGTTAATCTATGGAATTCCTTGCCCAGTGAAGTAGTTGACGCTACTTCAGTAAACGTTTTTAAAGCTAAGGTAGATATCTTTTTGAACAATAAAGGAATTAAGGGATACGGTGAGAGAGCGGTTAAGTGGATCTGAGTCCACGAAAAGATCAGCCATGATCTTATTGAATGGCGGAGCAGGCTCGAGGGGCCGGACGGCCAACTCCTGCTCCTAGTTCTTATGTTCTATGTTCATGCTTGCATGGGTGCGTCGCGTATCCATAGGCGTTAACCGAATTAGAGTTTAAGTTTAATAAAGTTCAACCTTTTTTCTTTAAACCTAAGAAAACCTGTTTGGCTAGTTTCTTTGCCTTATAATTGGTAGTTAGTGATCAAGGATTCACTAAGGGGGAGCTAAAAAATGGTGTGTTAAAGTTAAACCCTATTACGGTAAAACCAGGTGAAGGCTGAGAGGAAACCCTAGATCCCTTTCTCACTGGGTCGTAACAAATAGTAAATATAGCTCAGGATATTTTTATGATGACTACATTGGGTCAAACTGAGAGTTTCTGTATTATCAGCACTGATTAGTGAGAGGCTTGTTGGATCTCAATTATATGCGCTTCAAAGACTTACATTCAAATTAGTGGTGCATCATTATACCACAATCTGTAGTTAAACACATTAACTTTAGGATTCTTGTCAAGCAGGAGACTAAGGAGCTATTAGATAATAGGATACTGCACAAATTAGAGGATTATAAGTTACAGAGTAAAGTGATATATAAGTCGTTGGCTGCTTATTAACCAATACAGAAAGCAAGCAATGCAGCACAACTAAAGCCTGTGATGTCACAAACCAAAAACATTCCTAGTGATGGGCTTGTATCCATGATAGTCCAATGATGGCCATGAAACTATTGTTGATTGCTGTAAAAACCCAGCTGGTTCACTAATGTCCTTTACGGAAGGAAATCTGCTGTCCTTACCTGGTCTGGCCTACATCTGACTACAGACCCACAGCAATGTGGTTGTCTCTGAAATGGCCTCGCAAGCCACTCAGTTGTATCAGACCACTATGAAGTCAATAAGGAATGAAACCAGATGGACCACCCGCCATCGACCTAGGCACCGGAAAGGACAATGGCAAACCCAGCCCTTTTGACCCTGCAAAGCCCTCCTTACTAACATCTGAGGGCTTGTGCCAAAGTTGGGAGAGCTATCCCACAGACGAGTCAAACAACCACCTGACATTGTCATACTCACCGAATCATACTTTACAATGTCCCAAACATTGCCATCACCATCCCCAGGTATGTCCTGTCCCACTGGCACGACAGACTCAGCAGAGGTGGAGGCACAGTGATATACAGTCGGGAGGGAGTTGCCCTGGGAGTCCTCGACATCGACTCTGGACCCCATGAAGTCTCATGCCATCGGGTCAAACATGGGCAAGGAAACCTCCTGCTGATTACTACCAACCCCGTCACCTGATGAATCAGTACTCCTCCATGTTGAGCAGCACTGAGGGTGGCAAGGGCGCAGAATGTAGTCTGGGTGGGGGACTTCAATGTCCATCATCAAGAGTGGCTTGGTAGCACCACTACTGACCAAACTGGCCGAGTCCTAAAGGACATAGCTACTAGACTGGGTCTGCGGCAGGTGGTGGGGGAACCAAGAAAAGGGAAAAATATACTTGACCTCGTCCTCACCAATCTGCCTGCCGCAAATGCATCTGTCCGTGACAGTATTGGTAGGAGTGACCACTGAACAGTCCTTGTGGAGACAAAGTCCCGTCTTCACATTGAGGATACCCTCCATCGTGTATTGTGGCACCACCACCGTGCTAAATGGGATAGATTTCGAACAGATCTAGCAGTGCAAATCTGGGCATCCATGAGGCACTGTGGGCCATCAACAGCAGGAGAATTGTACTCAATCACAATCTGTAACCTTATGGCCCAGCATATCCCCCACTCCACCATATGGAATTAGTGTAGGATTAGTATAAATGGGTGGTTGATGGTCGGCACAGACTCGGTGGGCTGAAGGGCATGTTTCAGTGCTGTATCTCTAAACTAAACTAAACTATTACCATCAAGCCAGGGGACCAAACCTGGTTCAATGAAAAGTGCAGGAGGGCATGCCAGGAGCAGCACCAGGCATATCTCAAAATGATGTGTCAGCCTGGTGAAGCTACAACCCAGGAATACTTGCATGCCAAACAGCATAAACAGCATGCGATAGACAGATCTAAGTGATCCCATAACCAATGGATCAGATCTAAGCTCTGCAGTCCTGCCACATCCAGTCTGGAATGGTGGTGGACAATTAAACAACTAACTGGAGGAGGTGGCTCCACAAATATCCCCATCATCGATGATGGAGAAGCCCAGCACATCTGTGCAAAAGATAAGGCTGAAGCATTTGCAACAATCTTCAGCCAGAAGTGCCAAGTGGATGATCCATCTCGGCCTCCTCTTGAAGTCCCCAGCATCACAGATGCCAGTCTTCAGCCAATTCGATTCACTCCACTTGATGTCAGGTAACGACTGAAAGCACTGGCTACTGCAAAGGCCCTGACAACATTCTAGCAATAGTACTAAAGATCTGTGCTCCAGAAATTGCCATGCCCCTAGCCAAGCTGTTCCAGCACAGCTACAACACTGGCATCTACCCGGCAATGTGGAAAATTGCCCAGGTATGTCCTGTACGCAAAAAGCAGGACAACCTGGCCAATTACCGCCCCATCAGTCTACTCTCAATCATCAGAAAAGTGATGGAAGGTGTCGTCAACAGTGCTATCAAGTGGCACTTGCTTAGCAATAATCTGCTCAGTGACGCTCAGTTTGGGTTCCACCAGGGCCACTCAGTTCCTGACCTCATTACAGCCTTGGTTCAAACATGGACAGAAGAGCTGATCTCCAGAGGTGAGGTGTGAGTGAGTGCCCTTGACATCAGGGCAGCATTTGACTGAGTATGGCATCAAGAAGCCCGAGCAAAACTGGAGTCAATGGGAATCAGGAGGAAAACTCTCTGCTGATTGGAGTCATACCTAGTGCAAAGGAAGATGGTTGTGGTTGTTGGAAGTCAATCATCTCAGCTCCAGGACATCACTGCAGGAATTCCTCAGAGTAGTGTCCTAGGCCCAACCATCTTCAGCTGCTTCATCAATGACCTTCCTTCAATCATAAGGTCAGAAGCGGGGATGTTCGCTAATGATTGCACAATGTTCAGCACCATTTGCGACTCCTCAGATACTGAAGCAGTCCATGTAGAAATGCAACAAGCCCTGGACAATATCCAGGCTTGGACTGATAAGTGGCAAGTAACATTTGCGCCACACAAGTGCCAGGCAATGACCATCTCCAACAAGAGAGAATCTAACCATCTCCCCTTGACATTCAATGGCATTACCATCGCTGAATCCCCCACTATCAACATCTTGGGGGTTACCATTGACCAGAAACTGAACTGGTGGAGCCATATAAATACCGTGGCTATAAGAGCAGGTCAGAGGCTAGGAATCCTTTGGCGAGTAACTCACCTCCTGACTCCCCAAAGCCTGTCCACCATCTACACGGCACAAGTCAGGATTGTGATGGAATGCTC
Organism: Heterodontus francisci; assembly: GCF_036365525.1. NCBI lineage: Eukaryota > Metazoa > Chordata > Chondrichthyes > Heterodontiformes > Heterodontidae > Heterodontus > Heterodontus francisci. Next base: position 85,919,311 of record NC_090373.1, read on the forward strand.
TCCATTTGCCTGGATGGGTGCAGCTCCAACAACACTCAAGAAGCTCGACACCATCCAGGACAAAGCTATCCACTTGATTGGCACCCCGTCCACAAACATTCACTCCCTCCACCACCGACGCACAGTGGCAGCAGTGTGTACCATCTACAAGCTGCACTGCAGCAATGCACCAAGGCTCCTTCGACAGCACCTTCCAAACCCACAACCTCTACCACCTGGAAGGACAAGGGCAGAAGATGCATGGGAACATCACCATCTGCAAATTTCCGTCCAAGCCGCACACCATCCTGACGTGGAACTATATCGCCGTTACTTCACTGTCGCTGGGTCAAAGAACTGGAACTCCCTTCCTAACAGCACTGTTGGCGTACCTGCACCCCAAGGACTGCAGTGGTTCAAGAAGGTAGCTCACTACCACCTTCTCAAGGGCAATTACGATGGGCAATAAATGCTGGCCTAGCCAGCGATGCCCACATCCCATGAACGAATAAAAAAAAAATCCCATATATGCCCGGATCCCAAAATCTCACTCACTTTGTTCTGGTGAAGTGCCAACCACAAGCTGAACAGTACTGTTCAAGAAAGGCAGAAGCATTAGAGAAATAATTATTTCACTCTCAAGCATTTAGTAGACAGTTTTCAGAGTTGTATTGCTGAATGCTGGGTATAGAGGTAAAGGTTGAACAGAAAATTATTTTGGATGCTAGAAATCAAATAAAAACAGAAAATGTTGGTAATACTCAGCAGATCAGACAGTATCGTTGGATTAATAGAGTTACCATTTCACGTAGATGACTTCAAGAGTGCATAAGATTACATAGGATATACGGCACAGAAACAGGCCATTCGGCCCAACCAGTTGATGGCAGCATTTATGCTCCACTTGAGGCTCCTCCCATCTTTCCTCATCTATATTTAGCATCATAACCCTCTATTCCCTTCTCCCTCATATGCTTGTCTAGTCTCTCCTTAAATGCATTTAGCAATTCTCTTCAACCAATCCCTGTGGTAGTGACTGCCACGTTCTCACCCTCTTTGGGTAAAAAAATTTCTTCTGAATTCCCTATTAGATTTCTTGATGGCGAGCTTATATTGATGGCCTCTACTTTTGCTCCTCCCCACAATGGAAATATTCTCTCTGTTTCCACTCTCTCAAAACCTTTCATAATTTTACAGACCTCTATTAGGTCATCCCTTAGCCTTTTTTCAAAAGAAAGAGACCTAACCTGTTCATCCTTTCCTAAAATGCATACCCATGCATTTCTGGTATTGTCCTTGTAAATCTTCACTGCACCTTTTCCAGTGCCTCTATATCCTTTTATGATATGGTGACCAGAACTGCACGCAGTCCTCTAAATGTGGTCGAAACAAAATTCAATACAGGTTCAGAAAAACTTCCCTATTTTTCGATTGTATGTCTCCAGGAATAGAAGAAGTTAGAGATGCAACAGTTTTTAAGCAAGTACAGAGGCAAGGATATGTGGGAGGGGAGGAAAGAACAAAAGTGAGCTGTGAGATAGGGTGGAAGGCAGGAGTGATTAAATGACAAAAAGGATGATGGTGTAAGGCAAAAGGGACAAGTAAAGAAACGAAAAATTGGTCTAGAGGAGGTGTAAATGACGACAATAGAATCATTACCAGCAACTGCTGTCCAAAAAAAATGGCAACAGTGGTTTTGATCTGAATTTGTTGACATTAGTGTTGAGTCCGGAAGGCGATAAAGTACCTTGAACTTCCATTGAACTGTATTAAGACAGTTCAGTCGACCAAGGACAGATAGGTCAGAGAGGGAGTGGGACAGAGAATTAAAATGACAAGCAACTGGAAGCTCATGGACTGAAAGGAGCGGTCCCCCAGCAAGCAATCAACCAATCTACGTTTGGTTTCCCCAATGTAGAGGAGACCATATCATGAGCAGCAAGTACAGTATGCTAAATTGAAAGAGGTACAAGTAAATTGCTGTTTCATCTGAAAAGAAACTTTGGGACCCTGTTTGGTGTGAAGGGAGGAGGTAAAAGGGCAGGTGTTGCCTCTTCTGCACTTGCATGGGAAGGTGCTATGGGAAGGGGAGGCTATGTTACAGGTGATTGAAGAGTGGACCAGGGTTTCAGGGAGGGAGCAATCTCTTTGGAATGCTGAAAGGGGAGGGGAGATGGGTAGATGTGTTTGGTGGTGGCATCACATTAAGGGTGGCGGAAACGGAGGAGGATGATCTGTGGAGGCTGATGAGGTGGAAATTGAGGAGAAGGGGAACCCTAATATCGTTCTGGGAGTGAGGGGAAGGGGTGAGAACAGAAGTGCAGGAAAAGGGAATGGATCAAGGGCCATGTCAACCACAGTGGTGTACAATCCGCAGTTGAGATAAAAGAAAGACATATCGGAAGCACTAGTGTAGAAGATGGAATTGCCAGAATAGGTGTGACGACAAATTCTTTTTTTATTCATTCTTGGGATGTGGGCATCACTGGCAATGCCAGCATTTTTTTCCCATCACTAATTGCCCTTGAGAGGTGATGGTGAGATGCCTTCTTGAACTACTGCAGTCCTTGGAGTGTAGGTCTGCCAACAGTTATGTTAGGGAGGGAGTTCCAGGATTTTGACCCAGCAACAGCAAAAGAACGTTGATATATTCCCAATTCAGGATTGTGTGTGATTGTGTGTTCCTTGAGGGGGAAACTGCAGGACATGGTGTTCCTATGTGCCTGCTGCTCTTGTTGTTCTGGATGGTAGAGATCGCGGGTTTGGAAGGTGCTGTTCAAGAAGCCTTGGCGAGTTGCTGCAATGCATTTTGTGGATGGTACACATTGCAGCCACAGTGCACCTGTGGTGGAGGGAGTGAATGTTTAACGTGGTGGATGGCATGCCAATCAAGCGGGTTCCTTTATTTTGGATGGTGTTGAGCTTCTTGAATGTTGTTGGAGCTGCTCTCATGCAGGCAAGTGGGGAATCTACCATCACATTCCTGACAAGTGCCTTGTAGATGGTGGTCAGGCTTTGGAGAATCAGGAGGCGGATTACTCGCCGCAGAATTCCCAGTCTCTGACCTGCTCTTATAGCCACAGTATTTATATGGCTTGTCCAGTTACGTTTCTGGTCAATGGTAATCCCCAGGATGTTGATGGTGAGGGATTCCGTGATGTTATTGCCGTTGCATGTCAAGGGGAGATGGTTAGGTTCTCATCATTGCCTAGCACTTGTGTAGTGCGAATGTTACTTACCAGTCCAAACCTGAATGTTGTCCAGGTCTTGCTGCATGCAGGCACAGACTACTTCATTATCTGAGGAGTTGCAAATGGTACTGAACACTGTGCAATCATCAGCAAACAGTCCCACCTCTGACCTTATGATGGAGGGAAGGTAATTGATGCAGCAGGCCTAGGACACTGCCCTGAGGAACTCCTGCAGTGATGTCCTGGGGCTGAGATGATTGGCCTCCAACAACCACAACCATCTTCCTTTTTGCTAGGTATGACTCCAGCCAATGGAGAGTTTTGCCAGTAATTCCATTGACTTCAATTTTACTAGGAACTAATGGCACAAGAATTCTGAAGACAGGAGAAAGGGGCAGGGATGACTACTGACCTAAACAGCGGATGTCAAAGACAACAGAAGAAGAGCTCAGCAACATGATGAGCTCGAAATTCATAAAGGTTGGGGCATGAGGGAATGCACCTGAGGCCTTTGCTGAGGACTGATTGTTTGGGGTCAAAGAGGGGAAGGTCAGGTTAGTGAAAACACAGTGAAGGGTGAGATTGGAAGGAGGGATGGAGTCAGAGAAAAATGAGGGGGAAGAAGGATCCAGAGGGGTGTTGGTGTCTAAGAGTTGTTGAAATTTGCAGTCCTTGACACCCAAGTTGAAGAAAATAAGTTTTTTTGTTGAAGAGGCGAATGAGGCGAAAGATGAAATGGAGCAAACATTTGTAAAAGAGACAGAGTTCCCATCAGAGAGAAGAGCAGAATTTCTTCATTCCTGGAAGAGAAGTGGCAGTGAATTAAATATGAATGAAAACAAATACTGCGGATGCTGGAAATCTGAAATAATAAGGTTAATTTATCCTTTTACACTTGCATGATGTGAGGCAGAGGAAGATTCAGCTTTTTTTATATTCGTTCATGGGACTTGTGCATCACTGGCTAGGACAGCTTTTATTGCCCATCCCTAATTGCCCTTGAGAAGGTGGTGGTGAGCTGCCTTCTTGAACCACTGCAGTCCATGAAGGGTAGGTATGCTGTTGGGAAGAGAGTTCCAGGATTTTGACCCAGCGAAGGAGGAATATACCTTAAAATTGAGGATTGGTGCCCTGAATACTGAAAACCTAGCATTTATTTGTGTTGGGTGTCCCTTTTGTCATTTTCTTTCAAATATATTGTTGCAAGTGGCTAATATGGGAATCATGCCTAAATAATATAAAACTAATTTTTACCCCAAAACATTTTGTCTTAGGTTTCAATTAGCCAGCATGAATTAAGATAATCTATTTTCTACCTTGAAAGGCAGCATCTGTGATTCTTCATTGTTTAATGAAAATATTCCAACATCGGTAGGAGGAAACAGTCTCTCATTAAATTAAATTGTTCTGTCTTAATTACGTTCTGAGTAGGAGGAAATTAATGGGTGATAGACATCTAAGGACGATTTCTGTTTTTGTTACAGATACTATCACTACCTGTACAGCTATTACTTGCCAGCCAGTCTTCACAACATGATAGACCAGATGACAAACTGTGAAGATATCCTAATGAACTTTCTGGTTTCAGCAATCACCAAACTCCCTCCAATTAAAGTTACACAGAAAAAGCAGTATAAGGAAACTATGATGCAACAGGTATGCATAAAATGCTACTCAAATCTCTCACCATTTTGTCAGTTTTCATTTAACTTATAAACATGAAAAAGCTGATAAACAGCTTCAGAAAGCTTGCAGTGCCTCCATAAAGGTGACTGCTCAAATAAAAATATGTAACTGAAAAGAGTTCTAAATGAAGGCCTATGATTAAGGTCGCTGCTTCAAGGCAAAGAGGTAAGTTAAATTAATTTTTATTACATTGAATTTCAGGACTTTATTGGTGTTTTGGGACTATATTTGCAATTCAGTTCTATAAAAACTAAAGTCCAGTGACAAACGAAAATAAGTAGTTGCAAAGAGAGTGCAGAGGGATCTGAATCTGTGATGACTTAAGCTGCAATGATATCCAATATCATCAATTAGATTATAGGTGAAAAAATTGAAATGCACAAAAGTGCAATTTTTGCAGTTTTTTAAAAAATTAGTTCTTGGTATGTGAGCGTCGCTGGCAAGGCTAGCATTTATTGCCCATGCCTAATTGCCCTAGAGAAGGTGGTGGTGAGCCACCTTCTTGAACTGCTGCAGTGCATGTGGTGTAGTGCTGTTAGTGGTGGATTTACATATCTGTGAATTGGGACATGAACTCTAATGATGTAAAATCTATTGTCTAGCATTCTGGGGGTGGGGGTGGGGGTGGGGGCAGTTGATTCTAATTTTGGTCACTTTTTGATGCATTTTCCAGCATATGTATAATGATTCAGTATTTGAAGTCAAAAATAATTTATTCTGGAATGTGATCATCATAAATTTATAGAGTCATAACGACACAGAAGGAGGCCAATCGGTCCATCGAAATCGTGCCGGCTCTCTGTAGAACAACCCAGTCAGTTCCATTACCTCTGTAGCCCTGCAAGTTTTCTCTCAAGTGCCCATCCAGTTTTCTTTTTGAAATCATTGAATGTCTCCACTTTCATCCCCCTCGTAGGCAACGAGTTCTAGGTCATTACCACTCACTGCATAAGAAAGTTCTTCCTCACAACCCCCTCGTATCTCTTGCCCAAAACCTTAAATCTGTGTCCTCTAGCCCTTGTACCATCAGCCAACAGGAGCAGCTTTTCTTTGTCTACCTTATCTAAACCTATCATAATCCTATATACCTCTATCAAACCTCCCCTCAACCTCCTTTGCTCCAAGGAAAATAACCCCATCTTCTCCAACCTAATCTTGCAGCCAAAATCCCTGGAACCATTCTGGTAAATCTCCACTGCACCCTCTCAAGGACCCTTACATCCTTCCTAAAATGTGGTTTCCAGACTGGGGCAATACTCTAGTTATGGCCTAACAAGAGCTTTATAAAGGTTCAGCATAACTTCCCTGCTTTTGTAGTCAATACCTCTATTTATGAAGCCCAAGATCCCATATGCTTTTCTAACTTCTCTCTCAATATGTCCTGCCACCTTCACAGATCTATGCACATGAACTCCCAGGTCCTCTGTCCCTGCACATTCTTTAAGACTGTGCCATTATGTCTATATTGCCTTTCCCTATCCCTTTTGCCAAAATGCATCACCTCACACTTCTTTATATTAAATTCCATCTGCCACTTGTCTGCCCATTCTGCTGGCCTATCTATAACCTGGTGCAGTCACTTGGTATCATCCTCACTATTTGTCACACCTCTGAGTTTGGTATTATAGCAATTTTGAAACTTTACTCTGTATTCCAATATCCAAGTCATTTATATATATCAAAAATACAGTGGTCCTAGCACTGACCCTCGAGTAACACTACTGTCTACCATCCTCCAGTCTGAAAAACAACCAATTACCACGACTTGCAGTTTTCTGTCCTTAAGCCAATTTTTTATCCAAGCTGGCACTTACCTTCCTATTCCATGAGCTTCAATTTTGTTAATAGGAACATAGGAGCAGGAATAGGTCATTCAGCCCATCGAACCTGCTCCGCCATTCAATACAATCATGGCTGATCATCCACTTAAATGTCTTTTTCTCCACACTATCCCCATATCCCTTTATGTCATTGGTATTTAGAAATCTGTCAATCTCAACTATAAACATACTCAATGACTGAGCTTCCACAGCCCTCTGGGGTAGAGAATTCCAAAGATTCACAACCCTCTGAGTAAAGAAATTTCTCCTTATCTCTGTCCTAAGTGGCTTCCCCCTTATTTTGAAATTGTGACCCCTGGTTCTCGACTCCCCAACCAGCGAAAACATCTTACTTGCATCTACCCTGTCTATCCCTTTAAGCATTTTGTAGGTTTCAATGAGATCACCTCTCATTCTTCAAAACTCTAGAGAATACAGGCCCAGTTTCCCCAATCTCTCCTCATAGGACAGTCCCACCATCCCGGGAACAAGTCTGGTGAACCTTCGTTGCACTCCCTCTATGGCAATAATATCCTTTCTAAGGTAAGGGGACCAAAACTGCACACAGTACTCCAGCTTTAGTCTAACCAAGGTTCTATACAATTGAAGCAAGACTTCACTACTCCTGTACTCAAATCCTCTTCCGATAAAGGCTAACATACCATAAGCCTTCCTAATTGCTTGCTGCACCTGCATGTTCGCTTTCAGTGACTTATTGACAGGACAGCCAGGTCCCTTTGTACATTTACACTTTCTAATCTTTTACCATTTAAGAAATACTCTGCACATCTATTCCTCCGACCAAAATGGATAACCTCACTTTTTTCCACATTATTTTCCATCTGCCACGTTCTTGCCCACTCACTAAGTCGGTCCAAATCCCCTTGAAGCCCCTTTGCATCTTCCTCACAACAAGCATTCCCACCTAGTTTGTGTCATCTGCGAGCTTGGAGCTATTACATTTGGTCCCCACATCCAAATCATTGATATATATTGTGAACAGCTAGGGCCCAAGTACTGATCCTTGTGGTACCCCACTAGTCACAGCCTGCCAATGCGAGAATGACCAGTTTATTCCTACCCTCTGTTTTCTGCCTGTTAACCAATCCTTAATCCATGGCAGTATATTACCCCCTATTCCATGCTTTAATTTTACTAACCAACCTCCAGTGAGTACACTACATTCACCAGCTCCTGTTTATCAATTCTGTTAGTAGCATCCTCAAAAACTCCAACAGGTTCATCAAACATGATTCATAAATCCATGTTGACCATGCTCAATCAGATCATTATTATCCAATTGTCCATTTATCACATCCTTCAGAATAGATTCTAACATTTTCCCTACGACTGATGTAAGGCTAACAGGTCTGTAGTTCCCTGTTTTCTCTCTCCCTCCCTTCTTAAATAGTGTGGTGACATTTGCTACCTTCCAATCTGTAGGAACCGTTCCAGAATCTATAGAATTTTGAAAGATGATCACCAATGCATCCACTATCTCCATAGCTACCTCCTTCAACACTCTGGGATGTAGAATATCAGATCCCGGGGACTTATCAACCATCAGCCCCATTAATTTCTCCAATACAACCTTCTTACTAATACTAATTTCCTTCAACTCCTCATTCTCCCCGGTCCCTTGGATCTCTAATTCTGGGAGATTTCTTGTATCTTCCTCAGTGAAGACAGACACAAAATAATCATTTAACTTCTCTGCCATTTCTCTATTCCCCATTATAAATTCATCTGACTCTGTCTGTAATGGACCTACATTTGTCTTAGCTAAATGCTTCCTTTTTATGTACCTATAGAAGCTTTTACAGTCCGTTTTTTAATGTTTTTTGCTAGTTTACATTCATATTCTATTCTACCTTTTTTATCAGTTTCTTGGACCTCCCTTGCTGCATTCTAAAATCGTCCCAATGCTCAGGTTTACTACTATTTCTGGCAACTTTATAGGCCTTTTCTTTTCATCGTATAAAATCCTTAACTTCCTTTGTTATCCACGGTTGACTGCCTTTACTTTTGGGGGGTTTGTGCCTTGAAGGAATGTATAGTTGCTGTAAACTATGTAATAATTCTTTGAAGACATTGTCTATAAATTATGGGGAGGCAGCGGCTTAGTGGTATTGTCACCGGACTAGTAACCCAGAGACCCAGTGTATGCTTCTGGGGATGTGGGTTCAAATCCATGCCAGAAGGTGGAATTTGAATTCAATTAATCAATCCAGAATTAAAAGCTAGTCTAGTGGTTACCATGAAACTATTGTTGTAAAAACCCCATCTGGTTCACTAATGTCCTTTAGGGAAGGAAATCTGCTGTCCTTACCTGGTCTGGCCTACATGTGACTCCAGACCCACAGCAATGTGGTTGACTCTTAAAATGCCCTCTGAAATGGCCTAGCAAGCCACTCAATTGTGGCTAACCGCTAAAAAGTCGATCAGGAATGAAACCGGACGGATCACCCAGCATCAATCTAGGCACCGGAAACGACAACAGCAAACCCAGCCCTGTCGACCCTGCAAAGTCCTCCTTACTAACATTTGGGGGCTTGTGCCCCAAAATTGGGAGAGCTGTCCCACAGATTAGTCAAGCAACAGCCTGACATAGTCATACTCACGGAATCATACTTTAACGACAATGTCCCAGACACTGCACTCACTATCTCTGGGTATGTCCTGTCCCACCGGCATGGCAGACCCAGCAGAGGTGGCGGCACAGTGGTATACAGTCAGGAGGGAGTTGCCCTGGGAGTCCTCAACATCGACTCAAGACCGCACGAAGTCTCATGGCATCAGGTCAAACATGGGCAAGGAAACCTGCTGCTGATTACCATCTACTGCCCTCCCTCAGCTGATGAGTCAGTACTCCTCCATGTTGAGCAGCACTTGGAGGAAACACTGAGGGTGGCAAGGGCACAGAATGTACTCTGGGTGAGGGACTTCGATGTCCATCACCGAGAGTGGCACGGTAGCACCATTACAGACTGAGCTGGCCGAGTCCTAAAGGACATAGCTGCTAGACTGAGTCTGTGGCAGGTGGTAAGGGAACCAAGAAGAGGGAAAAATGTACTTGACCTCACCCTCACCAATCTGCCTGCCGCAAATGCATCTGTCCGTGTCAGTATTGGTAGGAGTGACTACCGCGCAGTCTTTAGTTTAGTTTAGTTTAGTTTAGAGATACAGCACTGAAACAGGCCCTTGTCTTTATGGAGACGAAGTCCCATCTTTACATTGGGGATATGCTCCATCGTGTTGTGTAGCACTACCACTGTGCTAAATGGGATAGATTTGGAACAGATCTAGCAATGCAGAACTGGGCATCCATGAAGCACTGTGGACCATCAACAGCAGCAGAATTGTACTCAATCACAATCTGTAACCTCATGGCCCAGCAGATTCCCCACTATACCATTACCATCAAGCCGGGGAATCAACCCTGGTTCAATGAAGAGTGCAGGAGGGCATGCCAGGAGCAGCACCAGGCATACCTCAAAATGATGTGTCAACCTGGTGAAGCTACAACCCAGGACTACTTGCATGCCAAGCAGCATAAACAGCATACGATGGACAGAGCTAAGCAATCCCGCAACCAACGGATCAGATCTAAGCTCTGCAGTCCCGCCACATCCAGTCGAGAGTGGTGGTGAACAATTAAACAACTAACTGGAGGAGGTGCTCCACAATTATCCCCATCCTCAATGATGAGGGAGCCCAGCACATCAGTGCAAAAGATAAGACTGAAGCATTTGCAATAATCTTCAGCCAGAAGTGCTGAGTGCTGATCCATCTCAGCCTCGTCCTGAAATCCCCAGCATCACAGATGCCAGTCTTCAGCCAATTCGATTCACTCTGCGTGATGTCAAGAAACGACTGAAAGCAGTGGACACTGCAAAGGCTACGAGCCCTGACAACATTCCAGCAATAGTACTGAAGACCTGTGCTCCAGAACGTGCCATGTCCGTAGCCAAGCTGTTGCAGTACAGCTACAACACTGGCATCTACCCAGCAATGTAGAAAATTGTCCAGGTATGACCTTTACATAAAAAGCTGGACAAATCCAACCCGGCCAATTACTGCCCCATCAGTCTACTCCCAATCATCAGTAGAGTGATGGAAGGTGTCATTGACAGTGCTATCAAGCGGCACTTGCTTAGCAATAACCTGCTCAATGAAGCTCAGTTTGGGTTCCGTCAGGGCCACTCAGCTCCTGACCTCATTACAGCCTTGGTTCAAACATGGACAGAAGAGCTGAATTCCAGAGGTGATGTGAGAGTGACTGCCCTTGACATCAAGGCAGAATTTGACCGAGTATGGCATCAAGAAGCCCTAGCAAATCTGGAGTCAATGGGAATCAGGGGGAAAACTCTCCACTGGTTGCAATCGTACCAAGCACAAATGGCTGTGGTTTTTGGAGGTCAATCTTCTCAGCTACAGGAGATCACTGCAGGAGTTCCTCAGGGTAGTGTCCTAGGCCCAACTATCTTCAGCTGCTTCATCAATGACCTTCAATCATAAGGTCTGAAGTGTTCAGCATCATTCGTGACTCCTCAGATTCTGAAGCAGTCCATGTAAAAATGCAGCAAAACCTGGACAATATCCAGGCTTGGGTAGATATGTAGCAAGTCACATTCGCGCCACACAAGTGCCATGGAATGACCATCTACAGCAAGAGAGAATCTAACCATCTCCCCTTGACATTCAATGGCGTTACAATCACTGAATCCCCCACTATCAACATCCAAGGGGTTACCATTGACCAGAAACTGAACTGGTGTAGCCATATAAATGCTGTGGCTACAAGCCCAGGTCAGAGGGTAGGAATCCTGCGGTGAGTAACTCACCTCCTGACTCCCCAAAGCCTGTCCACCATCTACAAGGCACAAGTCAGGAATGTGATGGAATACTCTCCACTTGCCTGGCTGAGTGCAGCTCCAACAACACTCAAGAAGCTCAACAACATCCAGGAGAAAGCAACCTGCTTGATTCGCACCCCATCCACAAACATTCACTCCCTCAACACTGGCACACAGTGGCAGCAGAGTGTACCATCTACAAAATGCATTGCAGCAACACACCAAGGTTACTCACGCAGCACCTTCCAAATCCGCAACCTCTACCACCTAGAGGGACAAGGGCAGCAGATGCGTGGGAACACCACCGCCTGCAAGTTCCCCTCCAAGTCACACACCATCCTGACTTGGAACTATATTGCCGTTCCTTCACTGTCACTGGGTCAAATTCCTGGAACTCCCTTTCTAATAGCACTGTGGGTGTACCTACCCCACATGGACTGGGGAGGTTCAAGAAGGCAGCTCACCACCACCTTCTCAAGGGCAATTAGGGATGGGAAATAAATGCTAGCCTGGCCAGCCATGCCCACATCCTATGAAACAAATAAAATAATACTGTCATACCTTTTAATGTATTTTCCCAATCCACCTCAGCCAATTTGTCCCTCATACCTTCATAATTTCCTTTGTTACATTTAACACCCTGGCTTCAGATTGAACTACCTCTTTTTCAAACATAATGTAAAATTCTATCATATTATAGTCACTCATCCCTAAAGGTTCTTTTAGAACAAGATTATTAATTAGCCCTTTCTCATTACATAATACTAGATCTAAAATAGCCTGTTCTCTAGTCAGTTCCTCAACATGCTGCTCTGGAAAACCATCCTTAACACATTCCAGGAACTCGTCCTCCACAGTACTAGTGCTCATAAGGTTTACCCAGTTTATGTGCAGATGGAAGTTACCCATGATGACTGTATTACCCATGCTACATGCTTCTCTCGTCTCCTGATTAATGCCATGCCCCACACTACCACTACTGTTTGGTGGCCTATAAACAACTCCTACCAATGTTTGCTGCCCCTGTGTTTCTTAGCTCCACCCAAACAGATTCCACATTTTGTTCTTCCAGTCTGAGATCCTCCCTTACTAAAGTACTGATCCCATCCCTTATTATCAGCTCAACACCACCTCTTTTTCCTTTTTGCCTATCCTTTCTAAATGTCGAATATCCTTGAATATTCAGTTCTCAGTCATGGTCACCCTGTAGTCACATTTCGATAATGTCAATTAGATCATACCCATTTACCTCTATTTGGGCCTTTAAATCATCTACCTTGTTGTGAATGCTGCATGCATTCAGGTAGAGTGCCCTTAACCTTGTCTTCTTGACACTATTCAGCATTCTAAACCTAGTTGATGTTTGCCTTTGTTTTGCTGCCTTCTAATGTCGCTTGCTACTTTGCTACCTCCTGTTACCAGCTTTATTTCCTTCCAATTTGAGCTACCCCTCAGGTTCCCACCCCCCTGACAAGCTAGTTTAAACCTTCCCCAACAGCACTGGCAAATCTCCCTGTGAGGATGTTAGTTCCAGTCTTGTTAAGGTGTAGCCCGTCCATTTTGTACAGGTCCCACCTGCCCCAGAACCGGACCCAATGTTTCAGAAATCTGATGCCCTCCCTCCTGCACCAATCCTCCAGACACGTGTTCGATCAATCAATCCTTGTATTCCGATGCTCACTAGCATATTGCACTGGGAGTAATCCTGAGATTACTGTTTTGGAGGTCCTGCTTTCTGATTTCCTTCCTAACTCCCTAAAATCTGCTTTCAGGACCTCATCCCTCTTCCTACCTATGTCATTGGTACCAATGTGGACCATGACCTCTGGCTGTTCACCCTCGCCTAGAAGGATGTCCTGCAGCCGCACCGTGATATCACTGACCCTGGAACCAGGGAGGCAACATACCATCCTGGAGTCACGTTTACTGCCGCAGAAATGCCTGTCTGATCCCCTGACTATCGAATTCCCTCTCACTATTGCTCTTCTACTCTTCTTCCTCCCCTCCTGTGCAGCTGAGCCATCAGTGGCGCCATGGACTTTGCTCTGGCTGCACTCCCTTGAGGAACCATCAGTATCCATAATCTTCCAAACTTCCCTAGATACAGAGGAGATGCTAGAGGATTGGAAAGTGTCAAATATGACACCCTTGTTCAAGAAAGGGTGTAAGGACATTCCAAGTAACTACAGGCCTGTCAGTTTAACATCAGTGGTGCGTAAGGTTTCAGAAACAATAATCAATTAAAGAATTAACAGACACTTGAAGAGTTTGAGTTAATTAGGCATAACCCGCATGGATTTGTAAGAAGCACATTGTGTTTGACGAATTAAATTTTTTGATGAAGTTACTGAGAAGATTGATTCGGGGAATGTGGTGAATGCTGTCTATATGGATTTTAAGAAAGCTTTTGACAAGATACCATTTAAAAGGCTGGCGCCAGTAGCTGCCTCTCTCTTCGGTACAGGGGAAGAACCTGATTGGTGAGTAACTGGTAAGTTATTCTATTTCTAATTGTAATAAATAGTTTTTAAAGTTGTGATTTTGCCGGTCAGCTCGGCCAAGTGGAATGTACGTCCTGCGGTATGTGGCAAGACAATGGACACACCACGTGTCCCAAATGAAAACATCTGCAGGAAGTGTCACTGGCTGCAGAAATTTGAGCTCCAGGTTTCAGAACTTGAGTGGCGGCTGGAGTTGCTGTTGTGCATCATCGAGGCATAGGATTGCATGGATAGCACATTTGGAAGCTAATGTAACCCCACTATTTAAAAAGGGAGGTAGAGAGAAAGCAGGGAATTATAGACCAGTCAGGCTGACTTTGGTAGTGGGGAAAATTCTAGAGATCATTATCAAAGATTTTATAGCAGAGTACTTGGAGAACAGTGGTAGAATCGGACACAGTCAGCATGGATTTACGAAAGGGAAATTATGCTTGAAAAATCTACTAGAATTCTTCGAGGATGTAACGAGTAGAGTTGATGAGGGGGAGCCAGTGGATGTGGTTTATTTGAAATTTCAGAAGGCTTTCGACAAAGTCATAGAGTCATAGAGTTATACAGCACAGAAACAGGCCCTTCGGCCCATCATGTCTGTGCCGGCCATACAGCACCCAATTATTCTAATCCCATATTCCTGCACTTGGCCCGTAGCCTTATATGTTATGGCATTTCAAGTGCTCATCTAAATACTTCCTAAATTTTGTGAGGGTTCCTGCCTCCACCACCTCTTCAGGCAGTGTGTTCCAGATTCCAACCGCCCTCTGGGTGATAAAATGCTTCCTCAAATCCGCCCTAAACCACCTGCCCCTTACCTTAAATCTAAGCCCCCTGGTTCTTGACACTTCCGCTAAGGGAAAAAATTTCTTACTATCTAACCTATCAATGCCTCTCATAATCTTGTACACCTTAATCATGTCCCCCCTCAGCCTGCTCTGCTCGAAGGAAAACAACCCGAGCCTTTTCAGTCTCTCTTCATAGCTGAAATGCTCCAGCCCAGACATCCTGGTGAATCTCCTCTGCACCCTCTCCAGTGCAATCATATCCTTCCTATACTATGGTGCCCAGAACTGTACACAGTACTCCAGCTGTGGCCTAACTAGCGTGTTATATAGCTCCATCATAACCTCTCTGCTCTTATATTCTATGCCTCGGCTAATAAAGGCAAGTATCCCATATGCCTTCTTAACCACCTTATCTACCTGTGCTGCTGCCTTCAGTGATCTATGTACAAGTACACCAAGGTCCTTCTGACTTTCTGTACTTCCTATGGTCTTACCATTCATTGTAAATTCCCTTGCCTTGTTAGTCCTCCCAAAATGCATCACCTCACACTTCTCAGGATTAAATTCCATTTGTCACTGCTCTGCCCATCTTACCAACCCATCTATATCTCCCTGTAATCCAAGGATTTCCTGCTCATTATTTACAACACCACCAATTTTCATGTCATCTGCAAACTTACTGATCATACCTCCTATATTTACGTCTAACTCACTAATTTACACGACAAACAGCAGGGGTCCCAGCACCGATCCCTGTGGTACACCACTGGTCACAGGCTTCCAATCGCAAAAACAGCCCTCGACCACTAAGCCAATTTTGGATCCAATTTGCCAAATTTCCCTGGATTCGATGAGCTCTTACCTTCTTCAACAATCTCCCATGTGGGACCTTATCAAAGGTCTTACTGAAAGCCATGTATTCTACATCAACTGCTTTACCCTCATTGACACATCTAGTTACCTCCTCGAAAAATTCAATCAAGTTAGTTAGACACGATCTCCCCTTGACAAAGCCATGCTGACTATCCCTGATTAATCCCTGCCTCTCCAAGTGGAGATTAATCCTGTCCCTCAGAATTTTTTCCAATATTTTCCCAACCATTGATGTTAGACTCACCGGCCTGTAATTACCTGGTTTATCCCTACTTCTTTTGGGCCTCCTTATCTCGAGAGACAATGGATACGCGCCTGGAGGTGGTCAGTGGTTTGTGAAGCAGCGCCTGGAGTGGCTATAAAGGCCAATTCTGGAGTGACAGGCTCTTCCACAGGTGCTGCAGAGAAATTTGTTTGTTGGGGCTGTTGCACAGTTGGCTCTCCCCTTGCGCCTCTGTCTTTTTTCCTGCCACCCTTCTTGAATAATGGTACCACATTTGCTGTCTTCCAATCCTCTGGTACTTCTCCTGTGGCCAGAGAGGATTTGAAAATTTGTGTCAAAGCCCCTGCTATCGCCTCCCTTGCCTCACATAACAGCCTGGGATACATCTCATCTGAGCCTGAGGATTTATCCACTTTTAAGCCCGCTAAAACAGCTAATATTTCCTCCCTTTCAATGTTAATGTGTTCAAGTATATCACAATCCCCCTCCCTGATCTCTACACCTACATCGTCCTTCTCCATAGTGAACACCGATGAAAAGTAATCATTTAAAACCTCAGTTCTGAGGAAGGGTCACTGACCCGAAACGTTAACTCTGCTTCTCTTTTCACAGATGCTGCCAGACCTGCTGAGTGGTTCCAGCATTTCTTGTTTTTATTTCAGATTTCCAGCATCCGCAGTATTTTGCTTTTATTTAAAACCTCACCTATGTCCTCCGGCTCCACACAAAGATTGCCATGTTGGTCCTTAATGGGCCCTACTCTTTCCCTGCTATCCTCTTACCCTTAATATACTTATAAAATGCCTTATAAAAAGTCCCACATAAGAGATTAGCGTGTAAAATTATGGCGCATGGGATTGGGGGTAGTGTATTGTGATCGATAGAAAATTGGTTGGCAGACAGGCAACAAAGATAAGGGATAAATGGGTCTTTTTCCGAATGGCAGTCAGTGACTAGTGGGGTACCGCAAGGATCGGTGCCAGGACCCCAGCTATTCACAATATATATTAATGATTTAGAGGAGAGAACTAAATGTAATATCTCCAAATTTGTAGATGACACAAAACTGGGTGGGAGGATGAGTTGTGAGGAGGATACAGAGAGGCTTCAGGCTGATTTGGACAAGTTGAGTGAGTGGGCAAATGCATGGCAGATGCAGTATAATGTGGATAAATGTGAGGTTATCCACTTTGGTAGCAAAAACAGGAAGGCAGATTATTATCTGAACGGCTATAAACTGAGAGAGGGGAATATGCAACGAGACCTGGGTGTTCTCATACACCAGTTGCTGAAGTTAAGTAAGTATGCAGGTCCAACAGGCGGTAAAAAAGGCAAATGGTATGTTGGCCTTCATAGCGAGAGGATTCGAGTACAGGAGCAGGGATGTCTTGCTGCAATTACACAGGGCCTTGGTGAGGCCACACCTGGAATATTTTGTGCAGTTTTGGTCTCCTTATCTGAGGAAAGATGTTCTTGCTATAGAGGGAGTGCAGCGAAGGTTTACCAGACTGATTCCTAGGATGGCGGGACTGACGTACGAGGAGAGATTGAGTCGGTTAGGATTATATTCGCTGGAGTTCAGAAGAGTGAGGGGGGATCTCATAGAAACCTATAAAATTCTAACAGGACTTGACAGGGTTGATGCAGGAAGGATGCTCCCGATGGTGGGGGAGTCCAGAACCAGGGGTCATAGTCTAAGGAAACGGGGTAAAGACTGAGATTAGGAGTCTGTGGAATTCGCTACCACAGAAAGCAGTTGAGGCCAAAACATTGTATGTTTTCAAGAAGGAGTTAGATATAGATCTTGGGTTTAAAGGGATCAAAGGATTATGGGGCGAAAACAGGAACAGGTTACTGAGTTGGATGATCAGCCATGATCATAATGAATGGTGGAGCAGGCTCAAAGGGCAGAATGGCCTACTCCTGCTCCTATTTTCTATGTTTTTATGTATGCATAATGGAAAACTGATTAACAAGCAAGATAGAATCAGGGACTCCTGCACTGCGTGCCTGGTTCTCCTAGAGTGCCTGGCGGTCACCCATTCCCTCTCTGCCTGCAAGCTCCTAACCTGCGGTGTGACCACCTCCCTAAATGTGCTATCCATGCAATCCTATGCCTTGATGATGCACAACAGCAACTGCAGCCGCCACTCGAGTTCTGAAACCTGAACTCAAACTTCTGCAGCAGGTGACACTTCCTGTAGATGTTTTCGTCCAGGACCTGGTGTGTCCATTGTCTTGCCACATACTGCAGGACGTACATTCCACTTGGCCGAGCTGACCGGCCAAATCATAACTATAAAAACTATTTATTACAATTAGAAGTAGAATAACCTACCAGTTACTCACCAATCAGGTTCTTCCCCTGTACCGAAGAGAGAGGCAGCTACTGGCGCCAGCCTTTTATGTGGTATCTTGTCAAAAGCTTTCTTAAAATCTATATAGACAGCATTCACCGCATGTCCTTACACCCTTTCTTGAACAAGGGTGTCATATTTGACACTTTCCAATCCTCTGGCACCTCCTCTGTATCTAGGGAAGTTTGGAAGATTATGGCAAGCCCTTTTGCTATCTTGATCCCCACTTCCCTTCGCAACCTGGGATGCAAGCCATCCGGACCGGGCGATTTATCCTCTCTAAGCATAGCCAGCCTTTCCAGGGCATCCTGCCTGTTAATTTTCAACGCATCCATCACCTCTACCATCTCCGCTTCTACTGATATTTTGTCACCATCCACTTCCTTAGTAAACACTGATACAAAGTACTCATTCGGTATTCCAGCCTTGTCCTGCACCCCTAAGCACATATCATTCCCTTTGTACCTAATAGGCCCCACCCCGCCTCTTATTACCCGCTTACTATTGACATGCCGGTTGAAGATATTTGGGTTCCCTTTTATGCTAATGTATATAACAATACAACATAAAGGCAATGAAAGAGACGTAAGTGTTAGAAATCTTTAATTGATAAACCAAGAATGAAAAGAACACAACAATAGCTTGTATTTCTGTAACAATTGACAAGTGCACTTTAAAATGAGGGGCTAGAACATAGATATTTTACTCTTCTTGACCCAGACAAAGACACTCTACCCACTCCAGACCCAGACTAAGACACTCCACCTCCTCCATACCCAGACAAAGACACTGTACCTCCTCCAGACCCAGATAAAAACACTCTACCCCCTCCAGACCCAGACAAAGACACTCTACCCCCTCCAGACCCAGACAAAGGCACTCTACCTCCTCCAACCCAGACAAAGACACTCGACCCCCTCCAGACCCAGAAAAAGAGACTCTACCCTCTCCAGACCCAGACAAAGACACTCTACCCATTCCAGACCCAGACAAAGACACTATACCTCCTTCAAATCCAGACAAAGATGCTCTACCCTCCCCAGACAAAGACACACTACCCCCCCCTACATATCCAGACAAAGACCCTCTACCCCCTCCAGACCCAGACAAAGAGACTCTACCCTCTCCAGACCCAGACAAAGACACTCTACCCATTCCAGACTCAGAAAAAGACACTCTACCTCCTTCAGACCCAGACAAAGATGCTCTACCCTCCCTGGACCTGGACAAAGACACTCTAACCCCGCTCCAGATCCAGACAAAGACGCTCCACCCCCTCTAGACCCAGCCAAAGACACTCCGCCATACACAGACAAAGACGCTCCTGCAGACCCAGACAAAGACACTCTACCCCCTCCAGATCCAGCCAAAGACATTTTTCGAGGAGGTAACTAGATGTGTAGATGAGGGTAAAGCAGTTGATGTAGTCTACATGGACTTCAGTAAGGCTTTTGATAAGGTCCCGCATGGGAGATTGTCTAAGAAGGTAAGAGCCCATGGGATCCAGGGCAATTTGGCAAATTGGATCCAAAGTTGGCTTAGTAGCAGGAGGTAGACAGTGATGGTCGAGGGTTCTTTTTGCGATTGGAAGCCTGTGACCAGTGGTGTACTGCATGGATCGGTGCTGGGACCCTTGCTGTTTGCAGTGTACATTAATGATTTAGACGTGAATATAGGAGGTATGATCAGTAAGTTCGCAGATGACACGAAAATTGATGGTGTCGTAAATAATGAGGAGGAAAGCCTTAGATTACAGGATTATATAGATGGGCTGGTAAGATGGGCAGAGCAGTGGCAAATGGGATTTAATCCTGAGAAGTGAGAGGTGATGCAATTTGGGAGAACTAACAAGGCAAGGGGGAATATACAATGGGTGGTAGGACCCTAGGAAGTACAGAGGGTCAGAGGGACCTTGGTGTGCATGTCCATAGATTACCGAAGGCAACAGCACAGGTAGATAGGTGGTTAAGAAGACATATGAGATATTTGCCTTTATTAGCCGAGGCATAGAATTCAGAGCAGGGAGGTTATGATCGAGCTGTATAAAACGCTAGTTAGGCCACAGCTGGTGTACTGTGTACAGTTCTGTTCGCCACACTATAGGAAGGTTGTGATTGCATTGGAGAGGGTGCAGAGGAGATTCACCAGGAATTTGCTTGGGCTGGAGCATTTCAGCTATGAAGAGAGACTGGATAGGCTAGGATTGTTTTCCTTCGAGCAGAGAATTCTGAGGGGGGACCTGATTGAGGTATACAAAATTATGAGGGGCATAGATAGGTTAGATAGGAAGAAACTTTTTCCCTTAGCGGAGGTGTCAATAACCAGAGGGCATAGATTTAAGGTAAGGGGCAGGAGATTTAGAGCGGATTTGAGAAAAGAATTTTTCACCCAGAGGGTGGTTTGAATCTGTAACACACTGCTTGAAGGGGTGGCAGAAGCAGGAACCCTCAAAATATTTAAGAAGTATTTAGATGAGCACTTGAAACGCCATAGCATACAAGGCTACGGGTCATGTGCTGGAAAATGGAATTAGAATAGACAGGTGCTTGATGGCAGGCTGGGATACGATGTCTGAAGGGCCTGTTTCTGTGCTGTATAATGCTATGACTCTAACATTTAAGAAGTAAGGCTGCGGGCCAAGTGCTGGAAAATGGGATGAGAGTAGATAGGCCGGCGTAGACACGGTGGGCCGAAGGGCCTGTTTCTGTGCTGTACAACTCTATGACTCTCTGACTCTACCCCCACCCTCCAGACCCAGATAAGACACTCTACCCGCTCCGGACCCAGACAAAGACAGTCTACTCCATTCAGACCCGGATAAAGACATTCTACCCCCTTAAGACCCAGACAAAGATACTGTACCCCCCCTCCAGATCCAGACAAAGACAGTCTACCCCCTCCAGACCCAGATGAAGATGCTCTATCGCCTCCAGACCCAGTTCCCAGAGAAACTGTACCCATCCAAATCCCATGTTTTCACTTTGTTCTCTAACCCATCCAGTCTATACTGGCACTTTTCTCTCTCTCCCTCACCAATTAAAACAGGCACATGCTCCCTCTCTAACCAAATTAAGATGGTAAACATTTCCACTATCTCTTGTTCAATCTAGAGCTCTTCCCTTAGTTTCAAAGAGTCCCTGCTGGTCATTGAGTTTTTGCTGTAGTTATGGCGCCAGAGCAGGAGAAGCCCCAAGGAAAATCCCACCAAAGATATCTTTAAATGGAAGGCATGGAAAAACCAATGCAGCACCATTGGGAAAGAAACAAGATACACTGTAGCAATTCACCCATGCTCCTTAGATAGCCCCTTCCAAACCCATAGCCTCTACCACCACAAGGGCAGCAGGTGCATGGGAACATCAGCACCTACAACTTCCCCTCCAAGTCACTCACCATCCTGACTTTGAAATATATCCCTGTTCCTTCACTGTTGCTGGGTCAGTATCCTGGAAATAATTCCCTAAAGCAGTAGTAGTGGCACCCTCACCACACTTACTGCAGCAATTCAAGAAGGCGGCTCACCACAACTTTCTCGAGGGCAATTAGGGATGGCCTTGCCAGCGATGTCCGTGTCCTGTAGATTAATATATAAAAACAATAGCCTTGATTTTACAATAATAGTAAAAATGGTGTTGTCTCACCTGCATCTCCAGCACATACAGCTGATCTGCCCAAATTTTACAGTGGAAAGCACCATGTCCCTCACCCATCTCTCATCTTGCTATCTTGAATATACTACTGTTGCAAGAAAAGCTGACCCAGAAAACTTAGCTTAAATCACACTTGTTAAACTTGTTTGGGGATTGAAAAACCTTATGAGAGAACAGCAAAGCATCAAAGGTGAAGTTGTGGAGTAATTATTGCAAATGACACAGTAACATTGCTCCCTGTGATATTGAAGAGTGAGAGGTTCTGCTACAGGATATGTGCCAAATGGGCAGGGAAGGGATGGTAGGGTGAAGGAACCTTGGATGACAAGAGATGTGGAACAGCTCGTCAAGAGGAAGAAGGAAGCTTACTTAAGGTTGAGGAAGCAAGGATCAGACAGGGCTCTAGAGGGTTACAAGGTAGCCAGGAAGGAACTGAAGAATGGACTTAGGAGAGCTAGAAGGGGACATGAAAAAGTCTTGGCGGGTAGGATTAAGGAAAATCCCAAGGCGTTCTACACTTATGTGAGGAACAAGAGGATGGCCAGAGTGAGGGTAGGGCCGATCAGGGATAGTGGAGGGAACTTGTGCCTGGATTCGGAGGAGATAGGGAAGGTCCTAAATGAATACTTTGCTTCAGTATTCACTAGTGAGAGGGACCTGGTCGTTTGTGAGGACAGCGTGGAACAGGCTGATATACTCGAACAGGTTGAGGTTAAGAGGAAGGATGTGCTGGAAATTTTGAATGCTGTGAGGACAGATAAGTCCCCGAGGCCAGACGGGATATACCCAAGGATATTACTGGAAGCGAGGGAAGAGATTGCTGCGCCTTTGGCGATGATCTTTGCGTCTTCACTGTCTACTGGAGTAGTACCGGATGATTGGAGGGTGGCAAATGTTGTTCCCTTGTTCAAGAAAGGGAATAGGGATAACCCTGGGAATTATAGACCAGTCAGTCTTACGTCGGTAGTGGGCAAATTATTGGAGAGGATTCTGAGAGACAGGATTTATGATTATTTGGAAAAGCATGGT
Organism: Heterodontus francisci; assembly: GCF_036365525.1. Lineage (NCBI taxonomy): Eukaryota > Metazoa > Chordata > Chondrichthyes > Heterodontiformes > Heterodontidae > Heterodontus > Heterodontus francisci. Next base: position 85,942,255 of record NC_090373.1, read on the forward strand.
TTGATTAGAGACAGTCAGCATGGCTTTGTGAGGGGCAGGTCATGCCTGACAAGCCTTATTGAATTCTTTGAAGATGTGACAAAACACATTAATGAAGGAAGAGCAGTGGATGTGGTGTATATGGATTTTAGCAAGGCGTTTGATAAGGTTCCCCATGGTAGGCTCATTCAGAAAGTAAGGAGGCATGGGATTCAGGGAAAGTTGGCTGTCTGGTTACAAAATTGGCTGGCCCATAGAAGTCAGAGGGTGGTAGTAGATGGAAAGTATTCAGCATGGAGCTCGGTGACCAGTGGTGTTCCACGAGGATCTGTTCTGGGACCTCTGCTCTTTGTGATTTTTATAAATGACTTGGATGAGGAAGTGGAGGGCTGGGTTAGCAAGTTTGCCGATGACACGAAGGTTGCTGGGGTTGTGGATAGTGTAGAAGGCTGTTGTAGGTTGCAACGGGACATTGACAGGATGCAGAGCTGGGCTGAAAAGTGGCAGATGGAGTTCAACCTGGAAAAGTGTGAAGTGATTCATTTTGGAAGGTCGAATTTGAATGCAGAATACAGGCTTAAAGACAGGATTCTTGGTAGTGTGGAGGAACAGAGGGATCTTGGGGTCCATGTCCATAGATCGCTCAAAGTTGCCACCCAAGTTGATAGGGTTGTTAAGAAGGCGTATGGTGTGTTGGCTTTCATTAACAGGGGGATTGAGTTTAAGAGCCGCGAGGTTATGCTGCAACTCTATAAGGCCCTGGTTCGACCAAACTTGGAATATTCTGTTCAGTTCTGGTCGCCTCATTATAGGAAGGATGTGGAAGCTTTAGAGAGGGTGCAGAGGAAATTTACCAGGATGCTGCCTGGACTGGAGGGCATGTCCTACGAAGAAAGATTGAGGGAGCTAGGGCTTTTCTCATTGGAGCGAAGAAGGATGAGAGGTGACTTGATAGAGGGGTACAAGATGATGAGAGGCATAGATAGAGTGGATAGTCAGAGACTTTTTCCCAGGGTGGAAAGGGCTATCACCAGGGGGCATAACTTTAAGGTGATTGGAGGAAGGTTTCGGGGAGATGTCAGAGGTAGGTTCTTTACACAGTGAGTGGTGGGTGCGTGGAATGCGCTGCCAGCGGTGGTAGTAGAAGCAGATACATTAGGGGCATTTAAGCGACTCTTGGATAGGTACATGGATGATAGTAGAATGAAGGGTAGGTAGTTAGTTTGATCTTAGAGTAGGTTAAAGGTTCGGCACAACATCATGGGCCGAAGGGCCTGTACTGTGCTGTACTGTTCTATGTTCTATGTTCTAAATGTCAATCAATGCACAGAACAATAAATGAGATCAAATAAGATATCGATCTTTACTTCACTCATGAGAAAAATTCAACTTAACTCACTACTGCCTGTGGCATTTGTGAATTATGCTTTCATTCAGACTCATGAAGTAAAAATAAATATCATACTAACCATCATTTATTATCTTCAATTTTATTTCTACAAAATTTGTTTTTCATTTAATATTTATTAAAATTAAAAAAACTAAAATATTTCTATATTTCTGGAGCCCTATTCTGCCCAAATTTAAGAAAAATAGATTTGGCTCCCATCTGAAATGTAGTTCCAGTATTTTGTTATTTACATAGGGATGGTGATAGTCTTTTGTCATCTATTGCAAGCACAGTGCTTTGAGCAGTGTTTGGCAATTCGGCCAGCGATATTCAAATGGTAATCTTCAGATAAGTTTTGCTTTTATTGCAGTGAATTTTGTGTTCATCACAAATCTCCTTTTTTCTTTTGGGCCTCCTTATCATCACAAATCACTAGAATTATATTGTGCTATAAAAATAGAACAGTTTTTTCAGGTACCCACAGTCAGTATCAAATATTCCCAGGTCACTAACAGCATGGATAGATGTAGAGTGAAGTTCCTTTTAAACAGTATCGACTGGATGGGGTACAATTTCTCTGTGAGCTGGGTCTGGAGGTGATAGAGCATCTTTGTCTGGGTCTGGAGGTGGTAATTTGTCTCAGACCCATCCTTGGAAAAACATTAGTATAATTTTTTTTATCATTTCTCACATCAATTATCCAGTGACTTCTTTAAGTACACTTGTTAATTTTGTGCAAATTAGTCTAGTTTTATGCCAAGGGCACATTGGTCTGGATTTTGCTATCAGCAATGAAGCAAGAGTGCTCATTGCTGGCCTCAAAGAAAGCTTCCCGTAAATATCTAGCGATTTCTGTGGAGGGAATTTCCCCTTCAAATCTGGCGCAAATAAAGGGGATGTCCAGATGAGAAATAGCAATGATGCTAGCAAGCAGATAAGCAACCAAACACATAGCAACATTCACACACAGCAACCTAGGAAGTTAAAACAGCTTATTATTCTTCACTTTTAATTTAAATTATCAGATACAAAATAAATGTTTATAATTGGATTAAAATAGAAGCTGAAATAAAGAAATGCAAACTCAAAAATATGTGGAATTTTTTATCATTCTGGGGAAATTTGACATTCCACAAATATAAAATTAGCTTTTCAGTGCCACTGAGGGTGTTTGGCAGTAATTATGACATTAGTACACCATTAAAAACCCAGTTACACCATATTCAACACAGTGTAACTTTTTCAAGGGTTTTTATAGCAAGACTAGCATTGTAAAAATATAAGTTCTTATTAGTTCAATTGATTTCCATTGATTTCAGTCTGTGGGTGCCTCAACGACACACCCTTTGGAGAGGTGTAGAATCTCTGACGGCAACATCTGGATGTCTGCATTATTTTGCGCATGTTCAGTCTCCAGGGGCTGAATTTTCAAATGCCGGTGGGGATGGGAATGGGTGCATGCGCAATTTAAAATCTTGTTCCTGGAGGGTGGCACTAGGTCCCGCCGCCTCCAGAATGTGAAGCGATTTTGAAAAGGCCGCCTGTAGAGGGGAAATGGGAAACCTGAAAGCCTCCAAATAGTTGTCCGTTGAGCTTGTTGAGGAGCTCATTGAAAGGCTTGTCAGGAGCAGTTTGCGATATTCAATGGAAGGGCACAAGGAAAACACGATGTCTGGAACACAGTAGATGTTGTGAACAGACTGGGGGGCCATGAGGGCTATTGGAAAGGCTGTTTAACATGTTGCAGAAGGGCAGAATAAAGCTCAGCTGCTCAAACAGTGGCACAGAGTAGCCATCACTGGAGCTGAAAGGCTTACATTTATGAGTGGTGAGTGCTAGGAATCTGGAGAGGGACATGAGGCAGCTGGCATCACTTGGGCAGCTGGCGTTGGCAGGGGAACGCCTGGTGGATCAACGAGTGGCAGCTGAGGGAGTTGAGATGGGAACAGGCTACTCTGACATTGGACAGAGAAGCTAGGATGAGCTTCTGCAGATGCATCCTCCTGGACAGAAGGAGACCAGAGGAGCACAGCGGGGGGCTACAAAGGGAGGAAGGCACTACCTAAGACATCATGTGTGCCACCCAAGAGTCAGCTACCTGCAACTGACAGAGCGCCAGGACTATAGGAGGCTATGCCAGGCAGATGGTTTCAGACATTTGTGCTCTGATCCACAATGACCCGAGGCCTCGAGACCCCCATGGCAGTCCCCTACCTGCAGCTGTCAAGGTTACCGTGGCGTTGAATTTTTATGCAACCAAGTCGTTCCAAGGATCAGCTGCGGATCTAGGTGGCATCTCGCAGTCGGCAGCTCATCGCGCTATCAGGCAGGTCACGGGATGCCATATTCCAGTGGGTGGGGGACTACATCCATTTTATTCAGATGGGCCTGTACAGGACAGAGGGCTTTGGACTTGCCGCCATCGATTGATTCCCTCAGGTCCAGGGGGTTATAGATTGTGCGCATGTAGCCATCAAGGTGCTGACAGACCAGCCAGTCAGATACCTGAACAGAAAATGCTACCACTCACTGACGGTGCTGCTAGTCTGTGACAACAGAAAGCGAATATGACAGGTTTGTGTCCAGTTCCCAGGCAGCTGTCAGGACTCCTTTATCTTCTGAGAGTCCCAGGTGCTACACCTCTACAGGCCCACATCCAGACTCCTTGGGTGGCAGCTTGACATTCAATGGTATTACCATTGCTGAATCTCCCACTATTAACATCTTGGAGGGTTACCATTGACCATAAACTGTACTGGACCAGTCACATAAGTACCGTGGCTACAAGAGCAGGTCGGAGTCTGGGAATTCTGCTGTGAGTAACTCACTTCCTGTCACCCAAACCTGTCCAGCATCTACAAGGCACAAGTCAAGAGTGTGATGGAATACTCTCCACTTGCCTGGATGGGTGCAGCTCCAACAACACTCAAGAAACTCGACACCATCCAGGACAAAGCAACCTGCTTGATTGGCACCCCATCCACCACCTTTAACATTCACTGCCTCCGCCACCGACACACAGTGGCAGCAGTGTGTACCATCTACAAGATGTACTGCAGCAACTCACCAAGACTCCTTCAACAGCACCTTCCAAACCCGCGACCTCTACCACCTAGAAGGACAATGGCAGCAGATGCATGGGAACACCACGACCTGCAAGTTCCCCTCCAAGCCACACACCATCCTGACTTGGAACTATGTCACTGTTCCTTCACTGTCGCTGGGTCAATATCCTGGAACTCCCTTCCTAATAGCACTGTTGGTGTACCTACACCACATGGACAGCATCGGTTCAGGAAGGCGGCTCACCATCTTCTCAAGGGCAATTAGGGATGGTCAGCGACACCTATATCCTGTGAAAGAATAAAAAACAAAGTTGGAGATAAGGGTTATCCCCTAAAGAGATGGCTCCTGACGCCTGTCTCAAACCCAGACACGGATGAAGAGAAGCACTACAAACAGAGCCACCTACTAACATGGACCTGCATTGAACAGACCATTGGCATCTTGAAGATATGCTTCCATTGCCTTGACCAGTCAGGTGGTGCACTCCAGTATGAGCCAGTCAAAGTATCTCGTATTGTGGTCATCTGCTGTGCCTGACATAACATGACAATACAAAGAGGCCTGGAGCTGGATGAAGAGAAGGACCTGGAATGCCCTTCCACCTTGAAGGAGGACTGGGAGGAGGAAGAGGAGAAGGAAAGGAGCACTTCAGAGGTGGCCTAGCCCAGGCATTAAAGGATGCTCGCCGATGCTGTCATAGACCTGAGGGTGAGCAGCAGGCTGGCATGATCGCAAGGGCCACACTGATTCAGCAACATTTCACTTGATGGCCACCGAGCCCCTATGACAGATGACCCCAAACCTCATCTTCCAGCACAGAGAACAATCCGCAATGACCCATATCTGAGGAGTCTCATTGCCAACCATGACCATGGAGAATAATGAGATTTCCACCACCAACATTCTCCAACCTCACAGAACCAGGAAACACAGCAAACCTAGGCCCCTCGGCCGCACCTCGCCCCCCTCCCCACCCACCAAATCTCCATCCTTCTTTTGACATGTAGCATCAATAGCACACATATTAGTTTAAACACATAAACAATTGATATTGAAATGAAAACAAAAGAGCAGACAAATGTGGACAATAGCACCCAGGTGACCCATTCAGTGAAGTCAGTGACACAGCACAGATTCACAGGATCACAGGTGCCTAAAGGCAGCAGGACGATAGATAGAGTTGTGAAGAAGGCATATGGAATGCTTTCCTTTATTGGCCAAGATATAGAGTACAAAGGCAGGGATGTAATACTGGAACTGTATAAAGTGCTGGTTAGGCCACGGCTGGAGTATTGCGTACAGTTCTGGTCACCACATTACAGAAAGGACATAATTGCTCTGGAGAGAGTACAGAGGAGATTTACAAGAATGTGATCAGGGCTTGAAAGAAGCAGCTATGAGGAAAGATTGGATCGGCTAGGGCTGTTTTCCTTGGAACAGAGGAGGCTGAGGGGTAACTTAATTGAGGGCCTATGTAGAGTAGACAGGAAGGACCTGTTTCCCCTGTCAGAGAGGTCAGTTACCAGGGGGCACAGATTTAAGGTGATCGGTAGAAGGATTAGAGGGGACATGAGGGTGATGGGTGTCTGGAATTCAGTGCCAGGAATGTTGGTGGAGGCAGAAACCCTCAACTCATTTAAAAGGTACCTGGACATGCACCTGAAGCGCTGTAACCTGCGAGGCTACGGACCAGGTGCTGGAAGGTGGGATTAGATTGGGTGGATAGATTTTTCAGCCGGCGCAGGCCCGAATGGCTGAATGGCCTCCTTCTGTGCCGTAATATTTCTATGAATCTATGTTTCTATGGCATCTTTCTTTTCCTACTACTTCTACGGGGTGCTCCCCCGTGGCAGAGGATGAGGTGGAGGCAGCCTGCTCCCTTGTCTCTGCCTCTGGCTGAGATACCCGTGACTTCCATCCTTGTCTTGGAGGTGCCAATGAGGGCCCCTCCACAGGCTGCTGCGCCTGCATCATTGCAGGGGCTGCCTCTGTCACAGGGCCTTGTCACACAGATGGTTCCTGAGTCGGAGGGGGCAAGGGGCTGAAGGTCGATGCTGGTGCCCCCTGTGAGGTTCCTCTTCATCTGCTGCTTCGACTGCCTCAGCCCTTACCTTGTACCCTTGGATACTGGTTGCAGCAACCAACTGGGATGCAGCTGGCATCCACTGAGCATCTCAGCATTATCAGGGCCACGGAACGGCCAATGCTACAGAGGTCTCAATCTTTCTGTGCATATCAGTGCATTGCTTATGGATCCACTCAGAGTGGTGCTGCATTTGGCTGTCAAAGAGTTTACCCAATCTCTCAATAGAGGAGCTCATGTGATCGAATCCCTGAGTCATGACAGAGCACATGAGCTGTACGGACTCCTCCATTGCCTGCCCATGGCTCCTCAAGGCCTCAGAGATCTCCGACAAATGGGAACTTATCTGCCTCTGGTTCTCAAGGAAAACATTCCTTGTTTGTTACGCCCAATGCCTGGTATTTTCACCCAGCAGAGCATCATTGTGTTTGTCCTCCATCCTCCGAAGGGGACTGACTCTGCCTCACCCTCCTCCTCCTGCTCACATGTGATGTGATATTCACCCAGTGCTCCCTATTCTCTGCTTTAAGGTTCAACCGAGTTGAGTGCATCTGCACTGGCGGAAGGTGTCAAGGAATGATGTGAAGTGCTAGCTCCGTTAAGTCTCCCCTCACCGAGGAAGGCGGCGACAGTTGTGCTTGGGCACTCACCTCCCCCTCTGCAACTGGCCTTGTGAGAAATACAAGAGGGTGGTTGAGGTCTTGGCCTACTCAAAAAGTGCCCAGCACAACCAACCCCTTAAATGACAGTGGTCGAAGAGCCACAGCATGCATTTGGCAGGAGTCTCCTCCATGCCCTTCACTTCAGGATACAACTATCAGATGACCCTGCTGTTCACGGCCTCCCGTCTCATCGTAGCCCACAGACTGGCGCGTCGGCACCTTAGCGATTTCCAGCACCGCCTCCTCCATCAGGGTCAGTGGGTGGAGCTGGACCACGCCACCATCCATTGAAGCCATTTCCCTTGAGTTGTGAGCTCTCTTTTTCTGCAGGAGGAGGAGAGAATTATTCATGAGTAGGCTTCCCTCCCTCACCACTTCCAGCATCACATTCACATGAAATGCTATGCCCCTCAGTGATGTCCCCCTTAGAATAGTGCCCCATATTAGAGGGTGGTTGCCATCTCAGTGATGCACCTGGGCACTAGATCTGACAATGTTAGGGAGAACTATGGACATTCTGTGAGTTCAGCTGCTCTGCATGCTGCTGTATACAGAGTTCATGACCTGTCACCTGGGTTCCGCTTGCCACTCACCTTTCCAGACCTTATCAGGTCATTGAATCTCTTTCAACACTGTACCCACATCCTTCAGGTCACTGCTCGGCTGCTGACCTCCGTCGCCACCTCCATCCAGGCCCTCTTTTAATCTCTTGGAGGGTTCCTTTTCCTAGATGCTCGGAAAAAATATGTTGCCTGTCCCCAACTGCCTTGGTTAATGCCTCAAGGGAGGCATCAGAGAAGTGTGGGGCCGCCCATGGACACCTGCCCAACTCTTTAGCAAGCGGCAAACCCAGCCAAGGCTGTCGTTCGACTTTTCAAAGGGCCCTCGTTTTGCTTCTCCCATCTCCATGCCAGTCCTGGCACTGGGAATGGGGCGCCACAATTGCCCCTGGCAAATTGGGACATTGCATTTAAAAGTAGCATCAATGCGGTGCGGGATGAGGACCCGGAAATGTTCTGGACGTCGGGTTCCTGACCCTGGAATGAAAATTCAGACTCTGATGTTGCTGTCAGCCTCAGAGGAATAATGACTGTGAATGCTGACAGTTTTGCTGGCATTACCGCAGCAAAATCTGGGCCATAGACATTAAAAACAAATATTAGCCTCCTCAAACATATTTCACAGATTCTTTTTACGTAACTCAGAGAGGAGACATTCATCCATTCCATCTGAACTGGATTTGAATTTGGATCCCAGAAGTAATAGGCTAGCAAGGAACCTACTGTGGTATCTAATCTTTTGTTGCCATTTTAAAAAACAAATTAGAAGCATTTTTAAATTGTTTTTAATTATAAAAGACTTTAGATTTTCAAACTTGTTTGATGCAGTGCTTCTAGTCCCGACTGTAGATTTGCTGGCTGAATACAGAGCTACCTTAGGCTTCACTTTCCAGTTTTGCTTCACGTTCCATTCATTAGAAGTAGTTGACATAATAGTTATTAATTTTGATTTGTTGCGACTTTAGCTGCATAAAAAAATGAAATAGAGATAACTGAGTCACAGAATGTAGAAGTGGAATTGCATTGGTCAAACATGGAAGTAATTTAGCTTAAAGTAATGTCAATATCAAGAAAAAAAGAAAGAACTTGCACTTATATAATTCATCCAAACTAATTGGCAACTTGACAGAAATCTAGTATTTTATTGCTCAAGTCAACCTACATATATGTGAATGGTTTGAATTCAAAGTGAGAGTTCCATTTCAAAGTTGATCTAAGGTCGTACATGTTGTACATGGAATATAAGCAGATAAAACTACAGCCTATTGTGTCAGAAAATCACAATATAGATAAAAATCAGGTAGGACAGCCAACCCTTCTTAGCTCATTCATCCACGAAGATTGTACCGTTTGCATCCCACTTTTTCTTAACTGACTCGAAGGTTTTTACCTTCACTATTCTATTGGGTGTGAAGAAAGAATTCTTGTTGTGAGTCTTAAATTTATATTTTGTTTGTTTGAACTGTGGCGCCTTGTCTTACTTCCATGTTTAATTTGTAGTGTTCTAGATTTACATTGCCCTCTTAAGCAATTCCTTCCAAAATTGAAAAGCCAAACTTTCTCCAGCTTTTCCTGATAGCTTAGTCTTCTGAAGCTAGAGATAAGTCTGATGGCACTTCTCTGCATTACTTTGTAAGAGGTTTGTTCCCGTACCCCCTTACTATAGTTCTTGGACTTTAGGAATTCAAGAACAAAATTGCACACAACACAGGGTTTGGCTTAACCATGAATTGTTGTTTTATTGAATCCAATAATATCCCTCATACATATGGTTAGTTGATACAGAAAATAAAGCAAAACTGTCCTCTGTACAAAACCTTCTGCAGTAACTTGAAATTGACACCCTCCAATTCCCAGCTGAACCCTTCAGCGATTTAACCACTGTTCTCAGATACCCAAACAAAGTCACGACAACTTGGCTCTTCACTTACAAATTTCAGGCAAAAACATTCCGTTTTTGACCCAAACCTTCAGACCAAGATCACTATGATTTGGCTGAAACACTTACAATCCCCAACACGGCTGGTTGGTCTGGCGTTGATTATAGGTCCTGAGTCAAGATGACCAATCTTGACCCTTCTTCCTGACTGCAGTACAGTCACTCCGATGTGTCATGTATGTTCTATTGTTCATGCTGTGCAGTGTCCAGCAGGTAAACATCCTTTAGTTTATTTCACGCATAGCCAAGATGAATATGATTAATTCATACTGGGTGCAACAATGCAGTCCTTCCGAGACGGAAATAACTCTAACAAATCTTCAGACCAACCTGATCAATGCAACAGTACTGTGGCAGAAATAACTCAAACAATATCTTCAAACTCTCATGTTTAAACAAATTCTCCTGCTGTTTTGAGGTGATACAGTAACAGCACCTGGCTCTGAAGTTGCTGGAAGGTGTAAATGTCTCATCCCTCTCCTCAAGATGAATTAATGGCCAGATTCCAGTACTATTGTCTATGATGGTAGCCTTATTATCATATCGAAGGCATGTCCCTTGTACCATTGTGCAAGGTAATCAGTCTCTTGATTTCATTAGCCAATGCAGGCGATGGCTTTTCCTTTGGTACCATTGTTCCATTGAAAGCACTCAGTCAATGTTTGAATAAAAGCAAAATACTGCAGATGCTGGAAATCTGAAATGAAATCAGTCAATGTTTGAATTCCTTTTGATGAGGCACTGTCTTTTCTGATTGTCCAAATTAACTCTTTTCTGCCCAGCCTGTGCTGCTGGCTGCAACTTGACTTTTTGTATTTTAATCCAAACATGAGGTCAAAGCATGTCTGTGGGTCTGAATTTTATGGTCCATAAATTTTCCCAGTTGGAGGGGATTCCAATCCTACAACTTCTAGGCCTTGAATCTGTATGGTCCAAACAAAGCAATATTCAATGATTGTCTCTTACTTCATTTATTCTTGGGATGTGGGTGGCACGAGGCCAGTATTTATTTCTCTTCCATAGTTGCTCCTGAAAAGGTGGTGGTGAACCGCTTTCTTTAACCCCTGCAGTTTGTGGGGTGAAGGTGCTCCTCAATGCTGTTCAGTAATGAGTTCCAGGATTTTGACCCAGCAACGATGAAGGAAGGGTGATATATGTCCAAGTTAGGATAGTGTGTGTCTTGGAGTGGAAATTGAAGGTAGTGGTGTTCCCATGCTCCCGCTTCTCTTGTCCTTCTGTTTGGGCGGTATTGCTGAAGAAGACTTGGTGAGTTGCTGCACCACATCTTGTAGATGGTACACAATCCTGGCTTGTGCCTTGTAGGTCGTGGAGAAGCTTTGGGAGTCTGGAAGTAAGCCAATCACCACGGAATACCCAGCCTCTGAGTTGCTGGCCCAATTCTGTTTCTGGTTAATGATGATCAAGGGAGTTATCACCGGTGTCCTGGTCAATATTTATCCCTCAATCAACATCACAATATCTGGTACTTATCACATTGCTGTCTGTGGGAGCTTGCTGTGCGCAAATAGGCTGTTGTACTTCCTGCATTATAACAGAGACTACACTTCAAAAGTAGTTCATTGGCTTTAAAGCTGTTAGGAATGTCCTGTGGTTGTGAAAGGCGTTTAATATATGCAAGTCTTTTTTTCCTTTTTCAATGGTGACCACCACCAACCACCCCCCCCTCAAGGAAGATGATGATGGGGGTATTTGGCGATGGTAATGCTGTTGAATGTCAAGGGGGGGTGGTTGTACTCTCTGCTGATGGTCATTGCCTGAGACATGTGTGACGCAAATGTTACTTTCCGCTTATCAGCCCAAGCCTGAACGTTGTCTAGATCATAGAGTCCTTACGGCATAGAAGGAGGCCATTCAGCCCATTGGATCCATGCTGGCTCTTCATGGAGAAATCCAGTCAATCCCACTACCCCGCTTGATCCAAATAGGCCTGCCAGTATATTTTCTTCAAATGCCCATCCAATTTCTTTTTGAATTCTTTGAGCGCCCTGCTTCCACCATCCATGTGGGCAGTGAGTTCCAGGTCATTACCACTTGCTGTGTAAAAAAGTTCTTCCTCGCATTCCCGCTGCATCTCTTACCCAAAACCTTCACTCTGTGTCCCTAGTCCTTGTACCATCAGTTAATGGGAACAGTTTTTCCTTGTCTAACTTATCTAAGCCAATCAAATCTCCCACCAATCTCCTTTGCTCTGAGCAGAACAACCCTAGCTTTTCCAACCTAACCTTGTAACTAAAGTCCCCCTTTCCTGGAACCATTCTGGTAACTCTCTGGTAACTAGAAAAGTCTTACTGCACACAGTCATCAACCTCTTCACTATCTAAGGCATTATGAATGGAGCTGAACACTGCAATCATCAACAAACAGCCACACTTCTGAACTTATGGACATTAGTGAAGCAGCTGAAGATGGTTAGGCTTAGACACAGCCTTGACAAACTCCTGCAGTCATGTCTTGGGCCTGAGATGATTGGCCTCTGATCCTCTCAGTTATATTCTACCATTGTTGCTTGTGCTCTTTAAGATGAGGGATATGAGTGATAGTTCACCCACTGTCATTCATGAGACAGGTGAAGGGTAAAGCTTCTTCTCTCTGTCCCAGCTACATGTTTCAATCCACACCCTGAGAATAGCACTCCCTGCTAGATCGGTGTGGTACTTTTACAGTTTCCCATACCAACCATCCTCAGCCCAGCATGAACAACAGTTAGGGATAATTTTACAATGAGGCCCATGCTCAGAGCTCGGATTCAGACTGCCGAAACCCATTTCACATAGGACCCTTTCAGTAGCCCGTGGATACTTTCATTCCATCAACCTGGGTCAGATTTGAATCTAGGCCCAAGAAGTGAAATGCAAGTGCCGAACCCATTGTGAAACTTAGTACACCTGTATGCTTTGACTGCATAATTCAGCATTCTGTTTGTTTGGTTGATGACTGCTCTGCAGGTAATTGGGCATATTGAGCACTGAATTTAATTCTTGTCCCCACCGCTTATAGCGGCCACGTGGTGTTAACGCCATTTATTCTCTGCACACGGTAGACAGTGTATCAAAAAGCAAAATAACCAACAGAATTTAAAAACACAGGAAATTTCACTGAGCATCTAACACTCCTAATGGTCAACAGTTGGATCAAGAATCTCATTACAAAGGTAATCATACTTTAATGAGGTGTGAACAGCTGATTGAACCTGCATGAAAAGCTGATTTTGCAGGTTAAGTACTTATTGAACTGTTCAAAATAGTTGGCGGCTTAATATGTTATAATGCGCTTTTGTAATTGCCTCCTTTAGTATTGGCAAATGGTTAATGCTATTTGCCTGATACAAACAGCTGTTGGTGATGAGCATGGACAGTGAAAGTGGTTCGCCTTAACTATTTTAACAGCAATTGTCATTTTCAACGGATATCAGGTAAACCGATCAAAATGCCCACCCAACATCGCCAGTGAGAGATCTAAACTATTTTGATACTGGGATCTCATTTACATGCTATTGGAGAATTGTCCTCACATTTCCAATAGTGGAAAGCAGCTTGCTGTTTTAAGAAGATGGGAAATCCACTGAGGAAACCACACAACATGTGCCTACACCACCATATTAGAGAGTAGGGCTGGGCAAATTAAGAGGGCAAGTCAGAGGGCATTAATAAAGTAGCTCAGGGCTTTGGCAGAGAGAGAGGAGTGAGAGAAATTAAGGTCATCCAGAAGGTTGAAAACTTGCAGCTACATGAATGTTTAATATTTCCAGACCTGATTCCAGTGATTTAAGTGACACTGGTCATTTTACATCTGTATCACTCATGTACATTGGACAGATTCATCCTTGAGCAGCCGTTGCACTCAGTTTGCATAGATTATTAAAGCTGGCTGCTTAGATTGAGGCCCGTTCAAAAATGGCAGAGGCGGGAAGTTTTTTTAAGATTTTGATCTCATTGCTGCCCCATTTAGCTGATGAACAGGGTGGTAGAAAGACCAAAGTTAGGTCCAATGCCAAAGATTGAAGAGCTGGTTCTCCCTTAGGAAAACAAATTAACTTTGAAATAGCACAAAAGATTCTTACTTTCTTATTAAAGGGGCACCATCTTCATGGCAAAAAAAAGGCAAACCTTTTCCAGTTCAGCAGGTAAGAACAGAAGGGCAAATTGCGGGAGGTGGTTGCATAGTGGTAATGTCACTAATGTGGTAATCTAGTGGCCCAGACTAACGCTCTGGTGACATGGGTTTGAATCCCACCACAACAAATGGTGAAATTTGAATTAAATTAATAAAACTGGAATTACAAGTTAATCTAATGGTGACTGTGAAACCATTGTCGATTGTTGTAAAAACCCATCTGGTTCACTAATGTCCTTTAGGGTAGGAAGTCTGTGTCCTTACCTGTCTGGCCTACATGTGACACCAGACCCACAGCAATGTAGGTGACTCTTACATGCCCTCTGAAATGGATTAGCAAGCCACTCAGTTATATCAAACCACTACGAAGTCTAAGAAAAGGAATGAAACCGGATGTACCACCCGGCATCAACCTAGGCACTGGAAATGACAACGGCAAACCCAGCTCTGTCAACCCTGCAAGGTCCTCTTTACTAACATCTGGGGGCTTGTGCCAAAATTGGGAGAGCTGTCCCACAGACCAGTCAAACAACAGGCTGACATAGTCATACTCACCAAATTATACTTGCAGACAATGTCCCAGACACTATCATCACCATCCTTGGGTATGTCCTGCCCCACCAGCGGGACAGACCCACCAGAGGTGGCAGCACAGTGGTATACAGTCAGGAGGAAATTGTCCTGGGAGTACTCATGAACCCCATGAAGACTCATGGCATCAAACCAAACATGAGCAAGGAAACCTCCTGCTGATTTCCATCTACCGCCCCCCCTCAGCTGATGAATCAGTGCTTCTCCATATTAAACACCAATTGGAAGAAGCACAGATGGTAGCAAGGGCACAGAATGTACTCTGGGTGGGAGATTTCAATGTCCATCACCAAGAATGGCTCAGTAGCACTACTACTGACCAAGTTGGCCAAGTTCTAAATGACATAGCTGCTAGACTGCGTCTGAGGTAGGTGGTGAGGGGGCCAACAAGAGGGAAAAACCTGCTTGACCTTGTCGTCACCAATCTACCTGTTGTAGATGCATCTGTCCATGACAGTATTAGTAGGAGTGACCACCGCACAGTCCTTGTGGAGACGAAGTCCCGTCTTCACATTGAGGATACCCGCCACCATGTTGTGTGGCACTACCACCGTGCTAAATGGGATAGATTTCAAACAGATCTAGCAACTCAAAACTGGGCATCCATGAGGCACTGTGGACCATCAGCAGCAGCAGAATTATATTCAACCACAATCTGTAACCTCATAGCCTGGCATATCCCCCACTCTACCATTACCATAATGCCGGGGGACCAACCCTGGTTCAATGAAAAGTGCAGGTGGGCATGCCAGGAGCAGCAACGGGCATATCTAAAAATGAGGTGTCAGCCTGGTGAAGCTACCACACAGGACGACATGCATGCCAAAGAGCAAAAGCAGCATGCGATAGGGATGAGTGATCCCACAACCAACGGATCAGATCTAAGCTCTGCAATCCTGCCACATCCCGTCGTGAATGGTGGTGGACAATTAAACAACTAACTGGAGGAGGAGGCTCCACAAATATCCTCATCCTCAATGATGAGGGAGCCCAGCATATCAGTGCAAAAGATGATGATTGAAGCATTTGCATCCATTTTCAGCTAGAAGTGCCATGTGGATGATCCATCTTGGCCTCCTCCTAAGGTCCCCAGCATCACAGATGCCAGTCTTCAGCCAATCTGTTTCACTCCACGTGATATCAAAAAACGGCTGAAGGCATTGGATACTGCAAACGCTGTGGGCCCTGACAACATTCCTGCTATAGTACTGAAGACTTGTGCTCCAGAACTAGCTGCGCCCCTAGCCAGGCTGGTCCAGTACATCTGCAACACTGGCATCTACCCGGCAATATAGAAAATTTCCCAAATATGTCCTGTACACAAAAAGCAGGACAAATCCAACCAGGCCACCAGGCCAATTACCACCCTATCAGTCTACTCTTGATCATTAGCAAAGTGATGGAAGGTGTGGTCGACAGTGCTATCAAGCAGCATTTGCTCAGCAATAACCTGCTCACTGAAGCTCGGTTTGAGTTCCTCCAGGGCCACTCAGCTCCTGACCTCATTACGGCCTTTGTCCAAGCATGGACAAATGAGCTGAACTCCAGAGGGCAGCATTTGACTGAGTGTGGCATCAAGGAGCCCTAGCAAAACTGAAGTCAGTGGGAATCAGGGGGGAAAACTCTCCGCTGGTTGGAGTCATACCTAACACAAAGGAAGATGCTTGAGGTTGTTGGAGGTCAATCATCTCAGTCCCAGGATGTCACTGCAGGACTTCCTCAGGGTAGTGTCCGAGGCCCAACCATCTTCAGCTGCTTCATCAATGACCTTCCCTCCATCATAAGGTCAGAAGTGGAGATGTTTGCTGATGTTTGCACAATGTTCAGCACCATTTGTGACTCCTCAGGTACTGAAGGAACCCCTGTCCAGGTGCAGCAAAGCCTGGACAACATCCAGGCTTGGACTGATAAGTGGCAAGTAGCATTCGCGCCACTTCGTGGCATCATGAATTAATGTTTCAACTCTATTGCACCACCACTATTTATGATAGTGTTATTTATCGTCGCTCTGAGCCAGCTTCTTGTACTTTGTTGGCTTTGTTGGGCGGCACAGTGGTGTAGTGGTCAGCACTGCAGCCTCACAGCTCCAGCGACCTGGGTTTGGTTCTGGGTACTGCCTGTGCGGAGTTTACAAGTTCTCCCTGTGACTGCGTGGGTTTCCTCTGGGTGCTCCGGTTTCCTTCCACATGCCAAAGACTTGTGGGTTCATTGGTAAAATTGGCCATTGTAAAAATTGCCTCTAGTGTAGGTAAGTGGTAGGAGAATTGAGGGAAGGTGGGGATGTGAGAGGAGAAAAATGGGATTAATGTAGGATTAGTATAAATGGCTGGTTGATGGTTGGTGGGAACTTGGTGGGCTGAAGGGCCTGTTTCGGTGCTGTATCTCTCTATGACAAGTGCCAGGCAATGACCATCTCAAACAAGAGAGAATCTAACCATCTCCCCTTGATAGTCAATGGCATTACCATTGCTGATTCCCCCACTACCAACAGCCTGGGGGTTACCATTGACCAGAAACTTAACTGGACCAGCCACGTAAATACTGTGGCTACAAGAGCAGGTCAGAGGCTAGGAATTCTGCAGCGAATAACTCACCTCTTATCTCCCCAAAGGCTGTCCACTGTCTACAAGGCACAAGTCAGGAGTGTGATGGAATACTCTCCACTTGCCTGGATGGGTGCAGCTCCAGCAACACTCAAAAAGCTTGACACCATCCTGGACATCCTGGGCTTGATTGTCATCGCCTTCACCACCAATGCACAATGGCCGCAGTGTGTGCCACCTACAACATAC
Source organism: Heterodontus francisci (assembly GCF_036365525.1). Taxonomy (NCBI): domain Eukaryota; kingdom Metazoa; phylum Chordata; class Chondrichthyes; order Heterodontiformes; family Heterodontidae; genus Heterodontus; species Heterodontus francisci. Next base: position 85,959,451 of record NC_090373.1, read on the forward strand.
ACTGCAGCAACTCACCAAGGCTCCTTAACCTGCACCTTCCAAACCCACAACCTCTACCAACTAGAAGTACAAGGGCAGCAGATGCTTGGGAACACCACCACCTGCAAGTTCCCCTCCAAGCCACACACCATCCTAACTTGGAACTATATCGCCATTCCTTAACTGTTGCTGGGTCAAAATCCTGGAACTCCCTTCCTACCAGCACTGTTGGTGTACCTACACCCAAAGGACTGCAGCAGTTCAAGAAGGCAGTTCACCACCACCTTCTCAAGGGCAATTAGGGATGGGCAATAAATGCTGACCCAGCCAACGATGCCCACATCCCATGAACGAATAAAAAAATTGTTCATTTTCATTGCGACATAATAGGCAAGTGTCACAATGATTCAGTTTTGATTTGATTTACATCACTACATTTCGAACAAATGAAAACAATTTGCCAAAATGTTTGACATGAGGACATTTCCCTCTTGAAATGTGTCTAAAATGACCTTAAATTGGTTTAACCTTTGACAGTCTGGAAGTGTATGCGCCATCTCTAACATATAGGACACTGCTAGCTGCAGAAAGGCAAAAAAAAAAAATAGAAAACTGACAGAGATGAATTATATTGGGTCACAAGCCATATGGTACCATTGTCATCCAATACTCTACAAACCTCTAACGAATCATCTACTAATTTAGCTAACAGCTCAACTTGTGAACACTGTGTTGAGTTGAATGGGTGGTGTCTGCAGTCTCTCTATCATTTATTAGGCTACAGTGTCATTTCCCAGCACCAGATTGATTTCTAGGTCCACAGTAGATTGATTGCTTTGCAAACTACAGCGGTGATCAATGCCAATCCTGGCATTCATGCTGAAGTTTTGTTGGAATTTATTATGTTCCCCTGCTCACGAGACAGCATGCCTTTCTACCAGATTGCAAAGAATATAGGCTCCAAAAATCCATGTGGACAACATCCAGGATACACCCGCTGGAACCTCTGGTATTGACTCTGCTGAGGTTTGAGGGAACTGAGGGAGGCCCCCCTTTAATCTTTGTAAGGTGGCAGCATCTCAGGCACCCATCATTGGGAGAGTACCGCAAAATGCAGCAGAGGCTGCACACTCCATGTATTCTTGGGCTCCTGCCTTGGAAACATGCCATAAATTGTCCATCAGATCCCATTTGTCATAAACTTCAGGGACTAGGCCAATTTCCAGGCCTGAATACCAGCTGGGTGCCACTGGGGTGCCCGCAACATACCAGCCTTCTATTACACCGGATATAAGGAAACAATTTGCACTTATAGGGCAGAATTTAGTGGAGCCGGTGGGGTTCCCGGTGTTCGGCTAAAAAAGTGGTGAAACCCTGCCTCGGCCATTCAAAGTCTCCGCCCCCCCCCGACCCTGGCTCTATTTAATAGCACCTGGACAATTAACAGCCCAAAGCTGGAATCCCCAGACCTTTAAGAATGGAGTGTTGCCTCCAAGAGCTACCGGCCAATCAGAGGCCTGGCAGCTCAGTAGTATCAGCAGCACCATTGGGAGTGGTGGCCATTGCCACTACTGCAGGAGGCCTCGGAAATACGCCCAGCGCTGGAGACCGGGATCCCAGGTAAGTGAGGCAGGCGCCAGCAATGGAGGGTGATGTGGGGGGCGCGGGGGGTTAAGCCTTGAGTGCAGCGGGGGGGAAGTTCAGGGAGGAGAGTTGTTTGCTGGCGGGGCCCTCCATGGGCCACAGATTGCCCACGGAGAAGGGCCCCCTCTGAAGCCTGCAGGGAGGTCACCTCGTTTGACTGGGCAATCTTCCCGCGTGGCAGAAGCACACCGCCCCCCCCCCCCCCCACCCACCCCTGTCTTAATGCCAGCAGCGGGGGTGCGGGGGGGGAAGAGGCCCTAAGTGGCTGATAATAGGCCTCTTATGGGCCCCGATTGGCCTCTGGATGGGAAGGCTGTTGTCAGCCTATCCCACCCCTGACTAAAGTGCATTCCGATGCTCCACCCCCCACCTCCCGACGCAATTCTGTGTGACACCCCCCCCCCCCCCCCCGCCTCCTAGCCCATCTCCAGTGGAACCCATTAAATCCAGCCCATAAAGTGCTTTTCACATCCTCAGGACATCCCAGTAGAGTTTACTTTTGAGATATAGTCACTCCATGTGGGAAAACCTAGAGACAATTTTCACAGAGTAAGTTTCCACAAACAGAAAATGAATGAATGACCAGATAATGCTTCTAAGCGCCTTGAGACATTTTACAACACCTGAGGTGCTCTATAAATGTTTATAATGGTATAATTCAAGAAGGAAAATCAACGATTCATCGGAATTCCCTGGCCAAATGTCATGGGATCTTTTACTTCTGCCTGAGAATGGCAGATGGGACCTGAGTTTAACATTGCATCCAAAAAACAGTGCGATCGAAATTGTGTAGCACTCCCTCAGTACTGCACTAAAGATTGTTACAACAGAGGCGGGAGGAGTGTACTGTTAATTCAGTCCCACTTCTCCACAGGTCACAACATATTCTTAAAAGTTTTCTTTTAATGAACAACAAAATTAACAGTTTATTATAAAACAAGTCTTAACCAGTAATGAAGTAAAACAATATCACAGATCATTTTTTTTTTAAATCCAACATTAAATTTTTAAAAGTCCCCCTTTTACCTTAATCCCTTCACACTCACACTCAGACTCAAATGCATACACCGGTTAATTTAAAAAAAAGGGATTTTTAGATCAGAGCTCTGTTACAGACAAAAAGCATTTGGGTTACTTGGTCATTTTTGAAGGAAACAGCAGATATGTTGTTCCAAACTGGCGTACAATCTAACTTCTGAGCACATGCAGACATGTCACTGAAATCTTTAGAACAGTTCTCTTCTGGCGGCATTGGGAATTATTTTTAGCAGACTTTCTTGAAATACAGGAAACAAGATGAATCGACATAGTGGACTTCACAGGATCTTTTCTTGGGAGTTTCTGGAAAGGGAGCTGGGTTGTAGTCTTCTGTCTATTTTTGACACTTCAGCAGCAGTCTTTATCTCCTTCTAGAAGGTAAGACACACACACACTGACTGACAACCAAAGAGCTTGTCAGTTTTTCTGTGTTATCTATTGCTACTGGGCTTGTTCAATCAAAGGAGCGTTTGTCACTCTTCTGCCCCTGTTACCAGGGTTTCCGCTCCATCTCCAACCCGAGCCATGTGACAACCAACAAGACTATTGCTAATCTAGCTCCCTCAGTGCCTTCTTGATGGCTTCCTTTTTTTAAAAAAACTGGTCCAATGTTAATTCAACTTAACCATAAATTCCTTTAAAAATATTTTTTAACAATAAAGAATCACTTTCATAACATTCTCAAATCTGTAGTGGGCTTGCACCCATAACCTTTTGACTCAGTTGAAAGTGTTACAAACTGAGCCATGTTGACACATACTGTACATTACCGATCTCTCTGAAAGGCAGCTAAATACTATGCTAATTGACCATATATTCCTGGCTGAACTATGGAATAATTGTTATGAAAAAGAATTTTATGCAGAGTAATGGCATTATGCCAATTTAACTTTCACCGGCACATTAAACTGTTCCCTGAGTCCAACACAGCAAATCTTTTGCCAGTTTTTAAATGAGCTTTTTAGGTATGTGCACATCTTTACGCTCATCCTGTTCTGTCTTACTGCAGTGATCTGGAAATATGGTGATTCTGTCTGTTAAGCTGCTTGTATTTATCACAGCCCCAAAAGGCCTGTGAGTACAGCGCTGTCAATCAAGTCAGCTTCAAAGTCACAGTGAAGCATCTCCAACAGCACCATTTGATCGACTCATGGTACACATCTCATCCAGACCTAGTATGCCCAATGAATGACTTGACAAAGCATGATAGGACTAGTGTTGAGAAGAGCCTTCTTCACCTAATTAATTTACAAACAAAACATCTGGCCTGTGTCCTACAAAGCTTATTTTCGATGGCCCAGCTGAAAAGGATGATGGATGTGGTTACAAATTCCCATTGTCTGACACCTATTTGTTGGGAACCGACAAAACAAGCAAAGACAATTGAAGCAGTTTTTCCATTGATTTAAAACCCTGTGTTTTTCAGATTTTTTTCCTAGTGTTAAATATTGGGAGAAAATCTAGAAAAAACTAGACCCCAAAGACGTCAGAAACTTGGTGAAATTCAGTAAAAAAAAAAGTTTTTGTTTTGGAACAGTGCTAAAGTGTAAGAAAACAAGTAAGGACAAAACAGAAACCTAAGTTAGCTGAATGAGACCCCAGAATTATTTACACAGTTCATGGACACCACTTTTGTTTTTATGTTCCTATTTACAGAACACTATGCTTTGGTCAAATGGTTATAGAAATAATAAATGTGGCAGGTTCTTGGGTCAGTGAAAACAAGTTTTGAACCAGTAAAAATGTATTTGTAGTGAAAAAAAAATCATGACCATATAAAAGTGCAAAAGCAGATAAAATGCAAATGAGAATAGTTACCACTTAAATACTTTCTTGCTTCTAAACTCTGAACTCAGCTTGTGTGGTGAAGTAACTAGTGCAATGCATGCACAGGTCAGCATCCAATTTTCAGCATGAAGAACAGTTGAATTACAGGGGACATTCTGGTGGTTGTTTTCAAAATTCCAGAGACAATTGCCTTTGGCCAATCCACCAACCCAAATAATATTGCAATTTATGGTGGAAAGCATCACAAACTAACTTTAATCATTCCTAAAAGTAAATTCTTACCTTCAATGGATCCACAATTTGGATAAGTATTGTTTCAAAAACAATTGTGTTTCACAGCCGCACTGTAATTTCTGTAGACAGTCTTCTTCTTTGGCCTCCTTGACTCGGGAGACAATGGGTAAGCGCCTGGAGGTGGTCAGTGGTTTGTGGAGCAGTGCCTGGGGTGGCTATAAAGGCCAGTACTAGAGTGACAGACTCTTCCACAGGTGCTGCAGATAAAATTGGTTGTCAGGGCTGTTTCGCAGTTGGCTCTCCCCTTGCGCTTCTGTCTTTTTTCCTGCCAACTGCTAAGTCTCTTCGACTCGCCACACTTTAGCCCTGCCTTTATGGCTGCCCGCCAGCTCTGGCGATCGCTGGCAACTGACTCCCACAACTTGTGATCAATGTCACAGGACTTCATGTCACGTTTGCAGGCGTCTTTAAAGCTGAGACATGGACGACCGGTGGGTCTGATACCAGTGGCGAGCTCGCTGTACAATGTGTCCTTGGGGATCCTGCCATCTTCCATGCGGCTCACATGGCCAAGCCATCTCAAGCGCCGCTGACTCAGTAGGGTGTATAAGCTGGGGAGGTTGGTCGCTTCGAGGACTTCTGTGTTGGAGATACGGTCCTGCCACCTGATGCCAAGGATGCTCCGGAGGCGGCGAAGATGGAATGAATTGAGATGTCGCTCTTGGCTGACATACATTGTCCAGGCCTCGCTGTCGTAGAGCAAGGTACTGAGGACACAGGCTTGAGACACGCGGACTTTTGTGTTCCGTGTCAGTGCGCCATTTTCCCACACACTCTTGGCCAGTCTGGACATAGCAGTGGAAGCCTTTCCCATGCGCTTGTTGATTTCTGCATCGAGAGACAGGTTACTGGTGATAGTTGAGCCTAGGTAGGTGAACTCTTGAACCACTTCCAGAGCGTGGTTGCCGATATTTTTGGATGGAGCATTTCTGACGTCCTGTCTCATGATGTTTGTTTTCTTGAGGCTGATGGTTAGGCCAAATTTGTTGCAGGCAGCCGCAAACCTGTTGATTAGATTCTGCAGACACTCTTCTGTGTAAGATGTTAATGCAGCATCGTCAGCAAAGAGAAGTTCCCTTATGAGGACTTTCCGTACTTTGGTCTTCGCTCTTAGACGGGCAAGGTTGAACAACCTGCCACCTGATCTTGCGTGGAGGAAAATTCCTTCTTCTGAAGACTTGAACGCATGTGAGAGCAGCAAGGAGAAGAAAATCCCAAACAGTGTAGGTGCGAGAACACAGCCCTGTTTCACGCCACTCAGGATAGGAAAGGGGTCTGATGAGGCGCCGCTATGCTGAATTGTGCCTTTCATATTGTCATGGAATGAGGTGATGATACTTAGTAGCTTTGGTGGACATCCAATCTTTTCTAGTAGTCTGAAGAGACCACGTCTGCTGACGAGGTCAAAGGCTTTGGCGAGATCAATGAAAGCAATGTAGAGGGGCATCTGTTGTTCGTGGCATTTCTCCTTTAGCTGACGAAGGGAGAACAACATGTCAATGGTCGATCTCTCTGCTTGAAAGCCACACTGTGCCTCAGGGTAGACATGCTCGGCCAGCTTCTGGAGCCTGTTTAAAGCGACTCGAGCGAAGACTTTCCCCACTATGCTGAGCAGGGAGATTCCACGGTAGTTGTTGCAGTCACCGCGGTCACCTTTGTTTTTATAGAAGGTGATGATATTGGCATTGCGCATGTCCTGTGGTACTGCTCCCTCATCCCAGAACAGGCAAAGCAGTCCGTAGACTGCTGAGAGTATAGCAGGCTTAGCACTCTTAATTATTTCAGGGGTAATGCTGTCCAATGTGCAAAAAACTCCAAAGAACAATTGTGTATATTCGTGGAAACCACACACGTACACACACAAGCACACTCACACATAGAATAAGCCGCTGCTAGAAAGCAGTCAATGGAAACCATTTAAAATTTTGCACCTTTGTCATGGCTAATAATCCGCATAAGAAGTGTCAGCTTCACCTCAATGGTAGCACTTTTGACTCTGACCCAGGCCATGGGATCAAATACCTAACACATAATCTAGGCAGATACTTCAGTGAAGTACTGAGGTAGTACTGCCTGGCTTTTGGACGATGCATTAAACCAAAGCCCTTTCTGCCTGTTCAGGTAGATGTAAAACAATTCATGGTGTTATATCAAAAAGAGCAGGGGGGTTATCCCAGTGTCCTGGTGAACATTATCCTTCAACCAACAGCACTAAAAATGTTCATTACTCTCCCTGCTGTTCATGGCACCTTGCTATTCACAAGTTGAGTTCAAACGTAATTCACCAGCTGTGAAATGCTTTGGATCATGCTGAAGACATGAAAGGCACTAAATAAATGCATGTACTGTTCTTTCCTTTAAAATTGTATCAGAGCTGATTTTAATGCCTGGTGGGAAGTGGGTGGGAATGGGAATGGCAGGTTTTAACTGCAGACGCCATTTGAAACCCGCTGGTCAGCTGCTCTGCCATTTCTGGCGGAAGGTGGTAGCATGCCACCAGGAAGGATGGAAATTGGACTTCTCAGCTCACCTGCCAGCATTGAAAGATGGATGGAGGGTTTTTGCAGGGTCTCACAGATGGAGCTGGCAGTCAGGGCAGCAAAGGCCTGGATTTTCCTTCTGGAGCTAGGTGGAGAACTTCTGCTTCTCCAAGCTCTACTGAGGAAAAGATTTTAACTTTCTTTAGGGGTCTTCACTGGCTTCCCATCAGGCTTACCTCAGGCTTGCCACTCAGGAACCAGTTAAAATTCCAGCAGAGTCCAATGTACATCATGGAATCCTGATTTGTATTTGTTGGTAAAGCTCCAGGCAGAATTTGAATAGATCCTCATCCACTACCAAAATCAGAAACATTAAAACTGCAGATCGCTCCAGTCCTGTTTTTCAGGCAAATTTAAAATTGGCCCTAAACTTCTGAAGTTTCAAAACTCTTATATAAAAATTGGCATAGGGCAAATAAGATTAGAGAAATTAATGCGTGACTCAAAGACTGGTGTGGTAGAAGTGGGTTCTGGATCGTGGGACACTGGCACCAGTACTGGGGAAAGTGGTGGCTGTAACGTTGGAACGGTCTACACCTGAACCATGCTGGAGCCAGTGTTCTAGCGAGCTGCATGACTAGGGAAGTAGAGAGGGTTTTAAACTGAATAGTGGGGGAAAGGGATCAAATTTGGGAAGATATGATAAATCAAGGAGTCGAGACAAGGCAAGAGAGAAAGGTATTAATATGGGAAATGATGAACAGACTGTGACAGGAAGGGATAGAGCATACAACTCTAAGAGCAAATCAACAGATAAGGCTAGAGGTTACAAAAATAGTAAAAGGACAAAACTAAAGGCTCTGTATCTGAATGCACATAGCATTCGAAACAAAACAGATAAACTGAGAGCGCAAATAGAAATAAAGTACGATGATATAGCCATTACAGAGACATGGCTGCAGGACGACATAGATTGGGACCAGAATATTGAACGGTACATGGCATTTCGGAAGGACAGGAAGCTAGGAAAAGATGGAGGGGTAGCTCTGTTAATTAATGAAGGTACTAGCGCAACAGAGAGGGATGAGCGAGAAAGAAAAATTCCAAGGGAGGGACCCGCATCCGTGGTTAACTAAAACAGTCAAAGATAGTATCAAACTTAAAGAAAAAGCCTATAATTGCGCAAAGATGGGAGGCAAGTCAGAAGATTGGACAGAATATAAAAAACAGCAAAGAATGACTAAAAGATTGATAAGGAAGGTAAAATTAGAGTATGAGAGAAAGCTAGCTAGAAATATAAAGACAGGTAGTAAGAGTTTCCATAGATATTTTAAAAAGAAAAGAGTTAACAAAGTGAGCATTCGTCCTATAGAAAGTGAGTCTAGGGAATTAATAATGGATAATAAGGAGATGGCAGATGAATTGAATTGATATTTTGCATCGGTCTTCACAATTGAGGATACAAGTAACATCCCAGTATTAGCTGTAAGCCAGGAAATGGAAGGGAGGGAGGAGCTCAAGAAAATTACAATCACAAGGGAAGTGGTACTGAACAAATTGTTGGAGATGTGGGCTGACAAGTCCTCGGGTCCTGATGGACTTCATCCTAGGGTCTTAAAAGAAGTGGCTAGTGAGATAGTTGATGCGTTAGTTTTAATTTTCCAAAATTCCCCAGATTTGGGAAAGGTTCTGTTAGTTTGGAAAATAGTGAATGTAACTCCTTTATTCAAAAAGGGAGAGAGACAGAAAGCAGGAAACTACAGGCCAGTTAGCTTAACATCTGTCATAGGGAAAATGTTAGAAGCTATTATTAAAGACATTATAGCAGGGCATTTAGAAAAATTCAAGGTAATCAGGCAGCGTCAACATGGTTTTGTGAAAGGGAAATCATGTTTAACCAATTTATTGGAGTTCTTTGAGGGAGTTACATGTGCTGTGGATAAAGGGGAACCGGTGGATGTAGTGTCCTTAGATTTCCAGAAGGCATTTTATAAGGTGCCACATCAAAGATTATTGCAGAAAATAAAAGCTCATGGTGTATGGGGAACATATTGGCATGGATAGAAGATTGGCTAGCTAACAGGAAACAGAGAGTAGGCATAAATGAGTCATTTTTTGGTTGACAAGATGTAATGAGTGGTGTGCCACAGGGGTCTGTGCTGGGGCCTCAACTTTTTACAATTTATATAAATGACTTAGATGAAGGGACCGAAGGTATGGTTGCTAAATTTGCTGATGACACAAAGATAGGTAGGAAAGTAACTTGTGAAGAGGACATAAGGGGCTGCTACAAAGAGATGTAGATAGGTTAGGCGGGGCTAAAGAGTAGCGAGTCGAAGAGACTTAGCTGTTGGCAGGAAAAAAGACAGAAGCGCAAGGGGAGAGCCAACTGTGTAACAGCCCCGACAACCAATTTTATCTGCAGCACCTGTGGAGAGTCTGTCACTCTAGAATTGGCCTTGATAGCCACTCCAGGCGCTGCTTCACACACCACTGACCACCTCCAGGCGCTTACCCATTGTCTTTCAAGACAAGGAGGCCAAAGAAGAAGAAGAAGAGATAGGTTAAGCAATTGGGCAAAGTCCTGGTAAATGGAGTATAATGTGGGAAAGTGGGAAATTGTCCAATTTGGCAGGAAGAATAAAAAAGAAGCATATTATCTAAATGGTGTGAGATTGCAGAGCTCTGAGATGCAGAGGGATCTGGGTGTCCTAGTGTGTGAATCACAAAAGATTAGTATGCAGGTACAGCACGTAATTAGGAAAGCTAATAGAATATTATCATTTATCATGAGGGGAATTGAATACATAAGTAGGGAGGTTATGCTTCAGCTATACAGGACATTGTTGAGACCACATCTGGAGTACTGTGTACAGTACTGGTCTCCTTATTTAAGGAAGGATGGAAATGCGTTGGAGGCTGTACAGAGAAGGTTTATTAGACTAATACATGGAATGGGTGGGCTGTCTTATGAGGAAAGATTGGACAGGGTAGGCTTGTATCTGCTGGAATTTAGAAAAGTAAGAGGCAGTTTGATTGAAACATATAAGATCCTGAGGGGTCTTGACAGGGTGGATGTGGAAAGGATGTTTCCCCTTGTGGGAGAATCTAAAACTAGGGAGCACTATTTAAAAATAAGGGGTTGCCCATTTAAGACAGAGATGAGGAGAAATTTTTTCTCTCAGAGGGTCGTGAGTCTTTGGAATTCTCTTCCTCTAAAGGCGGTGGAAGCAGAGTGTTTGAATATTTTTAAGGCAGAGGTAGATAGATTCTTGATAAGCAAGGGGGTGGAAGGTTATCGGGGGTAGGTGGAAATGTGGAGTAATCAGTTCAGCCATGAACTTATTGAATGGCGGAGAAGGCTTGAAAGGCCGAGTGGCCAACTCCTGCTCCTAATTCGTATGTTTGTATGTTATTTTAAGCGTGAAGCTTCACCATTTCACAATGTTAGATGTTAAGAAAATTGATTTTCATGGCTGGAGTATTGGAAGCACCATGAATCCCGCAGACCGACCTTCATGCCCAGTTTCCCTATCTGCGTTTCTGTTGAGCAAGACTTTTATGTTGGAACCTTACCATTTTAAATAAGATGGATCACAGTTCTATCATAAGATGTGGGCTCAGATGTGGGCCACCTAGTGGTACAGGATTCTTACCCTGCACCTTAATGGTGAGGCCTGTGTCTCCCTAGATAGTGGGTCTGGGGCTTCATTTTAATGGACCCCACATGGTTCGGAATCTGCCAGCAGCCCTCAGGTAGATGGTTTCAGGGGTCAGGTCTGCGGTCGGGCTGGGAATCGGGGTGGGGGGGTTCTGTAAATCGCAGAAGGCGATCAGAGATTGGCAGAGAATGTCAAGGTGGCCAACGAGGTCAGGAGAGGAAGCCCAGAGTTCAGTTTGGGCTCAGGAGAGGAGCCTGGGCAGCCGATTGGAGGATGGCATGAGGTTGGGAGCCACGATGGGTAGGGAACAACAGCGATCGATTCCTTAAATGTCGAGTCTGGAGGAGTGCTCTTGCTCTCCAGGCTCCAGATTCAGGATTCAGATTCTTGGTTGGCAGGCTATCCCTAGATTTGATTTTCTTGAGTATAGCCAGTATTGACGCTGGCTGCTTTGGGGCAAAGCAATCTTGGAGTGGGATTTCAAGCAGGCATTAGGTCCCTTATTTGCATATGCAAAGGGATTAACACCTTCAGGAATGGGTAAAGGACAGTTTTTTTTCCCATTCCCAATATGGCTGTCTTCACACTTCCTGCTCGCCATCGGCCAGTTAGTGCCCAAAAATGAACACTCTGTGGACAAATTTATAGGCCAAGTTGTTTCATTCCAGCGAATTCCACAAAATGTTTGCTGCATATGAAAGGAAATTCTTCCCATTACAATCATTTTATGGATGTTTCTCAGACATTCAGTAATGGGTCCATTTACTCACAGAATGGTCCAGAATTTAACAGACAGTTTTTAAAGCTAAAGGGGTACATAGGCGACAAAGGAGACTGCAACAATGATAGGGGATTAATGAGGACCTAAATAATATATTATTTCCAGGGTCCTTCCAGGAGTTATGTGCAGGATATATCTCGTGCATTGATCTTGTATTTTTATAGAACAAGGTTATTTTTCAAAGTCAGTAATGCTTGTTTGTGTTTCATAACAACATCAATAAAGAATTGAGAAGAATCTGTTGAGTTCTCAGAAAAATGAAACTGCTTGAGAGGCCTTCAAAGCAACCAAGTCTCTTTGTTAATACAGGTCAAAAGATATGCTGTGTGACATCTCTCTGAAGATTACTTTTTTCACCTTTTGTTTCTTGCCTGACCTGAGTGTTTAAAACCATCTTCACCTCTATTCAAACCCTATAAAAAGAATTGATTTAATACAGAAAGTACAGATATTTTTTGTTTTAAATAAGCTTCAACAATTTAACAAACTATTATAAACAAGTCAACTATGTTTAGAATTACCACTTAAGTAGATCAATAAATAAAGGATCAAGGCCATATGAAATTTTCCATTATGAAGCAAAATTCCTGCCAATGAAATGTGAAGCTTTGAACTGCTTGTTTATGGCAAGATGGATCTGTCAGATTATATTTTAATATCATCAAAAGTTCATACTCAAAATGTTCCAGCAACTCTATATACAATAAATCACACGAATTGTTTGATGTTTTTGCTATTCACTTATCGTTAAGCGCTACATTTTTCTCTTGTTCACTAATATCAGCCAAAAAAGTAGAGATAATAAAGTTTGCAGCACTGATAAAAACAGTGAACAGAGAAATACTTCGATGTAGTTTAAATGTACCTACAAAGCACTTAGCCTATGATAAAAATGATTTGAGGTTAAAAATATATAAACAGTTATGCAGATTTAAAACACATTCAATCTCACAGAAAGATAAACTTTTAGAATAAAAACAATTAACATTATTTATACAGGATTTTTCATAATCTAAGACTGTCAATTAAATCAGGAAGGAGAAAGTAACTCTCTAAGTGCTCAAATGTGCAGATTAAAGCACTACTAGAACTGCTTATTGTGGAACTCAACCAGCTAGATCTATAATTGATAATGTTAGCTGATCTTTGCTGGGGCAGAGGAGGGGACGCTACAATTCACTCACTACCCTGGAGCCTGTTGTTGGCAGCCTTCCATTGATGTGAGATGTTGGACATCCATTGGCGATGGGATAGTTTCACATGGTGCATTTTTGCTGATGGCTGACGAGACCAACCCTTGAAAGGTGGGTTCTGGCACAAGAGGTGGTTAAAAGGTGTCGTTGTGGGGTGCTGTTTTCGGCATTGTCATCTGTGTCAAGCTGCTGTAGCCACTGATCGTCACGGTGGCTCACACTAGCCCACAGGGAATGTCACCATTTCCCTCTGTTGTTGGCTAGTCCTTGTTGGCATGTCACACTTACAAGCATCCTTGAAGCTGAACTGAGCTTTGGGCGTCCTATTGGTCTTCTGGTTCCGACTACCTCACCATACAGAATATAATTGGGAAGCGTCCGTCTTCCTTCCTGCAAATGTGCCTGAGCCAATGAGGTCACCGCTGCTTAATGAGTGCTAGCATACTTGGGAGATTTACCTTTGAGTGGACTGTCGCATTCATGATTTTGTCTTTCCATGAGACACTGAGAATGCACCGCAGACATCAAGATAAAAAATTTAGAACATCCTTTCTTGAGAGCTGCAAGTCATACAACAAGGTGCTGAGAACATAGGCCTTATAAACCAGCATCTTGTTCTGCATCTTTTTATTTCTCCACACATGTTTTGTGAGTCGGCCAAAGGTAATAGCTGCTTTCCTTATTTTTGTGTCAAGTTGTGCATCAGAAGTCAAATTATCTGTCACCGTGGATCCCAGGTAGCAGAATTTACTAATCACTTCCAGCGGAGTGTTGTTTAGTGTAATCAAGGGCAGAGATCTGACACCCAGCCGTTTAACCACTGTTTTCTTGATGCTTATAGTAGGGAGAGGAGGGTACAGGTATGGGAGAGACAGTCCATGAGTCTTTGTAGCTGTGCTTCAATGTGGGCAACTAGCACAGCATCATCAGCGTAGATCATCATCATCTGATCAAGACATGCTGTATTTTTGTCTTCAACCTGGACAGATTGTAGAGCTTGCCATCTGATCTGGTGTGCAGGTAAACTTCTTCCATATCTGTAGGGAAGGCAAAAGTCAGGAGCATGAACAAGAAATTACCAAAGTGGGGGCTCGGACACAGCCCTGTTTCACTCCATTCTTCACCCTGAAACTGTCAGAAGTGGAGCCCTCTAACTGTACAGTACTGTTCTTTTAGTCTTGAAAGGAACAGATTAGAGTAAGGACAGCCGATTTTCTCCAAAATCTTGTAGTGTCCTGCTCTGCTGGCAGTGTCGAATGTTTTCATGAGATCTATGAAAGCAAAGATATGTTTTGTTCCCTCCACTTGTCTTGTAGCTGGCGTATGGAGAAGATCATGTCAATTGTGCCAATTAAGGGCCACCTCCCTACCCACTGGCATTTTACCGGTGTCGGAAGGGACAAACCCTCCAGTGAGTTCCCGGGTGGGCCTTCCTTTATGGCCACTCCATGGCCCACAGAGGGGCCTCCCAGCAGCAATGGCCACACCCCAGCTACAGCGCCGCCGATGGAAGGTGATCCCCACCCCTCCTGCTCACAACAGCCTGCCTGTCTGGCCCTAGCACAGTATTTGAAACAACTTACCTTGTCTTCAAGGATGCCTCGGCGTGGAGGCACCCTCTCCTCTGTCCTGCAGTGGACATCTCCAATGGTGGAGCTGCCGAGGTTGCCGAGCTGCCGGCCAGCAACTCTGGGAGGCGGGCTGTCATTCTCAATTAAACAACAGTCCCAGTGGCGGCCCTTAATTGGCCACCACCGGTAAAATGCAGCCTGATATCCTACTGCCCTCCGGCGCGGGGTCAGGTCCCACTTTCAGTTCTGCTGTGTGAGTTGTTCTTTTGAGCTGAACACATTGTTCACGTCAAGTATTTCATATAACAGAAACAGATCATGAGATTTTCAGGCATTAGGTTGTGCAACAGAGAAAAAGTGATGTCCTTGAATTTGCAAGATAATTATGATCAATGGCAAAAACAACTTTATAATACCCATATTAAAATTATGTTTGTTGTGCTTGAATATTATTACTAATACTAAAATGACATGTAATTCTCGAATTGAGTACACATGCGTACTGCTGTGACTGAAAACCAGGTCATTGTAGCGTTCTCGTCCCATCTTATAATACTCTCCGCTGAGATCCATAGCACAGTGAAAATAATGTTTACAATTTTTACTGTAATAAAAACATAAAATGTTGGAGCTACTCAACAAGTCGGGCAGCACCTATGGACAGAGAAACAGAGTTAATGTTTCAGGTCAATGATCTTTTGCTAGAACTGGAAAAAATTGCAGGCGTGCAGGTTTTAAGTAGGTACAGAGTGGGGGAAAGAATAAAATGGAAGGTCTGAGATAGGGTGGAAGGCAAGAGAGGTTAAATGACAATAGGGATGATTGTGCAAGGCATAAGGAGATGGTACTGGGCCAAGTAAAGAAACAAAAGATGGGTCTACATGAGGTGTAAATGGAAATAGCAAAATTATGAGCAGCTACCATCCGAAAATAAGGGCAGAGGTTATAATCTGAAATTGTTGTACTCAGTGTCAAGTCCAGAATCTGTAAAATGCCTAATTGAAAATTCAGGGGCTGCACCTTGAGCTTGCATTGTACTTTGCTGGAACTGTGTTGAAGGCCGAGGACAGAGAGGTCAGAATAGGAGTGGCGCAGAGAATTAAACTGACAGGTAATTAGAAGCTAGGGGTCATGTTTGCGGACTGAACAGAGGTGTTCTACAAAGTGATCATCCAACCTACGTTTGGTCTCCCTAATGTTAATTGTATATTAATTGTGTTTAATTGTATGCAGGTGTTGGGCATTTACTGGGGATTCATTTGTGCTCCTATAAATAGGAACAGACTGAAACTGTGATTCTTAGGTTAGGAAGTGCATGTTTATAATGTGTGTCTGTAAATAAAAGCTTATAAAAGTGCATAAAGATTGGCTCCAGTTCTATCCTTTACCCCCTGGCTTTCTGGAATTGAATGCCTAAAGTAGAGGAGACTGCATCGTGAGCAGCAACATAGCATACTAAATTGAAAGGAGTACTGTTTGACCAGGTGAGAAATGCGTAACAGGATTTAATTTTAAAAACACCGTGTTTTTAGCTCCCCCTCAATGAATCCTTGTTCACTGCTTTCCAATTGCAAGGCAAAGAAATCAATCAGACAGGTTATCTTAGATTTAAACAAGAAAGGTGGAAGTTTATTAATCTTAGACTATAAGTCGGTTAACGACTACGAATACGCAACGCGACCACGCTAGCATGCATACGCAATAAACACACAGGCAGATAGAGACAGAAAAAGTAGAAAGAATAAAGGGGAAAAGTTTGAGGCAACAGCTGGGTTTCTATTTACGGTCCTTTGAGTTCAATGTGGAGTCTTTGGTTGCCAATAAGTCTTGCCGTTTCGTTGGGGGCCCAGTGCACGCTTTAAAACTTGTTTCGATGTCCAAGTCTTTTCTCTCTTGAGGTTTAAATGACTTCAATGGATCCGGAGATTAGTGAGAGGGAGAGAGAGAGCCAGACAGGAGAGAGGCACTCTTCTTCCAAGTTCAGTAGCAATCTGCAGTATGACCCAAGCTGTCCTGTGAGCAGTTCAAAACCAGACCTGGGCAAGGAGGTTAGTCATGTGACTTGCTTTTTTAACAAACTCCTGCATTTGTGGATTCCAAAGCTCTCAGTGGGGGATGTAATTCTGTCTCTTACACCGACAAGATGTGGATCACCATTGCCCAGAACAATCTCTGTTAATTGAATCAGTGAGTAGTTCCCACTGTCTTTTCCTAGGTGACTATCTCTTAGAATGCAAATTCATACGAACATACGAATTAGCAGCAGGAGTAGGCCACTCGACCACTCGAGCCTGCTCCGCCATTCAATAAGTTCATGGCTGAACTGATTATTCCACATTTCAACTACCCCCGATAACCTTCCACCCCTTTGCTTATCAAGAATCTATCTATCTCTGCCTTAAAAATATTCAAAGACTCTGCTTCCACCGCCTTTTGAGGAAGAGAATTCCAAAGACTCACAACCCTCTGAGAGAAAATATTTCTCCTCATCTCTGTCTTAAATGGGCGACCCCTTCTTTTTAAACAGTGATCCCTAGTTTTAGATTCTCCCACAAGGGAAAACATCCTTTCCACATCCACCCTGTCAATTCTTTTCCAGCCACTTCTGATCTCTTTAAGCAAGTCATCTCTCCACTCCAACATCAGTTTAAAATTAATGTTCATGTGAGGAAATTAATATGTCTCATTCTTGGCATCTGGAGGTCTTCATGACAAGTACAAATAAATCGCTGTATAATCTGGAGAGAGTGTTTGGGAGCCTGAATGGTGGGAAGGGAGGAGCTAAAAGGGCAGGTGTTGTATCTCCTGCACTACAAAGGGAAGGTGCCGTGGGAACTGAAACAGGGGTGTTGGGGGTGGTTGAAGAGCAAACTAGGTTGTTGCAGAGAGAACAATCCCTTTGGAATGCTGAAAGGAGAGAGGAAGGGGTAAGATATGTTTAGTGGTGGCATCCCGCAAAGGTAAGGGAAATGGTGAAAGATGATCCATTGAATGTGAAGGCTGGTGAGGCCAAGGGGAACCTTATCAGAGTTCTGGAAGGGAGGGGAAGGAGTGAGACTAGAAGTGCAGGAAATGTAACAGACACGATCAAGGACACTGTCAGCCATGGTGGAGGTGAATCATCAGTTGAGGAAAAAAGACATATCGGAAGAACTGATGTGGAAGAGGCATCATCAGAACAGATGCAGCATAGCTGGCAAATCTGGGAGAATGGAATAAAGTCCTTACAGGAAATGGGGTATGAGGAAGCATAGTCAAGGTAGCTGTGGGAATCAGTGGGCTTATACTGGATATTGGTTGATAGCCTATTCCCAGAAACTGAGACAGGGAAGTTGAGGAAGGGAAGGGAAGAGTTGGAGATGGACAAAGTGAAGATGAGGGAAGGGTAGAAATTGGAAGCAAATTTGATGAAATGTTCCAGTTAAGGGGGAGAGCACTCATCAGTATACATTAAAAAGGGTTGAGGGAGAGAATTTGAGTAGGACTAGGAATAGCTAAGACCCACACTGTTTCCCATGACAGCACCTTTAATTTGGAGGAAGAGAGTGAAGTCAAAGGAGAAGTTGTTCAATGTGAGAAAAAGTTCATCCAGGTGGAGGAGGATGGTGGTGGATGGGGACTGGTTGGGTCTCTGTTCAAAGAAGAAGTGGAGAATCCTCAGGCCACCCTGGTGGGGGCTGGAGATGTCGAGGTATTGGATATCCATGGTGAAAAGAAGACGGTTAGGGCCAGGAAAATGGAAACTGTTAAAATGGCAGAAGGTGTCAGAAGAGTCATGGATGGAGGTAGGAAGAGACTGGACAAGGGGGAAAAAAATAAAGTCGAAATAGGAAGAAATCTATTTTCTGGGGCAGGAACAGGCTGAAAGATGGGTGTACCAAGGCAGTCCTGTTTGTGGAGGTAAAAGCAAAGTTAGGGGACTATGAGGGTGGAAGCTGTGGAGGGAAGATCTGCAGAGGAAATGAGGTCAGTGACAGTCTTGGAAACGATGGCTTGATGTTCGATGGTGTCATGGTCCAGGGGGAGGTAGGAGGAGGTGTCAGCTAGGCCTCTGCTAGGTAGGGGTCTGTTCATAAACAACAACAGTGCCACCTTTGTCAGCAGGTTTATTGACAATGTTAGGGTTTGACCTGAGAAAACGGAGTTCATTTGAAGTTAACCTGTAAGTCTCAATGTTCTAGTTCCATGAGTGTGACTGAAATGATCTGCTCAGAGAGGGTTCTCTTTTTACAGTTTGATTTTGCAATTGAATGCTGAGGGCAATATAGCAAGTTGGCCTATTAAAGTAAACATCACAGTTAACAAGGTAACAGGTTGAAGGTCATATTTTCGTACTTTATATTATACTTTTCATGGTCTTGCATAATTATTTACATAACTAGAATGACACATGACTCCCTCATTGGAAATGCTGTACTGTTATAACAAGTTACAGCTATTCATCTTGTGTTTTTCTATTGCAAGGTGTCTGCAAGATGTGAAATGTCCCACTGGTTTAAATCTCTTCTTTGGCACTATGGAAGTTTTCCAAAATGTAAACTGAAGCATTTTAAATAACACGCTGAGTCTCTGGCCACATCAATTTTTTCCTCTTTGCTGATACTTTTCATTTTCAGGTTTGACTTTGTGTTTTCTCCCCAGGGATCAAAGACTTCCCGCTGGGCTGATCCAGATCATTTTGCACAACGCCAGACCTGCATGAACACTTTTGCTAGCTGGTTTGGCTTCATGCCTCTCATTCACTCACAAATGAGGCTGGATCCCATCCTTTTCAAAGACCAAGTCTCCATCCTACGCAAGAAGTACCGGGATATTGAACGATTATAGAGGCTGCCACAGACGGTTGAGCTGGATTGTTGTACTTACAAGTCTGTGGCAATTGACTGTTGTATTCAAATAGAGCCCCCCAGGTAACTCTTGATGATGCTATAACACAGAACAAGAATACTCCACCTTCTGGGGACCAGAAGAGAATGAAATGAGTGCAATCTGAAAAAAAGCTGCCGGATAGGCTTTGAGATGTTTCCGATCATATTGCTGTTTTATTTTGTCTACACGGACTGAAATTTCTGACAATCGTGCCTAATCTTTGAGGATTTTAGGGATAAACAACACATAGCGAATTTAAGGTCAAAGAATGTACATTTTCTATTTAAAACTAGCAAGGGGATTGGGGAGTTCAGCTGAATACAATTTTGTTTTGTTTTTGTGTATTCTAATGAAAATGTAATTGCCACCCCTTACATTTGAATTATTTCTCTGTGACGATGTGTCTTTCTAAATGGTATATTCAATAAGAACAAAAAGAAATGGTGTGCAGCAACTCAATATAAGAATAAGACAAATGATTCAAAGCAACTCTCAACATGCACAGTGTATTTTTGAAATTATACTGCATGCCGGGTTGAAAAAGAAACCTTAACAGGTACTGACGATCGATTCATACCAACTGAATTCAGAGCTGGATGAAACCATTGGTCCTTAGTCATGAACATTAGAATATCTGAGAAGACTGCTAGGATCAGAATTGGTACACTAATGAATCATAAATTTACAGTCCTAAACAATAACATTATATTTTGATGTAGCAATTGCATTTCTTCGTATATACAGTATAGTGTTTTCTGCTTCGTGATCTAAATAGATACAAAGAATGGGACCAATGGTAATGTCCTGTGGCTTGGAATTTCCAGTGGTTCTGAGTCAGTAATGTACAGAAAGATTCTTCAAACCCTGGAAGTACAACTTAAAAAATAAATACTCCACATATACAAAATAAACAAGCCAGTTTTGAAATAGCATGATCCAAGGTCGCTTTTGCTAATAGTTATAATAATGAGTTTGTCTAGGTGACCCTTCCGAAGAAGAGTCACTGACCCGAAACGTTAACTCTGCTTCTCTTTCCACAGATGCTGCCAGACCTGCTGAGTGAATCCAGCATTTCTTGTTTTTGTTGTCTAGGTGACTGGTCGTTTGCCAGTTGTAAGCTGCTTTTTTACTTTTTATCAACATATACAGGTTAGATTTATAGATTCATTCTAACTGTATGCAAAACTTTTCAAAGAAGAATAGCCACAAGTAATATTTTAAAATTTGGTTGTATCACTAACTTGATTGCCAGACTAAAAGATTGGGAAAGAAATTCAAAACAAAGATGGCACTTTATGATGCTGCTGGCTTATCATTATGAATTTATATTATACCCATATGCCAGTATGAAACGTCAACATATTCATTTTCCTTTGTCATGGTCTGGAAGAAACATTGCTATGAAGTAGCTTTTATAATGAGAAATTTCTACATTGACACAACAGAAGTCTCAATTCTGTGACAAAAATTCTCATTATTGATAGTCAAAAGGGTTTTGCTTTGATTTGGCCTATAATGCATTTATATGGAGATTCAATGAGCAGCAGAGCAACTTGGACTCTGGTTTATTCGATCAAATTATTTCCGGAATGGGACTTCATTAACTGCACCCCTGTGACTTATTTCAAACGTGTTTGATTGACATTCAACAGTAGCACTTTTGCAAAATGTGTCTTTGTGGCAACCTGTCGATTTTAACAGCTGATTGCATTCTCATTTATAGTATTTATGAAAGAAACCAAATAGTCAATGGGATCAGGTTTAATCAGTTTAAATTGCTGTTATGAAACTGAAATTAAAATAATAATGAATTGTTGATTCCACCCTGATTTGCTTATAATTTTGCTCTTAAACAATCCTGACACATTCATTGGTTCATTGTGTCTATGCTGAAGTTATTTTTCTGAGGTACTAATTGTAATCATTTAAGAAGTTATGTTTAAAACTAGCTTTGATATTCAGTTTTCTTACTTGATTCATTAAAAAAAGATCAGAGTTTCTGTTGAATTGTATTTCTTTAGAGGGTTCAGTAACTTGTCTTGCAAGATAAATGCAGACACTTAATGACAGTATGACCTAGGCTTTCTGGCCCCAGCCCATTAGCTCTCTGGTGTCTCTGGGATGGACAGGGCCATATATGTCCTTGGGATTGAGATCGACCATGTCCTACCTTCCCACTTTCTGGACAGCAGCCCAGGTGGCAAAAATATGACACCCTTATTTGGGCAGGTGCATGAAAATCACATGGAAGTGAGGGAAACAGCCTCCACCTTATTATATGCGTTTTTCCTGGTTTGTACGTTGGATGCAAAAATCACCTATTAGGTTTCACCATCCAATGTTCAAAGATTGGCTGGGGGAAGAGGGGGGGCCTTGGGGATTCAATCATGGAGGGGGGTTGTGCAAGCATTCTCATAGTATGGCTGTGCACAGGTCCAAAGCAGAAGGAAGAAAAAATTGGGGAGATAAATTATTTTCTCCAAGCAGCTTACTGGCTGCTTTCCTCCTGCTGCTCAAAACCTCAAAGGCCCGTTGTAGTAAGGTGTTGCCCCTAATCTGTTGCAACTCCCCAGCAAAGGGCAGAAGGCCTACCTTCAGCATGCACGTGGCCTTAAGGCCTGAAAGTTGGCCACATCAGGAGGTATCTCTGTGGCTGTCCCACCCCATTGCAGAGGCTCCCCAATTGTAGAATCTAGGTCAACTGCTTTATAATATTAGAAAAGCACATTGCAAAGTTCATCCTTCAGTATTTACAGCCTCGACTGCAACACAGACATTCAGTGTAGGCTGTTCCTGCAGGGACCAGGGATGGAGCATATCAGGAAATCTCCCAATAGGGCAGCAATATTCCTGTAACATATATGTTCTACACAGCATGCATCAAGTAAAACATATCCAACAAACATAAATAATTAAACAGATACCAGTACAAATTAATACACAGGTGTATTCTAACCAAGAAGCATTCTTTTTAACCCTTGTTTTCCTTCTGTGAAAGGGTAATAAGCTTAAGATAAATAGTTCAAAGCATTCAATATTACAATATGTCAATCGCTTTCTCTTAATGTAGTGTTTCCCTTAAGTTACTACATGCTGACAAACTATCCTTCCATTTACAGGGTCTGTTTTTTTCCTTTTGAGCTTCCTATTATTGAATCAACATCCCATGCAGCATATCAGTATTGTTTCTTGATTTAATTATACATTAGTTTTAGCGTATTTTCTGTCATATGCTATATGTACATGATTAGTTTTTTTGATATTTCTTTGTTTTAGAATTTGTACAGCACTTGGTTTCTGAGTAACTGATAATATAACAACTTTAGATCAGCAGGGTGTCAATAATACTTTGAAGTGAATTTTGCAAGGCTAAACAAAATGTACTGTAAACTGGATTAGATTTGTGGTTGAGCCAGTTCTGAATTAATTATTGGAAAGAATGTAGATGTTATTTAAATTAGATGGTACAATGCAACACCCAAGCCATATATAAAATATTTTGTTAGAATAGTTCTCAGAAGTCAATGCACAATATCAGTGTGTCCTTGCAAAGTATATGCAGTTGAGGCATAATGATGATTGTCATCACAGTGTGAGCAGGAAAGTGAATCTCAATTAAACACATCATGTTTTTAACATTTGACACCACAATCAAATATTTGTTCATTTCAAGTGTTGCCTAACCGCATAGCTTTAATGCCATTGCACTTGTCTTTATTCAGTAGAGATTAAAAGCATTATGTTGCAGATTTGTTTGTTCTGAATTCTAATATTAGTTTTGCCTTTGTTGTACTGCCACACTGTCTGAACTGTTGTACAAATGCAATACTTTGTTTCATTGTGGTCTGATTTTATAACATGCTGGGCTATTAGACGTCCTTACAGGTATGATAGAAGAGGTATCAAAAAATGTAATGATCCTATGCCAATGTTATTCCCAGGTGGACAAGAAAGTGATCCATCAATAGAAAACTCTTTGAACTCCTGGGATCTGTGTTCACATTCCTGCTTGGTCTGGCTTACATGCAAACCTGCCACTGCATGCAGCTGTGTTGCAGTGCTGAATCAGGAAGTGTGACTTTTCACTTTGCTTATGTAGAGCATCTTGCAGATTTTTTTTAGATATAAAAACAACAAATATTGTAAATGCCAATTTTCTATAAATGACTCAATTTGTTGAAATAAAATGATTTTTTAAAATGACAACATTTTGCGACTTGTTAGGTTTTTTTCCATTCAAGTTGAACAGCCAAGTAGTGGGTCAGGCACTTGCATCAATAATGTAGTGAGCCATGTTTGAGCCTCAGCAGCCATCACCGTTCTTACACTGAGGTACTCATCATGTAAGATGAAGCCTGATCTACAGTGGGATTAAAAGCCATGAGTGATTGCACAGATGAACAAACAGTGATATACTGAAGATGCTGAAAATCTGGAATGAAAACAGGAAACGGTGGGAACTTTCAACAGGTCTGGCAGCATCTGTGGAGAGAGAAACTGAGGGCTGAATTTTACAGCCGCCCCCCACCCCTCCACCGATGTCAGGGGTCATGATGGGTGAGGTCCGGAAAATGCCTCGGGTAAAGGCCCGCAACACTGGGAAGGCCCTGCCTGCTATTTTCTTTTTATTTGTTTATAGGATGTGGGCGTCATTGGCTAGGTAAGCATTTATTGCCCATCCCTAATTGCTCTCTTCGCGGCTACCCTGCCGCTCGGCAACGGGAGCCCTATTTAAATATTTAAATTTATTTAAATAAACAGATTGATTACCTTTCTGCTCTCGCTGTCCATCCCGGAACGGTATTGGTGCCGGTGGCCGGCACTCCCACGCCTTCGGATCTGGGGATCCGAGGTGGAACACTGGGGGTGGGGAGGGGGGAGCAGGTAAGTTTTTCAGTGTGGGACAGAGGAGAGTGGCCTCAGACTCATTTCATTGGTCTAGGGGATGGTGGGAAGGGGTAAAGTTTAAAGGTTATGAACCTTGGGGGGGGAAAGTCGGGTGCACAAGGTAAGTGTTTTGTGGGGGGGAGAGGGCAGATAATTAATTCTATGTTTATTGGGGGTGTGCGAGAGGATCAGGATCGATTTTTTTTTTTTAAAAACACTATCGTTAAGTAATTAAATTAAATGTTAGCTGACGCCATTGCCGAGATCGGACAGCCCGCCCCCTCCATATCATCGGGGTGGATGGTCTGCCCCGGCTATTTAAATGAACTGCCGCACTCAATATTGTAGCAGCTCCGTGACAATTGTTTACGTCCACCACCGATTACGGTGGCAGCATCATAAATTTCAGCTCAGAGTTAATGGCTGAATTTTACCAGCCCTTTGAGGACAGGCTTGGAGTTGGGAAGGCTGGCAAAATTGCATGGGAAGGTGTCAGGTGGCGTGTTGATATCTTCCCACCACCATAAAATTTTGCCATGTGTGGGAATCTGACAGAATGGCCGCCTACCGTGAGGCCAACTGAGCCACTTAAAGTGCCCAATTATGGGCCACTTCCCACTTCCATGGGCATTTTGCCCATGTTGGGAGGCCTGCCACCACGTGGAGAGATCACCCAGTGAAACATGGCAGCCTCCCAGCAGACTTTGGTGGAGTGGCCCTCTTGTAGGGACACTCCATGACCCACGGAGGGGCTCCCCAGCAGCAATGGCTGCCACCTCGGTAACAGTGACGCCTGCTCTCAGCCACCTTCCTCCCCTGTCCCCCTAATCACCGGGGCCTGCCCACGAGGCCCCAACTACCCCCAACCCCACTTACTCCTCTTCGAGGCCACCCAGCAATGAAGTGTTCCTCCCTGCAGCTGCAGCCTCAACAATGGAACTACTGAGGCTGCTGAGCTGCCAGACCTCTGATTGGGCCAGTATCTCTTGGGCATGGACTGCCATCTTTAATAGAACAGCAGACCTGACAGGAGCCAATTAAGTGGCTGCCACAGGCAAAATGAGGCCTCGGGTCCCACTGCCCACCAAACGCAGTGGGCGGTACAGTGGCGCAGTGGGCGGCACAGTGGCGCAGTGGTTAGCACCGCAACCTCACAGCTCCAGGGACCTGGGTTCGATTCTGGGTACTGCCTGTGCGGAATTTGCAAGTTCTCCCTGTGACCGTGTGGGTTTTCGCCGGGTGCTCCGGTTTCCTCCCACAGCTAAAGACTTGCAGGTTAGTCGGTAAATTGGCCATTGTAGGTGGTAGGGAATATGGGATTACTGTAGGGTTAGTATAAATGGGTGGTTGTTGGTCGGCACAGACTCGGTGGGCCGAAGGGCCTGTTTCAGTGCTGTATCAGAAAAATCTGGCCAACATTTCAGATGTAGACCCTTCAGCAGATCTGGAAGATAGTAGTGAGGATCAGGATTTAAAGAGGAAAATAACAAGAAGGAGGGAAAAAAAACAACACACACCCGCTTCACAGACTTGAAATGCACCCTGAAGCGCATGTCACTTCCAAGGACATCTGTAGGGAAGCCCTCCACCCCACCATAATCAGTTTAACTCCCAGGAAAAGTCCATATAAAGTGTATTCAATTTATTCCCCTACAAATATTTCCCTGCATTTCCTGTATATGCCATTAATGCATTCCCCAGGTGCTTTCTTTTGGTGATCCTTTATCATTTGTTTCTCCCAGAACATATTCTAGTGCTCCTCATTGATGTTTCCACAGTAGGAAGAGTAAGTGAGATAACTAGCTTTTCTTTGTTTGTGGGATGTGGGTATCGCTGGTTAGACCAGCATGTATTGCCCTGGACTGCATGGATTGCTCAGCCATTTCAGGGGGCATTTTTAAGAGTCAACCACATTGCTGTGGGTCAGGAGTCACATGCAGGCCAGACCAGGTAAGGACAGCAGATGGGTTTTTACAGCAATTGACAATGGTTTCATGGTCATCATTAGACTAGCTTTTTTAATTTCAGATTTATTAATTGAATTCAAATTTCACCATCTGCCAGGGTGGGATTCGAACTGCTTTCCCTAGAGCATTAGCCTGGGCTTTGGATTACTAGTCAACCGACATTACCACTATGCCACCGCCTTCCCACTGCTGAGCATCGGTCTGTGCTTGCTGAGATGGAGGTGACTGTATATCTTTGTCCTAGCTCATAAGATTCAGTCGCATTAGATGATAAGTGGCAGCCTGTCTCTGCCTTCTTTTTGACACATCCCATAGTCATTTGAGAGAGAGGGACTGCATGTTTTTTTTCATACCCAGAATATAGACTGGCATTCCAAGTTGTGCTGAAAAGGTGGGGGGGGCCTTCTGCTTGAACCTCTCTGATCCATGTGGTAAAGGTGCTTTTACATGGACATTAGTGAACCAGTTGGATTTTGCAAATAATCTGACAGTTTCATGGTCACTTTTACTGATAGCAGCTTTTTTAAAAACTGAATTAAAATTCTCAAATTGTCGTGATGGTATTTGAACACACATTCTCTGGCTTATTAGTCCAGGTCTCTGGATTATTAGTCCAGACCTTTGGATTGCTATGGGCTGTTCTCCTTTGAGAAGATTAAGAGGAGATTTGATAGATGTGTGCAAAATCATGAGCGGTCTTGACAAACTGTTCCGCTTAGCAGAAGGATTGAGAACCAGAGGACACGGATTTAAGGTGATTGGCAAAAGAACCAATGGCGACATGAGGAAAAACTTTTTTACACAGCGAGTGGTTAAGATCTGGAATGCACTACCTGAGAGGCAGTTTCAATTGAGACTTTCAAAAGAGAATTGGATAATTATCTGAGGAGAGAAAATTAGCAGGGCTATAGGGAAAATGCAGGGGAATGGGACTAGCTGAGTTGCTCTTGCAGACAGCTGTCACAGGCACAACAGGCAGAATGGCCACCATCTGTGCTGTAACCCTTCTTTGATTCCAGTCCTGTATTAGAATCACTACACTGCCAAACCCATTTATATTTGCCCTCAGAGAGAGCTGTCTCGTCCATTGTCAAAAAAATGATATGCTGAATAAGGAATATTAATTCATCGGTTGGAAACTTACATTAAACTTTTAATGGAAAGGAATCCTGCAGTTAACTTTCAAAAGATTGGCAGCCAAGATGGCAACTGCAATTTGCATCTGAAACACCTTTTCACATTCCAACACTCCAACAAGAGGCAGAGGTCGGAGGAGCATGGACCCAGAACAATGGCTTGCTCTAAGTGATTGAATTACCCAAGATTGCTTCATTAGCACGGCATTCAAGGTGATCCTAACACCTTGACTTTGAAACAACAAACCCCTCCAAGTAAATATTGGCATGCTGGGGCCTCAGAATCCAATTCTGAACCTTGAATATCATAAGAAGGCTCCAAAGAATACACTGAGGCAGTCATGTGACTGTATGTCCATCTCTGTGGAAGCTGGGAGATTCCTGGAACAAAGTGTCAAGCCTGTAACTCAGTCGGTGCAGCAGCAGAAAGGCTGTGTGCCTCCCTCTCTCTTTCTCTCGCCAGATAATACCACAAGTTTGAAAACCATCTGCGACTGTGGACCCTCGAAGCCTACACCGATTGCTACAGACAGAGACCAGGGGAAGACAGCCACCTACAAGTCTGCCTCCAAGAAAGCCCTGAGCCAAGCGGGCCAGCCACAGAAGTGCACTTTGACTAGCCAAAGACTTCAAGAATACAACTTCAGCCGGAAGACCACAGAATCATCCAACCTCACAGACGGTGTATTTAATTTTTATTTATTCTGAACTCTAACCCAACCACAAAATCTACTTCTCATTCTATAATCTATTTGTGTGTGATTCTCATGTGAATTTGTGTGTGATGTACTGCGAATTTTTTATTTTATTTAGATTGGATTTAGATTGTTAAGTATAATAAACTCACCTCTTGTTTATACCCAAGAAAACCTGTCTGATTGGTTCTTTCACCATCACATTAAAGGTAAAAGGTAAAACACTCACTGAGGTGGTAAGCACAACCACTGTTTAAAAAGGAATAAACCCTGTTGCGGTCAAATAAGAGGAAGGGCAAGAGAGGAGTCTGTGATCCCCTCCTCACCTGGCCATAACCAAAATTTGGGGGCTCATTGGGGATTGTAACCCAACGACAAATGAGAAATTGGAAGTGGGCAACCAAATTGATCCCTAGTTAAACATTTAAAAACTTCAATACAGAAGTTTTGGGTTTCGCTGCTAGAATACTAACATGTCCACATTCGAGGCCAGTACCTTCCTAAGCCAGAGTGAAGTAACTTGGACAGGTTAAAGGCCCTAACTATTGAAGTGTTGAGGGATGTAGCTGGGCAGTTAGGGATTACTTTCTGTTCAAAGACTAGGAAATCCAGAATCCTAAGACTTGTGGCTAACTATTTTTCACTTGAACCTGAATATTCAGAAACAGGGTTAGAGTCAGAAACAGACAGGGTAATGTTAGCAAAAATACAATTAGAACAGAGGAGACTAGAATTAGAGTTCCAGAGAGAGAAAGAGCAGAGAAAATGTCAAGAAAAGGAAAAAGAAAGGGAAAAAGAGAGAGATTTCCAGAAGGAGAAGGGGGAAAGAATTAACTAGGGGGTGACCAAGTACACCCAGTGAAGACACGGCTAGTGAGGAAGCTACCCCTAGCTTAGGACCACCTGCTGAGCTCTTAAAGTTCTCCCATTTGATTCCAAAGTTCATTGAAGGGATGTGGAAGCATTTCTCGTCACTTTTGAAAAGCTTGCAAAACAGCTGAAATGGCTGGCCGAGAGCTGGATGCTGTTGTTACAAAGCAAGCTAACAGGAAATGCCTATGAGGTTTATTCACTGTTGCCAGATGAAAGTTCATCAGATTATGAGATGATTAAAAATGCTATCATGGGCGCATATGAGCTAGTACCGGGGCGTGCTGCCAGAAATACTGAACCCTCCAGAAACAGCCTGATCAAACTTGCCCAGAGTTTGAAAGAGTTAAGCAACTTGCTTTCGGCCAGTGGATACGGGCACTCAAGATACAGACCACATATGAAAACCTGAGAGAGGTGATCCTTCTCGAGGAGTTTAAAAACTCACTTCCCCTTCCTATTAAAACCCACGTAAAGGAACAAAAGTTTCAAAGAGCCAGGTAGGCCGCAATTCTGGGGGATGAATTTACACTTGTACACAGCCATTACCCCAGGGGAAACCCTTCCCTAGTCACCCCCACAAACCTGAAAAGGATAAAAGGTGGGAGGGTGATAGGAGCCCGAACAGCTCTGGGCAAGAAGAGAAAGCGGGTCACACAGTGGCCCTCCTTAGGCCAAAAAGGATGGTGCCCGAAGACCTGTGTGTTTCCATTGTAACAAGGCAGGTCACCTTCGAGCTGACTGCTGGAAGTTACGGGGAAAACTTTAGCATTAATCAGGGCACACCAGAGCAGTGCAAGAGAAGGGGCCCTGATGGAAAGCACAGCAGAGCAGGCTGTGGCTTTAACTATGGCAGTAAAACCCAGTAAACCTACCGCTGTGAGTGCAGGAAACTTTTTTTTTAAAACCTGAAAGTTACCAGGATTTTGTATTCCCAAGGAAAAGTAACCCCATACCCCTCAAGTGAGGCAAGCAAGCCATTAGTCATACTTAGGGATACGGAGTCACCAAATCCCTCCTGCTGGGAAAAGGCATGACCTTTCCCCCAGAGAGTGCATTGAATGCTAGGGTGTTAGTGAATGGTATCAGAGGGTGCCCCTACCTTTGTATCAGGTGCACTTGGAGTGCTACTTAGTTTCAGGACCAGCAACCATGAGGATTGTCTCTGCTCCTGGGTAATGATCTGGCGGGGGTGAAGGTGGTATCTTCCCCAGTAGTTTTTGAGAGACCGAAAGAGGTCAAAAAAATTAACACAGACTGCCCAAACCAAAACTGAAGTAGAGGGAGTCCCTGAGTGGTACTATTTAAAGAATGAGGTGCTAATGAGGAAGTGGAGACCTCCTCACAGACCTGCGGACAGAGAGTGGACAGTGGTTCAGCAGGTAGTGGTGCCGCCGAGGTACCATAAGGAAGTATCAAAAATAACCCACAATTTCCAATGGCTGGACACGTCGGTGTACGAAAAACCCAAGCCAACATAAGACAGCATTTTGACTGGCCAAAACTCCACAAAGATGTGGTGGAGTTCTGTAAAAGCTGCCATAAGTGCCAGGTTGTGTGCAAGCCCCAACCTGCAATAAAACCTGCACACCTAATTCCCATACTGGCTTTTGGGGAACCGTTCAGCAATGATTGTGTGGGACCCCTGACGAAAACAAAAGAGGGCTACGAGTATCTTCTCACCATTATGGATGTGCCTATCCAATTCTCAGATGCCATTCCTCTAAGAATTATCTCTGCCAAGGTAGTGGTGGAGGAGCTAACCCAATTCATTACCCAATATGGGCTGCCTGCTGAGATCCAGACAGATCAGGGCAGAAATTTAATGTCTGGGATCTTTCAAAAAGTCATGGGTAACCTGGACATAACCCAGGTAAAGACCCAGAAGTGCAACCCAACCCGACTCGAACCCGACACATGTCGTTGGGTCCCGTCAGGTTTGGGTCGGCTAGCAGGCCTTTACTGTGAGCTGTCAAACTCTGTCTCTATGTTTTCTCTACCAACCCTTCATCATGTTGCAAGTGCACCAGAAATCCTGTTGCAAAGGCTTCTATAGCAGCAGTCTGAACATTCACAAGAGATACTCCAGCTATACATAGGACCTGTGTCATTGGATTATAGATGGCTCTGGAAAACCAAGCATTCCATGTTGGACTGAAGTTTTGTTTGGTGATGGAGCATGAAAGCACGCTCCAACAACGTCAAATTTTAAGTGTTTTGCACACTCAAATTATTGCATAAAAATTGGTGCTCAGATAACAAAATCCTTTTCCGTGAAGGGTCCATCAGGTCCAGGTAACCAGGCTCAAAGATGAGGAAGGATGCAAGTTGACCCTTGCTGTTTCTAACTGAAGGTCAGTGTTTCATCTAGTGCACCCTTTTAAATTAAATCTCCAGGGCGAATGTACCCATTTAGTTAGGGCAGCAAAACAAATTTGTCCTGGACTGCAATGTATAGTACAATTTGGGTACTATCAATGTTCATGTAAATTATTAATTTGTAAATTTTGCTTTGCCACGAAATCACTGGTTGAGGGATTTGGAAAATATTTTTTTCATGGCAAAAAAGATTTGCATTTATATCATACCTTTCACCACCTCCGGACGTCCCAATACGCTTTACAGCCAATGAAGTACTTTTTGAAGTGTAGTCACTGTTTTAATATAGGTTATGATGTTTAATTATTCTTTTAACACCCTGTACTTGAATTTCACATGAACACAAAAACCATTACAATGTGGTTTTATTGGAAACTGATCCAACTTAAAGTCTATACATTTACAATCCAGCTTTTAATTCCACTCACTGGCTGTGATTTTACTGAGCTTCCAACGTTGGGCTCCATGGCATAGGGGGAGGCGGGATGGGTGCCAGAAGATCGTTCTGGCAGCGGACGCCACAGAGCCTGATGCCGATTTTCCTGGCAGCGGCAAGGCACTATGGTGGTTCCTGCCACTGGGTTCAGGGACCCAGATTAACACATTTAAATTAATGAAATGAAAATATTTAAATAAAATCAACAGCGATCTTACCTTCAGGCACTCACGCACCTTCACTTTCTCAGCCGTGGTGAAGAAGGGGGGAGCTTATGATTTTTAGTGCAGTGGGGGGTTGGGGAAGGGCTCTAATGCAAATTACTAGCGTAGGGAAGGGTGGGAAGGGGTTGTGTAGGGAAGGCTGGCTGCCTTTTAAAAATAGTGCCAACGCCAAGGCAGCTGACGCATTGCTGGCGTTGGTGAGCCCGCGCCCTCCACGTGATTGGAGTTGGGGGAGGGGTCCCAACTGGCTCATTATCCTGGGCTGCTGCGAGGAAGATCATGGCAGCATGGCGGTGCTGTGTGGTCCGCCATTTTGTTTACCCACTGCCGAAAAAACAGCCCAGTGTTTCTGTGATTTCAACACCTTAATGCATTCTGACTCCTTTCCTCATATTTTGTATCATTTACTGTAACCATTTTGAAATGTATGCTGTTGTACATCGATCCTACTTGTGAAACATCAGAAAGACTTCAAACTTCCAGTCTGAGATAATTGAAGCAATTTCTTGCCACTCTAGTATGAATCCAATAGGCTGAGAATGTAGTCCTTAGCTGCAAAATCAAGGTCATTGTGCACCGGGTGCAGTGCCTCCACTGGGGATAGTGATGAGGAGGGGAGGAGAAAGAGTGGCTGAAAACAAATGAACAATTTCATGGCACTTACCATACTTACTACATGATGTTCAGGGAGTGCTCCGAGATTGGGGTGGCATCGCTGAAGCCAGCTGCTTTTAAAAAGGTTGTTGCAGCCCTTAGTAGAGTCCAATAATGGATACAGGCAGAACAATCATGAATTAGAGGTTGTGCTGCAAGAGGTTTTGTTTTATTCGTTTATGGGATCTGGGCATCTCTGGCAGCATTTATTGCCCTTCCTTAATTTCCCTTGGAAAGGTGGTGGTGAGCCGGCTTCTTAAACCTTGAAGTCCACATGGCGTAGGTACACCCACAGTGCTGTTGGGGAGGGAGTCCTGGATTTGGACTCCATGACGATGGAGAAACAGTGATATAGTTCCAAATCAAGATAGTGTATGTCTTGGAGCGGAACTTGCAGGCAGTGGTGTTCCCATGCGCCTGCTGTCCTTGTTCTTCCAAGTGGTAGAGGTCGCAGGTTTGGAAGGTTCAGTCATGTAAGCATTGGCACATTGCTGCAGTGCATCTTGTAGATGGTACATAAAACAGAAGCAAAATACTGTGGATGCTGACATCTGAAACAAAAACACAAAATGCTGGAAATACTCAGCAGATCAGGCAGCATCTGTGGAGAGAAAAACAGAGTTAACGTGTCAGGTCTGTGACCTTTCATCAGAACTGGGAAAACTTAGAAATGTAGTAGGTTTTATGCAAGTGAAAACGAACAAAAGGGAAGGTCAGTGATAGGGTGGAGGGCAGGAGAGATTAAATGACAAAAAGTTTTAGGGCATAAAGCCAAAGAGAGAGGTAATGGGACAAGTAAAACAACAAAAGATGTGTCTAGTTGAGGTATGAATGACAGGATAGCAGCCATCTGAACACAAAGTAAAAGGATTAAAAAAGAAACAAGAGGGAAAATACTCCTGACTTGTGCTCTGTAGATGGTGGACAGGCTGTGGGAAGTCAGGAGGTGAGTTATTCATTGAAGAATTCCCAGCCTCTCACCTGCTCTTGTAGCCACAGTATTTATGTGGCTGATCCAGTTATGTTTCTTGTCAATGGTAACCCCCAGGATGTTGATACTGGGGGTTTCAGTGATAGTAATGCCATTGAATGTCAAGGAGAAATGGTTAGATTCTCTCTTGCTGGTTATGGTCTTTGCCTGGAACTTGTGTAGCACGAATGTTACTTACCACTTACGAACCCAAGCCTGAATGCCACCCATAATGATTGAGAGTAGACTGATTGGGCGATAATTGGCGAGATTGGATTTTTCCTATTTTTTATGGACAGGACATACCTGGGCAATTTTCCACATTGTCGGATAGATGCCATTGTTGTAGCTGTACTGGAATAGCTTGTCTGGTGGGGGGGGGCGACTAGTTCTGGAACACAAGTCTTCAGTATTACAAGCGGGATGTTGTTGCAGCCCATAGCCTTTGCTGTATCCAGTACGCTCAGCCATTTTTTGATATCACATGGAGCGAATCGAATAGTTTTAGATGCTGGTTGGGTCGCTGAGTTGCTATGAGGATCAGGAACTCTTTTATCCTGATCCTCCTGCATTGATGGCTTTGCTTTGGCTGGGCACAGGCCAAACAGGAAACCTCTGGGACAAAAGCAGAATACTACAGATGTTGGAAATCTGAAATAAAAACAGAAAATGCTGGAAATACTCAGCATATCTGGCAACATCTGTGGAGAGAGAAACAGAATTACCATTTTAGGTCAATGACCTTTTTGGAAACATCTGGGCTGTGGCCTAATTTGTGGCTATTTTAACACATTCCTGCTGAAGTTACAGTGACAGTGCACCAGAAGACCCTGGATTTTCAGCCTCACTCATTTAAGGAAGGAAACCAGCTGTCCTTACCCAGTCTGGCCTATATTTGACTCCGGTTGGGGTAGATTTTGACTTTGTGTAATAGTGTAAAACGGCAGTCGTTTTACATCTCCAAATGGAAATAAAAATCGGGAGAGATATAAAATTGACCGTCACTATCACCCATTTTACACTATTGCACAAAGTCAAAATCTGCCCAGTTGACTCTTAATGAACGTTTGAAGTGGCCTATCAAGCGATTCAATTGTATCCAACTGTTGAGAAGGCCTACCATTACCTTTTCAGGAAACTAGCGATTAGCAATAAATGCTGGCCTTGCCAGCGACACACACGTGCAAAAATGATTTTTTTTTAAATCCAAATCCGTAGTTTGAAGATATAATTGAGTCTCACTAATCTGTCTTCGTAAACTTCTGCTATTATGGAATAAATTAGTAAAATAAGGAGAGCAAGTGAACAGTTCTTTGCCAAGTAAATGTTCTCAAAGGGCAGGCTAAAAATATTCACTGTCGAGAATGATAACTTGTTAAGTAGGCTACAAAGAAAAAACCCTGCATTTTGAAGACTTCCTTGCAGGTAACAAAGCCAGAAATAAAATTGACTTCCTGAAGAAAGGTTTGTTTGACCTCTTAGAATTAACAAAGTGCCTTTTCAAATAGTAGTGTATTTTCAAATAGCACGAACCCAAAGGACGTAAACTACTGCATCATTCTTATTCCTTGCAAAACCAGTCACTCAGCTCCTCCATTTTTAAAAGGCAGTTAAAAACAAGGAGGATCTTTTTGATAGAAAAGCTGGTTTAAAGAGACTCACCATCATAACCACTTTGAAAAATCAAACAATTGGAGAGGTACTATCAAAAAGAGTTAGTAAAGCTGCCAGATTGAGTGTGAGGAGCTGACTTAATATATATAGAAACATAGAAAAATAGGAACAGGAGTCGGCCATTCGGCCCTTTGAGCCTGCACTGCCATTCAATACGATCATGGCTGATCATCCAAACTCAGTACCCTGTTCCCACTTTCTCCCCATATCCCTTGATCCCTTTAGCCCTAAGAACTATATCTAACTCTTGCTTGAATATATTTAATGATTTGGCCTCAACTGCTTTCCGTGGTAGAGAATTCCACAGGTTCACCACTCTCTGGGTGAAGAAATCCTCCTCATCTCAGTCCTAAATGGCTTACCCCTTATCCTTAGACCGTGACCCCTGGTCCTGGACTCCTCTACCATCGGGAATATCCTTCCTGCATCTAGTCTGTCCAGTCCTGTTAGAATTTTGTAGGTTTCTATGAGATCCCCTCTCATTCTTCTAAAATCGAGCGAATGCAAGCCTAATTGACCCAATCTCTCTTCATACATCAGTCCTGCCATCCCAGGAATCAGTCTGGTGAACCTTCATTGCACTCCCTCCATAGCAAGAACATCCTTCCTCAGATAAGGAGACCAAAACTACACACAATACTCCAGATGTGGTTTCACCAAGGCCTTGTATAATTGCAGCAAGACATCCTTGCTCCTTGACTCGAATCCTCTCGCTATGAAGGCCAACATACCATTTGCCTTCTTAACTGCCTGCTGCACCTGCATGCTTACTTTCAGCGACTGGTGCACAAGGACACCCCGGTCTCGCTGCACCTCCCCCTTTCCCAATCTATCGCCATTCAGATAATAATCTGCCTTCCTGTTTTTGTCACCAAAGTGGATAACCTCACATTTATCCACATTATACTGCATCTGCCATGTATTTACCCACTCACTCAACCTGTCCAAATCACACTGGAGCTTCTCTGCATCCTCCTCATAGCTCCCACTCAGCTTTGTGTCATCTGAAAACTTGGATATAATACATTTAATTCCCTCATCCATATCATTAATATATATTGTGAATAGCTGGGGTCCTAGCACTGATCCCTGCGGTACCTCACTAATCACTGCCTGCCACTCGAAAAAAATACCCATTTATTCCTACTCTTTGTTTCCTGTCTGCCAACCAGTTCTCTATCCATGTTCGTACCTTACCCTCAATTCTATGTGCATTAATTTTGCATGCCAATCTCTTACGTGGGACCTTATCAAAAGCCTTCTGAAAATCTAAATACACCACATCCACTGGTTTTCCCTTATCTATTCTACTTGTTACATACTCAAAAAATTCCAGTAGATTTGTCAAGCATGATTTCCCTTTTGTAAATCCATGTTGACTTTGTCCGATCCTGTCATTGTTTTCCAAGTGCTCTGCTATTACATCTTTTAGAATGGACTCTAGCATTTTCCCCACTACTGATGTCAGGCTAACCAGTCTATAATTCCCTGTTTTCTCTCTACTTCCTCTTTTAAATAGTGGGGTTACATTAGCTAACCTCCAATCCATTGGAACTGTTCCAGAGTCTATAGAATTTTGAAAAATGACCATCAATGCATCTACTATTTCTAGGGCCACTTCCTTTAGTACTCTGGGATGTAGATAATCAGGGCTTCAATCCCGTCAAATTCCCTAACACCATTTCCCTACTCATACTGATTTCATACAGTTCCTCCTTCTCACTAGACCCTATGTTCCCCAACATTTCTGGGAGGTAATTTGTGTCCTCCTTTGTGAAGACTGAACCAAAGTATGTATTTAATTGTTCTGCCATTTCTTTGTTCCCCATTATAAATTCCCCCATTTCTGACTGTAAGGGACCCACATTTGTTTTCACTGATCTTTTTCTCTTCACATATCTATAAAAACTTTTACAGTCAGTTTTTATGTTCTGTGTAAGCTTGCTCTCATACTCTATTTTCCCCTTCTTAATCAATCCCTTTGTCCTCCTTTGCTGAATTCTAAACTGCTCCCAATCCTCAGGTTTGCTGCTTGTTCTGGCCATTTTATATTTCTCCTTCTTGGACCTAATACTGTCCTTAATTTCTTTTGTAAGCCACGGTTGAGCCACCCTTCCGGTTTTATTTTTGCTCCAGACAGGAATGAACAATTGTTGTAATCCATCCATGCGCTCTTTAAATGCTAGCTACTGCCTATCCACTGTCAACCCTTCAAGTAACATCCCCAATCTATCATAGCCAACTCGCACCTCATACTTGTTGGTTAGTGAAAGTAATTATTAATGTTGGCTCCACTCCCACACAGTTAACCCTTTAAAACAGCACCAAGCATGATGTCATCAAACAGCAGTGTTCCAATAAAATATTCTCAAAATTTAATGGTAATGGCCTAACAAAGCAATGTTAGTGGTTGTGGACTGTCACAATCATTGGAATTACATAGAATTACATTGAATATACAGCACAGGAACAGGCCATTCGGCCCGACTAGTCTATGCTGCTGTTTATACTCCGCACAAGTCTCTTCCCGTTCCATCTGTCTCATTTCAGTCGTTCAGCATATCTTTCTATCTGCTTTCCTCTCATGTTCTCATTTAGTTTCCTTTTGGAAGTATCTAAGCTATTTGCCTCAATCACTTCCTGTAGTAACAAGTTCTACATTCTAACCACTTTCTGAGTAAAGAAATTTCTCCTTACTTCTCTATTGGATTTATTTGTAACAATCTTATATTTATGGCCCCTACTTTTGGATTCTTTCATAAGTGCAAACATTGGGCTGAATTTAGTCAAGCCGGTGAGGCTCCCAATACTGTGCCAAAAAGGCGAGAGGAACCCCGCCTTGGCCCTTCGGAGCCGCCCCCTCCGGCGCGATTCAATGGCACTCAGGCAACTAACAGCCTGGTGCCATGGTCCCTGTCCTTTTAAAGACAGGGATGCCACCTCCAAGAGCTGCCGGCCAATCAGAGGGCCAGAACCTCAGCAGTATTGGCAATGTCACCAGGAGCGGTGGCCACTGCCAGTACTACAGGAGGCCTGGGGCCAGGCCTCGCACTGGGCCTCTGGACCAAAGGTGAGTGAAGCGGGTTCGCCTGGGCCAGTCCAGCAGGCCCCAACAATGGGGTGGGAGAGGGGGAAGGGAGTGTTGGCGATGAGGGCCGGGGTGTTACCAGAGGGGGTGTTTGCTTCTGGGGGCCCTTCATGGGCCAAAGATTGCCCACGGAGGAGCAAAGAACAAAGAACAAAGAACAGTACAGCGCAGGAACAGGCCATTCGGCCCTCCAAGCCTGCGCCGATCTTGATGCCTGCCTAAACTAAAACCTTCAACCAGCACTCTCTGTGCACCCCACCAAGCCTACAGGGAGACCGCACTATTTTACTGGCTGATCTCCCTGCATGGCGGAGACCCCCTCCCACCTCTGGTTGAATTTCAGCAGCAGCAGGAAGAGGTCCTTATGCGGCTACTGATTGGCCACTTAAAGACTTCGATTGGTCTCTGGGTGGGAAGACCATCTTCAGCCTTTCCTGCCCCCAACCTAATTGCTGTGTGACGGAAGGAAATGGACCCTCTTCCCTCACCACCCACCCCTCCCTCCCCCCGCCTTCTGTTACAATTCTATGGGCGCCGCCCCCCACCCCACCCCCCCCACCTTCTCACCTATTTCCAGGGGTCACATTTAATTCCACCTATTCTGTCCACAGCTATCCTGTCCAACCCATTCACAATTTTAAAGACCTCTATCATATCATTTCTAAATCTTCTCCTTTCTAAACAAAAAGCCCCAATCTGTTCAATCTTGCCTGAAAACTATAATCTCTCAGTTCTGGTACCATCCTTGTAACATTGTTCTCATTTTTGCCAGTGCTATCATATCGTTTTTATACCATGGAGACCAGGGGCAGAATTTAATGCAGATCTGAACTGAGATTCAATAGCTGGGAGCAACCCAAATCAGAGGGACACACAAATGAAAAGTTGTTAACTATATGTTCTATATCACTGAAACTAATGGTCCTACTTTCCTGGGTTGAGCAGTTGCGAAGAGCTACAGATTATCTCAGTAAACCGTGAGGTGGAGGAGGCGACACTGAGGGTTGAAGATAGCACACCCATTGAAAAGTGCCCTCCAATCAGAAACAAAGAAGATCTGGTATAGATGTACCCAGAGTGCTTCGATGAGATGGCTGGATACTTTAAAGATTTTGAATACCACATCACAATTGACCCACAATAAACCCAGTGATTCATCCCCCACATAAAGTACTGATAGAACTAAAAGGAAAGCTTGAAAGAGACCTCCAAGAGGTGGAAGGAAAGAAGGTGATCACCAGAGTCACAGAGCCTACAGATTGGGTAAATTCCATTGTGGTGAGAGAGAAGCCAAATGGACAGTTAAGAATTTGCCTGGATTCCAAACATCTTAACCAAACAATAAAGAGGGATCACTACCCTATTCCAACATTGGAAGAGATCACACTGGCACTAGCAGGAACAAAAGTTTTCAGCAAGCTTGATGTCAGAAATGGCTACTGGAATGTGAAGCTTGACAGTGGGAATCTTCACTGTTGACAACGTTCAACACACCCATTCGACAGTATAGATTCTACCTTTTGTTTAGTTTAGTTTAGAGATACAGCACTGAAACAGGCCCTTCGGCCCACCGAGTCTGTGCCGACCATCAACCACCCATTTATACTAATCCTACACTAATCCCATATTCCTACCACATCCCCACCTGTCCCAATATTTCCCTACCACCTACCTACACTAGGGGCAATTTATAATGGCCAATTTACCTACCAACCTGCAAGTCTTTTGGCTTGTGGGAGGAAACCGGAGCACCCGGAGAAAACCCACGCAGACACAGGGACAACACAGGGTCTTAAAGTGAGCCAGGATATTCCAGCAGAAAGTAGACGAAACATACCGAGGATGTAAAGGAGCAGCCAGCATAGCTGATGATATCCAGATACATGGTGTAGACGGAAAAGATCATGACTACCATCTACATGAAGTCATGGAGAGAGCCAGGAAATCTGGGATCAAGATAAGTACAGACAAATGCATTGTGAAAGTGACAGAATGCTAGTTCTTCAGAATGGTGTACACACCTGACGGAGTCAAGCTGAGTCCTGAAGGAATCTCAGTCATCTCTGGGATGGAAGCCCCAAGAGATAAGAGAGATTTGAGAAGTTTCATTGGCTTGATCCAATGCATGAGCTCCTTCATACCGCACATGTCGGAACACACAGCAAACCTGCGGGAGCTGATGAAAGAAGATGTAGAGTTCCCATGGTCAGAGTCACTCGACAGGAGTTTCAACATACTCAAAACGGTAGTATGTAAGGAGACAAGTCTGTCATACTCAGACAGAAAGCAACCTGTTACTGTGCAAGTAGATGCTCCTGTAAAAGGACTGGGAGCAGCCATGGTACAAGAGGGAAAGCCAATAGCATTTGCATCCAAAGCTCCAACCTCAGCTGAGACTAGATATGCAAACATAGAAAAAGAACTTTTGACAGTCGTGTATGGATGTGAAGAAGTTCCACACATAACTCTATGGGAGAAAGTGATCATCGTCGACTGGAGCAGATCTATAAGAAAAATCTATGTAAAGCACCAGCAAGACTGCAGAGGTTACTCTTGAGGCTGCAGAGTTATGGTTTCACTCTGAAATGTAAACCAGGAAGAGAAATGGTGCTGGCAGATACCCTATCTCAGTTGTCGCCACAGGAAAAACAGGGGATAGAAGATCTAGGTATAAAGATTCATCATCTAGTGAACGTAACACCACCGAAAATGAGTCAAATTCGAGATGAAACCAGCAAAGACGATGAGTTACAGATGCTATCTCAGCAAGTGATCCAGGGATGGCCTGATAAGATACAGCAAACACAACCAGCAATATGGCAGTACTGGTCTATCAGAGATGACATCTCACTAGAAGATGGTGTTCTACTCGCCGGATCCAGAATTACCATACCCAAAACAATGCAGGAAGAACTTCTGCAGAAGATACATGAAGGCCATATGGGAATGGAGAAGTGTAAGCTCAGAGCCAAATCAGCTGTGTACTGGATAGGCATATACAAAGATATTGAAAATATGGGGAGAGAGAGAGCGATCAAAATCACTCCTGACAAATGAACATCTATCCGGAATACTTCACATCGCTACAAGAAATGTGCAGGCAGAGATTGATTCCTTGTTGTGCAAGCAAAAAAATGCCAAGTATCTCACTAAATCAGTGTCGAACACAGTGAAGAAAAGTAAGTCAACAAATTAGTCTTCTCATATAAAGCTTCTTCACAAAAGTGCATATTTGTCGTTGTTTTGATTAATAGTCATATAAATTTTTAATTACTTTAATTTTCTGAAATTGTCTCACCGGCCCCCTATGTAAGACAAAAATTGTAATGTCACCCCCCCACCGCACCCCCCCCCCCCCACACGCACACACGCAAAAGGGTTGGACACCCCTGCTCCAAGGCCCAAAACCTTGTGTTTTAAAATAACCGAGTAGCTAGGTTATTTTAAAACACAAATTTAAAGGCTTGTGTTATGTAAACTCATTCTAAAATGGCAAAGGTCACTAATGGAATATCTCAATTTCTATGCTCTGGCACGCATTACTTTCACTTGGAACATAAGCTAAGTGACATGTTGAAAGTTGCTGGACTTTTACTTCTTTATAAATGTCACAATTTTGCTGCTGTCCATTTGGAATCACATTGTTCCAGAACTTGTATTGAGGGGAAAACAGGCAAGAAAATACAAGGAATATCCAGAAATCATCATTGTAAGTTTCGTATGAATACAAGAGTATGGTGTAATGGGGCTGACTCATACTGGCAAAAATAGGATGCTGCTGACCCATATAAAATAGTTAGTAAATACAATATAATGGATAGCTTTTCTAAACCTTAATCCATGATGAACTGTCTCTAATTCCTTCACAAAATCCATGCTGCATTTGCAGTTTTAATAAATGTCAGAGAAGGCATAGTAAAAACTTAATATGTTTCAATGACCATGTTAGAAACAGTCATTAACTGATTTTTTTTTGCAGTAAATTGGATTAAGGGACAAGTTTTATAAGTATGTCAAAGATCAGTAACTGCAATGTGCATTATTCACTATCCAGTTTGAGGGAAGATAATCTGAGTGGCCAAAGCCATTTGAAACTTGTCTCTATCATATAATACATTATGTTAAAAGTGCACCTTTGCTAACAGGTAAGATAATAAGTTTTTACTATGGCTTGGGCATAAATTGGTTGGTCTGGAGTACAATCTTACAGATAGTGACTCAACATTTTGTAACTGAATAATACATGCAGGAATAACCACTCAACTGTTTTTCAGAAAAGCTTTTTGTTAATAATTATTCAGTCAGAGCTGAATCAGAATTGACAGTGATAGACAGAGATATAGACATAAGTGAATTTAAGAGAACCACCTTATAGGAGGAACTGAAGGGCGCCCTTTATTTGTAATTGTGTTTATCCAATTTTGTCACTAGCTTTGGTGAGTAAATGACATTTTGTTCATAAGAGATGCTGTTGTTTCTGTATTTTAGAATGCAGGACCTAGTTTAACAGCTTGTCAAGATGAATAAACTAGTCTTGGCTACCTACCGTTAATTTCTCTGTCCCTTCCTGTCCCATTCTGCTTTTCTGTTTTGCATGACTCTTCTGAAGTACTATCTGTTCCAACCTATAAAATTCTCCTGATTTGGAGATCACTGCCCTTTTGCTGGATGCCCTGTCTTCAGACACATATAAGCAGGTGGAGAAGTTGCACAAACATTGACCAGCACGGGTTAAATTGTGTTGTGACAATAGCAGTGTGAGAAATGGTCCATCTTCCTAATGCTGATTTTTCTACTGCCTCACCTCAATAACCACAATAACAATCCTCTCCTTGAGTTTCATGGTTTATTGGATGAATCTGCACTCCTGACACAGTGTGAACCCACAGAGGTCAATCAATAAGGTCCATCTACCACCTGGTGACATGGTGTAGCTAGTAATATTCCATCAACAAAAGTAATTTTCATTGGCATTGCATACTATTTTGCTTGCTAGCTAGCTAGTACTTCATTGATGTTTGTATGCTTAGTAACTTTACTGATAGGGAGAAATGCATTAAACTTAGACAGTGTTTTGATGGTATTAAATTGGCTATACACTTTATATACAGATTAATTGCTCCCATATCCATAGTTGAGTCAATAATTTGTCAAATGTCTGTGATGCAACATGTCAGTCCTTATCCCTGAACAGGAGAGGTACAACAAATGCCACGGATACACAGGATATCAAGCAGGCCATTGGGCTACTGAAAACTAGATTCTGCTGCCTCAA
This sequence comes from Heterodontus francisci, assembly GCF_036365525.1. NCBI lineage: Eukaryota > Metazoa > Chordata > Chondrichthyes > Heterodontiformes > Heterodontidae > Heterodontus > Heterodontus francisci. The sequence continues at coordinate 86,003,005 of NC_090373.1, forward strand.
TCAATCCGGTAGAGCCCTGCAATATGCCCCAACGAGGCTATCGCGTATCATGGTGGTCTGCTGTGCTCTGCACAATCTAGCCCTGCAGAGGGGGGAGGCCTTACATGAAGATGAGATGCCGAAACAACACCCCTCCACCGACGAGGAGGACGCAGAGGAGGGAGAGGAGCAAGCAACACTGGATGATGAATAAAAGCAAAATACTGCAGATGCTGGAAATCTGAAATAAAAACAAGAAATGCTGGAAATACTCAACATGTCTGGCAGCATCTGTGGAGAGAAAAGCAGAGTTAACGTTTCAGGTCAGTGACCCGTCATCAGAACTGGCAGGTATTAGAAATGTAAAAAGTTATAAGCAAGTAAAGCGCAGGGTGGGGCAAGAGATAACAGAAGAGAAGGTGTTGATAGAACAAGGTCACAGAGAATAACTGACCAGAAGGTCATGGAACAAAGGCAAACGGTATGTTAATGGTGCGCTGAAAGACAAAGCGTTAGTACAGATAGGGTGTGAATTGACTGTAAAGCACAAAGCACTCCAAGTACAAACATTTAAAAAACAGAAACAGTGGATAGGCACAGTAGAAACAAACTAAACAAACTAAGAAACTAAAATAAAATAACCAAATAAAAACGAAAAATAGAAAAAATAACTAAACATAAAAAGGGGGGAGGGCCGTCATTCTCTATAATTATTGAACTCAATGTTCAGTCCGGAAGGCTGCAGTGTGCGTAATTGGTAAATGAGATGCTGTTCCTCGAGCTTGCATTGATGTTCGCTGGAACACTGCAGCAATCCCAGGACAGAGATGTGAGCATGAGAGCAGTGGGGGAGTGTTGAAATGGGCAGCAACCAGAAGCTCAGGGTCATGCTTACGGACTGAGCGGAGGTGTTCCACAAAGCGGTTACCCAATCTGTGTTTGGTCTCCCCGATGTAGAGGAGACCGCATTGTGAACAGCGAATGCAGTATACTAAATTGAAAGAAGTACAAGTAAATCGCTGCTTCACCTGAAAGGAGTGTTTGGGGCCTTGGATAATGAGGAGAGAGGAGGTAAATGGGCAGGTATTACACCTCCTGCAATTGCAGGGGAAGGTGCCGTGGGAAGGGGGACGAGATGGTGCAGAGGGAATGATCCCTTTGGAATGCTGACAGGGGAAGGGAGGGGAAGATGCGTTTGGTAGTGGCATCACGCTGGATGTGGCGGAGGATGATCTTTTGGATGTGGAGGCTGATGCGGTGGAAAGTGAGGACAAGGGGAACCCTGTCCCGGTTCTGGGAGGGAGGGGAAGGGATGAGGGTAGAGGTGCGGGAAATGGGCTGGACACAGTTGAGGGCCCTATCAACCACAGTGGGGGAGAATCCTCGGTTGAGGAAAAGGAAGACATATCAGAAGCGCTGTTGTGGAAGGTTGCATCATCAGAGCAGATGTGTCGGAGACGGAGAAACTGGAAGAATGGAATGGAGTCCTTACAGGAGGCAGGGTGTGAAGAAGTGTAGTTGCGGTCGCTGTGGGAGTCGGTGGGCTTATAATGAATATTAGTAGACAGCCTATCCTTAGAGATGGAGACAGAGAAGTCGAGGAAGGGAAGGGAAGTGTCAGAGATGGACCATGTAAAGGTGAGAGAAGGGTGGAAATTAGAAGCAAAGTTGATAAAGTTTTCTAGTTCCGGACGGGAGCAGGAAACAGCACTGATACGGTTATCTCCATTCCATTCTCCAAGTTTCTACGTCTCCGACGCATCTGCTCTGATGAAGCAACCTTCCACGACAGCGCTTCTGATATGTCTTCCTTTTTCCTCAACCGAGGATTTCCCCCCACTGTGGTTGACAGGGCCCTCAACCGTGTCTGGCCCATTTCCCGCACCTCTACCCTCACCCCTTCTCCTCCCTCCCAGAACCGCGACAGGGTTCCCCTTGTCCTCGCTTTCCACCCCATCAGCCTCCAGAGCCAAAGGTTCATCCTCCGCCATTTCCGCCACATCCAACGTGATACTGATTAGGCACGCTACACCCTGCCGGACTGAACATTGAGTTCAATAACTTCAGAGCATGACAGGCCACCCGCCACCAACCCCACCCACCCCCCCCCCCCCACCCCCACTCTTTTTATGTTTAGTTATTTTTTCTTTTTTTCTTTTTTCTTTTTTTATTTGGTTATTTTATTTTTTTAGTTTAATTAGTTTGTTTCTACTGTGCCTACCCACTGTTTCTGTTTTTTTTTAATGTTTGTGCTTGGAGTGCTTTGTGCTTTACAGTCTATTCACACCCTCTCTGTACTAACGCTTTGTCTTTCAGCACAACATTTACACACTGTTTGCCTTTGTTCCATGACCTTCTGGTCAGTTATTCTCTGTGGCCATGTCCTATCAACACCTTCTCTTTTGTTATCTCTTGCCCCACCCCCCACTTTACTTGCTTAAAACTTATTACATTTCTAATATCTGCCAGTTCTGGTGAAGGGTCACTGACCTGAAACGTTAACTCTGCTTCTCTCTCCACAGATGCTGTCAGACCTGGATGATGAATACCTTGCACAGGAGGCCAGGTAGATTGAGCGACATGCCAAGGAGGCAAGGAACAACCTCATAAACACCTGCTTCCAGCTACCCTGATGTCCAATCACAGAGACTGCAATTAAGGCTTACCTTAGCGCATGTAGTCTATCACCTCCTTTCCATTTGTGTTCCCTGACTTTCAACCAGCTGCAATGTGTGCTACTACCCATGGGAGAACAAATGTTAATGAGGTCTATTGACACAATGGCATTGCATTAAGGGGGAAGGGGAAAGTCAGCAGCTCACAATAAAGGCATAATGGAAAAATGCATCCAGACAATGATCTTAATGATTGTAACAAAAGAACTTTTAATTAATCAATAAATTGCATATGTTCTACACCCATAAGTCCCCAATTGTGGCTAGATGGTTTTCTTATTACGTTTGCTGGTGCTCCTAGGCGGTGTCATCCCTGCGACGGCAGCTGGACTGGAGACAGACTGCTGATCAGGGTGCCCCTTGGCCTGTGATGACTTCAGCCAGTGTCCTCTGGGTGCCTGAGACCTGGAACGCCCCGGCTGCCTAAGTGTTTCCTGCAGTTGTGCAGGACTCACCTCAGGTGTTGTCGCTGCTGGAGCAGGCTCACGGGCAGCTTGCCCTGTGCTGTCGACACCAGAGGCTCATCATCATTTTGAGGCTCAGCATTGGCCTGGCCACCCACAGTCCTCCAACTTTTGGAGACCATGGCTGTCTCAGCCTCAGCCAGCTGCTCGGGCATGTGTGTTGTGCTCTCACCAGCCTGTGACCATGATTCTGTAGCCGAAAGCAAACCCACCAGAGCGAATGTATCTGCGCTGGTGGAAGATGCATGAGAGTCATGGGACAGTGCTTTCTCTGATTGCTGATCCCCCTCGGAGGTGGAATTTGGTCCCCCTTCAGCTGGAGTCTCCTGTGGAAAGAACAGAGTATGAACAGATCTAGTCATGCCAACCATGTGTGATGTGGGTCTCCATAGATGCACTGTATGTTGATGTAAGTCAATCCTCACTGCGGAGGATTGCATAGAGACTCCAGAGTCATAGAGTTATACAGCACAGAAACAGGCCCTTAGGCCCATCGTGTCCGTGCCGGCCATCAAGCACCTACCTATTCTAATACCATTTTCCAGCACTTGGCTCATAGCCTTGTATGCTATGGCGTTTCAAGTGCTCATCTAAATACTTCTTAAATGTTGTCAGCGTTCCTGCCTCTACCACCCCTTCAGGGTAGTATGTTCCAAATTCCAACCACCCTCTGGGTGCAAAGATTTTTCCTCAGTCTCACCATCCGCTATGGAGTGGCAACCCTGGGTCCCTGCCAATTCGAGTGCCTCCTCCTCCGCTGTGGAGAGAGGCCTAATGCCGGGGATTCCTCCGCCAGTCCATGATGTCTCCCTACTGTTATGGGCCCTCTTGTCCTGCAAGTGGAAAGAAGGAGATACTTTGCTGAAGCATCAATATGACAGTTCTGCTAGTGGCAGCCCCTCGACCCTTACTGGGCTTTCCCATATAGTTCCTCATCCCATCCCATCAGCTCTCAGGGAAATTAATGGGGACGAGTTGTGAAAGAGGATGACCAAGATGCAGCCGTGCATCTGGCAGGAGGAGGTGATGCTTCACAGAATCACAGTGGCGCAGTGGTTAGCACTGCAGCCTCACAACTCCAGCAACCCGGGTTCAATTCTGGGTACTGCCTGTGTGGAGTTTGCAAGTTCTCCCTGTGTCTGCGTGGGTTTCCTCCGGGTGCTCCGGTTTCCTCCCACATGCCAAAGACTTGCAGGTTGATAGGTAAATTGGCCATTATAAATTGCCCCTAGTGTAGGTAGGTGGTAGGGAAATATAGGGACAGGTGGGGATGTGGTAGGAATATGGAATTAGTGTAGGATTAGTATTAAATGGGTGGTTGATGGTCGGCACAGACTCGGTGGGCCAAAGGGCCTGTTTCAGTGCTGTATGTCTGAACTGAACTGAACTAAAGAGGCCATTCAGCCCATCGTGTCTGTACCGGCTCTCCAAAAGAGCAATTCCCTCAATTCCATTCCCCTGCCTTCTCCCCATAACCCTTCACATTCTTCCTTTCCATATAACAGTCTAATTCCCTTTTGAATGCTTCAATTGAACCTGACTTCACCACACTCTCAGGCAGCGCATTCCAGACCTTAATCACTCTCTGCGTGAAAAAGCTTTTCCTCATGTCACTTTTGCTTCTCTTACCCATTACTTTAAATCTGTGCCCTCTCATTCTCGATCCTTTCACGAGTGGGAAATGTTTCTCTTTATCTACTCTGTCCAGACCCCTCATGATTTTGACTACCTCTATCAAATCATCTCTCACCCTTATCTTCTCCAAGGAAGATAGTCCTAACTTCTCCAATCTATCTTCATAACTGAAATTCCTCATCCATGAGGACAAGTTTGACCCGCTTTCCAGTACCTTTGTGGTGTGACCCTCCCCATGTCCCGCTTCTGACTGCAAAGCCTCATGCAAACCCTCAAAAGGAAGAGGTATGGAGCACTCACCTTGGTGGAATGAATGAGATCATTGACTCTCTTCCTGCACTGGACCCATGTCTGGGGAGTGAACCCATGGCTGTTGACCTCCTCTGCGATCTCCATCCAGGCTTGCTTGGTCAGGCCGGATGACCTCTTCTTGCCATCATTGGGGAGGAGGACCTCCCACCTTTCCCTTGCAGCCTGGAGGAGGCATTGCTATTCCATGGGGCTACCTGGTGTCTTCCTTCTGCCATGCAGGCTCTGTTTCAGGTTTCTTGCTTATCAGTCCGATGCAGGGGCCCTGAGGCAGCAAGTGGCAGCTGATGAAAGATCACAGACCTGAAACGTTAACTCTGTTTCTCTCTCCACAGATGCTATCAGACCTGCTGACTATTTCCAGCACTTTCTGTTTTTATTTCAGATTTCCAGCATCTGCAGTATTTTGCTTTGATTAAAGAGAATCATGCATCTTCTACCTGCTTGCTTAGAAGAGCATTGTTGGAGGCCTCAGAGCAGTTTGCTTGTCCTGCTTCTTAACAATTAGATATGTACCATGTGTGAGACTGAGGAGTGCTGGGGAAAAGGGGTCTCAGAGGTGCTCAGTGCTTTGCTTTAATATCCATGGCCAGCGAATTTGGTGCAGTATTCCAAAAGGCAACAGTTCAGTATCTATTGGCTGGAAATCACCAAAATAGGAGCAGATGAAAGCTTACTGCATTTATGTAAAATGCTTCTGTCTGCTATTTTAATGGAGGAGTTGGGTTAATACCTCTATGAAAATAACAGACATAAGAATGTCATGCAAACTCATTAAGTGTTTATCACTTGATCATCATCAATACTTTCTAGTTCTATGGGAAGAATATTCACCTATTGATTTTTTAAAATTCATTCATGGGATGTGGGCATCGTTGGCTAGGCCAGCATTTATTGCCCATCCCTAACTGCCCCTGAGAAGGTGAGCTGCCTTCTTGACCTGCTGAAGTCCACGTTAGGAAGGAAGTTCCAGGATTTTGACCCAGCGACAGTGAAGGAATGGCGATATAGTTCCAAGTCAGGATGGTGGTGTGGCACTTCGAAAACTGCACTCAGTAGTTTCCTTATTGCACTTGCAAACAAAATTTACTTTGAAAGGTTGGCAAATTTGCTGTAACAGGGAGTGGTAGAGCATAGCCAACCCATCCCGCCCGCCCCCCACCATAGTTTCTTGTAGGTTCTCAATCGTATTCAAGTTACTTGCAAGATATTTTATGAGTTCAAGTTATGTTGAGAAATGGTAAACCCAGAAGCCAGGGTACTGCATTGCTGTCACATATCTCCTGGAATTTAAAAGTAGCATCAGTAAATACCAGGAAATATATTGGCTTGCAATTATTCATTTAGATGGAGGTTAAAGGAGATAATTTAAGGGCGGAGCAAATAATAAATAAGTGAGAAACACAAAAGAAAGAAAAGTGCAAAAAATCTATCATTGCCTGTTTTGTGCTGGCCTCAAATTGTTTTGCCCTAGAGTGATACAGCACTGAAACCAACCATCGATTTATACTAATCCTACATTAATCCTATATTCCCTACCACATCCCCACCTTCCCTCAATTCTCCTACCACCTACACTAGGGACAACTTACAATGGCCAATTTACTTATCAACCTGCAAGTCTTTGGCTCTGGGAGGAAACCCACACAGTCACAGGGAGAACTTGCAAACTTCACACAGGCAGTACCCAGAGCCGAACCCAGGTCACTGGAGCTGTGGTGCTAACCACTGCACCACTATGCCACACATCCTGTTGCTTTTATTCACTGTTGACATCAATTAGCAGACAATAATGACAACTATTTTCTCCAGTGGCCACCCCTCCAATCACTTTATCATTGCAGTCCTAAAGTATGATAAATGTACCAATAGTATATTGTAGATTTATTTTTTGGTATCATTCAGTATTTTGTTTTTTTTTAAAAGAGGTGGTTTATCATTTTCAAAGTGCGTTAGCTGAACCTCTTGCTAATTAGTTATAACTCTATTAACGGTCACAGACCTGATTACTAGAAATGTACAGCATCAATGCTGGAGGATGCTAAAAAGATCCAAAGAGGGTAGTGTAGTCAATACTAAACATAAGATTCATCAATAAAGCTACAATATCAATAAAAACAGATAAAATGAGTAAGAACAAAGCTGTCTTATTCATAACAAATAAATGGGATTTGTATTTGCACAGCTGACCTACCAATATTAGCAAATAAAATGATAGAAGTACCGTATTATTAACATTTGTTTTTTTGTTTAAGTATTTGTTTTTTGACCAGCCACACACAGAGTATTCTTGGATTCTTCACACGACCCCTTGGCTTGGTGAATTGTGAGAACAAGGGACATCTCCTAAGCAGGAAAAGGAAAAATTATATATCTCCTTATGGTTTGACATTAGTTTTTCTATTTGATCATCTGCATTCACCTCCAGCTGAGAAAGTCAATTGAAAACAATCTACTTTGCAACTCCTTGTACCAGTCCTGCTATGCAGAACTGCTGACTGACAAAAGCTGTAAAATGTGATATCAGTCAGAGCATCAGGTTCTTAGGTAAGGACATGTAAGTAACAATAGAACATGAAAAAGAAAAGGCAATTCAGGTCAGCATGCTCACTTTATTCATAGATTATGTACAATCCACCCCACCATGGAACCTAACCTGCATAGCTAATCTTCTGAGGGAAAATTCTGTGTAAATACCATCTAATCCCCTAAAGCAGACTTCAGACAATCCCCATGTTTCCACTAACAGTTTGGCTGCATTTAGCAAACAACACCACCACTCCCACCCACTTGACTCACCTGTCCAGTTTGGCTGCTGAGAATTGCTAAAGTCAAAATATAGAAAATCGCATCACTAGAGCTCGAATCAATATTCAGCAACAAATTGAATGCACAAGGTTGCTAGACCTTGCTCTGCTTTAAAGTACTGAAATTCACCTGAATGATAGCATGTAATAAAGATGCTGGGGTAGAAACTGGAATGCCTTTCACCCGCTTTCTGGGTCCAAAACAGGTGCCACAAAGTCCAATTTTGCGGCCAGGTGTTCGGCAAGTAAACACGCCACATTGATTCAGGCACTAGTTAGGCCTCCCTGTGGCTGCCTGAAACAAATGCAGTCATCATTAAAATATGTTATTAAGCGTCCTGTGCCTGAATCAGGACCCTTTTAAGAAATTGGTGTTGATGCATGCCTGAAACTTCACTGCTTAAACCCGTCCAGCAAATCATGGTGGGAACAGCATTCACAATCACTATTTAAAAAGATCCTCGCCTTCATTAAGATAAGACTCTGGTTCATCATTTTAGGCTTACAAAAGCTTGTTTTTGGGGTAAGTGTTTGGCTGATTTCACTAATGATTGGCTGTGAAATTCTTTGGAACAGAATTTTGTGGATGTTCTGAATTCTTTCTCAGGATTTGCTTAATCTCAGTTACAGAAGGTGGGAATGTTACTGGGCTTGCTCTTGTGTCTCCCAACTCAGGAACCTTGCAACATCAGGGGGATGATTGAGAAAATTGGCATCCTGAAACAATGGTTCTGCTTCTGGACACACTGGGAGTGATCCTTTGGTAGAACCCAGAGCAAGTGTCCAGATTCATTATTGTTTGCTGCATGCTGCACAATCTCCCAACACAAAGTAGAGTTGCCTCTGAATTGCCTGAGGAAGGAGAAGTGGAGCAGGAAGATGAAACTGGCATGAGGAATCGATGAATGCTAAGAAAGAACACAATCCCATCAGTTCTGTGAGCTGCCAGGGCTGTAAGGCAGCAGATCATTGAGGAGAGATTCTCCTGAAGCATCCCTCCCCTCCACAGAGCACCAAAACCTCTTCCATTTGACGAAGTCCTGGCCTCACCGTATTAATGCCTTCAAACTGTACAACTTCATGGACGCTCAATGAAGACCAATGGCTATACCAAAACAAAACACTTTATTTCAAAATACTCCAGTCTTAATTTGACTAATAGTTACATGAATCATGCATATCTACAAATCACTCTTTTGCAAACCTCAAGTGGCTGTCTTGTGTACTCCCACAGGTGGTTCCCCAGTGTCTGTGGTCTGGAATGTGGAGAGCTGCTGAACCTCCACTGAGGGCATTTGAGATAGCTGCGATGGGCATTCTCGAGGAACTGTGGCCATCAATGACCCAGCTGCAGACTTCAACAACTCGGCTCAGCCAGGGCAGTTTGGCCCAGCTGTCTGTCTAAAAGGACAGCTTGTGTCTCCCACTGCCAGGGGGTTGAGCCTCAGCATTCCTGCTACTCTGTATGAGAAAAGAGTGCAGGTGTGCTGGGACAGTCTTGCTCATATCATGATCTCCAGACTTTGTGAGTCGGAGGAGATGTTGGACCCCAGAGCCAAGCTAGCAGCAATCTGACCTTCCATCAAAATTGACAGAGCTGTCACAGAGGCTCCATTGCTGTGGGCCCCCTCATAATTCTCATAGGGCTGGCCACTTGCTCCAAGTTTGACTTCATGGTCTTCATGCTGTGTGCAAAGGCAGCCGACAGGTTAGGGCTTGACTCCTCCATTCTCTCCAACATTGTGCATAAGCTCACTGGCAGGCAGGCCAGTGCACTTAGTAGGTCCCAGTGGATTGCCATCAGTCTTCTGATGTATGATGTATGGCCTTTGATATCTTCATCTATCCTCCCTGTAGGAAGGTTTGGATACAAGCTCTCCCTTCAATGAGCTGCCTCTTGGGCCTCCTATACTCCTGCCTTGTTCCTGTGCACTAGTGTTGGGTAAGTCTCTACGTGCAGACCCCACTAGCCTACTCTTTGAACTACAGGGGTGGCAGTTCCTGAGCTGATGTCTGCAAGTATAAGATTGAAAGATGCTTCCTGATTTTCAGCACTGCCCTTTTTTTCTTCCTCTGCTCCCACAGGGATGTGTGGAGCTTGTGGACATGAAATGAAAGAAAGGGCACAGGGTTAGTACTCAGTGGTGTGTGTAAGCTGAGAGAGATGAGTCGCTTCCAAAAACAGAAGCAATTTGTCCTGCATGGTGCGTGAGGGTGAAATTTGAGGGAGGAGGGAATGAGAGAAAAATGGAGGGAATCTCGGTTCTCCAACCAGCCAAGTCCCCTCCCCACGATGACCATCACTTGTTCTTCCATTGGGGAAATCACAAGGGTGAACAGTATCCCTCCTCTTGTGGCTGCCTGCTCCCTGTTATTGCAAGGTTGTCCATCAAGAAAGAAGGGTTAAAATAGTGATATTTTTGAGAATGTGCATATCAGCGTAGAATATTGTGAGAAAGATGGCAGAGGTGTGAGGAGGTGAGGAACTAATAGTGAGGAAAGAAGCAACATTACATGGAGTTCTGGAGGCAGTGAGATTGAGTTTCTGAGAGGATGTGAACGATAGCAACTCATATGCTTTGTTGACCATAGCCGTGACTTTCAAATATAGGACAAGACATGATTGAATTGACATCAATTATAAAATTACAAGAATTGAAGGTTAGAAGAGTTAGGTAAGTCTGACAATGCATAAATATAATATTAACTTTACAAACTTCCAGCTGCTCACTGCAGGAGAGAGACATCCACTTTGCAAGTCAGTGGTTGTGGAATCTTTGCAAGAATCAATCTCAACTTAACTTCAATAGAAATGGTTCATGTCACCTTGGAGACAGAAACAGATTTCTCTCCATCCTGTCTCGCAGCACATGTGACTGAACAGTGCAGGCATCCAATGTCACAAGAGCAGCCTGTCACTTGTTCACAGAGCTTCTGAGTTCCATGCAAATATCTGAAAAATATAAAGGCAAAGTGACCGCAGATATAATGTGAGGCAAAGCTGGGCTTTAAATCCAACAAGAATTATTAATGTTAGATGACCTCATCTAGGAATACTTTTATGCTGATGTTGCCACTAGTTTATTTTGTAATTTATAAACATATCACGCTGGTTAACCTTAACTGCAACCGATCAGATTCTGTCTTAATTTGCAAGACTACAATAGTAGCTTTCAGCTTCAGCAGGAGTGGAAATCTGGTGGCCAATTTTACTCTCCATTGACTTAAGTAGAAAGGAAATTTAGTTTGTGTATAACAGGTGGCCAATCTGCTACCGCCAGTTTAAAAGCTCCACTGAATCATGAAAATTTCCCTCTATATTCTAATATCTCTTTCAGGAGTTTATAGCTGCATAATATCGTGAAAAGTTTAGAATGTCTCCTGTATTTCTGGAAGACTTTCTGTTTTTCTCTGTCAGTAGAGATCCACAACTAATGTATTAACGCCACTTCAAAATATTTATCTGTCCCTAACTAGGTGAATTGCTTTACCAATATCACAGACAATTGTCAGGCCAAGGGGATGAAGATTATCACTAGCTGTAACAGCATTGCTATGTTTCACAGGTTGCGTACAACTGCAAACCTGTCAGTCAGATTCTGCACCATGTTTAATGTTGTCTAAGTGACCACTGGAATGGAAAGGCCCAAGAACTGAAGTAAATTCACCTTCATGCATCATCAGAATAAATCAGGAAAGATACAGGTGCCAATGAGACATCTTGGCGCAGTTCATCAGGTCACAGCACAGAAATAAGTCTGTGGAGGGAGGCTGTTGGGAAATGGAGGGTGAAGACAGGCCAGCAGTAGCTTGCAGTTATTTTGTGGAACTCTTCTACTCCTTTCAATTCCACAAAATACTAAAATATTTCCATGTCTTTTGGGCCTTTTTGACTGGCTTCAAATCCCAGAAATGTTCATCGTAAGTGCCAAAGGAATTTAGGAGTCTAGGCCTGAAATGAGCTCAGGGGTCTTATTTCAGTATTGTAAAGTTGGCATAGACAAACGGGTGTGCATGGTGATGTAACCAAATAACTTCGGAGTCAGTAAGTTTAAACAGGCTGCCACAATCAAAAACAAGTGCGTTATGTAGTGCAGAAATTCAGTTTTTAGCATTGCATTTTATCATCACTCAAACGCCATAACATTGCTCTTTCTAGCTGAATTGTTCCCTGCTGCACTGATGAGATTGGGTATTGAATTTGAATTCCAAATCATGCAAGTTAGTTCAATTTAGATGGCTTCAAAAAAGGGTCTGTCTCAGCTTAAATAATTGTGATTTGCATGATCTATCCTTTGAACAAATCTGGTGTCGCATTGACATAGTGAGACACATTGCTAGTTATTCATTTTGCTTATGTCCAAATTCACATCAACAGTCTTTGTGGTAAAACATTAACCACCTCCATTTTAGTGAGTGCTGGGAGCTGGCAGCTGGAAGAAAGTGACTGATGTGTTGGTGTATTTTGCTTTATGTTTTTATTTGGTATCACTGTGTGCAATTGATCAGTTTGATTTATGTCATAGCCTAGCAGCTCTGCATGTTAAAAAGCTTCCTACAGTTATCCAAAAACTTCATTTCCCTGGTAACTCAGGAGAAGCTTGCTGCATCAACCCCTGGTTCACCAGCAATTTAGTATTGCTTGTCTGACTACAGCCAGACATAAATAAGGCGAATGAACAGATTGAGACATTGGATCTGCAGCCAAAATCTCTGTCCATATGAGAAATTATGCTTATTCTGAGAATGAGCAGCAAAACTAAAGAATTTTAGCTCATGAAAAAAAAATAGATATATTGTATGAGCTGTTGTAGCTGAAATTGTCGCGAGTTCCACATTCTCACCACTGTCTGATGCGCGATTCCATCACAAAGATTTGTGTACCAGAAGTGCACAACACCAATTTAGGGGTAGAGGTCAGCTACCCATGCAGCATTTTTCCTTCCATCAATTTTAGATGGAACATCCTGTGAGATGAACTCCACACCCATATTCCTTCTGTATGCTTTCAGCATTCAAACCTCCATACCAGACATTCAGACCAATCTTTAAATCAGTCAGCAGACTAAAGTCAAAGGGCTATAAATTTGTGCTGATAGTGAATCAGCAGCCCATTTTACCCTCAGTCTGAGTTTCTTTTCCATTGAAACGAGCTGCTGATTTGTTATTGCCCATTTAGCGCGACTACCCAAGATTGATTTATCCCCCATTACAACTGATGTCAATTAAAATGTGCTTGTCACCAGTGAGGTTTGTGTAGAGGTCATGCACTAACTCTGATGCATTTCATCTGCAATGGTACACAGCAACATGTATTTAATGCATCTTCTTTGCATAAATTATTAATACATTATTCTGAATGTTTATATTAGTCATGAATGAAAATTAGCACTAATCTGGAGAAAATGATTCATTGTTTGAAGTGACACAAATCAAGACAAATTCCATATGAATGTATTAATAATAGTTCGGAAAAAAATCAACATATGTGACTGCCCTTATCAAAAACCAATTACACTTCCAAGGCTATTTTATATGACAGTTACTGTCTTACAGATATTGCCTGTCAGCTATATTGGCATGTTTTTTTAATTTCAAGATTACACCACAGAACTGAATATAAAATGGAACTTATTATAAACAAATTATTTTTCTTAAATGATTTTGTTTATTATGTCTCAATCTTAATCATGAGGCCTAGATGGTTAAAATGGTGGAACAAAGGGAGGGACAGATGCACAAAACGGCAGAGTCAGAGGACCAGAGAGTTTGGGATGGGCGGTTTTGGGCTGGAGGAGTTATAGAAATAGGGCTGGATGAGGCCATGAAGCAATTTAAACATGAGGATGAGAATTTTAAATTGAAGGCATTAGGGGACAGTGGTGATGAGTGAGTGGGACTTGGTGTGGGAGAGGATATTGGTATCAGATTTTTGGTGAGCTGATGTTTACAGGGGGTGGAGGATGGGTGGATAGCCAGGAGAGCATTGGTGACAAAGTCATGGTTGAGAGTATCTGGGACAGAGATGGACAATGTTACAGAGGTAAAAATAAGAGATGGAAAACTTGGCTTGTGGTTAATTAGGATGCTGAGATTGTGAGTAATCTTGTGCAGCCTGAGACAGTAGCCAGTTTGGGTGTTGGGAGGGGGTAGGGTGTGGTTGGAATGGATTCATTAACGAGTAAACAAAGTTTATGGCAGGGACCGAAGACAATGGCTTTTTTAAATCTACAAAAGGCACTCAACAATAAAAGGGCAATTATCCACAGTGCCTCTTGTTTGATCAACTGTTGTGCGAAAGTACAGTGTACAGCATAATGGAAAAGTGAATAGCACTCTTGATTTCTTTATCAATTTCTCAGCCAAATTGCTGAAACCTGGTGGACATATATCAAATAATGTTGGCAGTACACTATTTGACTACATAATGTTAGACAGTGATCGTTACATTTAAGTCATCCCATGAGGAAACAGTAAGCAGTGGCAAGCAAAATATACTGATCAGATATAAGCTAGTGAAAGAAAATCATTTTAACTGTCTTAATAACATTGGTTAGGGTATCAAATCCATCAAAGCTTTCACTGCAGGTAGGATATTTGGGCCAGAAACAGATTAGCATTGTAAAATGCCTTGCTCAGTCTTCATAAAGTCACAAATTGTAGCATTGATAAAAAGGGATGCTGAGTTCACATTGTTTCCTTTCTGTATTGATCACAATTTCAAACTTTTTTTTCCAATTTGATTCACTTTATAATAAGAGAAAACACATTTGCTACAATTGCAAAATTTATGTTATCATTAAGTGCATAAATTATTGTCATTTGTTATGAGAGGCTTCTATTTTTTAAAATAGGTTTTTAAGGACTCATATTTAAATTATGGAAATTGATTCATTTGGAAGCCTGAAGAAATGCTGGACTTTCTTTTTTTCACTGCGGTCAGTGAAAGAACACTTGAGTGAAAACACTTACTGGAAGAATCAAGGAGTGCTAAAAACAGTCTCTACTGGAGATCACCTGCCTTAAGATAAATAAACAACTGGAACCTTGGACTAAGGGGAGATGTTTACAGAGAAGCCACATGTCAAGGTTTATAGAGGTTACAAGGTTGACTTTCTGTTTGGGCTTTGGATTGTTTTCAGTTCAGTTAGGGTGTGAACTGTTTTGGAAACAGTTGGTGTTTTGCCTGCCAAGGAAAAGACACCCCCAGCTCATCTTTCCTGCAACTCTCTAAGAGACCCTAAGTAGTCCAGTGTGTCAGCTCCTCTATCCTCCTGTCTTTGGAAAAACCCTGCGATTCAAATGTGTGCTGGTGGAAATGCTTGATGCCACATTTCTCCTGGAAAAACATGACAGATTAATTCTCACTGCCGCCTGAAAAGAACTGCTCCAGAAAAGATCCCAGTGACCCATCACCGTATACCCGGACGCCAGACCAAAAGAGACAACTGACATCCTTCCATACCTTCTTTGTTTTTTCTCCAAAAATTAGCAAGCATTTAGTCAAAGCATTCAGTTTTTGTCTTTTTCTTGTAACAGACCTCTGCAGAGAGAATTTCTGTATTTTTCAAGTGTTTGTGTAAGTTTGTGTGTGTGGGATTTTAAAAGGGAACTTTCAAATTTCAATCTCTGTGTTAATGCTTTGCTTCATTACTGGATAAGTTTTGTTTTATAATAAACTGATAATTTTGTTGTTTATTAAAGAAACCTGGTTGGTGTAGTGTATTCTGGGATAAAAAGTAAAGCATATGATTGACTGCATCAATAGTGGGTAAACATTCAAATATATGTTGTGACCTGTGGAGAAGTGGAACTGGAAAAGGCACTGCACTTTTCCCATGTTGGTGGTAACATATAATTGGGGGTTCATCTGGTATAACCCAAAAGCTGATGATGTGCAATTGTAAGCGGGGTAATAATAATTGAAAACAGTAAAAGGGAAAAACAAGTTTCTTGTGCACTAGCATAAAGTTTACACTACTGGAATGTCTTGGTAGTTGCTGTGACATTTCTCGAGAAGGAGGACTTATCCCTGATTGCTTTGAGAAACCTAACCAAGGTTAAGCTAATAGCATTGGTATCAAAATTGGAGTTAGAGTTAAAACCAGGAGCTAAGAAAGCAGACACAATTGAAGCAATAGCACAGCATTTGAAGCTGGAAGAAGAAAAAGGTGATCCAGAGGGTAGTTCAGTTGAATTAGTTAGGATTCACCTGCAATTGGAAATGAAAAAACTTGAGCTTGAAAGAGAATTAACAATAAAGAAACTTGAACTTGAGGAAAAGGAAAGAGAAAGAGAAGGAAGGGAATCCAAATTAAAATGCTGGAACTAAGACATAGGGGTGGTCTTGACTCAAGTGAAGGTTCTGGTGAGGAAAGATCTGACTCCAGCCCAGAACTTTGTGGAGAGATGTTTAAATTTGTGCAATTCCTCCCAAAGTTTGAGGAAAGAGGTGTAGAGGCATTTTTCATTTCACCATTTCAGTTGGACAGGAAGGAGTTAGAGCTAGAATTTCAGACGAGGCGAAAGGAAAATTAAAGGAGATTTCAAAGGGAACAAGCATAGTGGCAGGAGAGAGAAAGGGCAAGAGAAAGGGCAAGAGAAAGAGATGAAAAGGAGAGAGAAAGGGAATAAATGATTAGAAGGCTGGAACTAGAAAAAAAAAATGCCCTTGACCCCAATGGAAATTCGGGTGGGGAAAGATCTGGCTCCAACCCAGGACCCAGTGGAGAGCTATTTAAATTTGTGCAAGCCATCCCAAAGTTTGAGGAAAGGGACGTAGAGGTATTTGTCATTTCTTTTGAAAAGACAGCTAACTAGATGAGATGGCCAAAAGAAAACAGGACATTGCTCGTGCAAAGCAGGTTGTTGGCAGAGCTCATCAAGTTTATGCTATGCTTTCTGAGGAGACTTCTGTAAATTATAAGATGGCAAAAATGGCTATTCTCACTGCTTATGAGTTAGTCCCTGAAGCTGACAGGCTGAAATTTTAGAACTTTCGGAAACACCTTGGGCAGATTTATATAGAATTTGAGAGGGTAAAGTAAATTAACTTTGATCGTTGGCTGTGGGCACTAAAGGTACAGGCCACATATGTGACGCTTAGGGAAGTAATTCCCCTTGAAGAATTTAAAAATTCACTCTATCCATTAGTAAGAAAGCATGTAGAGAACCAGAAGGTTTCACCAGCCAGCTGAGATTGCTGATAATTATTAGCTTGTTTACAAGCCCAAACCGTTTGTCAGTCACCCCCACAAATCCGAAAAGGATAGAAGGTGGGAGGGTAAAAGGAAGGCAAGTAGCCGGGGACAAGAAGGGACAGCTGTGAATGCCCCAGGATCTCCTCCTCAGGCCAGAATGGAAGATGCTGAGGGTGGAAATGAGGTCTGTAAGCCTAAATGTTACCATTGTCACAAGGTGGGACACCTTCGTGCAGAATTCTGGAAGTTGCGGGATAAACCCATGGGTCTTAATGGGGTGCACAAGGCCAATGCAAAGAAAGGGGCCCTGACCGAGAGTACAACAGCTCAGGCTGTAGCTCTGACTGCAGATGTAAGGTCAAGTACAAAAACCACTGTGTGTGAGGGGGACATGAATAAGATACCTGAGAGTTATAGGGAATTCTTGTCAAAAGGAAAAGTAACTCCTTAGCCCTCAAGTGAGGCAGGTAAACCGATGGTTATACTTAGGGATGCAGGAGCCACCCAAACTCTTTTACTGGGGAAAGGCATAACTTTTTCACCAGAGATTGCACTGAATGGCAAGGTTTAGTGAATGGTATTGGCAGGGAGTATATACTCGTACCTTTATATCAGGTGCACCTAGAGTGTGACCTAATGTCTGGAGTTGTCCATAGTTTGCCTGTAGACGGAGGTGACTTACTCCTGGGGAATGATTTGGCCGGAACGAAGGTGGTAGCTTCTCCAGTAGTCACAGAAAAAACAAGTGAAATTAAAGAGACAGAACAATTGCAGGAAAAGGTTCCAGGAATTTGTGTAGTGAACCAAGCAATGGCTAAACAAGTTCCATTGTCAGAGGTAAAATTGGCACCACAGTCAGATAGCTGAATATCTGAAACTTTCTTTGAGGATTTGGATAACCCGAAGGAAATGTTCAATAAGTCTTCTCTGATCATGGCTCAGCAAGCCGATCCAGAGTTAAATAAAGTGGCACGATTGGCTTTAACGGAAGCTGAAGGAAAGGGAGATCCAGACGGATACTATATTAAAAATGGAGTTCTGATGAGAAAGTGGAGACCTCCTCACAGACCTGCAGATGAAGAATGGATGGTTGCTAACCAGACAGTGATACCGCCCAAGTATCACCGGGGAATATTAAGGGTAGCCCATGAAAGTCCAATAGAGGGACATGTGGGGATCCGGAAGACCCAATCACGATTAGGTCAACATTTTTACTGGCCAGGTCTTTCTAACAATGTGGTGCAGTTTTGTAAAACATGTCATATGTGCCAGATTGTGAGAAAACTGCAACCTGCCATAAAACCGGCACCTCTAATTCTCATACCCGTTTTTAGGGAATCACTTAGTAGGGTGTTGGTAGACTGTGTGGGACCTTTACCAAAATCGGGACACCGATATATACTCACTATCATGGATACGGCTAGTCGGTTCCCAGAGGCCATTCCCTTGAGAATAATTTCTGCTAAGGTAGTGGTAGAGAAGTTAACCCAGTTCTTCACCAGATATGGATTACCGAGATTCAATCAGTTCAAGCTTCCAATTTTATGTGGAAGACTTTTCAGGACGTTATGGGTAATTTGGGTATAATACAGTTAAAGTCTTCAGCTTACCATCCATAGACACAGGGAGCTTTAGAAAGGTGCCATCAGACCCTCAAAACGATGATCAGGCATACTGTCATGAATATCCCCATGATTGGGATAAAGGACTAGAATTTCTTTTGTTTGCCATAAGGGATTCACCTAATGAGTCTACCAGTTTTAATCCTTTTGAATTAGTTTATGGAAATGAGATAAGAGGTTCTCTGAAACTAATCAAAGAGAAGTTTTTAGAACAGAGGGACGAATCTTCTGTTAAATTGCATATCTGTGTTCTGGGAACGGCTCACGAGAGCCTGCAAAGTGGCTCAGGAACACCTGAAAGCTTGTCAAACAACCATGAGCAAATGGGCAGACAAGCATACCAAGACCCGAACATTTCAACCAGGGGATGAGGTGTTAATATTACTGCCTTTACAGGGTGAACCACTGAAAGCACGGTTCAGTGGTCCATATAAAGTGGTCAAAAGAATTGGTAAAGTAAATTATTTGATTGACACCTCAGATCACCGGAAAAATAATCGGCTGTGTCATAACAATGTGTTGAAATAATATCAACAACAGGAGGGGGATAAGCAAGCACAGACATATCAGGTAGTAGGGACAGTGAAGGATGAAAGGGATAGTGAGGATGAGGCAGAAGGAGGCATAAACAATTCTCAAATTGAACCTCCTAATATACGGTTAGCTAATACTGAATTGTTAGGGACATTGGATGCATTCATATTTAGATGGAAAACAACAAGAAGACCTAACAAGGCTATTCATGGCATTTAAAAGAGTCTGTAGGAACAAGCCAGGATATACAATCTCAGCCATACATGGTGTGCATGTAGGGGAATCCTTTCCTACAAAACAGCATCCTTATCGCTTAAGTCCAGACAAACAGGCCTAGGTAAAAGCAGAAATCCAACATATGCTGGAAAACCACATCATTTTATATATTCTTTTATATATTCATTCATGGGATGTGGGCAACGCTGGCCAGGCCAGCATTTATTGCCCATCCCTAATTGCCCTTGAGAAGGTGGTGGTGAGCTGCCTTCTTGAACCGCTGCAGTCCTTTTGGGGTAGGTATACCCACAGTACTGTTAGGAAGGGAGTTCCAGGATTTTGACCCAGCGACAGTGAAGGAACGGCGATATCGTTCCAAGTCAGGATGGTGTGTGACTTGGAGGGGAACTGCAGGTGTTGGTGTTCCCATGTATTTGCTGCCCTTGTCCTTCTAGTTGGTAGAGGTCACAGGTTTGGAAGGTGCCATCTAAGGAGCCTTGGTGCATTGCTGCAGTGCATCCTGTAGATGGTACACACTGCTGCCACTGTGCGTCGGTGGTGGAGGGAGTAAATGTTTGTAGATGGGGTGCCAATCAAGCAGGCTGCTTTGTCCTGGATGATGTCGAGCTTCTTGAGTGTTGTTGGAGCTGCATCCATCCAGGCAAGTGGACAGTATTCTATCACACTCCTGACTTGTGCCTTGTAGATAGTGGACAGGCTTTGGGGAGTCAGGAGATGAGTTACTCGCCTCAGGATTCCTAGCCTCTGACCTGCTCTTGTAGCCATGGTATTTATATGGCTACTCCAATTCAGTACCAGTCAAAGTAGCTGGAGTTCCCCAGTGGTGTTAATGCCTAAACCTGATGGTTCAATGAGATTCTGTATAGACTATAGAAAGGTTAATGCAGTAACAAAAGCAGAATTCTTCCCAATTCCTCACTTGGAAGACTGTATCAACAAAGTGAGCAGTGCCACGTTTCTTACAAAAATAGATTTGTTAAAAGGATACTGGTAGGTTCATTTAACACCCTGAGCTAAAGAAGTATTGGCCTTTGTCACACCAGATGGTCTTTTCCAATGCCGAGTGATGCCATTCGGGCTAAAAAATGCCCAGCCACTTTTCAGAGACTAATGAACCAAGTGGTAGCCAGTGTCCCTAACTGTGTGGTTTACCTTGATGATGTGCTGGTATACAGTGACACTTGGAAGGACCACTTGGAACAACTAAAAGCTCTGATTAGAAAATTACAATCAGCTGAGTTAGTGGTAAACCTTGCCAAAAGTGAATTTGCAAAAGTGAGAGTAACCTACCTCGGGCATATAGTAGGGCAAGGACAAATGTTGCCAAGAACAGCAAAAGTACAAGCATTGGTGGAATGCTGTACTCCTAAGACTAAGCGAGAAGTCATGAGGTTTTTGGGGATGAGTGGTTTCTACTGCAAGTTGGTACCAAGTTTTAGTACTATAGCTACTCCACTGACAGATTTGCTACAAAAAAAGTAGACCAAGGTAGTGTGGTCAGGGGAGTGCCAAACATCTTTTGAGAGGCTGAAAGCAATTTTGATTAATGAACCAGTGTTGGCTGCTCCAAATTTCACTAAGCCCTTCAAGGTAGCAATTAATGCTAGTGACCTGGGGGCCAGTGCAGTCCTGTTACAAGATGGTGAATCGGGCATATATAGGCTCGTGGGATACTTTTCCAAAAAGCTAAATTGACACCAAAAAAAGATATTCAACAGTGGAAAAAGAAATTCTGGGCTTACTACTAGCTCTTAAGCATTTTGAGGTCTATGTCCACCATGACTACAGAGAGACATTGGTAAATACTGATCATAACCCCTTAGCGTTTGTGGAAAAATTCAAAAACCAGAATGCCAGACTATTCCGATGGAGGTTATGATTGTAACCTCATCACTTAAAGATTATCCACATTGTGGGGCAACATAATGTAACTGGGAATGCTTTGTCTAGGATTTAACTTTGTTTTGAGTTATCTGTGTGCAAAGATGGTACAAAGCAGAACTGTATTAGCTACAGGTAAAGAGTGAATGAGTATGAATGTGAAAATGTGTATTAATTTTTTTATCTTCTTTTTTGTTTCATTCCTCCAAGGATGGAAGTGAGATGAGAGGCTTCTATTTTTTTAAATATGTTTTTAAGGACTCATATTTAAGTTGTGGAAATGGATTAATTTGGAATCCTGAAGAAATGCTGGACTTATAATCTTGAAGTGATAAGGTTGCAATAGTAAACTCCATTGGATTAGTCTGGCATTCTGGTTTTTGAATTTTTCCACAAAGGCTAGGGGGTTATGATCAGTATATACCAGGGGTCATTGAAAGGACACTTGACTGAAAACATTCACTGGAAGAATCAAGGAATGCTAAAAACAACCTCTACTGGCAATCACCTGCTTTAAGATAATTAAACAACAGGAACCTTGGACTGAGGAAACATGTTTATAGGGAAGCTGCATGTCAAGGTTTATAGAGATCAAGAGGTTGACTTTCTGTTTGGGGTTTGGATTGTTTTCAGTTCAGCTGGGGTGTGAACTGTTTTGCCTGCCAAGGAAAAAGACACCTCCAGCTCATCTTTCCTGTACCTCACTAAGAGCCCCTGAGAAGTCCAATGTATCAGCTCTTCTTTCCTCCTGTCTTTGGAAAAACCCTTTTTATTCAAGTATGTGCTGGCTAAACCCCTCGATGCCACATTTCTCCTGGAAAAACCTGACAGATTAATTCTCAATGCTGCCTGAAAAGAACTGCTCCAGAAAAGATCCCAGTGACCCATCACCGTATATCCGGATGCTAGACCAAAAGGGACAGCTGACAAACTTCCATATCTTCTTTTTTTTCTTCAAGAATTTGCAAGTATTTGGCCAAAGTATTCTTTTTTTGTCTTTTTCTTGTAACAGATCTCTGCAGCGAGAATTTCAGTATTTTTTTCAGTGTGTGTGTGAGTTTGTGTGTGGGGGATTTTAAAAAGGAACTTTCAAATTTCAATCTGTGTATTAATGCTTTGCTTCATTACTGGATAAGTCTTGTTTTCTAATAAACTGATAATTTTGCTGTTTATTAAAGGAACCTAGTTGGTGTAGTTTATTCTGGGATAAAGAGTAGAGTATGCGATTGACTGCATTGGTAACTGGGTAAACATTTCGATATATGTTGTGAGCTGTGGAGAAGAGGAACTAGAAAAGGCAATACACTCCTCCCACCTCAGTCTTAACACATTTTCAATGCCTTTGAGGACTATAAATTTAGAAGGTTTTGTGTATTAATCCTGTACAGAATGTATGCTTATTATCAGAGGAAGAAAAACCTGATCTTAAAACAAAGGAAGGATATTGAGCATCTGGAGATCCATTATAATACCAATTATTAACATGTTTACAAAAGACCTTAATTGTAAATCAATTTTTTTATTATTTTAGAAAGGAATTTTTTGCAGAAAGAATTTACAATTGGTAGGGCCCTAGAAAATGTTTTAAACTCAGCATTCTTAGAAAGAATTACAAATGAACAGCAGCACATGGCCACGTGAGCCCAGTAATGGGGTATATTTTTGTATGTGATACACATCAAGCGGCCATTGGATGCTGTGATCAGAACACCGTCTGTTCTCTGTCACCAGTAAAAGGCCCAAACCATTGTCATTACAGGCCTCTTTTATATTGGTGAGTTGCCTGTGCTTATCCAGTGTTGATTAACAGCTCGTCACTTTGCAGTCTGGCTGACCCAACAATGTTTGCACCCCATAAAGCAAATTTCCCTTTAACTTTGAATGAAGTTTTGGCAGAATTTCTTAACTTTGTGTCAAAAGGCTCTCCTGCAAAAAAACATAATTTTATCAGGCTCCCACCTATATCTGGAACAAAATCATTTAGGCTGTGGGAATGAGTTCGGAAAGTTGTGCTTTCATTGTTACCGACCCCGCTCCTGCCCAAAAGCGGGATGGAAATGGGCTCCAGTTAGTGCTTCTGGTGACCCATCACAATTCTCAGATGGGCTGCTAGATGGACAACTTTGTACTCCAGGAGGAAAATTGCTATTAAAATAGTCTACCCTTTTCATAATGATACCTGCAATTATATAAAGATTTCAATTATATTATCATTTGAAGAGAACTATGAACATTATCTAAAGAGTGAAAATCTATTAAAGACATCATAGACAGGAACTGATGATACATACAGGGTAATGAACATATTGATACAAATTGGGACTATAGTTTCTTGCTGGAAATGGGTGTTATAATAACATCATGATATTCCATTTGCTGTTATGAGAATCAAGCGTTTGGATTCTCTCTGACAAGTGCTGACAAAACAAATTGCTGCAGGAGCGCTACCATGGGTTGGTAGCATCGCCTTAATGGTTTGAAAGCAACTTTTTGTTGCATTACCTCTCTGCTCCTTTCAAATAAATAGCCTCACCCCTTAGCAATTTGGCAAACATGGAGTCATAACAGCACAGAAGAAGGCCATTCAGCCCATTAAGTCCATGCCAGCTCTCTGTAGAGCAATCCAATCAGCCCCACTCCCCCACTCAATCGCCATAGCCCTGCAAGTTTATTTCCCTCAAGTGCCCATCTAATTTCCTTTTGAAATCATTGATCATTTCCGCTTCCACCACCCATGTAGGCAGCATGTCATACTACCCACAAATACAGCTAAGCCACTTGCCTTTCACCTGGGACTAGGGCTCTAAAGCAGCCCACCTTGATGGGCAGAAAGTCACCCCTATGTATTGGCTGCAAGAATCCTATATGTGACATAAGTTTGAACAGTCTCAGCCTGACTCCTGCTAAGCTTGGGGCCATAACACAAAACTGTCCCTAATTTGGCACTAATTGCCAATCTCCTACAGAAAGGCTACAAGGAAAACAGAAAAAATGTCATCCTGGTACTTAAGGTGCTCTCATTTGCTTGTTCAGGTGAATGTTAAAGATTTCATAACTCCTTTTATTGTACCCTAATAATAAATCAAATTGCATACCACCAGCTAATGCTTTTCCATCCATTCATATTAAAGAATGGAAAATCATAGGCTAGGGTTGCACAGTTTCATGATCTGCATTGACTAGCTGCACAAAATGGAAGTGCTCCATTTCCCAACACCTCATCTTGATCAGCACAAAATATACCCCAAAATTGTCTGAAAAGTTGTAAAGGAATGATTATTTAGTTAGGAATAGATTGAGATTCAGAACAATTCATATAGATTAAAGTGATAGAAGGATATGTCGAACATGTTTCCTGAAATGCTGGGGCTTTGGGACATCATTCCAATGAAGGCATCAAGTTTATGATTAATAATATAGGCTGTTCCGGACTCACTCTTGATTCAGCTTAAAGAGGCAAGCAAAATTTTGTACATTTCTTCCGGAAATAAAAAAGCTTGGATAATATCCATGATAGAGCTGATTGTATATGATTTGCAGAAGGAACAAGTTTGGTAGACTGAATGATCCTTTCTCATTTAATGTGTTAGGTTCTTAATTCAACTGAACCAGGCTTCTATGCAAACCAGAACTAGAAATGGATTTGGCCCCACTCCATCAGTGTAAGTACAGTCAACAGCTGGCTGAGACACTGTTCCAAGCCAAGAAGGGGACAGTAAAAGTGCACCTGGTCAAGACGATTTTCTAAAATCTGTCCAATCGTCTTCCCTCTTAAGGGGGCTGAAAAGATGCAAGGATGCTGTCCATCCTGTACAGAGGCCAAATGTGTTAACGCCAACATGTCCGCGATCAGCAATGGAGTCTATATATGGAATTGTAAGGCCATTTAACTTGCACGGTCAGTGCAGGACCAGAGGATGTTAGAATGAAATTAGCAAGCCACAAGTGACATTGATGTGATACAGACATTTTTAGATGTGAAGTTACTTGACCTAGGTTTTCTTGTTTCATATCACTTTTCATATGTAATTCAGAGAAATTCCCTTCACGATCAGTATCTGACAAAATTATAATTAACAGTCTAGTTTGCGGCATTTTTCCCTAGTCAAGACTGCAGATAGAATTTGTTAGCTGAGGCTGAGAGCTGTTGATTGGTGTTATATTAAAATACTCTGTTATGTTAAAATATGAACAACATTACTCTTTTTCATTCAACTTTAGATTATCTAAGAATGATGAGTTTAAAACATTTTCTAGGGCCCTACCAATTGTAAATTCTTTCTGTAAAAAATTCCTTTCTAAAATAATAAAAAAATTGATTTACAATTAAGGTCTTTTGTAAATTGAAGAGTAGAATTGCATCTATCCTCATTCACACATACGTTTGTTGAACAGACACCCAGCGGAAGCTTACAAAAAAGCTGGATAAATATCTGGCTGGAAACAGAATTAGAGTAGCGGAACAAACATTTGTAGAGAATGATTGGATATTCAATGGAATATGAGAGCTCTTGTGCTGCAGGGACCAAAGAAAATGTCACATGTGAACCATGGATAGCCTCTGGCTGAGCTTGTATAATGGAGGTTGTAAAGTTTGATGGATATTCTGGAGTTTTGCTCAATTACCTGTCTAGGCTCAAACATGAGAAATCACTATGTGTATGAGATACTGAAGGGCAACTCAGTCTATGAACCCATGATCCAATAATTAGTTTGATGCCTTCAGGAGAGGAGAAGAGGGGAGAGTACTGGCATTTTTTTTTTAATGAAGTGATTTCTCCTGAACTTAGCTGTTAATACATTGGGCTGGATTTTTCTAAATCTGCCCCAGGACCCCGACATGACCCTCATCCCTGTTTCCTCATTAAAGATGCAAGGTGGACTCCCGGCAAGATCTCTGCCACCAAGACGGATTCTACTGCTGCTGCAGAGGAACAAAATTTGACAAATCTTTTTCTTTCCACAGCAATGAGCTCATTCTTGTTGCCACATAATGGGAAGAAAAATTTGTTTGCGCAGCACTGTTTCTAACAGCTCTACTCAGACTTATGTCGATTCACTGGGGCAGACAGCACCGTGGGCTGCTATCTGTGTAGCCCACACAGTGTTCTTCAATGATATCAATGAACAGAGCCAAGCAGGTAACGTCCCACGTTGCTGCCATTGTGTAAGTTGCGAAGTGGCGCGACACAAATGAATCTCTCCCCCAATATGTTTTTTTCAGTCACTAAGTATTTTTTGCAGCCGACACACCTCATCATCCAGTGCAGTAGCTGGCCATGGCACTCTCATGTAGTCAAAGTTACGTAGATGACTAAACTTAGCTTGTATTCTCTTGAGTTTAGAAGCTTGAGGAATGATCTATTCAAGGTGTTTAAAATGATAAAGGAGTTCGATCAGATAGATACATTAAAACTATTTTCTCTGGTGGGGGAATCCAGAACAAGGGGGCACAATGATGCTGGGTCAATTGAAATGTTCAAGACTGAGAACAATAGATTTTTATTAGCTAAAAGTATGAAAGAATGTGGAGAAAAGATGGGTAAATGGAGTTGAGGTACAGATCAGTCATGGTCTAACAGAATAACAGAACAGATCTTGATGGGGCTCAATGGCCTAATCCTGTTCCTATTTAAATACTCTGAATTAATATTTCTTCAGTCTGGTTGGTTAAAGAGTTACAAAGTTGCTTATCCTGTTCACACAGGTCCCAGATGCTGTGTAGAGGGCGCTGCACTTTTTCAATCGTTGATTGATGGGAACTTCTAGTTCAAAAGCCAATGGAAAGTCTATGTTCAAGTGCAAGTGTTACAAACAAACTGCTGCCATTCATTTGCCACTGACTGCAAAATCGTCCCACTCCTGTATATTCTCAAGATGCATGTGTACAGGACATATCTGTGGTAGAAATGTGACCCACAGAGAACCCTAGGCCGGGTTCATGGCCTGGAATACTAAGGAGAAACTTTATCGCATTCCAGAAACATACCTTCTGTTAAATTAATCCTTCAAGCAGACCTGCCAGCTTTGCCCACAACCAAATGGTCAGCGCCACTATTTTCTGATCCCTCTCCTTCACCCAACTTAATGGGCACTTGTTAGTGTTATGCAAGTTGGCCTAACCCCAATAAGTCCCGGAGAGTCAGGTCACTGATGGATTAGATGTGCCACTCCATCATAGTTCCGGGAGCAGAGCGGGATGGCAGGGTTTGGGGCCCAAAGGTATTACCTGGTACTTACAATAAGGATGTAGATGTTTACTGGCTGTTCCACAGACGCTCCATGAATTGAGGAAGGGAGTACAGTGTTAAACATTGCAGTGTACTGCATTATGACTGAACCAATTCCGGCTCTTATGCTCTGGTCTCTTTTGCACAGAAACATGGGTTAATTTAGCATCAGTAATAAGATGTATTGCATCTGTTATTAATTCAACCTGATTTCAGTCAATAGTCAGGAATCTGGATACCAACACAACTCATTCAGAGTCTTCAAACATGATTTAAAGTGAAAGATGTCCAGTGTTTCTACAATTTGTTAAATAGGTTATGGATTTTAGTAATATTATTATTCGATCTTACTGGATAATTTTCTAAAGAAACACAAAATTAATATTCTTTTGTTTCATATAATTTTTATATAGCTAAATGTTTTTCATGAGAAGATGTTGTGATCTGCTACTTCAGTGGTGGTATTTTTGCATGCTATGTGAAATACCTAGGTTCGATCGCTAGCCAATGCAATGTGGATTTTGCTTTATTACATTGAAGATTGCAATTTGAACCTACAGGCAATGAGCTAACAAATCCTTCCATCTGGAATTATTCAGTGGCAAAGCAGGCTGAAAGAGATTACACAAATCTTCCACAGAGACTCCATGCCTGCTGTCAACAATATACTATTATTCATTCTCCATGGCATCTACCTATTATTGCCATTCTGTAAATATTCCCATGACACATACGTTCTTATTCGTATTATCACTGTGAATGAGGGTTCTGTTAAGATATAAATCAAATTGCATACAGTGTGTTTAATACCATATAACATTGTAGTTTGTATTCTATCAAATTATTAAGCCTGGATGTGAAAACCTCTTATTTGCACATTGATTTTATTGGTAGGAATTGATTGGTACAAATACTGGATTCCTTACTTGAATAGACATTTTATGTGCCTCCATCAGAACAGTACCAGTAGCTTAGGGACAAGAGTTGGGAAACAAATGTATGATAGAACAAATGAATTTTTGGCTTCCTGCTATTTTGGAAAGGACAAATCAAACTACAGTAGAGATTACAAATGTGATTCATTCACATCATTGGTCGCCAAAAAGCAAAATTCTGCAGTTGCTGGAAATATGAAATAAAACTATCTGCTGCTCATGGTGAGGTTTCCTCTATACTGGGGAATTCAAACACAGATTAGATGAACACTTTTCCAACCACATCCATTCTGTCTGCCCATGCGACCCTGAGCTCCCTGCCACTTGACACTTCAGTCTCCCGTCCCATGCCTATTCTGACCACTTTGTCTTTGGCCTTCAACACTTTTCCAATGAAGCACAATGTAAGCTAGAAGAGCAGCACCTTTGCTTTCTAGTTATGTACTTTGCAGCCCTCTTTATTAACATCAGAGTTTAACAATAGCTTCTACTTCCTTATGGCATGAAATGCTGACATTATGGATGGGTATATGAGTGTTTTGGAGCGATGGTGGAAGGATGGGTTGGTGCTTGGAATGAGGACCATCTGTCAGAACACCCTGCTACTGGGCAGATGTGCATTCTTGGTGTTAACTTGCATTTTTTTCCTTTTCACAGGCTTCTAGACTGTTGAGGCCTGTTCTGGTTTGTCAGTTTTTCATGCTTTCATTCTATATGCCTCCCCCTCCCCCACACCCCATTCCCCACACCCCCCACCACCACCCCCCTCAACCCCAAAGCCTTGGCTATTCACACATTCCCTGTGTTTCACAAAATATTTCAATTTCTCCCATTATACCGCCTATTGTCTCATATTAATATCACTCAGGAATTTAATCATTTCCTGATTTCCATTTATGCACTTCATAGATCATTCTATTTTTTGTGTGTCAGTGAGAGAATGTGTATTGAGTGTGTGTGTGTGTGTGTGTTTTTCCCAACTCTTTCCCCTTGTTCCTTTTTAAATGTTGTTCATCTGTAATACCTTCCAGTTCGAATGATGGATCCACACCTGGAAAGTTAATTCATCTGTTCTCTCCACAGATGCTGACTGACTTACTGAGAGTTTCTAGAGATTTGTGTTTTTGTTACACCTCTGAATAATCATGGAATGTAGTTTAATTCAGGATGTGATCATAAATTAGGATGTGGCTGCTCTTTACATTGCACAGTTGGGTACTGTTGGAGGTAAAATAAGTTTCCAAACATACTAAATATTGTCATTCTGTTTGGGTACTATAACAGGGAATTACGAATAAACCAGTAGTGTGAGTTGCCCAGTATATATCACTTAATTATAGACTTTATATTGTATGACCTTTTTATTGAAATAAAAACAAGAAATGCTGGAACCACTCAAATTTCCAGCATCCGCAGTATTTTGCATTTATTTTGACCTTTTTATTGAGTTCTTTTTGTCAATCAGGAGTGCCATTGGCAGAGTTCTGAGACAAGGTTTTGGTTTTGAAAATGGTGGAGTGACTTGAGAAAGAAGAAAATTTAAAAATTGCATAAAAATGGGAATTAAAAATAAATTTGCAGCAATTATCACTGGAACATGGGCAGGATTTTACCATGGGCTTCGGGACCCTGGCATTGAGACGAAATGGGGGTCCCAAGCTCACACTTGCTGCAGCGGGACCAGCTCAGCAACTTTACTGGAGGCAGCCTCCTAATTAGTCACCTCTGGGAGGGCTCCCAATGCTGAGAGGTGGGTGCTGCTGAGGCAGGTAGAAGTTTGAGAGGGTGCCTCAACATGGAGGTGCCCTCACAGGATGCCTCAACATGGAGAGGTAAGCTCAAAAAAAAAAAAAAGTTCTGAGGCCCCAGGCTGTCACAGCCTCCATTAAGCTGGAGGCCTCCCAATACGCCTCTATAGTGCGGGCAGCTGATCCGGCTCCCAGCCCACTGCTGGGCAACTTCCCCGGTGGCAGTAATGTGCCAGGAAGTCGTCCTGACACAACTCCCCACTATTTTGCTGCCTCCCCGACCCCCAACCACCTCTATTCCTGCTGCCCCAAGGCTGGTAGAATTCTGCCCATGTGTTCTATCTGTGGCCTTCTGCAGTTCTACAGGGTTTCACATCTGGCCAAGGGACAGGGATATTACCACAAAGCAAATCATTGAATGGCAAATATAAAATGTTATTTTTTTAATGTCATGACGACATTTCCAGCCTGTTTACTCTAATAGTACAAGGTATTCTACCAAACAAAGGCACTGTGGTATAAATTTTAAATCCAAAAAATCACCAATGGGATGTAAAGTCTTTTGGGTCTTTTTTCATTTAGATTTGGTTTTCCTTTAACAATACATAATACTGTTAATAATAGATGATTCTGGAAATAGGCCTAGAATTGCTTTTGGGTGGTTATTAACTGCACTCAAATGGATGGCAATGTGTATAAACTTGCTAAAAGTAAATATTCACACAGCATTGTTTGCTGCAGTAGTTTGCAATATAAACTTTATTTTTGTGTTTTCCTATTAAACTTCATCATGCTTGAGCTGCAATTAATTCTGAGCCTAATACTTGTCCCATTGTGCTTCTCCGGATTCCACTCCATTGCAAAATAATATCGTGCACATGTTAATTGTATGCAAACATCTCTTTTACTGTTTCCAAGTCTTGTTCTGACCTTGCATCTAACAAATTTACCGACTTTTGTTTGACAGATGCTCAGTTGCAGGAACAAGTGTTTAAAGTGTATGTGATACAGGAGTTAGTTATTCAATTGTATTGTGGCAGTGGTGAGTTGTGAAGTTGGACAACTCTATGTACTTGATGTATTCTGTGGGCAGCAAAGCAAATCGGGGCAGAGGCAAGGCCTTGGCTGGGCAGCAGAATACAGAGCGGCTGGGAGGCAAAGATTTGAAAGGTGGGGGGGTGGGGGGGTGGGGGGGTGGGGGGGGTGGTGGAGGGTACAGACTGGACTCAGTCGAATGGAATCTACCTGAAAAATGGCAGCTGAAAATGTTTAGGCAGCATCGTGGGTATTCCAATTGGTTAGCATTTGTGATATCTGAGACGTTCAGCAGTTGGGCTCTGAAGTTTCAGACTTCATTATAAAAATCCTGTCAATGGATACAATAAAGTTAGATAAAATAGGCAACACAATGTGAGAGATATGAATGTTAGAGTTCTGAAGAAGGGTCACTGACTTGAAACGTTAACTCTGCTTCTCTCTCCACAGATGCTGCCAGGCCTGCTGAGTGTTTCTAGCATTTCTTGTTTTTATTTTATATTATATATGAGAGCTATGATATTCACTACAGATACAAAATTTACAGGGGAGAAATTGGATAATGATGGACCCAATTTTCAGATGTGAAATAGGCAAAGCGGGGTCAAAATCAGGTCACAATCCCGACTGATCCAGCAAAATATGCCTCATGAACAATTGGCTCAGATGACTTTTAACTGCTGAGAAAGCCCACCTTATACAGGCAGCAAGCTGACTTGGTCATGCAAATCAGGGTCCTGTGCCAGTTGTAGGATCCCGATGTGAATTTGGACAGCAACTGGGCGCACGTGCGCCACAAAAGCACCAACTAGTTCTTCTGAGGCTAGAGCAAATAACGCAATGGGTACCATGCGAGGTTGCTGAGAAAAGGGCCAAAAATGCTGTCAATTATTTGTTTTCTGTGAAGTTGGAAGGAACACACCTATTGGCTTCACTAAAAAGCTGGCAGCCACTGCCCCCTCTCAGCATCATCTGGCGCCCCCAAAAGATCTACCTGAGAGTCATTGCTGTCATCACAGCCAGCCCAAATTGCCACGGTTGGTACTGGCAAGCTGCTTCCAGAGGCCCAATTGGTGCCCACAGCTCACCCGTTAAATGTAGGTAAGGCCCAGTGCTGCATTTGGCATGAGCCTCACTCCAGCACGAAGTGACATGCAGAGGGACCATTGCACTGACTTGTTCCTATTATACAACTCAAATATCTGTAAGAATCCAATATTTAGCTGTCCTGGAGTAATCCAACAAGCAGTGCTTTTGTATTAGTTCTGTACAGTGATGCATTTACAGTATCCAGTAGTTCAATTTATTAAGGCTAGTAGGGAGAAGGAGGGGCAATTGCCAACTTTACAGATCCAAAATTTCACAGCGCCATGTCCCATAAGAGCACCTGAAATATGTCTGACACCATTTTGGCTTGGACAGTATTCAGGCCTCCTTGACAGGCACCTTAAAAAGCATGAACCAGATGCTAATGAGGGTCCTAACACCAGTATAACATCAGATGTTTGGGTTCTTCAGCAGTCTAACCAGCAGTGTTTAAATAGATCACTGGAGGCTGCCAAGAAATGTTTTAATTTACCTTGATGTGGAGCCAGGAAGAACAGGAATGCTCCTTCTGGCTCCAAAACACAAATGCAATCGCTGCCTCTCTCCTGTTCACCACCAGCACCTATCTGAGGGCCATAGATGGCATGGCAGCTGATCCCATTTGATCCTCTCAAAACTGGCAAACTGCCTCTGGAAGCCACAGCCTGCCAGAAATATGCTGATGACACTCGAGGCCCAAATTTGGATGAGCTTTGGGCCTCTGGCTTTTGAGTGCATCCCCTATTTCAAGCCTGAAACAGGCCTAAACCGATTTCTGTCATTGAGTCTGAAATAAAGCTAGATTGTACAATGCTACACAATACAACTATGTATGTGATTCAGAGAGAGAAGCGGAAAAACGCAGTCAGATTAGGAATTGAATGAAATCAACCTGCTGTTCCAGAAGATATTGCTGTAAATATAGCATGTAAGTTACAACAACAACTTGCATTTATATAGTGCCTTTAATATAGTAAAGCATCCCAAGGTGCTTCACAGAAACTGAATCAGATAAAGATTGACATTGAGGCAAAAAAGGAGACTTTGAGACAGAGGACAAAAGCCTGTTCAAAGAGGTAGGTTTTAAAGAGCTTCTTAAAGGGGGAAAGAGAGCTGGAGAGTCATAGAGGTAGGAAGGGAATTCCAGAGCTTGGGACCCAGACAGCTGAAGACACAGTCACCAAGGATGGGGCAAAGGAAGTCGGGGGTGCACAAGAGGCCAGAGTTGGAAGAATACACAGTACCTCAGCAGGTTGTAGTGCTGTAAGATGTTACAGAGATCGGGAGGGTCGAGGCCATGGAAGGATTTGAACACAAAGATGAGAATTTTAAATTCATGGCATTGGTGGACCATAAATCAGTATAGGTCAGCAAGCACTTGGGTGATGGGTGTACGGGACTTGGTGCAACAGAGTTTTGGACATTGCATTATTATTTGTGGTTTCTGTGTAATGTGCAGAAATTAGAAATATACTGCATGGTACCTCGTTCCACAATCAACAAAGGTTTAGAGACACTCCAATTTTCAAAATTATGTATTAAGTGTTATGCTTACTCTTTGACATTCAATAAGCTAGTGCAGAGATTGAGAGTTGGAGGAAAAATAAGAAAGACAATGCGATACAGAGTGTTAGCACAGGCACATTTGAAGTGCATTTCTGAAGTTGGATTGTCAAACATTATTAGAGGTATCAGCATAAGTGGGCAATGTTCCAGAGGTGAAGGAATGTGATCTTGCTGATGAAATGGATGTGGAATAGAAAGCTCAGCGCAGAATTGAACAGAATGCTTGAGAGGTCAACCACTATTCTTGATGAAGTCTGGGCCAGAGGCAAGTAGGTGCTGATGGGAGCCAGAAATGGTAGGCTTTTGTTTTGCTAACATTGAACTGGAGGAATTTCAATTCAACCAAGAGTTCTGTCAAAAAAAGAGTTGAAAAGTAAAGCAATTGCTTTGGGGTTGAATGTCAAGGCAGAGTAATTGAGCACTATTGATTAACATGTGGAAGTCAACCCCATGCTTTCAGATGGTGTTGCCGATGGTAAAAGGTAGAAAGGCCTTTTTTAGGCCACAGTTAGAATACTGGCTACACTTCACAACATTATAGCTTCACTAGAATGCTAACAAGGATGGGGAATGCACTTATAAAAGAGATGCTTTTTACATTGGACCTGAGAAGATTGAGGGGTGACCTGGTTGAAGTCTTCAAGATTATTATGTGATGAGTGTGATCATAATGAGAGGGCATGAATCAAAAAAGGGATTGAAAATGAGGGTTAAAAAATAATCTTTACACAGAATGTTAGAGCATGTATCTATTTATGATTAGATCTTGAAACATTAAAGTCAAGTGCTCATAAATTTATTAAGCATATAGTGCGCGAAATTGAGTAGCATAGCGCTGACAGAGGCCTGCCGCAGGTTTCCATGTGCATGATGTGCCACCGGCCACTTCCTTCACAGTCCGCGCGGCGTCACTGAAGTGGAATAGTGCATGCAGGTACGTGCCTACCAATGCATTAAGCAGCTTATTTTGTATCATCAACAGTGCTTTCCTGTGGTTCACCCCAACAAGATGCACATAAGGGTCTCCTGCAGCAGAACTTGTCTGTTACCTTGCTGTCCAGGGAGTTTGCACACAAGCTGACCTATCCCCCATCCTGGCGGCAGCCCACTTGTGCCTAGTGACTCACTATGTGCTGGTCCCAAGTCTACACAGTCTCTAATGCATGTGCAGTGCCTGTATCTGAGCTGGTAGCTGTGAGTTTAAGGTCAAATGATGGTGCCTCCTCTTCATTCTTGTGGGTTTGCTTTTCTTCTTCCTCGTGGCTCTTAGGAGGCTGAGCAAACATCAGTACTTGACTATCGGAAAGTACAAAAGCATAAGTGAGGGTAGGGGGTAAGGAAGTCGGGGGGAGGAAAGCAGGAGTTCCATGGCTACACCCTCCGCACTTACCATATCATAGGACAAAGCAGGAGATCCTCTTCCCCAGGGACAGAAAGAGGAGACCTCCCCGCCTGGACGCATGTTGCAGAGGAGGTCAGCAGCCATGGAGAACATGGTTGCAGTACCACAAGTGCGTGAATGACCTTCTCCACTCCTCAAGGGTAAGTACCACACCTCAGGTCACTTAGGGGTCAGTAACTGGATAAGTATGAGGGTGAGGATGCTGGGGAGGGAAGGGCCAACTAGTAGTTGGCAAAGGGTTGAGACTGCAGCGTTCCCTTGGAAAGAAATGGCTGCAGCTCTGTCAAGAGGCATGGGCCTGGCACTGCAGACCCTTGGAAGGAGACTCCAGAGTGGCCCAATGCCACAAGCATGCCAATGGCCACAGAGGCAGCAGTTAACATGCAAGCTGAGTAAGTGTTGTGTCCGCTTTTGTGGGATTGACTAACATTGCTCTTCCGTGTTCCCGCAGCAGAAGAAGACCCAAAACACCAAGGAAAGGGCCTGGACCGGCGACAGGATCCCAATTATCCCAATCCTGATGCCCAGGGAGGAAGAGGCGTTAGAGCTGGTAGGGCATCATGGTGGCTGCTCCAGCATGGATGGGGAGGCCAGAGTTCAGTCAAAAGAGGGTGAGTAGTCTTATGTCTGGGCACGAGGGAGCCTCAGATGAGCTTGAAGGCTCATGTGTCCTCCAATATACAGACATTGATGGGAGATGTAGCTAAATATGTGGGCTCCTGTCTGGAAGGTCGAGAAGCGCTGAGCAATCTGTTCTCTCTCGTGGGTCACCTACAAGAACAGACAGCTGCCATTCTCCGAGGGACTTGTGTCTACCTCTGAGGAGGAGGAGAAGGGGACCTCAGAGGGTGCAACATCACATCATTCCCCTGCACCCTCCACCAGTGCAGATACTTTCCCCTTGATGGGTATGCTTTTGCGAGTAGATTCGGGCTTATAACCTGGTGAAAGTACCATACACACACACCAGACCAGCTGTCGGAGGCTGTGGCAGCCGAGGCCACTGACACTCCGAGGAGTGTGGGAGGCCAGACCCATGCTGAGCTCCAGACTGATGCTGTGCCTCTGGAATCGTTGTCCGTGAGACAGTGAATACTGGAAGTCCAGCGTGAGGTGCGTGAAGATCTGATGGAGCTTCCAGACGGTATCTGAAAACTGGCTCGGACAGTGGAAAATTCCATCCAGGCCATGTGCAGCAATCCCCCTCTCGTCTGCATCTGTGGCCTCCTCCCTCGTGAGATGGGTGACTCTCTTGGGCAGCCACATCCAGTAGACCAGTCAGTGGATGCCGAGGCCCGAGCAAACCTGCAAATCATCACCTTGACCATGAGCTCAAGGGAGCAGTGGCAAGGTGAGGGGTCCGGTGGGAGATGGTGTGTGGTGAGGTACCTGGAGTCTCCACCAGGTCCTTGTCCTTCTCAGGTTAGCAGGGAGGTGCAAGTGTGCCTCACAAGGGAGGAGCGGATGCCCTCTGCTTCTGGGGGATCGTCTCAGGGTGCTCTAATTGTGGACAGTGGGTCCTCAATGACCCCAGCGCCTCAAGTTGCTGTGATGACAGGGGAGGCTCCTGAACCTGTGCAGAAGCCCCTCAGCATGTTGGGGCCTGCGAAACCTCAGGCAGCCAGAGGGCAGCCACCAAGATCATCCCAGGCCACACAACAGCAAGGTCAGCAGCCTGCATCCACCACAGCTGGCAGCGAAGGGGAAGGACCCAGTAGGAGCACTCGTAAAAGAATTAAGAAAACAAACTAGATACATTTGGGCCTCACAATGATTAGATAAGATTAGATGAATGCTTCTCAACTTGTGTTTGACGATTTATGTAATAAAGTTCGTATTTGGTTTCTGCAAGTTTCCATCCATTGTCGGGGCCCTCTGGCAGTGCAGGATTGTCATGGTCTCCCCAAGGGCTGGCTGGGGGTGACCATGGCAGGTGTGGTCATCTTTTGCACATTGCAGATGCAGCAGGTGGCAGTGGGCGAGGGGATGTGGGGCTAGAGCAGTGGTGAATGCCATTAGTGCAGGTGGAATGTTCTTCTTTATTTGGCTAGATGGCTGCAGTTGGATGGGTTATCTAAATCGCGTGTGTATAAGCACTTCCCATGTCTCCTTTGCACCTATATCTTGGTGCCCTCCATGTGCTCCCTCATGTTGTTCAGGATGTCACAGCTGGTCATCAGCTTCCTCATCTTCATCCTCGTCTGAGGATGCCTCGCACTCCACTAAATTCTCAGTGACAAGGTCCTCCCCACTCTGCAGCACCAGGCTGTTTATAGCTCAGGAGACCACCATGATCTGGGAGACCCTCGCAGGGGCATATTGAAGAACCTCTCTGGAATGATCCAGGCACCTGAATCTCATCTTGAGGAGACCAATGGTCTGCTCGATAGTAGCTTGGGTCGTCACATTGCTTGTGTTGTAGTGTTCCTCGGCCTCCCTCCTAGGATTCCACACTGGTGTTAGCAGCCATTTCTTCAGTGGGTATCTCATGTTGGCAATTATCCATCCTTGAAGGTGCCAGGGGGTGGGGAGGAGGTGAAAAGTTGTGGGACCTGGGAGTGCCGGAGTATACAGACATTGTGGCTGCTCCCAGGGTAACAAGAACACACCAGCAGGATCCATTGATCGTGGTCACAGACCAGTTTCATATTGAGGGAATTAAGTCCTTTCTCTTTAATGAAGACCGCTGGCTGGTCTGTGGGAGCCTTGATGGCCTCCTGCATGCAGTCTATCACACCTTACACCTGGGGAAATCCAGCGATGGCCCTGAATCCTCCGGCTATCTCAGCCTGAATGTCCGCATCAGTCAGTATTGTTTATATTGACTGGCCCTCTTGAAGACAGTATCAGTCACCACCTTGATACAGTGATGTGCAGCTGATTGGAAGATGACGCACATATCTCCAGTGGGCCCCTGGAATGAACCAGTGGTATGGAAATTTAGCGCCACAGTGACCTTGACTGTCACTGGCATTGAGTGACCACCAATGCAACCAGATGTCACCTCCTCCACCAGCAAAGATCAGTGGCCTCTCAAGAGAGGTGCACTCTTTAGCACCATTGTCTCTCCGACATATGCAGGTAGTTGATCCTTTGTCTGCATACCCTGGTCACAGGGTAACCGTTTCTGTGCTGGTGTCTGCTCACGGACCCCTCTGCAGCCTTCTGCCACTTCCCCACACAAAGCTACCCCTGCAGGTGGCCACGAGGTTACTGCTGTCCTGATCAGTCTGCCCACACCCCCCACCCTCTCAGGTTGTCCTCCTCCCTGGAGAACCATCCTCCTGAAAGATTGATGCCCATGGCACTAGGACACTTCTGGTCTGAAGGGCCAGTTGCCAGTAGCTGCTGCGACGCTGCCCACCCCACCCCCCTCTCAGGTCCCTGTCAATTGATCTCCCCTGCCAAGACCTCAATGGCATCGGGGGTTGGGGGGGGCTCGACCCCAGATCAATGGTTTTCCAACTACCAACAGTGCCCATGCTGGACCTTCCTACCTATGGCAGAAAAATGCCTGACTCCATGACTACCGATTGCAGCCATGACATCAGTGCAGCCTCCTTGCTGCCCTTTAAAAACTGCCATGGTTCCTACCCCCCCCATGTCCCCTGTGCATTCATCATTAAATCCGGAGGGTCCCATAACATTTCTGTCAATTGGCTGCTTAACAATATTAACTACCTTTAAATTGCCATTTTGAAACACAAGCACCATCCCCATGTGGGTTCCAGTACACCACTGGTAAAATGCAGCCCTGGCATGATGACGTCGGAGATCCAACCCAATGCCAACCCATAGCGCCCCCCAACTTCATTACCGTCCATTCCGGAGGCAGAAAAACCCCGGCCGTGATGTGCAGATGCTTTCACTCATCTTGTACACCCAAGTGAGGTCATTAAACTTTTTTCTGCACTGCTGCATACACTGGGGGCAACATTCTGGACATTAACTGCCTGTGCCACCTGTTCCCATTCCCTTCTGAGGCTTCCTGCCCCAGGCGGAAACACGAGGCTGAATTCTCCCAGCCCCGTGTAGACGGGAGTGGATGTGCAGGGAGTCGGGAAAATAAAGGGAGCCACACCAGGATGGTTCCTCGATGCATTCCTGCCTCCGAGGGACTTTCCCAGGGCTGAACTGGGAACGAGGTTGGCTACCAGCTCCACGGATATGGGCAGCCAATTCGGACAATTAACGCCCCATGTCGGGACCATTTTGTGATGGGTCCAGTATTCTCCTGCCATTGGAATGCCCCTGCCCCCACTGTGTGTAGAGACCACCAGCTCAATCGAGGCAGTCTCCCAGTGGCAGGCGAGGTGGCCATTGGAGCCGGAGGCTCCAAGCCTGAATGACAGGGCCGCATGGATGAAAGGCTGCAAACATGTCCAAAAACAATCCTGCGGAGGGACTTCCCTTCCACCCCGATGGCAATGCCAGCTTCGTGCCTCTTTATTTGCAGACTTCAATGCAGGCAACTGAGGGTGCCTCCAAGTTGAGGATCCCTCGGGCTCATCTGCCCACCTCGTCCAGCAGGGCTGCTGGCTTGATATCGTTGTGTGACCGCTGATTGAACTTCTAGCCCTGGGAACCCGTCCGCCATCCTAAATAAGACATTGAGTGTTGCACCAGTGGGAGCACTGATGACAAGTGTGGGCTTGCGACCCCCACCCACCCCCCCCACCCCGCCCCGCCATATGGGCCCAACAACGGGGTCCCCTTGCCTGCCAGAAAATCCAACCCATGGCATCTCTTCTGGCCTCCACCTGTCTGAGCAATGCCTCCAGGGCAGCTTCAATGAAGAGGGGAGTCATTTCCCTGGCATGATCTGACATCTTCCTTGATCCTGAGTCTTCCAAAGTGATTATCCAGCCACCTTCACTCCAGCTCTCTTCTGTGGGACTGCACCTTTAAAAGGGGAAAGCTGCCTGCTGCATCTGGTTTGCTCAAAATGCGAGTCGGCCCCCTGCAGAGTGCAGAGGCTGCCGGCAGTGCTACACAGAAGAGTGCAGTGCGGACCACTTGGAGCCTCATTACTATCATGGAAATGAAGTGAGTGAACCAATTATGTGTACTGCCCACCTCATTCGGAACCAGCGCAGGCACGTCACGAATCACGATCCATGTGCCCAAAAACTAATTTCTTACCCATAGTATTTATCCATGTAGGACTTACAATCATAGCATGCAATGATGATTTGTAATCAAAGACATTACAGTTCTGAGCTCAATATTCAGGTTGATCAGACCTCCAAATCCAAATTCCTGTTACAATAAATGATCTTTAAGTTATCCAGTTACTATCAGTATGTCGCTACATGACAAAGGTATACTAAAAAGTTATAAACAACTCTATATAAGGAGAAAGTAATAAGGAACCTATACTTAATCAACAACTCAGTTAATCTGAATTCCTACTAATGAGCACCTTTTCCATTGAGTTAACAAGAGTATACCAACTTATTTTTGTCACCTTTTCACATATTTCTTTCCTTTTGCATTTAATTGCTTTCCAACCATGTGATTCTGTTGACTATAAGCTTGTCTTTGACTTTGCATCTCTCAGCACCGACTGCACTACCCTGGTTCACCCGCCCTGCATAAACTCTAATTGAAAAGATAATGTTTCACACAGACTTACTCTTCTACTGGCATCTTGTAACTCCCATCAGTGATCTCAGTTCCATTAAACGTAGGGTCAGTGCACATTGACACGTCCTCAATTAGCTTACTCCATTAAGACACATTGGGCTAGATTTTGATGATAGCGAATCGTCAGCCATTTCTACATCCTCCCAATTTTTCTTTCCATCTGGAGATAAACACAGGCACAGATTTGATGGGCTGAATGATTTGCTTCTGTACTGTAACATTCTATGTTTCAATTGATGATGAATAGGGGAAGCACTGAGGATTGGAGCCCTGGGGTGTACCAAAGGTGATTGTGAGCTCGCCAGCAGAAGCTATTTGAGGAAATGTAATTACAGCTTTGGGAGAGATATAATCTGATAATTATGTACTGGAACTTCAGCATTATCTTAACCATGAAATCTTATATTACCAGCAATCAATAACATGTACCTACTCGTATTAAGATTATTCAAATAAGGCAGACTGTGAGCTACTTTGGGGAACAAACTATCAATCACTTGAGTTCTAATACGTTCTGAATCTTAATTAATTCGAAAGGTTGGAACTGCTGAACTTTCTGTCAACATTTACCTGTATTTTTTCTATATCAGAAATTTGATATCCTTTGTATATTTCCCTTTTGAAGCTAGAAATTTGTGACAGACATTCCACATGCATATCCTTTCTGTTCCCCATTAATTAGTAGATTTCAGAGAGTGTCAGTAATAATAAAGACAGAGAAGGTTCAAACTAACCAACTCAGTACCTCATTGGGCTACAATGGACTAAATTGCTTTTGAGCCTGAAATATTTATTTCACAATGTATGGAAAAATCAGGCAATATATCCAGGTTTGGAAAAGGCTTTCTGGTTTCATTACAGTCAGAAATGAAAGGTCATTACCATGATGACAAAGGGGGTCTTGTAGACCCTTACCACGCTTGTACATTATAATGTTATTGATGATGGAATGATGTTATCTCAACAACAGTAGTGGCTGGGTCTACAGATTAACTGTTTCATAGTTTGAATTTTGAGTTTCCAAAGGTTCCATGTTTCATCTGTTTCTTGAGTGTGGGAAGAAAGCAAAGTGAGAGATGAACAGGGATCTTAAGATATTTCACAAGCAAGAAATCGGTTTAAACTTTCACAATGAAATTGAAAAAATTCTAAAACAGAAGTAGCATGAATTTGACAACATACCATTAAGGGTAAATTGTGATTAATTTCTAAGGTCAAGTTTAGGACATCAGTACAGAAAAGCCAATAAAACGGCAGTTCCCAAGATGGACAACACAATGCTGCCTAACTGCAACAGTAACTCATTGGATGGAGAGTTGTTATCTTGGTGCAATGTCAGCAATGTCTCCTGTTAGCTCACTCTACTTCTACCTCATTCCCACAACTGGGATTTCTTAGGGTAAAGTAGTAATAATATTTAATTTTCAGAACAAAATTGTTCTATTAATTTTTTGATCTGCTTTAAGATTCAAGTGTTTTCTTGCGCTATTACTCACAAAAGGGTGATGGGTTGTCTCCATCTGAAATATACAGGTACATTATTTGACAGTATATTAATAAATGGCTCACTGCAGGTAAGTAAACAGGTTTTGCGTGCAATGCTTTGCTCAACAAATGCTATTTTCCTTGTCTCCCAAGCATATGTTATATCAATGGACAGCATACTTTGATATCTACACGGTTTATTTTATCAACTATAAAACACAAGGCAGAAACATTTTGTAGAAAAATATTTTCAAAAAATATATTGCTATGGCTCACTATTAGGAGGCATTACACAAAAATAAACCAGCGGCTATAAAAATCCAATTGTCATATTGCAGCTTTATAAATGCTTGAAAACAACACTTTGACAGCCAGGAGGCAAGTTTGATTTTGCAGTGAAACACCTTGTTGTTTTCTCTAGGGCATGTTTCAGCCAAGCATTTGTAATGAATGGAATTATAATTAGTTTTTTGTTCAGATTAATATGGAGAGAGGAAGAAAAAAAGAAAATGAATAGGGACTCAGCAAAAGGAAGAGAGGAGTTGTGATGGTAAAGTAACATAATATTGTGAGGGAAGATCAAAAAATAGATCTTTGGTCTGCGAGTATTATATATTAACTTCCCTTACAATTGCCATGGAATTAGGTGTCTGATATTGAACAGTTTAGAATAGTAAACCCAATCAGATAGTTAACCTGTTCACTTCATCTCGTCCATATGCTGCCTCACCTGAGAGTGCTTGATGCTGGCACTGAGTGAAAAACATAGAAATATGTTCAATTCTCCCAGCACATACCTACAGTGAACATAAAAAATGTTTTACACTTCAATCCCCCACGAAAAGAAGGAAATCGGTTTGGTTTAGTATTTGACATCTAAAATGTAGCTTCCTTTGTATAAACTTAACCTAGTGATTTTAGCATTCAAATACTTCACGCATTCACATCACATTCCTCTATTTGCTATTTTAAAAGTATTAACCTTAATGAAGTGGATGATCAGCCATGATCGTATTGAATGGCAGAGCAGGCTCGATGGGCTGAATGGCCTACTCCTGCTCCTATGTTCCTAACCTGAAATGGGTTAACACCTCTGTTAAAATAGCAGGAATAGGAATATGTTCAGCGTTTGCACGATAATGTTGCCAAATGTAATTTCAGCCCTATAGTTTAACATTTTCATTTACTTGCTTCCACAACTGGCACAACTAGTCATAAATTCTCACAGTAAATATCTGATTCTAATAGTAGTCTGGTGAGCATGCTAGTTAAATAAATTGAATCTTTGCGGGAAATCAAATAAGGTCAGCAGGCCCTCATCCAATTAAACTTGTCCGTTGATTTTAGCTTTCCCAACACAAACCTCCTACCACAACTGTATTATTTGATGAGCCAAAATCTCAGAACAGAGGTCAGCATAGCTCAAAGAGAAACTATCATACTGTGATGGGCACCTAATTGTTAGTTCCAAGAGAAACATGTTTAGAAATACTTTTTGTGTCACTCAAATGTTAGTCTCTTGCCTATTTGATTAATGAATCTTTTCACTGCAACATTACTTTATTCAAAGCAAGTTGTGATTGTTACCATGCTCCTGTTACATTTTAGTTGCAGTCTAAATTTATTGGATATGGCTACAGTTCTTTGTTGAATATACATTTATGACCTGATTATTTTATTCAAATTCTACCTCATTTCTCTTATTTTGAATTTCCAAATATCTGTTGTTTGAGAAAAAAAGAGCATATTTTCTGGTCCTGTTTCTTGGACTGAGTGGCTAGTGCACGATGAGATTTGCGTTGACTGAAATCAGAATGGGCAACTGCCATCAAATCTCTGGTCTTATCCCCTATTAGATATTTATTATGTGTCTTACCTTGGGATTGGACCTCATGCCAGAAGCTTACCAAAAGGGTACGGCAGAATAGCAAGTGCAGCTGCCACTTAAAGGAGAGGCCATTTTTTTATTCAGCAACAGGAAAATTAGCGACAGAAAATCAT
Organism: Heterodontus francisci; assembly: GCF_036365525.1. Classification (NCBI taxonomy): domain Eukaryota; kingdom Metazoa; phylum Chordata; class Chondrichthyes; order Heterodontiformes; family Heterodontidae; genus Heterodontus; species Heterodontus francisci. Next base: position 86,047,482 of record NC_090373.1, read on the forward strand.
TGCAAAGCAATAGTGCTCAGCTCACAAGAACATCACTGCTATTTAGCGATGCAGTTGTGTAACCATTTCTTCACAAGGTAACCCAAAACAGGATATCCTGTTTGACAGTGAAGAGTGACCTCCCCACAGGAGGAGGGTCAACACAATGTCCACTTCCACCTGATTAATACGTGATTTTCTGCCCTGTGTTAAAGGCATGAATCCTGTGTAAAGGAAGGGCCCTTAACTGACAGCAACATTCCCTAAAGGGTGGCACAGTGGCGCAGTGGTTAGCACTGCAGCCTCACACCTCCAGGGACCCGGGTTCGATTCTGGGTACTGCCTGTGCGGAGTTTGCAAGTTCTCCCTGTGACCATGTGGGTTTCCGTTGGGTGCTCTGGTTTCCTCCCACAGCCAAAGACTTGCAGGTTGATAGGTAAACTGACCATTGTAAATTGCCCCTAGTGTAGGTAGGTGGTAGGGAATATGGGATTACTGCAGGGTTAGTATAAATGGGTGGTTGTTGGTCGGCACAGACTCAGTGGGCCGAAGGGCCTGTTTCAGTGCTGTATCTATAAAATAAAAATGAAGTAAACAGGGGCAGTCACAGGGTTGTGGACTGGCCTGGGCAGCAATGGGAGCACTCCTGCTCCTCTTGGCCCCACAAGAATAATTTTTCACTTGCCTTTGTGGAACCTCTTCTTCTTCACCACCCACCACAACTGGTGGAACAAACACAGTCTACTTGTCTTTGAAAATTGCATGAAGTTTCTATATCCATCAATTTGTACACAGTACTGAGGCTCCTGCCTGATTCAGGCAGGTGCTGGGTGGCCCAGTGAAATGCCCCACTAAATGTGACAGCAGAGAGGGAATGGAGTGATACTTCACCACAGCTCTGTTAATTGCACTACAATTCCGTTTCCACCAGACGGGGCTCAGTTAACATTGGCCCTGTTGTTAGAAACAATAGGATCTGTGGCAGCTGTGATTACAGCTGCAATGAGGAATATGTAGCAACAATCCACATTTGAACCATTGCTTTTCAGCTCCACCAATGCGTTAAAATACCAATTAAAGTAGTCAACAAAAATCATATAAGTGGAGCTAATTGACTTATTTAATGGGCCCAAATTTACTCTGTGCAAGCAAGTGGGTTTTGAAAGAGATAAAAGCTCACCCATTTTGTCTAAAACTATATATTAAAACCAATAATGTTCAAAATTAGGCACAAAACATTTCTCTGTCATAATAAGAGGGAAGAATCACTCTTTGACACCATTTTCAGAATGTAGCTTGTGAGTTTGAATGGCAAGCAGACAGAAAAGGATTTTAGCTATGCCCCCATCAATCTGAAGATCCTATTTAGTGGCAGCATAAAGTTTATTGCTTGTTTAGATTTGCGCATTTCTACAAAACGCAATAGAAGCTAAAAACACCATTTATTGCCTATTACGGCTGCTGAACATTCCGTAATTGGTTGGAGACCTGGAAACTGGCTGTCTGTATGTGAAATTCATTTGAAATTTCATTTTCTCCTGGTGCTTCTATTTTTTTGTTACAATTGTTTTTGAGTCCTTGATAGTTATACGAAATGACAAGACTATAGTGACTGGCAATCTAATCCTGGTTGCTTTGACCCTACTGCAGCGTGAAATCGCTGTGGTGACACTGACAAGGTTTCAGCTGATGTAAAATTACCACTCACTCAAACTCCAGATATATATTGCAAAGAACATCCAATCGGCGACAAAATAATGCAGGCAAACTATCATGCAACAGCAGCAAATTTGAGAGTATTTTCTCATGTACAGTAGAATCTTACTGTGTGTGACAAAAATACTCATTGTCCCCTAAGCTATTACTTTATTTCATTAATGCAATGTAGGTGACAAGTGAAGATTTCCTCAAAATATAAAACTTGAGTAGATGCTCGAGAATTTCAGACCCACAGAAGAGAATAGGAATTTATAAAATGGAATAAAAGCAGAAAATGTTGGAAATACTCAGCTGGTCAGGCAGCATTTGTGCAGAGAGAAACAGAGTTAACGTTTCAAGTCAATGACCTTTTATCAGAATTTACTAAATGAAATCTGCTCCTTCCACTACTCCTTCAGCAATAACTATTTCTGCAATTCCACCATTCTATTCTCTTTCTAACCAATCTGGACCACTTTCAATTATTTATGTTCTGTGATTATTACATCTATGTTATTTTATCTGCCTGGATTTTTGGAAAGAGTCTGTGAGAGGAGTAGGTGTGTCTTTGCCATCCTGCAATGCCTGGTATACTAGTGCTTAAAAAGAAAACCTGAATTAAACTAGAGCATGGACTGTGTGTGACAGGTACCTTCCATTTGCAATTTGTTGCAAATACCTTTTCTGTAGCATTGAAGTCCTAATTCTCCAATCCACACTCCTTAAGCCTATTGTTCCCTGCTACGTGTAAAATGTGGAAGAATCTCTTATATTTACAACACAGCCTTCCTTTACAGTATGAGTGTTCATTGTTTTTTCTGTTGAGAAACCAAAATCAAGGCTTACAATATAGGACGCTGTAAAGGCTGATGAGACTAAAAGGGGTGATTTAAATTAGAAAGTTGTGATTTGATGACACCAACCTGTGGAGGGGCAGGGGGCTGGTGGGGAAGGGGATGTGGAATGTCGCGCTGCTGGCCAGCGTGCAATTCTGGTGGCACCATCCTGCCCCTGGACACTTTACCCAGAGGCAGGATGAGGCACAGCAGGGCCACCTGCCCGCAAGCACTGAGTAGCCAAATAAGGTCCTTTAATGGCCCTATTAAGGCCTATTGTCAGAAGCTAGCTGGAATTTTCCAGTCAGCCTCAAGGTCCCTGGGAAATAGGCCAGCTGCCTGGAGGCAGCCTCCTAGTGGGAGACCTGGGGTTACCCCACCACAATGGTAGCCCAGCTGCTGAGGGAATATTTTCTTTAAAGTTTTAAAAAAATTGGAGAGGACATCACCATTTTGAGGTGCCCTCCCTCTTACTTACCTGATGAGGCAGCCTGCTGCTTCTTCAGTGCTAGAGGGCCTCCTATTGGCCCTCCAGCTTTAGAGCCCACCCACCAGCCACTGCCCAATTTGGGGAAAATCCTTGCCGGGTGACTGTTGCCCCCACAGTGCAGGCTTCTGACCCCCATTTGACCCCAACATCAGGGTCCCGAAAGCCATGGTGAAAATCCTACCGCTGTAATTTTAAAAGCTTCAAAATTGTTGGAGGAAGGAAACACATTTTAAAATTCATTTTGGGATATGGGCATCGGTGGCAAGGCCAGCATCTATTGCCTATTCCTAGTTGCCCTAAGAAAATGGTTGTGTGTCTTTTTCTTCAACCACTTCAGACTGTGTCATCAAGATGCTCCCACAGTGTTGGTAACAGGAGTTCCAGGATTTTGACCAAGAATGAAGGAAAGGCTAAATCAGGATGATGTATGACTTGGAGAGAAACATGGAGATGTTGATGTTGCCATGCACATGCTGCCCTTGTCCTTCTAGATGGTGAAGGTCACAGATTTACCAGGTGCTGCCAAAGAAGCCTTGGTGAGTTGATGCATTGCATCCTGTAGATAGTACATGCTACAGCCCTGGTAAGCTGGTGACACAAAGCTCGACCTCACCAACACCTCTCTTGACTCCTCCACTTTGTCTGATTTGTCACAGTGCTTGTCTAACATCCAGTACTGGATGAGCAAAAATTCTTCCAGCTAAATATTGGGAAGACCGAATCTATTGGATGCGAAATTGAACTTGGTAGCTACTGTTGGGGTGAATTTAGTAATCACGTGTCTGGTCCCTGCGTCGGACCTGGAAATGTGTTCCGTCGCCGCCTGTGGCCCGTGTGGCTGGCTGACTACAATCATGCGGTGGGTGGCCACCTTACATAATAGAGCTGCAGGGCCCGTCCAGTCACGCGACGGGGGCAGGTTCCAAGGTGTTTATTGCATTACCAGACTCCAATGCAGGTGCTGGCACCATATGTAAAGTGCTGCCAGCCCTGCTTGTATTGCTGCCGTTCAGTGATTCACTGATTCCGGAATGCTGCTGGAGCCAATTTGGGAACTCCCGGCCCACCCCCCACCGACCCCGGAGAAGGACGTACCATCCTTGGGATGGAGCAGGAGTGACTGGGCACTATGTCCAAGGGAAGACACTGGATGGTCCCACGGTTTAGCAATGCCCCTCTGGAGATTCTTCTCCAGGCTACAAGGGAGGTTCTTTTCCCCAGCGATGGCAAGAAGAGGTCCTTCCGCCTGACCAAGCAAACCTGGATGGAGATCTCAGAGGAGATCAGCAGCTGTGGAGTCATCCCATGCAACTGGGTCCAGTGCAGGAAGAGAGTGAACGACTTCCTTCATTCTGCCAAGGTGAGTACTCCATACCTCTCTCCTCTTTGGACGTTGCATGTGGCAATGTGGAAGGCAATGTGACAGTGAGAGGGAGTGACCAAAAAGACAATGGCAAAGCGGTTAGGCATCACCTCATCCTACCAGATGCATGGCTGATCCCGGCCACAGGCCACCATCTTTCACAGCTCACCCTCATTACGTCCCCTGAGAGTGGATGTGGGGAGAAGCTAGGTAGGAAACTCCAGCCAGGGACAAGGGGCTGCCACCAGCATAACTGTTCTCTTGCTCTTCCTGCGAAGTCTTACTATCTCCCTCTTTCACCTTGCAAGAAAAACGGGCCCATAACACCAGGGAGACCTCGCAGACTGGCGAAGGTATACCAGATCTGTGGTCTCTTTCCATGGCTGAGGAGGAAGCACTGCAGCTAACGGGGACTCAGTAGTGGATTGTGAGATAGGAGTCACCGCACAAGAGAATGAGGATTGTCTTCATTCGACATCCACCACACTTCTGCAGGTCCACATCATGCATGGTTGGCATGACAAGATCTACACAGCCTAACACACACGTTTGTGTTCTCTCACGCAGATCATCATCCACAGGAAGCTCCAGCTGAAAGAGAACAGCCGTTGACCGCTGAGGAAGAATCACAGTCAGAGGATGCACCGTCACGTGATTCTCCGACACCTTGCACCAGCTCTGAGATATGCACCATGGTGGATATACGCTTCGCCTTAGAATTTGGGTCACAAGCTAGTGAGAGAACCACACACACGCCTGAATAGCTGGTGGAGGCGGAGACAGCCGAAGTCTCTAACAGTCGGACGACTGTGGGTAGCCAGGCCCAAGCTGAGCCCAGGCTGACGGAAAACTCTGGTGCCGAGAGCACAGGGCATGCTGGAGTTGCAGAAAGAGGTAAAGCAACATCTGACGGAGCTGCCAGAAGCTATGCACAGCCATACACGGACGATGCAGGAGTCCATCCATACCATGAATGCCGCCATGCCTCAGGCGTGTGAGCACGTGGCTTCCTCCAGCAAGAGGCTGGCAACCCTCATGGAGAGCCAGATCCCACAGATGCGTGCAGATTTGCTCACATCACCTTGGCCGTGAGCTCAATGCGGTAGTGGCAAGGTGAGCAAAGGAACAGGAGCCTGGAGACTTCTCCCGTGCCTTGTCCTTCTCTGGTGAGTAGTGAGGTTCAAGTGAGCCTTGAAAGAGAGGAGGAGAGGCTGACCTCCACATCTGGAGGCTCCCCTCAGGGTGCTCTCAGTGTGGACATGGCTCCTCAGCCCCTCCTCCAGTGAGCCCAGTTCGAGTAGCCGCGACAGCTGAGGAGGCTCCTGCACCAGGTCTGCAACCCTCAGCCAGCCAGGGCCCTCCAGGCTTCTGGCAGCCAGAGGATGGTCGCCAAAGTCATCCCAGGCCAAGGGGCAGCCAGATCAGCAGCCTGCATCCAGCTCAGCTGCTAGCACAGGGGTCACACCTTATAGAAGCACTCATAAACGTATTAAGAAAAGCCTCTAGAGGCACTTAAGGATTCACAGGTCTTTTCCATTTTCTGCTTATATTGTTCAATAAACCTTTGTTATTTAGTACATTTCACATTAATTGTTATGAAATGCCCATTCTTTCATGCTGAATTGTGAGCTGCTGCCTTCACCTATGCTGCTTCATTGGTCTGCCATTGTAGACACAATTTTGTAAGTATCTCAGATGTGCCAAAACACATGGGGAAGCTGGGTGTTAGGCACAGAATCAAAATAGAAAGGAGACAACAGACAGCATGCATTGAGGTGAGTCTTTATTGAATTCCCGTTGAAAGGCTTTCATGGTGGCTGGAAGCGGGTAAGAGATTGAGCAATGGGCAAAGCAGGCAAGAGACAATGTGCCTGGCCTCCAGGGCAAGGGGTTCAACATCCAGTGCTGCCTAGTCATTGGCCTCCTCCACATCCTCCTTGCCAGCTGGGGACTAGCAATCAATTATGTGCTCTTCATGCAAGATGTCCCCCCTCTGCAGTGCTAGATTGTGCAAAGCACAGCAGACCACCACGATAAGTGAGATCCTCACTGGGGTGTACTGCAGGGCTCCACCAGATTGATCCAGGCACCGGAATCTCATCTTCAGTAGCCCAATGGCCAAAGCGATGGTTGCTTTGGTGGAGCCATGGCAAGAAATTGTGGAAAATTGCCCAGGTATGTCCTGGTACACAAAAAGCAGGACAAGTCCAACCCGGCCAATTACTGCCCCATCAGTCTACTCTCAGTCATCAATAAAGTGATGGAAGCTGTCATTGACAGTGTGATCAGGCGGCACTTGCATAGCAATAACCTGCTCAATAACGCTCAGTTTGGGTTCCGCCAGGGCCACTCAGATCCTGACCTCATTACAGCCTTGGTTCAAACATGGACAAAAGAGCTGAACTCAAGAGGTGAGGTGAAAGTGACTGCCCTTGACATCAAGGCAGCATTTGACAGAGTATGGCATCAAGGAGCGCTAGCAAAACTGAAGTCAATGGGAATCAGGGGGAAAACTGTCTGCTGGTTGGAGTCATACCTATCGCAAAGGAAGATGGTTGTGGTTGTTGGAGGTCAATCATCTCAGCTCCGGGACATCACTGCAGGAGTTCCTCGGGGTAGTGTCCGAGGCCCAACCATCCTCAGCTGCTTCATCAATGACCTTCCTTCAATCATAAGTTCAGGAGTCCGCTGATGATTTCACAATGTTTAGCACCATTCGCGACTCCTCAGATACTGAAGCAGTCCATGTAGAAATGCAGCAAGACCTGGACAATATCCAAGCTTGGGCTGATAAGTGGCAAGTAACATTCGCGCTACACAAGTGCCAGGCAATGACCATCTCCACCAAGAGAGTATCTAACCATCTCCCCTTGACATTCAATGGCATTTTGATTGCTGAATCCCCCACTATCAACATCCTAGGGCTTACCATTGACCAGAAACAACTGGAGTAGCCATATAAATACCATGGCTACAAAAGCAGATCTAGAGGCTAGGAATCCTGCAGCCAGTAACTCACCTCTTGATTCCCCAAAGCCTTTCCAACATCTACAAGGCACATGTCAGGAGTGCGATGGAATACTTCTCACTTGCCTGGATGGGTGCTGTTCCAACAACACTCAAGAAGCTCGACACCATCCAGGACAAAGCAGCCTGCTTGATTGGCATCCCATCCACAAACATTCACTCCCTCCACCACCGACGCACAGTGGCAGTAGTGTGTACCCTCTACAAGATGCACTGCAGCAATGCACCAAGGTTCCTACAACAGCACCTTCCAAACCCGCGACCTCTACCAACTAGAAGGACAAAGGCAGCAAATGCATGGGAACACCACCACCTGCAAGTTCCCCTCCAAGTCACATACTATCCTGACATGGAACTGTATCGCCGTTCCTTCACTGTCACTGGCTTAAAATCCTGGAACTCCCTTCCTAATAGCACTGTGGATGTACCTAACCCACATGGACTGCAGCGGTTCAAGAAAGCAGCTCACCACCACCTTCTCATGGGCAATTAGGGATGGGCAATAAATGCTGGCCTAGCCAGCGATACCTACATCCCATGAATGAGAAAAAAAGAGTTGTACCTCTGCTGTGCTGCAGTGCAAGCGTTAATCAGAGGCATGAGTAGCCATGTCTGCAATGGGTAGCCCTTGTCCCTGAGACTCCATCCTTAAAGCGAGTGGGGGGGCCGGAAAAGTTGTGGCACCTGAGACTATCGAAGAACGTAGGCATCGTGGCTGCTTCATGAGAAGCAGGCACACACCTGCAGGAAATGCTTTCGGTAGTTGCAGACCAGTTGAAAGTTAATGGAATGGAAGCCCTTCCTGTTGAAGGCCATTGGCTGCTCCATCGGAGCCTTGATGGCCACATGTGTGCAAGTGATGGCCCCGAACCCAATGGCCCTCACTGCCTGACTGTCAGGATTGGTCCGGTAGTGCACATAGTCACTGGCCCTTCTGAACAGGGCATTGGTCACCTCCTTGATGCAGTGGTGGGCTGCTGCCTGGGAGACCTCACGCATGTCCCTGATGGATCCCTGGAAAGATCCAGATGTGTAAAAGTTGAGTCTCGTGGTGATCTTCAGGGCCACTGGCATTGGGTGACCACTGAATCCCATAGGTCACAACTCGATGACAGCCTCCCTGGAGAACCGTCATCTTTGCTGACACTGCCGTTCGGTTTATTTGGAGGTAGCTGAGTCGAGTCTGGTACACTCTGTTTCGAAGATGGACCCTTCTTGGCATAGCTGGCTGCTATCACTCTTGTCATGGAGCTTCATGGCCCTCCCTCCGTCAGAATATGTCCACAAAGACAGGGTGTATGAGACCCATGCCAGATGACCAGTGGGCACTGTCCTTGCCTTGGCACCTTTGCCTTTGTCACTCTCCTCAAAATATACACTGAGGGCCCTGAGTGCCAGCCTTTGCAGATAGTCATCCCAGCATCCAGTACTCTGGCCACCCAATCCTCTCACCCAAGACTAAGCCCACCTGACCCTCTCATCCGAGACCAAGCCCACCAGTGCAGAGTACACAGCTCTGCAGGCTGTTAATGGCCTCCGCTACCCCTCTTTCCCTATCCATTGCTCCCCATGGTGCCTCCCCATGTCGGCATTGAGGCCTCACCTCGGTGCTGACACCTTTCAACAGCCGGGGATCCGAAGGCATGTGAGGTCCACCCATTGTTGGCAACTCCAAGCACCTATTGAATCGTGATCAGTTGCATGCTAATGTATTACAATGACCTGTTCAGAAACTTAAATTGGAGTCCAATCACATTGGGGCAGGGACGCCGCCTTGGAGCTTTCCCGTTGCTGACTAAATCTGGAACCGACATTACGACGTCAAATTTCTGTGTGGACGTGTGCATTGCTATTCTCCACGTTCTCCGCACCTCCATTCCCGCTCCTAATGGCGTCATTAAATTCTGCCTGTTGTTTGGGTACTATGGGTGCCTCTTGGGGGCCAAAATGCCGTCTGATGTGCGCATGCATGCTTCAACCACGTATCATACTGGACTTTCTTGGGGATGACGTTAGCGTGCGCACAGCTAACATCCATTGCAAGTATGCAGAGCAGGCTGATCATGACATCAATCAGCATGCAAAACTAATTTGATGCCAGCATTGCCATTTTGGAGCTCAATGCATCAGCCATCATCCATTCTTAGCCTCACACTGAAGGAAGGACTACCACCAGCACTAGTTAAAGGTATTTTTTTTAAATTTAATTCATTTACAGATGTGGGCATTGTTATCAAGTCCAGCAATTATTGTTATCCCTAATAGCCCTTGAGCAGGTGGTGGTGAGCCACCTTCTTGAATCACTGCAGTCCATCATAGTGGTTTTTTGATACTGAGTGGTTTGGCAGATAATTTCAGAGGTCTGTTAATAATCAAAAACATTGCTGCGGTCTGGAGTCACGTATAGACCAGATTGGGTAAGGATGACAGATTCCCTTCCCTAAACAATCTTAGTGAGGCAAATGGGTTCTTACAACTGTCTGGTAGTTTCACAGTCACCATTACTGATACTATCTTTTAATTCCAGATTTATTTAATTAACTGAATTGAAGTTCCCCAAGTGTTGTGGCGGAATATGAACTCACATCTCCAGATTACTGTGCCAATAACATCACCATAGGCTAACATACCCAACATTTAAAGGGATCATCAACTACTTACAGGATAATTGCTGGTTGATTTCTTCTGGCTGCTGCTATTATTGTACAAGTGTTTGGAGCTTTCCTTAGTTGTTTCAAGTTGCAGAAGTCTAGAGGAAGTGGTGTAGCAGTTTTTTAAAATTCTTTCATGGGATATGGGCATTGCTGGTGGGCCATCATTTGTTGCCCATCCCTAGATGCCATTGAACTGAGTAGCTTGCCAGGCATTCCAGAGAGCATATAAGAGTCAATCACATTGCTGTGGGTCTAGAATCACATGTAGGCCAAACCAGGTATGGACGGCAGATTTCCTTCCCTACAGGACAATAGTGAACCAGATGGGTTTAAAGGGTTTTGTCCTGATTCAAGCCTTCTGCTCCCAGACTTGGGTGTACAAAAAACCATTCCCCTGGAAACACAGTATGAATGGGACAATGAGCAGAGGCCATGCAGAGCAAGACAAGCTGCTGGAAGAGAGAGGAGGAGGAGAGAAGGACTCTCAGCAGGAAGCCATATCTGCCCAATGTGTTCAGGGAGCAATTCTCCTACCTGAACCTCAGTGAGGAACAGTATGAGACATCTACACATCATTAGGGATGTCCTCACTGAAATCTGCCACCTACTGTAGACACAGCTGCAACCTCAGAGCAGGAGAAGGGCACTATTGTCTGTGAGTGTGAAGGTGACCATGGCAATGAACATTTATGTGTCCAGATCCTTCAAGGCTGGAGCTGGAGATATTTGCAACAGCTCAGTTTGCCGTTCAAGAGAGCTAATTACATTTCATGGTCTCCTGCTAGAGAAAAGCAGATAGAGTGAGGATGCAGCTTCACTCGAATTGCAGGCATGGTGCGGGATGTCATTAACTGCATGCACTTTGCTTTTGCAGGCACTACATGTCAACTTTGCTGTATAGCAGAATTGAAAAGAACTCCATTTACTCAACATCCAGCTCGTGTGCCACAATCAGCAGAGAATCATGCTGGGCAAAGCCCTGTATCCTGGCTGTAGTCTAGATGCCTTCATTCTGCAGCATTCCACTGCGCCATCTGCATTTGAGCGACAGTGGCAAACCAAAGGGTGGTTACTGGGCAATAAGAGCTATCCACTGACAGCATAGTGCATGGCTCCAGTGTGCAACCCTCACATACATGCAAAGCATGCATACAATGAAAGCCATGCTGCCATACAAAATGTGATAGAACAAACCATTGGCTTGCTGAAACAACATTTCTGCTACCTGGGCCGCTCTGGAGGAGCTCTGCAGTACTTGGCAGAGTGGGTGTCAAGATTTATGGTGGTCTGCTGCATGCTGCACAACCTTGCCATCATGAGGGGACAGCCCTTGCCACCAGCTATACAGTGGGAGGAGGAGGAAATGGAGGAAACAGAAGAGATGAAGACAATGATGGCGATGACAGCTCCTTTCTGCTGTCCATGAAGAGCTACTTCAAGTAACCATTAACCACAAACCAATTCCCCCTTCATCAAGAGTCCTACACCTTACATTTCTTTTGTTACTGGACATTACAACTGCTTTGTCACAATGCAAAAATAAATGCCACCACAAAATAAATATTCCAAACCAAATTTAGAAATGACATAATGCCGCATTGCATTCAAACATAAACTAATCACCCTTGTGCATTTTCTTAGTGCCTGCCTTCCGTGTGCCTTTGTTTGTCCTACGCAGTGCTGCCCCAGTGGCTGCAGCATAGCAACATAAGAAATAGGGCAGGAGTAGGCCATTCAGCCCCTCAAGCCTGCTCCGCCATTCAATGAGATCATGGCTGACCTTCTACCTCAACACCGTTTTCCTGTACTATCCCCATATCCCATGATGCCTTTAATATCTAGAAATCTATTGATTTCTGTCTTAAACATACTCAATGACTGAGCCTCCACAGTCTTCTGGGGTAAAGAATTCCAAAGATTCACCCTCTGAGTGAAGAAATTCCTCCTCATCTCAGTCATAAAAGGCCTACCCCTTATTCTGAGACTGTGTCCCTAGACACCCCAGTTTATACCTTGTTGAGGCCTGTAAGAATTTTGTATATTTCAATGAGATCACCTCTCATTCTTCTAAACTCTAGAGATTACAGGCTCAATCTCCTCAATCTCTCCTCATAGAACAATCCTGCCATCCCAGGAATTGGTCTGGTGAAACTTCATTGCACTCCCTCTTTGGCAAATATATCCTTCCTTAGGTAAGGAGACCAAAATGTACACAATACTCCAGGTGCAGTCTCACTAAGGCTCTATACAATTGCAATAAGACAACTTTACTCCTGTAGTCAAATCCTCTTGCAATAAAGGTCAACATACAATTTGCCTTCCCAATTACTTGCTGCACCTGCATGTTAGCTTTCAGTGACTCATGAACAAGGATACCCAGATCCCTTTGGTTCATCAACACTTGCCAATCTATCACCATTTAAGAAGTATTCTGCATTTCTGTTTTTCCAACCAAAGTGGATAACTTCACATTTTTCCACCTACATTATATCCCATCTGTCATGTTCTTGTCCATTCACTTAGCCTGTCTAAATCCCCTTGGAGCCTCTTTGCATCCTCTTCACAACTCCCATTTCCACCTAGTTTTGTGTCATCAGCAAACTTGGAAATATTGCATTTAGTCCCCACATCCAAATCATTGATATATATTGTGAATAGCTGGGGCCCAAGCACTGATCCTTGCAGTACCCCACTAGTCACAGCCTGCCAACCTAAAAATGACCATTTATTCCTACTCTCTATTTTCTGTCCCTTAACCAAATCTCAATCCATGCCAGTATATTACCCCTAATCCCATCTGCTCTAATTTTGTTTACTAACCTCTTGTGTGGGACCTTATCAAAAGCCTTCTGAAAATCCAAATGCAACAAATCCTCTGGTTCCGTCTTATCTATTCTGCTAGTTGCATCCTTTAAAAACTCCAACAGGTTTGTCAAACATGATGCTGGAATATATCTAGTATTTTGCTTTTATTTTATTGTCAAACATGATTTCTCTTTCATAAATCCATGTTGACTCTGCCCAATCCTACCATTATTTTCTAAGTGTCCAGTTAACATATTCTTTATGATAGATTCTAGCATCGTCCCTCCTCCTGATGTCAGACTAACAGGTCTGTAGTTCCCCGTTTTCTCTCTCCCTCCTTTCTTAAATAGTGGGGTTACATTATCTTCCAATCTGCAGGAACCGCTCCAGAATCTATAGAATTTTGAAAGATGACCACCAATGCATCCACTATCTCTACAGCCACCTCTTTCAACACTCTGGGATGTAGATCATCAGGTCCAGGCAATTTACCAACTTTCAGTCTAATTAATTTCTCCAGAACTACTTTTTTACTGATACTAGTTTCTTTTAGTTCCCCATTCTCGCTAGTCCCTTGGTTCTCTAGTATTTCTGGGAGTTTTTTTGTATCTTCTTCTGTGAAGACAGACACAAAGTATTTGTTTTATTTCTCTGCCATTTCCTTATTCCCATTATAAATTCTCCTGTCTCTGCCTGTAATGGGCCAACATTTGTCTTTGCTAGTCTTTTCCTTTTTATATACCTATAGAAGCTTTTACAGTCTTATTGTGTTTTTTGCCAGTTTACTTCCTTATTCTATTTTCCCTTTCTTTATCAGTTTTTTGATCCTCCTTTGCTGAATTCTAAAAATCTCCCAATCCTCAGGATTACTACTTTTTTTGGCAACTTTATAAGCCTCCTCCTTTGATCTAATATAATCTTTAACTTCCCTTCTTAGCCATGGTTGGATCACTTTTCCTGTTGGGTTTTTGTGCCTCAAAGGAATGTATATTTGTTGTAAACTACATGTTAATTCTTTAACTGCTAGCCATTGCCTGTCTACCATCATAGCTTTTAATCTACCACAGCCAACTTGGTCCTCATACCTTTGTAGTTTCCTTTGTTTAGATTTAAGCATAGTTGGTGGAAGGCTATAACTTTAAGTGGAGGACACCACAAATGGCCTTAGAGAACAACCTCGAGCAGCTCTGACCCAAAAGGCCCAGCTTCAACTGCACCATCTCAGCATGGGTGGCAGCAGTCTGGGCTGACTGACTAACAGGCAACAGCAAGGGCACTGGAGGAATGGCTGATGTTGGAGGATGAATGCTGTCATTCTGAGAAGGGACATGCTCTATGGAGACACTGCCACTCCACTGGGGCAATGCATCAGCAATCCTCGCAATCTGTTGCAGGACATTTTTGGACTGCTGTGACACCCTGCAAACCCCTTTGAATACCTCGTTTCCACAGCCAGGATGGCAGCAGTCTGAACTTCGACTGCAGCAGTCAGACATTGGGTGGCTGCTGTTTGTGCTGTAATGTAAGTTGTAACATCAGCCATCAGACACTGCAACATGGTTGGGTCCACAAGTGTGTGAAGGGAGTTGGTTGCCATTTCCATGCTGGAAAGGATGGGATCCAAGCTCTGTGCAAAACCCCCTGCCAAGTTGGTACTGGACTCCTCCATGCTCCTTGACATTGACCACGTGCTATCTGACAGGTTTCCCCATTCATCAAGTACTTTTATGTGCATATCCATCAGTGTTCTTCTGTAGGCTGCCCATCAAAGTCCTTTTGAGTTGCCTGCAGCAGAATCCTTGTGCGAGGTTGTCCTTCGGCAAGCTGGCACCTGTGCTATCCATGCCCCCTGCCCTGCCTACAGCGCACTCATACTGAGTGTCTCACCATGTACCAATCTTACCTGTAACCTAAGATCTAATCTAAGGCATGTGCTGTGTCAGTATATGAGTTGGTGGCTGCGAGCATGAAATCTAGTAATGGTACTGTACCTTTTTTTTTATTCATCTATGGGATATGGGCATTGCTGGCAAGGCATTTATTGCCCATCCCTAATTGTCCTTGAGAAGGTGATGGTGAGCTGCCTTTTTGAACCGCTGCAGTCTGTCTGGTGTAGTTACATTGCTGTTAGGTAGGGAGTTGCCAATGTTTATGCTCCACCCTTCTTCATCTAAGCCCATCATATTATCCTTCTATTCCTTTCTCCCTCACATATTTCTCTAGTTTCCCCTTAAATGCATCTGTGTTATTCTCAACTACTCCCTGTTGTATCAGGTTCCACATTCTAACCACACTCTGGGGAAAGAAGTTTTTCCTGAATTCTTTATTGGATTTATTTGTGACTTTCTTATATTTATGGACCCCAGTTCTAGTCTTGCCCACAACTGGAAACATCTTATCGACGTCTACCCTATCAAATACTTTTGTAATCTTAAAGGGCTCTATCAGGTCTCCCCGAGTGACGTCAAAACCAACACTATCCTAAGTAGATAATAGTTTATTAATTGGCCGATAGTGCACATTAGGTATTCCAACATGAGACAATGTTTTGCTTCAAGTTGCTATGACTGTTAGCAATTAATAGTTTGACTGGCTTTTTTCTGATCTGCTTCAAGCAGGAATAGACAAACAAAGCTGATTTCCAAGCATGAGGGTATTTAAGAGAAACTTTTAAAGCTGCATAACAAAGAACACTAATAAACCTAAGTTCATGTTTGTCACACTCTTCATCAGTTGTTCAGACAAACAGTATACCAGAGATGTAATGCTGAATTTTCTCTTTTTTCCGATGCTGACAGTACATTAATTTCAGATTTCCAATCTTTGCTGCTTATAGTTCCAGCCTCTGCGGAAATAAAGAAACAATGATATATTTCCAAGTCAGGATTGTGTGTGACTTGGAGGGGAACTTCCCTTGTGTTGGCAGCCCTGTCCTTCTAGGTGGTAGAGGTTGTGGGTTTGGGAGGTGCTGTCGATGGGGCCTTGGCGGGTTGCTGCAGTGCATCTTGTAGATGGTACATACTGCCGTCACTGTGAACTGGTGGTCGAGGGAGTGAATGTTTAAGGTGGTGGATGGGGTTCCAATCATGAGCAAACATGCCCACTTTTGACCTTATGATGCAGGGAAACTCATTGATGAAGCAGCTGAAGATGGTTGAGCCTAGGACACTACCCTGAGGAGCTCCTGCAGCAATGTCCTAGGGTTGAGATGATCGGCCTGCAACAACCACAACCATCTTCCTTTGTGTTAGGTATGACTCCAATCAGTGGAAAGTTTTTCCCCTGATTCCCATTGACTTCAATTTGGCTAGGGTTCCTTGATGCCACACTCAGTCAAATGCTGCCTTGATGTCAAGGGCAGTCGGTCATTCTCATCTCACCTCTTAAATTCAGCTCTTTTATCCATGTTTGGACAAAGGCTGTGATGAGGTCTGGAGCCAATGGTCCTGGCAGAACCCAAACTGAGCATCGGTGAGGAGGTTATTGATGAGTAAGTCCTTTTTGATAGCACTGCCAATGACACCTTCCATCTCTTTGCTGATAAATTGAGAGTAAGCTTATGGGACAATAATTGGCTGGACCGGATTTGTCCTGCTTCTTGTGGACAGGACACACCTGGGCAATGTTCCAATTTTCTTCATCATCACACAGTGGCGGCACAGTGACGCAGTGGTTAGCACCGCAGCCTCACAGCTCCAGGGACCCGGGTTCGATTCCGGGTACTGCCTGTGTGGAGTTTGCAAGTTCTCCCTGTGTCTGCGTGGGTTTTCTCCGGGTGCTCCGGTTTCCTCCCACAAGCCAAAAGACTTGCAGGTTGATAGGTAAATTGGCCATTATAAATTGTCACTAGTATAGGTAGGTGGTAGGGAAATATAGGGACAGGTGGGGATGTTTGGTAGGAATATGGAATTAGTGTAGGATTAGTATAATGGGTGGTTGATGTTCGGCACAGACTCGGTGGGCCGAAGGGCCTGTTTCAGTGCTGTATCTCTAATCTAATCTAATCCTTTTAGTATTACTAACTGGTGTACCAGATTGCACCTCTTGGGCATCTGAAAGGAAAAAGGCACAAGCGTGAGGTGTGGCGGTGGGTGCGGGGGTGAGGGGCAGTGGGAAAGCAAGAGGTGCATGCTTACACCATC
Organism: Heterodontus francisci; assembly: GCF_036365525.1. Taxonomy (NCBI): domain Eukaryota; kingdom Metazoa; phylum Chordata; class Chondrichthyes; order Heterodontiformes; family Heterodontidae; genus Heterodontus; species Heterodontus francisci. Next base: position 86,064,476 of record NC_090373.1, read on the forward strand.
TTTAGCTTGTAAATCAGAAGAGATTGTGGGATGGGAGGAAAGTAGAATGTGAGAAAAAGGATTAGGTACGAGAATACCACCATGGTATCTGCACAGCCTCACCAATAGCCGTTCCAATAATGGCAAGCACTATCTTCGCCATTGGAGTTAGGACATGCAGACATACCTGTCCCCCTCCAGTTAGTTCCTTCTGCCTCTGGTTATTTGCCACCTTGTCCTAAAAGTGATAGGGGAGCGTCATGCAGTCGTTTGGCTGATGCGCTTGTCATGGTTGAATAGCTGGCAGTGTGTGCAAGCTGTGAGATATGGGTGTGAGGCATGCAACAGTATTAAGTGTGTGAGGATGAGGTGAACTTTATGAATGTTAGGTATGAGTCCTGATTGATAGAGATTGTTGTTAGATGAGTGATAGGGGTGTTGTGTATTGAGGAAGGTATGAGGCTAGTGGTGCAATTGGTTGGATATGGCATTTGAGGATGAACACTGACCTTGATCACTTGTGTGAGGTCATTGAACTTCTTGCTGTACTGGATCCAGATCCTCTGGGTTTGACTGGGTCAGCCAGAATGATGCTCCCCTCTAAGAGGTACAGGCTGGTTCAATTTTGTGATAGACACTCTCAAAATTTTCCCCCTGCTGATGCGTGCAACCACTCAACAGTGCGATTAGTGACAGCTGAACACAGAAATCATTCTAATGAGTGGGATGTGTGAAGTTGGTATGCTGCCTGCATTTCAATTAACAGATGCAGGTTAATTGCACATCGAGATCCCTGTGCCCATTTTCGGGGGCTATCCAGTTTTTCCATCCCCCACCACCCCCTCCCCCCACTATTGTCTTCAGTCCCCGCCACATACTCTGTTCCCTAGCTTCTGACTCCATCCCTCTCCCTGGCAAATGTCTGAGGCTGAATCAGACTGTTCGCAACTTTGATGTCATATTCAACCCTGTGATTATCTCCCGATCACATATCCACCCCATCACTAAGACTGCCTATTTCCACCTCCATAATATCACCTGATTCTGCCTGTTGCTCAGTTCATTGGCTGCTGAAACCTTTATTCATGTCCTTGTTACCTCTAGACTTGACTATTGCAACATATTCCTGGCTGGCCTCAATCTTACCCCCTCCATAAACTTAAGGTCATCCAAAACTCTGCTGCCCATATACTAACTTGCACCATCAACATCCTGGGTTACCATTGACCAGAAACTTAACTGGACCCGCCATATAAATACTATGGCTACAAGAGCAGGTGAGAGGCTGGTAATTCTGCGTTGAGTAACTCACCTCCTGACTCCCCAAAGACTGTCCACCATCTACAAGGCACAAGTCAGGAGTATGATGGAATACTCTCCACTTGTCTGGATGTGTGCAGCTCCAACCATGCTCAAGAGCTTCGACACCATCCAGGACAATTATACCTGCTTGATTGACACCCATCCACCACCTTGAACATTCACTCCCTCCTCCACCGACGCACAGTGGCATCAGTGTGCACCATCTAGAAGATGCACTGCAGCAACTCACCAAGGCTCTCTCGACAACATCTTCCAAGGGCAAGGGCAGCAGATGCATAGGAACATCACCATTTGCAAGTTCCCCTCCAAGTCACACACCATCCTGACTTGGAACTATATAACTGTTCCTTAACTGTTGCTGGGTCAAAATCCTGGAACTCCCTTCCTAATAGCATTGTGGGTGTACCTGCACCAGATGGACTGCATCTGTTCAGGGCATTCACCATCACCTTCTCAAGGGCAGTTAGGGATGGGCAACAAATTCTAACTTTGCCAGCAATGCTTACATCCCATGACCTATGTTGGCTCCCACCTTGATTTTAAAATTCTCATCCTTGTTTTTAAATCCCTCTATGGCCTCATCCCTGCCCATCACTGTAATCTCCTCCAGCCCCAGAACCCTGCGAGAACTGTACTCCTCCAATTCTGGCATCTTGTGCATCCCCAATTTTAATTGGTCCTCGTTTGGTAGCCATGCCTTCAGCTGCCAAAGCCCTAAGCTCTGGAATTCCCCCTCTAAACCCTTCTGCCTTCCTTCTTCTCTTTCCTCCTTTAAAATGGTCCTTAAAACCTACCTCTTTGACCAAGCTTTTGGGCACCTGCCCTAATATCTCATGTGGCTTTATATCAAATTTTGTTTGCTTATGCTCCTGTGAAGTGATTTGGGGCATTTTCTTATATTAAAGATGCTATATAAATGCAAGTTGTTGTTGTGTTGGAGGGGGTAGATGTTAGGCTGGTGGATAAGGATGATTCACTTTTCTTGAGTGTTTTTAAAGCTGAAATCAAGTGGAGAGTATTCCATCACAGTCATGACATGTGCTTCGAAATTGGTGGACGAGGTCTGCAAGTCAGCAGTTTAGCCACTTGCCACAGAATACCAGTTACGCACTGATTAACATCAAGTCTACTCTGCATACTTGAAGCAGGCACTCACTGTGTTTGCACTAACGTCCTCACCAATATGGCTTCCAGCGTGACTCACACCAGAAGTGTGCACATGTGCCACGGATATCATTTTGGACCTCTAAGGGCACTCATGGTGCCCAAAAAATGGGTACTACGCATCCAAATGTTGCACCATATAATTCTGTTAGAAGAGGGAAGAAGGCAACATAGCAGATAATAATTATTGTGCTCATCACTCATGACAAAGTGATGGAATTTTATCAACTTGATCCTTGCCAGAACAGCAGGACCATTTGTGGGTTAGGAACCCAAATGTTATAAATGACTCTATGATGAAGGTGTGGACTTTGCCGAGGCTCTTTCCAGGAGCCACCCACCTCCGGGTTTCCCAGCCGGGAGATCAGGTCGGATGCTGCATCCATTCTGTCAAAGGAAGGATTTCTATTTAAAGGGACCATGGCACGGGTAAGGAACGTTCACCAGCACTTGGATTTTTGAGACTGCAGCAACCACAGGAATGGAGAGGAGATATGGGAAGGCTGCTCCTCGGGTCTCTCACTCTTACCTGGAGGACTTGCTGCAGGATCTGAGGGGCTGCAGTGAGGTGATCTTTCCCGAGGACGGGAGGAAGAGGACAACCTTTCCAACCAAGCAGGTATGAATGTAAGTGGCCAAGGAAGTAAGCAGCAGAGGTGTGGTCCCTCCAGCCTAGAGATAGTGCACCAAGGTGCAGAAAGCTGAGTAGTAAAACACTTTCAGGTGCAAAGCCCCACACTCTGACTTTCCCAGCATTCTCCTGCACAGCACTCCGCAGAACAAACCTTGCCGCTGCACTCATTCCTGTCTCTCCAGACACCTGACATCCTATCTGAACAGCCAACATTCACCCTCATCCTATTGCCCTCTTGCACCACATGCCCCACAGTCACCCTCCACAAATGTTGTCCTTCCCTCCTCTCCACACAAGCCATTTCAACCACTTACACCTCTTTTCTTTCTCTCCTTGCAGGAGAAGAGATCACACAATTTGGCAAGAGGCAGAGACCAGGAGGGGAATGTGTCTCTCCAGTGACAGGCACCTTTACAGCCACTGGTAATGCATGCCCACTTGCTCCACTGGGAAGGTGGTCTTGTTCTGGGAGACTGCAGATGTCAGTAACAACCTGCCGTGAGTCCTGAGGCACTGGTGCTCAGACGTGTCGAGAGAGCTGATGATCTGCCTGTGTAAACCCTTACTCGGGGGTCTTGCCTCCTTCCAGCTGGAAATTGTCATATATACCTTTAAGTGGGTGTGGATACATTTTCAGTACATCTTTCTAGACAGGAAATGATGTAACATACCATGTGACTGAGTCTCATCCTTAGTCTGCTGCTGATCACCAAACAGACTAGACATGTACAGGCATTCTCTTGCAATGTAACGCCATGTTACTACGCTCAATAAAGGAACCTACTATTCAAGTGTTAACTGATCCCTGATGTTTGTTCAGTGATGTCTGAAGTCTTAATAAGCATAAGAAAAAGAAAACATAATATGGCGACGGCAGTGAAGTTTTTTTCATTTTAGAGTCCACCAAATACAACATGAGCCAGTGGTGGTGAACATTTCAAGAGTTGAAGGTGCGAAGATTCTCAAAATCTAAGTTCACCATGCACAGCACAGAACCATCAAAAGTGGAGAAACTGGAAGCAACCAGTAAGCAACTTCAGAGTCCAAACCACTCAGCTGACAAAGAGTGTAGTGTAAAAACTGAAGACCACTACGCAGCAAGTTCTGTCATTTTTTAAAATTGGAACAGCACATTGAGAGATATAGTGCCAGCCAGTGCTCAGCTTGGGAAGGCAAGTTACCGAGACAGGGTAGCCGAATCAACCGTGAGCAAGGGAAATCGAAACTGTCATTGAAATCGGACTGAGCAGGGTCACAAAATTTAATGGTGAAACTGAAAGTAAAAGTCTGTGTCACCATTACAGGCTGTGCAAGCATCGTGGTGCACTCCTGCCACAATCAAGCTTCGTGGGCGGAATCAGGAAAAAGTGCGCGATAGCAACAACAGCACCACCCATCTTAACTAGTGCTTCAACAATAGGACAAGCTATGGCAAGCTTAGGAATTGCAGCATCCAAAGTAGAGGCCTGCTCAGGTCGGGAAAAAGAAACCCGACCCAAACCCAACTGAACCACAGCGGACTCGAGCCCGACCTAACCCGAGTCCCTCTGATTTAGCCCCGGGCTTGACCCGACCTGAACATGCCCCGACTAGACCCAACCCGAGCCCGACCCAACCATCTGTTTACTTACCTTCCTGAAACCGAACCTGCAAGAAGCTGCAGCGCATGCGTGATGAAGTCACAGTGACGTCACTCGCTCACTCCGCAGACTCAGTTTCATCCCAGACGCCCAGTTCAGGTAAGTTTTTTAATTTCAATACTTAACAGCAGAGCACTTACCATGTGTGTCCGGCCCGACCCAACCCAAGCCCGAAAGCCGGACCCTGAAGATGGGCCCGACCCGACCCGAACCCGACACATGTCGTTGGGTCCCGTCAGGTTAGGGTCAGGTAGCAGGCCTCTAATCCACAGTGGCTGCAGCATTCAGGCCGCAAGCACCAAAAATGACAGGGACATCATTTTAAAACACAGAAAGCAGCAGGAAAGTCCTGAAAAACTGAAAAATGATTGCAAAATTTTCAAGCATCAATTGGAAAGCAGCTGATTTATTATCAGTATTCAGGCTGTTCAAACAAGGATTAAAACTTTGGTTCGTTGACCTGGGAGTCTCTGAGCCAGATAAGCAGACTATCAAAATCCGTATTGCAATTGGAAATGAAGGGCTGCATCAATTAGATACATCTGGGCTCACAGAAGAGGACCAGAGTGATCTGAAGAAAATCTGGACAACTCTAGAATACCAGTTAAGAGTCCAAATTAATTTTTGCATCCATAGACTAGAGTTGATGGCATTTCATCAGCAATCCAATGAGTCCATTCACCACTTTATTATTAGGTGCAGGGAAAATGGTGCATACTGCGACTTTTCAGATGCTGAGGTAGCAGAAAGAGTCACCCAACTGGTGATTGCATCCACACTGATCGATGCATTTCAGAAAGAACCAGTAGGTAAACCCAAAGGTTACATCATTGATGAACTGCTTAAGGACAGATGCAAATATGAAGCCATATTGCAGGTTGATAGAGTCTACAAGCTCTATGTACAACCTCAACGGTGAACACACTGACGAGAGTATCCAAACCTGGGAGGACGTGTAAATGATGTGGACTTTGTCATGCGCCAAAGAGATGCCTGGCATTCTTTGATTTTTGCAAAGCATGTGGCAGGAAGAGTCACTGGCAAAGACAATGCAGAAGAGTAAAGGCTGAAGGAACTGTGAAGAAATGCGCAAAAGTTCCAGCAGACCACAAGCAGACAGAACCTTCAGGCAGCAATAAAAACTGAAGCAGATTAGGCAGGAAAAACATACATGAGGTAGCAGACCAAGCTGACAGGGGTCAATGAAGAGCAAGCTGATGCGAGGCGAGGTGAATGCACTTCTCCTCTCATCCGTATCACAAAACACATAGATGTCATTGAACCATCTGAAGTTTTTGCCACGATCCAGATCATCTGTGCACAAAAAGTAGGCAAACATTAATTTTTGGCCAAAATAATTACAGGGGGCGAGTGCAAGCATGCGCCTCTGCGGATTCTACAAGAAATGTACCCAAACAAATGGAAGGCCATGGTGAAACCAACTGCTATAAAATTGTCTGCATTCCATCCTTTGGATCCATTGTGATAGAGTGTAAATATACAGATATCCTGGACGTCACAAACATTCTACATTGTAGAGACAAAAGGTCCAGCAATTGCAGGTCTACTCTCATGCCGAGATCTAAGCTTGATGATGATACATGGGATCAACCAGGTGCCAGAAGGCAAAGGAGTTTCAGAAGATACATCCATCACTTCAGTCAGCGATCTAACAGCACAGTACCCAGATTGCTTTGATAGAATTGGCAGCTTCAAGGGAGCCACAACTTTACATCTAAGAGAGGATGCCGTACCATCAATCGACCTACCACGCAAATGCAGCATCCACATTCAGTCCAAGTTGAAAGTCGAACTGGACAAGATGGCAATCAATGGGATCATCAAAAAGGTACAAGAACACATGGATTGATGGAGCACAATCACGAATGTTATCAAGAAAGATGGATCACTTAGAGTCTGCCTGGATCCAAGAAGGTGGAACAAAGTATTCAAGCATTGTCCACACAAGTTTCCCGCACTGGAAGAACTTAACCCGCAATTCACAGGACGCATATTTTTCTCAAAATTAGATGCAAAGAATGGTTATTACTCAGTACATTTGGCTGAGAAGTCTCAGTACCCCATTTGCTTGGTATTGTTTTCAACGTCTTCCTTTTGGGCATATGGATTGTATTACTTTTACAGTCCCGCGGACAACATTGCAGTAGTGGGAAGGACAAAACAGGAGCATGACAGATATTTACATCTCCTGATGCAAGCAGCATGCAAAGAAGGGCTGGTATTTAACAGTCACAAATGCGAGATTAATCGACTTTCTTGGGTCAATATACTCGAGTGCAGGTATTCATCCTGACCCCAGCAAGCTGGAGGATGTTCGTGCGATGCCAACACCCTAAGATAAGGAGGATCTCCAATGCTTTTTAGGTCTCTTCAACTTTTTATCTCCATATATCTCAAATTTTGCACAGGAAACATCATCTCTACGGGAATTATTGAAGAAGGAGGTGCCTTTTCTTTGCACAAAGACCATCAACATCTTTTCCAGGAATTGACGAAGTCAATATTGGAAGTATCATTACAGTTTTATGACCTCGCGGAGGTGACCACTCCCGAAGTGGACACATCCCAGAAAGGATTTGGAGCATGTATCTTGCAGAAAGGCAAGCCCATTGCAGTCACATTGAAATCTTTCCCTGCAGTACCATAAAACTACTTGGACATGGAGAAAGAAACGTTACCTTTAGTGTTTGGAATTGTGCACTTTCACACATAACTATTCGGGAAGAGATACGGACCACAAACCGCTCGAGATGATTTGGAAGAAGCGGTTGACTAGCACACCACTGAGATTGCAATGCTTACTGGTAAAAATACAGGATTACGTCTTTGACATGCGGTACAAACCTGGCAATCTGATGGTTAGGTCCAACACGCTAAGCAGGGTTCCCAGTCCGGTGAAGACTGCAGAAGTAAACATTGATTTACAAGTCGATTTGATAGGCATGGAGCTAGAGGGTGTTCTCCATGTGGATCTGATGAGCTTCTCACAGCAGAAATGTCAACAATTGCAGATTGAGAGAAGGATCCAACACTACAGCTTCTTTGGAATACGATCATAGAGGATGGCCAGATTCAATTCAAGATGTCCACGAGCACGTGAGACAGTTTGGGGCATACCGAGATGAACTTAGTATATCCAGGGGAGTTATTTTTATAGGTAAACAGGTCATCATACCAGGAGCATTGAGACATGACATACTACAAAAACTACACCAATCTCTTATGGGCATTGATTGGACCAGAAGACTAGCCAGAGAAACAGTCTATTGGCCAGGCATCCATGACAACATTGAGGTCACAGTGAAGCAATGCGCGGCATGCCAAGAAAACATGCCAAGTCAGCAAAAAGAACTGCTCATTCCTCATGAGGTGCCTACTCATCCATGGGCCAAGATCATGTTCAATTTATTCCTTGTCCATGGGTATGATTTCTTAGTTGTCACTGACTACTTCTCAAAGTATCCTATCATTTGTCAATTGCACAATACATCGAGCAAAACAGTCACCGAAGCACTAACGTGCCATTTTCAGCCGATTTGGAGTACCCAGGGACGTCATATCAGACAACAGACCTCAGTTCACGGGAAAACCATTCAGGGACATGTGCGAAAAGTGGGGCATTTACCACACTATGTCATCTCCGCACGACCCAAGATCCAATGGCATGACCGAGAGAATGGTTCATACAGTGAAATCACTAATTCAGAAGTGTAGGAAAACCAAGCAGGCTTTACACATTGCTATGTTTCACCTCAGAACCACTCCTCTGAGCACAACAATAGCCTCACCAGTGGAACTATTATTTGGCGGGCCAGTACGTATAAATTTACCTTACTTCCATCACTTAACCATTCCAGAAATGAGAGAGGCATTTTTGGAAAAACAGGGGAGGAAGAAAGATGTGCATGACAGGAAAGCAGATAAAGAATTGCCAGATCTAAGGATAGGACAGCAAGTAAGAATTCAGCAACATATGGAAGATACGTGGCAGCCAGCTGAAGTAACACAAATCTGTCCAGAGCCAAAGTCATACAAGCTCAGTACACCCGGTGGAGCAACAGTGAGAAGCAACAGAGGGCAAACCAGAAAAGTACCTCATTCTCAACATCCAGATAACTCCATTGCATCTGGGACAAGGTCCAAGACCACATTCCATGCAACGTCCAGGCATACTACTCCCACAGATCACTGTGCGAAGATCCAACAACCACAAGCCAACACTACGGTTACAAAGTTGGGGCATGTGAGAGACCTATAACCTTATGTGTTTTCTAGCTCATCGTTCTATAATGCATAGATACACATTTTCTTGCATTGTAAATAGTAATGTTTAATTATAAGGAGGGGCTTTTAGTTTGAAAAAGGGGGATGTATAGTGCACCTTTAAGTGGGTGTGGTTACATTTTCAGTACATCTTTCTAGACAGGGAATGGTGTAATATACTATGTGACTGACTCTCATCCTCACTCTGCTGCTGATCACCAAACAGACCAGACATGTACTGATGTTCTCTTGCAATGTAATACCATGCTACTACCCTCAATAAAGGAACCCACTATTCAAGTGTTAACTGATCCCTGATGTGTTATTAGTGCCTTGATGTCTGAGGTCTTAGTAAGCACAAGGAAAAGAAAACACAACTGAAATTGATGTCTGTCCCCTCTGCCCTGTGGAGGGGCATGTGGCTGATGAGAAGGCAGCAGATGCTGCTACTGGTGTTGGCAGTGGTGTTGCTTCTCCTCTTGTCCCTCATCAGAGCTGAAAGATGGAGCTGCATAAGCTGCTCCCATGCTGTGTTGTGAAGGTTGACAGCAGGGAAATGCAGCTGAAGGTAAGTGAAGGGCTGTAGAGGTGAAGTGATTTGCAAAAAGTTGGCAATCACCTGTCAAGCAATGATAGCACTCTCTGAGAGAAGAAGTGCTTTGAACAGCAGTTTCTCAATGGCCATGGCTGGAGCTCTTCAATGTAACTGATCGAAGACTTCCCAGCTTGCCAGTTTCACTGAAGAAGCTCTTCCCGATGTGCACTCCCCTTAGTGACCCCGGTTGCAGACAGTCGGGAATCAGGTGCCCTGGTTAGTAAATCCAGAATTGATGGTTAAAACAGGTCTTAATTGGCTTTTCAATTACCTTAATAACTTACCCAACAGATCCAAGCAGGTTACCTGCTCGCCTTCAATCCCTTCCCAGTGAAATCTGGAAGAGCGTGGAATGATGTCAGAATCCCGATCTGACATCAATTTCAAGGAATTTAACTCCCCGACTGCAGGCTAACCCACTTCCCCTTGTCTGTAAAACTTCCGCCCAAAGTGAGGGAGAAATAACAGATTAACTGAGGAAGACAATAAAGTCTATAGTTAGAATATACAGTTCAGCAAAGGCAGCCACTCTCTGTGTTCTCTCGGCAGTTTCACCCAGACCTCTGTGCTGCTATGTCACTTGCCTCTAGAATTCCAACAGCTAGGCCTCCATTGCCAAAAGTGATTTATGGAATTAAAAGTAAAAACTGACTTCCCTGACAGCCTTACTGGTCCAGTGGGTTACAGAGCTGTCATGCAATGAAATATAGTGTCAGACATGCTCTCTTTTAAGGTATAATAGAGTTAGCTGAAATATAGACTTAACAATTTCTTTCCCATAACAGTGTGAGGCAAAAATTTGATCTTTTCTATGAAGTGCCTGTTGGTCAAGCAAAAAAATGTTTTCTACAGCTTTTTCTCAGTGAAAGTATTTGAATGTTTCAATATTGTCAAATTCAAAGTCCATTTTAATAGTTGCTGAAAGGATATAGGGTAGAATTTCCGTGGAGTCCGGAAACCCTAGGAAAAGCAGCGTAAGCCCTCAGCTTCCACTAGTTATGACAGAAGAATCCGTAAGCAAATTCCAGGCACGCCACAGTAAGGCTTGGAATTTTCACAATAAAATAACCTATTTTCAGGAAGTGTGAAGACAGTCTGTCAAGTAAAATTGAGCAGAGAGGCCCTCTAAAAAAACTTTCACCCTAAAAATGGCTGCAGCAGTTACTCTCCCATGACCTGCTTCACCCCATTTAAATGAAGTGGGAAGGGAGGTTAGCCCCAGAGATTTCCCTGGATTTCATCTCAATTACCACCCTGCAAATCACCACAACTGTAAAGGTGGCGGTGCCAACCATATATAGTGGCCCAAGGGCAGGAAGGTGAGAGGTCACAAAGGATTGCAATCCTGCAACATTGTTTCAGCTGGAAGTCACTTCCACTACTTTGGAGATCTATGCTTCTGAATCTTAGATATTTTTGAAGACTGAACCCTTGAGATCTTGGTCCTTGGGTTTCTACAGCTGAAAGCAACTGTTTCTACCCCCTTTGGAGAGAGATGGTCTTTTCATCATAATTCCCTTCCATCTCTTTCTGCTCACTGATGTCCTGTGCTTCACCTAATGATATCCCTTCTATCTCAGTAATGCCCTTATCCTGAGTGAATGTATCTGGGCGAGTGCTTTTGTACGTAAAGCTCCATGATGGAGTGGGTGAATCAGGTAGAGCAAGGATCCTTCAGGAGATGCCAGACTGCTCATCAGATACTTCATTTTTGCATTCCGTACACCATCAACATTCTATTTTAGCAATCTGTCGAGATTGTAATTATGCTGAAGTTTTTACTTTTCATTTTCCGCACCTGTGAGCAACACAAAGGACATTTATCTTGAGAAGGGCTGTCTGATTTGAAAATCAGAAGAGGTGACTGAGCAATACAAAGAAGTCTTTTAGGTCAGTAGAATGTCTGCAGACAGCAAAAACTCACAGTTGTGAAAGTGCTTCATTCAAATACCAACCTGAACCTTTACTACAGCTTCTCCAGCTTCCTCAAACTGCCTGGTCTATTGTCCATGAATTACAGAGCTTCTTCCTCATGCTTACTGAGAGACCTGGTGCTAGTTGTTCTTTCACCCATGGCAGTCCTTTGGCTCAGGTTGTGTGCATGTTTCTCTTTGCAAAGTGCACAAAGACTTCCACACTAATTCACAAGGGGGCTAAATTTCCTTGATGTTTCTGGTGTACTTTCAGCATAGGAATGGTGCAGGGTCAATATCAAACGAGGAAATTCAGGTGGAAGCGATTTCCACCATTTGTGCATCTTTAAGTCATTTCCCCCAAATTTCCTTAATCTTTTTGGCCCTTTTTGCCAGCCACCCATCAAGCTTCTGCAGGGCTCAGTTGCATCCAGCACCGGTCAGCCAGTGGTGCTGCAGACTTGAGTTTCCTGTTTTTGTGCCCTTATTAAACTCTGGATAACTTACACATAGATAAAAGAGGTGTAGCAGCTCTCACTTGGACATTCGTGCATTCACTTACCTTGGGTAGATTTGTGAGAGCATTATAAAAATTTCCAGCACCGAATAGCTGTTTGTAAAGGATAGATTTGGCATTTACTGCGAGTGCCACTGACCTTTCAGGCTATTTGCACATTCTGTGGAATATCTCCCTGGGTGCCAAATAGCCTTTGACTTCTACCCTTATCTCTGCCAATGTTATCTCCACCTCAGCTTCTATGAATCTTGAAGCCTCGGTCATTGAATACTCCTCAAAAAGTGCTCCCCCTTCTGCCATCTCAAGTGCAGCCCAACTCTCTCTGTACCTTTCCCTCCCACTCATAAGTGCTTGTTCTTCATCATTTCATCTGTAGTAGCCTTTTAACTCCTACATCCTGCCTCAATTTCCTTTCCTCCCACACACGAAGTCCCAGTCAGGAATGGGATCCCAACATGCATACTCAGGGGGGTCAACCCAAGGAAGATGCAATTAGGTGCCTATTTTACTGATGATATCGAGAATATCACCGCCTCCTTCCTCCCATTCCCTCCAACCCCAGTGTTAATGCTTCAAATCAAGACTCTGAATGAGCCAATGGTTAAATTAGCACAGCTTTTACTGCTGACAGCAAGAAGCTATGTCTTACCTTTTTCCATATGCGTTAGTTGATTCATTATCAGTTGTTAAATCTTTAGTTAATACGTAAAGCATTTAGATTTTGTAAAAGTATGACAGCATTGATAAAGTAAATGGTAACAGATCACCTCCTTCATGACAGCCTACTGTGCTCCCACCTTACTATTTTTAGCTATTCACTCAGATGATGTGGATGTCGCTAACAAGCACATTTGTTGCCCATCCCTAATTGCCCTTGAGAAGGTGGTAATAAGCCTCCTTCTTGAATCTCTTCAGTCCATCTGGTGTAGGTACACCCACAGTGCTGACAGGGAGGAAGTTCCAGGATCCTGATGCAATGACGATGAAGGAATGACGATATAGTTCCAAGTCAGGATGGTGTATGACTTGGAGGGGAACTTGCAGGTGGCGGTGTTCCCATGTGTCTATTAGCCTTGTTCTTCTAAGTGGTAGAGGTCATGCATTTGGAAGGTGCTGTTGAAGAATCCTCGCCAACTTGCTGCAGTACATCTTGTAGAGGGTACATACTGTAAGCACACTGTGCCGGTGGTGAAGGGAGTGAATGTTTAAGGTGATGGATCAGGTGCTGATAAAGTGGGCTGCTTTTCCTGGATACGGTTGAGCTTCTTGAGTGTTGTTGGAGCTGTATTCATCCAGGCAAGTGAAGAGTATTCCATCAAACTCCTGACTTGTGCCTTGTAGATGGTGGACAGGCTTTGAGGAGTCATGAGGTGACTTACTCACTGCAGAATTCCCAGCCTCTGACCTACATTTACAGCGACAGTATTTATTTGGGTGGTCCAGTTAAGTTTCTGGTCAATGGTAATCTCCAGGATGTAAATGGTGGGGGATCTGAACAATGGTAATGCTGCTGAATGTCAAGAGGGGATGGTTAGACTTTCTCTTGTTGGAAATGGTAATTGCCTGGCACTTGTGGGGCACAAATGCTACTTGCCAAACATCAACTGTCCAAGTCTTGCTACATGCTGGCACAGACTTCTTCATTGTCTGATACTTCAAAGTATGGTTTTGAAATGTAAAATTCACAATATATCAGATGAAACAGGAAAACCAAGAAAAATTCAAAAATAATTTGCTAAGAGGCCAAAAGCCAGGCTTTTGGATGAAAGTGTAACGGTATTCATGATCTCATAGGAATATAATCGAGCGTGTACCTGAGGAGGTTTGCTACTGGAGAATCATTTGACTGCCTCTAGCCTTGTTCATCTTTCACCGAGATAACTATGGAAGTGACTGGCCAGTGTGCATGAACCTCAGCAGAGACCCACATTTATGATCAGTCAGGAAACTGGACTGCTGAAGCAAATGAGATTGTATTATTACATAATGTGGTTTACACGGAAACATCCAGATTGACATTTTCTATTATAGGAGGAAATTTAAATTCTTCAGCTCCATGTAGAGCATATTTATGTTGGTTTGCTTAGTGTCAGATCATCAATCATGCGATACAAAATAAGTTAGAAAGAAATCTAGAAGTGCACAATTGGTTTGTCACAGACTCCAGTCAGAAAGTGAAAGAAAGAAAGAGTGAAATAAAAGGGAAACGGCCAAATTATCAGAAGGAACATGATACGACAGAACTGACACTGAGCTGAAGAGATGTGCTGTGTACACTCGGGCTTGGCACAGAGACTAATAGGAAAAATAAAAAAAAAGCAAATGATTTCATCACTTAATGGCATGTCCTTCAGGAATTTTGCATAATCCTGAGAAGACGTATGTCAGTAGAAATCAGGAAGATGAATCCAAGCCGAGTCAGCCGCCAAGGCAGTGTGAAATCTCTTTATCACAGGCATTCTGTTACGACACATTTCACTCAATCAAAAATGATAATCTAAGGACAGTTTATAACATTAGACCACAAGTTTATGAAAAAATGTTAAAAATCAAAAGCTGAAAAGGAAATGTAGCAAAGTGCCAAAGTGTTCAGTTCATATTCTGGTGGCTGGTTCCCAGGAAAGCCTGGAATTCATGCCCTACAGCCGCTATGTATTAAATTGTCACAGGACACAGCCAGATTTCTAGATAACATGTGCATTTTAATGCAGTTAAATCTCCATAGATGAAAGTCATATCCAGCACATATTTTCCACAATTCTGTAGATTCAACAATGGTATCAAAGCAGTTTCCTGGCCGTGTTGATAGTGTGTCTGTAGTCCATTCAGGAGTGACGGCAGGAAATACTTTTTCACACAAAGGGTAGTAGAAATCTGGAATACTGTCCCGCAAAAGGCTGTTTATGCTGGGATAATTGCAACTATCAAGACTGATATTGATACATTTTTGTTAGGTAAGGCCTGACTTTTCCCTGCAGATTTTCCTGATCCCCAGTGTTCCTATGGTGAAAGATTGGCAGAAACCCCTTTTATGCTTCCATATGTTGGCGTCCACCCCAATTACGCCAAACAATTTGGCAGAGGGTAATCCAAGGTTTAAGATCTTTAGGTATTTGCAGACTATTTCTTGATAAAGTTAAAGTAATTACATTACAAACTATCAATACCATCATATCACCAAATTTCCTTGGCCCAGGGCAGTCCCAGCACAGGCTTACAGCTACAGATCTGCTTAGAAAATCTGATTTCTTCTCTTATTTTCTGATATTAGCACTAGCCAGGAGATTGCCCTGTGTTACCGATGATCTTAGTTCATGATTTTTAATTTAAATTCGTTTGAAGAAGAGCAGAGAGTTCTCCAGGTGTCCTGGTCAGCATTCTCCCTCAACCAATAGCACCAAAAATAGATTAACTAGCCATTCATTCATTTTCAGTTTGTGAGAGCTTGCTGTGAACAACTGGTTGCAATTAATCAATTGGTTGTAAAGCACTCGAGGATGCATTAGGGTGCTATATAAATGCAGTCTTACTTCAGTTTTTCGAATTGCTGACCACCCCATCCCTCCCACTGTTACAATCAGATGAGGAGGGGGTCACAAAGCTCCCCTTTTGTCCTTGCTCTTATTTGACCGCAACAGGGTTTATTCCTTTTTAAACAGTGGATGTGCTTACCACCTCAGTGAGTGTTTTACCTTTTACTTTTGTTGTGATCGTAAAAGAACCAAATGGTCAGGTTTTCTTGAGTTTAAACAAGAAAGAGGTGAGTTTATTATCGTTAAAAATCTAAACCCAATTTAAATAAAATAATAAAATACGCCACACTTCCACGAGAAACGTACACACACACGAGAATCTTACACATACTAATACATTACAGAGTGATGAGGAGTAGATTTGTGTTGGATTAGAGTCCTGAAGTTCTGCATTGGTAGTTATTCTTGGAGACAGTTTAGCAGAGGGCTTCTTTCTTGGTATCTTTGTCTTGGATCTAGCAGCCGGCAGCTAGGCTTCACATGTCCTCATTTGGAGTACTGTGTGCAGTTCTGGTCGCCTCATTTTAGGAAGGATGTGGAAGCCTTGGAGAGGGTGCAGAGGAGATTTACCAGGATGTTGCCTGGAATGGAGAATAAGTCTTACGAGGAAAGGCTGAACATTCTAGGCCTCTTCTCATTAGAAAGGAGAAGGATGAGGGGTGACATGATAGAGGTTTATAAGATGATCAGGGGAATAGATAGGGTAGACAGTCAGAAACTCTTTCCCCGGGTGGAGCAAAGCGTTACAAGGGGTCATAAATTTAAGGTGAAGGGTGGGAGATATAAGGGGGATGTCAGGGGAAGGTTCTTTACCCAGAGAGTGGTCGAGGCATGGAATGCCTTGCCCGGGGAAGTTGTTGAGTCAGAAACTTTAGGGACTTTCAAAAGGCTTTTGGATAGGTATATGGATAAAGGAGAATGATGGGGTATAGATTAAATTGTCCTTGACAGAGGACAAAGGATCGGCACAACATTGTGGGCCGAAGGGCCTGTTCTGTGCTGTATGTTCTATGTTCTATGTTCTATGTTCTATGTCCTACCAGGCCTTCTAGGGAGAGAGAGAGAGAGAGAGAAAAAGACAGCCCTTCTGGCTTCTGCACAGATTGAGTCACTGGCATGTCTGCTTGCCCAAGGGAAAATTCCCACTTTCATAGAGATGGACAGGCAGTCACATGACTGTCTCAGTGTACCTTCTAATAAGATTCAAGTTTAGAAATTTACTTCTCTCAAGCCTCATGGTGTCAACGTTTTCCCCAGGAGGGGTTCGCCCTTTCAATGTTAATGTACCAGGACGGTTTTGAATGTCTTACTAATGAAAGCAATTTCAGGTATCTCAATCAATAGGGCAAGCCATTGTTTTGGGTACAGGCTAATCAGAAATGTGGCTCCACTTTTAATGCCTTGGAACATGTAAGCTTTTCAAATGCAAATGATGGTGGCCATTTTTAGCTATGGCAAAGTCTTTGCAAAAGTTGTCTGTAATATTCCAGCTTTACTTCTTTTTTTAAGTTTAATGTAAGTTTCCAACCGATGAATTAAAAATCCTCATTTGGCACAGCATGTTTTCTGGACACCACTGATACTCTTTGCTCCCATTCAAATATCAAATGTTCTCCATTTGTATGAAATGCATACTAAAAAAATTGATATGCAAGAATAAGAGAAATCGATATAAAGGTGCCTAAAACCAAAGAAAATCGGTTGGTCTGGAGTTTGCGTCAGCTGCAAACTGATGGCGTTCATCGCTGACTGTGCTGTGAAATGTGTACTTGTATCTACTTCATTGGCTGCAGCAAGAATTTCCACTTCTGGCTGCAGCATGGCCTACTGACATGAGGAACAGCAAGGCCTTGCAGCAAGGCATATTTCTGGAGAGGCCACACCCCCTGGTGTCTTCATAAGCTGAAGATATGCCTATTAAGGCCAGTCTTCAGCTGAAATGCAGGTGAGTGTTTCATAATAACTTTAACAGATTTTTCATACTTTTAAATACTTTTAAAATCTTTTATACATTTTTGAAAACTTTTAAACACTTTTCTAAACTTTTAAAAACTTTTAAATACCTTTAATCACTTTTAAATACTTTTAAACATTTTTTAAAACTGTTAAACACTTTTAAAAACTTTAATAACTTAGAAATACTTTAGCAAACTTTGATGCCCTGTGACTGTCTCTGGGAACATCTTGGACAAACTGCCTTGGTTTTCAACACGAGCTGTGAATCCATAGAGGAGCTTAGAACTTGAAATACTTAAAACTATCAGAGAAAAGAACAAATGGTGTTTTCATAAAATAAATTCAGACCCCATCTCACACTAGTAGCACACGAATCTCACTCCCTCTCTCTCTCTTAGTCTGGAACTGCACCAAAACTGTCGGAGAGATTCATAAGAAGCTTCTTCCCTCCTCCCCCACCACACTTCAAACATATGTAGAGAAAGGTTGTGTAAAAACTAGGATTTATAATCCTTATTACACCACTAACACAATATGCTTTCAGGAAACAACTACTAAATTTCTAATCCTTCGATTTGAAATTTGCCTGAGACTTCATTGTCCAAATTGAATGTCTTGTTCTCAAATAAAAGTGAATCAGTGACCATTCAGACTAACATAATGCAACCTCTTCATACATTATACATAGCTCTTTGTATTCTTCATAGTTGAACTGAGCAAGCAGTTTCCAGTGGAACACTAACCAACAGTTCTTTTTTCCTGACTGAAAATGTAAAATGGTTTCTGAGAAATCAATTCTCCTGCCTTAGGATGAACACCATCTCCACATTAGTTATGGTTGCTTTAAGACCTGAATAGCAAACCTTTGAGTTTTACATACTCATGCATACTTTAAAGTACACTATTCTTTCAGAACTATTCCATTTTTATCTACTTAGGTATGACTAATATGCTGAATTTTACTGCTTTATTTGCCTGTGGTTTGGAGTTCATATTTCATGGAAATAACTTTGCAATCTTGATCAGAATTCACTGTTAAAACCAACATGATTGAATAGGTGTAAAAATTAAGCTCATTTCAGTATCTTTTGTTATGAGTAAGAGGTTACAAGTTTCCCCCATCCACTTTCTGATTAAATTTCTACAATAACATTTCGTCAAAGCCTTGTTCCTTTAATAATGCACAATATCACCTTTCGAATGATTGAATATGTTGCTGCTATGCTACAATCTGCACTCATTTCTTAAAAGAGCTAGGCACTGTGGTTTTTCTCCCTTCAGCTCATAGGGACACCGGGGTGGGGGGTGGGGGGGGGGTAGCTGAGCAGGTAACAGGGCACGTGACACCGGGGCACATTCCAGCCAATGTCAGCAGAGCCTGTGAGTCAGTGGCTGCACTCAGCTCTTTACTGTTTCCTAAAGCTGTTAATGCAACTCTAAAATAAACCTCTGAATACCAGAAATGCGCTACCATGACAGGGTACTGTCCTTCTGCTGGTAGCAGCTCTTGAAGGTCTAACAACCATTCAAAACTAGAGCTCAGTGTTTGAGACATCGGTATTTACAATAATTTACTTTTGGTATGAATGAACTGATAAACTTACTGCAATGATAAACTTACCTGCTCCCCCCTCCCCACCATTGTGACGCCTCGTTTCCCCGGACAGGAATCCGAAGGTGCAGGAGTGCCAGCCACCAGGCCGAAAAACGCAGCCAGACATTAGGCAGCAATGTGAGTTAAATGAATTAATTCATTTTAATTTATTTAAATATTCATATTGGGATCCCATTGTCAAGTGGCAGGGGGACCGCCACAAGGCCTCACTGCCGCCGGTAATATAGGGCCGGGGCCTCCAAGTGTCAGGGTGTGTGGCGGCCCTCTCCTGGAGGCATCTCCAGGACCACCACCCTTCCCCCGACCATGGAACCCGACACCTGGGGGAGAACAAAATCCAACCTGCTAACTTTGCTTCTCTCTCCACAGATGCTGCCAGACTCCCTGAGTATTTCCAGCATTTGCTGCTTTCTATGATACCTTGACTATTAAGTGTTACAGTTAGAGGCAAATGCATCTGGATGCTTTCCAAAGAGTGAGTGAAGAAAATAGCCTATACTGTGTCATCACAAAATGTGTTAGCATTTACTGAAAGGGTTTCATAAGCAAAAAGTTCTTCACTAACCAAGAACTAAATAAGTTATGAACATCACAATCATTTAAACCATTTTTAGAAATGTTGGAATTCGCGCATTTTATGTTGTGAATTTCTTTCTTTTCCATTTTTGCACCTTTATTCACAAGTCCACTGTGCAGTAACCAAGGCATTATTCCACAATAATGCTTTCAACCCTTTTGAAAAGTGTGATATTTGTAAAATGGCTTTCAATGTGCTATTTTAAGACTTTCAACAGTGCAGTTAGTTCTTTTCTGCTGGGAGTTATTACTGCCTGGTTGTCATTAATTTTCCATAATTCCTGAAACTTAAAGGCTATCAAAGATAAAGTGACGACTAACTAACTATAAAGACTAAAATACAGAAGAAAAAGAATCAAATTCTCCAGGGCGGATTGAATTTATCGGCTTGGAATCATTTTTCTGGCCAGAAGACGGTATAAATGTTCCTTGGATGTAGAGACCACCATAAGTTGGTTTATGGCAGTGCTGGCATCACCCCATTGAGTCAATGCAGTCTCTCAAATTCATAAGTCATGGAAGTAAATCCTGAAGAAATATTATAAACACACATCCAGGTATGTCCATGTTGCTGCAAGGATGAGAAGGGATAATGCACCATGATCACTGTCACAGAGGATGTCATTTGTGACTTTGGATAGGGCCATTTTAGTGTTGTAGCAATGGTAGAGACATGATTGGAGAAATTCAAACATAGAGTTGTGGGGAAAATGAATGAATTTAGGAGGCAACAATGGGCTGGATCTTATTTTCCTCCCGACGGCGGGTTTCATGGTGGGAGGGCCTGGAGAATCGGATCGGCAGTGGCCACCAGGAAATCTAATGCCAGGATTGCCAGTTCTGACTCTCCCAAGGGTGGGATAGGCTGACGATGGCCTTCCCACCCAGAGGCTAATTGATGCTCTTAAATGGCCTATTAATGGCCACTTAAGGGCCTCTTTCCGCCACTGCTGGGATCTTACCAGCAGCCGTGGGGGGGGGGCTCTCTGCCACATGGGCAGGATGCCTTGGAAAATGAGGCACCCGTTCTGCAGTCTTTGGGTGGGGGGGGGCCTCCTCCATGGGCAATTCGTGGCACACGGAGGACCCCTACCAGGAACCAATTCACCCCCTGGGACTTCCTACCCCTGGACTGAACACACCCCTCCCCCCTTGCAGGGGCTTTCTGGACTGGTCCCGGCAACCCCGCCTTACCAACCTCTTCTCTGGGGTTCCAGCGCTGGGCCTGAGTCTGGTGCCTCTGCAGTACGGGCAGTGTCACCCTATGATTGGCTGGCAGCTCTTGGGGACAGGATCTCCATCCCAATTAAGTGTTTAAAGGGATAGAGATTCCGCCTCCTTAAATTTTCACTCCAAAAGACCGGAGGATTGCTCTGGAGGGCTGAAAAAATGCAGAGGCAGGGTTCGCCCCTCCCTTTCGACCCAATGCCAGGAGCCCCGCCTCCTGCACAAAATCCAGCCCATTATGTTCAAGATCTTTGGAGAGGGAAAGCTGGTTAAAGATGGGCAGTAGTTTGCAAGTACAAAGGGGACATGTGTGTGTTTTTAGGAGGGAGTTGATGGTGGTTTTGAAAGGGAGAGATCAGTATCTGAGGTGAGGGAACCATTTGCAATGCTAGCTAGCATGGAGGGCCAGAAGAAACAATGGCATTAGCTTATTCCAATCATAGTAAAGAACACCAGAAAGTTTGTGAAATAATAGTGTAATAATAATGAATGGAAATGACTGGGGAGCAGCAAGAAACTGGAACGTGGGACATGCCATGGCACAGATGACACCTGACTGGAAGAAGTCTCATGAAGTGAACATAATTCACAATGATAATTGCTGGGGCTGTAGTATTAGTACCATTTAGGTAGGGAGGCACCTGGTGATGTCTCAGTTCTGGAAGGAAATAAGGAAATGAATTAAAGAAATGGTATGGAGCTCATCACAAAAATGTCCACCAGGAAAAGGTTCGTTGAGTATGAATATGTGCAGAGACAGAGCCAGAGTGGTGTGACTGGGAATACAATTGGGCAAAAAGGTAGCAGTGCAAGCAAAGACAGAATATGGCCCAGAAACTCTACAAAAGGCTATGGGACTGATGCAGACTTGAAAGGCTAATGTTTTGCTATTGAGGTATATGAAAAAAGAGCACGGGTATGAAAGGCAGTAGTGAAGGATCCACTGGTACTAAGCAAAGATGGAAAATTAGAAACGCAAAAAGAAACAAAAGCGGAAAATAATCTGACAGAAAAGAATTGAAATCTTGAGAAAAGTGCATTTGTGGTTCAAAACTGTATAATAATGTGGGAGAGGATGGTCAAATTTGTATTTTCCATTTTGCATTTTTGTTTGCAATATCTTTATATCTGGTGAAGTTCTAAAGGTAGTTAAAGCAAGAAAAGCAACATTAATCAACCATAGACATTGATCAGCTTTATTATGACATGACCATGGAAAAATACCAATGAAACATTTAATTACAAAGCAAGAATGCTTACAAGCATCTTTCCCTGTACCTGGTGCTCAGCTGTCAAGAACCTAGAATTCTGAAGTGACCATTTAAAGGAAAACATACTAACATGATTTTAGAATGACAAGAATCCATTTCAGGAAATTCAGATCATTCTGATTATATAAATCTGACCTGATGTATTTTTAAAATGTATTTATCATTTGTTCCCCACACTGTCTTCTGTCCTACTTCTATCACCACTAGTTTGGTTTCTTCAGCATAAATATAATTATGAACATATTGCTGTCAATTGCGATTTTTAGGGACTCACCCATGGAACATGCTGGCCACCTGCCCCTTCCGCCAGCAAAGCGGCCCCCACTATTTTGAGGCCCCAGCCTCATCAAATTTTGGCAGGTGAGCTGTGGAGGGCCAAAATGGTGTCTCAATGCAGCTCCCTGGCGTCAGAGCTCAAGAGCGATCCTGGCAGCTGTCAGCAGAATTAAGTTGCAGGGAGCGGTTATGATCACAGAGGATGGGGGTCCTGGGATGCTCGCTTTGACCAGTTCCGACCAAAAATGGTAATCAGCGTTCTATTTCTGTCATCAGATTCTAAGTTCCATCTTGAAAAAAAGACTTGAAAGTAAAAATTGCATTTATATAATGCCTTCCATGACCACAGAACATCCCAAAGTGTTTTACAGCCACTTAACTTTTGAAATGTAGTCACTGCTTTAATGTAGGAAGCACAGCAATTTGCACACAGTAAGCTCCCACAAACAACAATGTGATAATGACCAGATAAACTGCTTTTGCAATGTTGATTGAGGGATATATATTGGTCAGGAGACTGGGGAAATCTCTGCTGCTCTTCTTCAAAATAATGCCGTGAGATCATTTACGTCCACCTGAGAGGGCAGTTTTGGGGCCTGCGTTTAATGTCCCTTGTAAAAGGTGCGCTTCGGACATCCACTGGAAGGCCCCTTTCAAAATGGAATCGGCTGCAAAGAGGGTGTTGGCGGGGCGGTTAGACTACCAACTCCATTTTAGGCATGTTATCACCCTGTTAACAACAAGCTAATGCAGTGAAAATCAAACTCATTATTTTTCTAAATACAAAGACTCTGATACTCTTCTTGCTGTGACCACAAAGAAAAATCAAATTTGACAGGTTCAGACAGGAAAGGCTCAAGGTTTCAGAGTACAGTATGTGAATTCAAATCTTGGTCTCACACTTTGGATAATGAACTACTGGATTGATAACAATATCTGAATTATTATGGAATATGTTATTCAATTAAATAATATTCATTTACTTATTTACCCATTTAAAAGTCTTGACATAAATTATTTCCATACAGTAAAGAAAATTACAGTATTATTTGATATCAAGCACTTATGAATTTGTTCCACTACAATGCATCTGCCTTGTTCCAGTTTTATAATTAATGTACACTCATAGTCCTGTTAATCATGGACAGACAGAAGCAACCATTGTGCAAAGGCCATGTTAACATAATAATGAAAGGAGTATTGATAACACACTGATGATTGATCATCATTATCTTTGTGAAAGCACTTTTTTGGCCAAGTGGCTTTTGCTTCTGTGTGAGATTTGGTATGTATATAGCACAATGATAGATAATAAAAGTCATTTCGTAGTTAAACACACACATGACAATGTTGTTTACAAACTCATGAATATGATGAATGACTTCACCACTTGAAGCTATTTTGTTGCAAGTCTTCCGTAAACATTTAACATGTCTGAACATAGTCGTGATAAATGTCTAGTATTTGCAGATTCTAATACTAAAACAAGTTAATTGATAGTGTGCAGTATAATTGGCCATTTGGAGTCAGTTTTGAAGTTATTAAAGCAAATTTTAAACGATGTTCAACAGTGGCTCAAATATTTAAAGTCTAGCTTTCATTAATACATAATGTGCTGTAAGATTTGTTTTCCTTCCTGAGATTGCTGTGCTGCAGAATGGAATACCTGACACAAAGTAACATAATTGATAAACTCATGAATAAGCAGTCAATTTAGCAACTACTCCTCTTTGACAAATACTTTAAAAAATTAGATTTCATGTTTGATGAAAGCTTGCTACGCATATTTATTTGCAGTACAATATTTATTATTTACTGTGTTGCATTCCAATTCTTCCAACCGTGCGTTAGATGAGGAAAATTTAGTTTCAATGTTTATTCCATAAATCAGGCGAACCACAGTGTGGACATTTAGAACCAAAATTAGATAGAGTTTGTGCTAGTTATTATATGTAAGAATTTGGGTTGAATTTTCCACATTTTTTTCCCTCAATGAAGGTAGTCAAGATGTATAAGCAGCCTTGTTTAAAAATTCATTCTCAGGATGTGGGCATCATTGGCAAGGCTGGCAGTTGTTGCCTTGAGGTGGTGGTAGTGATGGAGTATCTCCCTGACCTGGTGCAAGTGTAGCTGTTTGATACAACTGATTGACTTGCTAGGTCACTTCAGAGGACAATCAACCATGTTCATGTGGGACTGAAGTCACATGCAGTCCAACACTTTTTTTTTAATTTCCAGATTTATTTTCACTGTACTGGATTCAAATTCACAAACTGCCATGGTGGGTTTGTATCAAACAGCTACACTTGCACCAGGTCAGGGAGATACTCCATCACTACCACCACCTCAAGGCAACAACTGCCAGCCTTGCCAATGATGCCAATTCATGTTCTCTGGATTATTGGTAAGACAATATAATCACGCCAATACCGTACGCCATCAATGTCAGTGGGAATGGACTCAATTATGGTTCTGTTCTTAATGAAAGTGGTTGCAAAGCACAAAGGATCATAAGAGGAATGATCAGTGACAGTCCTTCCATAAATAATCTGATACCCACTAAAGTGGTACAATTTATTGTACTTTTCTAATTCATTAACATTGACACAGTCATCTGTATGATTTTTACAGAATCGCTGTAATGATTAAGTAATTTTGTGTCCTTAAGGGGACAGTAGAATTATTGCATATTGGAAATTGTATTTTATTCAACTATTCACTGTTTTCTCTTTTCTTGGTTGAGGCGCAGGTGGTTTTTGACATCTGACAGCTCTCTCAGCACCTTGGCCTAGTCTAAAGTCTGGCATCAGGACTTTATGGGTTACTCAGTCCTGTATTTTTTCCATGTGTATGTTCCCATTGCTTTATTCAAAGCTCATAAGGTGTTGTTGGATTTGATATGGAGCCAACTATCTATGTTTTTACCATTTTAAATGAAAACATCTGTGGATTTCAATGGAAAACCAGCAAGAATCTCACCAAACTCCTGCCATTTTCACCAATGCGACTTGTTCCCTTCTTTCAAAACTTTTCCTTTATTTCATTTAGCTTCTTTTCCTCTCCTTTACCCTATTTTCCTCTCTATTTCTTTCCTCCTTAGCTTTTCCCCCTTCCTTTTTTCCTTGCTCTATTCACCGTCTCCCTTCATTTGTTTGCTTCTATATTTCATCCCTGCCTTCTTTTCTTAATTTCATCCACCGCAGGTGGCCTTAGGGTGGCCTTATTACCAAAAACAGAGTCTCGGTGATGCACAATTCAACAAAGGGAAAGTTGAATGATGCCTGGCTGGAACACCTGAAAAAGTGCAGATTAAAATATTATTTGGATTATTTAACAATGAATGAATGTGGTTCATCCTGGAGTGGCTAAAGTAGCTTGCACTTTAATAAATTCTTGCTGTCCTTAGTCCAGAATAAAACATTTAAATATCAATGCTGCACCACACTATGCTGCGTGATAATACTAACAGTACTTCAAAAATAAAGTACTTCATTAGCTGTGAAAAGCTTGGGATGGCCTGACACCATGAAAGGTGCAGGCACAAATAGCCACATGGAAATATGATGTAGTGGCGATAAATGAAGCTGGGCTCAGAAAAGGGGAGGGTTGGATACTAAATAATCCTGGTACTAGGTATTCAGGAAATATAAGAAAGGGAAAAAAGGAGGAGAGGTAGCATTTTTGATTAAGGAGAATATTAGTGTGCTTGAAGAGAGAATTTCCTTGAAGGGTCAAAGATAGAATCTATTGGGTTGGAGTTAAGAAACAATAAAGGAGCTATTATGCTACTTGTATTCTATAGGTAATCAAATAGCAGGAAGGAGGTAGCAGAGGAGATCTGCATCAAAATTACTGAGAGGGAGGTGAAAGAACTATATGGATTAGTGCCGCTTGTCTGCACTGAGTGCTGCTGGAGGGCATAGAATGTGAAGAAGGGAGTTTGGTAATTGAGGGAGTTTGGTATGGAGGGGCACTATAAGTTAAGAAGAAAATAAATTTGAGTGCACAGAGTATAAAGTGGGAGTTTGGTGCATGAGGAAGGGGCTCCTTTCTTTCTTTCTTCTACCTTTTTTCAGCCTCCAGAAGCTGCGTTTCTCTTCGGTACAGGGGAAGAAGTTGATTGGTGAGTAACTGGTAAGTTATTTTACTTCTCATTGTAATAAAAAGTTTTTAAAGCTACTTTATGGCAGGTCAGCTTGGCCAAGTGGAATGTACATCCTGCAGTATCTGGGAAGTCATGGACGCACCACGTGTCCTAGACGAACACACTGCAGGAAGTGTCACCGGCTGCAGAAGATTGAGCTCCAGGTTTCGGAACTCAAGCGGCTGCTGGAATCACTGCTGTGCATCCATGAGGCAGAGGACTACATGGATAGCACATTTAGGGAGGTGGTCACACTGCAGGTTAGGGGCATGCAGGCAGAGAGGAAATGAGTGACTGCCACACAGTCTAAGAGAACCAGGCAGTGCAGGAGTCCCTTTATTCTATCTTGCTTGCTAATCGGTTTTCCATCTTGGATACTGGTGAGGGCAATGGTTCCTCAGGGGAGTGCAGCCAGAGCAAAGTCTGTTGCAGTACGGGTGGCTCAGTTGCACAGGAAGGGAGGAAGAAGAGTGGAAGAGCAATAGTGATAGGGGATTTGATAGTCAGGGGATCAGATAGGCGTTTCTGCGGCAGTAAATGTGACTGCAGGATGGTGTGTTGCCTCCCTGGTGCCAGGGTCAAGGATGTCACGGAGAGGCTGCAGGGCATTCTTCTGGGGGAGGGTGAACAGCCTGAGGTCGTGGTCCACATTTGTATCAATGACATAGGTAGAAAGAGGAATGAGGTCCTGAAAGCAGATTTTAGGGAATTAAGAAGGGAATTAAAAAGCAAGACCTCCAAAGCGGTATCGCAGGGCTACTCCCAGTGCCATGTCCTGAGAGCATAGGAATAGGAGGATTGATCAATGGAACATGTGGCTGGAGAATTGGTGTAGGAGGGAGGGCATCAGATTTCTGAGGCATTGGGACCAGTTTTGGGGCATGTGTGACCTGTATAAGATGGACGGGCTACACCTTAACAGGACCGGAACTTAACATCCTTGCAGGGAGATTTTCTAGTGCTGTTGGTGATGGTTTAAACTAGCTTGTCAGGGGGATGGGAACCTGAGGGGTAGCTCAAACTGGAAGGAAGTAAAGCTGGTAACAGGAGGTAGAAAACTAGCAAGTGACATTAGAAGGCAGGCAAAACAAAGGCAAGCATCAACTAGGCTTAGAATGTAGACTGTGAAGAAGACAAGGTTAAGGGCATTCTACCTGAATGCATGCAGCATTCGCAACAAGGTAGGTGATTTAAAGGCCCAAATAGAGGTAAATGGGTATGATCTAATTGCCATAACAGAAACGTGGCTGTAGGGTGACCAAAACTGGGAACTGAATATTCAAGGATTTTCAACATTTTGGAAGGACAGGCAAAAAGGAAAAGGAGGTAGTGTTGTGCTGATAATAAGGGATGGGAGGATCACAGATCGGAAGAACAAAATGTGGAATCTGTTTGGGTGGAGCTAAGAAACAGCAAGGGGCAGCAAACATTGGTAGGAGTTGTTTATAGGCCACCAAACAGTAGTGGTAGTGTGGGGAATGGCATTAATCAGGAGACGAGAGAAGCATGTGGCATGGGTAATACAGTAATCATGGGTAACTTCAATCTGCATATAGACTGGGTGAACCTAATGAGCACTAGTGCTGCGGCGGATGAGTTTCTGGAGTGTGTTAGAGCAGTATGTTGAGGAACAGGCTATTTTAGATCGAATATTATGTAATGAGAAAGGGATAATTAATAATCTTGTTGTAAAAGAACCTTTAGAGATGAGTGACTATAATATGATAGAATTTTACATTATGTTTGAAAGTGAGGTAGTTCAATCTGAAGCCAGGGTGTTAAATTTGAACAAAGGAAATTATGAAGGTATGAGGAGCAAATTGGCTGAGGTGGTTTGGGAAAATGCATTAAAAGGTATGACAGTGCATAGACAATTAAAGAAATATTACGTAGTTTACAGCAACTATACATTCCTTCAAGGCACAAAAAACCCAAAAGTAAAGGCAGTCAACCGTGGATAACAAAGGAAGTTAAGGATTGTATAAGATTAAAAGAAAAGGCCTATAAAGTTGCCAGAAACAGGAGTAGACCTGAGGATTAGGAGGATTTTAGAATACAGCAAAGGAGGATGAAGAAACTGATAAAGAAAGTGAGAATAGAATATGAATGTAAGCCAGCAAGAGATATAAAAATTGACTGTAAAAACTTCTATAGGTACGTAAAAGGAAATGTTTGGCTAAGACAAATGTGCGTCCATTACAGGCAGAGTCAGGAGAATTTAAAAAGGGGAATAGAGAAATGGCAGAGAAGTTAAATGATTACTTTGTGTCTATCTTCACTGAGGAAGATACAAGAAATCTCCCAGAATTAGAGATCCAAGGGGTTAGGGGGAATAAGGAATTGAAGGAAATTAGTATTGGTAAGAAGGTTGTATTGGAGAAATTAATGGGGCTGAAGGTTGACAAGTCCCCAGGACCTGATATTCTACATCCCAGAGTGTTGAAAGAGGTAGCTATGGAGATAGTGGTGACCATCTTCCAAATAGATTCTGGAGAGGTTCCTGCAGATTGGAAGGTTGCAAATGTCACCCCATTATTTAAGAAGGGAGGGAGAGGGAAAACAGGGAATTACAGACCTGTTAGCCTTACATCAGTCATTGGGAAAATGCAAGAATCTATTCTAAAGGATGTGATAAATGGACAGTTGGATAATAATGATCTGATTGGGCATAGTCAACATGGATTTATAAATGGGAATCAGGTTTGATGGACCAGTTGGAGTTTTTTGAGGATGATACTAACAGAATTGATAAAGGGGAATCGGGTGGACGTAGTATACTTGGATGTTCAAAAGGCTTTGATAAAGCCCCCCACAGGAGGTTGGTTAGCAGAATTAAAGCACATGGGATAGGAGGTAATATATTGGCATGGATTAAGGATTGGTTAACAAGCAGAAAGCAGAGAGTAGGAATAAATGGGTCATTTTTGCATTGGAAGGCTGTGATTAGCGGGGTACCGCAGGGACCAGTGCTTGGGCCCCAGCTGTTCACAATATATATCAATGATTTAGATGTGGGGATGAAATGTAGCATTTCCATGTTTGCGGATGACACAAAACCAGGTGGGAATGTGTGTTGTGAGGAAGGTGCAAACATTCGAGGGGATTTGGAAAGACGTAGTGAGTGGGCAAGAACATGGCAGATGGAATATAATGTGGAAAATTCTGAGTTTATCTACTTTGGTAGGAGGAATAGATGTGCAGAGTATTTCTTAAATGTTAAGAGATTAGAAAGTACAGATGTACAATGGGACCTGCGTGTCCTTGTCAATAAGTTACTGAAAGCTAACATGCAGGTGCAACAAGCAATTAGGAAGGCTAATGGTATGTTAGCCTTTATCGCAAGAGGATTTGAGTACTGCAGTAGTGAAGTCTTGCTTCAATTGTATAGAACCTTGGTTAGACCACACCTGGAGTAGTGTGTGCAATTTTGGTCCTCTTACCTTAGGAAGGATATTATTGCCATAGAGGGAGTACAACAAAGGTTCACCAGACTTGTTCCCAGGATGGCGGGACTGTCCTATGAAGAGAGATTGGGGAAACTGGGCCTGTATTCCATAGAGTTTTGAAGAATGAGAGGTGATCTCTTTGAAACCTGCAAAATACTTAAAGGGATAGACAGGGTAGATGCAAGTAAGATGTTTCCCTTGGTTGGGCAGTCTAGAACCAGGGGTCACAATTTCAAAATAAGGGGGAAGCCACTTAGGACAGAGATGAGGAGAAATTCCTTTACTCAGAGGCTTGTGAATCTTTGGAATTCTCTACCGCAGAGGACTGTGGAAGTTCAGTCATTGAGTACATTTAAAGCAGAGATTGACAGATTTCTAAATACAAATGGCATAAGGGTGTTACAACCAGGTGAGACAGCCATGTACAGCCACTGTAGTCTCGTGGGCCCTTCTTAATATTTATCTCCAGTACCTCTGTGGCACTACTAACTGGTGAACTACTGCCCACTCCTTGCTCTCAGGTTTGTGAGGAGAACGGCATTTCCTCATCAGTACCTCATTCTTTAAATAGTAGCAATCAGGGACTCCCTCTCCTTCACTTTCAGATTGGGCAGCCTGTGCTACCACTTTCACCCCCGCCAGATCATTACCTAGGAGCAGGTCAACCCCATCCACAGGCAAACTAGGGACAATTCCTATGGTCACTGGTCCTGAAACTAGGTCGCACTCCAGGTATACCATGTGTACAGGTACAGGCATACACTGCTGTCCAATGCCATTCACCACCATTTTGGCATTCACTGCACTCTCTGGGGGAAGGGTCAGGCCTTTTCCCAGTAAAAGGGATCTAGTGGCCCCTGTGTCCCTGAGAATTACTATGGTCTGGCTTGCCCCACTCGAGGGGTATGGGGTTACTTTCCCTTCAAACACAAAACCCTGATAATCTTCAGGAATCCTATTAGCTTTCCCTGCACTTGCAGCCGTAAGCTTTCTGGGTCACACTCTTACCACAGTTGAAGCCACAGCTCTATCTGCTGTGCTTTCCATCAGGTTCCTGTCTTCACTGAGCGGGTGTGCCCTGATTAACCCTACAGGTTTTCCCTTTAGTTTCCAGCAGTCAGCTCTTAAATGCCCTGCTTTATTACAATGGAAGTACACAGGGCTCCAGGTTTCACTCTTGCTCACAGCATCTTCCTTTTTGTCTAGAGAAGGGCCCCCTATGTCGCCTGCTTTCCTTTCTCTCCCAGGACTGCTTGGGCTCCTATCACCTTCCCACCCTTTGTCCTTTTCAGATTTGTGAGGGTGATTAGGAAAGGTTTTCCCCTGGGAAACCACTTATAAATTAAAGCAAACTCATTGGCCAAAACAGCTGCTTGCCAG
Source organism: Heterodontus francisci (assembly GCF_036365525.1). Lineage (NCBI taxonomy): Eukaryota > Metazoa > Chordata > Chondrichthyes > Heterodontiformes > Heterodontidae > Heterodontus > Heterodontus francisci. The sequence goes on from NC_090373.1 coordinate 86,095,949, forward strand.
GCTCTCTGAACCCATTGCTCTTTTGCATGTGTCCTTATGGAGAGTGGGAGAGAGTTTTTCAATTTCTCTAACAGAATTACTTCCCTGAGATTCTCATAGCTGAGCTGTACTTTAAGAGCCCTCAGCCACTGGTTAAAAGCCAGCTGCTTACTTCTTTCAAACTCCAGATAAGGTTGAATAGCTTGTTTCTTGAGGGTTCCAAACTTTTGGCGATAGGCTTCGGGTACTAATTCATATGCCCCAAGGATAGCATTTTTGGTCAGTTCATAATTTGATGAACTCTCATCTGGCAACAAGGAATAAGTCTCATGGCCTTTTCCAGTTAGCTCGTTTTGTAGTAAAAGAGGCCAGGTCTCAGCTGGCCATTCTAGCTGCCTTGCCAGTTTCTCAAAGGACACAAAAATGGTTCCACATCCTCCTCATTGAAATTTGGAAATAGTTGAGTTAGTTTTAACAATTTTGTACCCAGCCCTGAACTATGCTCCTCCATATTGGCCATGCTTTCACTGGGGTTACTCTGTCGCCCCCTAGTTAACTCAAGCCACTTCAACTCTCTCTCTTCGCATTCCTTCCAGAATATTCTTTCTCTCTCCCCCTCCTCAAATTCAAGATTCCTCTGCTCCAATTGTATCTTTGCTAACAATACCCAGTCAGAGTCTGCTTCTAACCCTGTTTCTGCTTCTTCAGGTTCAAGGGAAAAATGGTTGGCCACTAGCCTTGCCACCTACAGTGATCCCACACTGCTCAGCCATTTTCCTCAACTCCTCCATAGACAGTGCTTTTAACTTATCCCAAGTTACTTCACCCTGGCTTGGGGAGCTACTAGCTTCAGTTGCAGACATGTTAGTATTCAAGCACGCACAACCACAAGAAAACCTGTCTTGAAATCTTGTTCTTTTTTTTTGATTGGGAATAATTTGGTTTCCCACTTCCAATTTCTCTCATTTGTCTGTGGGTAAAATCTAGGACAGTAGCACCCAAATTTCTGTTACGACCAGGTGAGAAAGAGGTCTAGGGTTCCCTTTCAGCCTTCGCCTGGTCTTACTGTAACAGGGTTTAATTTTAAACACACTGTGTTTTTAACTCCCCCTTGATAAATCCTTGTTCACCGCTTTCCAATTTTAATCCAAAGAAACCAGCACAAACAGGTTTTCTTAGGTTTAAAGAAGATAAGTTGAAATTCATTAAACTTAAACTCTAATTTGGTTAACGCCTACGGATACACGCCGCGCCCCATGCTAGCATGCATAAGAGATACACACATGCAAATCGAAACAGAAAAGAGCAGATGAAAAATAAAGTGGATAAGTTTGAGGCAATATCTGAAGAGTTGTTACGGTTCTTTGAGCTCACTATTGAGTCCTTAATTGTAGGTAGATCCTGCTTTTCATTGGGGCCCAGTATTCTTCTGAAACCTTGTTCACTGTAGGAGACTTTTCTCTCTTGGGGTTCATGTGTCTTCAATGGATTCAGAGGCTTGTGAGAAAGAGATGGGAGCAGACAGGAGAGAGATCTTCTCAGTCCAGGAGCAAACAGCTTTCTGCCCAAACTGTTCGTACAAATTCAAAAAACTCAGGTTGCCCAGCAGGTTAGTCATGTGACTAGCTGGTTTGTCCCTGTTCGTTTGTGTATTCGGCCATCTTAGCAATCAACCTGAACTGCAAGCTCCCCCACCTTCAACGTCTGGTGATCAAAAGTCCATTGTGGGTTGAATGTCAGGGAATGGCTGCTTTGTCCTTCCAAACACTTTCTGTTAATATGCAAAGGTCCTTTCCAGCCACAGCTGATCTGTTTAACAAGTCCTCTCTTAACTCCAGTAACAGTTTAAAATCAATGTTCATGAGAAAATCAATGTGCCCAGTTCTTGGCAGGTGGGGGCCTAGCATAACAAGGGGATATGAGGATAGTGTGGGAAAAAGGCATTGAAGTGGATGATCAGCCATGATTGTATTGAGTGGCGGAGCAGGCTCAATGGGCTGAATGGCCTACTCCTGCTCCTATGTTCCTGTGATAATGAGAGACTTTACGCCCATATTGAATGGGACAATGATTGTGCTAAGGGCAGAGAAGGGGAGGAATTTCTGAAGTACGTTCAGGAAAATTATCTTGATCAGTATGTTTCCTGCCCAACGAGGAAGGAGGCATTGCTGGATCTAGTCCTTGGGAATAAAATAGGTCAAGTGGAAAATGTTACAGTGGGGGAGCATCTCAGAATTAGTGATCATTGTATTGTAAGGTTTAAGATTAGATATGGAGAAGGATAATGAGCAACCTAGAATAAAAATACTTAACTGGAAGAGGGCTAATATCAGCAAACGGAGGGGCGATCTGGTCTGGGAAAGAATTTTTATGGGAAAGGGGAGGCAGGTTTAGGTCCTGACGTCATCCCATCCTCTTCCCAGTTTCACCTAGGCAGGTTTGAAGGCAAGTGGGGAACCTTCATGTAGCTGTGGGGTAAGGCATTTAAATATTCCATTAAGCAATTTAGTTCTGTTTCAACCAATGATTCTGGATTTAGCAGCTAGTGGACCTATTTTCCGAGCTATCAGCAACTCGCCAGAGTCACTGACATGAGTGCACATCAGAGAGTCCTTCTTCAGTGAAACTGACAGGCTGGGAAGGCTTTGATCAGTGAAACTGAAGAGCTGCAGCCATGGTCAGGTGAGAGGCTGCTCACAACACTCCTTCTCAGACAGTACTTTCAGTGCTTGACAGCTTCTTGAAAGGTACTTCACCTGTCTAGCACTTCACTCACTTTCAGCTGCACTTCCCTGCTGCCAGCCTTCACCATGACATGGGAGCAGCTAATGCAGATCTACTTTGTACCTCAGACGAAGAGCAGGAGGAGCAGCAACACCACAGCATCAGCACCAGCAGGATCAGCAGCAGCATCTGCTGCCTTCGCCTCAGCCACATGCTGCTCTACAGAGCAAAGGGGATGGACATAGAAATGCAGCTCCAAGGAGGTGAGCCCACAACACAGTCTGAGGGCAGAGGATCAGCTCTCTCGACATGTGCAAGCACCAGTTCCCCAGGAGGCTCTGGTTCTCACGGCAGGTCATTGCTGACATTTGCAGCTAACTGGAACATGACCTCTTTCTCAGTGGGGATGCATTGCAGTGGCCATCAAGGTGCTTGTCACTGGAGAGCCACCCCCCAGTTCTCTGCCTTTTGCTAAGGTTGTGCGCTCTCTTTTCCTCAAAGGAGAGAAGCAGAGAGTTATAAGTGTTAGTAATGGCTTGTATGGAGAGAAGGGAAGAACTACATTTGTGGAGATTGACTGTGAGGCATGGGTGTGAGAGGGCAATAGGATGAGGGTGAGGGTGAGAGTGATTGGTGGCTGTTCAGATGGGATGTAAGATGCCTGGAGAGGAAAGAATCAGTGGAGCTGCAAGGTGTGTTGACCTGAGGAGTGCTGTGCAGAAGAATACTGGGAAAGTTAGAGTATGGGGCTTAGCACCTGAATGTGTTATGCCACTCACCTTTCCCACCCTCCTGAAATCCTGGATCTTCTCATTTTACTGTCTCCAGGTTGGAGGGACCAGACTTCTGCTGCTGACTTCCTCGGCCACTTCCATCCACACCTGCTTGGTTGGAGAGGTTGTCCTCTTCCTCCCATCCTTGATTAAGATCACCTCACTGCAGCCCTTCAGATCCTGAAGCAGGACCTCCAGGTAAGAGTGAGAGACCTGAGGAGCAGCCTTCCCAGGTCTCCTCTCCACTCCTATGGTTCCTACAGCCTCTAAAATCCATGTGCAGCTGAGAGATTGTAAACCATGATGGTATCTCTTTAATTAGAAATCTTCCTTTGACAGATCCAGCATATGATCCCACCCTGATTGGTCAGAAAACCTGGGAGCAGGATACTAATGCCAAGGCTCACTTAAAGAGCCACAGCAAAGCCCTCTGAAGAGTCCAGTGGGTTGCTGACCTGCTACAAATCCCCATCGTTTTGGCAAGGACCAAGTCTTTTAAATTCCGCCCCTAGATAAATTGGAGTAAAGACTGACAGAAAGATATATAATGGAGGGATAGACAGCCTTTAAAGAGAAGATGGTTCACATCCAGTCTAGGTACATTACTACAAGGGGGAAAGGGAGGCTAACCATAGCCAGAGCTGCCTGGATGATGAAGGAGTTAGGGAGTAGGACGAACCAGAAAAAGAGAGCATATTACAGATGTTGTCTTGAAAATACAAGGGACAATCAGGCTTTATATAAAGTGCACAAAGGGGAAGTGAGAAAGGAAATTAGAGTGGTAAAGAGACAGTACGAGAATAGATTGGCTGCTTAAATAAAAGTGAATCCAAAGGTCTTCTATTGGCATATTAACAGCAAATCAGAGGTTGTCAATGGAGGAGAAGGGCAACTAGGGACCAAAATAGAGATCTATTGGTGGAGGCAGAAGGCATGGCTGAGGTACCAAATGAATACTTTTTATTGCCGTTTATCAAGGAAGAGGACTTTGCCAAGGCTATGCTTAATAAGGAGGTTGTCGGGGTACTGGATGGCATAAAAATAGATAAACAGAACCAGGAAGGCTAGCAGTACTTGAAGTGGATAAGCCATTTGTTCCAGATGGGATGCACCCTAGGTTTCTGAGGGTGGTAAGTGTAGAAGTGGCAGAAGTCCTTACCAAAATCTTCCAATCCTCCTTAGATACAGCGGTGATGCCAAAGTACTGGAGGATTGCAAATGAGACACCCTTGTTCAAAAAAGGGGGCAGAATAAACCTGGCAATGTTGGTGGTGGGGAAGCTTTTAGAAACAATAATCTGGGAGAAAATTAACAACCACTTGGACAAGCATGGACTAATAAATAAGAGGTAGCACGGATGTATTAAAGGCAAATCGTGTTTGACTAATTTGACTGAGTTTTTTGATGCGATAACAGGATGGGTGAGGACAGTGCAGTTGATGTTGTGTATATGCACTTTCAAAAGGCATTTGATAAAGTACCACATATTAGGCTGGTTAGTAAAATTGAAGCCCATGGGATAAAAGGGGCAGTAGCAGCATGGATATAAAATTAGCAAAGGCATAGAAAACAGAGAGTTGTGGTGAATGGCTGTTTTTCAGATTGGAGGGAGGTGTATATTGGAGTTCCCCAAAGGTTCTGTTCTAGGATCACTGCTGTTTTTGATATATATTAATGACTTGGATTTGGTGCTAATTGCACAATTTCAATATCTGAAAATGACATGAAACTTGGAACTGTAGTAAACAGTAAGGAAGATAGTTAATAGACTTCAAGAGGACACAGATAGGCTGGTGGAATGGATGGACACATGGCAGATGAAATTTAACAGAGAAAAGTGTGAAGTGATACATGTTGGTAGGAAGAATGAGTAGTGACAATACAAACTAAATGGTACAATTTTAAATGGGGTGCAAGAACAGAGACACCTGGGGGATCTTTGAAGGTGGCAGGACAAGTTAACTAAGCATACAGGATCCTGGGCATTTAGGGGAGAAGGTGGCATAGTGGTAATGTCACTAGACTAGTAATCCAGCAACCCAGGCTAATGCCCTGGGAACACAGGTTCAAATCCCACTGCAGAATTTAAGTTAAATTAATTTTTAAAAATTTGGAATTGAAAGCTGTTCTCAGTAATGATGCCATGGAGCTATCATTGATTGTCAAAAATAATGTGAAACTGTTTCCAATAGCTGAAGGGTCAATAACTAGATGGCAGAGATGACATGAGGAAAAGTGTTTTTACGCAGCAAGTGGTTAGGATTTGGATGCACTGGGGTGGTGGATACAGATTCAATAGTAGTCTTCAAAAAGATATTGGATAAATACTTTAAGGAAAAAAATTGCAGGGATATGGAGAAAGAAAAGGGAAATGGGACAAACTGGACTGCTGTTTGAAAGAGCCAGAATAGATTTGATGGACTGAATGGCCACCTTCTGTGCTGTACTATTCTATGATATAAATGCAAGTCTTTTTCATTATTACAGATTTACCTATTACAGACTTACTTTTGAGCAAAATTTACAATCTAGCCAAATAACGTATAATTAGAACTATGTGGCACATCTGGTGTCACTGAAATTAAGCTTGATTTCATGATGTTAGTACTTCCATTTTTAAATTTTTTTTGAGGACTTGTGTAGAAATGGATTCATTTGAGACTGAAAGGATTCCATGGATGTGTTTTTTTAAAGGGTCACTGGAAGGACTCTGTTTAAAAGCAACATTTACTGGATGTCACATGTCTTCAGCTAAGTAAACAACAGGTGACTTCTGACTAAGGGAGTTGTTTACAAGAGAAGTGACATGTCAAGATTTATGTTGTTCATGAGTGGGTTTCATTTTTGAATACTGTTTTGAGTCAGTTGGGTTTGTAGTTTGCTGAAAGAAACACCCAGCTCATCTTTTCTCCACCTCTCTGAGAAACCCTGCAAAAATATCCAGTGTGTGATAGCTGTAATGCTTGATGTCGCATTTCTCCTAAGAAGCTTTGGGATGACTTCCTCTCGACATCTCCTGAACGAACTGCTTCTGTAAACCCATCTACTTGTACTTGGACACTAGACTGTATGTCATCTGGAACTGTGAAACGTTAACTTTGCTTCTCGCTCCACAGTTGCTGCCAGACCTGCTGAGTTTTTCCTGCACTTGTTGTTTTTGTTTCAGATTTCCAGCATCTGCAGTATTTTGCTTCTAAGTTTTGACAGAATTGCTTGACGACCTTCTGCTTTGTAGGTTACTATGTGGAGTCGAGTTGATATATGGTGGTTAAATTATTCAGAAAGTTATGTATGTGGTGAGATTTTGAAGTATAAGGCACTACATAGCTGATACTTTACGAAGACGATGGCCTTGAAGTTGCCTGGGGCTTCTGGCACACTGCTACTGTAGCTCCAAGGGGAAGTGTTGTAGGAAGCTTCAGAAATGGTCCAAGACCTGAATACACCAGGTCATATCCTTCACTGGGAGCTTCTGCAGGAGGGAATTATCTGGTGTGGAACTTCCATACGCCCTAAACATGGTCCCCCATCAGAGTATTGTTACTGGACTAGTAATCCAGAGACCCAGACTAGTGCTCTGGGGACCTGAGTTTGAATCCCACCACGGCAGATGGTGAAATCTGAATTCAATCAATAAATCTGAAATTAGTCTAATGGTAACCACAAAACCATTGTCGATTGTTATAAAAACCCATCTGGTTCACTAATGTCCTTTAGGAAAGGAAATCTGCCGTCCTTACCTGGTCTGGCCTGCATGTGACTCCAGACCCACAGCAATGTGGTTGACTCTTAAATGGCCTAACATGCCAGTTCAAGGACAATTAGGGATGGGCAATAAATGCCGCCCTAGCCAGTGAACACATCCCATGAACAAATTTTTTTTAAATGCAGAGTTAGAACCATAGAAAAATTATGACGCAGGAGGAAGCTATTCAGCCTATCATGTCTGTGTCAGCTGAACAAACTAGCCACCCAATCTAATCCCACCTTCCAGCACCTGGTCCGTAGCCTTGCAGGTTACAGCACTTCAGGTGCATGTCCGGGTACCTTTCAAAGAGTTGAGGGTTTCTGCCTCCACCACTGGTCCGGGCAGTGAATTCCAGACACCCACCAACCCCTGGTTGAAAAAGTTTTTCCTCATATCCTCTCTAATCCTTCTACCAATCACCTTAAATCTGTGTCCCCTGGTAACTGATCTCTCTGCTAGGGGAAACAGATCCTTCCTGTCTACTCTATCTAGGCCCCTCATAATTTTGTACATCTCAATTAAGTCATGCCTCTACCTCCTCTGTTCTGAGAAAAACAACACTAGCCTATCCAATCTTTCCTCATAGCTGCAACTTTCAAGCCCTGGCAACATTCTTGCAAATCTCCTTTGTACTCTCTCCAGAGCAATTATGTCCTTCCTGTAATGTGGTGACCAGAACTGTACGCAATACTCCAGCTGTGGCCTAACCAGCGTTTTATACAGTTTAAGCGTTGCATCCCTACTTTTGTATTCTATACCGCGGCCAATAAAGGAAAGCATTCCATATTCCTTCTTCACAACTCTATTTACCGTTCCTGCCACCTTCAGGGACCTGTCGACATGCACTCCAAGGTCTCTCACTTCTTCTACCCCTCTCAATATCCTCACGTTGATTGTGTATTTCATTGCTTTGTTTGCCCTCCCCAAATGCATTACCTCACACTTCTCCAGATTGAATTCCACTTGCCACTTTTCTGCCCACTCCACCAAACCATTGATATCATTCTGGAGTCTACAGCCATCCTCTTCACTATCAACTACACGGCCAATTTTTGTGTCATCAGCAAATTTCCCAATCATGCCTCCCACATTTAAGTCCAAATCATTAATATATACCACACAGGGCAAAGGACCCAGCACTGAGCCCTGTGGAATGCCACTGGAAACTGCTTTCCATTCACAAAAACATCTGTCAACTAGTACCCTTTGTTTCCTGTCACTGAGCTAATTTTGGATCCAACCTGCCACATTCCACTGTATCCCATGGGCTTTCATGTTTTTGATCAGTCTGCCATGCAGGACCTTGTTAAATGCCTTACTAAAATACAAGTAGACTACATCCACTGCACTACCCTCATCAATCCTCCTTGTTACTTCCTCAAAAAACTCAATCAAGTTAGTAAGACACGACATTCCCTTAACAAATCCATGCTGACTATCCCTGATTAATCTGTGTCTTTCTAAGTGGCAGTTTATCCTGTCTCTCAGAATTGGTTCCAATAATTTACCCACCACCGAGGTCAGACTGACTGGCCTATAATTATTTGGCCTTTCCCTCATACCTTTTTTAAACAATGGTATAACTTTCGCAGACCTCCAATCATCTGGTACCTCTCCTGTATCTAGTGAGGATTTGAAGATCCAGCACATCCGTTATTTCCTCCCTGGCTTCCTTTAACAACCTGGGATGCAATCCATCCGGCCCTGGCGATTTATCCACTTTCAAGGATGTCAGACCCTCTAGTACTTCCTCTCTCATTATGCTTATTGTATCTAATAGTTCTTTTCTGAACACAATAGAATCCATTACTTGATTCTAAATGGAAAATACAAGATTGGATTATGGAAGACCAGGAACATGCTTTGCAGCCCTGGTTCATGAAGGCGCAGGAGAATCCACAAACAGAAGCAGAACACAAGTATAGTGAGGTATAATAACACCAGTTTGCATTTATATAGTGCCTTTAACATAGTAAAACATTCAAAGGTGCTTCACAGGAGAGTTATCCAACAGTTTTTGATACCAAGCCACATAAGGAGATATTAGGATACATCTTGGTCAAAAACTTGGTCAAAGAGGTCAGAATTAAGGAGTCTTTAAGCAAGAGTGGTAGAAAGATGTAGAGATTTAAGGAGGGAGTTCCAGAGCCTAGAGCCTGGGCAGCTGAAGCCACGTCACCTAATGGTGGAGCTATTAATATCGATGGTACACAAGAGACAAGAATTCTTTTTTTATTTATTCGTTCATGGAATGTGGGTGTTGCTGGCTAGGCCAACATTTATTGCCCATCCCTAATTGCCCTTGAGAAGGTGGTGGTGAGCTGCCTTCTTGAACCGCTGCAGTCCTTGGGGTGTAGGTACGCCCACAGTGCTGTTAGGAAGAGAGTTTCAGGATTTTGACCCAGCGACAGTGAAGGAATAGTGATATAGTTCCAAGTCAGGATGATGTGTGGCTTGGAGGTGGTGGTGTTCCCGTGCATCTGCTGCCCTTGTCCTTCTAGATGGTACAAGTCACAGGTTTGGAAGGTGCTGTCGAAGGAGTCCTGGTGAGTTGCTGCAGTGCAACTTGTAGATGGTACACACTGCTGCATCTGTGCATCAGTGGTGGAGGGAGAGAATGTTGAAGGTGGTGGATGGGGTGCCAATCAAGTGGACTGCATTGTCCTGGATGGTGTCAAGCTTCTTGAGTGTTGTTGGAACTGCACCCATCCAGGCAAGTGGAGGGTATTCCATCACACTCCTGACTTGTGCCTTGTAGATGGTGGACAGGAATTGGGGAGTCAGGAAGTGAGTTACTCACCACAAAATTCCAGCCTCTGACCTGCTCTTGTAGCCACAGTATTTATGTGGCTGATCCAGTTCAAATTCTGGTCAATGGTAACCCCCAGGATGTTGATTGTAGGGGATTCCGTGATGGTAATGCCATTGAATGTCAAGGGGAGATGGTTAGATTGTCTCTTGTTTCAGATGGTCATTGCCTGGCATTTGTGTGACACGAATGCTACTTGCCACTTATCAGCCCAAGCCTGGATATTGTCCAGGTCTTGCTGCATCTGGACACAGGTTGCGTCAGTATCTGAGGAGTCGCGAATGGTGCCGAACATTTTGCAGTTGTGAACATCCCCACTTCTGACCTTATGATGGAGGGAAGGCCATTGATAAAGCAACTGTAGATGGTTAGGCCTAGGACATTACCCTGAGGAACTCCTGCAGTGATGTCCTGGGACTGAGATGATTGACCTCCAACAACCACAACCATCTTCCTTTGTGCTAGGTATGACTCCAACCAATGGAGAGTTTTCCCCATTGGCTCCTTGATGCCATATTCGGTCAAGTGCTGCCTTGATATCAAGGGCAGTCACGCTCACCTCATCTCTGGAGTTGAGCTCTTTTGGACAAAGGCTGCAATGAGGTCAGGAGCTGAGTGGCCATGGCGGAACCCAAACTGAGCGTCAGTGAGCAGGTCATTGCTGAGCAAGTGCCGCTTGACAATACTGTCGACAACCCCTTCCATCACTTTGCTGATGATCGAGGGAAGACTGAGGGGGCAATAATTGGCCAGATTGGATTTGTCTAATGTGGACAGGACATACCTGAGCAAATTTCCAAATTGTCAGGTCGATGCCAGTGTTGTAGCAGTACTGGAACTGCTTGGCTATGGGCACGGCTAGTTCTGGAGCACAAGTCTTCAGTACTATTGCCGGAATGTTGTCAGGGCCCATAGCCTTTGCTGTATGCAAAGCCTTCAGCCATTTCTTGATATCATGTGGAGTGAATCGAATTGTCTGAAGACTGGCGTTTATGATGGTGGGACTTCAGGAGGAGGCCTAATGCCATGACAACCGTATGAACTGCTCCCAGGCATTTTCTTCACCTTCTGATGCTGTACCATTGGTTGCCCTTTTAAGCTGCTGCAGACATCAAGACTAAACTCCAGGCCCTTATTGAACGCACTGAATGTGAGGCAATAGTTCCATCTGCCTCTGTCATTCTAATGACTTGAACCAGAAAGTACAGCCAGATTCAAGTCAGGTCCGAGCAAACTGAGCACTGCCCAACTTACGCTGGGTCACTTGGGACAGATAAAGATTGATTCATCGGTTGGAAGATGAAGATATCGGAGGACCATAGTAACCAGATTCCTGACTATTTTGTTGAGAAGAATAACGATGTTAATAAAACTTCTGCTTTGCGAGTTTTGGAGTGCTTCTATATCTATCAGGAAATCAAATTGAATCTTCAATCACTTAACACAACACAAATTGAAGGCTGCCACAAAAAGTGGTGCTATATCCCCAGTGAAGTGTTATTTTCTGATTTCAAGCTCTGTTTTCATTTTGATTTTTGGTTTATATTGAACGTAACAAGTTTTGAAAGCTTAAAAAATTGACTTTGCCCTACGAATTGAAAAGGCTGAAAATGGGAAACGATAGAAATGGATAACTCAAGAGTTATATGTACCATTAGTATCTGCCTGTCAAATGTAACAGACGTCAAATGTCAATTAGATCCAGTTCCTTTTACACCATCATTTTTGTGGCAATAAACAAAGAACAAAGAACAAAGAAAATTACAGCACAGGAACAGGCCCTTCGGCCCTCCAAGCCTGCGCCGATCCAGATCCTCTACCTAAACATGTCGCCTATTTTCTAAGGGTCTGTATCTCTTTGCTTCCTGCCCATTCATGTATCTGTCCAGATACATCTTAAAAGTCGCTATCGTGTTCGCATCTACCACCTCCGCTGGCAACGCGTTCCAGGCACCCACCACCCTCTGCGTAAAGAACTTTCCACGCATATCCCCCCAAAACTTTTCCCCTCTCACTTTGAACTCGTGACCCCTAGTATTTGAATCCCCCACTCTGGGAAAAAGCTTCTTGCTATCCACCCTGTCTATACCTCTCATGATTTTGTACACCTCAATCAGGTCCCCCCTCAACCTCCGCCTTTCCAATGAAAATAATCCTAATCTACTCAACCTCTCTTCATAGCTCGCGCCCTCCATACCAGGCAACATCCTGGTGAACCTCCTCTGCACCCTCTCCAAAGCATCCACATCCTTTTGGTAATGTGGCGACTAGAACTGCAGGCAGTATTCCAAATGTGGCCGAACCAAAGTCCTATACAACTGTAACATGACCTGCCAACTCTTGTACTCAATACCCTGTCCAATGAAGGAAAGCATGGCGTATGCCTTCTTGACCACTCTATTTACCTGCGTTGCCACCTTCAGGGAACAATGGACCTGAACACCCAAATCTCTCTGTACATCAATTTTCCCCAGGACTTTTCCATTTACTGTATAGTTCACTCTTGAATTGGATCTTCACCTCGCATTTACCCTGATTGAACTCCATCTGCCATTTCTCTGCCCAACTCTCCAAACTATCTATATTCTGCTGTATTCTCTGACAGTCCCCTTCACTATCTGCTACTCCACCAATCTTAGTGTCGTCTGCAAACTTGCTAATCAGACCACCTATACTTTCCTCCAAATCATTTATCTATATCACAAACAACAGTGGTCCCAGCACGGATCCCTGTGGAACACCACTGGTCACATGTCTCCATTTTGAGAAACTCCCTTCCACTGCTACTCTCTGTCTCCTGTTGCCCAGCCAGTTCTTTATCCATCAAACCTAACACTATTGTCTACTGGAGGCCAAAAGTGGAGGTCAACTCCATAACTATACAAAATCAGCTTTTCCTGTTCTCAATCTTGAACTAATATGTTTAGAAATTTTCACATTATGAATAAGTTGCTTAGATTATTTTTTGTCTGCAGATATATATAGTTAAACTGACAGCAGCTGACATAATAACTGAACACAGCAATTTGCATTTATGTCACATCTTTATTGTGGAAATATTTTCCAGTGTGTTTCACAGAGGGGTAATCAGAAAAAATGAACACCAAGCCAAAGGTTTAGCAAGGTATTAACAGATGCGGTCAGAAGCCTAGTCAATGTGGTGGGTTTTAAGGAGACCTTTAAAGGAGAAGGAAGTGGAGGATTTAGGGAGACAATTTCAGAATGTGGACCTTAGACAGCTGAAGGAAGAGGCTTTGGAGAGAGATAGGAAAGGAGGACAAGACTATAAATGGATTTAAGCATGGCAATGATAAATATAAATTTGATGCATCAGGTTATTGGTGAGAGACACTTAATGCAGGATAGGATATGGGCAGCAGAATTTGGGATCAGCTGAAGTTTACGGAAAGTGGAGGATGGGAGGCCAGCCAAGAGCACATTGAAATAATCATCTAGAGGTGACAAAGTCACAGATGAGAGTTTCAGCAGGAGGTGGGCTCCAGTGAGGACAAAGGCAAGCGATATTATGGATGTTTTTCTGGTGGAAAGGGTCAGAGCTAAGGTAAGGGATGCAGATTGTGTGGAGTTGAAAGCTTAGTCAAGAGTCAAATAGCAACCCAAGCTGGAATCAACAATAAAAAGGGGATGAAAAGAGGATGAGCTGCCGGCACCCAGTGAGCTGAGGTAGTGCCTGCATTAAGACTCATCTGCCAAATTGAGCTGCTCTGAGCAGGCCTGCTGCACCTGTCACCTTCATCAGCAGCAATAAGGTCAAGAAAGATTTTTACTTAGAACTTGATGTGGAGCTTTCAGTGCTCCTTCCAGCTCCTCAACACTGCTGAGGACCACTATCACACTAGCTCTCCCACCTCCAACATAATTGATCCTTTGGAAATGAGCAAGCTGCTCCTGGTGACATCAACAGTGCTGGCAGCTCACCTACAGTATTCAAATGAGGACTGAAACTTCATTTAGTCAAGCCTCGAGCCTCAACTACAATGTGCATTTATATAGCACCTTCAACATAGTAAAACATCCCAGGTTGCTTTACAGGAGTGTTCGCAAACAAAATTTGTCACCGAGCCACATAAGGAGACATTAGGGCAGATAACAAGTATGTTTTAAGGAGCATTTTAAAGGAGAAGAGAAATAGAGAAGAGGAGAGCTTTAGGGAAGAAATTCCAGTGCTTATGGCCTCAACAGCTGAAGGTACGGCTATCAATGGTAAAGCGATTAAAATTGGGAATGGAGGAGCGCAGACATCTCGGATGATCGTAGGGCTGGAGAAGTTACAGACATAGGGAAGGGCAAGGCCATGGAGGAATTTGAAAACAAGGATTAGAATTTTAACATTTAGCCATTGCTTAACCAGGAACCAGTGTAGGTCAGTGAACACAGGGGTGATGGTTGAATGGGATTTGGTGCAATATGGACAGCAGAGTTTTGGATGAACATAAGTTTATGGAGAGTGTTTAGGGAGGGTGGAAGATGGGATGCCAGCCAGGAGTGTTATGGAAGTGTAAATAGGCGGTCTTAGTGATGGTGCAGATATGTGGCTGGAAGCTCATCTTGGTATCAATTATGACAGCAAGTTTGCGAGCAGTCTGGTTCATCCTCAAACTGTTGCCAGGGAGAGAGAAAGAATTGGTGGCTAGGGAATGGAGTTTGTGGAGGGGACCAAAGATGATGGCTTTAATTTTCCCAGTATTTAGTTGGAGGAAATTCTTCTTTATCCAGTATTGCATGTCAGACAAGCAGTCTGACAATTTAGGGACAGAGGATTGTAGTGATTGGCCATGACCAATTTCTATCCCAAAAACAGTCAGTCAAGCATGTCAACCTTTAACTTCTGTACCTCAATTGTCCAAGCAAATAGTGTTGAGGCATTGTATTCTGAAGTGTTAACTGTGGCAAAATTATAAAATGTGTTCTTCATACACATCTAGTGCAGAGAGGAAAACTTCTCAAGAAGAATCAAAATAGTTTTTTTAATTTAAAATTTGTTTTCTAAGTGTTTATTTAGCAGCAAAAAAGCAAACATTATGATAATAATGGTACTCTTGAATATTGATGTTTGTTTCAACAGCACAGCCTGTGAGCTGAAGATTTTAAAATTTGGACAGTTGTCACTGGCCCTGCTGGTAATCTAAGGTTTAAGATTACTGTAACGGTTCTCAACTACCCCAGTAAGCCTCTGTCCAAAACCTGTAAGTCACATTGCCTTAGATGCAGCTACTTTACTTCAATTAATTATTTGTCTACCAGTAATTTATGTAACATATTCAGCAGGTATACTTTATTTCTCTTTGTTCATTAATGCTAATAACTTCATGTTTATAATTTAGAACTCAGGATGAATCATTTGTGATTTCCATTTCAGAAAGTCTTGAGTTAAGTCCTAAAGGCTATCAGCAGCCTAATGGGAATTCAAAATAAATCTTTTGTCATTAATCCTTGGCATTTTTAAATAAAATAGGCTTGGACTTCAACTTTTTTTCAGTAACTCTTTCTATTTATTTTGAATTGAAGTCAAAAAGCAGCCTATTAATGGACTTCTTAGGGCTGTAGGATAATGTAAAGAGAGGATTATGGATGCCTCCATGAATTGTAAAGAAATTATCCATTTTCCGGATTCAGATGACACCATAAATCACAGGTTATGTTCCTCATATGAGCATTCAAGCACTGCAAAATTCAATAAGGCCCAAAAACGATGCAGACAGCATCCAAACTTCATGCTGCCTGTTCATTACCATGATGCAGCATGCAGCCAGCACTAAGCACATTGTTGAGTGGTGCATGCCTGAACATGGGGTACAAAATCATGAGAGGCTAGCACCATTTAAATAAAGTTTAGCCTGCACTATTTTTACCCAATCTACACCTCTTAAGGGGGAGGTACATTTTAACTGGAGCAAGTGCTGGAAGTGGGATGAGGAAGATGTCTGAGCACGAAGAATACCCACATATGGTGTAACAGGGCAGAGAGCATGCTTCAGAGTTCTCAGATGCAACACTGGAGGCCTTGGTGCAGAAGATGGACAGGAGAGCAGTCCTCTATCCACAGGGGACCAGGAAGCACTCCGGAAAGACACTGTGAAGGCAGTGAGACCAGGTTGCCGTTACAGTCAATGCCAGTATTGTAGATTTGATGCTGTGCCCACACCTCACAGCTTACACACACTGCCGGCAATTCAATCATGACAGGCACAGTCACACGCCATCTTGTCTGGTGGAATTCCTTCATCATCACTGGATCAAAATCCTGGAATTCCCTATCTACAGCACTTTGGGTGTACCTACACCACATGGACTGCAGCTCACCACCACCATCTCAAGGGCAATTAGGGGTGGCCAATAAATATTGGCCTTGGCTGTGACACCCATAACCCATGAACTAATGACAAACATCACCCAAACACATTGCACCAGACCTGGTGACAACTACACGTGGGTGTAATTTCGAGTTGTCTGTTTTCTTGGCCCGAGGTTAGGGCTTGGAATGGATGTCTTCAGGTGTCGGTGTGCTCGGTTTGGTACTTGTCGTTCCTTTGTCGGCAAAGCACACATGTTTGTGTGTAGGCAATGCTGTTGGATTGCCTGGTGCATGGCTGACAGAGAGTTTTCTGAGGTGAGACCTATTTTTTCTCGGTGTAGTTCCATTCAGTGTCATCCCTCATAGGATTGTGGTTCCCTGCAAACTTTCGACACAAAGATAGGCGGGAATGCGGAGTTGAGGTTACAATCAGATTAGCTATGAACTTATTCAATGGTGCAGCAGGTTCAAGGGGCCGAGTGGCCAAGCTCCTAATTAGTATGTTTTTATGTACTTCTGCTGGGATCCACATCTGTTCCTGTGGGTTTAAGACTCTCACCTTCTGACCAACATGGAGTGGAGGTAGTTCTGAATTGGCATATTTATCATGAGTGTCCTTCATCCTGTTCTGTCTTTGTTGCAGTTGGTCCATGATTGAAGATGACTTTGTGAGGCGATGGCTTGGGAATGTGGTCCTCACTGGCTAACTGAACAGGATTTCATCTGGGGACAGCAATTCGGAATCCAATGGAGTTGCACCAAGATATAATATAGCAATTTGGATGTCTTGTCCAGTTTCTGTGCATTTCCTGATCAGGGATTTCACCGTTCTCACTATGCGTTCCGCCAATCTGTTGGAGCAAGGATATCAGGGAGATGATGTGATGTGATTGACAGGCCATTTCATGCACATGTCTTGGAAAGGTTTTCTACTGTACTGTGGACCATTGTCCGCTACAATTTCCATTGGGGCACCAAAAAGGCTGAAAATGGCGCTTACGGTGCTGCACTGAGCATTTGAACGATCGGATATTTGGAATGCTAATCTGTTTTGAGTAGGTAGTCCTCCTTGCGACAGTGAACAGATCTGTTGCCAGATTGATCCATGGAGGATATCATGTGGCTGGAGTGGCTCCTTCTGGTGTTTGGCTTGCTGTTCTTGGCAAGCACCACAAGCCTTTATGACTTGGTCGATATCTTTGCTAATGCCAGGCCAGAACACAGATTCACAAGCAAGAAATCTCGTCTTTACAATCCCCATATGGCCCTGGTGAAGATGCCCAAGTATGCCTGAGCGAAGTGTCGCTGAAATTAATATCTGGCAGTCTTTGAAAAGCATTCCGTTTTATATGCCAATCTTATCCCGATATGGCCAGTAAATCCTCAGGTCTGTGGGTATCTCCTTGATGGTTTCTGGCCAACCATCGATGGTGATCTGCTACAGGCTTCTGAGTACAGCATCTCGGGAAGTCTCTCTCTGGAGTTCCTCTCATTTGTTGTGACCATCAGGTCAATGTTATAGACATCCTCGACATCTGCGCATACTTCTTCGATTTGGAAGTCGAGTGATATGTCCCGTGTCTTTCCAGGGTTAGGCAGTCTGCTTAGACCGTCTAATAGAATAATCTGGTTGCAGTTATAACCTTGGATCTTTATTAGCAACATCTGCAGGTGAGATGGTGTGTTAGTAAGCAGCTTCCTCCAAACCATTTCTAGACGTCTGTGGTCTGTTTCAACTGTGAATTCCTTACCAAACAGTTACCTATGGAATCTGGTGATTCCAAAAATGAGTGTTAGTGTCTCACATATAATATGCTACTGCATTATGTTCAATGTTTGAGTTACTTGCCTGGGCAGGCAATAGACTCTTCGATCTAAATGATACTGGTTTGCCGTGCACAGCCCAAGGCCTTTCTGTGATGTATCTACCCTTAGCGTTGTCACTTTCTGTGGGTAGTAGGCACGATTCGACTGAGAGTGCCTGCTTTAGTGCATTGAAAGTATGTTGATGGTCATCCTGCCTTTCTTCAAAAGCTCCCCTGAGTGGGGATGCCTTTTCCAAGAAATTTGGAATGTATGCTGCCAGGAAGTTGAACAATCCTAAGTATCTCTGAAGGTCATCCTTATCCTGTGGTGTGGGCATGGAATGAATGTCTTCAATTTTACTTGGATCTGGGCGAATACCCATGTTGGACTAGATAGACCCAAAGAAATTGGTGTGATCTGTCTTGCTGGAACATTTTTTGCTATTGAAGACTAAACCTTCACAGCTGGCAGTCTCCATTAGCATGTAGAGGTTTCTAACATGTTCTTCTTTTGTGTGCATTCCACAGCAACGTCGTCTGCAATGCATATGCAACCTGGAACTTGCTCTGTTCTTCAGTAGAATAGCCCAAAAGGTAGACGAAGGAAGCAAAATCTGCCAAAAGAGGTTCTGAAAGCTCTTGTGATTCCTCTGACAGGAGTACTGACCAGTATCCATTCTTGGCATTGAGCTTCAAAAAATGCCTGGCTCCCACAAACGTTGTATTGAGTTCTTCCAAGGTTGGCACCTTGTGGAGACCTCTCTTCAGGGCTTAGTTCAGCCTCCTCAGGTCTGGACACAACCGAATCGAACCATCTTTCTTGACTGTGGTGGTCATGGAATTGCACCAGTCTGTGTGGTGCTGTACCCGGTGAATTATACCTTGCTTCTCCATGCCATCAAGCTCTAACCTTAACTTGTCCCATATATGCACACTACATTTCCGTGGCGAGTCAATAGATGGCGTTGCATCTTCCTTGAGGTGAAGGATTGAGTCACCATTGAAGTTGCCAACTGTGTCAAACCAGTCTGGGTACATCCTCGGAGGTCCTTGACTGACATTATGGGGTATATGTTCCTGGATTGTTGAGGTCCTTTGATTGGTTCAGCTCATGGATCTTCATACTCTATTAAACTCATTTGTTTTTATTTCCAAAATATACTTTATTCATAAAAATCTGTAAAAAATACATTACCAAACAGTTTCAAACAGCACCAAGTCAAAAATTACAAACAGTGCAAAGGAGGTCAGTTTCCTTCAATACAATCATGAGTTGCCTCACAACCCTTCCATTTCATTTGTCATGCCATATACATTTTTACATTTTACAGCAAACGAAAATTTTCCCGATACAGTTCGAGGGGGTTTCCATGGATTCAGCCCCTCCGTTCAGCTTGGTGGGGGGACCTTACACTGTGGTCTTTCCCCATTGAGCCTTTGCTGCGGCTGCCCCAAACTTTAGTGCATCCCTCAGCACGTAGTCCTGGACCTTCGAATGTGCCAGTCTGCAACATTCGGTCGTGGACAGCTCTTTGCGCTGGAAGACCAGCAAGTTTCGGGCAGACCAAAGGGTGTCTTTCACCGAGTTGATAGTCCTCCAGCAGCAGTTGATATTTGTCTCGGTGTGCGTCCCTGGGAACAGCCCGTAGAGCACAGACTCCTGTGTTACCGAGCTGCTTGGGATGACAAAAACCACTGCATCTCTCTCCACACCTGCTTTGCAAAGACACATTCACAGAAGGAGGTGGGCAACCGTCTCTTTCCCACCGCGGGGGCATTGTGCGCAGGGGGTGAGACTTCAGGCGTGCAGAAAAGATCTTACGGGGTGGGCTCTTCTCACCACCAGCCAAACTACATCTTGGTGCTCATTTTTTTTTTTCCAAAATATACTTTATTCATAAAAATCTGTGAAAATTACATTCCCAAACAGTTTAAAACAGCATCAAGTCAAAAAATACAAACAGTGCAAAGGTGATCAGTTTCCTTCTATACAATCATGAGTTGCCTCACAACCCTTCCATTTCATTGTCATGCCATATACATTTTTACATTTACAGCACACAAGAGACGGTTGCCCACCTCCTCCTGGAATGTGTCTTTGCAAAGCAGGTGTGGAAAGAGATACAGTGGTTTTTGTCGAGGTTCATCCCAAGCAGCTCTGTAACACAGGAGTCTATGCTCTACGGGCTGCTCCCAGGGACGCACACCAAGACAAAATCAACTGCTGCTGGAGGACTATCAATTCGGTGAAAGACGCCCTTTGGTCTGCCCGAAACTTGCTGGTCTTCCAGCGCAAAGAGTTGTCCACGACCGAATGTTGCAGACTGGCACATTCCAAGGTCCAGGACTACGTGTTGAGGGACGCACTAAAGCTTGGGGCAGCCGCAGCAAAGGCTCAATGGGGAAAGACCACAGTGTAAGGTCCCCCCACCAAGCTGAACTGAGGGGCTGGATCCATGGGAAACCCCTCGAACTGTATCGGGAAAATTTTCATTTGCTGTAAAAGGTAATTGGCATGACAAATGTGAAATGGAAGGGTTGTGAGGCAACTCATGATTGTATTGAAGGAAACTGATCACCTTTGCACTATTTGTATTTTTTGACTTGGTGCTGTTTGAAACTGGTAATGTAATTTTTACAGATTTTTATGAATAAAGTATATTTTGGAAATAAAAAAAAACCCACATCCCATGAAAGAACAAAAAAAAAATTGCCACTTGCTACTGTGTTGATTTTGATGCACAGGCAATGCTTTCCAGTCTTGCTTGGACGTAGGGGACTGGATTTTAAAGGCCGTCCGCTGCCGGGAACTGTGGCAGGGGAGCAATGAAGATTGGTACAGCAGAAGCCCACCACCAACCCCAAAGCCAGCAGACCCTGTACCGATCTTGACAGCGGCGGCGAGGCCTCATTGCGGCTGCCCCACTGTTTGGCGACGGGACCCACATTAAAATATGTTAATTGCTATTTATCATGCAGCCGCAGCGATTTTTCCAGCACATTGCAATCTTCATTCTTGCTGCTGGCAATGCCGCGCCTTCGAATCCCCGTTCGGGGAAACGTGGCACGACACCGGTTGAGAGGGGGGAGGAGGTTTTTTTCCCTGTGCGGGAGGGGGGGAGTGGGGTTACAATGCTGTGGATTGGTTGGGGGATGATGGGAAGGGGTAAAGGATAAAGGTCCCGAACTTTGAGGGGAGAAAGGTCAAATTTTCAAGGTAGGTATTCCGGGGGGGGGAAAGGGCAGGAATGTTGTGATATGCCATTGGGTGGGTGGGGAGGGGAGGGAGAGTGCATGGTTAGGTTATTTTTTTCAGTTTAACAAAACTTGACATTACCTGGCCCTTTAAATTTCAAATGCACATTGAGGTCTGTAAGCCCTTTAAAAGTGGCATCAGTGCCTGCAAGATGGTTGGGCCTAGGACACTACCCTGAGGAACTCCTGCAGCAGACCATGACGAATCATGCCACATGCTCTGGTGAGTACTGCAAAGCCCCTCCAGAGTGATCCAGGCAGCGGAAGCATTCCTTAAACACCCCGATGGTCTTTTCGATGACATTTCATGTGGCAACATGGCTCTCGTTATATGCATGAGTTGCACACCAGAGTCATGAGCCATGTGGTCAGGGGATCGCACTTGTTGCCCAATGGCCACCCTCTTGTTTGTTCCAGACCAGCTGTAAATTTGCAATGGGGTCTGTCTGGGGCACTACCTTCTTCCACCCCATTCATAGTCCCATGATTTTGAAGGAAGCCAGCCTGGGGGATTTGAAATTCTTGGGCTTAAATAAAATTTTATAAAATATTATTGGTCCTGGTGACATCAGTAAACAAAATGAGTGGCAGGTCGGTGTTGCTTTTCCTGCTCCTACCCTCTCCCTCTCACCCCCCTCAACCATGGTGGGCACTCAAGATCATTTAAAATAGGGAACCCATCCTGACCCTGGATACTCTGGTGAGATGTGGACTAGAGGTCACCATCCCCACTCCACTGCACTTCCACTGGCACAGTGGGCCCAAGAGGTTTTAGTCTCACATTTCAAAAAAAAACAAAACTCTCAAAATGACTTCTGCTAGTGCATGCTGGAAAATTGGCTTAATTCTTCTGATCCCTCCATGAAATGTATTAGAGAGAAGCCCATCAGGCCAAAACTGTTGATTGCTATCAGACATATGCAACGGATAAAACAATCATGCAAGTTCTAGCAACAATTATTGGATATAGCAGGTTTATAAACAATATCACAATCTAATCAAGGCAGCCCTAGAATGATGAGCACTGGCCAGATATCACAGATGGCCACTGTTGTGCCTTTGTGTATGTGTTATGGAACTGACTGTCCATTATGTTTTAATCTTGAAGCTTTTGTCAAAGCGGAGAATATAAGGGTCATTCCATGATGTGATGCTTATGAGTCATCAATATTAAAATGAATGATGGATGGAAAATCACAGTTAATAGCCCACAATTTCACAAGATGTGCTCCATCTGGGCACTGCTCTGTGCTGGCAGTGTCCAATTGCAGAATCACCCAGATATTTCAAAAATTTCAGGACTGTAAGTACAGGACATTTTTGATATACGTGTCAGTTATGTTTTTGACAGAGCTTCAACAGATACAGAGGTACAATGTAGCTCCTTGGGTCCGATACCCGCATAATTCCGAGAAAGATTATAGCTGGTAGGGACCAGGCAGTTAATCCTTCCAAGATTTCCATCTATCCCTTGATTGATCTGCAAAGAAAGCCATTCAAAAGAAAGGTCATTGACTGGTTTGTCTGTTTAACTCTCTTGTGAGCAAACCTTGACAACCACCTGTGGCTGCTTGCTGCTTTAAATAACTTTATCTGCGAAAACAACTGTTTGGTAGTTAAATCTATTACAAAGGTGCATGGTGTGATTATTATTAATGATTATCTAACTCAGAGGTAATCAACCTACAATTCTAAGGCCACTTGTAACTCCTGAGCCATGGCAATACGGCCTTTGATGCCTCATCAATTATGTCATTTTTGTTCTTATATTTCTTATTTTCTTGTTGTCCTGTTTGTATTTTTTTTAAATGCATGAACCATAATTTAATGAGCTCAAATATTTGGATAAAACATGTTCAAAGGAGTCAGATTACTCTGGAGAGAAAATAGGCCCACTAAAATGCATGTTTGAAGATGCCAGGAGTCTTTGCAGAGCCAAGCCCCTGGAAATATTGCATAAGTGCATTCCTCTTTGAGGGGGCTGTAGTATGCTCAGAACTTTTTAAAACCTTTTGGGGGTCCAGGTCATGACCCAGACCTGGATCCTCAGCCAGGCCTTAATATCAGGAGGCTCTCTGCTTTCACTCAACATGCCAGCCCTTTCATATCCTGCCAGGCTTGAAATACAGAAGCTCCCATCTTGGAAATCCTCTCCCTTTACCATGCACCCTCTTGTGTGAGTATCCTTGTTTGGGCAGGCAGAAGCTCCCTGCTTAATAAGGCCCCTCAGAAACTTCCAGGAAAGCCCGGAACACAGCATATTTTGATCTTGACTTAATTTAAGGCTTTTCCAGAAGGACCACCGATTTTCAGCCCAGTGCCTCAAGCCTAGACCTCAGAGATCTGCCACTGGAATTTGGTTCTCACTGTGTATACAGCCCTGGATGAGATAAATTGAGTAGGATGGCTGTCTGGTCATTCTGTGGACAATATTGATCAATGGCTGGCAAATCTTCTACTCACAGTTAATGATATTGCCGTTGAGGCCTCCTTGGAGTTTTGTTAAGTATGTGGAGTAACCATTTGTCACATATTGTTATTTTCCACATATTTCGTATGAAGAAATTAATTCTCCTCAGCCTGAAGACAACTTAGTTTTTGCTCTCTGAGGGGGAGTTATAAGCAGAATAATTTGTATTAACAGTGACTTTAAAATGCTGATTCAAATACTTTAAGTGCAAAATTTATCGTATTTATTGTAATTATAAATAGTACAATACAGTAATATTCCTGATAACCTGCTATACATAGTAACACGTACTTTCACATCCTGTTTACTAAAATCATTATCCTCTCACACAACATACCTTTGACATAGCAACAAGACAGAAGCAAAATACTTTTTCATCAAATAATGTTTTAAAGAAGAAGAAATGTCTATCAGTGGCTTTAAGATATATCTTGTGGTATATTTGTTGGTCATAAACCACTGGAATGTTTATTATATTTATTTAATACCCAGACAGAGGAATTGTCTCATACTGAGATCGAATGATATGGGATCAAAAATGACAAAACAGATCACTAATGATGGCCTGACCACTGTGAGCAATGCCAATGATAATGCTATTATGCAAGAAACATTTAATATTAAACAATGCAAAATATTTTTGATGGTTTCCTGCAAAATAACAAAAAACGTATAAGAAATGTGATGTGTTAATAACAGAGAATACTTCACTTCTGAGAAATAACTCTTAACTCACCAGTGTCTGTGCTTCTCATGAATTTTGAGTCCTTCGCATTCATGAAATAAATCCAGTAATCAACTGTTGCCAGTATAATAAGCTCTAATTCTTGAAAATATCAGACAAAGTCTGAAGGGGAAGTGTGAAAAATACATAATTGATTTTTGGAATAATTTCTATTTGTATTATTATTAATAATCTTATTTGATAAAAATAATGATAATTTTATCTGTCTTAAAATTTGTTTTCTCTAATATTCCAGTTATGCCACTTTGGACAAATCAACTAAAAAATTAAATAGTTATGCAGGATATTTAAGCTTATTAAGTAGCTGTGCGAGTGATAGTTTTGGAATGAGCTTTTTGGATTTATCCCAAAAGATTTTGTGCCCAGACATTTTTCTATATCCTATGTGACCAATTCTGTGGGTCTGGCTAAATGAAGCCAGGAACTGCTGGCAACTACTGCGAGTATAAAAATGTAGTCTGTTAGTAAGTGATAGAGCAGTGCATTTTTGCACAAAAACCCATTTTTGAAAAACTGAAACAAATTATGGAAGGAGACAGAGAGCAGCTGATCATTGTGGTTCATATGGGAGCCAATGGTATAGGAAAGCAAAGGCTTGAAGACTTGCAAAAGGAGTTTAGAAAGTTTGGAAGCAGCTTTAGTAACAAGACTTAAAAGCTGGCAATCTCTGGATCTTACTCCATCGGCCATCTGCTAGAATAGGGAAGTAAAGGAAGATTAGAAGCTCAATATGTGGTGAAAGGGATCCTGTAAGGAAAGAGTTTCCATTTGTGGGGCATTAGAGCTTGTTTGAGGAAGATGCAAGTTAGGATGGGCTACAACGGCAAGGATGAAATGAGCTAAATAACTGGCATAATGGATAATGTTTACAATTAAACTACAATTGAAGAAACGACCAAATGGGATGATAAGAACAGTTTTTAAAAAATGATAGAGTACAAGAAAATAAGGAAAGTGATTTGACAGGAATAAGGAAATCAAGGAAGAAATACAAAAGGAAAATTTAGAAAAATATGAAGTAGAACTGTAAAATATTCAACAAATATGTTGGATAAATAGAATTGTGGGACTGTTGAGAAGAATGGATATTGAATTAGTGGTAGATAAATGGAAACCAGTAGGGATACTTAATAAAAATATTTTGTTTCAGCATTGATAGAAGGGGAAGATATTGGGGGAGGAGGTAAATAGTTAAAAGAAAAAAATGATATAATAAATAAAAGGATTTAGTTAAGCTAAAGGAGAACAAAGTACTGGGACCTGATGGAATACATCCAAGGACCCTAAAGAAAATAAAGAAAGAAATATTATAAGCCACAGATATTTTAGGAATCTATTGAGCATGCTATGTGCCAGAGGACTGAATATTGTTCGCTTTCAAATACCCGCTTTCAAAAAGGAAGAAAGAGCTTATCCAAATAATTACAGACCAGTTGTTTAATATCTAGGATAGGATTAATTTTGGAATCTTTAAAGGTGAAGTTACTAATTAATTAGGTGAAGCTAAATTAATTAAAATCAGCAACACGGATGTCAGAAAGGAAGCAGAAAATGTTGGAAATACTCAGCAGGTCTGATAGCATCTGTGGAGAGAGAAACAGCGTTAAGGTTTCAGGTCTGTAACCTTTCATTAGAACTGGAAGGAAACTCTGTACTCGAAAATGAAAGTTATTGTGGCACAGCAGCAGAAAGGCCGAGAAAATTCAGAACCTATATTGACATTTAAGAGTAGATTAGATAGCATGTTAAAGGAATGGGGAATAAAGAAATATGGGAATAGATTAGGATTACTGTTCCTGTTGAAGATAAATACTATAATGGACTGTTTGGGCTGAATCTGCTGTTTCTCTGTTGTAATTTCGATGTAGTTCGACATAAGTCTATGATTACGTCAACTAGAATAAGGGCCAAGAAGAGGAGTTGAGTGGGGAGCAGAAAGTTGTTAGAGTCATACAGCACTGAAACAGGCCACTGAGTCCGCACTGACCATCTATACCAATCCTATATTAATTCCATTTTCCTGGTCACATCTCCACCTTCCCTCAATTCTCCTACCACCTACCGACACTAGGGGCAATTTATTTATTTATTTTTACAATGGCCAACTTACCTATCAACCTGCAAGTCTTTGGCATGTGGGAGAAAACCAGAGCACCCAGAGGAAACCCACACGGTCACAGGGAGAACTTGCAAACTCTGCACACGCAGTACCCAGAACTGAACCCGGGTTGCTGGATCTGTGAGGCTGACCACTGTGCCAATCTGTTCTTGGAGCTAGTTATAGAATGTTGGGGGGAGCGGTGCATGACGATGGGCAAGAGACTGCAAAAAGGGATCTTCGACTAAAGTGGATGAGATGAGA
Organism: Heterodontus francisci; assembly: GCF_036365525.1. Lineage (NCBI taxonomy): Eukaryota > Metazoa > Chordata > Chondrichthyes > Heterodontiformes > Heterodontidae > Heterodontus > Heterodontus francisci. The sequence continues at coordinate 86,122,935 of NC_090373.1, forward strand.
GGGAGTTTGGGGGGAAGTTGAGAGCAAGGGATTGGAGGAAGCAGCAGAGGCAGATGTACAGATGGTCTTAATATTAAAGTCAAAGGAATGCCTGAGCTCCTTGCAATTTGGGGTTTGAGGTGAGGGCGTGGTATTTAAGAAGGTGGTTGGTCATGGAACAAAGGAGCTACTGGGAAGTTACCTGAATTTCTGCTAAAGGTGAAAATTTACTCCATACATGTTGGCCAGTAATTTGGGAGCCTGACTGTCCACTCTGCTCCTTCAATCAGTCTGCTCCTCCATCAATGACCTTCCTTCCATCATAGGGTCAGAAGAAGGGATGTCCACGGATGTTTGCACAATGTTCAGCACCATTCGCAACTCCTCAGATACTGAAGCAGTTCGTGCCAATATGCAGCAAGACCTGGACAACATTGAGGCTTGGACTGAAAAGTGGCAAGTAACATTCGCGCCACACAAGTGCCAAGCAATGACTATCTCCAATAAGAGAGCATCTAACCATCTCCCCTTGACATTCAACGGCATTACTATCGCTGAATCCCCCACTATCAACATCCTGGGGGTTACCATTGAACAGAAACTGAACTGGACCAGCCATCTAAAGACTGTGGCTAAAAGAGCAGATCCGAGTCTGGGAGTTCTGAGATGAGTAACTCACCTCCTGACTCCCCAAATCTTGTCCACTGACTACAAGTCAGTAGTGTGATGGAATACTCTCCACTTGCCTGGATGAGTGCAGCTCCAACAACACTCAACAAGCTCGACACCATTCAGGACAAAGCAGTCCGCTTGATCGGCATCCCGTCCACCAACTTAAACATTCACTCTCTCCACCAACGACGTGCAGTGGCAGCAGTGTGTACCATCTACTATGTGCACTGCACCAACTCAACAAGGCTCTTTCAACAACACCTTCCAAACCCATGAACTCTACCAACGAGAAGGACAAGGGCAGCAGATGCATGGGAACACCACCACCTGTAAATTTCTCTCCAAGCCACACACCAATCTGACTTGAAATTATATCACTGCTGCTTCACTGTCGACTTATCAAAATCCTGGAACTCCCTTTCTAACAGCAGTGTGGGTGTACCTACACCACAAGGAATACAGCGATTTAAGAAGGCAGCTTACCACCATCCTCTTAAGGGCAATTAGGGATGTTGCCTTGCCAGCGACATCCACATCCTATGAAAGATTTTTTTTTAATTTACCGCATCTCAATACTATTTTGCTGCTTGTCTGATAAGATGGCACAAAATTCAAGGCAACAAGTGTCAGCTGGAGAAAGGAGTTCTAATTACAGACGCTTGACTCCTTTTGAGGAAATTACCATGCACATCCTGGCATATCAGCAGATAGTGAAGAAACATCATTCATAACTAGTTCAAACCTACATTTCCGTTTTGTCCCCCTTTTAATTCACTTCCATATAATCACAGAAACATCACGCAGAGTATCTTGCAATGCAAGCCCTGTTTGGTGATGTGTCAGGCAATCAACATTGTAACATTTGTTCCATTTCTGTCATTGTGTACACAGTACAACAGTCTGCATATACTACCAGAGACTCAGATCAAGGCAATATCATACAGTAACCTGCATCCCTTGAAGTTTGCAAGCAATAAAACAGTTGCATCCTGCATCAGAAGACTTCAGGGCTTTTACCTCCATTATATCACCACCTTCAACTAGATGGGCTTGGGGAACAGTGGAAACTAGGGAAGACTTCAGGGAAAGGGGTTTGGAAAATCCAGCCCTTGGTGATGATATATGTAGTGTCCTGGAGGATGACCTTCAGACCAGTTTCAGGACTGGGATGAATGTCTAGGTGGTCATTGCCATGATATTTTCGGCCACTGGTTTGTTTTATGAAATAGCAGGGGAAGTCTTTCAAATCTCCCAACCTGCAATGTCCCAATGCATCAAGCAGGTGACAGATGGTTTGCTTGCCAGGGCACTTTCCTTTGCCAGTTTCTCTATGGAACCGAGCCAGCAATGCAAACAAGATCATTCAGTGCTATTAAATTTGCTCTTCACATCAAAAGAAGCAGCAACTGCCGAGTTTATTCATTCCCTATATGTCAAAAAAAATTCCAGATAAAGTAATTTAGCTCTCTTTGTTTAAAAAAATCTGATTTAAGTAGATTATCTCTCATTGTAACTTTGCCTCAAGTCTTCCAGTCATTATTTTAATTGAGATTTTTGAATCCATATTAATAAGCAAAATAGACCTTCAGTTACAGTAATTCGTTAAGTTTTTGTTTTTTAATGGTAAATACGATGTTTTAATGAGTCTGGTATTCGGCTGTAGCTTACTAAAGATGATTAGTAATAGCATGATTAAAGTCCTAAATTATTGATATTTGTCAAGAGAGCAAGTAGAGAACCCAACCCTTAGGTTTCTACCTGTGGTCTTCTGTAACTCAATGTTTGGAAGTGATTGAGAGTCACCTGAGGTGTGTCACTCAGCTGAGAACCTGCAATCTCAAAGAAACCTGGTTAAGATCACAACAAATCATCCTATTAAGAAATTACAGAAAGTGTCTTGTTCTAAGTAGGCTGCAAATAATTCATATTCAGTGTTAACCTGTAAATCACTGATAACTAATATCATAATGATAATTTGCAATTCCCTAAGGGCAATAATATTGATGAAGACATTGGGGTAAAATTGAATAGGGTCCCAAAACCGGCACAGAGATTGCAATGCTTGATTAATCCACACCCATTCATTCTGAGTCAGGCAGCACACAAACTTTGTGCTCTGTTAAGCTAAATGTGCTGTTGAGTGGTTACATGCCTCAGGAGGGGTCCCATGTTTGTTGAGGCTAGCACCGCTTAAAGCTTTCTTGTGCTATTTAAAGTCAGCTTGCACCTTTCAGAGAGGAGGTACATTCTAACTGCAGCGGGTGCTAGAACTGGTTTCAGAAGACAATCTGAGCAGGAAGAACAGTATCTCATCGTGCAATAGAACAGACAATGTGCGCCAAGCATCTCAGATGCAGCACTAGAGGCCTTGATGTGGGAGATGGACAGGAGGGGAGATGTCTTTTATCCACAGGGGACCTGGAGGCACTCCAGACAGACACTACAAAGGCAGTGAGACCAGATAGCCATTGTGGGCAATGACAGCAGGCTAGTCCCAAATATGTGGAAGGAGTGTCAGAAGAAGTTCAATGGCCTCAAGGTGAGTGAATGCATCTTTAAATGCCAAATTGTCTTGCCAACATGCTTTGTTGAATGATAATTTTCTTTAATCCACTGACTTTTTTATTCTTTCATGGGATGTGGGCATCACTGGCTAGGCCAGCATTTGTTGCCCATCCCTAATTGCCCTTGAGGAGGTGGAGGTGAGCTGCCTTCTTGAACTGCTGCAATCTATTGATTTTTCTATAGCGTTTTAATACAATTGAGTAGATTGCTAGGCCATTTCAGAGGGCAGTTAAGAGTCAACCACATTGCTGGGGTCTGGAGTCACAAGTAGGCCAGACCAGGTAAGCAGATTTCCTTCCCTAAAGGATATTAGTGAACCAGGTGGAGATCTGAATTTATATTTTTGAAGAAATTTAATAGAGAACAGCTAAAAAGGATGATCTTGCTAGAGACCGAAAGAGGTCAGGGAGACAGAGCAGTTACAGGAAAAGGTCCCTGGCATTTTTCCTGACTGTGAGGTGACCCGGTCCATGGTCAAACAAGCTCCGTCACAAGGGGCTGAACTGGTACTGCAGACAGATGGCCCTACTCTCTGGTTATCTGAAACCTTCTTTGGGAAGTTAGAGGACCCAGGGGATGGGTTAAACAGGTCTTCCTTGGTCGAGGCACAGCAAGCCAACCCAGGGTTACAAAAGTTAGCACAGACTGCCCAAACTGAAGCTGAAGAAGAGGGAGTTCCAGAGTGCTACTAGGTAAAGGATGAGATGCTGATGAGGAAATGGAGACCTCCTCACAGATCTGAAGATGAAGAGTGGACAGTGGTTCAACAGGTAGTGGTGCCGCTGAGGTACCGTAGGGAAATATTGAGAATAGCCCATGAGATGCCAATGGCTGAACATGTCAGTATCAGAAAAACCCAAGCCCGCATCAGACAGCATTTTCACTGGCCACAACTCCACAAGGATGTGGTGGAGTTCTGTAAGATTTGCCACACGTGCCATGTTGTGGGGAAGACTCAACCTGCAATAAAACCTGCATCCCTAATTCCCATACCGGCTTTTGGGGAACCGTTCAGCAGAGTGCTGGTAGATTGTGTGGGGCCCCTGCCAAAAACAAATGGGGGCTACCAGTATCTTCTCACCATTACGGATGCAGCTACCCAATTTCCAGAGGCTATCCCTCTAAGTACTATCTCTGCCAAGGTAGTGGTGGAGGGGCTAACCCAATTCTTCACCTGATATGGGCTGCCTGCTGAGATCCTGTTGGATTGGGGCACAAATTTTATGTCCAGTATTTTTCAAAAGATCATGGGTACTCTGGGCATAACCCAGCTAAAGTCCTCAGCCTACCACCCACAGTCACAAGGGGCTTTGGAGCAGTACCACCAGACCCTAAAGACAATGATCAGGACATACTGCTATGAGTAATAAAAACAAGAAATACTCAGCAGGTCTGGCAGCATCAGTGGAGAGAGAAGCAGAGTTAATGTTTCAGCTCAGTGACCCTTCTTCAGAACTGGCAAATATTAGAAATGTGAAAGGTTATAAGCAAGTAAAGCAGGGCTGGGGCAAGAGATAACAAAGGGGAAGGTGTAGATAGAATGTTAACTCTGCTTCTCTCTCCACAGATGCTGCCAGACCTGCTGAGTATTTCCAGCATTTCTTGTTTTTATTTCAGATTTCCAGCATCTGTAGTATTTTGCTTTTACTGCTGTGAGTTCATCCATGACTGGGACAAAGGGCTGGGATTTCTTCAGTTTTCTACCAGGGACTCACCCAATGAGTCCACTGGTTTTAGTCCCTTTGAATTAGTTTACAGACACAAGGTGAGAGGTCCTCTAAAAATAATCAAGGAGAGGTTTTCGGGACACAGGGACGAATCTTTCCTGTTAGACTACATCTCCATGTTCCAAGAATGGGTCACGAGAGTCTATGTGATGGCTCAGAAACACCTATAAACCTCCCAGATAACTATGATAAAGCAGGCAGGTAAACATGCCAAGGCCAGAACATTTCAGCCCAGAGGCCATGTGTTAGTGCCTATTACCTATACAGGGAGAACCATTGAAAGCCCAGTTCAGTGGCCCATACAGAGTAATAAAGAGAATCAGCCAGATGAATTACATAATTGACACCCCAGATCGTAGGAAAAAGCAAAGGCTGTGCCACATCAATATGTTAAAATGGTATCACAGCTGGGATAGGACAAACAAGCACAGGTCTGACAGGCAGTCAGGAAAGAGGAGGGTGAAAGGGACAGTGAGGACGAGTTAGAGGGAGGCCAGGAGGATTCCCAAATCAAACCCCCTACCGTCTGGTTAGCTAACACTGAAATGTTAGGGAAATTAGACACCATACTCTCCTATATAAACACAGAACAGAGAGGAGACCTACCAAGGCTGCTCACAGCATTTAAAGGGATCTGCAGGGACAAACCAGGGTGCACAACCCTAACACTACATGATGTGGATGTAGGAGAGTCCCCTCCCATAAAATAAAATCCCTATCGCCTAGGTGCCAGGAAACTGACCCAGGCCTGGGAGGAAATTCAGTACATGCTGGACCACAAGCTGATTGAGCCCAGTCAGAGCAGTTGGAGTTTCCCAGTTGTGCTGGCGCCCAAACCCGATGGCTTAACAAAGCTCTGCATTGATTAGAGAAATGTTAATGCAGTGACCAGAGCTGATTGCAACCCAATTCCCTACCTGGAAGACTGTATAGAGTAGGAAATGCCACCTACATAACTAAAATAGAGTTCTTAAAAGGGTGCTGTCATGTTCCCTTAACCCCCCTGAGCTGAAGTAATCTCGGCTTTTGTCACCCCAGACGGTTTATTCCAATGCTGGGTGATTCCCTTTGGATTAAGAAATGCCCCAGACACCTTCCAAAGGCTGATGAACCAGGTAGTGGCTGGCCTGCCCAACTGTGTAGTGTACCTGGATGATCAGTTAGTGTACAGTGACACCTGGGGGGAGCACATAGACCAGTTAGAAGCCCTCTTCCAAAGGTTACAGTCAGCTGATATGGTAAATCTTGCCAAGAGCGAGTTCGCTAAAGCTCAAGTAACCTACCTAGGGCATATTGTGGGTCAGGGGCAAGTGTTGCCCAGATCATCAAAGGTACAGATGCTGATAGATTTTCCCGTCCCCACGACCAATCGGGAAATAAATATGTTTTTGGGCATGTGTGGGTTTTACCGGAAGTTTGTCCCAAACTTCAGCACTATAGCTGCCCCTCTGACAGACTTATTACAGAAAAAAGCAAAGGTAGTGTGGTTAGGGAGGTGCCAAACAGCTTTCAAGAGGCTGAAAGTCATCTTAACCAGTGGACCGGTGCTGGCAGCTCCAAACTTTAATAAACCATTTAACGTGGCAGTGGATGCTAGTGACCTCGGGGTAGGTGCAGTCCTGCTCCAAGATGATGAGTCAGGCATTGAGAGGCCAGTTGGGTATTTCTTCAAAAAATTAAACAAACAGCAAAGCAGCTATTCTACTGTGGAGAAGGAAGCCCTGGGACTGTTGCTAGCTCTCAAAGATTTTGAGGTATATGTCCAAAATGGATATAGAGAGACTGTAGCTTATACCGACCAAAATCCTCTGAGCTTTGTAGAGAAATTCAAAACCCATAATGAATGACTTTTTCGTTGGAGCCTGCTACTGCAACCTTACCACCTAAAAATTATCCACATTTCAGGGAAAAACAACGTGATCGCTGACGCTTTATCTAGGGTTTAGCTCAGCATGGAACCACCCCGGATATAAAAAAACTGAACCAAAGTATGGCTATGACACTGAGACTGATGAGTGTGTGTGTACAGTTTATTTTTAATTTGTGACCTCAGAATGAAATACTTCTGTCATCACATTTCATTTCGCGTGGTGGAGAGGTGGCACGCCAACTTGCTTGTTGAATGATAATTTTCTTTAATCCATTGACTGGAGATCTGAATTTATATTTTTGAAGAAATTTAAGAGAGAAATGCTAAAGAGATGACTTTGCTAGCAGCTTAGGATGGTCACCTAATCTGCAATGTCCAGTTAACAGTACGAAATGCTCCTGAAGACCAGAGTGGCGGCAGGCTCTCTCTCTCTCTCTCTCTCTGTGCCGACTCGCGATTTCAGAGGCTCCAGCATTTTACTGGGACATGACAAGCGTTGTGAAGGTGGGTTCTGTGTTCGCTGAAGGGAGGCCACCATGATGGAGGAGCTGCATCTATTCCCACAGTCAACGCCCTCAACTATCACACTGCCCTTTTGAATCTTTGTTGCGGCGCCGAAACGGCAGCTGTTAGATATGGGCAGTGCTGATGCTTCAAACAGTATGCTTCAAACTGTATGCTTCATTGCTAGGCCTGTAAGGTGGAGATGAAATGGCTGCTCATTCCAGCAAGAACCAAGACCCAGGAAGTTTATGGAAACTACCTGTTCGTTTTATCAAGAAGAGAAATACTTTAATTTTTATTCATTCATGGGATGTGGGCATCACTGGCTATGCCAGCATTTATTGCCCATCCCTAATTGGCCTTGGGAAGGTGGTGGTGAGCTGCCTTCTTGAACCGCTGCAGTCCATTTGGGGTAGATACACCCACAGTGCTGTAAGGAAGGGAGTTCCAGGATTTTGACCCAGCGACAGTGAAGGAACGGCGATATAGTTCCAAGTCAGGATGGTGTGTGACTTGGAGGGGAACTTGTAGGTGGTGGTGTTCCCATGCATTTGCTGCCGTTGTTCTTCTAGTTGGTAGAGGTCGCGGGTTTGGAAGGTGTTGTCTAAGGAGCCTTGTTGCATTGCTGCAGTGCATCTTGTAGATAGTACACACTGCTGCCACTGTGCGTCGGTGGTGCAGGGAGTGAATGTTTGTGAATGGGATGCCAATCAAGCGGGCTGCTTTGTCCTGGATGGTGTCGAGTTTCTTGAGTGTTGTTGGAGCTGCACCCATCCAGGCAAGTGGAGAGTATTCCATCACACTCCTGACTGCTAACTGTTATGTTTGATTCACCGAATGACTGTCGTGTGACAAGCCCCTCCTGATCTCTGGTGTTAAGCTGGTGTTTTCTCTGCAGCAGAGGAGAAGCTTCTGGACTCTGACACGTGCAGACCCAAGTGGGGGTCTCTCTCTCTCTCTTTCCATTTCATCTTACAAGCTTCGAACTCTGATTGTTGACTGACCACTTTTGCATACTCTGGCTACAATCAGAAACCCCGTTGGAGGAAATCATCTGCATCGCTATCTCCAAGAGACTCACTGAACCAGTCATCTACCTCTTCAAACTAAATGCCTCCAGACCACCAAATTCAGCTAGAAGCCAGCTGAATCACCAAACGCCTCAGAATGTATACCTTTTTTTATATGAACATACGTACATACGAATTAGAAGCAGAAGTAGGTCACTCAGCCCTTGGAGCCTGACTCATCATTCAATAAGATCACGGCTGACCTGACTGTAACCTTGGCTCCACACTCCCGCCTACCCCCAATAACCTTTCACCCCCTTGCTTATCAAGAATTTATCTACCTCTGCCTTAAAAATATTCAAAGACTCTGCTTCCACCGCCTTTTGAGGAAGAGAATTCCAAAGACTCACAACCCTCTGAGAGAAAACATTTCTCCTCATCTCTGTCTTAAATGGCCAACCCCTTATTTTTAAAATTAGTGACCCCTACTTCTAGATTCTCCTACAAGGGGAAACATCCTTTCCACATCCACCCTGTCAAGACCCCTCAGGATCTTACATGTTTCAATCATGTCGCCTCATACTCTTCTAAACTCCAGCGGATACAAGCCTAGCCTGTACAACCTTTCCTCATAAGACAGCCCACCCATTCCAAGTATTAATCTAGTAAACCTTCTCTGAACTGATTCCAATTCATTTACATCCTTCCTTAAATAATTTATGGACTTTAACTCAACCAATCTACCTTTCCCCATTCTGTAATCTATTTGTGTGTGTGTAAACCTCTAGTGTAAGTGAAAGTTTATTATTTTCATTGGTTCAGTTTAGGTACAATAAAGTTAACCTCTTTCTTTGTTAAACTCAAGAAAATAATCAAACACCAACTGAATTGGCCAGTACATCCACTTTAAGAAAGAATTACACCTGCTGTGCTCAAACAAGGAGGGGGAAAAGAGAGATGCCCTTCAACCCCTCCTCATTTTGCCATAACAATATCTTTACAAATGAGCCATTAACCTCACACGCTGCTCAATTCACCAATCCCCATCACCCCCCATTCATCTACCAACAATCTCCATCAATCATGACTCATACTTCATACTCATAGCTTCAGCTCACCCTCAAACACATACCACTGCTGAAAGCCTCAGACTCACATATCACAGCTTTCACACACTGCCAGCTATTCAAACATGAGAGGCACATCACTCAAACACTTTGCACCACACTCATTGACATATTTTCCTCTCCCTTGCAGGACAAGATGATGCAGCAACAGCTAACTGCCAGGGGTCAGGCATGGTTGCATGAACATAAGAGCATAAGAAATAGGAGCAGAAGTAGACATCACAGCCTGTCAAGTCTACTCTGCCATTCAATATGATCAAGGCTAATCTTGGGCTTCAACTCCTCTTTCCTTCCCCACCACTGCGCACACCCCCCCACCCCCACTCCCACCCCAACCCCCAGCTACCCCTGCTCCCCATATCCCTTGATTCCCTGAGAGACCAAAAATCTGTATCTCAGCCTTAAATATATTCAATGATGGAGCATCTACAACATTCTGGAGTACAGAATTCCAAAGATTAAAACCCTTTGAGTGAAAAAATGTCTCCTCATCTCAGCCCTAAATGACCATCCCCTTATACTAAAACTGTGTCCCATGTTCTGGATTCTCCAGCCAGGGGAAACAACATCTCAGTATCTATCCTGTCAAGCCCCTTCATAATCTTGTATGTTTCAATGAGATCATCAGCTCTCATTCTTCTAAACTCTAGAGAATATGGACCCAATATACTCTGCCTGCCATCATAGGACAATCTTCTCATCCCAGGAACCAATCTAGTGAACCTTTGCTGTACGATCCGCAATGCAAGTATATCCTTCCTTAAATTCGGAGACCAAAATTGCACACAGTACTCTAGATGTTGACTCACCAGAGTCTTGTACAATTGTAGCAAGATTTCTTTATTCTTGTACTCCAATCCCCTTACAATAAAGGCAAACATGCCATTTGCTTTCTGAATTGCTTGCTGCACCTGCATGCTAACTTTTTGTATTCTTTGTACAAGTACACCCAAATCCATCTGAGCATCAACATTTACAAGTTTCACACCTTTTAAAAAATATTCTGCATTTCTATTCTTATGACCAAAGTGAATAACCTCACACTTCCCTACATTATACTCCATCTGCCACCTTGTTGCCCATTTACTTAACCTGTCTATGGGCTGGATTTTATAATCTTGCTACTGCAATCTTCCTTGTGGCGGCTCATTTGCATCCCCAGGTCAGGCCACCCGTTCCTCCCCCCACCCCGCAGTCACGTGGAGGGGACGGGTTGTCTGTCGTGGGTAATGGTGTCAGCTGCCTGCGCACTGGTGCTGAAGCCATTTTTAAAGGGCTGCCAACTGTCCCACACTCCAATAACAATTAAATTAATTATTTGCCCTTTTCCCCCCAAAACACTTGCCTATACCATCTGACCTTCCCTCCACAAACTGCACAAACGTTCAACTCCAACCCTCCCACCATTCCCTACACCCATGATGCTAATTTGACCCTGTTTTCCACCCTCCCCCATGCACTGATAACCGTACCTTGCCCCCCTCCCCACCAGTGTTGCACCTCATTTTCCCGGACAGGGATCCGAAGGCACAGGAGTACCAGCTGCCGGGCTGAAGATCACAGCAGGTTATCAGATGGCGACGTGAGCTTAATTAAGTCAATCATTTTAATTTATTAAAATTTTCAAATTGGGGTTCCGTCGCCAGGTGGCCGGGGGACCACCACGAGGCCTCGCCGCTGCTGGTAATATCGGGCCAGGCCCTCCCAGTGTTGGGATGCGTAGCGGCCCTCTCCTGGAGGCATTTTACACCCACCCCTGCGCCACAAAGTCCGACGTTGGCGGGGGGTCAGTAAAATCCAGCCCTATATATCTTCGCAGACTCTCTGTGTTCTCCTCACAGCTTGAATTGCCACCTGGCTTTGTACTGGCAACAAACTTAAATACAATACTCTCTGTCTCTTGTCTAAGTCATTAATATAGATGTAAATAGCTGAGGCCCCAGCACTGATCCCTGCAGCACTCCATTAGTTACAGCCTGCCAACTTGAAAATGCCCAATTTGCCCCTACTCTCTGCTTCCTGCCCATTAACCAATCCATGCTAATATATCACCCCCAAGTCCATGAGCCCTTCACTTGTGTATTAACCTTTTTTGTGGCACCTTATGGAATGCATCTACCAGTTCCCCTTTATCTACCCTATTAGTTACATCCTCAAAAAAACCCTAATAAATTTGTCAAACAACATTTCCCTTTTGTAAAACCACGTTGACTTGTTCTAATCATAATATGCTTTTCTAAATGCATTGTTAAGACTTCATTGATAATAAATTTCAGGACTTTCCCGATGACTGATGTCAGGCTAACTGGCTTTTAGTTCCCTGCTTTCTCCTTCCCTTCTTTCTTGAATCGCGGTGTTACATTTGCTAACTTCCAATCTGCTGGGACTGTTCCAGAATCTAGGAAATTTTGGAAAATCATATCCAGCACATCCATTATCTCTGCAGAGCTTCAGGATGTCGGCCATCAGGTCCTGGGGTTTTGTCAGATTTTAGTCCCTTGAGTTACTCTATTACTTTTTCCCTGCTGATATTAATTACCTTAATTTCCTCACTCTTTTTAGCCCCTAGGTTACTATCTATTTCGGGTATGAAACTTGTGTCTTCTACTGTGAAGCCTGACACAAAGTATTTGTTAAATGTCTCTGCCATTTCCTCATTCGCCATGATAATTTCTCCTGTTTTAGAAAACACTCCCAATGCTCAGACTTACTATCATTCTTTGCACCATTATAAGTCTGTTTTTTTTAATTTAATACTATCCTTAACTTCCTGAGTGAGCCACGGGTGGATCTTTCTTGCTGAGTTTTTGTTTTTCAGTGTAATGTATTTTTGTTGAACATTTTGAATTGTTTCTTTAAACGTTTCCTACTTTTTAGTCTATTTACCCAATCAACCTGAGCCAGTTCTCCCCTCATACCTAGATAATTGGCTTTAAGTTTAAGATTCTTGTTTGTGATTGGAGTATGTCATTTTCAAACTTAATGTGGAATTCAATTGTTGTATGGTAGTACAGAACTTGAGCATTGCTGAAAATAGAAACATGTTGTCCAAGCTTTTCGTCTTGCACTCATCAGGACAATCCACAAGAACACCAATGTAAGGGAAAACAACTTTATACTGTATGAGAAGAGAGTGCTGATTGGTTGGCAAGTGAACTCTGATTGGTAGAGGCTTTGCCATGGAGAATGCACCAATTAACAGTAACTGACAGTTAACTGCCAAGCTTTGTTTGAAATTTAAACCAGGCAGCTTGGCACTGATTGGTCAAGACACTGCCCTGAGGAATGAACCAGCAAATGGTTGTCACTTATTTTGTTTAGCTGGAACAGGCACAATTTTTGTGCATGTTCTTTCTGTCTGCAAAGAACAGGGACCTGTGTATTAATATATGTAGCTTCCAGTATGTGCCAATGCATCACACTGTGAGCCACTACTGACAATCTTGTGTTTGCTAGTGCTGTTGTGGAGGATTTAAACTAGAATGGCAGGGGGATGGGAAACTGAGCAGGGAGACTGAGGAGGAGGAAACAAGGATAGAAGTGAAAAACAGGAAACAACAAGGCAAAAGTGGAAGGCATAGAAATCAAGGGCAAGAAACAAATAGGGCCATAGTGCGAAATAATGCTAAGATGACTAAGAATGTTAAAAAACAAGCCTAAAGGTATTGTGTCTCAATGCGCAGAGTATTTGCAATAAGGTAGGTGAATTAACCGCACAAATAGATGCAAATGGATACAACATAGTTGCGATTACAGAGACATAGCTGCAGGGTGACCAAGGATGGGAACTGAACATCTAAGGGTATTCAGTATTTCGGAAGGACAGGCAAAAAGGGAAAGGAGGTGGAGTGGCATTGTTAATAAAAGAGGAAATCAATACAATAGTGAGGAAGGATATTAGCTCAGAGGATCCTGATGTGGAATCTGTATGGGTGGAGCTAAGAAACACCAAGGGGCAGAAAATGTTGGTGGGGGTTGTATATGGACCCCCAAACAGTAGTGGTGATGTAGAGGATGGCATTAAACAGGAAATTTGAGACGCATGCAATAAGGGTACAACTGTAATCATGGGTGATTTTAATCTACATATAGATTGGGCAAATCAAATTAGCAATAATACTGTAGAGGAGGAATTCCTAGAGTGCATACGTGATGGCTTTTTGGACCAATACATTAAGGAACCAACTAGAGAACAGGCCATCCTAGACAGGGTATTGTACAATGAGAAAGGATTAGTTAACAATCTTGTTGTGCGGGGTCCCTTAGGCATGAGTGACCATAACATGATAGAATTCTTCATTAAGATGGAGAGTGAGAAGCGTTGATTCTGAGACTAAGGTCCTGAATCTAAATAAAAGAAACTATGAAGATATGAGGCACGAGTTGGCTATGATAGATTGGGGATTATTTCTTAAAGAGTTGACAATGGATAGGCAATGGCGAGCATTTAAAGAGCTCATGGATGAATTACAACAATTGTTCATTCCTGTCTGGCACAAAAATAAAACAGGAAGGGTGGCTCAACCGTGACTTACAAAAGAAATTAGGGATAGTATTAGATCCAAGGAGGAGAAATATAAAATGGCCAGAACAAGCAGCAAACCTGAGAATTGGGAGCAGTTTAGAATTCAGCAAAGGAGGACAAAGGGATTGATTAAGAAGGGGAAAATAGAGTATGAGAGTAAGCTTGCAGAGAACATAAAAACTGACCCTAAAAGCTTCTATAGATATGAGAAGAGAAAAAGATTAATGAAGACAAATGTGGGTCCCTGACAGTCAGAAATGGGGGAATTTATAATGGGGAACAAAGAAATGCAGACAGATTAAATACATACTTTGGTTCTGTCTTCACAAAGGAGGACACAAATCACCTCCCAGAAATGTTGGGGAACATAGGGTCTAGTGAGAAGGAGGAACTATATGAAATCAGTATGAGTAGGGAAATGGTGTTAGGGAAATTGATGTGATTGAAGGCTGATAAATCCCCAGGGCATGATAATCTACATCCCAGTGTACTTAAGGAAATGGCCCTAGAAATAGTAGATGCATTGCTGGTAATTTTTCAAAATTCTATAGACTCTGGAACAATTCCAACAGATTGGAGGGTAGCTAATGTAACCCCACTATTTAAAAAAAGAGGTACAGAGAAAACTGGGAATTATAGACTGGTTAGCCTGACATCAGTAGTGGGGAAAATGCTAGAGTCCATTATAAAAGATGTAATAGCAGAGCACTTGGAAAATAATGACAGGATCAGACAAAGTCAACATGGATTTACGAAAGGGAAATCATGCTTGACAAACCTACTGGAATTTTTTGAGGATGTAACTGGTGAGTAGATAAGGGAGAACCAGTGGATGTGATGTATTTGGACTTTCAGAAGGCTTTTGATAAGGTCCCACAGAAGAGATTAGTGTGCAAAATTAAAGCACATGGGATTGGTGGTAAGGTTAGAGAAATGGTTGGCAGACAGGAAACAAAGAGTAGGAATAAACGGATCTTTTTCTGAGTGGCAGGCAGTGACTAGTGAGGTACCGCAGGGATCAGTGCTAGGACCCCAGCTATTCACAATATATTTTAATGATATAGATAAGGTAATTAAATGTATTATATCCAAGTTTGCAGATGACACAAAGATGGGTGGGAGTGTGAGCTGTGAGGAGGATGCAGAGAAGCTCCAGTGTGATTTCGACAGGTTGAGTGAGTGGGCAAATACATGGCAGATGCAGTATAATGTGGATAAATGTGAGGTTATCCACTTTGGTGGCAAAACAGGAAGGCAGATTATTATCTGAAAGGCGATAGATTGGGAAAGGGGGAGGTGCAGCGAGACCTGGGTGTCCTTGTACACCAGTCACTGAAAGTAAGCATACAGGCAGTTAAGAAGGCAAATGGTATGTTGGCCTTCATAGCAAGAGGATTCGAGTACAGAAGCAAGGATGTCTTGCTGTAATTATACAGGGCCTTGGTGAGACCGCGTCTGAAGTATTGTGCTCAGTTTTGGTCTCCTTATCAGAGGAAGGATGTTCTTGCTATGGAGGGAGTGCAACGAAGGTTCACCAGATTGATTCCTGGGATGGCAGGACTGACATATGAAGAGAGATTGGGTCAATTAGGCTTGTAGAATTTAGAAGAATGAGAGGGGATCTCATAGGAACCGACAAAATTCTAACAGGGCTGAACAGACTAGATGCAGGAAGGATATTCTCGATGGTGGGGGAGTCCAGGACCAGGGGTCACAGTCTAAGGATAAGGGGTAAGCCATTTACGACTGAGATGAGGAGAGATTTCTGCACCCACAGAGTGGTGAACCTGTGGAATTCTCTACCACCGAAAGCAGTTGAGGCTAAATCATTAAATATATTCAAGAAAGAGTTATAGTTAAAAGTAAAATACTGCGGATGCTGGAAATCTGAAATAAAAACAAGAAATGCTGGAAATACTCAGCAGGTCTTGCAGCATCTGTGGAGAGAGAAGCATAATTAACATTTCAGGTCAGTGACCCTTCTTCAGAACTGGAAAATATTAGAAATGTAAAAGGTTATAAGCAAGTAAAGTGGGGGTGGGGCAAGAGATAACAAAGGAGAAGGTTTAGATAGGATGAGGTCACAGAATAGCCGACCAGAAGGTCATGGAGCCAAGATATGTTAATGGTGTGTTGAAAGACAAAGCATTAGTACAGAAAGGGTGTTAACGGACTGAAAATTGAACAGCCGCAAGTACAAACATGAAAAAATTGGGTAAACAAACTGAACAAATTAAGATGAAATAAAATAAACACAAAAAAAATTTTTAAAAAGAAAAAGAAAAAATAACTAAAAGTAAAAGTAAAATGGGGGGCCTTTCATGCTCTGAAATTATTGGACTCAATGTTCAGTCCGGCAGGCTGTAGTGTGCCGAATCGTTAAATAAGATGCTGTTCTTCGAGCTTGCGTGATGTTCACTGGAACACTGCAGCAATCCTGGGACAGAGATGTGAGCATGAGAGCAAGGGGGAGTGTTCAAATGGCATTTCAACACTTCCCCTGCTCTCATGCTCACATCTCTGTCCTGGAATTGCTGCAGTGTTCCAGTGAACATCAACGCAAGCTCGAAGAACAGCATCTTATTTAACGATTCGGCACACTACAGCCTGCCGGACTGAACATTGAGTCCAATAATTTCAGAGCATGAAAGGCCCCCCATTTTACTTTTACTTTTAGTTATTTTTTCTTTTTCTTTTTAAAAATTTTTTTTGTGTTTATTTTATTTCATCTTAATTTGTTCAGTTTGTTTACCCAATTTTTTCATGTTTGTACTTGCGGCTGTTCAATTTTCAGTCCGTTAACACCCTTTCTGTACTAATGCTTTGTCTTTCAACACACCATTAACATATCTTTGCTCCATGACCTTCTGGTCGGCTATTCTGTGACCTCGTCCTATCTACACCATCTCCTTTGTTATCTCTTGCCCCACCCCCACTTTACTTGCTTATAACCTTTTACATTTCTAATATTTTCCAGTTCTGAAGAAGGGTCACTGACCTGAAACGTTAATTATGCTTCTCTCTCCACAGATGCTGCAAGACCTGCTGAGTATTTCCAGCATCTCTTGTTAGTTAGATATAGTTCTTAGGGCTAATGGGATCATGGGATACAGGGAGAAAGCGGGAACAGGATACTAAGTTTGGATGATCAGCCATGATAATATTGAATGACAGTGCAGGCTCGAAGGGCGGAATTAGATTTTTTTTTTTAGATTTAGAGATACAGCACTGAAACAGGCCCTTCGGCCCACCGAGTCTGTGCCGACCATTAACCATCCATTTATACTAATCCTACACTAATCCCATATTCCTACCACATCCTCACCTGTCCCTATATTCCCCTACCACCTACCTATACTAGTGACAATTTATATAATGGCCAATTCACCTATCAACCTGCAAGTCTTTTGGCTGTGCGAGGAAACCGGAGCACCCAGAGGAAACCCACGCAGACACAGGGAGAACTTGCAAACTCCACACAGGCAGTACCCAGAATTGAACCCGGGTCGCTGGAGCTGTGAGGCTGCGGTGCTAACCACTGCTCCTATTTTTCTATGTTTCTATCTTAAATTGGTTGTCAGCATAATTCTTAGCACACTGTATTCAATTGTATTATGATCACTATTTGCCAGTGGATCTTTTACTCTGACATTTCTAATTAACGTTGCCTCATTACATGATACTAGATCTAAAATAGCTTTATCCCTAATTGGTTCCACAACATATTGATCCAGGAAACTATCACAAAAACTTTCTACAAACTCATCTTCCAGACCACCTTTGCCAATTTTGTTGGTCCTGTCTACATGAAGATTAAAGTCCCCACAATTATTAATTGTCTTTGTTACATGCTCCAATTATTTCTTTTTTAATGCTCTGTCAAATGGTATAACTACTGTTAGGGGGCCTATAAACTACTCCCACCAATGTTTTCTGACCCTTGTTATTCCTAATCTTCACCCATACTGATTCTGTGTGTTGGCATCCTTCCATGTATGAAAGATGATGGACATACAGCAATCAATCCATTTAGGTGGGGTGTCTTCTCTTGGTTCATTTTTGCTGAAGGCTGTGAGGGCCAGTCCTTGAGAGGCAGGTTCTGCCACAAGTGCTACACGTGAATCTGCCAAGTAATGCTGTAAGTTGTTTTTGGCATTGGCACCTGTTGCCAAGCTGCTTTAGAAATTGGTTGTCATGGTAGTGCACCCCAGTCCACAAGATGTGTCACCATTTCCCTTTGTCGCAGCTTGTGACTCCCAGGTGCAATAGTCAATCTTTAGAATCTTCATGTCACACTTGCAAGCATCCTTGAAGCGGAGCTTTGGGTGCTCCACTAGTCATCTGGCCCTGGCTACCTCACCATACAGAAGATCCTTGGGTATGCGACCGTCTTCCATCCTGCGGGCGTGTCCAATCCATCAAAGCTGCTTCTGTTTGATTAGCGCCAACACACTTGGGAGCGCTGCCTTTGAGAGGACTGCTGCATGTGTGATTTTTGCCATGCCAGGGTATACCCATAATGCACCACAGACAGCGAAGATGGAAATTATTGAGCTTCTTTTCCTGGTACCTGTAAGTCGCCCATGTTTCACAGCCACACAGCAAGGTGTTGAGAACACAGGCCTTTATAAACCATCAGCTTGGTCCTAAGGGTCAACTTGGTGTTATCCCATGCATGTTTCACGAGTCGGCCAAAGGTGGTAGCTGTTTTCCCTATGCATGTATCCATTTCTGCATCAAGAGACAGATTGTCACTGTGGACCCAAGGTAGCAGAATTTGTTAACCACTTCCAGTCGGGTGTTATTTAGTGTGATCGGGGCAGAGATGCAACATCTTGTCCGATAATCACGGTTTTCCTGGCGCTTATTGTTACGACCAGGGCAGGAGGAGTGCACTGTTAATTCAGTCCCACTTCTCCACAGGTCACAGCATGTCAATAAATTTTTCCACTTACCAAAACAGCCAATTAGATACTCTATTTGTCTCTGAATAAAACACACCAACCAGGTTTCTTGAATGAACAAAATTTAACTGCTTATTATAAAGCCAAGTCTAACCGATAGTGAAGTAAATCTATATACGAATTGAGATACTAAAGCTCCTTATTTTTCCGAGCCCTCTTGCACACTTACATACATCCAAAAACCGGATAACAGGGGAAAAAAGGGATTTTGGTTTACAGCTGTTTCATAGGAATGAAAGTAATAATAAACAAAACTTAGTCTGTCATCGTCTGGAAGGAAGTTCTTTGGTTTGGTGAGGTTTCCCAATGTCGAATAGTTGGAAGCTACTCGAAGTCTTTCCAGGCGAGGTTGATGAACAGTCTGTGATGGGTAGGTGCTCAAAGAACTTCAACAGTAGAAAGCTTCACATAAGGTCTTCCGTCAGGTGTGCAGCAACAAGGATCTTCTTAGGGCCTACAGCAGCAGTATAGAAATAAAAAGTGTATTCCAATATTCAAGATTTCTTAAACCCAAGAGGCAACAGTACAGCTTGATGCAGGTAGTTTTCAGCGATAGGAGGCAATATGAATCTGCCACATTTGAAACGCAAAGTCTCTTCTCAAGAGATGCGGGATTCCTGTACAGAGAGATAATACTTTTTCTGGGTCTTCTTATCATCTCCAGGCAGGTCAAAATCAAATTTCAAATGCCTGCTTTTGTCCAATCTCATTGGCTTTTTAAAGTTCCAAACTGAAATCAAAACATTCCATAACCAAGTCACATGTCCTGTCATAAATTGTCTCTTGTCATAACAGAGAGTAGCTCTGAGGTCAACCCCCTGCTGGTTTCCTTGAAATTATCTGCATTCCAGTCCTTGTTTACCAGTTCAGTTTTTGTTGAACTTCCTTTCAAAACATCCATAAAGTTCAACTATTTGCAGTTGCCTCAATGTCCACTGCAATCCTTTTTCAGTTTTTAAAAACACAGAATCCTAAGTTTTAATACAAAAAAAAATCCTTGTTACATATATAGTCAAGGAGAACAAATTACAGGCATGGGAGAGACAGTTCATGACCAGCAGGGAGGATAAAAGAGCGGGAGCAGGGAGGGAAGATAAAAGGAGTGAGAGCAGCAGTGAGGGGCAGACCAGTGGGGGCAGGTGCATAGCTTCAGATCCCACAGACAGCATTCAAAAAAAATCTTGGTGTGTCATCAGAGAGAAAGATGGATAAATGATTGTCTGTGGCACGAACCTAGCCAGAGACAGCAGCAGCAAAGGATGAGAGAAAGAGAGTGCAGGGGGATTGAATGGACCTGGCTGGAGGGTTTGGGGGATGGAGGTGGCAACCTGGAGGCGGGAAGCAGGGACCTGGAGCTGCTCCCTTTGCACACCTGGAGGACAAGATCCCACCTACGTTTGTGGCGATGTGGGCCCTGCCAGTTGTTGTCTTCAACGTTAACAACAACAATATCAAGAGCTAATGGCTAAGGGAGTAAACCCAACAAAATCTGGAGTGGAGTCCCATCAGGCGGTTGGTGTTTCTCGCAAGTTAGCACCTTCCAGCAACTCCTGCAACCGGATAGGCCCCAGACATATAGGCTTTCATCTTTCCTCTGGACACCAGCCTACGCGATCAAGAGGGCGTACAGATGCTAGGCAAGTCTGTCCCTCCTAAAAGCATGCCTAGGCTACGCAACAAACAAAGAAAGGTAACCTTTCGGCTTGGAAGTTGGAATGTGAGGACTATGTGTCCTGGAATGTACAATGAGCCACACTCCACAGCAAGTGTCTTATTGATTCTACCTGCTGATTTTCTGAGCCAAGATCCTTTCTCACTAATATCCTTGTGTAATCCTTTACTATCAGGGCTACCCCTCCTCCTTTCCATTCTGCATGTCTTTTCAAAATATCATGTACCATGTAATATTTAATTCCCAACCTTGGTCACCTTGTAACCATGTCTCTGTAATGGCAATTAGATCTAAACTATTTGTCTCGATTTGTACCAGTAGTTCATCTATCGTATTGCGGATGCTCCATGCATTCAGATAAAGTGACTTAAAATTTTTTTACTGCTATTCCCTGCATGGACCTTCCTCTCTGATGCACTATTACTGTTAAACTCTCTATCCCTTCTTGGCCCACTCAGCTTGTCTTTACCCACACTTTTCTATTGCCTGAACTTTATCTTTGTGTTTTTAAATCACCCTTCATCTGAACCCTCCTCCCCCTCTGTTAGTTTAAAGGCATTTTTCCCTACTCTGACCCTATTTGCTGGTGCAGTCTATGTTTGTACGTCACACTTTGGTTACCATTACCTGTATCACTACCCTGCACTATTACCTTGTCCTTTCTCTTTAACTTTCCAAATCTCTCCTCACATGAACCCTTCCCCCCTCCCACCAACTATTTAGTTTAAAGCCCTAGTTATACGACTTGCCAGAACACTGGTACCAGAGCAGCTCAGTTGAAGATCATCCCAACGGTACAGCTCCCACTTTCCCCAGTACTGGTGCTAGTGCCCCATGAATCGAAAAACCACTTCTCCCACATCAATCTTTGAGCCATGCATTCTTATTTGCCCTATGCCAATTTGCTTGTGGCTCAGGTAGTAAGCCAGAGATTATTACCTTTGTGGTTCTGCTTTTTAATTTAGCTCTAGCTGCTCATCTACCCTCAGCAGAACCTCTTTCTTACTCCTACCTATGTCGTTGGTACTCACATGGACCACAACAACTGGATCCTTCCCCTCCCACTCCAAGTTCCTCTCTAGCATCGAGGAGATGTCCATAACCCTGGCACCAGGCAGGCAACGCAACCTTCGGTACTCATGCACTCAGCTGCAGAGAACATTGTCTATCGCCCTAATTATACGGTCTACAACCACAACTACATTCCTTTTCATTCCCCCCACTTGAATGGCCCAACTGCACTGAGATGCTGTGGTCAGTTTGCTCAACCACTCTGCAGTCCCTGCTCTCGTCCATACATGTCCTCACCCCCATAGTGCTCGTCATCCTTGGTGCAACTGTGACTGAAGCCGTGGAGCGGCAGGGCTGAAACCATTGAAGATGATGGTATATTTCTGTCTAATTCTCCTTCTAACGTCCCACATCTCCCTCATCTCACAAAGTTTTCTGATTTACAAGCTGCAGATGGTCTAAGCATGCACCTCTTGTTTTATTCCTACTCCTCTCACTGTAAATTTAGCCTTGTGCCTTTTTCCTTTCAGATACTCAAGAACTGCCACTTGGCCAGGCAGTGGTATGGGAGTGTGAAGTGCAAGGGGAACAAAAGAGTGCTGACGAAGAAACACCATCACTAGATGTCACACATGCAGCCACTAGCTCGATATTGGCACTGCATGTATTTCAGAGGGTGGCATAGAGGGCGGATCTGCCTGTGGTGAGTCCCCAGGCATGAGTTGCCTGCAACCAGGACAGGAGACAAGGGAAGCACAGGTGCCACCTCACCAGACAGCGAGGTCACACATGCATTCTGCTGCAAAGAACTCAGATGAGGACTTCAATGAGGAAATGTACTGAAAAAGGCTAATGGGAATACATAATGAAATGCTTGGTGCATTGACAGGTCTGATGTCACTGTCAAGAAATACGGAGGAGTCCACCACCAACTTAGCACAGGGCTTTGTGCAAAGTTTGCAGTCCATCCTTTCCAGCCTGAAAGTGCAGGCAAACTCCATGAGAACACTTGCAGACCCAACTACAATGCAACATCCGATGACCAATGCTTCAGCTTCCATTGCAGCACAAGTGGAAGCCACACAATATCTGAATGCTGGAGTGGAAGTTCAGACTGATGTCATGCAAGTGCAACTTGCTGCCATGCAGGCTCAGACTGCTGCCATCATGGCTTCGGATACTGGTGCTCAAAGGGGCTTGTAGGATCTTACAGCAGTCCAGAAATCTGTCCTCCAACAGATTACTAGGATTGCTGAGGCGCCATCCCACGGAAGTGGCATTGGCTCCATGGAGCACGAACCTGCTGTCCTCTCTCAGGTAGCAGCATTTGTTCTCCTACCATTCTGCCACTGCCATTGCTGTTGTCTGTCAGCCAGCCAGCCAGCCCAGGCTGCTGTCACCCTTACTGAACAAGTGCAGTGCAAAACTGGGTCTTCTAGCGCCAGAGTTGCTAGTGGACATCCTCCAAGACCATCTGCAATCTCCCCCATTGAAAGTCAGCAACCTTCCACCAGTCAGACTTAGGTGTAGCACTGCACAGGAGCACATAGGCCAAGCAAAGGCACAAGGAAGACAGGCACTAAGGGAATGCACAAGGGCAATTATTCAACTTTTGTATGGACTATTGGATGATTTGTTTCATAAAATTTGTTTGGAATAGTTGTTTTGATGTGGCTTTTATTTCAGCATTTCAGCCAAGAGGACACAGTGATGGTCACTGGCAGAGGAGAGATAGAGTGTGGGACTGTTTTAAAATGGGAAATTGTGTATGTGTTCACTGGTAAAGCAGTCAGATGAGCTGATCATGAACAACCCAGCTGGAAAAGGCATCTGTCGATTGCTGCCTCCCTTCCTCCTGCTCCTCCTCCTCCTGTTCTTCCTTCTCCTCCTCCTC
Source organism: Heterodontus francisci (assembly GCF_036365525.1). NCBI lineage: Eukaryota > Metazoa > Chordata > Chondrichthyes > Heterodontiformes > Heterodontidae > Heterodontus > Heterodontus francisci. The sequence continues at coordinate 86,146,455 of NC_090373.1, forward strand.
CTCCTCCTCAGCTGTTCGTCATGTTCCTGGTGGCATGGACTGTGCCCTCATGATGGTGTGATTGTTCAGAATGCAGCAGGCCACGACAAATTGAGGCACACACTCTGGAGAGTACTCTAGAGCTCCTCAACAACAATCCAGGCAGCTGAACCATTGCTTCAGCATCCCAGTGGTCTGCTCAATGATGTTTAGTGTGGCAGAAAATTCTCATTATACTCATGCTGCCCACGTGACATTGGGTTGCACACTGGAGTCATGAGCTAGGTGGTCAGCGGATAGTTCTTGTCACCCAGCAGCCACCCTCTGATTTGACGCAGTGGCTCAAATACTGAAGGCACAGCGGACTGGAGCAGAATAAATGCATCAGGACTGCTGCCAGGAGTGCATGATGTGCTGAACATGGTTACACATGAACTGCACATTCAGAAAGCCTTTGCAGTTGCAGTTCATCTCAGCATTGAGATGCGCTGCAGTCAAAGCCACGTGTGTGTAGTCGATGGCACCCTGCACAATGCGGAAGGCTGTGCATGCTCCCCTTCTTCTCTCTGGCCAGAGAGAATGCTATGTAGTCCCCTCTCCTGGCATAAAGAGCGTCAGTCACCAACTTTATACAGCAATGGATGACAACTGCAGGAATTTAGAGATGTCATCTCCTCCAGCCAAGATGGAACCCAACTCAAAGAAGTTCATGACCACAGTCACCTTCACAGCCACTGGCAGCGCCGTTCTTACTGTGAAATGGGTCTGCAGGTCTGCCTGCAACAAGGGGTAGATTTCAGTGAGTACCTCCTAGATGAAGCGGTGACATCACACACTCTGCTCCTCTGTGAGGTTGAGGTAAGGGAACTGCTCCCTGAAGATCCTGGATTGGAGGCCTCCTGCAGAAAGCCCTTCTCCCCCTCCTCCTCTGCTGTCTGCAAACAGAGTGTCCTCCTCTGTGCTGTCTCTGCTCCATCTCCCTGTCATGCTACAGGCCAAGGAGGATGGGCAACTCTAGCACCCATAACAGGGAGCAAGTGGTCTGAGCAGAACCTTTGAAGTCATAACCAAGGCCTTCACCATGTGCAACACCAGTCCCTGCAGACCACAACAACTTTAAACAACAGTAGAAAACACACAGCACTTCTCCAAACTCAGACCTAGCCAATAGAAATAAATCAGCAACTAGCATGAAAGTAGTTGATGATCCCTTTAACTAGAGTCCTTCCTGCTGCTAAACACATGTTCAGCTATACAAGGTAAAGAGAGGACATTAGCTGCAGTGTTGTGGTTGAAAATGGCAGTGCTGGCAACAAATCAGCTGACTGACATCACAATATGCCTACTCCACATACTTCCAACACACGCTCCTAACGCCCGTCGTAGGACTTTTTACTCTACTTATTCTAGGTCGGTCACAAGAATTAAAGGAAAAATAGAATACAATCAACACACTGAGTCAGATATCAAACTTCATGGAGTAAATCCAGATATCTAAAAATCATGCAATACGATGCTGTACCCTACTATGGACTACTCCACACCTTTAATTATTTATTCCCTAAATGTGAAGCAAGCGAAATATGTGCAACCATCCGAGAGTGGTCACATTGTTTGTAGTTTCCTAGCGACTGACCAGGTCACTCCTTCCCCACAGGTTGCAACACCAAAGTTTTTCTAACTGTTTCTTTATACCTTAATTTTAGGGGAGGACAAGAACATCATACTGACTGTGGCTTATTGCCCAATTGGTATTTGTCTTAGGCCAAGATGTCCACCATATGCAGGCCTCTTTGTTTGAGAAAGCCCACCTGGTGCTGTCCATCTTCCTTGGACCTCCTTCAGTAATTTTCCAGCATGTGAAGGACCACTGCGACATTTGGGGGTTGCTGATTGGTTGTAAGTCTCATCTGTTGAGCTGGCTTACTTCCAGCTAAAGGTGTTTGCAGAAGAAGTCAACAGATCATTCATTTCTGTGTTATCACACTCTTTTATAGGACTTCTCAAGGCCTCATGGCTCATTAATTTGAACAGATATCTCCTTTAATTGGAACGTCTTTGTTCCTTCCTGATAGCATTATCTGGTTCCTTGCCATTCCTGCTACAGATCAGCCAGTTTAATTTAAAAACAATAAATCCCGCTCTGAACACAGTTCACTGGTTCTTTGCAAGCATGATAGTGAATATAGTCAAGCTTCAACGTGAAATAAAATTTTAGTAAAGCCATTGCCGCCTTACACCTTGCTACTGCCCTCACCAAAACGGCATCTGACGTGGGCCATGCTGGAAGTGCATCTGCGTGGCATGGAAGCATTTGGCAACGAAAATGGCACCGTAGGGCCGACAATATGGGCACTACATATAGGCACCTTCTCAAGGACAATTAGAGATGGGCAATAAATGCTGGCCTAGACATGTTCCACAAACAAATGAAAAAACTACAGAACTGAATTTTGCTGCTATGGCATTGAATGTACGTCCCTTTCACAATGTATTTGAGAACATCTGATAAACGTTCATGACACTTGCTATCCTGCACTGCTGTCTCTGGGCATAATGCTCCCAGCCCCGTAAAAGTGGTTTTGGAAGTAGAACCGGGATCAAAATTTGGAACTCCCATGTCGGACTGTCTGACATGTTCCTGCCTCTGAGTCATCTTGCCAGAGGCGCGTTCAATGCAGCAGTGTCGGGCAGCCAATTAGGCCAATTAAGGGACCAATTGGAGGCAAATTGCTGATGCTGCTGGGATCTTCCTGGCGTCAGACCAGTCCCCCACTGAGTTGGGAAGCCAGGGGTAGCTTGGAGGTGACTTCCCAGTGATAGTCGGAAGGGACATCGGGGCGTCCTGTCACTGGCCCTATGAATACACTGTAAAAATACAAAGGCCTCAGCCATGACTCTTCCTTTGGAGGGGTTTTCCTTCCACGCTGATGGCCCTATGAGCTGTGGGCCTACTGTTTTTTTCAAATATTAATCAGGCTTCCATTTTGAGGTGCCCTCATGCTCCTCTACCTACCTCAGAGCACCAACCTCTGCCGGTGGGGCTGCCGTCCATCCAGTGCTGTGGTCCTCCTATTGAGCCTCCTGCCTCAGAAAACCATCCACCACCCTTAATTGGAGGGAGAACATGGAAGCGGCCTGTTGTAGAGTATTCCCAAGCGCAGAGGCACCTGCAATAAATATCATACTGTTTAAATGTTATTTGAGTAAGTAGATTCATATAATCCTAGTGAATATATATATATATATATATACACACAAACTCATATACAAGTTGAAAGTATAGCCACATATTATAAAATGGAGTACTCATCCAAAGCACTGTGAGAACAAGATTGGCTAAGTCATATCCCTGGGAATGGTACCGTGAGACCCAGACAGTTAGGCTGACCAAGGAGGCCCCTCATATCAGTGTATAAGACAGTTGCTTTGTGTAACTGCAGACTGCACGAAGTAATCAGGAATGTAAGTTTGATAAAAGGTAGAAGGATTCATTGTGAAGACTCAAGGATAGTTGATAAGGGGGTCTGGGAAACATCACAAGATGATCAGGGGGCTTGCATGAGCTGATCACGTAGCCACATGATGCCTAATGAGTAATCTAATTGGTAATATGTGTAATGTATGTAATCAATAACCGTTATGATTGGATCATGTCCAGCCAGGATGGGCTGAGTAACTGTTTGAAAAATGTATAAGTATGCATGATTTTCCTTTGTTCGGTGGAGAGGCATCTGGACAGGCCAGTGACCTGCTCCTCGCTGGCGTAACTAAATAAACTGTTTGACATTGGAGCAGACCTGAGTGTCGAGTGATTCTTCTAGATTCATTCCCGCTAACACGGCCTGTTAATCGGCCATCTCCCAGAAGACTCCCATATCTGCGCACCTCTGACTCATGCAAGGTCGGGACCTGGAAATGGTCTCATAACAACATAAGAACATAAGAACATAACAAATAGGAGCAGGAGGAGGCCATTCTGCACCGCCATTCAATAAGGTCATGGCCAATCTGATTGTGGCCTTAACCCCACTTTCCTGCCTGTCCCTCATAACTCTTTACTCCCTTGGAGATCAAAAAATCTGTCTAACTCAGCCTCAAACATCTTCAAAGACTCAGCCTCCACTGCTGTCTGGGGTAGAGAAATCCAAAGATTGACGACGCTCTGAGAGAAGAAATTCCTCCTCATCTCCATCTTAAATGGGAGACCCCTTATTTTGAAACTGTGACAACTAGTTCTAGATTCCCTCATGAGGAGAAACATCCTCTCAGCATCTACCCTGTCAAGTCCCCTCAGAATCTTATATATTTCAATATGACCACCTCTCATCCTTCAAAACTCCAGTAAGTAGAGGCCCAAGCTGCTCAACCTTGCCTTGAAGGCAACCCCTTCATCCCACGAATCAGCCTAGTGAACCTTCTCTGAACTGTCTCCAAGGCAAGTATATCCCTCCTTAAGTAAGGAGACCAAAGTTGTAATGATGCCTGAAATTGTTCAAAGGGCATAAGATTCACCCTCTGTGCCTGTGAAGGTGACTCAATTTTTATGGCACCAGCTCACTTTCGGCAACCATGGGGGAATCTCTGTAATATAGAGCCATTCAGATTTACAAAGTTCCTGGCTTTCCCTGGGTCCAGAGTGCAATCTACAAAAGCCATGTTGTTTTGTGAGTTCCTATAGAAAACCGCCTCAACAGGAAGCATTTCCATTATATCAATGTGCAGATTTTTGTGACAACAAGAAATGGATCCTACACATCAACCCAAAAAATGCTGGACATTGCCATAATCCTTTGAAATGCAGCCCTCCCTGATTTCTCCCGGAATGGATATTGTGTTAGTAGATGGGCTGTGGGTGACAAAGCGTCCCTCTACTCCTGTGGAAAATGATGCCACTAAGAGTGGCCTGAACAGCAGCAAAAGAGCAATAAACAAGGCAAATGCCTCTACAAAATTGGGTTCTAAAGGAACACTTCCACTGCATACTCAAGTCAGAAGGGACTCCGGGATGTTCCAGATCATGTAACTTTTAAAGGTGTAACTTGCAGTTGTAGTGTTTGATTAGAGTCATAGAGTCATAGAGTTATACAGCACAGAAACAGGCCCTTCGTGTCTGTGCCAGCCATCAAGCACCTAACTATTCTAGTCCCATTTTCCAGCACTTGGCCTGTAGCCTTGTATGCTATGGCGTTTCAAAAGCTCATCTAAATACTTCTTAAATGTTATGAGGGTTCCTGCCTCTACCACCCCTTCAGGCAGTGTATTCCAGATTCCAACCACCCTCTGGGTGAAAAAAGTTTTCCTCAAATCCTCTCTAAACCTCCTGCCCCTTACCTTAAATCTATGCTTGCTGGTTATTGACACCTCCGCTAAGGGAAAAAGGTCTCTTCCTATCTAACCTATCAATGCCCCTCGTAATTTTGTATACCTCAATCATGTCCCCCCTCATCCTTCTCTGTTCTAGTGAAAGCAACCCTAGCCTTTTCAGTTCTCTCTTCATAGCTGAAATGCTCCAGTCCAGGCAACATCCTGGTGAATCTCTTCTGCACCCTCTCCAGTGCAATCACATCCTTCCTATAGTGTGGTGCCCAGAACTGTACACAGTACTGCAGCTGTGGCCTAATTAGCATTTTATACAGCTCCATCATAACCTCCGGCTCTTATATTCTATGCCTTGGCTAATAAAGGCAAGTATGCCTTCCTAACCACCATATCTACCTGTGCTGCTGCCTTCAGTGATTTATGGACAAGTACACCAAGGTCCCTCTGACCCTCTGTACCTCCTAGGGTCCTACCGTCCATTGTATATTCCCTTACCTTGTTAGTCCTCCCAAAATGCATCACTTCACACTTCTCAGGATTAAATTCCATTTGCCACAGCTCTGACCATCTTACCAGCCCATCTATATCGTCCTGTAATCTAAGGCTTTCCTCCTCACTATTTACAACACCACCAATTTTTGTTATCTGCGAACTTACTTATCATACCTCCTATATTCATGTCTAAATCATTAATGTACACTACAAACATCAAGGGTCCCAGCACCGATCCCTGTGGTACACCACTTGTCACAGGCTTCCACTCGCAAAAGCAACCCTCGACCATTACCCTCTGTTTCCTGCCACCAAACCAATCTTGGATCCAATTTGCCAAATTGCCCTGGATCCCATGGGCTCTTACCTTCTTAACCAAGCTCTCATGCGGGACCTTATCAAAAGCTTTACTGAAGTCCATGTAGACTACATCAACTGCTTTACCCTCATCTACACATCTAGTCACCTCCTCGAAAAATTCAATCAAGTTAGTTAGACACGATCTCCCCCGACAAGTCCGTGCTGACTATCCCTGATTATTCCCTGCTTCTCCAAGTGGAGATTAATCCTGTCCCTCAGAATTTTTTCCAATATTTTCCCAACCACTGATGTTAGACTCACCGGCCTATAATTACCTGGTTTATCCCTGCCACCCTTATTGAATAATGGTACCACATTCGCTGTCCTCCAGTCCTCTGGCACCTCTCCCGTGGTCAGAGAGGATCTGAAAATTTGTGTCAGAGCCCCTGTTATCACCTCCCTTGCCTCACACAACAGCCTGGGATACATCTCATTTGGGCCTGGGGATTTATCCACTTTTAAGCCTGCTAAAACATCTAATACTTCGTCCCTTTCAATGTTAATATGTTCAGGTATATCGCAATCCCCCTCTCTGATCTCTACACCTACATTGTCCTTCTCCACAGTGAAAACAGATGAAAAGTAATCATTTAAAACCTCACCTATGTTCTCCGGTTCCACACACAGATTGCCACTTTGGTCCCTAATGGGCCCTACTCTTTCCCTGGTTATCCTCTTGCCCTTAATATACTTATAAAATGCCATAGGATTTTCCTTTATATTGACCACCAATGTTTTTTCATGTCCCCTCTTCGCTCTCCTAATTACTTTTTTAAGTACCCGCCTACACTTTCTATACTCCTCTAATGCCTCCACTGTTTTCAGTGCTCTGAATCTGCCATAAGCCTCCTTTTTTTTCCTGATCCAATACTGTATACCCCTTGACATCCAGGGTTCCCTGGACTTGATGGTCCTACCCTTCACCTTAACGGGTACATGTTGGCTCTGAACCCTCACTGTTTCCTCTTTGAATGACTCCCACTGACCTGATGTAGACTTTGCCACCAGTAGCTGCTCCCAGCCTACTTTGGGCAGATCCTGTTTTATCACATTGAAATCGGCCTTCCCCCAATTCAGTACCTTTATTTCTGGCCCGTCTTTGTCCTTTCCATAACTACCTTAAATCTTACAGAGTTATGGTCACTATCCCCGAAATGCTCCCCCACTGATACTTCTATCACTTGTCCAGCTTCATTCCCTAGGATTAGGTCCAGCACTGCCTCTTCTCTTTTAGGACTTTCTACGTACTTGCTCAAAAAGCTCTTCTGTATGCATTTTAAGAATTCCTCCCCCTTTAAGCCTTTTGCACTAAGACTATCCCAGTTGATATTAGGTAAATTGAAATCCCCTACTATTATTACCCTATTATTTTTACACCTCTCTGAGATTTGCCTACATATCTGTTCCTCTATCTCCCTGACTGTTTGGAGACCTGTAGTACACTCCCAGCCAAGTGAGTGTAGTACACTCCAAGCCCCCCTTTTGTTCTTAAGTTCTACCCATATGGCTTCATTTGAGGAACCTTCTAAGATATCATCCCTCCTTACTGCAGTAATTGACTCCTTGATCAACAGTGCAATACCACCTCCTCTTTTATCCCCTCCCCTATCACCCCTGAAGATTCTATACCCTGGAATATTGAGTTGCCAGTCCTGCCCCTCCCTCAGCCAAGTCTTTGTGATAGCAATAATATAATAATCCCATGTGCTAATCAATGCCCTCAATTCATCTGCCTTATTAGTAAGACTCCTTGCATTAAAGTATATGCAATCCAGCCTTGCATTTTTCACTTGTGCCTTAACCGGTCTATATTTGCTCTGCCTTCCAAACTGACTTAGTTTCTCTTCTATATTTGACTGTGCATCACTCCCTACTGTACCTTCACTCTGTATCCCATCCCCCTGCCAAATTAGTTTAAACCAACAGCACTAGCAAACCTCCCAGCAAGGATGTTGGTCCTGTTCCGGTTTAGGTGCAACCCGTCCAACTTGTACAGGTTCCACCTTTGCCAGAAACAGACCCAGTGATCCAGGAACCTAAAGCCCTCCCTCCTGCATCATTTCCTGAGCCACGCATTCATCTGCTCTATCCTTCTATTCCTATACTCGCTAGCACATGGCACAGGGAGTAATCCAGAGATTACAACCTTTGAGGTCCTGCTTTTTAATCTGCTACTGAGCTCCCTAAGTTCTTGTTGCAGGACTGCATCCCTCTTTCTACCTATGTCGTTGGTACCAAAGTGTATCATGACCTCTGACTGCTCACCCTCCCCCTTCAGAGTGTCCTGCAGCTGCTCCGTGAAATCCTTGACCCTAGCACCAGCGAGGCAACATACCATCCTGGAGTCTCGTTTGCAGCCACAGAAATGCCTATCTGCACCCCTTATAATAGAATCCCCTATCACTATAGTTCTTCCACTCCTTTTCCTCCCCTGCTGTGCAGCAGAGCCCTCCCTGGTGCCACGAACTTGGCTGTTGCTGCTTTCCCCTGGGAGGTCATCCCCCCCAACAGTATCCAAAGCGGTATGTCTGTTTGAAAGGGGGATGGCCACAGAAGGCAACTACTTGCCAATGCCTACTACTCCGCCTGGTTGTCACCCATCCCTTTTCTGCCTCTGCAGCCATTACCTGCGGTGTGACCACCTCGCTAAACGTTCTATCCACGATGTTCTCAGCATCGTGGATGCTCCACAGTGAATGCGAGTAGCCAGTAGCTACAGATGGATACACTTCCTGCACACATGGTTGTCAGGGACACTGGAAGCGTCCCTGATTTCCCACATAGCGCAGGAGGAGCATATCACGGGGCGGAGCTCTCCTGCCATGACTTACCCTTAGATTAATTAGTTACTCCCTTAATTAAAAAATACTAATTACACTAGGGGCCTTGTTCTACCCACTACAATCTGAATTCCTTAATAAGTTACACTGAATTTTAAAAAAACACTTTAGTAGTACTCACCTTGTCAATAGAGGTTTTTTCCAACAAAAAAAAACTTTCCCCTTATTTTTTAAGCTATTTAAATGTACTAACAGCTGCTACTCACCCAACCAGTCACCTTGCAGATTTCCCGTGATGTCACTGTAAGTTTTTTTTTGAGTCTCAGCACGTGCCAAGAGAGAGAGCAGGTCAGCCAGCCACCGCCGCTCCTGTCTTCAGGTAAGTGAGGGCCTCAAGCCCCACACTCTTTTTAACAGCTCCTGCTCCAGATCCGCTTCCGCCCAGGTCCGCCAGCCGCCGCCGCTCCTGTCTTCAGGTAAATGAGGGCCTCGAGCCCCACACTCTCTTTTACAGCTCCTGCTCCAGATTAGCTTCCGCCCAGGTCTGCCAGCCGCCGCCGCTCCTGTCTTCAGGTAAGTAAGATTAATCTGTGTCTGTCCACTTATCTGCGTTCACTGTGTTTGATTGCTTAAGCCTTTGGGTGGAGCTGAAGAATTGAAACTGAAACCAAAAGAGCAAGACTAGAATGGTCTACAGAAAAACACACACTGTTCTGAGAGCATTGTACTGCGATCTAGTAACAGCTGAGACACTTTAAAGTGCTGCAAATAAACTAGTTGGTGATCTAATACAAGTGTGAGATCTGCATTGCTTTGAGATAATTCAGATATACATAATATATCCAGCAACCCGGCGTAAACATAACAGCGGTGCCCGACACGTACAAAAACGTGTCTCCTGGTCTCAATTTCTTCAAGGACTGCTTTTAGGTCTGGGTCTTGGAAATTATGGCATCTTCGTCTCTTCCTGTGTACCATGTCTTGCTGCCTTGTTTGTCTGCATGTACCAGCTGCGCCTGTAGGAGACATTCTTGAAAAGTGGTGCAAAATGTTTTGTTAGACATGCAGTCAAACCAGCTCACAGTCAAGTGCATGAGTTAAGCACGATTCCTTCCATACCTGCACCTTCCCCAGCCAGCTATTGCAGTCTTCAGCCAGAAATTAATTTTTTAAAGGCTGTATTCTAATCCCCATGCTTCCGAGCTGATTAACCCTGTTGTAAATACCTCCCCCACCACCCCCAACTGCCCCACCACCTCCAGACCATTGGCCAGCACAAATCTTTTTCCACTGGCATAAAAGTGATGAAACTCATCATGTGGAAATGCTCGCCACCACATAAATCCATGTTTTTGTCATTACATCATCGCTGTTTCTTCTGGTGTGGCTCCTCTTAACAGCCAGTACTTTGTAAATTTATGAATATAACAGAGCACTGTAACTTTAGAATATAAATCATACAAGAATGTTATGAACATTGCTATGAATACATCAGAGGTTTCTCTTCATTTTTTTAACGTGGCAATTATTATTGCATCAGGATTACTGCAGCATTGCAGACATTGGACAAATGACATTTTTTGAAAGCATTAGTTCTTCCTTTACACTTACTGTCTGATGTGATAGTGAAGATAATTAAAGAAACGTATATATTTGTTTTAACAAGCAAGTTGAGATTTCATTTATTTGTAATTTTTACAGTTCTTAAAGAAAAAATAATTTGTGCTGTCCCTCTTGGTAGAATTTAAATCCCAAATTGATATGCAGGCTTGACCTGTCATCATCCTGGCAGTTCACTTGTCGAAATGCAAATGCACTGTTTTTTGAATGTTCAGTCCCATGTGGCGTTCTTTTATCCTGTGAATCCTGCTGTTTTTAATATATACTCGGAGAGAGTGCCTCAATTTGTGTCAGTAGGAGCAGTGAAGTTTATTTCTTCTGCATTGACATTATACTTGTTTCCTTGCCCAACATTTACATTCAGAATAATGTGATGCAATGGAAAGGGTTCACGGGATCTTTCAATGCACTCCAATAGTAGGCACAACTCATGGGCTTTGGAACTTAATGTCACCCTGTACATCAGAATATAAAGTTTATTTTTTAAGTGGCACATTCTGAAAGATATTCAAAAAAACCTTCAACCATATTAGAGTGAAAGTTCTGCGGGGGAGGAGGTGCAGGCAGGAAGGGACTTCTGCCTGCTACTTTGACCTCATCCAAATTCCTCGGGACAGGTACATTAGAATATTCAGGGTGAACATTCATGGCAGTAATAATATAATCGAGGTGCTTGCTCCACTGAAGAGGAACCCTGTTGGGAAAGGAGGCACTCAAGGCTAGAATCAGACCTTTCAAGTTTTTAAATTCCCTTCAAGGAGCAGAGGGGACTTTATTAAGGTCATCAATCCTTCTGCTATATTTCTTCTCGGAGCCTTCAGGGAGCCAACAGCAGAACCTATGTTTTCTGTCAGCAGGCATAAATCCTATCAAGGGTGAGCTGGCATAATTCCCAGAAAAACACCCCAGACGCAACTGGTCCAAGTGTAATTTATAAGTCCAGTGGCATACATCACACATAATTATTTGAAATTCCAGTATTACTAAAGCTAATTTGATCTGCCCCCTGCTCCAAGAGATTGGCTGCATTGATATTTTAGTGTACTAGCTATAAAGATTTACTTGTCTAAACATACGACTGTGAAGTGAACATTGGTTCACTGGTAGAATCTTAGGAAGGGATCCAGTCTCCGAATACTGGATGACATTCAACAGGGTACCCGCATTCATTGAGAGAAGAGTGGTAACTATCCACCCTGCCACCCACCATATCTAACCAGTTCACCTGGTCAGGCTAATGATCTGTTCACATAAAAAGGGACCTCGTAGTGGAAACGTCGGAGCACAATCTTCTGGATGTAAAGCAGTGGAAGAAACAAGTTGTCAAATGTGCCATTGGGCATGGAAGAGAGAAGAGAAACTTAAGTCAGAATTTACAAATGCTATTATTAGCACACAAATGCATTTACAATTTTGTTGTAAATTAGCATGTAAGTTGCCTTTGGTCAGGAAATCACCCCTAGATGTCTGAGAAAGTTATGCTGCAGTGTAGCAAGAAGAAACGAGTACTGTTTCTGTGATTGAACTGTTGCGTTATAATGCCACCTAGTGAAATGTTGGTTTGCTCCATTATTAAAAGCAATTTTCAGGATAAGATTTGCTGCAAAGATGATCACTGATAATGAAACCTATGAAATACAACCCCTGAACCATCACCAATATGCTTCGGAATATCACCCTGTAACTGCTCCATCTTTTCCAGCAGAAAAGTGTAACTATTGACAGGAAAATTAATTTAATTGATCCGTGGAATAAGTATTCGGTAGCAGATTGCCACCTAGTGAACAGGTCTGTATCGAAATGCAGCAAATGTGGAGATGATTATACCTGAGACAAGGTCACTTTCAATAGGATCATAAAACTAAACAAATTGACCTTTGTGAATACTTCCTGCATTCTAGATCTAAAAATATGGAACATTTCAAGCAAAAATTATGACTGCAAAACAGAATTTATTTTAGAGGGGCCATTATACTAATTTGAAAAAAAATCATCACACAAACCATGCATGGAAAGTACAAATTTAATTATATTCCTTCTATTGAAAAATATTCTAGCAGTTGATTCTATTTTACTAGGAAAAGTATGTCCTCATAGAGTGAATATTACAGACATTGATTGAATGATTGTAATTTGTTTTCATTATCATCCTTGTCACGTAATTAGAATAAATAGAAAAAATGCATAGTTAGAAACTCAAATCCAAGTGAGGATCTTTTTTTAAAAATTCTCTTTCTAATATTAAAATAATAAATTCAAGTTCAATAAACTGTACCATCCAAGCTGTCATGTATTTGTGTCATACTTACTCAAGTTTTTTGCCTGTTACAGGGATTGGAAATGCAGCTGGTTAAAATTGTAGCTTCTGTCATGGCTGTATTTTCAGCTTCAAAAACTAATTAAATTCTTACAATCATGAGTGAGAAGATTTGGCAGAGCACCTCTATAAATCAGCACCTATTATAATCTCAACTCTTGAATGCTAAACCCAGACAAACTGTGAATAAGAGATGATAGCTAACTAGTGTGCAAATACTCCTTTAAGGTTTGGTTGTGATGCATTGTTAGAAGAATGTAATACAGCTTACATTCCTCAGCAACAGCCATCCCAGGAGTACCTATTATCATTGTTATTGCATGCACTCCACTCGCTGAGACTGTCATTCCTTATCGTAATGAGCACAAAAATAACACAGGTTCTTTATATGTAACGAGTTGCTTTGGTGGAGGGGGATTACATTAGTGCTTTAATTTGATTCACATGTCATTAATGTTGTATCCTATGTGCTTGCTGTGGATCCGCTGAGAGACATATCACAATATATATGCTGCAGTAAACACTAGATCCTGACCGGTCTATGCTACGTAAAGTTTCTCAAAAGAAAAATTTGAGGCATTTTCAAGTGTACTTGCATTATGCTTTTAATTCACTTTGTGAACTTAAAAAGAGAATTAAACATCACACGTGCTTGTGGTTATTTAACTGAATAGGATTCAGACAGAAGGAAACTTGTAACTGGTTGAGAACGTATTCATCAACACCAATTGTGGCATTATTGTCGACACATGACCAGTTTTGGATTGAACATTTGTGCTTTTTAGAGACTGGTCTCAAAAAATTCTAAAATGTAAACTGAGCACTAAAAGTCTAGTTTTGAAAGATAGTTTGGGAGTGGGGGAGGGGTGGGGGGATTAGGATCTGTACTACCCCTCTTTTGGGCACTTCAAGGCCTCCTAAAGTTCAAAAATGGCATCAGTGATTCGTGTGCACACTTCCGATGTTAAGTACCAGGACCATGCAGAGCAAGTAGATCATGACATCAGTCAGCATGCAACACTGATTTGATGCCAGCACTGCCATTTTTGAGCTCCTTGCTCCAGTCTATGCCCTCTCTTAGCTTTGTACAGCTGAACATAATGTTAAACGGCATCAAGGACATGCCCACCCACCCACCAACAAGATTTAAAGCAATCATAAACTGCCTCCAGGTTGTTTACTGGATTATTTCTTATGGCTACCAGTGCAATTCTACGTGTTTTGGGAGCTGTTTCATAATTGTCAAAAATTTCAATAGTCTGTAGTGAGTTGTCTGGCTGGTGCTGCAGTACTTTATTGGTGACTTAAAAGCTTGTGCAGAAGCTAGCTGCTTCTAGTCATGGGTGGTAGGCTGGTAGGCATTCCTCTTGGAATTGAACATAACTGGGAGAATGAAAGGAGGCCACGCAGAGCAAGACAAGCTGCTGGCAGCCACAACATGAACCACAGAGCAGAGCAACGACCACATTGCCTGAGGCTGCCAAGGTAACTATGGGGGAGAAATACATTTGTGTATCGCTGCTTCTAACGGTGCCGCGCAGTCTTAGGTCAAATCCCCACCTGCATGCAGCACCACAGGCCATGATCTGTGTGGCTCACATGGGGTTCTTCATTGATATCATCAAAGAAAGCCAGAAGTGCAGCACAGGTGCCAACTGCACTGGTGAATTGTGCTAAGCCTGTCTATGCGAAAGAATTTTACACCTGTGGCTCTGGACTTTTATGGCTCTGGCTCCTTCCAGCCTGCTGCTGGAGATATAAGCAACATCTCACCATTTACAGTGCACTGCTGCATGATGGAGGTTACTAAGGCTCTATAAACAATGAGCGACAGCTTCATCTCATTCCTTCTTGCAAGAGACAAGCAGGTGGAGGAAGCACGAGGGTTTGCAGGTTTCCCATGGTGCAGGGTGCCATTGCTTTGCTTGTGCCTCATGTCAATTCTGTGCATTACTCTGAACCAAAAAGAATTCCAAATTCCATTCCCGCAATGTGCAGCTGGTGTGTGACCACAGATCATCATGCAGGTCAATGCCTGGTCTCCTGACAGCAGTCATGACTTGTTCATTCTGTGGTAGTCCTCTGCGCCATTTGTATTTGAACCACCATGGCAAACCAGAGTGGCTACTGGATGAGCAAGCATTTGGAGGGCCTCCGGCCTGCCCCCCATCACCCCACCACCTCCCAAGGAGACAGGACATGTCTCCTTATTTTCACCTCTTCCACCAAGACCACTGGTGAAGTGTCTGAAAAACTGGGTGCATGCTGTCTACCATTGTCAACCATTCTTGAATCATTCACAGCACACTTTTGAAAATACTCACAGCACCTATTCCAGCATAGTGCAGGCTGGATTTACATAACACGAGGCACGAGCGATATCGGGTTTCCTGCTGATGTGGCAGCCGATGAACACCATGAGAAGCACTGACTGCATTCATCGTCAACAGGCAACATGAATTTGAAGTCCTGCCTGCATCACAATTAATCGTGCAGGCGTTAATTGTGCATCACAATCCCTGTGCCTGTTTCCACAGGTTATCCCATTTAATCCCCAAGTCCTTAAACTACCCCCTGCTCTCATGCTCACATCTCTGTCCTGGGATTGCTGCAGTGTTACAGTGAACATCAACGCAAGCTCGAGGAACAGCATCTCATTTATCGATTAGGCACGCTACAGCCTATTGAACATTGAGTTCAATAATTTCAGAGCATGACAGGCCCCCCATTTTACTTTTATTTTTAGTTATTTTTTTCTTTTTCCTTTGTTTGTTTTATTTTACTTCATCTTAGTTTGTTCAGTTTGCTTACCCACTGTTTTTATTCATGTTTGTACTTGCGGCTGTTCAATTTTCAGTCCATTAACACCCTATCTGTACTAATGCTTTGTTTTTCAACACACCATTAACATATTGTTTGCCTTTGCTCCACGACCTTCTGGTCAGCTATTCTGTGACCTTGTCCTATCTACACCTTCTCCTTTGTTACTTCTTGCCCCACCCCTGCTTTACTTGCTAATAACCTTTTACATTTCTAATATTTGCTAGTTCTGAAGAAGGGTCTGACCTGAAACATTAGCTCTGCTTCTCTCTCCACAGATGCTGCCAGACCTGCTGAGTATTTCCAGCATTTCTTGTTTTTATTTTATCTTAAATTCCACGAAATGTGTTCCCAGTCACCTATGGTGGAAGGTCAGCAGAACCCCCAGAGGGACAGAACAAAAGGATGTTTTCAGCCTTTTACCCCATTCCTCTGGGGCTTCCACCAATTTCCTGCCATAACAGGAGAATCCTTATGCAATATCAGGACTGAAATCTACTTTTCCATTCATAGCTGTGGAATTGTAGTGCATATGGTCTCTGGAACATCCTGAAGTCACATTGTTGTCCACAAGATAATGAAGCTTACCATCTCTTACCATCCACCGGTGGTGTGATCTGAGATTGTCCACTAAAGATTTGGATTGAATTTGTATATATTTTCGAGTAATCTGTTTGAAAAATATCTTGAACTGGAAGACTTTTTAATATCATCCTCAGATCTTGCATGTTGGGAGAAAAAAATGAGCAATACAGATTTTTGAAGGAAGCTGAGATCAACTCTCTTCAATATTGACACAATATGGAGAAGCAATTAAAATGCAAATAAATAGGCATATGGATCTAGAGGATTTATGTTGCAGCTTTCTGTTTTTATTTCAATTTCCAGCATCCACAGTATTTTGCTTTTGGATCATATATGTCTCCTGATTTTCAGTTACATTGAAGTCATGGGAATGTTTTCTGAACTTCCTTATTATTTGTGCTTGAGATTGGAGTGACATTGGCAGGGCTATATTTATTGCCCGTCCCTAGTTGGTCTGAGAAGACGGTGGTGGGTCTTCTTCTTCAACTGCTGCAAGTCTTAATTAACTGCTAGTTTTGGTTTTCTACTTCTTTCACTAACTATTTAGCAAAATTGGAAATCATGTGAGTGAAGGACAAAGGGCCGTCAGTCTTTGGAACTCTCTTCCTCAAAAGGCAGTGGAAGCAGAGTCCTTGAATATTTTTAAGGCATAGGTAGATAGATTCTTGATAAACAAGGGGGTGAAAGGTTATCAGGGGTAGGCAGGAATGTGGAGTTGAGGTTAAAACCAGATAGGGATAGGCACCGACATGTTGCACCACGGACATTTGACAAAATTATTGACTCAGCCACGGACATGGGGGCAACTGAGCTGTATGTAAAGTGTATAGCCAATCTAATGCCATCAAAACACAAATTTCCCCGACAAATAAAGTAGCAAAGCATACAAACATCAATGGAGACCAGCACAATTCTATTATCTAGCTAGCAAGCAAAATAGTATGCAATGCCAATGTGAATTACTTTTGTTGATAGAAAATAAAGCTAGCTACATCATGTCACCAGGTGGTAGATGGACCTTATTGGATGATGTCTGTGGTTTCACACTGTGTCAGGAGTGCAAATTCATCCAATAAACTATGAAACTCAAGGAGAGGATTGTTATTGTGGTTATTGAGGTGAGGCAGTAGAAAAATCAACAATAGGAAGATGGACCATTTCTCACACTGCTATTGTCACAAGACAATTTAACTCATGACAGTCTCTGTTTGTGCAACTTGTCCACCTGCTTGTAATATATGTCTGAAGACAGGGCAGCCAACAAAAGGGCAGTGATCTCCAAATTAGGAGAATCTTATCGGGTGAAGCAGATAGTACTTCAGAAGAGTCATGTAAAACAGAAAAGCTGAGTGGGACAGGAAGAGACAGATAGATTAATGGTAGGTAGCCAGGACTAGTTTATTCACCTTGACAGGCTGTGAAACCAGGTCCTGGACTCTAAAATACAGAAACAACAGAAATCTCTCAAGGACAAAATGTCATTTGCTCACCAAAGCTAGTGACAAAATTAGATAATTACAATACAAGTAAAAAGCACCCTTCAATTCCTCCAATAAAACGATTCTCTCAAATTCACTTATATCTATATCTCAGTCAATCACTGTCGATTCCGATTCAGTTCTTATAAGATAATTATTAACAAAAAGCTTTTCTGCAAAACATTGAGTGGTTATTACTACATGTATTATTCAGTTACAAAATGTTTAGTCACTATCTGTAAGATTATACTCCAGATATGGGACGCCCACATCCCATGAATGAATGAAAAAAAAACAATTTATGTCCAAGCCAAATATACTACCTGTTAGCAAAAGTGCACTTTTAACATAATGTAATTATATGATACAGGCAACTTTCAAATGACATTGGCCACTCAGGTTATCTGCCCTCAAACTGGATAGTAAATGATGCACATTGCAGTTACAGCTGCTAGGTAGCTGCTGCATAGCTGCTAGGTTATTTTAAAACACAAGGTTAAAAAAGGCTTGAAGCAGGGGTGTCCAACCTTTTTGCGTGGGAGCCACATTGCAATTTTTGTCTTACATAGGGGATCAGTGAGACAATTTCAAAAAGGTGAAGGCATTAAAATGTATCTTATTATTAATCGAAACAACAATAAATGTGCATTTTTGTCAAGAAGCTTTAAATGAGAAGACTAATTTATTGACTTACTTTTGCTTCACTATGATGGACACTGATTTAATGAGATACCTGGCATATTTTTGCTTGCACAGGTAGCCAATATTTGCCCGTATACTTGTTGTAGTGATGCAGAGAATTCTGAATAAATGCCCATCTGTCAGGAGTGATCTTGATTGCTCCCTCTCCCTCCTCTCTCTCTCTCTCAGTCTGTCTGTCTGTCTGTCTCTCTCTCTGTCTCTCCCCTCCTTCTCTGTGTTCCCCCTCTCTGTGGTCACTCCCTCTGTCAACTCCCCCTCTCTCTGCACCCCCCCCCCCTGTCCCTCTCTGCCTCTCTCTCTCCCTCCCTCTCTCTCTCCCCCTGTCCCCTTTCTCTCTCTCACTCTGACAGTTGCAGAGTGCGGGACTTCTCAGTAGAGCAACTTTGTGATTGTTCAGTTTTTAAAAAAATTTGCAGCCATCAGTTTCACAGCTGACAGGTGCTTGAGCAGAAATAGTGCCTTCCGAACACAGGACAAGTTTGTGCTTTTCATAGTCTTTTTAAAAAATCGGAACCCGCCAGAAAACCAGAGAACTTGTCCGAATCGGAAGCTGTTCCTGCTCAAGCACCTGTCAGCTGTGAAACTGATGGCTGTGAATTATTTGAAAGTCAGATTGATCTGGAAGTAGAAGTCAATGGGAAATTTCTCATCCCTGAAATTACCAGTCACGAACCTCAAAATCATTTACCATGGACACTGGTGACCATGTGCAGACACGTTGCCGACCCCTGCAATCAGATCAGCCATGATCTTGTTGAATGGCGGAGCAGGTTCACGGGGCCAAGTAGCCCACTCCTGCTCATAACTCGTATGTTCATATGTTTGTATGACAGGTGTTGTCCGATAACGGTCCAACATCTACAATTTGGTCCAGACCATATTTCAGTTTAAATATCTAGGTACAGTACTCCCTTGTGTACAGCTAATTGAGGTAACAACTATTGTTATACTTTGTAATTCAAATAATTATTCAAGATAATTGCCTGGAATTTCCGTGGGAGTTCTCCCAATCTCTTGATGATCTTAGAGGAATGGGATAAACAGTCACTTACATCGTTTCTCCAGGGTTTTGGCTGACCTTCTACCAAAGTTACAGTGGGAGACCAAAAGAACCCAGTAGAAATCCACACCCCACCATCCAAAATTAGGACACATATTTTGATGTTATCAAAAGTTGCTTTTGCATATCAAATGACATAGCTACAGGATTAGCAACAACAAGGACTTCTCATTTCAAATCTTTGTCCCTGGTAGTGGTTGCGAGCACAGAAACATTTGAAGAAATTGTGCTGGACTTTCAGTGAGCATATCATAAATCTTCCATAATTTACTACATGTTGCAGGGACTCTGGTTCAGCTGCTGACATCTAACTCAGCATCTGAGCTGCTGCATTCAAGATACAGAGTGATGCTACCATGTGGGTCATTTTTCGAGGTTCTACTAGTAGGGGTGAATCCTGCCCTCTGGCTGCACATATTGGAAAATTACTGGTTTCCTTCCCACAATTTTCCTTTCGTTAATTTTAATTAACAGAAAATTGTTGACACGCGACTGATTTTTCCAAAGATTGCAGCCCACAAGTAATGCCCCCCATTGTTAGGGTGAACTCAAAAAGCTACCCTACAATTTTTTTCAAAACGCTTTTTAATTAATATGATCAGCAAAAGGCCAACTAATGTAGATTTTTCAAGTATATTCAGTTACAGGGGGCAATAGGAGCTGTAAAAAAAATCAAAAATATCTCCTTGACTGATTTTTGAGGTGAATGGGATACAAGGCAGATGGATTCAAGACAGTGCATATGTCTTCAAGAAGCTAACCATATTTTGTTTGGGCTGCAAATGATTTGCGTATGAAAATGAGCCTGGGGAATCTTGAGAGCAGTGTTTCTGGCATCAGGAGGATCACGGACCAGGTTAATTCAAGTTTAGGCAATCCAGTGGCCTATTTAATACCCACTGTGGTATATTTTATAGGTCTGTCATAGGAAAAATGTAGCTTCATTAGTCCAATTGTAAACACTTGATTCATCCAAATTTGACAGTTTGTTAATGTAATAAAACTGACTGGAGTTAAAATTCTAACAATTCAGTAAATACAGCATTTTATCATATTTATAAATAATGCTGAAGGACACTAAGGGCTGAATTTTATCAGCCCTCTAGGGATGGGCAGGGTGGTGTGGGGACACATAAAATAACGAAGGCAGGCGGTGCCATTCAATTTTGTCAGGGGCCGGGGAGACCAAGGACGGCCTCCCTGTCCAGAAGCCAGTTGAGGCCCTTAAGCGGCCAATGAAGTGGCTACTTAAGGGCCTCTGTCTGTCGCCGCTGATATTCAACCAGCAGCTGGTGGAAACCCCACCACATGGGGAGGCCACCCAGTAAAACCAGGCAGCCTCCTTGTGGGCTGGGTGGGGGAGCCTCCTGCTTGGCCAATCTGTGGACCACAGAGGGCACCCAGCGGCAAAGACAGCCCCTGCGCCAACACCCAACCCCTACCCTCAACAACCCATCCCCCACCCCTCGCCGGGGCCTGCTTGGCTGGCCCTGACGAGCCTACCCCCATTTAACTTCTCTCCGAATCTTCAGCACTGCTCCTGGTCCCAGGCCTATTGCAGCACCAATAGTGCTGATGGGACTATTGGGTTGCCAGCCCTCTGATTGGCTGGCAGCTCTTGGAGGCAGGATCTCCATCCTTAAAGTGACAAGGACCCTGGTGACTAAGTGACGTTAAATGTGACCAGAGATCCCTCAGAGCCTTAGCAACCACGCTCAGGTCATTAAACATCTTTCTACATTGGAGCCAGATCTGTGTGGTGATGCTCCTGGCACTGACACCCACCACCATCTATGCCCACAGCTGCCGAGCAGCTTGGTGGGATAACTTCCTGCCAGTTGGTGGGAAGAGGATGCTCCTACTGCCACCGCCCTCCTCCATCAGGACCTTCATTGCAGTGTTGGAAAAGCAAGGGACCTTTAATGTATTTAATTCTCCTGCTACATGTTGAGCTTCTTTCAGGTTGTCTGCAGCCAAAGTACACCTTCTGTTGCAGGTTGTCTTTAAATAAGAACATAAGAAATAGGAGCAGGAGTTGACCAATCAGCCCTTTGAGACTGATCTGCTGTTCAACAACATCATGGCTGATCTTCCTCCTACCTCAACTCCACCTCCCCACACTATGCCCACATCCCTTGATTCCCTTAGTATCCAAAAATCTATTGGTCTATTTATTGAATATGTTCAATGGCTGAGCATCCCCAGCAATCCCTCTCTCAGATAGAGAATTACAAAGATTCACTACTCTTCGAGTGAAGAAATTCCTGCTCATCTCAGTCCTGAATGTCCGATCCCTTATTCTGAGACTGTGACCCCTAGTTCTAGATTCCCCAGCTGGGGAAACATTTTCTCAGCTTCTACCCTGCTAAACCCCTTAAGAAATTTAAGTTTCAATGGGTAATTTTTCATTCGTCTAGGGAATATAGGCTTAGTCTATTCAATCTCTTCTCACAGAACAATCCTCTCATCCCAGGAAACAAATTAATGAACCTTCCAAGGCTAGTGTATGCTTCATTTGGTAAGGAGACCACAACTGTACTTGGTATTCTGGCAAGGTCTCACCAAGGTCCTATATAATTGCAGTAAGACTTCTTTACACTTATACTCCAAACCCCTTGTTATAAAGGCCAACATTTATTGCTGTATCTGCATGTAAACCTTCTATGATTTGTGAACAAAAACACTTTGAATCCCAGTCTCTCGCCATTTAAAAGAAATCCTGCTTTTCTCCTTTCCCAGCCAAAGTGGATAACTTCATATTTCTCCATGTTATATTCCATCTTCCATGTTCTTGTCCACTTACTTAACCTGTCTATATTCCTTTGCAACCTCTTTGCATCCTCCTCAGAGCTTACTTTACTACCCAATGTTTTTGGTCAGCAAACTTGAATATATTACACTCAGTCCCTTCATCTAGGTCATTGATGTAAGTTGTAAATAACTGAGGCCCAAGCACCAATCCTTGTTATACCCCATTCATTGCAGCCTGCCAACCCAAAAATGACGCATTTATTCGTACTGTCTGTTTTCTATCTGTTAACCAGTTCTCAATCCATACGAATATATTACCCCCCAAATCCCATGAGTCCTAATTTTGTGTAATAACCTCATGTGTGGAACCTTATCAAATGTTTTTTGGAAATCCAAATACACTACCTTATCTACCCTCTAGTTACAACCACAAAAAGCTTGAATAGTTTTGTCAAACATGATTTCTCTTTCATAAATTTCTTGTCCAATCATATTATGATTTTCTAAGTGTCCTGTTACAGCATCTCTAATAACAGATTCTAGCACTTTCCTTACTACTGATGTCAGGCTAACCTGCCTATAGTTCCCTGTTTACTCTCTCCCTCTTTTCTTGAATTGCATTTACATTTGCTACCTTTCAATTCGATGGGACTGCTCTAGAATCTACAAGTTTTGAAAGATCAAAACCAATGGATCCACTATCTCTGCAGCTATTTCCTTAAAACCCTGGAATGGAAGCCATCAAGTCCAGGGATTTGTCAACTTTTAGTTCCATTAATTTCTCCATGACTATTTCCTTATTAATAGCTTAAGTTCTTCATTTTTACCAGACCTTTGTTTCCCCACTATTTCCAGAACATTTTTGTGTCTTCCACTGTGAAGACAGATACAAAGTATGTGTTTAATATCTCTGCCATTTCCTTATTCCCCATTATAATTTCACCTGTCTCTGCCTTCAATGGGTCTATGTTTACTTTCACTAATGTCTTCCTATTTACATACCTATTGAAACATTTACAATCTGTTTTTATGTCTCTTGCTAGTCTACTCTCATATTCCATTTCCTATTCCTTATCAATTTCTTGGTTCCCCTTTGCTGAATTCTAAAATCCAGCTAATCCTCAAGCTTTCTAATCTTTTTGGCAACATTATTAGCTTCTTCCTTTAATCTAATACTATATTTAACTCCTCTTATTAGTCACAGTTGGACCACTTTTTCTGTGGAGTTTATATTCCTTAAGGGAATATATAATTGTTGCAAATCATGAATTAATTTGTTTAATGTTTGCAATTGCTTATCTAACCTCATATCTTTTAATCTAGTTTCCCAGTCTACCCTAGCCAATTCGCCCCTCATCCTTACCCAGTTTGTTTTGTTCAGATTTAAAACTCTAGCAGCACAGGCGACAGTAATTGAAGGCCACAATTATGCGAGCTGACAATGAACAGTATAAACAATAAACTAAAGCTCACAGCCTACCTATTTAGTTATAATAAGGGCCACCAGCCAATTTAATAGTTTTGTCCCACCCACGTGATTAGGCAGTTCTCCCAGCATTGCCCCAATTTTCAGCTCAAAAATGGGATCACACAAATTCCTACCACTGTCTCCTCAAAGGAAGCATATTTATTTCTTTTTCAGGGACCGGTTAACCTAGTCACATAAGGAACAGAAATGAAGCTGTGTAACTGCTAGAAAATTAATATTCTGAATCATTATTCATACATTATCTGAGTTAATTGACCAAAGCGATTATTTTTTAAATTCTTTATTGAGGTGAAGGTCATTTCATAAGGGCAATTAACAACTAAGATACCAACAAATCATCAACTGAATTTATCTCAGCAAAATTTAGCAGTGTATCTGCTAAAGACAGTGTCATAATTAATGTGAATCATGTCTGACAATTGAAATGCCAGACAAAGGTATAAATACACTTGCTGGGTGATGCAGCGTGTCACAACATTGCCCCTTTGAGACCTGAATTTAAAGCCTACCCAAACAAAAGAAATTGAGGATTCCTCTCTAACACTTCCAAATTAAATGATTGTTTTCTTTAAATCTCACTGTAGTTTGCAATAAATGTGGATCAATAGCACAAAACAATATTTCCAATTGGTTCTATTACTCAGTACATGCAAAGATGTGGATTTCCTCAGAACAACCTACTTCTGAATGAACTGTTCTGTGGTTAATACAGAAAGTCTTGGAGGGTGGTTTTGGCAGCACATTCAGGTGCTAAAAATCCTCCAAGGTGGCCAAGGTGGGTCTTGAGCTGAAACACTGATTTAGCCCATGTTTAGCACAAGATACTATCTTGGTAAAGGAGTTGAAGTGCAAGCTAGGAATGGCCACCAAGATGCTCGATAAGGCACGGACTGCCACTTGAAATGCCTGCCAGCACTCATAAAGGAGGCTGTACGGCTATTTGATGGCTAATGCTTTCCCCTTCCTAACAGAGATCAGCTGTTCGGGAATAAGCAATGTGTTAATGTGGATTTCAAGCACTACTTAAAGATATATCACCGTTTACAGTTAATTCACTGGCAAGGCCATCATTTATTGCCCATCCCTAATTGCTCTTGATAAGGTGATGGTAAACCGCCTTCTTGAACGGCTGCAGTCTGTGTGGTGAAGATATTCTCATAATTCTGCTAGGAAGGGAGTTACACGGATTTTGACCCAGTGACGATGCAGGAATGCTGCTTTATTTCCAAGTCAGGATGGTGTGTGACTTGAAGCGGTACTTGCAGGTGATGGTGTTCTCATGTACCTGTTGCCCTTGTCCTTCTAGGTAGTAGAAGTTGCAGGTTTGGAAGGTGCTGTTGAAGGAGGCTTGGCGAGTTGCTGCAGTGCATCTTGTATAGGTGGTGGAGAGACTGAATGTTGAAGGTGGTGGATGGGGTGCCGATCAAGAGGGCTACTTTGTCCTGGATGGTGTTGAGCTTCTTGAGTGTTGTTGGAGCTGCACCCATCCAGGCAAATGGAGAGTATTCCATCACACCCCTGATTTGTGCCTTGTAGATGGTGAACGGGGGTTGGCAAATCAGGAGCAATGTTGTTGCTAAGTAGTGCGGCCACACAGCAACCCGAAAGTCCCCATGCAGACAGAACACAAGTCAACCCCTTTAAATTATCATGGTGCACAAAAAAATTAATGGTGCCGCCTATTTAAACAAATTACAATTGCACTCCAAAAAATAATTAGAGGGAATGTTGGTAAGAAGGTGAATCACTTGCTGCAGAATTCCCAGCCTCTGACCTGCTCTTGTAGCCACAGTATTTATGTGGCTGGTCTGGTTATGTTTCTAGTCAGTGGTGGCCCCCCCACAATGTTGATGGTTGGAGATTCAACAATGATAATGTTGAATGTCAAGGGGAGATGGTCAGATTCTGTCTTGTTGGAGATGGTCTTGCCTGGTACATGTGTTATGCGAATGTTACTTGCCAATTACCAGCCCAAGCCTGAATGTTGTCCAGGTCTTGCTGCATGTGGGCACAAACTGCTTCAGTATCTGAGGAGTCGCAAATGGAAATGAATACTGTCCAATTATCAGCGAACATCCCTACTTTTGTGCTTCGGATGGAAGGAAGGTGCTTAATGAAGCAGCTGAAGATGGTTGAGCCTAGGTCACAGTCCTGAGGAACTCCTGCAGGGATGTACTGGAGCTGAGACGATTGGCCTCCAACAACCACATGCTCCAGCTAGTGGAGAATTTTCCCTTGATTACTATTGACTTCAATTCTACTAGGGCTTCTTGATGCCATAGTCAGTCAAATGTTGTTTTCATGTCAAGGGCAGTCACTCTCACCTCACCTCTAGAATTCAGCTCTTTTGTCCATGTTTTGACCAAGGTTGGAAGGAGATCTGGAACCACTTGGTCCTGGCGGAATCCAAACTTAGCATCGGTGAGCAGGTTATTGCTGAGTAAGTGCTGCTTAATAGCACTGACAACGACATCTTCCAACACTTTGCTGATTGAGTGTAGACTGATTGGGCAGTAATTGGCTGGACTGGATTTGTCCTGCTTTCTGTGGACAGGATACACCTGGGCAATTTTCCACATTGTCATGTAGATGCCAGTGTTGTAGCTGTACTGAAACAGCTTGGCTACAGGTGTATCTAGTTCTGGAGCACAAGTCGTCAGCACCATAGCTGGGTGCTATCGGGGCCCATAGCCTTTGCTGAATCCAGTGCACTCAGCCATTTCTTGATATCACATGGAGTGAATTGAATGGCTGTGATGGTGGAGCCCTCAGGAGTAGGTCAATCATTCATTTAGCACTTCTGGCTGAAGATGGATGCAAACTTGCTTGCCTCTGAAGCACATTGGGATACTTGCTGGGACACTTTGCCAAGACTTCAACACTCGAGCAATATTTATTCCACAAATTCTCTGAGGACTTCACCAATAAAGAGTAAGTGCTGTGCTACACTCATTTGTTGGGCACCTTGTTGGAATCACCAGGAGAAAGAGAGTGCTTGCTCATGGATATCTTTCTAGGGGTTCCCCTTGGTCTGGACAAGGAATGGAAGGAAGAGATGAGGCCAAGCAGAGCAGCACCAGCTGCTGCAGGAGAGATGGACAGGAGGGCAAGCAGGGTAACATGGTGACCTCCACTCCCACAGGTACATGACATCCCTCCTCCTCCAGGCCTCCTACACCAGGATTTCTTGTCCTAAGGCTGAAAACCTGTGCACCCTCTCCCTTGGTCCCTGAGTCATTGTGCAACAGCCAATATTGTGAGGCAGCCAATACACTTGAAATCTTCAGTGGAAGTGTATGCGAGGTGCCCACATATACTGCTCCATGAAAATTGTGTATAATCAGCACTTCAGTGTTAAACCTGCAGGTGACTACTTTAGCACCTCCAGGCAAATTCAAATTATGGTGATCAGCAATTAAGTCCAAAATTGTGTGCTAAATCCAGACTTTCAAACAGGCATGTCCTGGTAGCACAGCACCAATTTAGTGTTTGCTTTCACTCTTTGGTCAAAATAATCCCATTGCTACTGTTACACCAATGTGCTTTGTTGAATGATCATTTTCTTTAATCCACTGACTGGAGATCTGAATTTATTTATTTTTTTGCTGGCAGTTTAAGTTGGCTAACTAATTTGCAGCACTGTATCCTATACCACAATGCTGTGAGGAGGGAAATGAAATGTCTGTGCATTTCCCTGTGAGAACCAAGACCCAGGAAATTTAAAGGAACTGCTTGTTCTTTTTTGCGAGAGAGAAATACTGCTAACTATTATGTTTTGAATCACTAAGTGACTGTCATGTGGCAAACCCCTCCACAGCTGTAGTTTTAAGCTGGTGTTTTTGCTGCAGCAGAGGAGAAGCAACTGGACTCTGACATGATCAGTGGGTCTCTCTCTCTCTCTCTCTCCATTCCAGCTTGAAAGCTTTCAAATCCTGCTTGTTGACTGACCACCTTTGCATACTCCAGCTACAATCAGAAACCCCATTGGAGGAAATCACCTGCATCGCTGTCTCGAAGAAACCCACCAAACCAGTAATTTACCTCTTTAAAGTAAAAGCCTCAGGACTCCAAATTCAGCTAGAAGCCAGCCAAATCATCAACGCCGCAGACTGTACACCTTTTTTTCTATGGACTCTAACTCAACCAATCTACCTTTCCCCACTCTATAATGTATTTGTGTGTGTGTAAGCCTCCAGAGTGTGTGTGTGAGTGAAAGTTGACGGGTAGTTTATTATTTTTATTAGTTTGGTTTAGGTACAATAAAGTTAACCCTTTTTTTGTTAACTCAAGAAAACCTGTCCGATTGGTTCTTGTTATGATCATAACAAGTAAGTAATCAAACACGGACTGAATTGGCCAGTACAAAAAGAATTAAGCCTGTTGTGGTCAAACAAGGAAAGGGAAAAGAGAGAAGCCCTTTGACCCCCTCCTCAATTGACCATAACACTATTTTGTTAGCACTGAAAGATTCTCACAAAATACGTTAGACGAATCTATTACAGCCAAATAAGGTGCAAAGAATTTCTTGTCTAAAGTTCCCCTCAGTTAGTAGTTTTCTACATTTATTGAAAAGACTTTTCACTTTATTCTGTGCAGCTCTGTAGATATTTGAAAAAATTTGTGGAAAACACTCTGGGCCATTTCTGGGTTCAGATACAATGTTGTGGATGCAGCCCACACCCAAACCGAAAGGCCCAAGAATCAATAGGCAATGGTCCTTGGGCCTCATCTGCATCCTAGGGGTCAGCTCCCAGTGCTGTCTGCACCTCCAGAGGCAGTCCCCATGGGACAAATCCATTTGGAGCAGTAAGTCCCTGGAGAGGGGTCGGAGCAAGCTGCGGGGTGGGTGTGATCACAACTCCTGTGGAGTTTGGACAGCACTCCTGCTCCTCCTGGCTCCATGGGAAGATGTTCTTGAAAAAAATTAAAAGCATGCATTTGGAGGGCAAGCGCAGGAGCTGCTGTAGAATCCTGAGTGGCGCAGGCTTGACAGTTGCCCCGCTCATGAGGTGACTGGCTTTTCAAAAGGGTCCATTAGCATGTTTTAGGCCCCTCAATTACTTTTACAAGGGGTCTAAAGGTTGTTATAGGCATTTTCCTGGAATGATTAAAGTACGGGCTCCACAAATTTGGCAGTGGGACTAACGTCTGCGTAGATTTGGTCCAGACCATCCTACTGCTGGTATACCTGTTTTACACCTGAAAAATGGGAGCAAAATATACAATTTCTCCCATTGTATTTCTACTCATGAAATAATGCCCATTTCATGTGTAATAATTCATTAATGAGTGGAAAATAAGAAAGTAAGTGCGCACGTTGTGTGATTAAACAGAGATCTGTCGCCTATGCCAATAGGATCTCTCAGCTGCTGAAATCTTAAGAAGATTACATTTTCTGGATTATTATTGCTAAGGAATAGAGAACTTGTACTTATACAGCATAGTGCCTTTTCACGTTGTAAACCACCATCTAAAGCTGCCTGAGAAGAGATGGCGGAACAAGTCTGCGCAGTCACCCAGATACACTGGGCTGAATTTTATGTAGCCACCGCCAGCAACGGGTGAAGAAAACAGCAGCCTGTCCGTGCAGGCCGCATGTTACAGAGCCACCACAATCTTCCATGCGGCAGCTAATTTAAATAGCCGAGGTGGACCGCAACCCCAATCATGTGGAACGTCAATGGCATCAGCTGCTGATGCCATTTTTAAACGGCTGTCAACCCTACTGGGAAATTTAAGCATTGAAAGGTGAAGTGAATAAAAATAAATAAATACATTTCTTTTGCCCTTTCCCAACCCCCATAACAATTAAATTAATTATTTGCCCTTCCCTCCCCCCAAAACACTTACCTTTACAATCTGACCTTCCTCCCCCACCCCCAAACTGCACAAACTTTCAACTCCAACCCTTCTCACCATCCCCTACACCCATGACGTTACTTTAACCCCATTCCCCTCCACCCCCCTTCTTCCCCACCGGCACTGGTAAACTTACCTCCTCCCCCCTTCCCACCCAGTGTGGCGCCTCATTCCCCCGGACTGGGATCCGAAGGCGTGGGCCAAAGATCACAGCAGGACATCAGGTGGTGATGTGAGTTTCATTAATTAATTCATTTTAATTTATTTAACTATTCAAATTGGAGTCCCTTCGCTGAGCGGTGTGGGGGGCCACCAAGAGGCCTCACCACCACCCGTAATATTGGGCCGGGTCCTCCTAATGTCAGGGTGCATGGCAGCCCTCTCCTGGAGGCATCTTCAGGCCTCCCCTGCCACGCAACCCGAAGCCTGGGGGAGAACAAAATCCAGCCCACTATATCTGGGAGCAAATGAAGAAGAAATACTGTGGCATCAAACTAAATGCCACATTTAAGTGTTGTCACATTTGCTTGCAAGTTCTTCACACAAGATATAGTCTCAGTGCAATTATCCATCTGTTGCACCTTCAGGGGGATCAGCTGCAAAGGTATCATACAGCACCATCCCCTTCTTTTCTGCTTACCTTCATTCAAGAGCTGTGGCAAGGTGCATGGAGGACAATAGATCCAGGCACCAAGGTCACCTTAATAGAGTTGTGTCAGCAAAAAAAAACATACAGTGCGGAAGTCATGTGAATAAAACCTGAGTCTGTGAAAGGTGTTGGCATAGACACGATGGGCTGAAAGGTCTCCTTCTGTGCTGTACCCATTCAATCATTCTATGTCTCTCCCTGAGCTTTTGACTTTATTAATTAAAACAAAGCAGGCATTTGCTTTATTCATTAATTTTCCATACAGCATTAGTGCAAGATCACCAGATAAATATGGACAAGAAAGGAAATATGTCTCATCCTAGCTCACCTGCTCAGAAAGAAGTTACAGGTCCCTATTTCAGTCTCCTCATCGGTTCCAGGGTATTTGCATTGACTAGGTCACCCAAGAAGCATATTCTATGTTTCAATCATTATTTGTGTGATGAAGCTGCACTTGTTGGTTCTGAATTTGTTTTCATTTGTTTGAACTTGTCTTTCAATCTGAAGTAATTTTCCAGATTTACCTTTTCTGTTTTTTATTATAGAACTCTATAATCGAACTCTCAATTGTCTCCTTTTGAAAGTTGAAAACTCCAGGCATCCTGAATCTTTTCTGATAATTTAGTTCTCTGATAATCTTCACTGCACCATCTCCAGGGTTTCAGTATTTCCTACTGCCTTAGTGACCAGAACTGGACTCAGTACTCAAGGTGTGACCTGACAACAGCTTAAATGCAAGATTTTCCAAACTGTACTCTATTGAGCAGTGAATTGCTTTGTTGACTGCTGTTCACCAGCAATTGGACATGTTGAGACAAGTCACAACACCTTGATTTTAGAACCAGTTTTACCCTTCTTAAGTAAAAGCAAAATACTGCGGATGCTGGAAATCTGAAACAAAAACAAGAAATGCTGGATTCACTCAGCAGGTCTGGCAGCATCTGTGGAAATAGAAGCAGAGTTAACGTTTCGGGTCAGTGACCCTTCTTCGGAACTGACAATTCGGAACTGTCAGTTCCGAAGAAGGGTCACTGACCCGAAACGTTAACTCTGCTTCTATTTCCACAGATGCTGCCAGACCTGCTGAGTGAATCCAGCATTTCTTGTTTTTGTTACCCTTCTTAAGAATGGGATTATGTGATTTTTCTTGGTTTCCTTTTGTCAAGGATGCTGTCGTTCTATCTGTCCTTAGTCAGCAGAAGCCACTAACCTTGTCTTTAATGGGCTGTTGATGATCATGGTAAATTGCCATAAAGGTTTGATGTAAATTGAGAAATTGTGAAGTGAACTAAGAGGTAAATTTACATTAAGTGGGTGATGAATAACCATTGGCAGAATCTAGAGGGCAGAATGTAAAACGCATATTATTTCTAGAGAATGGAACATGAATGACAGGACCAAAAGAATAGAGCTAAGGAGAAAAAAAGGAGTCAGAAGGAAAGAATCAAGACCGACAGTACAATAAAAAAACAGAGGGATAAATAGCAAATTATTTACAGAAAGTCATTTGCAGGAAAGTAGAAAGTGGCATAGATTGAAAGAAGATAGAAAAAAATGCACTCAAATTATTGACATAGTTTTGTCTGTGTAACTTTAGTACTTACAATTAATTTACATGTTAAAATAACACATCAGTCTTTTTAATCATGATAGATGAACAAGTTCATTAGATTAAGTGTCTTCCCACTAGAAGTACTGTGCAAAATTTCAATAAAGATGTATCATTATTAATCATAGAAACGGGTTAATCCTTAGTAACTGACTTGAATAAAGTTCATATATTCATTTTCCTTAGTCTGAAAAATACATATTTCTTTAACTGTTGTACTCATTGCACGTAATAGTAGGCACTGTTATATTTCTAATCATGATAAATTTCCATTATAATTATTTCATCTAACTCAGTATGATATAGTAGCCATATAGTTTTCTGGTAATGAACTGTGTATTACTTTTTAATAAATTTACAATGAAGGCATCATCGTTAATCTTTCAATGTAATTAATATGCCGTGGATACAGAAGTCACTGTGAGTGGCTGGTGGAAGCAGGTCAGGGGCCTTATTCTCACAATTAAACGGGACTAAGGAGTGGATGCCTGCTGGCAACTTTCCTGATAGTTTCTTCCACCCATCAAAAACAAAGCAACTCGCTTTTTTGAAAACAAGTGAGCAATTTAAGATAACTGGATTGAATTGCTTCAAAGATAGGGGCCTGGAAATTCCATTCCTTATTGGGGCAGAATTTGAGCAAAGGATCAACGGAGGGACAACCCCACCCCACCCCATTGACGCTGCAATGGCAAATTCCGATGATCAGGGTCAGGCACTTCTTTCACCCATTCCTTCCATATCCCATCTAGTGGGGACTGTCTGTGAACATTCCTGGGCCACCCCTGTAAATTCTGCCAGATATGCCACTATTAGGTCCATAGGTACCCATGTAAGGAAATATAGGCGAAGGATTGGCTATTCAGCCCTTCAAGCTTGTACCAGCATTCAATTAAATCATGGCTGAAATGTACCTAATTTACCTGCATTTGTTCCCGATCCCATGATACCCTTAAACGAACAAAAGTCTAGAGATCACAGTCCTGAAAACATTAATTGACCCAGAATCTGTAGTCGTTTGTGGGTCTGAATTCCATGTTTTCATTTGTGATGTTTCCTTTTGTTTAAGCTGCTATATCAATGCAAGCTGTTGTTGTCATATCTGGCTGTATTTCACTTTTATACAAAGTCATAATATGCTTATGGCTGAGAAAGGTCATTTGGCCCATTTTCATTCACCCGTCCAGAGCAACTGCACAATCCCATCATTGCTGCATCTAGTGTTTTTGTCAATGATTTCAGGGTATCCACCACGCTGCCCAGAATTCCATTCCATGTGTTCCTCATACTCTGCATGAAGAAAAACCTCTTCATAACAGCCAACATTGCCTTTAAATGCCTTGAATTTGAACCTTGACATTTTCTGCATTAAATTTCATCTGGCATTGTTTGGCCCACTCACATTTTCTTACACATTCTGTAATTTTAGGCCTGCCTTCGTTGAAACCTCTTCCCCTTCAGTTTAACAACTGGTTGGAAGTTCTGTCTTCTGGTTGAGATGTTAAACCGAGGTCTCTTCTGTCCTCTCATGCGGACATAAAAGATCTCATGGCACTATTTCATAGAAGAGCTTGGGACACCTCTGGCCTACCCTGGTCAATACATATCCTTCAACTAACACTATGAAAGCAGATTATTTGATCATTATGCAGCAAGACCTGGACAATATTCAGGCTTGGGCTGATAAGCGGCAAGTAACATCCGTGCCACACAAGTGCCAGGCAATGACTATCTCAAACAAGAGAGAATCTAACCATCTCCCCTTGACATTCAATGGCATTACGATTGCTGAATCCCCCACTATCAACATCCTGGGGGTTACCATTGACCAGAAACTGAACTAGAGTAGCCATATAAATATCGTGGCTGCAAGAGCAGGTCAGAGGCTAGGAATCCTGCAGCGAGTAACTCACCTCCTGACTTCCCAAAGCCTGTCCACCATCTACAAGGCACCAGTCATGTGTGTGATGGAATACTGTCCACTTGCCTGGATGGGTGCAGCTCCAACAACTCTCAAGAAGCTCGACACCATCCAGGACACAGTAGTCTGCCTGATTGGCATCCCATTCACAAACATTCACTCCCTCCATCACCAATATGCAGTGACAGCGGTGTGTACCATCTACAAGATGCACTGCAGCAGGTCACCAAGGCTCGTTAGACAGCACCTTCCAAACCCATGACCTCTACCACCTAAAAGGACAAGGGCAGCAGACGCGTGGGAACATCACCACCTCCAAGTTCCCCTCCAAGCCACATGCCAACCTGACTTGGAACTATATCGCCATTCCTTCACTGTCGCCGGGTCAAAATCCTGGAACTCCCTTCCTAACAGCACTGTGGCTCACCACCACCTTCTCAAGGGCAATTAGGGATGGGCAATAAATGCTGTCCGAACCACTGACCCCCACATTCCATGAACGAATAAAAAAAAACTCATTGCTGTCTATGGAACATAGGACCATAGGAACAAGACTAAACCATTTAGCCCTTCGACCCTGTTCTGCCATTCAATAATAGCTGATCTGCAACCTAACCATACCTGCCTCTGCCCCATATCTGTTAATACCTTTAGCTAACGAAAAGCAATCAAACTCAGTTTTAAAATAAAAAATTGATCCGGTATCAACCGTCATTTGCGGAAGAGGGTTCCAAACTTCTACCACCCTTTGCATAGGTGTTAGGTGTTTCCTAATTTCACTCCTGGAATCTTGCTCTGCGCAAATTAGTTGATGTGTTTCCTACATTAAAACAGCAACTATGCTTCAGAAGGTACTTTATTGGTTGTAAAGAGCACTTTGGAACATCCTGAGGTTGCAACAATTGCTATATAAAGGCAAATCTATTTTTTAGTGAATGTAAAATCAATTTACATGTTGTACTCTAATCTGGGTTGTGGGTCACACTCTTGCTCTCTAATATCAGGATTTCAATCTCTCTCTTTAATAGCTGGGTCACTCACTCTAATATCTGGGTTTCACTCTCTCTCTTTCTAATAGCTGGGTTGCAGTCTCTCTCTCTCTCTCTCTAATATCTGGATTGCATTCTCAAATCTCTGAGTTGCATTGTTTCTCTCTTTCACTAATACCTTAGTTGACCTCTCTGGGCTCAATTTAGTGAGCCCATCGTGGGTCCAGGCAGCAGACTTGAAAATGTATGTTGTTTCCGCTAGTCATGTGGCCGGCCAGCCTACCGTGATCACGCAGTGGGCGGTCACATTACATAATGGAGGCTTGGGCCCAGCCAATCACATGGTGGGGAAAGGATGTAAGCTACCAAATATGGCGTTGGATGACACTGGAGCAGGTGCTGCCGCCATATTTAAAGCACTGCCAGCCTTGCTTGCTAATCTTGTGATCTTGGACTCATTTGTTGTTTAATGTCCACTGCTGAGACCAGTGTTGGAGTGAAATAAAGACAGAAAATGCTGGAAATACTCAGCAGGTCAGGCAGCATCTGTGGAGAGAGAAGCAGAGTTAACATTTCAGGTCTGTGACCTTTCACCCCAGAACTGGCAAAGGTTAGAAAAAAATTAGGTTTTAAGCAAGTGAAGGGTGGGGGTGGGGGTGGGGGGCATGGTTTGGTGAGGAAGAGAACTAAAGGGAAGGTGTGTGATTGGGTAGGAGAGATTAAATAACAAAGCTGTCATGGGACAAAGGCAAAGCGTATATTAATGCTTGTGGTGAAAGACAAAGCATTCATCCAGAAAGAGTGTTAATGGCAGAATACTGAGCAACTCTGTCCACATGAAAAAACAGGCACATGGCTAAAAAAAGAAAATAATAAAAAAAAAAGAAAAATATAAAAAAGGCCAGTCATGCTCTGAAATTGTTGAACTCAAGGTTCAGTCTGCGAGGCTGTAGAGTGTCTAATCAAAAGATCAGATGCTGGTCCTTGAGCTTTCTTTGATGTTCACTGGAACACTGCAGCAGGCTAAGAACAGAAATGTGGGCATGAGAGCGGGGTGTGCGGGTGGGGTGGGGTGGGTGTTGAAATGGCAACCAACCAGAAGTTCGGCGTCAGGTTTTCAGAATGAGCGGAGGTGTTCCGCAAAGCGTTTGGTCTCCCCAATGTAGAGGAGCGAATACAGTATACGAAATTGAAGGAAGTACAAGTAAATCGCTGATTCACCTGTAAGGAGTATTTGGGGCCTTGGATGGTGAGGAGAGAGGAGGTAAAAGGGCAGGTATTACACCTCCTGCGATTGCATGGGAAGGTGCCGTGGGTAGAGGACGAGGTGTCAGGGGTGATGGAAAAGTGGACCAGGGTGTCACGGAGGGAACAATCCCTTTGGAATGTTGACAGAGGAGGGGAAGGGAAGATATGTTTGGTGATGGCATCATGCTCAATGTGTTGGAAATGGTGGAGGATAATCCTTTGGATGTGGAGGTTGGTGTGGTGGAAAGTGAGGACAAGAGGAACCCTGTCGCGGTTCTGAGAGGGAGGGGAAGGGGTCTCCTGCCTTAGCTACTTCTACTGGGAGACTCCCCGATGGCCCTCAGTGCCCACCCTTGCTGATAGCTGGCCCTCTCACCCAGCAGTATGGTCATCCAGTCCTCTCACCCAACAGTTTGGACACCTGATTCACAGCCAAAACCAAGCTACCTGAGACCCCGCTCAGCTGGTACACCCACCCTAGACCCTGTTCAGCTGGTATTCCCATCCGAGACCAAGCCCCCCATTGCAGACCACATGAGACCACGACCCCCCCTTGGAGAGCGCACAGCACTGCAGGCAGGCAATGACCTCCACTCCCCCATCTTCCCCTATCCGGTGCTGGTCATGGCTGCCCACCTGTCGTGGCACTGAAGCCTTGCCTCGATGCTGCCAGCTTTTAATGGCCGGGAATCCAAAGTCTCATGAAGGCCGCTCGTCATCCATTTGATTCTGAGCCTCCCATTGAATCACGATAAATTAGACGTTAATGTAGTTTAACCAAGTGTTCAGCAATTTAAATTGCATTCACGCTGCATCGGGTCGGTGAGGTCACCTTGGTGTTTTCCCACTGCTGGATAAATCTGGACCTGACGTCAAGACGTCATATTTCTGGGCAGACTTGTCCAACGTGATTCTCTGACCCCCACGCTACCATTCCTGCTCCAAATGCCTGCACTAAATTCAGCCCTCTCTCTTAAATATCTGGATTGTACTCACTCTCCCTCTCTAATATCTGGGTTGCATTCTCTATCTACAAGACCTGGGTTGCTCTCTCTCTATCTCTCTTTCTCTCTAATATCTGGGCTGCTTTCTCTCTCATGTTTGACAAACAAGTTGAAGTTTTTTGAGGATGTTACTTGTAGCATAGATAAAGGAGAACCAGTGGATGTGGTGTGTTTGGATTTTCAGAAGGCCTTTGATAAGGTCCCACACAGGAGTTAGTTAAAAAGAAAAAGGAAGCATTCGTTAGGGCTAGAAGGCTGGGAACAGACGAAGCCTTTGAGGAATATAAAGACAATAGGAAGGAACTTAAGCAAGGAGTCAGGAGGGCTAAAAGGGGTCATGAAAAGTCATTGGCAAACAGGATTACGGAAAATCCCAAGGCTTTTTATACATATATAAAGAGTAAGAGGGTAGGCAGGGAAAGGGTTGGCCCACTCAAGGACAGAGGAGGGAATCTATGTGTGGAGCCAGAGGAAATGGGCGAGGTACTAAATGAGTACTTTGCTTCAGTATTCACCAAAGAGAAGGACTTGGTGGATGATGAGTCTAGGGAAGGGAGTGTAGATAGTCTGGGTCATGTCGTTATCAAAAAGGAGGAGGTGTTGGGCATCTTGCAAAGCATTAAGGTAGATAGGTCCCCAGGGCCTGATGGAATCTACCCCAGAATACTGAGGGAGGCAAGGGAAGAAATTGCTGGGGCCTTGACAGAAATCTTTGTATCCTCATTGGCTACAGGTGAGGTCCCAGAGGACTGGAGAATAGCCAATGTTGTTCCTTTGTTTAAGAAGGGTAGCAAGGATAATCCAGGAAAGCCAGTGAGCCTTACGTCAGTGCTAGGGAAATTATTAGAGAGGATTCTTCGGGACAGGATTTACTCCCATTTGGAAACAAATGAACCTATTAGTGAGAGGCAGCATGGTTTTGTGAAGGGGAGGTCGTGTCTCACTAACTTGATTGAGTTTTTTGAGGAAGTGACGAAGATGATTAATGAAGGAAGGGCAGTGGATGTTGTCTATATGGACTTTAGTAAAGCCTTTGACACGGTCCCTCATGGCAGACTGGTACATAAGGTGAAGTCACATTGGATCAGAGGTGAGCTGGCAAGATGGATACAGAACTGGCTCAGTCATAGAAGACAGAGGGTAGCAGTGGATGGGTGCTTTTCTGAATGGAGGGCTGTGACTAGTGGTGTTCCGCAGGGATCAGTACTGGGACCTTTGCTGTTTGTAGTATATATAAATGATTTGGAGGAAAATGTAGCCGGTCTGATTAGTAAGTTTGCGGACGACACAAAGGTTGGTGGAGTTGCGGATAATGATGAGGATTATCAGAGGATACAGCAGGATATAGATCGTTTGGAGACTTGGGCGGAGAAATGGCAGATGGAGTTTAATCCGGACAAATGTGAGGTAATGCATTTTGGAAGATCTAACACAGGTGGTGAAGTATACAGTAAATGGCAGTATTGCCATTTGGAGTATTGACAGGCAGAGAGATCTGGCCGTACAGGTCCACAGGTCACTGAAAGTGGCAACGCAGGTGGATAAGGTAGTCAAGAAGGCATTCGGCATGCTTGCCTTCATCAGTCGGGGCATAGAGTATAAAACTTGGCAAGTTATGCTGCAGCAGTACAGAACCTTAGTTAGGCCACACTTAGAATATTGCGTGCAATTCTGGTCGCCACACTACCAGAAGGACGTGGAGGCTTTGGAGAGAGTACTGAAGAGGTTTACCAGGATGTTGCCTGGTCTGGAGGGCATTAGCTATGAGGAGACGTTGGATAAACTCGGATTGTTTTCACTGGAACAACGGAGGTGGAGGGGCGACATGATAGAGGTTTACAAAGTTATGAGTGGCATGGACAGAGTGTTTAGTCAGAAGCTTTTTCCCAGGGTGGAAGAGTCAGTTACTAGGGGGCATAGATTTAAGGTGCGAGGGGCAAAGTTTAGAGGGGATGTGCGAGGCAAGTTCTTTACACAGAGGGTGGTGAGTGCCTGGAACATGCTGCCGGGGGAGGTGGTGGAAGCAGGTACGATAGCGACGTTTAAGAGGCATCTTGACAAATACATGAATAGGATGGGAATAGAGGGATATAGTCCCCGGAAGTGCAGAAGGTTTTAGTTTAGACAGGCATCAAGATCGGCGCAGGCTTGGAGGGCCAAATGGCCTGTTCCTGTGCTGTACTGTTCTTTGTAAAAAAAATTAGAGCATATAGGATTGTGGGTAATATACTGCAATGGACTGAGAATTGGTTAATGGACAGAAAGCAAAGAGTAGGAATAAATTGTTCATTCTCAGGATGGCAGGCTGTTACTAGTGGGGTACCGCAAGGATCAGTGCTGGGGCCACAGCTGTTTACAATCTATATAAATGATGTGGATATGGGGACCAATTGTAACATTTCCAAATTTGCGGATGACACAAAACTAGGAGGGAATGTACATTGTGAGGAGGATACAATGAGGCTTCAAGGGAATTTGGACAGGCTAAGAAAATAGGCAAGAACATGGCAGATGGAATATAATGTGAATAAGTGTGAAGTGATCCACTTTGGTAGAAAAAACAAAAAGACAGAATATTTCTTAAATGGTGAGAGGTTGGGAAGTGCTGATGTCCAAAGAGACCTGGGTATACTTGTTCATGAGTTACTGCATGCAGGTGCAACAAGCAATTAAGATGGCAAATGGTATGTTGGTCTTCATTGCAAGGGATTTGAGTAAAGGAGTAAGGATGTATAGATTCAATTGTACAGAGCCTTGGTGAGACCGCATGTGGAGTATTGTGTACAGTTTTCGTATCCTTATGTAAGGAAGGATACACTTGCCCTATAGGGAGTGCAATGGAAGTTCACCAGACTAATCCCTGGGATGGTAGGATTGTCTTATGAGGAGAGATTGCAGAAACTGGGCCTGTATTCTCTAGAGTTTCAAAGAATGAGAGGTGATCTCATTAAACTTACAAAATTCTTACAGGGTGTGACAGGGTGGATGTGGATAGGATGTTTCCTCTGGCTGGTGAGTCTAGAACCAGGGGACACAGTCTCAGAATAAGGGGCAGGCCATTTAAGACTGAGATGAGGAGGAATTTCTTTACTCGGAGGGTAATGACTCTGTGGAACTCTACCCCAGAGGGCTGTGGAAGCTCAATCATTGAACATGTTCAAGACAGAAATCGATAGATTTCTGAATATTAACGCCATCAAGGGATATGGGGATAGTGGGGAAAAATGGCTTAGAGGTAGATGATCAGCCATGATCTGTTTGACTGGTGGAGCAGGCTCGACAGACCGAATGGCCTACTGCTGCTCCTATTTATCATAATCCTATCATACTATATCTGGGTTGCTCTCTCTCTCTCTCCAATATCTGGGTTTCACTCTCTATTTCTTTGTTCTCTGTATTTCTCTCTTTATCTCTATCTCTCTCTCTAATATCTGGTTTGAACTATCCCTCTCTCTGTATCTCTCTCTCTAATATCTGGGTTGCACTCTCTCTATTAATTGGATTGCACTCTCTCTATCTCTGTCTCGCAAATATCTGGATAGCATTGTCTCTCTATTGCTTTCTGTTTATCTCTAATATCTTGGTTGCACTCGCTCTTTCTAATATCTGGGTTGCCTTCTCTCTCTCATATCTGTGTTGCTCTCCATCACTTTCTCTCTCTCTAATAATCTGGGTTGCACTGTCTATCTCATGGTTGTCCAATATACAGCCCATGGGCCAGAATCCGGCCCTCCAAAGATTTCCATCTGGCCTGGCATGTCAGGCACCTCGGTGGGCAGCCATAGGTTTGTTAGGACCCCGCTACCACCCAACATGGCTGTGCCCGGCGGAGAGGCAGTGTTCATAGCCTGCCTCTATTTTGCACCTTTATGGTGAGAGCACAGACGGAGAGCCGAGGGAGTGGTGTTATGAAAGTACTTCCATTTTAAAATTTTTTTTTGAAGACTTGTGTTTAAAACTGAAAAGATTCCATTGATGTATTTTTTTGACAAGCGTCACTGAGAGGTCTTGTTTGAAAACTACCTTTACTGGAAGTCACATGCCTTAAGCTCCATAAACAACAGAAACCTTGGTGACTTAGGGAAGATGTTTACAGAAAAGTGACATGTCAAGATTTATGATAGTTAGGAAGTTTTGCTTTTGAGATATTGTTTTGACTTTCTGGATGGGGTGTGGACTGTTTTGAGTTATTTGGAGGTCAGCCTGCCATCTCTTTCTTCACTTCTCTGAAAAGCCCTGAGAGTTCAGTGTGTGTGAGAGCTAAATCCCCTGATGCAGCACTTCTCCTGAGAAGCTGAAAAAACCTGCCAGATTAATTCTCGATGCCACCTGAAATGAACTACTCCAGAAAAGATCCCAGTGACCCCTCTACATGTTCTCGGATGCCAGACTGTATGCCATTTTGGGACAAAACATATCTTCTCCGTTTTCTTCAAGAATTATCAGGTATTTGGCCAAAGTAATTTTTTGTCTTTTTTTTGGTAAAAGAGCTCTGTAGAGAAACTTTCTTTATTTTTCTTTAACCAGCGTATGTGTGAGTGTGTGAGGGGGGGGGGGGGTATTTAAAAAGGGAACTTTCATATTTCAATCTGTGTGTTAATGCTTTGCTTCTTTACTGGATAAATCTTGTTTTATAATAAACTGATAATTTTTTTGCTTATTAAAGAAACCTGGTTGGTGGATTTTTTTCTGGGATAAAGAGTGGAGTAGATGATTGATTGTATCAGTAACTGGGTAAACATTTAAATATATGTTGTGACCTGTGGAGAAGTATAACTAGAAAAGACAGTGCACTCCTCCCACC
This sequence comes from Heterodontus francisci, assembly GCF_036365525.1. Lineage (NCBI taxonomy): Eukaryota > Metazoa > Chordata > Chondrichthyes > Heterodontiformes > Heterodontidae > Heterodontus > Heterodontus francisci. The sequence goes on from NC_090373.1 coordinate 86,188,293, forward strand.
TCAGTCATAACAGTAGAAAGAATGGATTGGAAGCAGGGAGATCGGGGAGTGGAGGGTGGGGAGAGTGAGAAGAGGAGGGCGGGGAGAGCAGGAATTGGTGAATTTGGAGTGGGGAGAGAGAGACAGACAGAGAAAATGGGAAGAGAGCAGGGAGAGAGAGAGACAGACAGACAGAGACAGCAGGGAGAGAGAGACATAGAGAGTGGGACAGAGAGTAGGGAGAGACAGAGCGGAGGAGAGAGAGGCAAGAGAGTGGAGGAGAGAGAGAGAGACAGACAGAGCGGGGAGAGAGAGAGACATAAAGAGCAGGGAGAGAGAGACAGAGCAGGGAGAGAAAGAGACGTTCAGAGAGGGTGGGGGGGGCAAGACAGTGAGAGCAGGGGGGAGAGACAGAGAGAACAGGGGAGAGAGAGATGTGGAAAAGGGGAGACAGAGAGAGTGATGCAGAGAGGGAGAGAGAGAGAGGGGAGGGAGAGAGAGGGGAGAGAAAAAGATCAAGATCACTACTGGCTGATGGACATCAATCCAGAATACTCCGCATCGCTACAACAAGTGTGCGAGCAGAGACTGAATCATATGCATGCAAAAGCAATGCCAGGTACCTCACTAAATCAATGTTGAACATAGTGACAACAAAGTAGGTTAATAAATTAGTCAAATCATGTAGATCTTCTTCACAAAAATGCACATTTGTTTTATTTTGATTAATAGTAAGAAAACTTTTTAATGCCTTTATCTTTTTGAAATTTTCTCACTGCCCCCCCCCCCACCCCCACCCCCGCCAAGTAGAACAAAAATTGTAATTTGGCCACCCCCACGCAAAAAGGTTGGACACCCCTTGTCTATCTCTTTCTATTATCTGGGTTGCTCTCTCTGTCTGTTATCTGGGTTTCTCTTTCTCCCTCTCCAATATCTGGGTTTCTCTCTGTCTCTCTCTCTAATATCTGGATTTCTCTCTCTCCCTCTCAATATCTGTGTTGCTCCCTATCTCTAATATCTGTGTTCCTCTCTATCTCTCTTTCTAATATCTAATAACTAATATCTAATATCTAATAACATCTCTATCTCTCTGTCTAATATTTGGTTTCTCTCCGTCTCTCTCTAATATCTGTGTTGCACCTTATCTCTAATATCTAGGTTGCTCTCTCTATCGCTGTCTAATATCTGGGTATCTCTCTCTTTCTCTCTCTTTAATATCTGGGTTGCACTCTGTTTCTCTAAAATCTGGGTTTCCCTCTCTCTCTCTCTCTAATATCTGGGTTGCTCTCTATTTTTCTAATATCTGGATTTCTCTCTATCTCCCTCTCTCTCATATCTGGGTTCCTTTCTATTTCTCTCTAATATCTGGGCTGCTCCCTGTCTCTCCCTAATATCTGGGTTGCTATCTGTTTCTCATCTCTGGGTTGCTCTCTGTCTCTCTCTGTCTCTAACAGTTGGGTTGCACCCTCTCTCTCTCCAATTTCTGGGCTTCTCTCTATCTCTAATCTCTGGGTTTCTCTCTCTCTCTAATATCTGTGTTGCTCTGTATCTCTAATATCTGGGTCACTCTCTCTCTCTCTCTCCACTATCTGGGTTTCTCTCTATCTCTAATCTCTGGGTTTCTCTCTGTCTTTCTCTCTCTAATATCTGTGTTGTTCTGTATCCCTAATATCTGGGTCCCTCTTCCTATCTCTCTAATATATGGGTTTCTATCTATCTCTAATCTCTAGGTTTCTCTCCGCCTCTCTCTCTAATAGCTGTGTTACTCCCTACCTCTAATATCTGAATTCCTCTTTCTATCACGTGGCTGGAGAATTGGTGTAGGAGGGAGGGCATCAGATTTCTGAGGCATTGGGACCGGTACAAGATGGATGGGCTACACCTTAACAGGACCAGAACTGATATCCTCCAAGGGAGATTTGCTAGTGCTGTTGGGGAGGGTTTAAACCTGCTTGTCAGGGAGATGGGAACCTTAGGGTTATCTCAAATTGGAAGGAAGTAAAGCTGGTAACAGAAGATAGTAAAGTAGCAAGTGACATTAGAAGGCAGGCGAAACAAAGACAAGCATCAACTCGGCTGAGAATGCAGAATAATGTCAAGAAGACAAGGTTAAGCGCACTCTACCTGAATGCACGTGGCATTCGCAAGAGGGTAGATGATTTAAAGGCCCAAATAGAAGTAAATGGGGATAATTTAATTGACGTTATGGAAATATGGGTGACCACGACTGGGAACTGAATATTCAAGGATATTTGACATTTAGGAAGGACAGGCAAAAAGGAAAAGGAAGTGATGCTGTGCTGCTAATAAGGGATGGGACCAGTACATTAGTAAGGGAGGATCACAGATCAAAAGAACAAAATGTGGAATCTGTTTGGGTGGAGCTAAGAAACAGCAAGGGGCAGCAAACATTGGTAGGAGTTGTTTATAGGCCACCAAACAGTAGTGGTAGTATGGGGCATGGTATTAATCAGGAGATTAGAGCAGCATGTGGCATGGGTAATACAGTAATCATGGGTGACTTCAATCTGCATATAGACTGGGTAAACCTAATGAGCACTAATGCTGTGGAGGAGTTGTTTCTGGAGTGTGTTAGAGATGGTTTTCTAGCACAGTATGTTGAGGAACTGACTAGAGAACAGGCTATTTTAGATCTAGTTTTATGTAATGAGAAAGGGCTAATTAATAATTTTGTTGTAAAAGAACCTTTAGGGATGTGTGACCTTAATATGATAAAATTTTACATTATGTTTGAAAATGAGGTAGTTCAATCTGAAGCCAGGGTGTTAAATTTGAACAAAGGAAATTATGAAGGTATGAGGAGCAAATTGGCTGAGGTCTTTAAAGAAATATGACAAAGCTTACTGCAACTATACATTCACATTCCTTCAAGGCACAAAAACCCCAAAAGTAAAGGCAGTCAACCGTGGATAACAAAGGAAGCTGAGGATTGTATAAGATTAAAAGAAAAGGCCTATAAAGTTGCCAGAAATAGCAGTAAACCTGAGGATTGGGAGGATTTTAGAATACTGCAAAGGAGAACAAAGAAACTGATAAAGAAAGGGAGAATAGAATATGAATGTAAGCTAGCAAAAAATGTTTAAAAAGGACTGTAAAAGCTTCTACAGGTACATAAAAAGGAAACGTTTGGCTAAGACAAATGTGGGTCCATTACAGGCAGAGTCAGGAGAATTTATAATGGGGAATAGAGAAATGGCCGAGAAGCTAAATGATTACTTTGTGTCTGTCTTCACTGAGGAAGATACAAGAAATATCCCAGAATTAGAGATCGAAGGGATTAGGAAGAATGTGGAATTGAAGGAAAATAGTATTAGTAAGAAGGTTGAATTGGAGAAATTAATGGGGCTGAAGGTTGATAAGTCCCCAGGACCTGATATTTTACATCCCAGAGTGTTGAAAGAGGTAGCTATGGAGATAGTGAATGCATTGGTGATCATCTTCCAAAATTCTACAGATTCTGGAGCAGTTATGCAGATTGGAAGGTCACAAATATCACCCCACTATTTAAGGGAGGGAGAGAGAAAATAGGGAATTACAGACCTGTTAACCTTACATGAATCATTGGGAAAATGCGAGAATCTATTCTAAAGGATGTGATAAATGGACACTTGGATATTAATGATCTGATTGGGCGTAGTCAGCATGGATTTATGAATGGGAAATCATGTTTGACGAACCTGTTGGAGTATTTTGAGGATGTTACTAACAGAATTGATAAAGGGGAGTCAGTGGACGTGGTATACTTGGATTTTCAGAAGGCTTTTGATAACCACAGGAGGTTGGTTAGCAAAATTAAAATACATGGGATAGGAGGTAATATACTGGCATGGATTAAGGATTGGTTAACATGCAAAGAGTGGGAATAAATGGGTCATTCTCACATTGGCAGGCTTGGGGTACCGGAGGGATCAGTGCTTGGGCCCCAGCTGTCCACAATATATATCAATGATTTGGATGTGGAGACCGAATGTAGTATTTCCAAGTTCGCAGATGACACAAAACTAGGTGGGAATGTGTATTGTGAGGAAGATGCAAAGCAGCTTCAAGGGGATTTAGACAGACTTAGTGAGTGGGCAAGAACGTGGCAGATGGAACATAATGTGGAAAAATGTGAGGTTATCCACTTTGGTAGGAGGAATAGAGGAATAGGTAGAAATAGAGTATTACATTTCTTAGAAAATGTAGATGTACAAAGGGACCTGTGTGTCCTGTCAATAAGTCACTGAAAGCTAACATGCAGGTGCAATAAGCAATTAGGAAGGCTAACGGTTACTGGTAATGGTATTGGTATTATTACCATTATGTTATTGCAAGAGGATTTGAGTACAGGAGTAGTGAAGTCTTGCTTCAATTGCATAGAATCTTGGTTAGACCGCACTTGGAGTACTGTGTGCAGTTCTGGTCCCCTTACCTTAGGAAGGATACTATTGCTATAGAGGGAGTGCAACAAAGGTTCACCAGACTTGTTCCTGGGATGACGGGACTGTCCTATGACGAGAGATTGGGGAAACTGGGCCTGTATTCTCTCGAGTTTCAAAGAATGAGAGGTGATCTCATTGAAATCTACAAAATACTTAAAGGGTAAGTCTGGAGAAGGGCATCTGTCAATCTCACTGTGCCTAATGAATGATGACTGGCTTACAGAGCGCACCTCGACTGTCTAATACCTGTTTGACCTCATTCACATTGAGGCCTCTGTTTCAATGACCAACCACATGCCCCTGAAGCTCTACATTGACTGCTGTGTAGCTACATTGAGCCCAGACAAGGATTCCACCCTGAGATACAGCACCATTGACAGGGTAGATGCAGGTAAGATGTTCCCCCTGGTTGGGGAGTTAAGAACCAAGTGACACAATTTCAAAGGGGGAAGCCACTTAGGACAGAGATGAGGAGAAATTTCTTTACTCAGAGGGCTGTGGAAGCTCAGTCAGAGTATGTTTCATGCAAAGATTGACAGATTTCTAAATACAAACGACATTGCTCCCTTTCTCTCTATAGTATCTGGGTTGCCTTCTCGATCTCGGTTGTGTGAGAGTTTCTCACAGTTGCCCTCTCTTTATCTGGATTGCAGTGCAGACACACATTAACCCACTATGAGCAGCGCCGGGCGGAAGTGTCGTCTGGAGCCACTCCTTACCCCGGTGCGGCGGCGTTAACGTGTACCGAGCGCCTGGGATTTTAAAGGTAGTGTAATTGTGGCATTCACTCATCATTTAACTTGAAATAACGCCTCCAAATATGCAATGGAAGCCGCCGGGCTCTCGCCCTGCTCTCAGCCGCTGCACGTCTGCACCGAGCAGAGGAGGGAAAGGCGGAGGGAGCTGCTGCTCCCTGTCCTGTGCTCAGTTTCTGGATATTGTTGGGGAGGCGGTTTTGTTGTTAACGCCATTTTTGAAGGGATTTTTAAAAAAATGTGCCTTGAAAAAAATATCAGTGTTTGATCATTATTAGCTGGGAGTGGAAAAGTCAGTTGTATTTTGGTCTTGAAAATGAATGATTTTATTATTAGCTCTTGGGCAGCTTTGCTCAGTGGTTTCTTAAGAGTGGAAGTGAAAGTTTAAAGAGACAGTATCCGCACGTCCTTTCTCCAGTTTCTTGTCTCTTTCCCCTCCTAACATAATCGCGTTGTCCATGTGTTGTTGCAGAGACGTTATATAGGAGCTAGGGAGGTTTCATCCTATTTGTGCATTTATAGGGGCAAAAGGACAAAACATATCCAGTAACTATTGTGTGGAAAGAGAAGTATTTTCAACGGGGCTAGATCATAGGATAGGTGTTGATAGTTGGTTGAAATTGCACTACTGCTCCCGAAAAAGAACAATTCAAGGTTTTATAGATTTTTCATGTGATATTGAACAATTGGTGTTAATATCCTTTGTTGGTATCTATTCTGTGGGCCAGTTGTACTGATCTGGGTATCAGCAATTGTATCCTTATTTTAAACCACTGTCATTGGTGTATTCCGAGAAGAGTGGGCTGTTCTTGTGCTTGCTGCGTGTGAGATGCTGCATAAGAGTTGAGAAGAATGGACTGATTCCTCTGCAATTGAGTTATAGCAGACTTTTAATTTGGAAATACGACTGGATTTTCTCACTTTCTAGTTTAGCTGATTATTTATCTTTCACTGCTGATTTCAGGAGAATAATATTTAACAAGTTTACCAACGTCCTCACCCAAAATGTTGACTGATACATAGTATTTTTTCTTTTATGTGTGCAGGCATTTGTTTGAATTCACAAAGCACTCTACAAGAGCATCGTACTCCTGTCCTGAAGGCATTGACTTGAATTTTGGTTTCATAAGTGACAGTTTCCCTCCAGAACTTTGCCCAAATAGCTGCTGTCCACATGTCAGTCAGCTGTTTCATCATGGTGTGCAGCGCAGCTGAGCTTAATCCCAAACAACTTGTATTTATATAGCAGCTTTAATGTAGTAAAACATTCCAAGGCACCTCACTACAGTATTATTGAACACTGAGCCACATAGCGATATTATGACAAGTGACCAAAAACTTGGTCAAAGAGGTAGGTTTAAAGCAGCGTCAATGGTGGGTCCACGGAAATATGAAATGCATTAGAGGGACAGTTCTTGGCTGGGTTGTAGGCCTGAATGAAGTTAGAGATAGGGTGATGGCAAGGCCATTGGGGAGGTGGGGGAGGGATGGATTTAGGAACATAGGAATAGGCCATTCAGCCTGTCGAGCCTGCTCCGATATTCAGTTAGATCACGGCTGATCATCTGCCTCAATGCCACTTTCCTGCGCTATCCCCATATCCCTTGATGTAATTTGTCTCCAGAAATCTATCGATTACTGGCTTGAACATGCTCAGTGATTGAGCTTCCACAGCTCTCTGGGGTAGAGAATTCCCCTCGAGTGAAGAAATTCCTCCTCATCTCAATCTTAAATGGCCTGCCCCTTATTCTGAGACTGCGTCCCCTGGTTCTTGATTCACCAGCCAGGGAAACATCCTATCTACATCCACCCTGTAAGAATGTTGTAAGTTTCAATGAGATCACCTCTCGTTCTTCGAAACTCTAGAGAATACAGTCCCAGTTTCTGCAATCTCTCCTCATAAGACAGTCCCGCCATCCCAGAGATTAGTCTGGTGAACCTCCGTTCCACTCCCTCTATGGCAAATATATCCTTCTTTAAATAAGGAGACCAAAACTGTACACAGTACTCCACGTGCGGTCTCACCAATTGCAGCAAGACATCTTTACTCCTGTGCTCTAATCCCCTTGCAATGAAGGCCAACATACCGTTTGCCTTCCTAATTGCTTGCTGCACCTGCATGCTAGTTTTTATTGACCCATGAACAAGGACACCCAGGTCCCTTTGGATACCAACGCTCCCAACCTCTCACCATTTAAGAAATATTTTGTATTTCTGTTTTTTTCTACCAAATTGGATAACTTCACACTTATTCACATTATATTCCATCTGCCATGTTCTTGCCTATTTGCTTAGCCTGATCAGGTCTGCTTGAAGTCTCCTTGCATCCTGCTCACAAATTACATTCCCACTTAGTTTTGTGTGATCAGCAAATTTGGAAATATTGCAATTCGCCCCCACGTACAAATCATTTATATAGATTGTAAACATCCGTGGCTCTAGCACTGATCCTTGCGGTCCCCCACTAGTAACAGCCTGCCTTCCTGTGAATGACCTGTTTATTCCTACTCTCTGCTTTCTGTTTGTTAACCAATTCCTAATCCGTGCAAACGCGACATGAAATCCTGTGACATTGATCACAAGTCGTGGGAGTCAGTTGCCAGCGTTCGCCAGAGCTGGCGGGCAGCCATAAAGACAGGGCTAAAATATGGCGAGTCGAAGAGACTTAGTAGTTGGCCGGAAAAAAGACAGAGGCGCAAGGGGAGAGCCAACTGTGCAACAGCCCCGACAAACAAATTTCTCTGCAGCACCTGTGGAAGAGCCTGTCACTCTAGAATTGGCCTTTATAGCCACGCCAGGCGCTGCTTCACAAACCACTGACCACCTCCAGGCGCGTATCCATTGTCTCTCGAGATAAGGAGGCCCAAAAGAATCCGTACTAGTATATTACCTCCAATCCCGTGCGCTCTAATTTTGTTTTTGTTCATTCATGGGGTGTGGGCACTGCTGGCTAGGCCAGCATTTATTGCCCATACCTAATTACCCTTGGGAAGGTGGTGGTGAGCCGGTGCCTTGAACCGCTGCAGTAGGTACACCCACATTGCTGTTAGGAAGGGAGTTCCAGGATTTTGACCCATTGACAGGAAAGGATGGGCAATATAGTTCCAAGTCAGGATGGTGTGTGGCTTGGAGGGGAACTTGAAGATGGTGTTCCCATGCATCTGCTGCCCTTGTCCTTCTAGGGTGTTTGAGGTCGCGGGTTTGGAAGGTACTGTAAGGAGCCTCGGAGCCTTTGTGCGTTGCTGCAGTGCATCTTGTAGATGGTACACACTGCTGCCACTGTGCATCAGTGGTGGAGGGAGTGAATGTTAGTGGATGGAGGGCCAATCAAGCGGGCTGCTTTGTTCTGGATGGTATCGAGCTTCTTGAGTGTCGTTGGAGCTGCACCCGTCCAGGCAAGTGGAGAATATTCCATCACACTCCTGACTTGTGCCTTGTAGATGGTGGCTTTGGGGAGTTAGGAGTGAGTTACTCGCTGCAGGATTCCTAATCTCTGACCTGCTGTTGTGGCCATGGTATTTATATGGCTACTCAGTTCAGTTTCTGGTCGATGGTAAACCCCAGGATGTTGATAGTGGGGGATTCAGCAATTGTAATGCCATTGAATGTCAAGGGGAGATGGTTTGATTCTCTCTTTGAGATATTCATTGCCTGGCACTTGTGTGGTGCGAATGTTATTTGCCACTTATCAACCCAAGCTTGGATATTGTCCAGGTCTTGCTGCATTTCTACAGGGACTAACCTGATGTGTGGGGCCTTATCAAAAGCCTTCTGAAAATCCAAATCCCACATCCACTGGTTCTCCATTATCTATGCTACAAGTAACATCCTCAAAAAAACTCCAACAGGTTTGTCAAACATGATTTCCCTATCATAAATCCATGGTGACTCTGCCCAATTTTACCATTATTTTCTAAGTGTTTAGTTATCACATCCTTTGTAATAGATTCTAACATTTTCCCTTCTACTGCCATCAAACTAACAGGTCTGTAGTTCTCCATTCTCCATTTTGCTCCATTCTTAAATAGTGGGGTTACGTTTGCTACGTTTCCAGTCTGCAGGAATCTTTCCAGAACCTCTCGAATTTTGAAAGATAACCACCAATGCATCCACTATCTCTTTTGCCACCTCTTTCAACACTCTGGGATGCAGCTCATCTGATCCAGGGGCTTTATCAATCTTCAATCCAGTTAACTTTTCAAGTACTACCTCTTTACAAAGACTAATGCCTTTCAGTTCCTTATTTTCACAAGTCCCTTGCTTATCTAATATTTCTGGGAGATTTTCTGCTTCCGTGAAGACAGACGCAAAGTAATTGTTTAGTTTCTCCACCATTTCCCTGTTCTCCACTATAAATTTTCCTGTCTCCACCTGTAATCTTTTCCTTTTCACATACCTAAAGAAGCTTTCACTGTCTGCCTTTATGTTTCTCGGGAGCTTGCATTCATATTCTCTTTTCCCTTTATCAGTTTCTTGGTCATCCTTTGCTGGGTTCTAAATTGCTCCCAATCTTCAGGCTTACCACTTTTTCTGGCAACCTTATAAGCCACTTCCTTTGACCTAATGCAATCTTTAACTTCTTGTGTTAGCCACGGTTGATTCACCTTTCCCATTGGGTATTTGTGTCTTAGAGGAATATATATCTGTTGTAGACCATGTAATACTTCTTTAAATACTAGCCATTGTTTTACTACTGTCAAATCTTTTTGTGTATTTTCCCAATCTACCAAAGCCAACTTGCCCCTCAGACCTTTACAGTTTCCCTTTTTCAGATTAAAAACCCTAGTTTCAGAATGAACTATATCACATTCAAACTTAATGTGAAATTCTATTGTATTATGGTCACTATTTCCCAAAGGCTCCTTTGCAGCAAGATTATTAATTAGCCCTTTCTCATTACATAATACTACATTTAAAATAGCCTGATCCCTGGTTGGTTCTTCAATGTACTGCTCCAGAAACCCATCTCGTATACACACCAGGAATGCTGCCTCTTTTATAATTCAGACCTCAGTTTGGAGTTGCGTCTGTCAAGGAAATAAGATTGTTTTCTAATTATCTTAATTTCACCACAAGCTAGCAGTAGAGAAACTTGGCCATGCCACCTGCTTTTGTTCAGATCTGTGCAGGAATTGTTGAACTCTGAAAGTAAGATCACATAATATGTTGTAGGAAACAAAACAAAAAAAGTGTTGGAAATACTCAGGAGATCTGGCAGCATCTGTGGAGAGAGAAGCAAAGTTAACATTTCAGGTCTGTGACCTTTCATCAGAACTGGCAATGGTTAGAGAAGAATTAGGTTTTAAGCAAGCGAAGGGGAAGGTGTTTGATCGGGCAGAGGGAGATTAAATAACAAAGCTGTCCTGGGACAAAGGCAAAGCGTGTGTTAATGCTTGTGGTGAAAGACAAAGTATTAGTCCAGAGAGAGTGTTAATGGTGGAATAATAAGCAGCTCTGTCTCCATGAAAAGCAGGCACATGGTTAAAAAATAAAATATTTTTAAAAAGGCCAGTCATGCTCTGAAGTTATTGAACTCCATGTTCAGTGGCATGGCTGTAGAGTGCCTAATCGAAAGATCAGGTGCTTGATCATCCTTGAGCTTGCGTTGATGTTCACTGGAACACTGGAGCAGGCCAAAGACAGAAATGTTGGCATGAAAGCAGGGGGGAATGTTGAAATGGCAAGCGACCGGAAGCTTGGGGTCATGCTTTTGGACTGAGCGGAGGTGTTCAGCAAAGCGTTCACCCGATCTGCGTTTGGTCTCCCCAATGTAGAGGAGACGGCATTGTGAGCAGCGAATACAGTATACTAAATTCAAAGAAGTACAAGTAAATTGCTGCTTCACCTGAAAGGAGTGTTTGGGGCCTTGGATAGCGAGGAGAGAGGAGGTAAAGGGGCAGGCATTACACCTCATGCAATTGCATGGGAAGGTGCTGTGTGAAGGGGACGAAGTGTTGTGGGTAATGGAGGAGTGGACCAGGGTGTCACATAGAGAACGATCCCTTCGGAATGCTGACGGGAGGGGAATATGTTGTCGGTCCTTGTTTGTACTGAAGTGATTGGTGCAGTGAGCGTCAGTCTTCCATGACCCAGGAAATAATTTGGGAATTAGGTGCGATAATCTGGGATCTTAATCTGTCACAGGAAAGGAAATGGCTGATCTAGATAAAGTACATGTTTGATTTCGCAGTAGAAGAGTGGTCTTAGAGAAAGCAATTGGAGGGCAGCCTGGGAGTGGAGGATTCAGCGGAAAGTCACTTCAGGACTATTGGTAGGGAAAACCATTGAAAGGAGGGCATGCACTGCAAACGAGCAGGAAGAGAAATGGAATCCAGGGAGGACTAGCTCATGAAAAAAGCTAAAAGTACATTAAGTACAAGCATAGTGAGAAAATAGTGGAAAACTTTATTGCGCAAAAATGCAGTAGTAAGGAAAATAATTCAGTAAACTTATGAGAGGGATAGAGAGTGCAACCCAACTGTTAGAGAACAGTGCAGGGATCAGAAGTTTACTGAAAGGAAGTAAAACAGAATTTAAATAGAAAAAGTAGAAGCTCAAGCTGGAATAGTGACGGGAAATTAAGAGTTAACAGGAAATAAATTGGGAGAACCAACTGATAAAAGACATTGGGTGAATGAAGAGAGCTGATGCAATTTGTGTGATGCCAAAAAATGCTTACCAAAGGACAAGAAACAGTAAGACACAGATTGAAAGAATTAAGCACACTAGCCTGCATTTCTTTTAACATAATACTTTTAATATTAATTAGTTCTTGTAGACAACTATTAAATTTTGATTCTATTTTAATAAAAGTTGGGTGATTCTATTACACGTTCCAGGGTTCCTTGCTCATGTTAACGATTCTTTGACTCTTATCACTCAAGAACTGCCTCATTTAAATATGTTATATATCTTTATATATTCAGGAAATGTTTACTACAGAAACAAATTGGTGCTATTGACAGTTAAACGGAAGCAAAAAATTGAAAGCAGCAGGATTTGATGCCTTTGTTGCCCTTTTCTCATTTCATTCCTCCTATAATATGAGAAGTATTAGATGAAAGGGTATTATTGTGTCACAAAGAAAGGGAAAAAACTAAAATCTTTGCTGTGTAACAGAATTAAATAATTGATGAATTGAGTTATGTTGCAAGGTCTTCTATCCAAAAGTTACTGTGACATTGATGATGTTGAAATCATTTAATACAAAATTTGAATGAGCTCCAGAGCTATGTGTTTTATTTGGAATAGACTTTTTTTTCTCTGCCAATTTTCTGCTTTCTGGGAGGTGGGGCCCTCTTGCTGGGGTACAGTTCTATGACTGCTGAGCGACCTCCTCGTCCAGGTAGCTGTTTTTCATATGAATCTAAATAGTGAACAATGGCAAACTGTTCAAATGGAGGGGAACTGGGACGACGGCACAGTGGGTTGATCCTGCGTACACCTGATACCTGCATTTGTACACTTCATTTTGGGTTTATATGCAGCATATACAGCAGTAGTGAACTATGGCATACACAGTTAGATCACTGAAGAGCAATCGGCAGCATGCTTTTCAGTTCCTGCATCCTCAGTGACACGGTGGTAGATGCACCACATGGTGTTTCACTAAACCATACACACCTGAAGAAAGCATGCTTGTGGGTCAGGGGCAGAGGATGCAGGGGAAAAGATGGGGACCCTGTATGGTTTTAGCTGTGGAAAGTAAAAACATTTGTACCTCAAATCAGCTGAAACTGCTTTGCAATGTCATATCTATCAAATATGACTTGATTCCGTTGGTTTCCTGCATGATACATGCTAAATAATCATTGAGCAAACATATCTTAATGGATGAAATGAAACTGCAGAGTAGAACTGCTTTGAGATAAGGTGAGGCAGTGCTTCTGGAGAGAGAGGTCCAGTATGTACATGTGGCGGTGCATAGCACTGAATGTGGATCTCAGGATGCGGCGAGAACAGCAGTCCGAGGAACATTGCATTTCTCGGTGATATCTGCAATCGTGAAACGTCAGTTGGAATCCACGTGGAATAGGTTGGAGCCGGAGACAGTCACTGAGGAAGGAGTTTTGGTAGACACTTTATCAAATACTAGGAGGGAAATAGAAAGCAATGAAGGTGAACAAGGTAAAAGAGGCAACAGTTCTGATGAAGGGTCACTGACCTGAAATGTTAACTCTGCTTCTGTCTCCACAGATGCTGCCAGACCTGCTGAGTATTTCCAGCATTTCTTGTTTTTATTTCAGATTTCCAGCATCTGCAGTATTTTGCTTTTATATCTTAACGGATGCCCTAAATAGCAATGTATATTATATTACAGCCAGATGAGGAAAGGGTCTCAGGCTCCCCTCTTGCCCTTCCTCTTATTTGACTGCAACAGGGTTTATTCCTTTTAAACAGTAGTTGTCCTTACCACCTCTGTGAGTGTTTTACCTTTTTCCTTTACTGTGATTGCAAAAGAACCAATCGGACAGGTTTTTTTGAGTTTAAACAAGAAAGAGGTAAGTTTATTATTCTTAACACTCTAATCTAATTTAAAAAATACTAAAAAAATACACTACACATCCATACACACATTGATACGAGAATTACACATACGCAAGTAGATTACAGGAGGAAAAATAGCCTTGGTGGTTGGATTGAAGTCTAGAATAAAAAGAACTTAAATTTGGTCTGTAAATCCAGTAGTCCTTGGCTAAAGCTGTATTCTTGAAGTCCTCGCTGGTCAAAGTGCCCTTTGGTTGGCCTGCTTTGCTCATGGTTGCTTGAAGGCAGAATTGCAGTTGGCTCTTTTCCCCTTCTCGCTGGCTGTAGCAGTCTGTAGGCTTGGAGGGTCCCCCAGTTGCAGAAGGTTTTCACTTGATATTTTCTGGGGAGAGAGAAAGAGAGAGAGAGAGACAGACAGGGGAGCAGCAGCCTTCTTTTCTGCTGTACGCTGAGTGACTGCTTGTCTGTGTAACAAAACTTACAGTTTCTTCAAAGATGAACAGACTGTCATATGGTTCTCTCACTGCCCTTTGTTTTTAATGAGGTCCAAAGTCTAAAACCCAAAACTTCTCTTAGGTGGGGTTGGCATGTTTGCCCCCGGAGGGATGTTTCCATTTATGAATGTCTCGAAGTGGTTTGAAGTGTCCCACTCAGTTTACTCAGTTCGCCAAAGCATTGTTCTGGCTAGGCTTCTTGTTAAACTTTTTGTCTCCAGTTCAATCTCCTCATGTTTGAATTGTAAATTGCAGTGGCCATCTTGGCTGCTAGTTTTTTTAAAGTTACTGTAGAGTTTTTTTTTCATTAAAAAGCCTAATGTAGGTTTCCAGCCGATGAAATTAAATATTTCTCATTTGACATATAGGGTTTTCCTGACTTATTTACGGGCATATACCTAAAAGCTACATTAAGCAACTTCCTTTCTTGTTATTTAGTAATGCCACCCCCCCAGCTGGAACTCCCCCATACAGACCAGGAAGAGCTCAGGTTTGTTTCCCTAGTCTAGCTAGCTATGAGCAAGGTTAGGTGATCTGCTCACTGTTATCCAACAATCTCTGCTGCAAAGTGCAACTGTATGGCTGTCACACAGGGCAGAATTGGGCTAAAATGTTGGGCCTCCTACAGTTGTATTGTTTGCTGATTGTAGGTTCACATAAAGAATGGCCGTTTAGGAAATGTTATTAGAGTAACTGGTGCCAGTGGCACAGACTCGAGCAGGATTGGGAAAAAATTGCTAAAGGAGGGGGATAATATGCTAAACATTGGGAATATCTTGCATCCTTTAATATTTTTCTTTGTTTAGTTTAGTTTTCTCTCTTGGATGTTTTGATTGCCTTGGCTTTAATAGTAATAGTGGGATTAGATTGGGTGGCAAGTTTTTTCACTCGGGCAGACACCACGGGCTGAATGGCCTATTTCTGTGCCGTAACTTTTCGATGGTTCTAGTAACTTGTGGTGAACATTCCATACCCTAATAACTGTGTATACAATAAAAGCCTTCAAACCTCCTCCTTGTACTTCTAGTATTAATCCTGAGTTTATAATCCCTTGTTATCGTCTCTCCCGTTAATGCTTCTTGAGCCTGAAAATACATTATGATTATCTTATTTTTTGTTGTACTGTCCAGTTTCTTGTGATGGCACAAAAGAATAAGATCAACTCTGCTGTGGAGGTTTCAAGCAAGAAGTTGTTAAAACCAAAAACAAAACAAAAGACAAAGACACGAGGTAAACATGAAAGTATAATAAACGCGTATTCTGTGCACATTGATTATTAGAAAC
This sequence comes from Heterodontus francisci, assembly GCF_036365525.1. Classification (NCBI taxonomy): domain Eukaryota; kingdom Metazoa; phylum Chordata; class Chondrichthyes; order Heterodontiformes; family Heterodontidae; genus Heterodontus; species Heterodontus francisci. The sequence continues at coordinate 86,203,734 of NC_090373.1, forward strand.
TGATTTTTAAAGTTGTCTGTTTTCATGAGAAGTTGACTATTTAAAATTTATTTTTATAGCATTTGTTTTATTGGTAAGATATGACACAAACACCAAACTATAAATTATTCCAGCAAGCTACTACATGCAGTCAGCATTTCGGCTAATTACTATGCTTACTGGACTCATTGAGGAACAGCTGACCCTGAAAATCTGTTCAATATAAGAACTTAAACCATTCTATAGTTGTGAATATTAAAAATAAATATTTAAAAACTGTCTTATTTACTCCAGATCCTAAATGCTATATTTTTGTATCAAGTTTTAGTGAGGAATATTATGTCACAGTCATTTATGGCATAGAAGGAGGCCATTCAGCCCAACGAGTCCATGTAGCTCTGTGTGGAACAATTAATTAATTAAATCAATTAATTAATAAAAAGCTGGATTTGAAAGCTAGTATCAGTAATGATGACCATGAAACTATCGATTGTCATAAAAACCCAATGGGTTCACTAACGTCCTTTAGGGAAGGAAATCTGCCATCCTTACCTGATCTGGCCTACGTGTGATTTCAAACCCACAGCAATGTGGTCGACTCTCTTAACTGCCCTCTGAAATGGCCTAGCAAGCCACTCAGTTGTCAAGGGCAGTTGGGGATGGGCATCAAATGCTGGCCTTGCTAGCAACGCCCACATCCCGTGAAAGAATATTTTTTTAAAAAGTCACTCACTCTCGCTCCCCTGCTCGATTCCCATGGCCCTGCATGTTTATTTCCTTCAAGTGGCCATCCAATTTCCTTTTGAAATCATTGATTGTCTCTGCTTCTACCACCCTCATGGGCAGCGAGTTCCAGGTTATTATCACTCACTGCATAAAAATGTTCTTCCTCACCTTCCCCCTGCATGCTGAGCAGCTGGTGTAGAAGGGAGGGTTTCAGATATCTGGACCATTGGGCTCTCTTCAGGGACAGATGGGACCTGTACAAGAAGGACGGGTTGCATCTAAACTGGAAGGGCACTAATATCCTGGCTGCAAGGTTTGCTAGCGTCACTCGGGAGGGTTTAAACTAGTGTGGCAGGTGGGTGGGAACCAGAGCAGTAGGACAGCTAGTGAAGTAAATGAGGAGGACATAGTAAATAAGGCCAGTAGGACTAAGAGGAAGAGCAGGCAGGGAGATGTTGCTGAGTACAGCGGGACTGGTGGTCTGAAGTGCATTTGTTTCAATGCGAGAAGGAAACAGGAAAGGCAGATGAACTTAGAGCTTGGATTAGTACTTGGAAATATGATGATGTTGCTATTACAGAGACTTGGTTGAGGGAAGGGCAGGATTGGCAGCTAAATGTTCCAGGCTTTAGAAGCTTCAGGCGGGATAGAGGGGGATGTAAAATGGGTGGGGGAGTTGCATTACTGGTTAAGGAGAATATCACAGCTGTACTGCCGGAGGACACCTCAGAGGGGTCATGCAGCAAGGCAATATGGGTGGAGCTCAGGAATAGGAAGGGTGCAGTCACGATGTTGGGGGTTTACTACAGGCCTCCCAACAGCCAGCAGGAGGTAGAGGAGCAGATATGTAGACAGATTTTGGAAAGGTGTAAAGGTAACAGGGTTGTAGTGGTGGGTGATTTTAACTTCCCCAATATTGACTGGGACTCACTTAGTGCTAGGGGCTTGGATGGGGCAGAATTTGTAAGGAGCATCCAGGAGGGCTTCTTGAAACAGTATGTAGATAGTCCAACTAGGGACGGGGCCATTCTGGACCTGGTATTGGGGAATGAGCCCGGCCAGGTGGTCGCAGTTTCAGTGGGGGAGCATTTCGGGAGCAGTGACCATAATTCCATAAGTTCTAAGGTACTTGTGGATAAGGATAAGAGTAGTCCTCGGGTGAAGGTGCTATTTTGGGGGGAAGGCTAATTATAACAATATTAGGCAGGAACTGAAGAATTTAGATTGGGGGTGGCTGTTTGAGGGTAAATCAACATCTGACGTGGGAGTCTTTCAAACGTCAGCTGATTAGAATCCAGGACCAGCATGTTCCTGTGAGGAAGAAAGACAAGTTTGGCAAGTTTCGGGAAGCTTGGATAACACGGGATATTGTGAGCCTAGTCAAAAAGAAAAAGGAAGCATTTGGAAGGCTAGGAACAGATGATGCACTTGAGTAATATAAAGACAGTGGGAAGGAACTTAAGCAAGGAGTTAGGAGGGCTAAAAAGGGTCATGAAAAGTCATTGGCAAACAGGATTAAGGAAAATCCCAAGGCTTTTTATACATATAAAAAGAGCAAGAGGGTAACCAGGGAAAGGGTTGGCCCACTCAAAGACAGAGGAGGGAATCTATGCGTGGAGCCAGAGGAAATGGGCGAGGTGCTAAATGAGTACTTTGCATCAGTATTCACCAAGGAGAAGGACTTGGTGGATGATGAACCTAGGGAAGGGAGTGCAGATAGTCTCAAGTCATCTCATTATCAAAAAGGAGGAGGTGTTGGGTGTCTTGCAAAGCATTAAGGTAGATAAGTCCCCAGGGCCTGATGGGATCTACCCTAGAATACTGAGAGAGGCAAGGGAAGAAATTGCTGGGGCCTTGACAGAAATCTTTGCATCCTCATTGGCTACAGGTGAGGTCCCAGAGGACTGGAGAATAGCCAATGTTGTTCCTTTGTTTAAGAAGGGTGGTAAGGATAATCCAGGAAATTATAGGCTGGTGAGCCTTACGTCAGTGGTAGGGAAACTATTCGAGAGGATTCTTCGGGACAGGATTTACTCCCATTTGGAAACAAACGAACTTATTAACGAGAGACAGCATGGTTTTGTGAAGGGGAGGTCGTGTCTTACTAATTTGACTGAGTTTTTTGAGGAAGTGACGAAGATGATTGATGAGGGAAGGGCGGTGGATGTTGTCTATATGGACTTTAGTAAAGCCTTTGACAAGGTCCCGCATGGCAGACTGGTGCAAAAGGTGAAGTCACACGGGATCAGAGGTGAGCTGGCAAGATGGATACAGTACTGGCTCGGTCACAGAAGACAGAGGGTAACAGTGGATGGGTGTTTTTCTGAATGGAGGGATGTGACTAGTGGTGTTCCGCAGGGATCAGTGCTGGGACCTTTGCTGTTTGTAGTATATATAAATGATTTGGAGGAAAATGTAGCTGGTCTGATTAGTAAGTTTGCGGACGACACAAAGGTTGGTGGAGTTGCGGATAATGATGAGGATTGTCAGAGGATACAGCAGGATATAGATCGGTTGGAGACTTGGGCGGAGAATTGGCAGATGGAGTTTAATCCGGACAAATGTGAGGTAATGCATTTTGGAAGGTCTAATGCAGGTGGGAGGTAGACAGTAAATGGCAGAACCCTTAGGAGTATTGACAGGCAGAGAGATCTGGGCGTACAGGTCCACAGGTCACTGAAAGTGGCAACGCAGGTGGATAAGGTAATCAAGAAGGCATTCGGCATGCTTGCCTTCATCGGTCGGGGCATAGAGTATAAAAATTGGCAAGTCATGTTGCAGCTGTACAGAACCTTAGTTAGGCCACACTTAGAATATTGCGTGCAATTCTGGTCGCCACACTACCAGAAGGACGTGGAGGCTTTGGAGAGGGTACAGAAGAGGTTTACCAGGATGCTGCCTGGTCTGGAGGGCATTAGCTATGAGGAGAGGTTGGAAAAACTCGGATTGTTTTCACTGGAACGACGGAGGTGGAGGGGCGACATGATAGAGGTTTACAAAGTTATGAGCGGCATGGACAGAGTGGATAGTCAGAAGCTTTTTCCCAGGGTGGAAGAGTCAGTTACTAGGGGACATAGGTTTAAGGTGCGAGGGGCAAAGTTTAGAGGGGATGTGCGAGGCAAGTTTTTTTTACAGAGGGTGGTGAGTGCCTGGAACTTGCTGCCAGGGGAGGTGGTGGAAGCAGATACGATAGCGACGTTTAAGAGACATCTTGACAAATATATGAATAGGAAGAGAATAGAGGGATGTGGGCCCCGGAAGTGCAGAAGGTGTTAGTTTAGGCAGGCATCAAGATCGACGCAGGCTTGGAGGGCCGAATGGCCTGTTCCTGTGCTGTACTGTTCTTTGTTCTTTGCATCTCTTGCCCAAAATCTTCAATCTATGTCCCCTAGTCCTTGTACCATTTGTTAACGGGAACAGTTTTTCCATGTCTAACTTACCTAAGCCTGTCATAATTTTGTATCTATCAAATCTCCCCTCAATCTCCTTTGCACCCGCGAGAACAACCCCAGCTTCCCCAAGCCCACCTTGCAACTAAAATTCCCCATCCCGAGAACTATTCTAGTAAATCTCCTCTGCACCAACTCAAGGATCCCCCCATCCTTCCTAAAGTGTGGTGACCAGAACTGGATGCAGTACTCTAGTTGTGGCCTAACCAGAGCTTTATAAAAGGCTCTGTATCACGTCCCTGCCTTTGTACTCGCACAATCTCATATGCTTTGCTAACTACTCTCTCAATATGTCCTGCCACCTTCAAAGATCGATGCATCTGCACCCACAGGTCCCTCTGTTCCTGCACACTCTTTAGAACAGTGCCGTTAAGTCTGTATTGCCTCTCCCTATCCCTTCTGCCAAAATGCATCACCCAACATTTGTGTGTATTAAATTCCATCTGCCATTTGTCTTGCCCATTCTGCTTCCCTATCTATGACCTGTTGCAGGCAGTTCATATCATCCTCACTGTTTGCCACTCTGCCAAGTTTGGTATCATCAAATTTTGAAATTCTATTCTGTATTCCAAGATCCAAGTCATTTATATATAGCAAAAAGAACGCAGTGGTCCTAGCACTGACCCTTGGGGAACACCATTGTCTACCATCCTCCAGTCTGAAAAACAACCATTTACCATGACTAGTTGTTTTATGTCCTTAAGCCAATTTTTTAATCCAATTGGACACTGACTCTCCTATTTCTTGAGCCTCAATTTTGTTAACCAGCCTTTTATGTGGTACTTTATCAAATGCTTTCTTAAAATCCACAGAGACAACATCCACCACATTCCTTTCATCAGGTGGAAAGTGGGAGGGTGGGAAAAAGAACAAAAGGGAAGGTCAGTTGCTTAAAACCTATTATATTTCTAACTTTTCCCAGTTCTGATACAAGGTCATCAATTTAAAACATTAACTCTGTTTCTCTCTCCACAGCTGCTGCCAGACCTGCTGAGTATTTCCAACGTCTCCTGTTCCTATTTCTGATTTTCAGCATTGGAAGTATTTTGCTCCTGAAAATTAAATGTTCAGCACCTAGAGTTTTTCTTTAAAAAGGTCACTGCTGGAAATTTATTTTCAAAAAAACCTTCTATTATGTTGTTAATGTCACTGCAAACTAGTATGCCCTTTGTATTGCCTACCTTAAACCATCATTGCTGTTTAGCAAAACTGGAAGGGTTGCTGATTAACTTTATAAATTCTTATATGAGTGTATTTGTATTTATATTTGCCTTATCAGAACATATGGTTATTTCAGAATAAACAGAACAAATCCCAGTCCAGACACAATGGTCAGCAGAACAAATTGCAAAGTTACCTCAAATATCCTCGAACTTCAGTGTGGCCTGAATTTGGGTGAGGAGGGAGGAGAGAAATATAATGAACATCAATTTAGGGAAAACACTTGGCAAAAACCCGAGGACCAACAATTCTTCCAGGTCTGTGCCCACTGCAGTCCCCACCAGTGTGTATTGACTTGGGGAGGTTACAAATATAAAAGTTCCTAGTGGCTGCCCATACCTGTAGGATGTATCTTGGGCATCCACCTTTTCCCAAATGTCCAGTGCTGGGATGGGAGTTCCCAGTCTTGCGTGCCACCCTAGTGAGAGGGCTGCGTTTTAAGAAACCTGTCTTTTTCTCTTCAGAGGCTCAGTCAGCAATCCACACCTATTCCTGCTGGACGTACGTGCCACCCAGTATAGTGCCCGGGGTCCCACACCTTCTGTGTCAGTCACCTTGTTTAAATTCGGCAGAAACTCCACCCCAAAGACCATGGGTAACTTGTGGGCAAGGTTGGAACCAACCATGTACTTGGTATCAAGAGCCAAGGAATTTTGGGTCCATGGTTTTTGTGAGAATGTCATGAAAATATAAACCAGGTAGTTTTTCACTGTGAGTATGTTTTAATGTATTTCAAGGTTTCAATTTGAGTTTTGCCATGGGTGTTCACATCTTTGATTACTTGTTTGCTATTTCTATTTGTCACTGAATCTGGTTTCATGACTCTTTCATGTGATTTGAGGAGTTATTTTCCTTAATATATTGCTGAACTGTAGGGTGGGGATTACTGAAAATGTGTGCTTGTATGAATATTTCAGTATTTTAGAATTACTACTCTAGATGTACAATTTTACTCTGCTTTCCTCAGGGAACATTGAGAATTTAGGTTGGTTTTTATTTGCTTTTTTTTTCTTCATGCGTGTATTGATCTTGTCTACTTTGTGAAATAACTACAGATGCTGATGGACTACTTATTACAGAAGAACATTTAGCATTAATTTACAGTACCTTGAATTTATAGTAAATGAAACCCGAAGTGTGGGTATGTGCAGGTTTGTGGAGTGTGTTGAATGTGTAGCGTGATTGACCGAGATAGTGTATAAAAAAAAAATTAAAGGGAGAGTGGGTTAGGTAATTGAAGCAGATGGACGATTGAGAGATGCCGTTTTTTGGACCTCCCAGGTGGATTACTGTGCCTTCTCCAGGACCACTTTTATTACTTTGTTATAATTCAGCATTCCCAGGGCAGGTACAGTACTGGATAGACGCAAAGTGAAGTTTCCTTTAGAATGTATTTTAGCCTGAGTCTCGGGTGTGCCGCAACTGCATAAAACCAGTCAGAAGTATGGCTTTCCCCTGAGGAAATTGCTGAGCAGTTTTTGTGCTGTGCAACCACAGTTACTAAGAGATGAAGCTAATTGTACAAAGCCATTTTGCCAAGGACATGTGCTGTTACCAATTTCTGAGTGAACATAAAACCAAGGAGCAGGAATAGGCCATTCAGCCCCTCAAGCCCTCATGGCTGATCTGATTGTGGCCTTAACTTCATCTTCCTGCCTTTCCCCCATAACCCTTTACACCCTTGTAGATCAAAAATCTGTCTCACTCAGCCTTGAGTATCTTCAATGACCCAGCCTCCACTGCTCTCTGGGGAAGAGAATTCCAAAGAATAATGACTCTCTGAGAGAAGAAATTCCTCCTCATCTCTGCCTTAAAAGCGAGGCCTATTTCAGTTCAATAAATGTGCCGTGTCCCAGTCATTTCAAATACATGGTGATTTAAGAAGTCCTAATCCAGCATAATTTGCTGCTGAGGCCAGATTTGCAATAGCTTGGATAATCTTGCGTGCCTTTCAAGATGTTTAAGATAAATGTCACGGGAATGGAAAGATGAAAGTAATACATACATAGGTTTTCTGTAGAAGTTTCTGAAATGTGATACAGCTTTGTATAGGCAGTTGTAAAAGAACTCTGAGTTTTGTTTATAATAAAAGCAAAATACTGCAGATGCTGGAAATCTGAAATCAAAACAAAAAGTGCTGGAAATATTCAGCAGGTCTGGCAGCGTCTGTGGAGAGAGAAGCCGACTTAACATTTCAGGTCAGTGGCCTTTCATCAGAACTGGCAAAGGTTAAAAATGTAATAGGTTTTTTTATTTTATGCCTATACTGATTTTTGGTTTTACATTTGTGTGATTTTAAATAGTCTATTGTACTATACTGCATGTTTCTCCACTGCTTCTGTTCTCGAGTTTTTTGTTTGCAGTTTTATAGGACCACCAAAATGTGACCTTTCTAGGCTCCACCACCAATGCGCAGTGACAGCAGTGTGTACCATATACAAGATGCACTGCTTGGTTCCCTTATCTTAGGAAGTATATTACGCCACAGAAGGAGTGCAGCAAAGGTTCACCAGACTTGTTCCCGGTGGGATCCTTCGACTGCACCTTCCAAACCCATAACCTCTACCACTTAGAAGGACAAGGGAAGCAGACGCGTGGGAACACCACCACCTGCGAGTTCCCCTCCAAGCCACACACCATCCTAACTTGAAGCTATATCGCCGTTCCTTCACTGTCACTGGGTCAAAAACCTGGAACTCGCCTTCTAACAGCACTGTGGGTGTACCTATGCCTCATGGACTACAGCTGTTCAAGAGGTTGGCTCACCACCATCTTCTTGAGGGCAACTAGAGATGGGCAACAAATGCTGGCCCTGCCAGGGCCAATAAAAAGAAATAGTTTGACAAGTCGCTGCCTGCCGTCTATGAACAGGTTTTAGAATGTCACAATGTCAGACTTGGCAATTGCATTAAGAATAAACCTGCCATAAATGGTAAAACGCTCTGTATGAGGTACAGCTCTTTATGTCTTATAAAGTATATTAACTTTTTCAAATTCTTTCTCTTTGTTATATCCCAGATCATTTGGAGTTCTTAATCCTTCATTCCTTTCTTTTATTTTTGGTACATGTCACCAATTGCAGGTGTTTGAAATGTATACAGTTATAAGGAATGGAAATTTCAGTGAATAGACTGGATAAGTAAGCTTTTTAGATGAGGTTTTAAAACTTATTTTACTTATTATGAAGGATCTAAAAAGGAGACTGAGCGTGAAGAGCTATCATCAAAAGGAAAAAATGTTAAACATTTGGAATTTCAGGTAAGAATCTATTTTCTCTTTTGATGATCAGGCCTGTTAAATCCATAATTCCTAGCCCACGCTACCCAAATTGAACTAATGCTCATGTTTGTCACTGTAATATTCCCCAATGCAGTATATTTTCTCTTGTATTTATAGCTTTCTGTATAAGAGGGAAAAATGTGAGGTTATCCACTTCGATAGGAGGAATAGATGTGCAGAGTATTTCTTAAATGGTAAGAGATTAGAAAGTGTAGATCTACAAAGGGACCTGGGTGTCCTCGTCAATAAGTCACTGAAAGCTAATGTGCAGCAAGCAATTAGGAAGGCTAATGGTACGTTAGCCTTTATCGCAAGAAGATTTGAGTATAGGAGTAGCAAAGTCTTGCTTCAATTATATAGTACCTTGGTTAGACTGCACCTGGAGTACTGTGTGCACTTTTGGTTCCCTTATCTTAGGAAATATATTACACCATAGAAGGAGTGCAGCAAAGGTTCACCAGACTTGTTCCCGGGATGGTGGGACTGTCCTCTGAAGAGAGATTGGGGAAACTGGGCCTGTCTTCTCTAGAGTTTTGAAGAATGAGAGGTGATCTCATTGAAATCTACAAAATACTCAAAGGGTTAGACAGGGTAGATGCAGGTAAGATGTTTTCCCTGTTTGAGGAGTCTAGAACCAGGGGACACAATTTCAAAATAAAGGGGAAGCCACTTAGGACCAATATGAGAAATTTCTTTACTCAGAGGGTTGTGAATCTTTGGAATTCTCTACCCCAGAGGGCTGTGGGAGCTCAATCATCCAGTATGTTTAAAGCAGAAATTGACAGATTTCTAAATGCCAATGACATAAAGGGATATGGGGATAGAGTGGGGAAAAGGCATTGAAGTGGATGATCAGCTATGATCGTATTGAATGGCGGGGCAGGCTTGATGGGCTGAATGGCCTACTCCTGTTCCATTGAACCAAGAATTATGCTCTAGTAGGGATTGTACTACGAATACGGAATTTTCTATGGCTGCCATTTGCAGTTTGGATACAACAGATCTGCAAAAGTTTACATTTTTGATTTCTCTTCTAGTTTTCTTTCATATGCTCCTTCTCTAAAGGTGGTGACTTGCTGTGGTTGCGTTTTGTTCGGCAGTTGTGACACTCTGATACCTCAGCTAGGTGTGGCTGTTTTTCATGAGTGAGCTTGGATAGTGCCTGTCAGCAGGATATTGCAACTTATATACTGAGTGGCCCCATTGATATTGTTGGCTTTCAGCAGTGTTCATGCACATACGTCATTTTATTTTTACCTTTTGCACATCACACCACCTGTGTGTGTGTATGTCTAATGTTTCTCCCCCTCCCTCGACCAACCCCCACCTTATATATAGTAAGCAAATCAAAGATTGACTGTTGTTCCTTTCAGTTGTTTCTTTTTCTTTCTTAGCTGTGGCTTTCATTCTTTACCCTCTCAATCTGACTTTGGCCCCACTGAGAATCAAGTAGACTATTAATTCTCCACTATGGATTGCATTATATGTCAGTAAGGTTTAACTCCGGTTTCACAGCACATAGAATATACAGCACAGAAATGGGGATTTGCCCAATCAGTCCATGCCAGTGTTTATGCTCCACAGGGCCTCTTCCCATCCTTCCTCATCTAACTCTATCAGCATAACCATCTATTCCCTTCTCTCTCATATGCATATCTAGCTGCCCCTTAAATGTATCTATAGTACTTGCCTCTTAGGTTAAGTTGCTCCAAATGATAGTGCACTTACCTAGCTGGTTACCTGGGAAAAGGCTTACCTGTGAAGATGAAAAAGACACCTCGAGGCTGAGAAGGGTGATTTCCTGACGTGGAAAAATGTCATCTTTCAGAGGCAGTCATTGATGGGGTGCATTGATCCGTGATGTTGTCATTGTGGAAGTTTAAGATGACAATTTCTGGCACTTTGGAGGATCTCATGACCATTTGACAATTGTTTTTGATGGGAGTATTCAGCTGTAGCTCGTGGGGCATATCTTGATCATAATTAGAGTCCTACCAAATTCACGGTCAAATTTTACAAATTTCACAGTTGTGGTATTTCAAAAATTGTGAATTTCATGATTTCACAAATTTAAATCGTAAATTTCACAGTGTTGCAACAAATCATGAAAATGATCTATTTAAAACAAAAAAAGACCAGGGAGGTTTCTGGTTTCAAATGGCATTTATTGTATACTCAAAAACTATTGTAAAAAGCTGACTATAAACAGGTCACATTCTTTACTCACTGAAGTCAGTGGTTGAATGTGAGCATGGAGCAACCTGCAACTGTCTGTTTCTTTATTCCCTGTTTCTGCGCTGTGAGCACCTGTCTGTGTTTAGACACATCTCTCTCCACGTCCACAGAGTTTATTGGAATTGTCCTCACAATGTGTAGCAAATCCTTCGGTTGGTAATCCTGTCTTAGTTTATTTGCACTTGGCAAGCAACCACCAATTTCCACATTACGTTGAATGAATACCCTCAGCTTTGGGTGATCACGTTTTTCCAATGGTGTTGTGGCATTTGCAGAAGCATCCACAAGTTCTATTGTAATCAGCTGATGATTTTCTGAGCTCTCTGTCGACTTCTGAAAAAGAGATGAAATTGTTTCATGTTTTTTTTTGCATGTTTGCTTTCCAGCACTGCTGGAAAGATGCTCTCTTTTGCTACGATGGCTTTCAGATTCTGAGTGGTGCTGAATCATTGCCTGCAGTGTGTGATCCAACGAAACATTGCAGCTTCTATAAAACAGTATACGACCATAGCCATGCAGAATTTGGTTTCCAAATTCTTTCACCCAATGTGCTGTGGTGGTGGCCGTTTTTGATTTGCTCATTCTGGCATTCTCACTTGTCTGCTAACGCTTGAGACGACTACACTCAAAACCAATCAAAGGGTTGAGCCTTGTGTCGTCAGTCAGTAAAATGCGCAAAGTTTGCAAAATGGCCGATTACACAGAGGACCCGAGATTCATGATCCGTGAATTTGGTAGGGCACTAATTTTTATTTATTTTTTTTTATTTAGAGATACAGCACTGAAACAGGCCCTTCGGCCCACCGAGTCTGTGCCGACCAACAACCACCCATTTATACTAACCCTACAGTAATCCCATATTCCCTACCATCTACCTACACTAGGGGCAATTTACAACAGCCAATTTACCTATCAACCTGCAAGTCTTTGGCTGTGGGAGGAAACCGGAGCACCCGGCGAAAACCCACGCGGTCACAGGGAGAACTTGCAAACTCCGCACAGGCAGTACCCAGAATCGAGCCCGGGTCCCTGGAGCTGTGAGGCTGCGGTGCTAACCACTTTGTAGCTAACTAATTGTAACAAATGGAATCCAGAAGAGAGAGGGTCAAAATATAGGTTAAATATTACAATGGGCATCTTTTTCTTTTTCCCAAGATCGGCAGTGTCAATCTTTGTGCAGTGGCAAATCTGCACTGAGGCATCAAGCGGTGATTGTGGCTTTTATAGCATTTATATTCAGTGCACGCACAACTTCGCAGGAGATTCTTGAGTGTAAACGCTGAAACAATTTGGGGGGAATTTTAATTTCCCCCCCCCCTCCCCCACCAGGAGAGGCGAGAGGGGTGTGGTTAAATTTTTAAAAATCTGAAACCTTCTGCAAACGTGCCTACTTTTGGTTTAACCAGGTTGAGGAGGTGGGGGACGGGTGAGTAACCTGTTCTCAGGAAGATGGAGTTCAATCAGGGCAAATGCGAGGTGATGCATTTTGGAAGATCCAATTCAAGAGTGAATTATACAGTAAATGGAAAAGTCCTGGGGAAAATTGATGTACAGAGAGATTTGGGTGTTCAGGTCCATTGTTCCCTGAAGGTGGCAACGCAGGTCAATAGAGTGGTCAAGAAGGCATACGGCATGCTTTCCTTCATCGGACGGGGTATTGAGTACAAGGGTTGGCAGGTCATGTTACAGTTGTATAAGACTTTGGTTCGGCCACATTTGGAATACTGCGTGCAGTTCTGGTCGCCACATTACCAAAAGGATGTAGAAGCTTTGGAGAGGGTGCAGAGGAGGTTCACCAGGATGTTGCCTGGTATGGAGGGCGCTAGCTATGAAGAGAGGTTGAGCAGATTAGGATTATTTTCATTAGAAAGACGGAGGTTGAGGGGGGACCTGATTGAGGTGTACAAAATCATGAGAGGTATAGACAGGGTGGATAGCAAGAAGCTTTTTCCCAGAGTGGGGGATTCAATTACTAGGGGTCACGAGTTCAAAGTGAGAGGGGAAAAGTTTAGGGGGGATATGCGTGGAAAGTTCTTTATGCAGAGGGTGGTGGGTGCCTGGAACGCGTTGCCAGCAGAGGTGGTAGACGCGGGCACGATAGCGTCTTTTAAAATGTATCTAGACAGATACATGAATGGGCAGGAAGCAAAGAGATACAGACCCTTAGAAAATAGGTGACCGGTTTAGATAGAGGATCTGGATCGGCGCAGGCTTGGAGGGCCAAAGGGCCTGTTCCTGTGCTGTAATTTTTCTTTGTTCTTCTTTGTTCTTTGGGTCACTAATTATAATATGTTAATAAGGCTTCCTCCCCTCTGGTCCCTGGCTGCAGCCTTCTTGTGCAGGCTGTCCTACCTGACAGCCAGACAGAGCCTCAATCTGGCTGGCTGTCAGTTGGGGAACAGAGAAAAATTTCACATGATGGTCTGTCCTTAAATTCAGCAGAACCTCTGTTTCCTGCATTTCCAGGTTTCCTAGCTGCTACAAGTCCTCCCCCCATCCCACCCCATCCCCTTCCTCATAAATATCAGTGTCTTTGAGGCTGAAGCTGGCTTTGCATCGCCACCAAACCTCAACCATACACTGACGTGTAATTTTTCTTTTTTGTTAGGAACTGAGAAAAGGATACTAGCAATCTACCTGCACTTGGTTGCATAAGCAGACAGGATGATGTGGAGAAGGTAGTAGGTAAAGGCACAGCTTTCCAGCTGCCAAATTAAAGATAACTTAGAATTTATTAATAAATCTTAAGTAATTTTCAACTTTTCCCAACTGGGCAGTAACCTGACTGTGCAGATCATCTGCCCGATGTACAGTCTCATTCATTTTCATCCTGGTGATTTCAATGGAATCAATGGGGGGGAAATTTGCTCTGCCAGTCAGTGAGGTTAGAAATGATCCATGGTATCTGGTGAACTTCACTCTTGCTGACTTTTCAGTTCTGCAATGCTGAAATATTGGAAATTTTAAGCTTGGGATTTCAGGATATTTAAAATGGCCAGTATATTATGATTAGCAAAGATATAACTGCAAACATAGTTTCAGTATTTCTCAAGACCTCAGTATCTCTGGAATTGTGACATTTAGCGATGGAGCATATGGGGAGTATGCTAATTTAGTTCTTAAACCACAAAAGCCGGATGGAATTCTGGTGAATTATTTTATTGAAGTATAATGCACTTCATATTGGACAACAAGTAGCCTGCTTGATTCTCAGATTTGTGGAAGATATACTTTCCTAGTGTGTATGTTTCACTATACGTTTATAATCATACAACATTTAAGAAGTATTTAGATGAGCACTTGAAACGCTATAGCATATAAGGCTAAGGGCCAAGTGCTGGAAAATGGGATTAGAATAGATGGGTGCTTGATGGCCGGCACAGACACGATGGGCCGAAGGGCCTGTTTCTGTGCTGTATGACTCTATTATTCACAGATTTTGTTTTTCTAGACTACTCAGCCGCCGGAAAAGGAATTGGAACCAAGAATACAAAAGATAAAGATCACTTTGGGAGATGAGAAGTACGTACAGCTTGCTGGACTATGTGTTGTGTTTCATTTAAAATTCTGAATAGGAAATTTTACATTTCTCTTTGATCTCTTTGGTTTACTAGTTGCCTCTGTTACAGGTTTCCCTCCGAGTTTCTAATGGAAATTATTATTTATCATCCGTGTTTGTTAATAAAATTGTTTTGACAAAAGAACCAGAAGTGACATGAGGAAATATTGTAGAATGCAGTGAGTTGTTGTGATGCAGAATACACTGCCTGAAAGGGTAGTGGATGCTAATTCAGTAATAACATTCAAAAGAAAATTGGATAAACGCTTGATCTTGGAAAATTTGTAGGGCTGGAGGGAAAGAGCAGCAGAGTGGGATTAATTGGATAGCTGTTAAAGAGCTGGTACAAGCACGATGAGCCAAATGGCAACATCCTGTGCTATATTATTCTATAATAATGAATTGAATTGCATTTATGTTGTCTCCATTCAGGTATATTTAGTTTGTGCCCAAAACCAGGTTGTAATAACTTGTATATTACAAAGTTTTTGCAGCACAGAAACAGGCCATTGAGTCCAACAGGTCCAAGCTGGTATTTATGCTCCACTTGAGCCTCTTGGTCAAACATATCCTTCCATTTCTTTCTCCCTCATGTGCTTATCTAGCTTCCCCTTGAATTCATCTCTGCTATTTGGTTCAACTGCTCCTTGTTCTAGTGAGTTCCTCATTCTGATCACTCTGTGGGTAACCAAGTTTCTCCCGAATTCTCTATTGGATTTATTAGTAACAATCTTTTATTTATAATCCCCAATTTATGTCTTGAAGAAAATTGAAATATTTTTAATTTTAAATAAATAGTGGGGATCCCCAGCAATGCCTTCTGTTAAAATACTCTTCCTTTCTCCTTCCCATAGCTATTAGAATCACCTCTTTGTGAACCAGGTACTCTTCAGTGTTTTAGTGGTGGTCGAAAAATAAATCAATCAAGATATGTGCTTGAACCTTTTTGTTTACTAGGGCTAAACAATACAAAAGTAATTTTGTTACCAAGGACAACCAAGAAGAGTCTTTTAGTGATACTTCATCCTCAACATCAGAAGATAAGGTTAATGGAGAGGATGATGGACAACTGACGATTAGAAAGCCCAGATACTGGTTAGAGATGAAGGGGATGGAGGCATATGTGGAAAAAGGGAAAGGTAAATTACAGATCTTATCTTTATAATTGTGCAGCTCGTGCACAATCTCTGATTTTCATAAACTTGGAAGTAGGTAGATCATTTTGAAGAATTGACAAATATCAACGTAAAGATTATGTTGGCTGTACACTATGATAATCAGCAAGAGATGTGGCCCTGTTCTGGAGGTATATTATCTGTAATTCCATCACTTGCACTCTTGATTAGCCAAGAAAGATTTTATGGTAGCTGGGGATTAGCTTTGCATAAATCATTTAAAATGCAATTGCACATTTTGAACTGGCTTTTCAGAGATTTTGTGCTGTGCTCTGAATTCAGAAAATAAGTAGCAGTTACTCTCCATGTGGCTGTTGATCTGGATACCAGCAAGAATTGTGGCTCAGTTCTTTCAAGTGTACCTCCTTTTTTAAAATGAAAAACATCGAATCTATCTGCACATATTAGAAGTATGATTGGATAATGCAAGTAGAAGAACTACTCAGACAAAGTATATGGGTGCTCTCCTAGGAGCGCTGGTTGGTGGGGTGGGGGGGGGGGGGGAAAGAACCCCTTTATTATGGCATTTAATTGTGGTTTTGCTACTTATTTTTCACTTGAGGTTTCTGGAATCACTATTGCTCTGCAATAAAAAAACAGAAAATGCTGAAAATATTCAGCAGGTCAGGTAGCATCTGTGGACCATACGAACATACAAATTAGGAGCAGGAGTAGGCCATTCAGCCCCTCAGGCCTGCTCCGCCGTTTGATAAGGTTATGGCTGATCTGATTGCGGCCTCAATTCTACTTTCCTGTCTAAGCCCTATGACCTTTGACTCTCTTGTCAATCAAGAAATTATCTAGCTCAGCCTTAAAAATATTCAATGACCTTGCCTCCACTGCTCAATGGGGAAGAGAATGCCACAGACTAATAACCCTCTGAAAGAAAAGATATCTTCTCATCTCTGTCTTATATGGGAGACCCCTTATTATTAAATTCTGTTGCTTAATTCTAGTCTCTCCCATAAGGCGAAACATCCTCTCAGCATCCACCCTGTCAAGTCCCCTCAGGATATTATGTTTCAGTAAGATCACCTCTCATTCTTCTAAACTCCAATGGATACAGGCCCAACCTGTCCAATCTTTCATCATCCTAGGAATCACTCGAGTGAACCGTCTCTGAACTGCATCTAATGCAATTGTATCCTTCCTTAAGTAAGGACACCAAAACTATACACAGTATTTTGGATGTGGTCTCAACAATTCCCTGTACAGCTGTAGCAAAACTTCTCTACTTTTATATTCTATTCCCCTTGCAATAAATTATAACATTCCATTTGCCTTCCCAATCATCTGCTGTACCTGCATACTAACATTTTGTGGTTCATATACCAGGACACTCAGATCTCTCTGTTTGGAGACTTCTACAGTCTCTTGCCATTTAAATAATGTACTGCTTTTCTATTCTTCCTGCCAAAGTGGACAAGTTCACATTTTCCCACGTCATATTCCATCTGTCATAGTTTTGCCCACTCACTTAACCTATCTCTCTATCTTTTGTAGACTTCTTATGTCCTCTTCTCAACTTACTCTCTGACCTATCTTAGTGTCATCATCAAATTTAGCAACCATACATTTTGTCCCTTCATCCAAGTCATTGATGTAGATTGTAAATAGTTGAGACCCCAGCACTGATCCCTGTGGCACTCTGCTACAGCTTGCCAACCTGAAAATGACCCATTATCCCTACTCTGCTTCCTGTTAGCTAACCATTCCTCTATCCATGCTAACATATTACACCCTATGCCATGAGCTCTTCTTTTGTGTAGTGACCTTTGATGTGGCACCTTGTCAAATGCCTTTTGGATATCCAAGTATATCACATCTACAGGTTTTCCTTTAACCATGTTGTTTGTAACTTCCTCAAAGAACTCTAATAAATGAGTCAAACATGATTTCCCATTCATAAAACCATGCTGATGCAGCCTGATCGCTTTAAGATTTTCTAAGTGTCCTGCTATAAGCTCCTTAATAATAAATTCCAGCATTTCCCCTATGTCAGATGTTAAGCTAACTGGCCTGCAGTTTCCTGCTTTCTGTCTCACTCCTTTCTTGAATACAGGAATTACATTTGCTATTTTCCAGTCTGTTGGGAACTTTCCAGAATCTAGGGAATTTTTGGAAAATTACAACCAATGGAGCTACTTCTTTTAAGACCCTAGGATGCAGGTCATCAGGTCCTGGGGACTTGTCGGCCTTTAGTTCTAATAATTCTCTCAGTGCCCTTTCCCTGGTAATTGTAATTGTTTTAAATTCCTCCCTCCCTTTCACCTCTTGATTTACAAGTATTTCTGGGATGTTACTTGTGTATTCTACAGTAAAGACAGGCACAAAATATCTGTTCAACACTTCTGCCATTTCCTTATTTCCCATTATTATGGAGAGAGAAAGTAAGTTGGTTTCAGGTCAATGACCTTTCAGAACTGTAGAAAGTTAGAAATGTAACAGATTTTTAAAAAGTACAGAGGCTGGGAAAGGCAGGAAGGAAGGAAAGAACAAAAGGGAAAGTCTGTGTAAGGGCAGAAGGCAAGAGAGATTAATTGACGAAAGGAATGGTGCAAGGCAAAAGGAGATGGTAATGGAACAAGTAAAGAAACAAAAGATGGCTCTAGAGGAGATGTAAATGGCAATAGCAGAGTCAAAAAAAATGGGAGTGGTGGTTATGATCTGAAATTGTTGAACTCAATGTTGAGTCCAAAACAAAAGGCAGCATGGTGCCTAATCAAAAGATGAGATGCTGCTCCTTGAACTTCCATTGTGATCCATTAGAGCACTGCAGGAGGCCAAGGATACAGAGGTCAGAGTGGGAGTGGGGCAGAGAATTAAAATGACAGGCGTCTGGAAGCTCAGTCTATTTTCCTGCAGACTCCGGATCATAAAAAGGGTGGCGCAGTGGTTAGCACCGCAGCCTCACAGCTCCAGCGACCCGGGTTCAATTCTGGGTACTGCCTGTGTGGAGTTTGCAAGTTCTCCCTGTGTCTGCGTGGGATTTCTCCGGGTGCTCCCACAAGCCAAAAGATTTGCAGGTTGGTAGGTAAATTGGCCATTATAAATTGCCCCTAGAATGGGTAGGTGGTAGGGAAATTTAGAGACAGGTAGGGATGTGGTAGGAATATGGGATTAGTGTAGGATTAGTATATATGGGTGGTTGATGGTCGGCACAGACTCGGTGGGCCGAAGGGCATGTTTCAGTGCTGTATCTCTAAACTAAACTAAACTAAAGTAGTGCTGTGATCAGTTCCTAAAAAATATTTGCTTTGTAGAATGATTGCTATTTTTGTGCCAAATATGCTAATGTGTTTCTGCCCATGTCTGGGGAAAAAAACAAATAGGACGTGACCATTTGACTTTTTATTGTTGTACGCTCAGTCCTTTTACAGAACTCAGGGCAGCATTACTAGAAGTTAACTGACAAATCTAGATAAGTGGTGGCAATTGATTGATATAGATGAGCTTTTATTTCAGCGATGCAACAACTATTTTATTGATTTTCTTTTGGTGTGGGTTTCTTTATTTTTAAAATTTGACCTGCATTAGAATATCAGATTTAATGGTGAGTATGTTTGTTACTTGCTTTCAATTTCACTTCAATTCAAATAAAGAAAGATGGATTCTGTGCAGAGAACAAGTCAATTTCTTGGGAATTGGACAATGTGGTAGGTTAGCACACTGCTCTTTCATTTTTGTAACCCGAGTTCAAATGCAGCAAAAAGGATCAGATGCAAGGCTTTATACTATCAGCCATACATATCCTCAAACCTTTAAGAGGGAGTGTAAATCTGCCCAAAGTTTGGTACCAGTTGCTGATCCTGGTAAAGGAGGCCACAGGGATGGTGTGATAAGTGAAAAGATTCAGTGATATGGAAGGGCTGCCCATTTGTTTTCTACATTACAACAGTACCCCATTGACTGTAAAGCCTTGCAGATACTCTGAAATTGTGAAAGACGCTTTATAAATGCAAGTTCGTTCGTTCTTTAGGTTGGATCTAAAACATGTTATTGAAGCTGAGTAGTGGAAGCTTTACTTTGTGTCTGGTGTTCTTTCCTGACCCAAGATTGCTTTATGCTGACTGTGTCAAATGGGAGTACTGAGATCCCTCACCTGGTGAATGCAAAATTAAAAGTATGGACAAAATCAGTGTTTATCTGTTGGCTTTACATATGAGTTGGTCTTTTGTTCTCTGACTTGTACATTCTTTATAATGTAATATTTCTGTTTGCCCTTAATATGATCGGTCTGATTTTGCAGCTTTCTTCCCTTCCCGTGATTTTGGTGAATACATGCTAAATTTTCAACATTGATCCTAGCACTAGGATCCAGCATAAATCATTACATTGTGCTAGTTCCTTCACTCCAAGAATGATTATTTTAGGGGTCTGTGCTTCTATCGCCCATCATATGCTGCGTATACCAGAAATTGATAGTATGTCTTCAGAACATACTTTCTATTATACTTTAACTGACATTAATTACAAAACAAAGGCTATGCTTAATGTAATTCTCTTTTGTGTTTTAGCGGGTAGAACACAAAAATAGATTTACAATGGAATTTCTTGCTTCATTGATTTATTTTATCTTGTTTATTCAGAGTGTCTTCTGCTTTAGTGTCTTTAAGCACAAGTGACTCCAAGCGAAGCAGGTATTAGATGGCTTGCTGCAGCACCTGAATATGTCCTGAATATCTAAGCTAATTGTTGGTATTAAGTACAAAACTGCATTTATATTGTTTCAAGAGTTGATCTGGGTATTCTGTTACAGCCGAGAGCAAAGCTATGCAGAAGAAAAGGAAGATGAATAATACTGACAGTTATGATGAATCTGCTAGGAAAGAAAGAAAACTTACAGGTACAAAATTTGCATGTGCAAGAAGTTAGAAATATCTGGGCGACATGACGTGTATAGTTGTTAACATTAGTTTTTGGCATATTTTTCTGAGGTGGCTGTAGCGTGTCTTCCTTGTTGTGAATTAATCTTACTTTGCCCTAGGATTTAAAAACAAAGTTGTTCTGTGTACTTCTGGAACCCCTCCAGATACACATTTCTTAAGCTAGGGCTCATGGTCTTTACCACCTAATGTGCAATTAAGAATTCAAATTTAAATTAGCCCCATTTCATATTTAACACTAGGATCTGGCATAAATCATTACATTGTGCTACAGTTCCTTCACTCCAAGAATGATTATTTTAGGGGTTTGTGTTTCTGTCGGCCATCGCATGCTGCATATACCAGAAATTGACAGCTTTCATTTTATTTTTCACGGTTGCTATATTAAGAAGTATAACTTGTTTTAAGAATAGCATTATTTCATGGAGCCAAGCCACAAATTAAAGGTCAAATGTTCTAAAGATGCCTTTTGGAAAATAAATATATGTTATGACCAAGGCAGGAGGAGTGCACTGTCTTTCTTTAGTTCCACTTCGCCACAAGTCACAACATATATTTAAATGTTTACCCAGTTATAGATACAGCCAATTAAATACTCTATTTTTATTTCAGAATAAATTTCGCCAGCCAGGTTTCTTTAATAAACAACAAAATTATTTATTCTAAAACAAGATTTATTTATTAAAGATGCAAAGCGTTAACACACAGATTGAAATATGAAAGTTCCCTTTTAGATTAGCCCAACACACACACAGGTTAAAAAAAAAAGTTTTCTCTGCAGAGATCTCCTTACAAAAAAGACAAAAAAAATACTTTGGCCAAATACTTGTTAATTCCTGAAGGAAAAGGAGAAATATGGAATGATGTCAGTTATCCCTTTATTCTGGTGTCCCAAATACGCATAGACGGCTGTCACTGGTATCTTTTTGGAGCAGTTCTCTTCAGGCGCCTTCGAGGAATAGTCTAGCAGGCTTTCCAGGAGAAGTGCAGCATGAGGGGCTTCAGCTATCACACTGGATTCACAGAGTTTCTCAGAGGTGGAGAAAGGATGAACTGGTGTCTTCTCTCTTAGTAGGCTGACCCCCCCCCCCCCCCCCCCACCAACTGACTCAAAACAATATCCAAAAAAACCCAACTTTTGACCACCATAAATCTTGACATGTCACTTCTCTGTAAATAACTCCCCTAGTCACCAAGACTCTTGCTGTTTATTTAGCCTAAGGCATGTGACATCCAGTAAGGGTTTGTTTTTAAACAAAGTTCTCCAAGTCCTTCCAGTGACCTTTTTTTTTTTTAAAAAAAAGCCAAGTCCAGCATCTATGGAATCTCTTCAGTCCCAAATGAATCCATCGCTACAATCTTCAAACAGGAGTACTGAAAAAAATGGAAGCACTTTCATAACAATATCCCTGAACAGGCACAAGTGATATAATCTTTAAAACTTGTGGCTCTATTGAGATGAACTCTCAATGGTACAGTGGCAACTTCAGCATTAGTGGCAGAACCTGTAGGAATAGTTGGACTGCTTGGCAACCCAAAAATTGTTTTCATTTGAATAGTTGAATTTGTGTCCAAAACATTCTGCTGTATGCACCTGAACCATGCAGAATACAAATCTAGCCCAGTATTCCTTCAGCAATTATACGCAGGCTGTTTATCAATGTTTGTTTTTTTTACCAAGTAATCTGGCCTATTTCAGCAACTGTCATTTTATATTAATTGGGTAATAATAATGTTTACATTATTTTTGTATAAAGTATGTTATTTAATGTTATGAAATATGAATAGTAACTTGTCAAGTTGTGTATAGTCAGCTATTACTAGAACTGGGAACTCTGATATACTGGGTTAGCACACAGTCCTTTATTCTCTGGAAGCTGGGGTTCAACCAAATCCAGACAAGAGACAACAGTATCCACTTTTTATGGTTGTAACTCCCTCATGTAAAATAAATTTGGCGAGACTGAACCCAGTTTTGAATGGATACGACAACAAAATTTGGGACCAAGTTTAACGCAACATAAGAATTATCCTAAATTTGTATTAATTGCCTTGAGAGGCCATGCAGGTGACTGGTGTAACAAGTTGAAGATGTCTCACTGATGCAGGTAGGGCCATGCTCTTCTGATATTGGAGCCAAAGCATATTAAAAAGTCAGACTGGAGGGAGCATTATTCTGCACATAGGAATCTGTACAAAAAGGGTAAGCTTGTTGAAGAGGAGGACATCAGTGTAATTCTACAATTTTGGGTATGGAAAAGGGAGACACCACCTTTACCAAAATGAAATTGGGGTGACACAAGTTCTTGGTAAACCCATCATTGCTTGGAAATGTTTATTGGTGGAACTGACAGTTTCCATTGTGGACATAAGAATTTGGAATGCAAAAATGTTGGCACAAGCATGAGGAAGAAAATAATGACAACAAAATATTTGGAAATAGGAAGTACGCGTAGGCCTAAAATTAGTATATGTGACTTCAGAATGGAGACTGAATCATGTCTCTGTGCCCTGATCCAATTATCTCTGGTGCTCAAACCACGTTTAACCTGAACCTTAAACTTGGTCCCAGATTTTGTGGTTAGCGGTGAAGGAACAGCATTCGTGGTTCACTACACAGAGAGCTGCCTACAGTCTTTGTGGGGTTTTGAGTGTAGACTTGCTGTTCTGTGGCATCTGATCCAGCGTGGTGCCCTCAATGGGGGATCTGTGGCATGTGAGAGCAATAATAATGCTCCCTGCAGGCAAACAACAGCAAGGCTTGCCAACCAATCAGATTGAAGAATCCTCACTGAGTTGTGCAGAGTCTAAACCAGGAATTTTAAATTAAATTCAAATCATGGACAGAGAGTTAAATAAAGATTGGGAAAGAAAAATGGGATTGAGAGAGATAAGGGAAAGAAAGTTTAAAAAAAAATTTAATCTCCACCACTGATTAAATTCTGAAGGATTGAGACTCCACACTTGTAAAATTAAATTTTCAGGGCCAGAGAGGTGGTTTGGCAGTAATTATGATTGATCATGCCGTTAAAAATTCACTTACACCTGAATGCACAAGCCCCAAATTTTTCTGGTATGTTTGTTAGGTAACTAGTGGTACCACAACTTCATGCCCTCACATTGATTTCAGTGCTGAGTCTATCAGCGAGGTACTGTGGAGGACCAGGGTAACTCTGACTGTAATGACCAGATTTCCCTGTTTAACTGCACATGTGTGTATTCCAGAAGTTGCAGTCCAATTTACTATATAACACTGTGAGCGCTATTAACCTCACTGTTATTCTCATTGCAAAAACCAGGTCATTTTGTTAACTCTAGTATTTAGTGCCAGATGAGATTGACTGTTATATGAATAAAAGGGCAGTCTGACTTCTTGTCGTGCTGCAGTGATACTCCAATACAGTTCCAGTACTACCTATATGTCAAATAATAGCATATATAGCATCTGTGTATAGTAAATAAAGTGCATCTTTTTTGTGGCGATGTTCGTTTGGAATATTGAGCCTGGATATGTATTACTGTTTCAGTGTGTTTTTTTATTTTCAGTAACAAATAAACATGCTAAAAAAAGAAAATCCTTTAAAGTCCATGCAAAAGCACAGAGTCCAAAATCTAGAAATCGCTCTCGGTATGTGAGAAAGGATCCCCCTTCGTATCCAGCAGGTATGAGGTAAATGCTACTGTGTTGAAAGTAACTTGTCATTACAGAGCTTCACTTTTTTCCAGTAATTCTGCTAAGGTGTATATTTCAGATAGGGATGTTTATGGACATATACATCAGTTAAAAGATTTCATTACTAATCTGTGCTAGTTGTACTATGAGACATCGTAACGAGCAACATACTTGGCCTGTAGTTATTGTAGGAAGTATCTTTTCTAGCGATGGACTACTTCACATTGACTTAACAGGCTTATTCAATTCATTTTATCTTTAATAAGCTCAACTGTAGATGATGCATTTATGAACTCCTTTTTTTCCTGATTATTCTGACTGATGTAGTCGATTGAACTATAGAAATCTAGTGCACAGAAGGAGTTAGTCCACAGTGCCTGCAACGCTCTACACCAATGCAATCCAAAATTCATCCCGCTGTTCCACTGTTTCCCCGCAGCTCTGTATCTTCAAATATTTATCCAATTCTCCGTTGATAGATGCATTAGTCTGTGCCGCAACTGCTCCCTGTGGCAAAGTATCCGCACTCTCAATGTCTCTGTAAAGATATTTCTCCTAAGTGCTCTCTCTAACCATTTTAATTTGATGACCCCTTTTTACTGACTCCCTAGCCATTCTATCAAAATCCTTCATTATTTAAAAAATAGTTATTTACTGTCCACCTTCTTAGCTCCAGTGGAAATTGTCCTAGTATTTCAAATTTCTCCTCATGGTTATAAATTACCATCCCTGTCATGACCCTGGCAAATCTATGCTGTGGGTGCTCTTTGGATTTTATGCAGAGGCAGCTTGTTGACCTCAGCTAGAATTACGTAGATGTGCAGTGTGCGAATGAGAATGAGTGTCACTGTGGACAGCTGCTCAAGCCTGGGTGAGTAGGTTGTAGCCAAGCAGTGAGGCTGAGCTCCATGGTGTGGTTAGTAGCATTCCATGTAAAGGGATACCAGCGTGAGAGGGAGAGAGAAAGAGATGAAAGTTTACGATGTGCATATCAGGAATGAGCTAAATGAGAGGATTATTCATTTCCTCTCCTCCCATCTGTTTACTGGTTCCCCGCTTGCTCTTTTCTTTGATCTTACTTTTTTCTTATAATGAGAGATAGATGAAAAAGCAAATAAAATGCATTGCATATGTGTATAAGGCCTGTTGCCATGGTAGCACACTGGATTGGTAGCGCATGTATAGCTGTGCCTTGCCTGTTTAAAAATGTCCCCAGCCGTCATTGCTTTAATGTCTTTTCTGTAACTGGGTTCCCAAAACAGCACAGAATACCCTAAATATGATCCAACCAATGTGGTGTTCAACTTTATTAGTTTACGTCTTTATTCTAGTACTAAAGGTGTCCAAAACCGGGCACAGTATTCTTTGGACTAACTAATTATTTCTATAGGTTTGGCATTACCTCTTTTTTTTCTTTTTTGCTCTCCTTTGCTATTTATAAAACCTAGGATCCCTGTTACAAATTTGTGGGTCTACACTTGATAGCTTTTCATGTACAGTGTCACCAGTTATTTCCATAAGCAGACATGGCATCCCCTATGAACTGCAGCATGTATTTACTGGCTCCCACCCACCCACCCAAACCCTTTTGGATTCTGTAATCTTGCACACGCTGCCATGTGCATTTCTTTGACATTTTGGAAGGTGGACAGACAACTGCTCTAATGAGATGAAGCTGATTGTAAACCACCAAATGTGTTTATTTTACATGGAATGTATAAATGAACAAAATATAGTTTTCCAGTGAGGTACATCTATTTCCTACCCCCTTCCATGTCATTGAAAATAATAGTCTTGCCACTAATGCCATACATAGACTAGCTGACTATTGGGCTTGACTATCTTTGGTACAGACCCCAGCTAATCTGGCCTTACTCACTTCAGCACACAGCAGGGGAACTTTTCTGTGTCTCTGCCTGCCTCAGTCTGTCCAGAGCGAGAGAGTCTGTCCTCTGGCCCCTCAATTCTGCAACAGAGATTGGTCAACTGAGCTGCCAATCAAAGTTATTGCCTTGAATGACTATTGAGCTAATGAATCTGACAGAATGGGTTTTCTCTCCATATACCTAATGTGAGGGTGCTAATTGTTCTGGAATGTGGTCAGTTTACTTTCAATATCTCAAAGCCAATATAACATGTACAATTGCAAAGTTTGATGACTCTTCTGTCCAAGGTCGCATCCGAACACCTCATCAAAATTCTAAATGACTTGCATCTCTGCGAGTTGATACTTTTGTAAGATGAACTTGACATTCTATCAATAAAATAACATAAACTAAACCAAAATTCCCCCCAGGCCATATTGGTAAAACTTCCAAGATGTTACAATCCTTTTTTTGGCAACTTGATCAACATGTGCACCTATTTTTTTTTCAAAACTGTGTACCTGGGCTTTTAAACCTCTTATCTCAACAATGACAACAACTTGTATTTTTATAGCGCCTTTAACATTGTAAAACTGTCATAGCTTTCTTGGACAGTACCCCCCCCCCCCCCCCCCACCCAAATCCATGACCATTAACTCCTAATTCCTCCAACAAGGGCAGCAGCCACATGGGAAAATCATCACCTCCAAGTTCCCTTCAAAAACACACCCCATCCTTATTTGGAAAGACATTGCTGTTCCTTCATTGCTGGGTCAAAATCCTGGAAGAACTGACCAAACAGCACTGTGGAAATACCTTCACCACACTGACTCTAGCAGTTCAAGAAGGTGGCTCACCACCACCACCTCATGGGCGATTCGGGATGGACCATGTCTCAGGAACAAATAAAATAAAAAGGTCTAGGCACTTCACAGGAGTGTGATGAAACAAAATTTGACACCGAGCCATTTGAGGTATTGGGGCAGTTGACCAAATGCTTGGCAGGTTTTAAGGAGCATCTTAGATGAGGAAAGAGAGGCAGAGTGCTTAGGGCATTTGTAACTTAAGGTACGGCTGCCATTGAGGGAGCAATTAAAATTGGGGGTGCGCAAGAGGCCAGAAGTGAAGGGACACGAAGATCTCGGAAGGTTATAGGGCTGGAGATGGTTACAGAGACAGGGAGGGATGAGACCATGAAAGGATTTGAAAACAAGGATGTGAATGTTAAAATGAAGATATTGCTTAACCGAGACCCAATGTCATTAAGCAAGCACAGGGTGATGGGTGAACAGGACTTCGTGCAAATTACAAACATACATACGAATTAGGAGCAGAAGAAGGCCATTCGGCCCTTGGAGACTGCTCCACCATTCAATAAGATAATGGCTGATCTGTGTCTCGAATTCCACACTCTTATCTACCCCCGATAACCTTTGATTCCCTTGCCTAACAAGAATCTATCTACCTCCGCCTTAAAAATATTCAATGACCCTGCCTCCACCACCTTCTGAGGCAAAGGGTTCCAAAGCTGCACAACCCTCAGAGAAAAAATTTCTCCGCATCTCTGTCCTAAAAGGGAGACCCCTAATTTTAAAACCGTGCCCCCTAGTTCTGGACTCACCCACAAGAGGAAACATCCTCTCCACGTCCACCTTGTCAAGACCGTTCAGGATCTTATATACTTCAATCAAGTCTCCCCTCACTCTTCTAATCTCTAGTGAAAACAAGCCCAGTCAGCCCAACCTTTCCTCATAAGACAACCTGCTCATTCCAGGTATCAATCTAGTAAACCTCTTCTGAACCGCCTCCAATGCATTTACGTCTTTCCTTAAATAAGGAGACCAAAACTGCACACAGTTTTCGAGATGTGGTCTCGCCAGTGCCCTGTATAACTGAAGCATAATATCCTTACTTTTATTTTCAATTCCTCTCGTAATAAGGGATAGCATTCCATTAGCCTTCTTTATGACTTGCTGTACCTGCATGCTAACTTTTTGTAACTCATGCACTAGAGCGCCTAGATCCCTCTGCACCTCGGAATTCTGCAGTCGTTCTCCGTTTAAGTCATATGCTTTTTATATTCTTCCTGCCAGAGTGAACAATTACATATTTTCCCACAATATACTCCATATGCCAGATTTTTGCCCACTCACTCAACTATCTGTATTGGTCTGCAACCTCCTCTTCACAACATACTTTCCTACCTATCTTTGTGTCATCTGCAAATTTAGCTACCAAGCCATCGCTCCCCTCATCTAAGTCATTGATATAAATTGTAAAAAGTTGAGGCTCCAGCACAGACCCCTGTGACACTCCACTCGTCACATCCTGCCAATCAGAAAAGGACTCATTTATGCACTGTCTGCCAGCCAATCTTATATCCATGCTAATATGTTACCCCCTACACCATGAGCTCCTACTTTGCACAATAACTTTTTATGTGGCACCTTGTCAAATGCCTTCTGGAACTCCAAGTACAGTTTGTCAACGGGCTCCCCTTTATCCACAGCGCATGTTACTCCTTCAAAGAACTTCTATAAATTGGTTAAACATGATTTCCCTTTCACAAAACCATGCTGACTGTTCCCGATTACCTTGAGTTTTTCTAAGTGCCCAGCTATAGCCTCCTTAACGATCAATTCTAACACCTTCCCCACAACAGACATCAAGCTAACTGGCCTATAGTTACCTGTTTTCTGTCTTTTTCTCCGCCACCCCTCCCCCACCCCACCTTCTTGAATAGAGGGAGCGAGGGACCCCAACCTGCCAAGAATGAGGCATATTAATTTTGTCATATGAACATTGATTTTAAACTGTTGCTGGAGTGAAGAAAGGACTTGCTAATAAATCACCAAACACTTGGCTAGAAAAACATTTGCATACTAACAGACAGTACTTGGAGATACAAAGGTTTATTCCCTAGTCTACATAGCTCAAAATGGGCTTTGATCATCAAACATTGAAGGTGAGGAAGCTCACATTCCAGGATGACTGCTAAGATGGCAGATTCCACAAACAGAATTGGGAAAACCAGCTAGTCACATGACTAACCTGCTGGGCAACCTGGGGTTTTTTGAATTGTGCCACAAAGAGGCAGAAGGCTGTTTTGAGCTGGAGCAAGGAGGCCCCTCGCTCGCTCCCTCCCTCCCTCCCTCCCTCCCTCCTCTCTCTCTCCCAAGCCATTGGACCCACGGATGACACGTTAGCCTCGAGAGAAAAGACTCCGACCTCGAAACAAGTTGAAGCATGCACTGGGCCCCAACGAATTGCAAGTCTGACCAGCAACCAAAGAATTCACAACAAACTCAAAAGACAGTAAAATAGAAACCCATCTATTGCCTCAAACTTTTTCCCTTTATATTTTTCTGTCTCTCTCTGCGTGTGTGTTTATCACATGTGCAACATGGTGGCATCGCATATTCGTAGTCGGTAACCAGATTAGAATTTAAGATTTAATAAACTTCTACCTTTCTTGTTTAAAATGTAAGAAAACTCTGTCTGAATTGATTTCTTTGCCTTACAATTGGAAAGCGGTGAACAAGGATTCACTGAGGGGGAGCTAAAACACAGTGTTTTTAAAATTAAACCATGTTACGGTTAAACCAGGCAAAGGCTGAGAGGGAACCCCTAGACCCCTCTCACCTGGTCGTAACAGAGGTTATATTTGCTACTTTCCAGTCTGATGGAACCTTTCCAGAATCCAGCGAATTTTGAAAAATTAACACCAACGCATCTACTACCTCATTAGCCACCTCTTTTAACACCATAGGATGAAGCCCATCAGGACCCGGGGATTTGTCAGTTCGCAGCCCCATTAGTTTGGTCAGTACTGTTTCCCTGGTGATTGTAATTTCACCAAGTTCCTCTCTTCCTTCCACTTCCTGATTTACAGCTATTACAGGAGTGTTTTATTGTATCCTTTGTATTTTGAATTAGGACATGGGCAGCAGAGTTTTGGATGACCTCAAGTTTTCAGAGGCTAGAAAATGTGAGGCAGGCCAAGAGTGTGTTGGAATTGTCAAATCTAGCGATACCAGAGGCATGGAGGTGGGTTTCAGCAACCGATAAGCTGAGGCAGAAACAAGAGTCCGGTGCTGTTTTGGAAGTGGAAATAGGTGGTCTTAGATATGGCACAGATATGTCCCAGAAAGTTCTTCTCGACACCAAGGTTGCGAACCTTCAGGTTCAGTCTCAGACAATGGCCAGGGAGAAGATTGGAGTCAGTGGCTAGGATACAGAGTTTTAGTGGGTACCAAAGGCAATGGTTTCAGTCTTTCCAATATTTAGTTGGAGGGAATTTTTGCTCATCCAGTACTCTGTTAGAAAAGCAAATTGACAATTTAGAGACAGCAGAGGAGTCAAAAGAGGCGGTGGGGAGGTAGAGCTGGATTCATCAGTGTACATGTATAAACTGTTATGTTTTCGGCGATGTTGTCAAGGGCAGTATGTGGATGAGAAATAGGATGGAACCAAGGATAGATCCTTGGGGGACACCAAAAGTAACAGGAGTGCAGGAGCGGGATGGGAAGCCACAGCAGGTGATTCACTGACTACAACTGGATATCTAAGAATGGAACCAGGTGAGTGCAGTTCCACCCAGTTGGACGATGGTGATGATGTGTTGGGGGAAAGAATGGTCTAGTCAGCTGTGTCAAAGGATGCTGACAGATTGAGAAGGGCGAGGAGGGATAGCTTACCTTTTTAAAAGTCACCATAACACACAAAAGGCTGGTTAACAAAGTTGAGGCTCATGGAATAGGAGGGTCAGTGTCCAATTGGATAAAAAAAATTGGCTTAAGGACAGAAAACAGCAAGTCGTAGTAAATGGTTGTTTTTCAGACTGGAGCATGGTAAATAATGGTGTTCCCCAAGGATCAGTGCTGAGACCACTGCTTTTTTTTTTCTATGTATATATAAATGATTTGGATCTTGGAATACACAGTAGAATCATAAAATTTGCCGATGACATCAAACATGGAGGTGTGGCAAACAGCAAGAATGATATGAGCCACCTACAACCTGACATAGATAGGCTGGCAGAGGGGTGGCAGATGGAATTTAATGTTGATCAGTGTCAGGTGATGTGTTTTGGCAGAAGGAATACGGTGAGGCAATATCTACTTAATGGCACAGTTTTAAAGAGTGTGCAAGTACAGAGGGACCTGGGGGTGCATGTGCATTGATCTTTGAAGGTGTTAGGACATATTGAGAGTAGATATTAAAGCATATGTGATCTTGAGCTTCATAAACATAGGCATTGAGTACAAAAGCAGGGAAGTTGTACTGAACCTTTATAAAGCTCTTGTTAGGCCCCAACTCGAGTATTGTGTCCAGTTCTGGTCAACACACTTTAAGAAGGATGTGAGGGTCCTTGAGAGGAGATTTATCAGAATGGTTCAGGGATGGGGGATTTCAGTTACAAGGTTAGGTTGGAAAAACTGGTGGTGGTCTCCTTAGAAGAAAGGAGATTGAGGGGTGATTTAATAGAAGTGTACAAAATTATGACAGGCTTAGATAAGTTAAACAAGGAAAAACTGTTCTCATTAACTAATGGTACAAGGACTAAGGGACACAGATTGAAGGTTTTGGGCAAGATGCAGGGGGAATATAAGGAGGAACTTTTTGTACAAAAGATGCAGGGGGAATATGAGAAAGTGCTTTTTTACACAGCTGGTGGTAATGACCTGGAACACTCTGCCCACAACGCTGGTGGAAGTGGAGAGAATCAATGACTTCAAAAGGAAATTGGATGGGTGCTTGAAGGAAATAGACTTGCAGGGCTATGCAGATCAAGTGGGGGAGTGGGACTGACTGGATGGCTCCATGGAGAGTCGGCGTGGAGTCGTTGGGCTGAATGGCCTCCTCCTATGCTGTAAATGATGCTATGACTCGAGGATGTCATTTATGACTTTGAAAGCTACAACACAGGCATCTACCCGTCAATGTGGAAAACTGCCCAGGTTTGTTCTGTTTGCAAACAGCAGGTAAATCCAATCTGGCTAATTACCGCCCCATCAGTCTGCTCTCGATCATCAGCAAAATGATGGAAGGTGTTGTCAACAGTGCTATCAAGTGGCACTTACTCAGCAACAACCTGCACACAGTTTAGGTTCCACCAGGGCCACTCAGCTCCTGCCCTCATTATAGTTCTTTTGTCCATGCTTGGTCCAAGGCAGAATTCCAGAGGTGAGGTGAGAGTGACTGCTCTTGACATCAAGGTAGCATTTGACCGAGTGTGGCATCAAGGAGCCCTGGCAAAATTGAAGTTAATGGGAATCGGGTGGGCGGTGGGGGGGTGGTGGTGGTTCTCTCCACTGGTTAGAGTCATACCTAACATAAAGGATAATAGTTATAGTTGTTGGGGGCTAATCATCTAAGCCCCAGGACATCACTGCAGGAGTTCCTCGGGGTAGTGTCCTAGGCCCAACTCTCTTCAATTGCTTCATCTATGACATCCAATGTAAGGTAAGAGGTGGGGATCTTCGCTGATTGCGCATTGTTTGGTGCCATTCACAACTCCTCAGATACTGAAGAAGTCCATGTCCACATGCAGCAAGACAACATTTAGGCTTGAGCTGATAAGTGGTAAGTAACATTCGTGCCACACATGCCAGGCTCCAACAAGACAGAATCTGGCCATCTCATTTTGACATTCAACAGCATTTCTTATCTTTGGCCTCCTTGTCTCGAGAGACAATGGGTAAGCGCCTGGAGGTGGTCAGTGGTTTGTGGAGCAGTGCCTGGAGTGGCTATAAAGGCCAATACTAGAGTGACAGACTCTTCCACAGGTGCTGCAGAAAAAATTGGTTGTCGGGGCTGCTACACAGTTGGCTCTCCCCTTGCGCTTCTGTCTTTTAAAATTGAGCCGGACTTATAACCTGTAACTGCTGCCTTCCGTGTTGTTTCAGTCGCTGTGAGGCGACTATGGAGTGACCTCTCCATGGCGCATGCCTGGGCGAATGTATGGAGGTTGTGAGTTGCCCAAGCGTCAAAACCCCCCTCTCGGCCTTTCTGGTGGGGTCCAAAGGAGTGCAGAGCACGACGTTTGGCACCGGTATGGCTGCAGGAACTGCCGAAAGCATGCCAAAGGTGACACATGACCGCCTACGGGGTTCCGCTCCGGATTTTCTGTTGGGGTTTACTCCCTTAGCCTTGGACCCGAGACGCCCACAAGGTAGTGGGGTTGTAAGGGCCCCTGCTCAGGGATAGGTGGATGCCGGTGGGAGGAGGGGGTGCGAGGGGGAGGGGTGGAGGGAAGAGCTGGGAAGGGATTGCGAGGGGGGTGGGGGAAGAGGGTGCGGGGGTGGTGAGCTGGGAGGGGGGAGCTGGGAAGGGGAAGCGGGGGGGGAGGGGGAAGGAGGTGCAGGTAATAAAACATTTCATCAGTTCCCACCATCGACGCCGGGAAAGTTCATCCGCATCCTCTGGGAGGTGAGCGACAGCCTTGGGTGCCAGTACCAGCAGGAATTCGCCGACATTGTGCTGCAGATGCACTACGAGCCGCACATCTCCCGCGGGCGCTTTGAAGTTCCACGAGATAAACACACACACAAACAGATACACAGGGGAAGAAAGAATTGCGGGGGGTGGGGGGGTGCTGAAGTAGAGTTGGCAATAAATGGAATTCAGTTACTCTCTTTTGTCTTTAATGTAATGTCCTTGATTGAAGTTAAGGTCTTGGAGTTCTCGCTGGGGCCCAGTGCACACTTTTAAGCTTGCTTCTCTGGTACCAGAAGGCCGAAGAGAGATTTCAATTGCCGCCTTGGTGGTCGCTTGTAAAGTTCTGTAGTCTTGAGGCTTACACTGCCGTCGTGGATACCCTGGGACTTTGCTGGAGAGAGAAAGAGAGGTGCTTTCTTCTTGGAGTTCCGTTGCAGTCTTACCTTTCTGTTTGACACAATTCAAACAATCCCCAGTCTGGCCAGCAGGTGGGTCATGTGACCATCTTTTTTTTTGGTTTTGGGAGGGTTGTTGATTTCAAAACTTTCCAGACACTATCAGTGGGGTGTGGAGCTCTGGCTCTTACACAGACAAAGAATGTTGATTATCATGATTGCCCCTTGGTTAAAATCAGTATAAACCAGGAGATAGGGCCATCTTCTATATTCTACGGCTCAACAATGAGCACATCCAACTACTCAGTGCAATGCTCATGAGAAGTGCAGCGATAAAAATATAGAACCAAACTGAAGAGTTAAAAAAACGGGAAAATTTTAAAGAGACTGGTTCATGTGCTGTCAACAAAATGGAAGACACGACACATGACCCTCAGCATCTCTTGCCCTCAAATCCCCATGCGTATCTACTAAGACTGAAAACCAATTAAGCCCCTTCTGCATGGAAATGAAACAGATAATCACACCTGGATGTGAGCGATACTCTCAAACAACTGCATTTGCTGGCAATGCAACCACTAGGTGGCACTGCACAGGCACATGCGCAAATGTAGCCTGTGGCACTAAATGTCGCAGACAGACGTTTCAGGCAGCTGCCAGGACTAAAGATGGTGCTGCTCAAATAATCAGACAAAGGCAAAGTAAACACATGGCAGAACACAATGGCTGGAGAGAGCGAGTGAGCAGGCGGGGGGGTGGGCAAGGCGCAGACGAGCGTGGGGACGGCAACAGAGCAAGCAGGCGGGTGGGGTGAGAGCAAGAGCACGGGCTGGCGGGGGGTGGGGGGGGGGGGCGGGGAAGAGAGGAGGAGAGTGGCACCTGCACCACCAATGTCTTCAGGCTCTCTCCCCGCTTCCCCATGTCGCGTGAGGATGTCATCTGGGCATGCGCCAGCCAGACCTGGCAGTCCAGAAAGCAGTGCACGAGTAGAGAGCAGGAGCCCATTTGTGCATGTGCACAACTTGCCGCAGTCTGATGACGTCAGCAGCCGGCTGCACTGTCAAGAATCACTTTGTGCTCTAACGCAGTAAGACAAGACTTTCGCACAATTCTCATCTCTGGATACAATGGAGTGTGAACTACCCTCATCATTTCAGAATGGGGCGATCATCAAGGCCATTATACAGCCCAGTGAAACCTGAGGTCACATAGGCGAAGCCAACTCTTGTAAAAATTAATCTTAAAACAGAACTGAACCAAGAGCTCAGCACGGTCTTCAACCCAAAGTGAACCGCCAGGAGACTGCAACAGCTCAATGAGTACCAGACCACCAGCAAACAGGCCTGAGGCTTTAAAAAAAAACAGCATTACCATTGCTGAATACCCACCATCAACATCCTGGGGGGGTTACCACTGACCGGAAACTGAACTGGACTAGCTACAAGAGCAGGTCAGAGGCTAGGAATCCTGCCGGGAGTAACTCACCTCCTGACTCCCCAAAGCCTGTCCACCATCTAAAAAACTCAAGTGAGGAGCGGGATAAAATAACCCCCCGTTTCCTGGATGAGTGCAGCTCCAACAACACTCAAGAAGCTTGTCACCATCCAAGACAAACTGCCCATTTTATTGGCACCCCATTCAGTAACTTAAACAGTCATTCCCTTCATCACCGACACGCAGTGACAGCTGTGTGTAACATCAAAAAGATGCACTGCAGCAATTTACCACGGCTCCTTCGACAGCACCTTCCAAACCACTGAGAAGCACAAGGTCAGCCAAAATGTGGGAACACCACCACCTGCAAGTTCCCCTCCAAGTCACTCAGCATCCTGACTTGGAACTATATCACTGTTCCTTTACTGTTGCTGGTTCAAAGTCCTGGAACTCCCTCCCTAACAGCCCTGTGGGTATATCTACTCTGGGTGGACTGCAGCGGTTCAAGAAGGCGGCTCACCACCACTGATTCGAGGGCAATAAATGCTGGCCTAGCCAGCGATGCCCGCATCCCAAGAACAAATAGAAAAAAAAATGTTGGTACCATGGCAGGGGCAGAAGTTTGATTCAAACGTGACGTTCTGGGAAAGATGGGCATGGATTTGGACAACGACAACACGTTCAAGGTCTTTGGAGAGGAAAAGGTGGTTGGAAATGGGGCGGTAGTTTGCAAGGAGAGAGGGATCAAGGATTTTTTGAGGAGGAGGATGATGGCGGCAAATTTGAAGGTGAGAGGGACAGTGCCTGAGGAGAGAACCATTAACAATATCAGTTAACATGGGAGCCAGGTGGGTGGTCAGCAGTTTGGGGGGGGAATAGGTTTGAGGGAGCAGGAGCTGGGTCTCCTGGACAAGATGAGTTTGGAGTGGGCATGAGGGGAGATAGATGAGAAACTAGAGAAAGATACAAGTTCAAGGCTAGGGCGGGGAGAATCTCACAGGAAGTTCGGCTGTGCGAGCTAGAGGAAGGGAGGGAAGCGGCAGATGTAGCTGAATGGATGGTCTCAATTTTGTGGTAAAGAAGTCCATGAACTCCTTGCACTTGTTGGAAGTGAGGTTGGAGGAGATGAGTTTAAGAAGATGGTTTGCACTAGAGGAAAGAAGCCTGGTGTCATTGTTCCATTTCAGGATGATCCTGGAATAGTAAGTTTTAGCAAACAAGAGCAGGACCCGATAGTGCTTTATGTGGTCTGGCCAAATCTGGCGGTGAATGGCTAAAACAGTTGTTTGCCTTAACCATTTGAGTCTGCGTCCCTTGAACATAAGGGAGCAGAGATGATGGCTGTACTGGGAGAATGGCCAGGTTGAGAGAGAGAGTAATGGTTTTAATGGGGACAAGGACATCAAAGGTGGAGGTGTGGTTGAGCAGATCAGTAGCTGCTGAAATGTTGTGATGAATGGAGGGCCAAAGGCTAGACAGATGATATTTTGAAAGGATATTTGTAAGTGAATTGGGAGAGAGCATTTTCCAGGGAAGACATAGGAAATAGGGTTGAGAGGGGGAAGTAGGGATGTGGGTGGAGAGATACAAGTAATCAGATGACCATATCCGTGATTGATACCATGGAAGTTGTGAGGCCACATCAGATGGCCAGGTCGTGGTGGCAAAATAAGGTAGGGAAGTTTATATGTAGTAAAAGATTAAGGGAGGACACGAAGGCAGTGAACGCAGGAGAGAGATACAATCACCAAGGATGAGAAGTCGCTCAGTACGGAGGCTGAGGGAGGAAAGCAGTGAAGACATCTCAGTGAGAAAGTTTTTATCATATTTGGATGGTGGTAAAGAATGAGGATTTTAAGTGAGAAGTGAGATGCACAAAGGAGGAGAAAGTGTCAGAGGAGTAGGGGGACTGACCAAAGTGAGATTTGGTGATGAGAGCCACACCACCACTGCAACGGACTGGACAGGGCAATTTTAAAGTTACCATTGAGTG
The DNA here is from genome assembly GCF_036365525.1 of Heterodontus francisci. Taxonomy (NCBI): domain Eukaryota; kingdom Metazoa; phylum Chordata; class Chondrichthyes; order Heterodontiformes; family Heterodontidae; genus Heterodontus; species Heterodontus francisci. Next base: position 86,241,043 of record NC_090373.1, read on the forward strand.
TAAATATCCTCGACTAATTCTTCCACCAAAATATATTGCCTCACGTTTCTCCACATTAAATTTCATCTGACATTCATCTAACAAAAACAGAAAATACTGGAAATATTCAGTGGGCCAGACAGCATCATTTGAGAGAAAAACAGTGTTAACACTTCAAGTCTGTGACCTTTCATCAGAACTGGGATAAGTTAGAAATGTAATAGGTTTTGAGCAAGTAAAAAGGGGAAGGTGGGAAAAAGAACAAAAGGGAAGATGTGTAATGGGGTGGAAGATAGGAGAGATTAAATGACAAAAGATTTGGTGGTGCAAGGCCAAAGGGAGTGGTAATGGGGCAAGTAATGAAACAATAGATGTGTCGAGAGGAGGTGTGAATGGAAGAATGAACAGCTGCTGCCTGAAAGTGAAATAAAAGAAACCTGCAGTCTGAACATCCATTTACCCCAACCATACTGCCACACACCTTGATTTTATGAACACACCTTCTATCCAGCACCTTATCAAATGCCTTTTGAAAATCCGTACGTGCAACATAGGCTGCATTTTTTAATCAAATATCTAATATTACCTCAGAACTCGACGAGTATTAATTTCAATCTATCTTACGGCCTCCAGAAGCTTACCCACAATTGATGCTAGGTTGACTGGTACACAGTTTTCTGATTTATCCCTTTTTCCTTTTCTGAAAAGAGGTGCGACATTTGCAGCTCGCCAGTGCTCTGCCACAACTCTCATATCCAATGATATTTGAAAGGTTGTGGTCAGAGGCGTGATGTCCACACTGACTTCCCACAGCATTCTGTGATACACACCATCAAGGCCTTTTCCACTTGAGGGTTCAGCCAGTTTGTCCCAAAGAACTTGCTTACCCATGACCTTCCTATCAAATTGCTCCACTTGCTCCTCTTGCCTGGTATTGTTTCTACTAACACACTCCTCTGTGAAAATCAAGGCAAAATACTTATTTAGTATATCTACCATGTCTTCATCCTGCATTAGATTTTATTTTACATCTATAATAGACTCTACCCTTTCCTTATCTGTTTCACTTCTTTCATGTGCTAATACAATCCTTTACTATTTCCCTTTGTTACTACATACCCTCTGTTAGTCTTTCTCATCTTTTGTTCCCTCCCCTCTATTTTCTAGATTTCACTTGATTTTATTTTGTATTATTAGCCCTAGATTTGCAATATACTTTTTTCTGAAGTCTCATTTATTGCTCCACTCATTCAAGAAACTCTAGCTTTTACTGCGCTCATTTGGGAAAGGGAGAAGTGAAACTTGAAAAATGTTAGCTCACGCCTGAAATCCATTTTATTTTTAAAATATAGGATTTACATATTAGCTGTGGTGAGTTTTAACTGTGATTGGATTTAATTCACAGGAAGTCAAGAGGAACACTGGTATCTGGAAATTCTGGAAAAAGGAAAGGTTACGTGCCCTACTTGTAAGGCTGTCATGAGGAAGACTGTAGAAGGTCTGAAAAAACACATGGGAAACTGCAAAGAGGTGCCTATTAGTTTTACTGTGTAAGGTCTCCCAGAGAGAACGGTATTAAGTTATGTCATATATCCTGCTACAAATTGGATCAAGTAACTTAAAACATTATGGTAGTCTTGTGACTTGCTACGCTAAAACTGTTGCATGCAGTTTCTTTGCAAAATATGTATTTGGAGTAACAAATGCAGTAGCCACCATTTTGAGTTCTAAGCTTTCAGCAACGTTGAAGGTACTCCATGTGACTCCTCCCTTCAGTGGTATAGGTATTTATTGGAAACTCACTGATATGGGGAACTTTGCATCAACTTCCTTCCACTGTGCATGGTGCATAGGTGCACTGGTGCTTTTGTTGCCTTTAAAGTTGTCGACTGAATGTGGTAGTTAATTTGCAGATATCAGGACATCATGAATAAGATGATGACTAAATAATCTTTTTAATTTTGTTGGTTGAGGGATAAATGTTAGCTAGCTTACTGATGTAAAACTCCCTTACTCTTCTTGGAATAGTGTTATGACATCTTTTACATCCTCTTGTGAGGGCAGGCAGGCCTCACTATAATGTCTCATCATTTCTTACCTTGAGGCTTGACTGTTCTACCGCACTCCTAGCTGGTCTCCCACATTCTACCCTCCGTAAACTTGAGGTCATCCAAAACTCTGTTGCCCATGTTTTAACTTGCACCAAGTCCCGTTCAACAGTTACCCATGTGCTACTGACCTACGTTGGCTCCTGTTCAAGCAACATCTTGATTTTAAAATTTTCGTCCTTGTTTTCAAATCCCTCCATGGCCTCGCCCCTCCCTATCTCTGTAATCTCCTGCAGCCCCACAATCCTCTGAAGTAACTGCACTCATCTAATTCTGGTCTGTGCAGCATTCCTAATTTTAATTACTCCACCATTGGTGGCCATGCCATCAGTTGCCTTGGCCCCAAGCTCTGGAATTCCCTCCCTACACCTCTCTACCTTGCTTTCCTCCTTTAAGACACTTCTTTAAAACCCAACCTCTTTGACCAAACCTTTGGTCATCTGACCTAATATCTCTTTATGTGGCTTGGTATTATATTTTGTTTTATAATGCTGCTATGAAGCACTCTGGGATGTTTTATTACATTAAAGGCACTATATAAATAGAAGTTCTTGTCCGGAAAGCGGCACCTCCAACAGTACTGAACTGAAGTGTCAGACTGGATTATGGGCTCAAATCTCTGGATTGAAACTTGAACCCAACACCTTCTGATTTGGGCGAGAGTGCTACCACTGAGCCACGGTTGATACACATTTCTTAGTCTTTTCTACAGCCCACTAGAAATACAGTATTATCACCATCCACTTTTCTCTCCTACTGCACAGCACATGAGAACCTGGGCAACTCTCAAACACTTGATATTAATGATGTCAGAAATGTAACCCAATGAACAGCTGTAAATGTGACATGGATGATAATTGACTGGTGGTTCCACGGTAGAGGCAAACTAAATCTTAAATACTTTATAATTACGTGCCTATTCTTTTTGAAGTATTTCTGAGCTAGTTTGAAGATTGTTGCATTATTTACTTAACTGAACATTTGAAAGATGATGTTGCTTATGGCAGTGTCGTAGAATTTTCTGGTCTTTTTAAAAGAATTTTTAGAAATGCTGGTCATGTTTTATTTTTAAGTTAACTAATGGTATTTGAATTCTTTGCAATAGAATAAGGTCACAAAAAGCATTTTGACATTCCACACTGAGTTCTTTTTCTTTTAGGAACCCTTTGTGTGTCAACACTGTGGAAAACAATTGAAGTCTCTAGCTGGGCTCAAGTACCACTTAATGGCAGACCATAACAACATGGTAATATAGTTACAATCTAAGAAAAATCTTGGGTGGTTTTTGCTATTGCAACACACGACCGAGCTAAAATGTTTTTCCTACTCCTTATACCCCATGAAATAAATCTCTATTCTTGGGTCACGTTCATGAGATATGGTAGTGGGCTTTCTGGACAGCAAGCTCAGTCAAATCTCATTGGCTGTTCCATCAATTTAACATTCCTATTCTGAGTCTTGACGGGATGACAGGTGATGGATCTGAGCTTGATTTAGCATCTTTTTAATGCAAAATAAACAAATGAATGGCATTCTGTCTAATAATCCGAGAACTCCTGAAACTCGACCAAATGAGTGAAGTGAGTTGGTGTCAGTTCTAGCTGGTAGCTAAATAGTCATCTGTGTGACTAAATACCTACCATGTGCTCATCTCACCATGTTTTAGTTTTGGCACTTGGCATTCATACAGAAGGAATATCTGTAGAAGGGGTAGTAAGATGCGATTTCTCTCAAAATAATGAGAGGAACATAATGAGACAATGTTGTCTACAGTTCTTTGCTAAATTATGCATATAAAAGCTCTGTAAATGAAAAAAATGTTCAAAAGTGGTTTTAATGACTTTAATAATGGAAGTGTTGTTGATGTATAGATTGTCAGCAGTGAAGAATGGATCATTTTTTTTCCAGTTTTTGGGCTCGCTGTGAACTGAGTTCAAAACTAGTAGAGTGTACAGAAGTTGGGTTAGGTGCAGTGAAAAGCTTTTTGTACTCTGCCCCAACACTATCCCTTAACCCCTAACCTTGTGCACAGTGTGACATTTCTGTTTTCTACTCCAGTTATCCCAGTAAGATTGCCAAATTCTGGGTAGGGTTGTGCCCTCTCAGAACTTGGTTGAGATTGCCCAAACTTATTTCTGTACAGAACCTTGCAGCTAACAGAAGGTGGAGAACTTCAGTCTATTTTCTGAGCTGCTTCCGAATTCAGGTTCCAGTGTTCTAAGTCAGTAAGTCAGGCTTGATGATTTAGTTAGATCTGTTTTAGGCTGGGGGAGGAGGAATCAAATGACATCCAGGACCCATCCAGTCGTATTTGTATAGCATTGAAGTGTGCACACATGCTCACAATGACAGAATAATGCTTTCAATTTCTTCTTCCCAGCCAATTTTGAAAGATGGGGATGTGGTTGATGAGCAGACTGATAGAGAGAGACTTCGAAAGGTCTTGAGGAGAATGGGGAGATTGAAGTGTCTCCGTGAGGTAAGAGCAGAAAATGTTGAATACAGTTACTGCTGCTGGCTAGTATATATTCTATAAAAATAAATGTAAACTCACAAGCTGCAATGAAAGGTTTATTAAAACGGATTTGCTACTTCCTGAAATACATGAAAGCAATATTGAGATAACGTGGTTCAATCTTGCAGTGGTCTTATCCTATGCTAGAGCATTTGTCTTATACTAGAATATTTGTGCAATAAAAATTCTACCTCTTTCCCCACAGTGTGTTTAATTTATTCCTTGAAGAAAAAACATATATCTTACGGTGCAGTGACTGGCTTTGACTAGCCTGTAGTTTGAGGCTGCCATCTTTACAGTATTTCAGACAAAGCAGTGAACTGCATGATTTGTTCTTGAGCCTCAGCCCCCAGTATCATTTTCTGTTGCAGTAAAAGCAGCAAGTAGAGGGTTTCTGGAATGAGAGTGCATGCGTAGATGTGCATATTCCTTGCTTAGTGTGCACTGGGTGTCAGCAACTTCAACTCTGTAACTGGTCAGTAGGGATCATTAGGCAGGATCACCCATCCTCTGATTTATTTTTCCTTCCTTCCCATATTTCCTTTTTTTAAAAAAGACAATTTATTGCGTATGCTTGCACAATCTTGACATTTGGATTGGAATTGATGCACTCAAAGCAATGAAGTCTTAACTAAAATATTGATGAAATAATCTGATCTCTTTTGAAGTCAAGTGGCATCAATCATATTGAGTGTATCACAAATGGCAGAGCTATGGCTGAGCTGTTTCCAAGTTTTCTCTACATATTTCTTCATGTATTGACACTGCTTTTGTTTGCATTGCGTTCTATTAAATTGCTAACTGTGTACCTTTCCGATCTTCATTCAGGTCTGTGGTGCAAGCTTCACTAGTATAATGGGTTACCTCTATCATCTGAAGAAGTGTGGCAAGGAAGAATCTGAGCTAGTAAAACAATTATTTAAATGCCAACACTGTGGGAAGCTGTACAAGTCAAAGGCAGGCCTGGATTATCACTTGAAGTCAGAACATGCCCCCGTATGTGCTTATATAATTAAAATTTCCCTAATTTTTTTCATCTTTTCTAGTTGCTAATCTTGGACAGTACAGTACATAGACCTGGGACAAGAATGTTAGGTCTACATTGTTGAAGATCTTCTTGTGAGGAGACCTTTGATTTGAAAATGTGTTGTATGTACTTTGACCTTATTTCAGTTTTATTTCAAACTGATGGTGATCAGTAATGCACATTGAGATTTTTTTCCTCTTTCTTCTGCCATTTCCTCTTTCCATTTGCAAGGGTTTATTAAATGGGCTGTTAACACAGCCCATCATTGGCATATGGTTAATACTGTGTGCGTTCTTAGTCCAGCTGAAACTATCTGATGGGGGAAGTACTGAGCTATAAAGCAGGGTAGCCAGCTCCTTTGAAACTCCCTCTTTTGAAGGGAATAGGAATTACAGGCTTACAGCCCAACTCCCACAACTGTTGCTCACCTAGCGGAGGGATCAGCATAGATACCAGAGGCTAGTGTGCTCTATGTCATTGATTTGTGGTGCAATTACTGTAAATTTTGACTTCTTTGCTAAAAATTTGGTAAATAATGCAACATTTAGTATCAGAATTTTTGCTGGTCAACCAATTCTTTTGTATTTGTGACTGACTAGTCACCAGAAACTACAGATGACGAAGCTGCTGAAAAAGAAAGTGAACCAAAGGTGGAGAGAACTTCCAGTGGAAGAGTGCGGAGGAGCTCTGCCAAGCTGGCTGCTTACCACCTGCATGAGATAGTAGCAGATGAGCTTGCTCGAGAGTGGCCTCGGAGAAAAATCCAACGGGACCTTGTACCTGATGATGATAAGGTGGGAAAGACACTGTGTAACTTGGAGCTTGTTTTTATTTACCATGATAGGCATTGATCAATTGTTATGGGATTGTTAATATACGCAACTTCAGCTGCCACTTTTAAGAACTCAAATTAGAGTCTCTTGCAATATTTAGAAAGTACACAAGGATTCTTAAACCTGCATGTCCATGCTCCCACTACTGTTTGAAATTTCAGAAGTTGTCATAAGATTGTTTGGAAGCAGTTTCATGTTCTATGTAGTGCAGTGAAGATAAGATGAAAGTGTGCTTTTTCCCCTTTTTCTGAAAGTGGTGTCTCTTTAAGGGAAATTAATCCACAGGTGCCAGGACCCATTGGCATTTGACCTGTTGGTACTTGGCTACTTATTATATGAGCTTAGACAGTGAGTGTTAGCAGGTAACTGGCGAAGGTTCCAATAAAGGAATGTCCCCCAAATCAGGGCTGCCGGAGTCAGGTAGCTCACAAAAACTTGTAATAAAGTTATACAGTAAAACATTGGGTCATGTGTGTTGCAGTTTGCCCCTTTCAGGTGTTTAGATAATGTCATAAACAGCATGTGCAAGAATACTTTGTTATGAGCTTTCTTTCCCCACCCTGATAACTTGCTGTCCAGCTTTTTCTTCTAGTACGTACTATTGCTTCTCCCATGATAATCACAAGAGTGAAGACAGGGAAATGCCTCTGGCATTGATGCCGTGTGTTCAAGCTGTTTGTAGGGTGAAAAGTTGTTAATACAGAGTGCTACTAGAGTTGGATAAGTAGATGCAGTTTGAGTGACGGACTCTCATGAGCTGAAGCAGTCATAATGATAGAAATGTACACAGGATGGGGGAGCAGTGAGAGCACTGGTACAGAGAGGTGAAAGGTCGTATGGGCAGCAAGGGGGAGATGAAGGCTGGGAAGAAGAATAGAAACTCCAGGAACAGAGCTGAAGACCACTGAGAAAGTGGAGGCTGTAGTAAGATGTAATGGATAACTGTATTGGTAATTTATTTTTAGAATTATTGAACTCTGTCTATATTATAGATGTTATTTTAAGGATACATGGGGTGTGTGAAGAAGAAATGTGGCTGCTGGTAGGTTTTTCTGACCATTCTGTATTTAAGTGAATTAGAAGGTTATTTCAATCAATAAGATTTGTGATTTGTGCTACAAACATGTTTAAAGTATATGCACATTATATGCAAGATAATCATAGAGATATATATCAATAGAGAGACGGTCAGTATTGAAGTTAATTTCTAAGTGTTATGTAGGAAAGGGGTTAGAGTTAGGATGCATCTTTTGCTTTAAATGTAAAGAATATTTGACGATAAAGAGACAGCTCTATTGCTGCATGTTTGATTGTGAAATTTAAGAGTTGATCAAAATTGTAGCTGCCATTTCTACTTTTTTTTTGTTGTATTTCACAATAATCAAGGTCAGATTGAGGGAATGGATTTTATTTTCTACATTCTACTTTTTGCACTGAGGGAACTCTCAGGTTGAGTTAAAATTAAAGGTTAGTTGGAGCAGCCATAGTAAAACTCCCCTCTACTCTGCTTCAGCAAGTCCTAATCTCTGAAAAATATTACCTACTGCAACAATGTGTGTATAGTCTGTCTTTTTCCCACTTCTCACATGTGGGTCTGACCTTTCTAATAACAATTAATGGCAGTTTTATGTATGGCCACTGACTTTAGACTGCCCAAGCACACTGCAGCAAGGTATCTTAATCAGCAGAGACCGTAGACATTGATCGAATCAAGTTGGGCTAAATTCAAATCCATATTCCAGGAGTGAAATTGCTGTGTGCTACTACAGAGTTTGTCTTTTCAACAAAGTTTTTTTAAAGCTGTTTTCAGTCTGTTTTTGTCAGACCAAAATTCTGCATCTGTGAGTATGTGTAATCGTGATTTTTGTCTTTTTCCTTAGTTGAAGTATACACGGCCTGGCTTGCCTACATTCAGTCATGAAGTGCTTCGCAAATGGAAGAATGAGATGAAAACCTATAAGAGAGTGCAGTGTCCAAACAAGGTAAATATAGTTGCTACTTTTGTATCTTGGTATTGGTGTTCGTGAAGATATTCCACTTTGGTTACATCAGTATGGAAGACCCTTCTACCTGTGGCCATTATATGATGATATCTTGGTCACAGGCATTGTACAACAAACTTTTTGTACAGGTTTCCTTCCACAGTACAAAACAAGTCATTGTACTTCAAACTAAATTAATTATATGAAGCACTTTGGAGAGTTTTGTCAAGAAGTTAGTGTTTTTGTTTCTACCATTATTTTTCTGCCCAGTAATAAAGGGCAGGAAACAACTGACGGTGGTTCACGTTTCTTGTTATGGTCATCCTCTCCTCCATCCATTAAAAAAAATGGGGGAAATGGGAGCAATTTATATGCAGATGGTTAATGATTAAAGCTAATATTTATCCTCAGTATTGATTAGATTGAGCTGCTATTCGAAATGAATGTATTATCATGTATCTTGGATACATTTTGAATGCTTGTGTGTTGTGCCTATGCTATAACCATTTACTGTAGCAGCTCCTTACAATAACTTTTTATCTTTTTCCTAGTAATGTACACTTAGAATCTTAGAATGGCCTCCTTCTGTGCTGTAACCATTCAACCTGTCGTGTCCTTACTGGCTCTCTGAAAGAGCAACTCAACTAGCCCTACTCCCCTGCCTTTTTGCCCGTAGCCCTGCAGTAGTTTTGCCTTCAGATAATTGTCCAATTCCCTTTTGAAAGCCACAATTGAATCTGTCTCCACCACAATCTCAGGTAGTGCATTCCATGTCCTAACCACTCATTGTGGGTTTTTAAAAAAAGTTTCTCTTCATGTTGCCTTTGATTCTTTTGCCATTCACCTTAAATCTGTGTACTTTGGTTCTTGACCCTTCTGCCCATGGGAACAGTCTATCCCTATCAACTCTGTCCCAACTCTCATGATTTTGAACACCTCTATCAAATCTCCTCTTAACCTTCTCTTAGGAGAACAGCCCCAGCTTCACCAATCTGTCTACTTAACTGAAGTCTCTTATCCCTGGAACCATTTTTGTTTATCTTTTCTGTACCCTCTCAAGCTTTCACATCCTTCCTAATGTGCGGCACCCAGAATTGGACACACTACTTCAGTTGAGGCCAAGCCAGTGTTTTATTAAAGTTCATCATAGCCTCCTTGCTTTTGTATTCTATGACTCATTATAAGGCTCAGAATCCCATTTGCTTTTTTAACCACTTTCTCAACCTGCCCTGTCACCTTAAATGATTTGTGCACATATAACCCCATGGATCGGCAGTTTTATGGTGAGCGAGAGACCTTGACCTACTTGTTCTACTGCTTTTGCAATTGATTGCAGAATAACACAGCATAGGAGGAGGCCATTTGGCCCATCATGCCTGTGCCAGCACTTTGAAAGAAATATCCAGTGAATCCCACTCCACTTACCCATAGTCCTGTAAATTTTTCCCTTCAAGTGTTTATCCAATTCTCATTTGAGAGTTACTACTCAACCTTTCAGGCAGTGCATTCTAGACCTTGGTGTACAGGGCATAATTTCAAAGTTTGTGGATGATATGAAACTTGGAAACATTGTGAACTGTGAGGAGGATAGTGTAGAATTTCAAAAGGACGTGGACAAGTTGGTGGAACGGGCGGACAGGTGGCACATGAAGTTCAATGCGGGGAAATGTGAAGTGATTCATTTTGGTAGGAAGAACATGGAGAGACAATATAAAATAAAGGGTACAATTCCAAAGGGGGTGCAGGAGCAGAGGGACCTGGGTGTATTTGTGCATAAGTCATTGAATGTGGCAGGACAGGTTGAGAGAGCAGTTAATAAAGCATACAGTATCCTGGGCTTTATTAATAGGGGCATAGAGTACAAGAGCAAGGAAGTTTGTTGAACTCGTATAAGACACTAATTCAGCCTCAGCTGGAATATTGCGTCCAGTTCTGGGCGCCACACTTTTGGAAAGACGTGAGGGCATTGGAGAGAGTACAGAAAAGATTCAGGGGAATGGTTCCAGGGGTGAGGAATTTCAGTTGTGAAGATAGATTGGAGAAGTTGGGACTGTTTTCCTTGGAGAAGAGAAGGCTGAGAGGTGATTGATTCAAAATCATGAGGTGTCTGGACGGAGTAGATAGAGAGAAACAGTTCAAGCTCGTGAAAGGATCGAGAATGAGAGGGCACAGATTTAAAGTATTTGGTAAGAGAAGCAAGAGTGACATGAGGAAAAACTTTATCATGCAGCAAGTGGTTAAGGTCTGGAACTCGCTACCTGAGAACGTGTTAGAGGCAGGGTCAATTGAAGCATTCAAAAGGAAATTAAACAGTTAAATAAAAAGGAAGAATGTGCAGGGTTATGGGGAGAAGGTGGGGGAATGGAACTGAGGGAATTGCTCTTTCAGAGAGCCGGTGTGGACACAATGGGCCGAATGGCCGCCTTCTGCACTGTAACAATTCTGTGATAACTCGTTGCATTGAAAAAAAAATCCTCATGTCACCTCTGGTTCTTTTGCCACTCACCTTAAATGTATGTACTCTGGTTACTGACTCTTCTGGCACTGGAAACAGTTCCTCCTCATTTACTCTATCAAAATCATTCATAATCTTAAAAACAGAGTAGCAAGTCTGAAGATTGGGAGTGTTTTAGAAACCAGCAAAAGGCCAGCAAAAAGTTGACAAAAAAGGAAAAAATATGAGTGCACTAGCCAGTAATATAAAAACAGATTGTAAGAGGTTTTATAAGTATATACAAAGGAAGAGAGTAGCTAAAGTAAATGTTGGTCCCTTAGAAGCAGAGACAGGAGAAATTATCATGGGAAATGAGGAAATGGCAAAGGCGTTGAACAAATATTTTGTGTCTGTCTTTACAGTAGAAGACACAAGTTACATTCCAGAAATAGACGGTAACCTAGGCGCTAAAAAGAGTGAGGAAATTAATATCAGCAGAGAAAAAGTATTGGAGAAACTTAAGGGACTAAAATCTGACAAATCCCTGGAACCTGATAACTAAAGGTTATTTGCAAGTGATAAACCTTTCAAAACAACTTGTTTTCTATTTGTGAATCAGTTTGATAGAACATTAATTTGTAAAAATAAATGTTATTTGTAATATATGTTCTGACTGAAACAAATAATACTATATTCATTCATGGGATCTGCGCGTCATTGGCAAGGCCAGCATTTATTGTCCATCCCTGACTGCCCTTGAGAAGGCGGTGGTGAGCTGCCTTCTTGAACCGCTGCAGTCCATGTGGTACACCCACAGTGCTGCTAGGGAGGGAGTTCCAGGATTTTGACCCAGTGACAGTGAAGGAACAACAATATATTTAGCAGGTGAATTTCGCATTCGGAGAGCCAGTGCAGACATGATGGGCCAAATGGCCTCCTTCTGCGCTGTAACCATTCTGTGATATTTCCACTTTAGGATGTTGTGTGGCTTGGAGGGGAACTTGCAGGTGGTGGTGTTCCCATGCATCTGCTGCCCTTGTCCTTCTAGGTGGTAGAGGTCGTGGGTTTGTAAGGTGCTGTCACAGGAGCCTTGGTGTGTTGCTGCAGTGCATCTTATAGATGATGCACAGTGCTGCCACTGTGCCACTAGATCAAATTTAGTGGGTTCCGCTGTAAAGGTTTGCCCTTGTTGATAACTTTGTTAGTTTTACACTTTAATTAGTAATGGACTACATTATTGATTCAACTGATTTGCTTCCACAAACTGACGTACAAGAGGAATTGATTCTACTGGTATTTCTGTTCCCTCTCCAGGAGTATTAATTACATCACCATAGACTGTGCTTGCAGCTATCTGTTCAATAGTGGGTGGCTTTGGCCATGTTGAGCATGAATAAGTACTAACTCTCAATAGCAACTTACTCCAATTATGATGTACATAAGTCTATTTCTATAGGTCTTATGGGTCCTGTCTCACTGGTTAAGAATTTTAACATTGGCTGGGATTTTGTGTAGAAGGTAGGGCTCCTGGAGCTGGGTCAAAAAGGCAGTGGAAAACCCGTCTCTGCCTTTTCTCCCCCTACCCACTCAGAGCGAACCTCAGGTAAATGAGGCAGGATTGCTGGGGCTCGCCTGGAAGGCCCCGGCGAATGGGGTAGGGGGATGGTTGTGCAGTTTGGAAGCTGGGAGGGGGGCATTTCTGGGGGTGAAGTGTTTCCCGGTGGGGGGTCACAGATTGCCCACGGAGGAGCAACCTACTCCACCCAATCTTGCAGGGAGTGCACCTTGTGTTACAAGGCGCCCTCCCCACGTGACGGAGGCCCCCAACTGCCACTGGTAATATCCCAGCGGTGGCAGGAAGAGGCCCTTAATTAGAGTCATAGAGTTATACAGCACAGAAACAGGCCCTTCGGCCCATCGTGTCCATACCAGCCATCAAGCACCTATCTATTCTAATCCCATTTTCCAGCACTTGGCCCGTAGCCTTATATGCTATGGCGTTTCAAGAGCTCACCTAAATACTTCTTAAATGTTGAGGGTTCCTGCCTCTACCACCCCTTCAGGCAGTGTGTTCCAGGTTCCAACCACCCTCTGGGTGAAAACATTTTTCCTCAAATTCCCTTTAAACCTTCTGACCCTTACCTTAAATCTATGCTTGCTGGTTATTGACACCTCCGCTAAGGGAAAATGTTTGTTCCTATCTATCCTATCAATGCCCCTCATAATTTTGTATACCTCAATCATGTACCCCCTCAGCCTTCTCTGCTCTAAGGAAAACAACCCTAGCCTATCCAGTCTCTCTTCATAGCTGAAACGCTCCAGCCCAGGCAACATCCTGGTGAATCTCCTCTGCACCCTCTCCAGTGCAATCACATCCTTCCTATAGTGTGGTGCCCCGAACTGTACATAGTACTCCAGCTGTGGCCTAACTAGCATTTTATATACAGCTCCATCATAACCTCCCTGTGCTTATGCCTCGGCTAATAAAGGCAAGTATCCCATATGCCTTCCTAACCACCTTATCTACCTTCTGCCTTCAGTGATCTATGGACAAATAACCGAGGTCCCACTTACGGGCCTCAATTGACTTCTGGACAGGAAGGCCACTGTCGGTCTATTCCGCCCCAGTAATATTGCTTGGCGACGGGCCCCACGCCACCCGTTTTGATTCTCTGTGCCCCGCCTCCCCGCCTCAAACCCCACTCAGGAGGGCCCATAAAATCCAGCCAATTAATTCTGATCTAAGGGAAGAAATATTACACTGAGGTTGTACCATTTCCGTACTTACCACCCTCCCACCCCCACCATATTCCCGCCCCCAACCTTTCCTGTAAAAAAGAAGTTGCTATTGAAAAGAATTTTGGAATGACTTGAAAGGATATGGTGGGCAACCGTTTCAGCCAACCACTGCCAGATCTGGCTTGGCCACTTAAAATACTATTGGGTCCTGCTCTCGTCTGCTAAAACTGCTCACTATTCCCAGGTCATCCTGGAATGCAAAGATAACTCCCAGCTTTTCAGTATTGCAAGCTGTCTTCTTAAAACCCTCTCCCCTGTCCCAGGTGCTCATGGATTTCTTTGTTACTAAGATCAAGACCATCCGATCAGCTGCCTCTGCCGCGCCCCTCCCTTCCACTAGCCCACCTGGCTAAACTTACTATAATGTTCTCCCCTGCCCTAGCCCTGAACTGGCACCTTTCTTTGCTATCTCCCCTCATACCCTCGCTGAGCTCATCTGGTCCATGAGACCCACCTCATGTTTCGTCTATCCTATTTTCACTAAACTGCTGATCACCCAACTTCCCCTCCTGGTCCCCATCTCCAACCTTCCTTTACTTTCTAAGGTCCTTGAGTGTGTTGTCGCCTCCCAAATCCATTCCCATCTTTCCCAGAACTCCATATTTGAATCCTCCAATTACGTTTCTGCCCCTGCACCCGTACCTAACCAGCTCTTACCAAAATCACAAATGACATCCTATGTGACTCTGACAAAGGCAAACTTTCCCTCCTCGTCCTTTTCGACCTGTCTGCATCCTTTGACATGGTTGATCACACCATCCTCCAGCACCTCTCCACTGTCATCCAGCTGGGTGGGACTGCACTCACCTGGTTCCATTCTTAATTATCTAATCGTAGCCAGAGAATCACCTGCAATGGCTTCTCTTCCTGCTCCTGCACCATTACCTCTGGTGTCCCCCAAGAACCTATCCTTGGCCCCCTCCTATTTCTCATCTATATGTTTCCTCTCGGTGACCTTATCGGAAAGCACAGCATTAGTTTTCACATATATGCTGATGACGCTCAGCTCCAGCTCACCACCACTTCTCTAGATTCTTCCACTGTTGCTAAATTATCAGACTGCTTTTCCGACATCCGTATTGGATGAGCAGAAATTTCCTCCAAGACTGAAACCATTGTTTTTGGTCCCTGCGCCAAATTCTTGCCTAGCTACTGACTCCATTCCTCTCCCTGGCAACAGTCTGAGATTAAGCCAGTCTGTTCACAACCTTGGTGTCACATTTGACACCAAGATGACTTTCTGACCTCATTTGTGCCATTACTGAGACCGCCTATTTCCACCTCTGTAACATCATCTGATTTTTCCCTGTCTCACTTCAACTGCTGAAACCCTCATTTATGCCTTTGTTACCTCTAGACTTGATTATTCTAATGCACTCCTGGCTTGTCTCCCACATTCTACCTTCCATAAACTTGAGGTCATCCAAAACTCTACTGCCCGTGTTTTAACTCGCACTAAATCCTGTTTTCCCCCATCACCCCTGTGCTCACTGACCTACATTGACGGCCAGTCAAGCAGTGTCTTGATTTTTAAAATTGTCATCCTTGTTTTCAAATACCTCCATTTCCTTGTGCATCCCTGATTTTAATCACTCCCGCATTAGTGGCCACGCTTTCAGTTGCCTAGCGCTAAGCTCTGGAGTACCCTCCCTCCACCTCTCCACCTTGTTTTCTCCCTTTAAGCCACTCTTTGCCCAAGCTTTTGGTCATCTGACTTAATATCTCCTTTCGTAGCTCAGTGTCATATTTTGTTTTATAATGCTTCTGTGAAGCGCCCTGGGATGTTTTATTACGTTAAAGACACTATATAAATGCATGTTGTTGTAAGTTATGTAAATGTTAGCTGTATGCAAGTTAAAAAAGTTGAGTTGTATAAATTCAGGATTTGCATTAAGGGCTCAGATAGCACATGAATGGCATCCAGGATCAATAAGAAAGCCAGTCTGCTTAGCTGCTGTCGTTTGTAACTGTTCAGTGAAGGAAAGGCCAAATGGAGAAAAAAAAAATTAGAAGTGAGTGAACTCAGAATTGTTTTGAGCACTTCCTAGTAACTGGCTTTCATGGTATAGGAAGAGAATTGAGAGCAGACACTCTCTTCACATATTCAACCCTCAACGAACATATGGGTAATCGTGCACCACAAAGGGAGATAAAATTAAAACTGGTGGTTGGGACACTTGAAAATGCTGGATTATATTTTATATATAATAAGAAATTTCATATAGTCTGACATTACATTCGACCTTTATTTCAGGCATGTATCTTTTGAGCACACTTTGTGTTACCTGTGTATTTCAAGTTTAACTACAAAATGCTTAGATTCCGTGACACATATGGAACTGAAATGTTCAAACTAACATTTGTAATTGCATTTAACAGCTAATTTTTCTTTAGGATTGTGGTTCTAATTATACCAGCGTATCAGGGTTGAAGGCTCATCTTGGTTCTTGCACAAGGGTAAGTATAACTTTTCTTAAGACTTGGAAAAGAGTATTTATAATGGCTTTCTATTTTGAAATCCATACTAGCGTTTTAAACTTCTAGAAGTCTTTTTTGTAGCATGCAGCAGTCTGTAATTGAGCTAAATCTAACCCTGTTCTGACCACCTGACAGGTCAACTTTAAAGCCATTGCCTGTTCCTGTCTGTTCAAGGACACGTGCCTACCATCCCTATTTATTTTTCTTCCTCAAAACTTTTGCCTGATTTTATAGTGAAGAAAACTTCATAACCATCTCTATCAACATTTTGTTATTTCCTTCCTTTTGTTGAATGTTCCTTGTATATTACTAGGTTTTATTCTATTTCTAGACTACTGTGAGGAAACAATTGTTCATGTTCACTTGCTGCCAGAGTGATTAACTTTAATATTTTCTGTAACGGTGAGATAACCAACAAATTGCTAAATGATTATATAGTAAGCTCTTGTCTTTGCATAAATAGTTATTTCAGTAGGAGTAAGGGTTAAGACATAGGATTGAAATTTCACGGGTTAAAATTTGTTTTTTAAGGGAATTCCAAGGGGAGAAATACTTAAGTATATGGCTTAAAAAATTATTGAAGTAAGAGTGTATGTATGTATGTATGTATATAACTTTGTTGTCCCGCCCTTGTCCTTTCTGTTGAAATGAACATTTACAACAGAAAAGAATTTTTAAATAAACCCGATCCTATTCAGTGTGTATCCTGTATTCCATAGCTTAATTGTTTAGGAATTCCATTTTGGATCAGTTGCCAGGACAATAGTTCAAAGGCCTTTTTGTTTTGAATTCCTCGTTTTGAGCCAAAAGATGCTTTTATTTTCTTGTCGTAACCTATTATATTAATTTAATGAAATCATATACACAGTTTTTATATTGGGAATCCTAGACTACGGGAACCACAAAGGTTGAAAATGCCAGACAACTCAAAAAAATGTTTAGACATTGTCGCTCTTTGTTTTCAAAACCCTGAGCACAATAGATAGAAGGGAAGACTGAGGGAGGTGAGAATTTCTGATTTATATGTAGGAAGAGACAGGAGCATGTCATACAACATATTTGTTACTTCAGAGCAAATGAAAGGAAAATTCAATGAGGCCATAGCCTGATGGTATTAATGAAGTTTAGAGAGAGATGAGAAAAGTTGAGAGAAACATCTATTTGAGCAATAAGTTTTTCTTGATGTCCTTTCTAAGAGTGTGAGAGACATGCCAGTTTGAAGGCTTGGACAAACATGAGTGGTAAATGGTGTGGGTGGCTTCCACATTTCACTTCCCAACTGACTGCAATCGTGTTTTGTTAAAAATGATGCGTTAGTCCCTGAGTGTCAAATAAGCAGACAAATGACAGGTTTTTAAAAAAAGAAGATAAATATTTTAAACAAAGTGACTCCTGACAACGCAGAGCATGTACAGAGCGATCATGGACGTCATCAGTGTGTGGGAACATTTGCCAGCATGCGTGCGCATGCCTGACCGTCACCACACAATGACGTCCTGACACCTCAATAGCTGCCTTCATTTCCCCCGAACAGTACCCCACTCTGTCCCACCATTCCTGCTTCAATCACTGCTTCCCTCCCCCCCAACCTCAGCCGCTCACTCTCCTCCGCCTTCTCTCAGCCACTCGCTCCCCCCCGCCACCCCACCTCGGCCGCTCGTTCCAGGCCTTGCCGCTTTCCCCCCTCCGACCCTTGGCCGTTAGTTCTCCACCACGTCGTCCGAAGAAGCAGCGGGGAACGAGCTGCCAAAGCGCAGGGCGAGGAGCGAGGGGTGATGGGGCAACACGGGAGCGAATGGCTGAGAGGAGAGAAGCGGCGCAGCCTGGAGTGAGCAGCCGGGTGGTTGCGGGGGCGGTGGGGGGGAAGTGGAGGTCGGGCAGCCGAGGGAGGAAGTGGCGAGCAGACGGGAGGGAGCGGGGAAGAGAAGTGCGATGATAGGAGGGAGCGGGTTAACTGTTGGGAGTGGGTTGGAAGCAGTGATTGCAACCATTGAGGGGATTTGGGTTTAATTTCTTTTTTGTGATAAATTGAGCAGCACCATCTTTATTATTGGCAGCTGCCGGAGACGTCGCAGACAGTGATGTTTCTGTTGATGAGGCTGCATTTGTGCATGTGCTAGTGCTGCGCAGCCTAATTTAAAATAGTTCCCATAATGGTCACAGCTTTCACCCACTCACACACACATGCATACACAACAATACATAGAGAGAAAACAGTAGGATGCAATTAAACTCCAAGGTGATGTAAGAGATTGTGGTTTACAGAATACTGTTGAGTCTTGGGAGGAAAGTCTTTTTTAAAGGTGCGGGCCTGGATGTTGAACTTGCTGAGGTGTTGTACAGTTCTAGTGGTTAATACTCAGCCCAAGGTTTGTGATCTGAATTTGGTTTACCTTCACAGATGGAGAGTCTCAAAGTCAAAGTGGTTGTTCAGTTGTTGTTCAGCAAGGTTCTTCTGTTTAGCTGGATTTCTCCAGAGGGTTATCTTTTAAGATAGAAATTCCATCACATTTGAGTCTTTGTCAGGTATTACAAAGTTCTCTGCCCTGGTGTGACCACACAATGGTTCAGGATATGGAAATGATGGCTATCTATTGATGTCTGTCTGAATGGGGACCATCCTGTTATTATGGTGCTACTTCAGTACTATTCATTTTGGTTAGGGCTGTGAGTCAGTCTGTCTCCAGAACCCTTTGTTAGTTCATTCATGTAGATAGGAGCCAGCAATATGTAATGGTGCTTCTTTCAATTTCAATTGATTCTCCCCAGAGCTATTTCAGACGAGGTTAACGAATTTCATCCTCAACAGATAAAGTGTATATTGTCTATACAAGAGGGGTCACTTGACCGCTACTCCATTTTGTCTTTGGTACGAGGGTACATGTGCTT
Source organism: Heterodontus francisci (assembly GCF_036365525.1). NCBI lineage: Eukaryota > Metazoa > Chordata > Chondrichthyes > Heterodontiformes > Heterodontidae > Heterodontus > Heterodontus francisci. The sequence goes on from NC_090373.1 coordinate 86,260,087, forward strand.
GTCGTTCAGCTTAACAGTTACATATGGACATACGAATTAGGAGCAGGAGTAGGCTACTCGGCCCTTCGAGCTAACTCATTCATTCAGTAAGTTCATGGCTGAACTGATTACTCCACATTTCCACCAACCCCCAATAACCTTCCATCCCCTTGCTTATCAAGAATATATCTACCTCTGCCTTAAAAATATTCAAAGACTCTGCTTCCACCGCCTTTTTAGGAAGAGAATTCCAAAGACTCAAGACCCTCTGAGAGAAAAAATTTCTCCTCATCTCTGTCTTAAATAAGCGACCCATTATTTTTAAACAGTGACCCCTAGTTCTAGATTCTCCCACAAGGGGAAACATCCTTTCCACATCCACCATGTTAAGACCCTTCAGGATCTTATATGTTTCAATCCAGTCGCCTCTTACTCTTCTAAATTCCAGCAGATACAAGCCTATCCTGTCCAACCTTTCCTCATAAGACAGCCCACCCATTCCAGTTATTAGTCTAGTAAACCTTCTCTGCGCTGCCTCCAATGCATTTACATCCTTCCTTAAATAAGGAGACCAATACTGTACACAGTACTCCAGATGTGGTCTCACCAGTGCCCTGTATAGCTGAAGCATAACCTCACTACTTTTATTCAATTCCCCTCGCGATAAACAATAACATTCTATTAGCTTTCCTAATTACGGGCTGTACCTGCACACTAACCTTTTGCGATTCATGCACTAGGATACCCAGATCCCTCTGCATCTCAGAGCTCTGCAATCTCTCACCATTTAGATAATATGCTTTTTTATTCTTCATGCCAAAGTGGACAATTTCACACTTCCCCACATTATACTTCATTTGCGAGATCTTTACCCACTCACTTAAACTATCTATATCCCTTTGTAGCCTCCTTATGTGCTCTTCACAAGTTACTTTCCTACCTATCTTTGTGTCATCAGCAAATTTATCAACCATACCTTGGGTCCCTTCATCTAAGTCATTTATATAAATTGTAAAATGTTGAGGCCCCAGCCCTGTGGCACATCACTCATTCCATCTCGCCAATCAGAAAATGACCCATTTATGGCCTGCTCTCTGTTTCCTGTTAGCTAGCCAATCTTCTATCCATGCCAATATGTTACCCCTACACCATGAGCTTTTATTTTCTGCAATAACCTTTGATGTGGCACCGTATCAAATACCTTCTGCAAATCTAAGTACAATACATCCACCGGTTCCCCTTTATCCACAGCACATGTAACTCCCTCAAAGAACTCCAATAAATTGGTTAAACATGATTTCCCTTTCACAAAACCATGTTGACGCTGCCTGATTACCTTGAATTTTTCTAAATGCCCTGCTATACTGTCTTTAATAATAGCTTCTAACATTTTCCCTAAGACAGATGTTAAACTAACTGGCCTGTAGTTTCCTGCTTTCTGTCTCCCTCCCTTTCTGAATCAAGAAGTTACATTCGCTATTTTCCAATCCAATGGAACCTTCCCTTTATTTTCCGAATTCATCCAATTCATTGTTATTTCATCATGGCTCCTTTCGTACATGACAGAATTAAGACTTGTTGAGGTACGTTCAGTGTGAAATGGAAATTAAACTCTCTCTTTGAGTTGGCCTGGGGGGAATGGGGGTGAAGACGGCGGCTTTAACGATGGAGATGTGGGAGTTCCATTTGCGGTCAGATAAGATTTTGAGGCCAATGATATGGGCAGGTGATGGATGAGGTGTCGAGCCATTAAAGATTGTACTTGGTTGGATTTTAGAGATATGGCAAAACTGCCTTTGCAGAACTGAAAGTTTGTTACTTCATTTGACTGGCGTGGAAAAGATCAAGATGCTGTGATTCAGTCATTGCACTTTGGAAACCGTGATGTATGCATTGATGGCATTGCCTCCTTTGCTTTCATTAACCATATCCCATATAAAGGGAAATGGATGGTGCGATGAGTTGGACACTGACCTTTCATTTGTATGACATGGGTTAAATTCCCATCCAGACTAAGTCTCCTATGAGTGTTATGAGTGTCAACTTCAATTAATTCTCTCTGCTGGTATAAGAATAGAAAAAAGTATTCTTCTGAATTTGGGACTGAGATATAATGATGGGAGAATAGAGGAGGCTTTACTCTGCATCTAGCTGTGCTGTACATGACCTGCAGTGTTTGATGCTGCAATAGCTATTTGAAATGGGAAGAGTCCATTCCTCAGCGCTGCAATCTTGCATCATGGGGAGAAAAGAAAAATCACACTGTATCTCAACTAAAGCTGCTCTTTTATTGGTGTTAAATGCTATGTTTGTGTTTTTTGTTAACCACTAGGGGGAGTATGTTGCTGGAAAGTACAAGTGTCTGCTATGTGAAAAGGAATTCAGCTCTGAGAGTGGAGTAAAGTATCATATTAATAACGTGCACTTTGAGGTATAAAAAGAAATTACAATCTTACTTACATCTTAATAACCAGAATTTTCTATATCGTCAATCATAATTAGTTAATTGCTTTATTATATATTTTTTTAACTTCCAAAGAATTTGGAAACTTGCCCTTTGAATAATATATTTATTTGTATAAATTTCAAAGCAGAGGGTGTGCGTATCTGTCTGTATCTAAACTCTTGGATTTCTGCATTGCCAAGCTTTAGATATCTGGGGACTCGTGGGAACATTGTGAATCTCAGATTTCACTTTCTAACTTCACATCATGCTGAATTAAATTTGTCTCATTAAAGAATAGCATCAAGGACTTTTAGACTTTTTTTTAATTGTTATAGAACAGGGTTTATAAGCTCATGATATGAGTGCAACAGTGTGGTGCAGGTGAATTGACATCTATATTTCATGCTGATCCATCCCTGAGTTTATGTTTACATCTGGCTAATACCAATTTACATTCCTGGGCTCAGTAATTCCTTCCAGCCCATCCATGTCTGCGTAAGTTACACTTGTTACAAAGAACAGTTTTGAATATCAGCAGAAATGAGACAAAAAAACAATGCCAATCATAATTCTACAAAACTTTTTTTTTAATGGATCCCATTGGTGGAGCTCTCATATCTGGCGAACACTGATGGTTTGATTGTATCTCGTGGGCATAAAAATTCTACAAGACTGATGCGTTCATGAATTATACAGAATTGATAGCCAATAAAGTAAAACTTATTAACATATCTAAACTTTCCCCTTTTTACTGATTTATTTCTCTTGTTTGATATTACTTCACTTTTACGGACAGGACTGGTTTCTTCCCAGTTCCAAAGCAGCTAAAGAATTCAAGCCCTTGGTGAAAAGTAGCAAAAAACAACCCAAGATGTCAACCAAGAAAAAATCATCTACAAAAATTGGCAAGAAACAGAATGCACAAATGGTGTCAGAGAATGAGGTATCCTTCCTTAAGCAGGTCCGTGAGCCTTCAATAGAACGTGATCAATACAGATTTACTGATAGTGAGGAAGACCAAGACGAACAAGAAAAGGTGGGAAACTGGCGTCTCAAAAGGCCGAGTGCAAAAGCTGAATTAAAGACTGATCGAGCGATGAAATAAGCGACTCTGGAAGATAAAGGATTGTGAACAGATTATGTAGCTTGGCAGCAAAAAACAAATGTTACGGGCATTGATTAAAACACGATAACAGTTCTGCAGATAAATATAATTAGCATTTTGTCTACAAGTTTTTTAAAATTTTTAAATTGTGCCCTCATCCCCATTTATTATTGGGAATAAGGAATTGGGCCAGACCAATTTTTGGGTACAAGGTTGGAAAAGGGTAAGAAAAGAAAATCCAGGTTGTGTACATAGATTTAGCCAAGACTGTGGATGTGTTTTTGTGTAATGTAAGCCTTCCACCTTAAACTTCCTTAATAGTTATAGTTTGATGTCCACATGATGGAAATATTGTACTTTTTTTAGAAGGAGAGAAAGTTATCAATATGTCTTCACCTTTATATGAATAGGAATCTGGAGTCTGTCAGTATAAATTCACTGTGGGGTAAATGTGTTCCGCTTTTGTGCACAAATGGCTTAGAAGAGGCTAGAAGTCATTGCTGCTGTTTACTGGCAGCGATCAGGTTGCTTTATATATCCTACAGTCTGCCGCTTTATGCAAGGAAAGAATTCAGGCTAGAAATCCCAGTTTGACTGAACACCACCTAGTTAGAGGCATTCACAGGCAGGGAAGTGGGGTTGTGGTGTGGGGTGGTATAGGAATAACATTTCTATTTAATAAGACATCTTTTGGGTGGTAAATTTGAAACTTTAGCTACATCTTCTTACAGTGACTGGTTACTAAGTTGTGCTGATTTATAATGCCTTAAATCTTCAAGGCCAGGGATGAGAATACCTGCTGTAAGATCAATCTGATCTTTTGACATATTTTCTTACGAGAAGAAATTCTAGATTGTAGGTAATTTTGGTGGGCCACTGGTCGATTTCCAAAAAAAAAAACACTGCAAGTAAAAACTGCATCTTAGTTTGAAAGCAGTCTACACATGCACTATATTAAATACACTAATTTAACCTGCTTTATCCAGTTGTTACTTAAGAGGATATGTAATTACCAATAGTACAATATCCAGTTTATTCCACTTAACAGGAATACCTCAAACCTCCTGAGTAATGAAGAGTAAAACTTGTTATTTTGCTGTTTTTCAGTGTTTATAGAATAAGTAAAATTTAGACCAATCAATTTTTAAAAATTAATCTCAAGTTCATTTTTTAGTGTGCTGAATGTTAAACACTGATAGCAGTTTGAGCTGCATCCTCCTATCATGAGGAACTTGCTGTGACATCCAGTTAATTGGACATTATGAAGAATATGTTCTTTGATATGTGATGACATTCATTGTTTGCAATATGAAATTTATCACATAATATGGTAAAAGCAGTCTATTTTAATAAAATTCTGTTTTTCAAGTTCAGTCCTTTTAGTGTATCTTAGCATTAGTGAAGCCAAGTAAATTTAGAAAACAATCTTGTTAGAATAAGTTTTTAACAATTATCTTGATGAGCATACTGACTCTGTCAGTGCCAAAATGAGTCTAGTTTATTCTCTTGATATTTGGTTATTAACCTCTATGGCTGTATATTTCTTCCTCAGGAAGAGACCTCAATAAAGCTTGTCAACCTATAGCCTATATACGTTTTTCCTATTGCTCTCAACAGAGGCTGCTGTTGTAACTATCCTTTTGAAGCTCTCCTGGTTTTAGTGTGTTGTTGACAAAGGTTCTGACAAAAGGTTATTGACCTGAAACATTAACTCTCTTTCAGTCTCCACAGATGCTGCCAGGCGTGCTATTTCCAGCAGTTTTTGTCTTTATTTCAGATTTCCAGTATCTGCAGTATTTTGCTTTTGTAAGAAGGTATTAGGACAGGTAACCAAAAGCTTAATTAACAGGGTAGTTTTTAAAGAAGTATCTTGAAGAAGGAGAGAATGATATAGAGAGTCGAAAAGATTTAGAGAGGAACTCCAGAACTTAGGGCCGAGGCAGCTATTGACTCAGCTGCCAGTGGTGAGGTGAAGGAAATTGGGTATAATTTCCTGAACCGTGGGTGCCCTCCAGAACCTCATTCAGTTGGCTTCGTTTGTGAGCATAGGCTCTTGGCCCACCAAGGGGGAAGATGAACCCGATTCTGTCCTGACCAGATTTTCATTTTCCAGTAAGTATCACTGAAGAGTGATCATGAGTGAGAGCCATGACTGTTTGTCTTTTCCCTTTCCTGACCTGGAAGCAGTGAGACCTATTGTATCTGCATGGTGTGACAACACAATCAACAAACTCACTAGGGACTAGCTAAAAACCTAGTGATATTCAGGGTTTGATGCTATTAGTACAGTAAAGTACTTCAAAATAAATAAAGCATAAATTTATATAGTTGACACCACAAAAGGAAGTTACAGCTTTCAGATCATTTTCAGGAATAGTCACTCAGATAGTTGTGAATCTTTGGAATTCTGTACCCCAAAGAGCTGTGAATGCTCAGTTGAGTATATTCAAGACTGAGATCAACTACATTTTGGACACTAAGGGAATCAACAAATATGGTGGGCATCAGGTGGAAAGTGGAGTTGAGGTAATAAAATCAGATATGATCTTATTGAATGGCAGAACAGGCTCGGGGCAGTATGGCCTACTCCTGTTTCTTATTTTCTTATGTTTGTATCTTCAGTCATTGATGGTTTGGGATGCAGCCTTTTTTGTAAATAAAAAGCAGATGCTGTCTCTGAATTATTTTATTCAACAGAACCATGTGATGTGCCTTTAACTATGCTACCTTCTAAACAGGTACACTATTTGAATATAGTGCTTCTCAAAATCTGCTTTTACCTTTGTGTAGGCAATGAATAATAATTAAATCAGTTATGAACTGGTGCTTTTTACATTACAAAGGTACATTAAAAGCTTCCAACTGTTTTATTTTCTGAACACCAGGTTTTTATCTGTAATATGATTTCTTTTAATCTCAGTCATTGTCTTGTGTCCTTTAATATTGAAGAATGCAGTAAAGAATTTTAAATGTCATTTAAGATACAATCCTCCACAAACTTCCTCACTGATAAAAGGCTGCATAGTTATGGACAGCAATTCACACCCATTCTCGGGCAACATTTTTAGTGTCAAATTTCTTAAACTGTAGTCAGTTAACTCGACTAGTTAGTTTAGGAATTGAGCAATATTTTCTATCAAGCCTCATTGTGTTCACTATTGTTAACAAGTGCAGCAAGTAAACAAATTGATTGGAGCCAAATTTGTAGTTTGATCACAAATGGTGCCAAGTGTTTAAACTTGGGGAAATCCTCCCTTAAAATAAAATATCAGAGAAATTAAATGGCAGCAAACTCCTACACTGAAATTACTCCGTGGGATAGCAGTACTTAATGCAATCATCTGAAATTTCTGTCTTCACTATTTCAGCAGTGGCATTAACTCATTTATTGTAAATAGGTTAAAATAGCAGAGGAGAAATTGCAGATGAACATATTAAGTGTTCATACTCTAGGTATTTACTAGTAGATTTTAGGGGTTTATTGTTTTACAATGAAATAAGCAAATAAAGAAAAATCTGTATATACTGGAAGTATTACTTAAGGTGCTGGAAATGTACAGTAGGTCCATCAACATGTGAAAAGTAACATTACTGTCTTGAATAAAGACTCTTCACTACAGGGGTCTCTGTCTGAAATTTTTTTTTAAGCTGTTGACTGACCTGTGCATTTTCCAGCAATTCTTTTTTTTAACCTACCACTTATCACGCGTGTATAAGAAGTTCTTCACCTGCATTTCTGAGCTTCAAAAGTCTCCTATAATGGAGATTTTTTTTTAATAAACTTGTTCTGGGAGGACGGGGCAAGATACTGAAGTAAGTAAGTGTACTGTACTGGTATGGTGTATATCTACAAATATCTTGCCAGGTAGACTCTCCACAAAGTCAGTATTTGTGTTAAACTCCATCTTTCAGGAGGTGAAGGAAAAAGATGTGATTGCCCAGAGCTTCTGCATCTTGGGAATTTTATCTGTGGTTATGTAGCTCTCTTAGGAAATTGCATCATTTTGATGTATTAGGTGTTTTTTTTAATAAGAGAAACATGTATTTCATGTATGCAAAGAAGTATTTAAATTGGTGAAGAGAACTCAAATACAAAGATCAACTATTTGTATGTCAGTACAGACATTTGTTTAAATGTTTTATCTGCCTCTGATAAATGATACTGTTTATATCCTCTGAATTTACAGTAGTGAATGAAATAAACATGTAGACCGAACATGAAGCTTTGAAAACCTTGTGTTCACCTAGATTTTAGCCTACAAAATCAATGTGACATTGCCTCTCTTTTGTTTGTTTCTCCTTTCTAGTTCAGTGGTGAAAAATGTTAATGCCCCCCTCTTCAATCAGCCATGCTCCATTGTATTTGCTTGGATGGGGATTATCATATTTTGAACTTCTTTATGTATTTGTATTAGATTTTTTTGATGTGCTAAACCTAGTTCAGTTCTTAAACAGCAGTACATAATATAGCACAGTGTACAAAATAGATGAGCTAAATTGAACTTCTGTTACAGACATTATTTGGCACAATTTGTTACTATTGCAATTGTTGCACACTCTAGGAATACAATATTTGTTCAGAGCATCTAGAAAGTAATGATTCTGTTACTGTTTTAGTTAATCTTCTGAATTCTAATACTCATTAAGAAATGCAACACGTGAATCAGTGTATTGTATGTTTAATTTCAAGGGATAATTATCTTGCTTTCTCTCCTTTTTAAGAATATTCAAAATGGGTTCAGCTTGTTGGGCCTAATGACCTTTCCTGTTTCTGAAATATTTTCTCTATTTGTTCAGAGAGGTGCAATGTGTCCTAACCCACAGGTTTGATTTGTACAACCTGTTCTACTTGCCACCTTTGTGATTTAAACAATTTCTTGGTTTTAAGCATCCAGTTTTTATCTAACATAAAATATGATTTTAAGTGATCTGATCTGGGATATAATATTTGCCATCTGGCATCCTCAAGGGCAGTAGCACAAACAGATTTGCAAATGAGAAGTTGTACCTGGATTAAAGTAGCACTCCTTAAATTATGGGCCTAGTCACTGTTCTTAACCACTGTCAAAGCATCAAATTCAGAATTTAAAGTTTGGCATTAACAGATACACCTGAAACAGCCCTTGAGTAATTAATTTAATTAAGATCTAATGGTGACCTCTTAAATACAGGTTTCATTGTAAACACATCTGTGTGTTGGATGCTGCAAACTTACCACCTTAAATGTGCCCATGATCCAAAGTATAGTTAGGTATTAATGTGCTTGTAATGTAGTTGCTGGATTGACTGTTAATTAAAAAAAAAAATTGTATTATTAAGACTGCATTTTTTTGTTACTCTGCACACATTTACTGCAAGTCTACAGATCTCTTAAGGAAAATAACAATCTCCTTTGTCTGATTATACCAGCTAGTCTATATATTTTGCAAATATAACATAGCCACTAAATAATTAATGATGAGTAATATAATACCATATCGGCTGTTACTGAATTGTCATGTTTTTGTATAGATGGAATAGTGAAAAGATGGACATTTTCATTAGCTTAGTACATAAATGGCAGCCAGAAGTATCTGAACCAATGAGAGAAACTCTGCTGTATCTAGTATGTTACGACACGACCACTCAAGACAAAGCGCCCAATCAAAATATGATTCTGATTGCGGTGAGAGCAACGCACTGCCAATTCAGTCCCGTCACTCCGCAGATTGCTTAACATATCATTTTAAACTTTCCAAATTAAAGAAAAACCACAGCCGAATTGAACCATCTATTAACCCCCAAATGAGGCAAACCAAACCAGGTGTCTTTAGATCAACAAATTAACTGTTTATTAAAGAAAACTAAATTCTTAAACAACATTTTTTTTAAAGTAACAGAGTCCTTGTAGATTTACGCTGCTCCCGAAGTGGAATTTTCCAATGTGGAACAGTCCAAGGTTGCTTGAAGTCCTCACAGCCATCTGATGGGAAAAAACAGTTCCTCAATCATAGGAAACCCAGCAGCTGACGACGAACACCGATCAACACTTATTTTTTTAAATAATTTATCTGGCTTGACTTTTCAGAATTCTGAGAGTATAATAAATTGGTTTAAGTAGCCCAAGGGAGAGTTCTCCTATTTCCTTCAGTGCATGCTGACAAAACAGTCTGTGTCTGTTAACTGTCTCTGCAAAAGCCAGTTTTTCAGCTAGATTCAAAAGTCAATCGCAACATTGTATATCTTATTCTCGATTTCTGAATAGCTGTATCCAAGGCAACCACGATGCACATTTGAAGCTGGCTGGTTCTTCCACTCTGTATGGTTGTATCCAAAACAACCAGAATGCACCTTCTCAGCAACTCCTGAGGCTTGCTTATTCTTAAAATAGTACTGATCCTTTGCTGTCTTAAAGTAAAGACACACACTGCACTCCCCCCCCCCAAAATAAGGAGGTAAACAACTGGCCTTTACACCGAGCTGGGACCAGTGTTCTGGCGAGTTGAATAAGTAGGGCTCTAACAAGGGCTTTAAACTAAATAGTGGGGGCATGGGTGCAAGTGAGAGGAAATTTAAAAATGTTTAAGAGAAAGGACAAAGCAATATGCAGGGTAGTGATATGGACAATGATAACCAACCAGTGTGTGATAGGAAGGGCAGAGCATACAAACACAAGAGTGTACCAGCAAATAGGGTCAGAGTAGGGAAAAATGATAAAAAGACTGAATTAAGGCTCTTTATCTGCTGATAGCGTTCATAACAAGATAGGTGAATTGATGACACAAATAGAAATAAATGGGTATAATATGGCAGCCATTACAGAGACTTGGTTGTAAGGTGACCAAGGCTGGGAACTGAATATTCAAGGGTATTGATATTTTACAAGGATAGCAATAAAGGATGTGATTAGTACAGTAGTGAGAAATGATCATGGCTTAGAAGATCAAGATGTCGAATCAGTTTGGGTGGAGATAAAAAACAAAGGTCACTGGTGGGAGTAGTTTATAGACTGCCTTAATAGTAACTACACTGTAGAACAGAGTATAAATAAAGAAATACTGGGGACTTGTAATTTTTAAAAATTCTTTCATGGAATGTGGGCATCGCAGACAAGGCCAGCATTTGTTTTCTATCCTTAATTGCCCTTAATGAGGTGATGGTGAGCTGCCTCCTTGAACCGCTGCAGTCCATCTGGTGCGGGTCCACCCACAGTGCTGTTAGGGAGGAAGTTCCAAGATTTTGATCCAGCGACGGTGAAGGAACGGCGATGTAGTTCCAAGTCAGGAAGGTGTGTAACTTGGAGGGGAACTTGCAGGTGGTGGTGTTCCCATGTGTCTGCTGCCCTTGCTCGAGGCGGAAGAGGTCGCAGGTTGGAAGGTGGTCAAAGGAGGTGTGGTGAGTTGCTGCAAAGCATGTTGTCGGTGATGCACACTGCTGCCACTGTGCATTGGTGATGGAGGGAGTGAATATTTAAGGTGGTGGATGGGGTGCTGAAAGGTGCTGCAATAATGGTGGGCAATTTTAATCTTCATGCGGGTAGCACAGTGGCGAAGTGGTTAGCACCGCAGCCTCACAGCTCCAGCGACCCGGGATCGGTTCTGGGTTCTGCCTGTGTGGAGTTTGCAAGTTCTCCCTGTGACCGCCTGGGTTTCCTCCGGGTGCTCTGGTTTCCTCTCACATGCCAAAGACTTGCGGGTTGATGGGTAAATTGGCTATTATAAAAATTGCCCCTAGTGTAGGTAGGTGGTAGGAGAATTCAGGGGATGTGAGAGGGAAAATGGGTGATTAATTTAGGATTAGTTTAAATGGGTGGTTGATGGTTGGCACAGACTCGGTGGGCTAAAGGGCCTGTATCTCTATGACTCTATATAGATTGGACAATTCAAATTGGCAAATGTAGCCTTGATGAATCATGAGAGTGTATTCAGGGCAATGAGACTGGATTAATTAATAATCTCAGGAAGAGCGATCACAACATGATAGAATTTCACATTAAGTTTGAAGGTGAAAAACTTGGGTTTGAACCTAGTGCCTTAACATTAAATAAAGGCAATTATACAGGTATGAAAACAGAGTTGGCTAAAGTGGACTGAAAAAATAGATTAAAAAGTAAGATGGTAGAAAAGCAGCTGCAGGCATTTAGGGAGATATTTCATAACTCTCAACAAGGATGTATTCCATTGAGAATAAAAGACTATGAGTAGGATGAATCATCTGTGGCTAATTAAAGAAGTTAAGGATGGCATCAAATTGAAAGAAAAGGCATACAATTCTGTGAAGATTAGTGGTAGGCCAGAGGATAGGGAACATTTTAGAAACCAACAAAGGATGACAAAAAAAAGGGAGAAATCAGAATGAGAGTAAACAGGCAAGAAATATGTAAACAGACAGTAAGGCTGGAATTTTATGCCCCCCCCAAAAGAGTGGGCTGGTGGGCAGGGGAGGGCGTAAAATGGAGTGGGAGGCTGGGAAACTCTTTCCCGACCTGCTCCTACCTCCGCTGCCAACTTACGCAGGGCGACGGTGGCGAAAAACTGCCCACCTGCCCCAGGGCAATTGACAGCCATTTATAGGGCCTCTGCCTGGTGGCACGGGGATTTTACAGTTGGCTGACGGGTGACTGATGCCTCCGAAAAGCCGCCTTATAAAACTAGCTGGCATTGGGGGGCACCCTCCTGATCGGGCACCCTGTGCCCCATGGAGGGCCGCTCCCAAAGCCCCAACCTCCCCCAATGCCTAACCGACCCCTACAACTGAATAAAAAGCAAGAGAGGAGCTGAAGTAAACATTGGTTGAGAACATAGGAAATAGGAGCAGGAGTTAGGCCATTGTCATCGGTTCCTTCGATGACCATGCTTAGTGGTCTGTATTCTTCTTGGGGTGCAGGCCTTCAGTTTTCTTTAAACTGATTTTTAGCCTGAAGAGTTGTGCCACCTCGGAAAAATGTGTTGTGATACTTTGCAGGTCTGACTGACTGTGGGCCAGGACAGCACAGTCAGCAGAGGAAAGAAAGTCACGGATGAGTTTTTCTTCCGTCTTTGGGAGCCTGAGCTGGAAAAGGCTTCCCTCAGTCCTGAAGCATATGTAAACTCCCTGCTTAAGGTCTTGTGTTGCCTGCTGCAGCATCATGCTGAAAAAGATGGTGAATAGGGTTGGGGCAAGCACACATCCTTGCTTCACGCCATTGGAGATACGGAAGGGACTTGAGAGGTTGCTGTTTTGCTTGATTTGTCTGTACTGATTTTCATTAAATTGTTTCACCATGGCCCGGAACCTGGATGGGCATCCAAGTTTTTCAAGGATTTTCCAAAGATAAGACTAGGGAAATAATAATGCGGAACAAGGAAATGGCAGAGGCTTTTAACAAATATTTTGTATCTGTCTTCACAGTAGAAGGCACCATGAGCATCCCATTAATGGTAGAAAATCAGGACAAAAGGGAGGTCATTGAATATATTCAAGGCTGAGTTAGACAGATTTTTGATCTACAAGGGAGTAAAGGGTTATGGGCAACAGTCAGGAAAGTGGAGTTGAGGCCACAAACCGATCAGCCATGATCTTATTAAATGGTGGACCAGGCTTGAGGGGTCGAATGGCCTACTCCTGCTCCTGTTTCTTATGTTCTTATTAAGTGCCGCTTGATAGTACTATCAACAATACTTTCTATCACTTCTTATGATTGAGAGCAGCCTGACGGGGCAGTACAGGAGATACTTGGGTAATTTTCCACATTATCCTATAGATGACAGTGTTGCAGCTGTACTGTCATGGAGCAATGAGGTCTGGCAGCATCTCTGGAGAGAGAAACTGATTAATGTTTCTGGTCAATGATCTTTTGGCAGAACTCTGAAAGGTCATCAGAACAGTTTTTATTTCAGATTTCCAGCAGCTGCAGTATTTTGTTTTTGTACTAGTATGGGCTATAGGTTCACTTCACAAATAGTTCTTTGCAAGTGACAGTAACTTTCAAAGTATCTGATTAATAAATCCACTTTCACAGTCCGTCGTGGTGGGAGTTGGACTGAACATGTTTAAGGTGGTAGTCTGAATTAGGATTGCCAGTGTGGAGGTTTCAATACAGAATTTAATAATTCCAACTGCCCTGTCGAATCAGTAACAGCCTTTTCTGTGCTCTACTGGCTGTTCCCAGGCACGCACACTAATACAAACATCAACTGCTGCTGGAGGACTATCAATTCGGTGAAAGACGCCCCTTTGTCTGCCCGAAACTTGCTGGTCTTCCAGCGCAAAGTGTTGTCCACGACCGAATGTTGCAGACTGGCACATTCCAAGGTCCAGGACTACGTGCTGAGGGACGCACTAAAGCTTGGGGCAGCCGCAGCAAAGGCTCAATGGGGAAAGACCACAGTGTAAGGTCCCCCCACCAAGCTGAACTGAGGGGCTGGATCCATGGGAAACCCCTCGAACTGTATCGGAGAAATTTTGTGTGCTGTAAATGTAAAAATGTATATGGCATGACAATGAAATGGAAGGGTTGTGAGGCAACTCATGATTGTATAGAAGGTAACTGATCACCTTTGCACTGTTTGTATTTTTTGACTTGATGCTGTTTTAAACTGTTTGGGAATGTAATTTTTACAGATTTTTATGAATAAAGTATATTTTGGAAATAAAAAAAACAGCCTTTTCTTCAGTCTCCACTATTTTTCTTAAGCACTGTAATTTATTATTTTATAAAATGAAAAACACATTTTTACTCCTGGGTTGCTCGCGGCAGCATCTAGAAAATCAAAATGTAATTGCTGGAAATTTCAGGTCAATCTTGAAGCGCTGGCGATTGTGGTTATCTGGTACTGTAACCACGCTGCTTGTACCACTACAACACGAACTCTCAATGTTATAACGAATTGGCGTCAGTGTCAGGAAAAGTAGACGCTGAAGTTCGTGATTAATCAGTATGGATATTAAGAAATTATTTCATTTTGTTTACTTTTGCGTCTTGTTCGGTTACTGGAAATTAAACTTTGAGCTAAAAATATGAGGCTGAGGGAAGAACTGCAACTAATTGAATTTTGGTTATGATGCCATTGACTGCAGCTCGCAAAAAACCTCCTTGGATGTTCTGGCAAACCTCTAATGAAATCCGGTAACTTAATCTTACCCCGCGTGGTTGCAGTTTACGGCTTGACAGAAATTGACATAAACCATTGCCAGCCCCGACTGCCAGGATCCGGCCCCAAGTTACAATCAGACAATGCGACTTTTTCTGACGCCAGTATTAAAGATGGCGGTGCAACCTTCAAATCGGCATCAGCAGTGGCGCCTCTCTCTGGATCCGCCAACTGCACGGTCGCTTACCTATGACATCGCTGTATTTCAGGCTCGGCCGGCAGCGTCGTTGTTCTGCCCAGCTATTCATCATACGTTACAGTAGCGCAGTGGTTAGCACTGCAGCCTTACAGCTCCAGCGACCCGGGTTCGGTTCTGGGTATTGCCTGTGACTGCGTGGGTTTCCTCCCGCATGCCAAAGACTTGCGGATTGATAGGTAAATTAACCATTGTAAAAATTGTTTAAAAAAAAGGTAGGAGAATTGAGGGGATGTGGGAAATGAGATTAATATAGGATCAGTATATCAGGTCGGCGCGGACTCGTTGGCCGAAGGGCCTGTTTCGGCGCTGTATTTCTCTCTGACTCTACGTCATGGCAGACCGCTCCAGCCCGGGCTCTGTATGGTCAGCCAGAGTGTCAATCATACCGGCTCGGCTAAGCCCCGCCTCGACGGTGGCTCGCTGGGTGTTTGGCAGTCAGAGTGTTAAATGGCCTGTGAGAAAGGTGGTAGGGGGGGGGTGGAAAATTATACAAAATAACGGCGGGTTAGTTCCACGTGTATCCGGGTCTGAGCTTCGTTTTCTTCTGTTCAGTCTGCGGACGCCGGGGGGGGGTGGGTTGCGATGAGACAAGGTAGCAAAGCTTTTATATTAATCTCAGGCCGCGGGCCTCTCACTCACTCAAAGCTCCAGGTACCGGCTCTGTCTTTTCCTTTCCGGGCTGAGGAGACTCGGTGCCCGCTGTAGCCGGCACTGTAACACCGGGATTATTAGCAGAGCTGGATTGAAACTGATTACATCATCTGTCTCTATCCAGCCAGCCGAGTTTCACTGCTCATTCCACCACTTCACTGCGGGTGCGGGTTTTATGCAGGTGTTTATTTTTCCCTTTTTCACTTCCAAGGACATTGATTTATGCTGCACAGGAACACCACAGGTAGCTGCTCAAGTTCACATTCTTCGTGTGTGAGTGTAGCCGTGCTATTCGACCGTGAAAGCTTACACCATCAAGAGTTACTGAATAATGCAGAACACTCCTGTCTTGTCTTCCCCTCTTCGTCCCTTGCAAAAACGCTCAAGTAGCTTGATACCATCCTCATCCACCAGCCAAACATCTATTCTCTCCATCACAACAGTTTGCATTTATATAATGCTTTTAATGTAGTAAATTCCCCAAGACACATCACAGGAGCATGATCAGACAAAAACTGACCCTAAGCCAAGGATAGAGATATTGGGATAGAATACCAAAACCTCAGTCAAAAAGGTAGTTTTAAGGAACATCTTAAAGGAGAGAAGTGGAACAAGTTGTTTAGGGTGAAAATTCCAGAGCTCGGGGCCTAGATGGCTGAAGGCTTGGTCACTAAGGGTGGAGTGAAGGAAGTGGGGGATAAACGAGGCCAGAGTTGGAAGAATGCAGAGTTCTTGGAGGATTTTGGAGCTGGATGAAGTTAGAGATAAGGAGGAGTGGAGGCATAGGATGGATTTGAATACAAGGATGAGAATTTTTAAATTGAAGTATTAGTGGGCTGGAGCCAATGTAGGTCAGTGAGCACAGGGGTAATGTGAGAATAGAACTTTGGGTGAGTTAGGATATGAGCAGCATAGGTTTGATGAACTTAAGTTAATGGAGGATGGAAGCGAGGAGGCTGGCTAGGGAAGCATTGGAATAGTCAACAGAAAGTGCTGGAAATATTCAGGACAGGCAGCATCTGTGGAGAGAGCAGCAGAGTTAACGTTTCAGGTCTGTGACCTTTCATCAGTTCTAATGAAAGGTCACAGACCTGAAACGGTAACTCTGCTGCTCTCTCCACAGATGCTGCCTGACCTGCTGAGTATTTCCAGCACTTTCGGTTTTTATTTCAGATTTCCAGCATCTGCAGTATTTTGCTTTTATTATATTGGAATAGTCAAGTTTGGAGTTAATCAAAGCATGGATGAGGGTTTCAGCAGCAGACCAATTGAGGCAGGGGCAGAGGTGGGTGACATTCACGAGCAGACACCCTGTTCTAACTTTTCTTTCATTTCTCAGAATTTCTTTGCATTTTTAATATGCATTTTATCCTAAAATACTTAAGGATAGCTGCTTTAAAATTTAGCAGTCTTTGCTAGATAACTCAAATTCCAAAAACAAAATATATAGTAACTAATATTGTGTCTGAAATAATGTTTCATTCTTATTGTTATCTTTGCTATTAGGATATCAGTGGTATGCCAATGTATCAAAGTTTCACCACTCTACTTCCAGTATGAGTATAATTTTGTTGAATATTTTTATTTGCAATAATTGACATAGTTTGAGATATATTCAGTGTATTTTGGTCTAACTGAAGTTGATCCCGTTCTTCTTCCCCTTCTCTTTCAGTGCTTTCTGAAACCTTTCAGTGTGTTTTTCACATTGAGGATAGTTTTGTGCTTTGGGTCCTGACAACTAGAACTAGGCAAACTCTTTCACTTAGGACCCTTGGAGCTGAGAGATAAAGGAAATTTTTAGCACATAACTTAGGTTTGGAATCAAACTCAGGACCAGTTGGATTGACAGCTAGTATTCTTGTTAGTGTTGCAGATTGGGTACTCACTCAGTAAATGTAACCTAAAATGGCAAATGCTGTGTTTTAATATATTTGTATTATTTAATGTTGCCCTAAGCTTTGTTATACCAACTTTGGTGTACAACACAGTTGCTGATGTGAAATTTGATTTGGTAACCAATTAAAAGAAAAACAGCCCAGTGGCCTCAAATAATGCTGTGCCAATTTAAATCTGCTCGAAAAAGATGGAGCAATACTTAAGATGGTTCCTGAGATGCTGAAACAATAGAAGTGTTATCTGTGTAATACCATTAATAAAGTATTTTAATAAGTTGCAATAACATTATCTTGATGATCTGGGACTTTCTTTGATTACTATTGGGGTCATGGGGAAATTTCCAGGAAGTATTACTAGCCAAATGAGTAATTTAATATTATGTGTTCTGTGGAAGGAATGGGCATAAGCCTCCAAATGACTTCTCTTGAATTCCTAAGTTCTCTGCATTTTGGAACTGGAGTTTATGATCACTGTTAAAATTATCAACGTCAAGAATAAAACAGTGGTTGAAGCCCAGCACCCAAACTATGCATGGAGTATGCTGGTTAGTTGGAATTTTGGTTTTGTGATATGAACTGTGTGTCATCTTTAACTGCAGTTCTAAACTTGAAGTTTTCCAATCTGTTTCCTAGATTTTAATGAAATTGTTGAGCCTGAGCTGATCAACTGCCTGAAGTGTAGAAGGAGGAAAATACATTTATGGAACCCAATTTTCAGGCAACCTGTGAGGCTGATGCAGAAGAAGCGCAAAAAAAGGTTCTGTCTATAGAAACTGCACAAACTTCTGCAGGCACCACGTCCCAAGTAAATAATGATGGATTAGGACCTGCAGCCAGTGATTTTCACGTGGAGATCCCTGCTGAGAGCTGTGTGCATTTAGAAAAAGACGCCATGTGTATGTCTGGCATTACAGAAAGAGGCTGTAAGAGTATTTCATTTATATCTGAAGCATCCAAACAAGTTGCTAAACCAATGGTTGCTATTAAAACATTAGTGCAAGCAGCGACTGGAAACAAAAGGCAACATCCACAAAAAGACAAAGGTCTGTTGGTCTCTGGTCTAAAATTAACAAGTGACCTTTTCACCACAGATGTGATGACTTCTGGAGTGTCTGCAGATGAAAACTGCCTAACTGTTGGTACAACCCTTTTACAGCGAAGTGCTAACATTAATAGGGAGAAATCCAAATCTGCAGATCACGTCTTACAACTTGGAGATAGTCATTCCACTGTGGGTAAGAATACTGTGATACGTGCCAAAATCTCTTCAAAAGATACCAATCTCCCACCTGAGACTCTAGTAGTTTCACAGCCCAGTACTTATGAGATAGAAGGGCAATCGAGGAAAGAAGGAAAAGATCAGCTGTTTGATCATTTAAAACATTCTGCTGCAGATGAGAATACTACAACTCTGAATGAGTCTGGAATTGATTCTTGTCTAATTGCTGTTACATTACCTATACATCAAAATACAGGCAAAAAACGGGGAAGATGCAAAAAAAAGCAAAGTAACTTGATGGGTAATCCGGCAATGGACCTCTCTAATACAGCTGTGAATGGTAGTTGTAGTGAAATGGGAACTGATCCTGTAAACATCCCTAAGAAACGAGGAAGAAAACCTAAAAGTGCAATGGTTGCAAAAGAAATTCTTAGTCACAGTAACACTGAAAATGGTGACAATGAGGTGGGAACTCCTGAACCAATGAAGATCCCAAAGAAACGAGGAAGAAAATCTAAGAATGCAAAAGCAGTGTCTGTTGAAGGAATAGTGCCACAAACTCCAGCAAAGGGGGTTTGTGATAGTGCTAAGGATGGTGGTGACATTGAGATGGGAACTCCTCAAACGGTCAAGATTCCAAAGAAACGAGGAAGAAAACCTAAGAATGCAAAAGCAGAGCCTGCTGAAAGAGTAGTGCAGCAAACTCCATCAAAGAGGACTTGTGATAGTGCTGAAAATGGCGGTGACAGTGAGATGAGAACTCCTCAACCAGTGAAGATCCCTAAGAAACGAGGAAGAAAACCTAAGAATGCGAACTCAGTGCCTGCTGAAAGAGTAGTACCACAAACTCCATCAACTGCAGGTGATAGTAATGCTGAGAATGGTGGTGACAGTGATATGGGAACTCCTCAATTGGTGAAGATCCAGAAGAAGAGAGGAAGAAAACCTAAAAATGCAATGGTGCCACAAGAAGAGAATACAGATACCCATGGGCTGCTGAGGCCGATTGTCCAGAGATTATTGGAAGCGAGCGGTGCCGATGATGAACTAACAGCAAGTGGCCGACCAAAGAGGAGGGCAGCCAGAGCGTAAGGAAATAATCTTTTGTTGGCTATGCACACATGTTTGAATTCTGGCTATGTGTTCCTGGTAGGTGAAACTCCCTGCCAGAAGTGTAAAGTTGGAAACTTATTCCTCCAATCTCAACATGAACAAAATGTTTAACTATAACATAAATCGGACAGAGATCAAGACACTAGAATCAGTTTACATTAAGCATGAAACAACCATTGAGTGTATCACTGATCAGTATTTGTTGCTGAATGGGTGTAGTGAAGATCATATGGTCTGTTTGTTTCTCCCCACATCGTAATCTATGGTTTATCTAAGGTTGAGTTGACGTTTGGCGATAAATGGATGTGCCTTGTTGTCAAGGCGTTGGTGTACTGTAGGGCACTGCCAGCCATCGTTAGGACATGCTCACAGTGTCCCACGCAGTGAGGACACGGTCACGCTCACAGTGTACCACGCATTTTTTCATGATCTCAAGCAGGAGGTGCTGGGTTATTTCCTCATACAATACTGAGGAAGGAGTAATAAAAGGGCAAGTTACCTCAGGACAGTCTCTGATTTGGAAACATAAAAGCATTCCAAGCAAAAAAAAATGGAATATGCTACTTGCTATATTTGAATGCTTGGGTAAAGGGAGGTGATGAGCTATTTGACAGAATTTTCATACTTTAATTCGTTTGTGGGATGTGAGCGTCACTGGCTAGGCCAGCATTTATTGCCCATCCCTAATTGACCTTGAACTGAGTGGTTTCCTAGGCCATTTCAGAGGGCGTTTAAGAATCAACCATATTTCTGTTGGTAATATGAGCAAAACTATTACAAAAATAAATTGATAATATTGTAACATTGGTTTCTTTTGGAAGTATCTTTTGTTTTTGAATTGTGCAAAAGTCAATACTCTTTTTAAAAAAAAATTACAACTTTACATATTTTTATCTTCCCCGCGCCCTCCCTCACCCCGTCCAACAATCGTCACTTTATCTCCTCACATAGGAAACTTACTGGTTCTGAACTTTCAAATGTGCTTCATGATGCATTTTACAGTACAGCAATTTCTCCAAAAGGAATTCCTCCGTTAGAGTGTGGAATCTCAATGTGCCTTTAACCTGTACTGCTGTAGCTGGAGCTTTGAAGCAGTAATTGAGATAGCTACAGGCTAAAGGCAGGCTCATTGCTTAGGCCAGCAGTGCAGTTTCCTAGTTGCCAGCCTGTAAGAACCTTTTCAAACCATGAGTGAAGATATAGCACCTTTCATGACCTCAGGATGTCCCAAAGCGCTTTACAGTACTTTTGAGGTGCAATCAATGTCATAAGGTAGGAAAAGGCGGCAGCATTTTTATGCACAATATGATCCCACAAACAGCAATGAGATATATGACCAGTTAACCTGCTTTTCAGTGATGTTGGTTGAGGGATAAATATTGAGGAGGACGCCGGGAGAACCCCCTTGCCCTTCTTCAAATAGCGCCATGGAATTGTTATATCTGTCTGAGAGGGCAGACTTGGTTTAACTTCTCATCTAAAAGATGGCACCTCTGACAATGTTGCACTCCCTCAGTAATGCACTGGAGTGTCAGCCTGGATTATGTGCTCAAGCCTCTGCAGTGGGACTTGAACCCAGAACTTACTGACACTGTGGCAAGAGTGCTAGCAACTGAGCCATAGCTGATAATTTGAGTAGCCAGAAATGCATTGCATTTGTGATTATTTTTTTTCTGTTCCAGTGGTGTGCAATCAGCTTCATAATGTGAAAATAGAAGTTGCTTTATAGCATAAATATATCTTAAATTATAGGGCTTTGATGCTTTAAAGCAAAAAGCTAGAAATATTGTTAGAAATTTTATCATATGAACATTTAACATGGCTGCATTCCACTCCATTTCAAAACTAAAATACTGGAGAGAGGAATTTGATATGTGAGTGAGCATTTGTGTGGTAGTGTCGCTGATAGCAATTTTTATCCCTGAGTTTTCAGCCTTTGATATATTACAAGGTATCTGCCCACAAAGTGGAAAACTCAGTTTGCAACAGTTTTTTGTATGTTAAAGTCTAGTTCTCTTGAGTTTCTATTACTACTGGCTAATGCCTGTTGTGCTATTCATAATTACTTTGCAATATTTTCAGAGAATAAGGTGTTACACAATATTTTTTCTTTTCTGACACAGCATCAATGTAATAGAACCTGAATTTATATAGCACCTTTCATGAGCTCAGGATTTCCCAAAGCATTTTATGCAAATGAAGTACTTTGAAGTGCAATCACTGTTGTAAAGTAGGACACAAGGTAGCCAATGTGCACATAGCAAGCTCCCACAAACAACAATATGGTAATGACCAGATAATCTCTTGTAGTGATGATGATTGAGGGATAAATATTGGCCTGAATGCCAATATCCATGCTCTTTGAAAATGCCAGGGATCTTTTATCTCCATCTAATCAACAGGCGGGGCCCGGGTTTAATGTCTCATTTGGAAGATTGTACTTCCTATAGTGCAGCATTCCCTTTAGTATTACACTGGAATGTCAGCTTAGATATCATACTCAAGAATCTGGAGTGGGATTTGTACACTCAACCTTCTGACTCAGAGGCAAGAATATTACCAACTGAACAAGGCTGACTCTAGTTCTTAAACGTAGTGCACAAAGGTGGATTTAAGGTAGAAAGAATTGGCCTTCAATTTATAATCATCTTTAAAAATCCTTATACATTCTGAAACTTTAATCTGCTCATAGCAGGGAAAGTTTACCAGCTCTGAACATATGAATTAGTTTGTTGAATCAGTGCTTCTTTTCAAGGAGCAAAACTCTTCACCCAAAGATGTGAAGTACGAGTGCTTTGGTTCTCAAGGCAAACCGCTGGAGGATCATGAGCATGTACCTTCTGGATGGAGGGTAAATTGTGTCTGCTTCTGTTCCTGAGACTGTTATTGCTGTCACTCCTGGCTCTTAAGGAATTCTTGCTGCAAGTCTCAGTTCCTATCTCACTTGAAGGTGTGATTTTTTTTTCTTCTGTCCCTTGGTAGGAATTTTTTTATTTTGTGCTGGATGAGGTATATTCACCCACAACGTGCAGTAATGTCTGCTCCTGAAATGAAGCATCATCCCCAGATCACAGCCAGGAACCATTGGGCAGCTGGAAGAAGCATCAGAGGAGAAGGGAGAGTCCCTTTGCAGCTGGGTGGGAGTGCTGAAGGAAGGAAGAGATTATCTTTGGATTCTGATGGCAGGCAGAAGGACCTGAAGAGGATAGGAGTGCTTCCAGGTGTAGGGTGACATTTTAGTAATTAGTGAATAAATGTTGACCAGGGCAACACCCCTGCTTTTTGAATAGTCCATTGAATATTTTACATCAGGCAGGGTCTCAGTTTAATGTCTCATCTGAAAGGTGGCACCTGAAACAGTGCAGTTGTACCTCAGAACTGTAGCCTAAATTATGGCTCAAGTCCTGGAGTGGGGCTTGAAGCCACAACCTCCTGACTCAAAGACTGGTAACTCAATGTTACCATTGAGCCAAGCAGATATTTGATACTAAATATGATGGAGAGTAAAATCAGAAGTGGCAGCTCAGCAATTACAGAGCAATTGCACAAAACATGCAAGTGAGCAGAACAATGATAGGTAAAGTTTGATACAGATTTAACTTAATGCACATAGGAAGGAAAGATGGTGATGTATGTACTCCATGAATGGTAACATTCACCTCTGAGTCAGAACGATGTGAGTTCTAGCCCCACTCTGGGATGAAGTTAAAGACAGATCTTGAAAGAACTTGCATCTATGTAAACATTATCATGTGCTCAGATACACTAAAGCTCTTCACAGCCACAGAGTTATTTTTGAAGTCTTCGCTGTTATGTAGGAAAATATGACCATAAAGTTGCTTGCAGGAAGGTCCTGCAAACAACTAATGGGATAAATGACCAGTTATTGTGCTTTGGTTAAGGGACAAGTATCACTCCCCTGCTTGGCAGATAGTGCCATGGGATCTTTACTTCCACCTGAACAGGCAGTCATGGCCTCAGTGTAGCAAGTCATCCAAAAGCTTTTGGAACATTTGACATTGCAGTATTTCCTTGGTCTGCACTGAAGTATCAACCTAGATATGTGATGAAGTCCTGGCGTGTGCCTAGATTCTCAAACTTCTTTCTCAGATGAGAAGGTACCACTAAACCTTGATGATCTAGGACACAGGTCATACTACATTTAATGCTAAATATGTCCAACCAATGCAAAACCACATTCGGTAAAACCATTAGAATGGCAAACTTCATAGCCAAAACATTGGAATACATGTCAGGAAACCATGATCAAACTACATTTTCCTGCTATATCCAGTTCCAATCACCAAGGCACAAGGGCGACATTCAAGTTTTGGAAACAGTGTGGGGAAAGCCATAAGGCGATTGGAAAGACTGAAGATACTTGGAATTTTCAGCTATGAAAGGCAGGCATCTGAGAGTGATCTTCTGGATATAGATGTAGATTGTAAACAGTATAGAAATGGTAAATCTGAAAAATTATTTTTAAGTTAAATTGTGAAAATAGGACAAAGGACCACTGGTTCAAACTAGTTGACAGTAAATTTAGGACTGATATTGGAAATTCACAGAGTGTTTCACACCTGGATTGAACTCCTGAGTAGCAGAGGTGAAAACCAGGGTATCACTTAAGAACCACTGGTTTTATTTTGGATGACTAAACTAAGATGAGCCTGAATAGCCTTCCTCATCCATAATTATATTGTGAAATTGTGAGGTATAATCAGCTAAGATTAAAATTCTGTCTATCCTGCCTCCATATTCGAACAATACTACTTATTGAGACGTTTATCTGTTTCCCAAACCAGGCATTTTGTGGCTTCTTGGCATGAGTTTGCCAATTTATGTCATGTTAGGGACCATTTCGTGGGATCAGAGTCCTAGTTTGATTTGAACAACTCTGCCTGTTCGGAATCACCTCACCTCTGCTGGATGCTGGCTCTGATGACTACCATGAGGCTGAGATCAATAACTCACTTATGTGAAGGGATTATAGATTCATACTGTACTACTCCATGGTACAACATGCTGAACTCAATGCATTGTAGTGCCATATTATCACTTTTGTTTCGGTGGTGCCTGTGTAGCCTGTCAATTATGGTTTACTTATCCTTCGCCTTGGAGGATATTAAAGCATTTATTATTTTATCTTTTGTATATTTTACCTTTTTCCCAGAATAATACATTGAGAAGCTAAAATGCGTTGTATTTTTTAAGTCACGCTTTGGTTTATGTTGTACACGTTTGTTGGAGGTGGAGGATGAGCGGGAGGAGAATGGTTAGAGTTCCACTCGGAGTCTTATGGAAGATAGCAGGTTGCGTTTCATTGTGTGAAGTAGCCTATACTTGCTTGTATTATAATTTAATATCAGAATGTGTGTAGATTATCTATGAAGCTGTATTGTGTTTTCTTTCAGTGCCTTGCTTTACCTGCAGGAAATAGTAGAGGAAATAAAATCACCTTATAAAGTAGATGATGTGGCTGACTGTGCAAATGATAGTGAACCAGACCAATCTCGATATCAATCGCTATCTGAACCTCAGTCCTCCCCTAAACGAAGAAGAGGAAAGAAGAGGAAAAAATTCGATGATGTTTTTGATGACTTGTCAGATGACAAAGATTTTGTGGTGTCTGATGGAATAACTGATGAGGAAGAGGAGGAAGAAGAATTTAGCGAAGTCGAACTACGCAGTGATGTTTCTGAGTATGATCTGAATGACCTACACGATGGGGATGGTCAGAAACAAAGAAGGATTTCAATAAATGTGAGTTATTTTACATAACAGTCCATCTCTGTAGTCATCTGCATGTAACCATATTCCTGGAATAACTTCTGATGCTGTATTCTCAGCATGGAGTAGAACTTCGCACAATTGCCTCCATAGTCTGCACTTTTGTTAATGTTTTGGGACCGTTTGCAATTGCGAATTGAAAATGATTAATTTGTTGGGTGGTATAACTATAGGGGTAATTTTAAGGCTACCTGTATGTGGGCAGGCAGTTAAAATTGTCCTGGTGACCTAATGCTCACGTCCTGCATGGGTATTGCCACCTTCAATTTTAACCTGCTCTTCTGAGTTGGTGGCAAGGACATCACCTGAAGCTGGTAGAGCCCAACTTTATATATGCAGATCAAAGTCTGATGATGTCATTGGTTTCCCCTACTGTAATTTTAACTCTGGTCTTGGCATGGAAGATGTGTGACTTTCTCACCAGGAAAGGGCAAAGACACGAGGATTTAGAACCAAAAGAGACCATTTTAAGGTCTTTTTTTTTTACTTTCCTTGTGTTGCCAGGAGGGGCTCCACAAGGAAAGTTTTGGCCTCCCTTTACCCGGATTGCCTCCCTTCAGTGCTGCCCAGGATACCGCTTTTGACCACCAGTCAGCTCCCTTTTGGCCAGGCAGCTGACTAATGGCATGCAGATCAGGCCTGCGAGTTAAAATCGTCCAGGCCTTTTGCTACCAGGGTTTGGGGAAGGATTGGGGCTTGCCTTGTTCTCCTACCCACCTGAATCGCATTGCAGGTTGCAATTAGGGACTGATGTTAGATTAGATTAGAGATACAGCACTGAAACAGGCCCTTCGGCCCACCGAGTCTGTGCCGAACATCAGCCACCATTTATACTAATCCTACACTAATCCCATATTCCTACCAAACATCCCCACCTGTTCCTATATTTCCCTACCACCTACCTATACTAGTGACAATTTATAATGGCCAATTTACCTATCAACCTGCAAGTCTTTTGGCTTGTGGGAGGAAACCGGAGCACCCGGAGAAAACCCACGCAGACACAGGGAGAACTTGCAAACTCCACACAGGCAGTACCAGGAAACGAACCCGGGTCCCTGGAGCTGTGAGGCTGCGGTGCTAACCACTGCGTCACTGCGCCGCCCATGTTTCTGGTGAATTACACAGATCTCCATAAGTCGGGTGAGGTGGATAATTTCTTGTGATTGTTCATTTTGTTCACCTCATTTAAAAATGAATACATTTGAAAACTATTCCCCTCCTTTCTTTTCCCCCGCCCTCCCCCGCAAAAACTGGAGAAGTTGAGATCCGTGGATTTTGTTTTATAGAGTTCCCTTGAAGTTCTTGTATGGAAGCATTCTAGCACAACTGTAAGCCAACTGACTCTTCTACCCCTCCATTCCAGCTGGCCAAAGATGCAACAGGAAACTTGTGATTCTGCCATTGTCAACCAGGGTGGCAAGCATTTTCTGTGTTTAGGAAAACAAGTTACAGAAAAGCATTTAATTTGCAGAAATAAATATCCAGTTTGGATTAGAAGCAGTAGATCATGCTTCACTAGACTACCAGAATTTTTTTTTTTTTTTTGAAGGTTGAGGGTTTATTGGTTGATATCATTTACTTGGATGTTCATGTTTGAAAATTGTGAACAAATCAACGGCAAATTAGTTCTGGATTGTAAACAGAACTGAAGTTGATGATGGATAAGGAGAGTTCTGATGAGCAGAGGCGAAAACAACAACTTGGATTTATATAATGCCTTTAATGTGCAAAAACATACCAAAGCACTTCACAAAGACATAATCAAAAAATGAAAACTGATCTAATGAAAGAGATATTAGGAAAGTTGACCTGAACCTTGGTCAAAGAGGTGGGTTTTAAGGAGGGTTTTAAAGCTAGAAAGACTGAAGGATGGGACCTAGATGGCTGAAACATGACTGCCAATGGTGGGGCAAAGGGAGGGATGGGTGCACAAGAGACAGAGGAACAGAGTTTGGTGGAGGTTGTAGGGCTGACACAGGTTACAAAGATGGAAAGGGGCAAGATCATTATGGTATTCAGGACAAGGATGAGGATTTTAAACTAGTGCAGTTCTGTAGCAGATGGTTCTGGTCTCAATTTGGAGAAGAATATTTATTGTAACAATACATTTCCTGATGCAAGGCTTTATGGTAAAGTGGCGAGAGTAAGGGAGATAAGCAGCACTTGGCAATCTGGGCCTATTAACTGGCTTGGTTAGGGGAAGGCAAGTGGGATTTAATACAGATAAATGTAAGATTTTGGAACAGGAAATGGCAAATATACTTAAATTCATAGGAATTATAGTACAGAAAGGGACTGTTTGACCCATTGTGCCTGTACCAGTGCTACCTCTTCAGCTGGATCGATCCAAAGAAAGTTCATTTCCCTCCCTATTCTCCATATCCTTTTGATATTTTTATTTTTCAAATATTTATCCAGCTCTCTTTTGAATATTGTTATTTATTTATTTTATTTAGAGATACAGCACTGAAACAGGCCCTTCGGCCCACCGAGTTTGTGCCGACCATCAACCACCCATTTATACTAATCCTACATTAATGCCATTACCCTCTCACATCCCCACCTTCCCTCAGTTCCCCTACCACCTACCGATACTAGGAGCAATTTATAATGGCCAATTTACATATCAACCTGCAAGTCTTTGGCTGTGGGAGGAAACTGGAGCACCCGGTCACAGGGAGAACTTGCAAACTCCGCACAGGCAGTACCCAGAATCGAACCCGGGTTGCTGGAGCTGTGAGGCTGCAGTGCTAACCACTGCACCGCTGTGCCGCCCTTTTTTACGTGCCTCAATAGCCACTTTTGGTTAAGCATTCCATATGATGAATGTCTTTTGGCATGGATGGAAAAGGATTTAAATGTAATTGTTGGATATTAATAAAGTTGGTGAAGATTCAGAGAAAGAATGGTGGAAATTATAGCACAGATGGAGGCCTATTGCACCTGTGCTGATGCTAGTTCTCAATGAGAGCTATCTACTCTAATGCCCTTTTCCTGCATTCTTGCTTTTCAAATGCTTCCAAAATCCCATTTAAATGATAGTGTATGTCAATATCCACGTGTTAAAACATTCCATGTTCTAATAATCCTTTATGTGGATGGGAAAAATCCTAAATTTCACCTTTGTTCATGCATACAAACATATATAAAAAAAGAAGAATCGGGAAAGACCAAGCCTGCCCTATGCAGATATGACGCAGCCATATACATATTGACGGGTGCACCCCCTCCCCCCTATTCACAGAATTTCTTAGGAGAGGCAGGAAAAAACAATAAATCAATCGATCAATCTGTGACACAGGGTCTCCTCCCCACTGATCCCCACCTTAATGGGATTTTCAGTGCTTCCCCCAAAGAGGTGTGGAGTGCCTGTGTCTGCAAAAAGCATTGAAAAACCACAGCTTTGGTAATGAGGCAGCAGGTTTTCCTCCTTATGATGTTGTCAATGAGCCAGATCACATTTTCAGCTCACCCTTAAAGCAACCATATATTGTAAAACTTCGGTCACAGATAGATCAAACCAGATAGGGGTGGCAGATTTCCTTCCATGCAGGACATCAGTGAGCCAGTTGAGTTTTGTTAATAGTCTGGCAGCTTTCAAGGTAATTATTTTTCCCAGTGCTAGCCCACAAACTACCAATTGTACTGAGTTCCATTTCACAACTTGCCATGATGGGATTTGAATTTACAACCATCTGGATTGCTATTCCAACACCTTAACCAGTACACTAATTTTTGAGTTCAGTATTGCTGGCAGGCTTCTGAGTTTAATTTGAGAGTCTTTCAACTTCATATCAGTGGCTCTGATACAGAGTGACAAAAATATCTAAAGCTATAGACAATGTTTTCATTGTAGTGGCATACCTCCAAAGGAGAGGATCACAGGGATTGTGTTCCTTTGAATGTGGCTTTCTCAGTAGTTTGGAAAAACCACACAAATGTCACTATTTCCATGGTGCTGTAACTTAAAGGTGAATTATGACATTTTTTCTCATTAGTGGCATTGTTCTGTTGAAGTCATTCCAGTTATTGATGGTCTGATAATTGTCTGTTTTGGTATTATAAATAATTAGAAGCCTTTTTTATTAATCTAGAAGAATAGTCTGCCATACAAACATTCATAATGGAAGGATTACTCGTGCAATCTTCACTTATGCAGGCTCATCTGGCTAACAAGTAATCGTCAGGTTTGGCTGTTGCCATTGCCTTCAATCTTGTCTGGGCCTGCCGAACATCTTTAGTTGATGGTTTCAAGGGCTTCAAATTTGGATTATCCCTTGGAGTACTCAGAATTTAAGGAGGAGGCAGTAACCTTTTAGGTTTGACTTTGGCACCCAATGTCAGCTTTAGGTATTGCCAGCTCAGTTATAGCATGACCAGGTTCAGAGTAAAGCTCCCTTTATTTTTGCCCCAAAAGTGGCTTAAAGGAAACTAACAATAATGGTTTGGTAATTCAAATGTGCATGTGTGTGTTTTTAATGATATAGGGCAGACTAATTAATTCAATCAGTCTGCACACAGTGCTAATGTGATGCAATTGAGTAATTTGTGTTGATCAGATATTGTGTTGCTCGTACATAAAGTCACAAGTTGTGGCCCTTCGTCACTTCACAAGTCTCTTTAGAAATGGCCAAGATCAAATCTTCAGTTCAGTGTAATTATATCAGCCAATAATTATATTATTTGCTCGCACTATACAGAGGTTAATCTCAAGTAATGCTTTAGGTTAGTGCAGAGTTTGATGATTAAACTAGTTTTATTTGGGGCCTTTTTGGCCTGAATTTTGGCTTTTGTAGAAAGGCATGTCTGTAAAGGAATAACTATTTTAAGTATTTTATTTTCAGAAACAATCTTGTAGTACAAGACGTCGGTTGTCTGGAAATTTTGCAAATGGCCTCCCTAATACTATAATGGTACCAGTATGGGAAGCTACGACAATTACAAGAAAGCAGTAAGTCTCAGAGCTTCCTTTTCAATGAGAAAAATAAATGAACAACTAAACTCTTCTAATGCACTCATGGGTGTAATTATATTTTAGATTTTGAAAATGCAGTTTGGATAATGTATGTATTTCTTTTGGGACTTGGGATATTTTACAATGTTAAAGAAGTAAGTGAACAGATTAAAGCATTCACAGTTCTGAAGAAGGGTCACTGACCTGAAACGTTGGCTCTGCTTCTCTCTCCACAGATGCTGCCAGACCTGCTGAGTATTTCCAGCATTTCTTGATTTTATTTATTATTAAAGCATTCACAAGATCTGAATGCCAGTAGATGCATTTCTTGCTCGCCTTTCTCTTGCCTATCACGCTATCTTTCATTTGTATCCTACATGTAAAAATATGTATATCTTCTTCCAGTGTCACTCCTGCATCCACAGGAAGGTGTTTCTTAAACAAAACTTTGGAGGCCTCTGATGAATGCTGAGGCACAAGGTGTGCCCCCTCATTGTGACTAATTTCTCAAAGGGGTCCTTTAACAGACATTAGGCCCCTAATTTACTTAGCATAATGCTTGGAGGACAGAGAAGAGAAACTAATGGAGGTGCTAACGTAGGATGTAGTTGTGGACAGATTTATAAATTAACGTGAAAATTTTAAATTCTGTATGTTGGTGTGGAGTAGCCTATGGACGTATGGGTCAGGATTGTGGACAGCAGAGTTTTGTATAATTTAGAGTTGATGTAATGTGGAGCTCGGAAGGCTGGTGAGGAAATCATTGGTGGAGTCAGCTGCAGAGGTAACCAAAGTGTAAAGTTACACAGATTTTTGATCTACAAGGAAGTTGAGGGTTATGGGGGCTGGCAGGAAAGTGGAGTTAAGGCCACAATCAGATCAGCCATGATTTTATTGAATGGTGGAGGAGGCTTGAGGGGCCGAATGGCCTACTCCTGCTTCTATTTCTTATGATCTTACAATTATGTTAATGCTGTTTGAGGTTGCAGAGATAGGATTGAGAGGGGTTGTGGAGGGATTTGAGAATGAGGCTGAGGATATTAATGCATTTGGGTTAAGGGGATCCAGTGTAAGTCAACAAGGGTGAGCTGTCAGTAGTGGTGTGGACAAAGAAGGACACAAGCAGGAAGTAGAAGTAATTGGCCTTGGTGATGAATAAGAATGAGGTTTGACACTGGTTAGGATTAAGCGAATTTGAACCTGGTTGTACAATGGTTTAGTCTGAGTAAGTACCCGGGGAGGGAGAAGGATTTTGGGGCAAGGGTGGAGTTTACCTAATGATTAGATGGTGAATATTCATGCTCAGCCGTAACAAGATATAAAGCAAGTAATCTGGTCATTAAAGGGCAACATGGAACCAAGGCAAAGGAGGAAGCCAACGATAGAACTTTGGGGTACTCGTGAGGTGACCATCTAGGGACGAGTAAAGCCTTTGCTGGATGTGTGTTCGGACAGATGGGATTGGAACCAAGCAAGAGTAGTTTTTTGTTATATATAAACAAAGTGATTATTGACAACGCAGCCAGCAGCTGACGTCATCAGACTGCGCCATTCTGCGCACATGTGCAGATTGGCTCCTACTCTGCTCATGCGCTGCGTTCCACATTGCCAGGACTGGTTGGCGCATGCACAGATTACCGTCATCGAGTAACGCATGCAGAGAGCGGGGGTGGGTGAAGCGAGGAGAGAACGGGGGTGGGGGAAGCGGGGAGAGCGCGTCCGCAGACCTTGGTGGTGGCGGCGGGTGCGCTCTCCTCCTCCCCTGGCCCGCCCGCTCGCTCTCTCCATCACCACCCCTTCCGGCCCGCCTGCTCACTTTCTTCACACCCCCGGGCTGCCCTGCACGCTTGCTCTTTCTCCCCTGCTCGCTCGCTCTCCCCCTGCCCATCCGCTCGCGCTCTCCCTCTTGCCATTGTGTGCTGCCATGTGTTCAGGTTGCCTTCGTGTGATTATTTGAGCAGCGCCAACTTTAGTCCTGGCAGCTGCTGATGTCGCAGACTTTGACATTTTAGTGGCACAGGCTGCAGTTGCGCATGTGCCACTGCAGCGCCATCTAGTTGTATCGTCAGCAAACGCAGCCATATATAAATGACTTGGATCCTGGAATACAGAGTAGACTCTCATAATTTGCTGTTCACACCAAACCTGGAGGTGAGGTAAACAGCGAGACTGATATGAACCACCTGCAGCAGGACATGGGAGCATAGGAGCAGGAGTAGGCCATTCCGCCTGTTGAGCCTGCTCCGCCATTCAATTAGATCATGCTGATCATCTACCTCAACGCCACTTTCCCCAGATCCCTTGATGTCATTCGTATCCAGATATCTATCGATTTCTGTCTTGAACATGCTCAATGATTGAGCTTCCACAGCCCTCTGGGATAGAGAATTCCAAAGATTCACCACTCTCTGTGAGAGAACTTACTCCTCATCACAGTCTTAAATGGCCTGCCCCTTATTCTGAGACTATGTCCCCTGGTTCTAGACTCACCAGCCAGGGAAAACATCTTATCTACATCCACCCTGTCACACCCTGTAAGAATTTGGTAAGTTTCAATGCGATCAGCTCTCATTCTTTGAAAATCTAGAGAATACAGGCCCAGTTTTCTCAATCTCTCCTCATAAGACAATCCCGCCATCCCAGGGATTAGTCTGGTGAACCTCCTTTGCACTCCCTGTATGGCGAGTATATCCTCAGATGAGAAGACCAAAACTCAGTACTCCAGGTGCGATCTCACCAGGGTTTTATACAATTGCAGCAAGACTTCTTTACTCCTGTACTCAAAATCCCTTGCAATGAAGGCCAACATACCATTTGCCTTCCTAATTGCTTGCTGCACCTGCATACTAGCTTTTAGTGACTCATGAACAAGGACACCCAGGTGCCTTTGAACATCAACATTTCCCAACCTCTCTCCATTTAAGAAATACTCTGTCTTTGTTTTTTTTCAACCAAAGTGGATAACTTCACACACATTCACATTATATTCCATCTGCCATGTTCTTGCCCATTCACTTAGCCTGTACAAGTCCCCTTGAAGCCCTTGCATCCTCCTCACAATTTACATTCCTACCTAGTTTGTGTCATCAGCAAATTTGGAAATATTACATTAGGTCCCCACATCCAAATCATTGATATAGATTGTGAACAGCTGTGGCCCAAGCACTGACCCAAGCTAGTAACAGCCTGCCATCCTGAGAATGGTCCGTTTATTCCTACTGTCTGTTTTCTGTCTGTTAACCAATTCTCAATCCATTGCAGTATATTATCCCCAACCTCATGTGCTCTAATTTTATTTACTAACCTCCTGTGTGGCTCCTTATCAAAAGCCTTCTGAAAATCCAAATACACCACCTCCATTGGTTCTCCTTTATCTATGCTACAAGCAACATCTCAAAAAAAAAACTACCAACAGGTTTGTCAAACATGATTTTCCTTTCGCAAGTCCATGTTGACTCTGCCCAAGCATATCATTATTTTCTAAGTGTCTAGTTATCACATCCTTTATAATAAATTTTCACTACTACTGACGTCAAACTAACAGGTCTGTAGTTCCCTGTCTTCTCTCTCCCTCCTTTCTTAAATATTTCTTAAAATTTGCTACTTTCCAGTCTGCAGGAACTTTTCCAGAATCTATAGAATTTTGAAAGATAATCCACTATCTCTATAGCCACCTCCTTCAACACTCTGGGATGTAGCTCATCTGATCCAGGGATTTAACAACCTTCAATCCAGTTAATTTTTTGTGTACTACCTCTTTATAAATACTAATTCCTTTCAGTTCCTTATTTTCACAAGTCCCTTGGTTCCCTCGTATTTCTGGGAAGACAGACATAAATTAATTATTTAGCTTCTCTACCATTTCCCTATTCTCCATTATAAATTCTCCTGTCTGTGCCTGTAATGAACCCACATTTGCCCTTGTTAATCTTTCCCTTTTCACATACCTAAAGAAGCTTTTACAGTCTGCCTCTGTTTTTCGCTAGCTTACATTCATAATCTCTTTTCCTTTTCTTTATCAGTTTCTTGGTTATTTTTTGCTGGGTTCAAAATTGCTCCCAATCCTCAGGCTTACCACTTTTTCTGGTGACCTTATAAGCCACTTCTTTTGATCTAATACAATCTTTAACTTGATTTGTTAGCCACAGTTGATTAATCTTTCCTGTTGGGTTTTTGTGTCTGAGAACAATGTATATTTGTTGTAGGCCATGTAATAGTTCTTTAAATACTAGCCATCGCCTGTCTACTGTCAAATCTTTTCATGTATTTTCCCAATCCACTGTAGCCAGCTTGCCCCTCATACCTTCACAGTTTCCTTTATTCAGATTTAAGACCCTAGTTTCAGAATGAACTATAATAAAAGCAAAATACTGCGAATGCTGGAAATCTGAAATAAAAACAAGAAATGCTGGAAATACTCAGCAGGTCTGGCAGCATCTGTGGAGAGAGAAGCAGAGTTAATGTTTCAGGTCACAGACCTGTTCAGAATGAGCTATATCACTTTGAGATGTAATGTAAAATTCTATCATATTTTGGTCACTTGCCCAAAAGCTCCTTTGCAGCAAGGTTATTAATTAGCCCTTTCTCATTATGTAATACTAAATCTAAAATAGCCCGATCCTTAGTTGGTTCTTCAATGTACTGCTCCAGAAATCCATCTCGTACCCACTCCAGGAATTCATCCTCCACAGCATTAGTGCTGATTAGGTTAACCCAATCTAAATGTAAATTAAATTCGCCCATTATTACTGTATTACCCATCTTACATGCACCTCTAATTTCCAAGATCGATACTGTGCCCAACATTACCACTACCGTTTGGCCGATAAACAACTCCCAAAACTGCCCCTTGCTGTTTCTTAGCTCCACCCAAATTGATTCTGCATCTTGATCCTTCAATCTAAGATCCTCTCTCACCTAATATACTAATCTTGTCCCTTATTAAGAGCACTACCCCACCTCCTTTTCCTTTTGTGCCTGTCCTTCCTAAATGACGAATATCCTTGAATATTCAGTTCCCAGTCTTGGTCACCCTGTAACCAGGTCTCTGTAATGGCAATTAAATCATACTCATTTACCTCTGTTTGTGCCTTCAAATCGTCTATCTTGTTGCGAATGCTGCATGCGTTCAAATAGAGTGCCCTTAACTTTGTCGTCTTAATATTATTCCATATTCTGATCCTATTTGATGCTTGCCTTTGCTTTTTCTCTTTTAATTTTGCTTACTACTTTACTACTTTTCTACTTCCAGTTACCAGTTTTGCTTCCCTCCAATCTTCCCTTCCTGCCACACTCAGATTATGAATTCCCTTATTGCTACTTTGCTCTCTTGCCTTCTCCTTTCCCTCTAAATTATCACATCTTCCCTCACTTGATCCCTCTCTCCAGCTATTTAAAGTCCTCTCTACTGCCGTAGTTA
The DNA here is from genome assembly GCF_036365525.1 of Heterodontus francisci. Taxonomy (NCBI): domain Eukaryota; kingdom Metazoa; phylum Chordata; class Chondrichthyes; order Heterodontiformes; family Heterodontidae; genus Heterodontus; species Heterodontus francisci. Next base: position 86,295,971 of record NC_090373.1, read on the forward strand.
TACGGCTCGCCAGAACACTGGCCCCATCACAGTTCAGATGAAGACCGTCCCAACAGTAGGGCTCCCATTTTCCCCAGTATTGCTGTCAGTGCCCGTGAATCAAAACCCATTTCTCCCACACCAATCTTTGAGCCATGCATTTAACTCTCTAATCTTATTTACCCTACTCTATTTTGCTTGTGGTTCTGGTGGTAATCCAGAGATTATTACCTTTGAGGTTCTGCTTTTTAATTTGGCCCCTAGTTGCTGATACTTTCTATGCAGAACCTCTTTCCTAGTCCTACCCTTTCCGATCTCACGTTGACCATGACAACTGGAGTTCCTCTCCAGCCCTGAGCAGATGTCCCAAATCCTGGCACCGGGCAGGCAACACAGCCTTCTGGACTTTTGCTGTAGGCTGCAAAGAACTGTGTCTTTCCCCTAGATAGGCTAGCAGAATGGGCAGAACAATGACAGATGGAGTTTAATACTGACAAGTGTGAAGTGATGTATTTTGGTGGCAGGAATAGGAAACATAGGAGCAGGAGTAGGCCATACAGCCCATCGAGCCTGCCCCCGCCATTCGATATGATCATGACTGATCATCCACTTCAATGCCTTTTTCCCACGCTATCCTCATATCCCCTTATGTCATTTGTATTTAGAAATCTGTCAATCTCTGCTTTAAACTTACTCAATGACTGAGCTTCCACAGCCCTCTGGGGTAGAGAATTCCAAAGATTCACAACCCTCTGAGTAAAGAAATTTCTCCTTATCTCTGTCCTAAGTGGCTTCCCCCTTATTTTGAAATTGTGTCCCCTGGTTCTAGGCTCCCCAATCAGGGGAAACATCTTAACTGCATCTACCCTGTCTAACCCTTCAAGTATTTTGTAGGTTTCAATGAGATCACCTCTCATTCTTCGAAACTCTAGAGAATACAGGCCCAGTTTCCCCAATCTCTCTTCATAGGACAGTCCCACTATCCCAGGAACAAGTCTGGTGAACCTTCGTTACATTTCTTCTATGGCAATAATATCCTTCCTGACGTAAGGGGACCAAAACTGCACACAGTACTCCAAGTGCGGTCTGACCAAGGTTCTATACAATTGAAGCAAGACTTCACTACTCCTGTACTCAAATACTCTTGCAATAAAGGCTAACTTACCGTTAGCCTTCCTAATTGCTTGCTGCACCTGCATGTTAGTGACGTACTGACAAGGACACCCAGGTCCCTTTGTACATCTACACTTTCTAATCTCTTACCATTTAAGAAATACTCTGCACATCTGTTCCTCCTACCAAAGTGGATAACCTCACATTTTCCACATTATATTCCATCCGCCATGTTTTTGCCCACTCAATAAGTCTGTCCAAATCGCCTTGAAGCCGCTTTGCATCTTCCTCACAACACACGTTACCACCTAATTTTGTGTCATCTGCGAACTTGGAAATACTACATTTGGTCCCCACATCCAAATCATTGATATATTTTGTGAACAGCTGGGGCCCAAGCACTGATCCCTGTGGTACCCCACTAGTCACACCCCGCCAACACGAGAATAACCCGTTTATTCCTACTATGTGCTTTCTGCTTGTTAACCAATCCTTAATCCATGCCAGTATATTACCTCCTATCCCATGTGCTTTAATTTTGCTAACCAACTTCCCGTGGGGACCTTATCAAAAGTCTTCTGAAAATCCAAGTATACCGCGTCCACCAACTCCCTTTTAACAATTATGTTAGTAACATCCTCAAAAAAATTCCCAACAGGTTAGTCGAACATGATTTCCAATTCATAAATCCATGTTGACTATGCCCAATCAGATCATTATTATCCAAGTGTCCATTCATCAAATCCTTTAGAATAGATTCTAGCATTTTCCCAATGACTGATGTAAGGCTAACAGGTCTGTAATTCCCTGTTTTCTCTCTCCCTCCCTTCTTAGATAGTGGGGTGACATTTGTGACCTTCCAATCTGCAGGAACCGTTCCAGAATCTACAGAATTTTGGAAGATGATCACCAGTGCATCCACTGTCTCCATAGCTACCTCTTTCAACACTCTGGGATGTAGAATAAGTCCTGGGGACTTATCAACCTTCAGCCCCATTAATTTCTCCAATACAACCTTCTTACTAATGCTAATTTCCTTCAATTCCTCATTCCTCCTAATCCTTGGATCTCTAATTCTGGGAGATTTCTTGTATCTTCCTCCGTGAAGGCAGAGACAAAGTAATAATTTAGCTTCTCTGCCATTTCTCTATTCCCCATTATAAATTCTCCTGACTCTGCCTGTAATGGACCCACATTTGTCTTAGCCAAATGTTTCATTTTTATATTTTTTGCTAGCTTATATTCATATTCTATTCTCCCTTTATCAGTTTCTTTGTCCTCCTTTGCTGTATTCTAAAATCCTCCCAATCCTCAGATTTACTACTATTTCTGGCAACTTTATAGGCCTTTTCTTTTAATTTTATACAATCCTTAACTTCCTTTGTTATCCACGGTTGACTGCCTTTTCTTTAGGGGGTTTTGTGCTTTGAAGTAATGTATAGTTGCAGTAAACTATGTAATATTTCTTTAAAGACTATCTATTGCCTATGTACTGTCATACCTTTTAGTGTATTTTCCCAATCCACTTCAGCCAATTTGCCCCTCATGCCTTCATAATTTCCTTTGTTTAAGTTTAGCACCCTGGCTTCAGGTTGAACTACCTCACTTTCAAACATAATGTAAAATTCTATCATATTATGGTCACTCATCCCTCAAGTTTCTTTTACAACAAGATTATTAATTAGCCCTTTCTCATTACATAAAACTAGATCTAAAATAGCCTGTTCTCTAGTCAGTTCCTCAACATACTGCTCCAGAAAACCATCCCTAAAGCACTCCAGAAACTCGTCCTCCACAGCATTAGTGCTCATTAGGTTTACCCAGTCTATATGCAGATTGAACTCACCCATGATTACTGTATTACCCATGCCACATGCTGCTCTAATCTCCTGATTAATATCATGGCCCACACTACCACGACTGGTGCCTATGCATATATATACTTAATGGCACAGTTCTAAAGAGTGTGCAGGAACAGAGGGACCTTGGGTTGCATGTGCATCGATCTTTGAAGGTGGCAGGACATATTGAGAGAGTGGTTATTGAAGCATTTGGGATCTTCGGCTTTATAAATAGAGGCGTTGAGTACAAAAGCGGGAAAGTTACGCTGAGTCTTGAAAAAGCTCTGGTTAGGCCCCAACTGGGTTATTGCATCCAGCTCTGGTCACCACACTTTAGGAAAGATGTGAAGGCTCTTGAGAGGGTACAGGAGATTTACCAGAATGGTTCCTGGAATGGGGGATTTTAGTTACAAAGTTAGGTTGGAAAATCTGTGTTTGTTCTCCTTAGAACAAAGGCGATTGAGGGGAGATTTAGTAGAAGTGTACAAGATTATGATAGGCTTAGATTAGTTAGACAAGGAAAAACTGTTCCCATTAACATGGTACAAGGACTAGGGGACACAGATTGAAAGTTTTGGGCAAAAGATGCAGAGGGAATATGAGGAAGCACTTTTTATGCAGCGGGTGGTAATGACCTGGAACTCGCTGCCACAAGGGTGGTGGAAGTAGAGACGATCAGTGACTTCAAGAGGAAGTTAGATGGCCACCTGAGAGAAATAGACTTTCAGGGCTATGCGGATCAAGCCGGGGAGTGGGACTGACTGCATAGCTCTGTGAAGAGCCAGCATGGACTCGATGGACAGAATGGCCTCCTCCTGTGCCGTAAATGACACTATGACTCTGGTTTGTAGAATTGGACGACAGAAGATAAGCAGTAGAGGAGAGTGATTGATTCTGTGTAAGAATATGAAGAGGCTAAGGAGAATAATGAGTGAAAACATATATATGGAAACAGAAAGGATGTAATTAGTTACTTAGACCAGGCAGTCTGGGTACTGCAGGGTGGAAATCAGACTCAAAGTTTTCAAAAGGGAATTGTGGTAGATGTGAGCATGTGGGTGGGTGACGACAATTCATTGCGTGCCTTAAGAGTAAAGGATGGTTAAACATTGCACAATATGGGATTGCCGAGAGTGGGAACCTCAGACACCCGGGACTGAAAAGGAGGAGAGTGCAGCAGCTGATTGGAGAGCATGGGCCCCCAGGCACCAGGGATTGAAAAGGAGCAGGAGAGCAGCCCCAGCTGACTAAACAGAGCCGGAGCCCCGTGCACCAAGGATTGAAAAGGCGCAGTAGTAAAGAGCAACAGCTGATCGGAGAGATCGTGGGAGCCCCAGGCAGCGGCAGAGAAATCAAAAAGTGGCATCAGAATCAGCACACAGGAAAGAACAGATCCTGAGGCTTTTAAGGCAAATATATAGGTTAAGTATCTGTGATCAGATAGATGAGACTGAACCGAATGGGAGGGGGAAAAAAATCACAAAATGATGTCACAGGTCAAGGATTTACATGGAGGGGAGCAGAGGGAGGGAGAGAGAGTGGTTAAGATCACTCCTGACAAATGGCCATCTATCCGAATACTCCACATCGCTACAGTGAGGGTTGGGGGGAGGGAAGGAGCACAGAGCGGGGGAGCACAGAGAGAGGGGGGAGTGATCAAGATCACTCCTGACAAATGGACATCTATCTGGCATACTCCACATCGCTACAAGTGTGCAGGCCGACATTGATTACTTGTAGAAACAAGAAAATGCTAGGCATCTCACTAAATTAGTGTCCAACATAGTGATGAGAAAGTAAGTCAATAAATCAATCTTCTCATTTAAACCTTCAAATGCACATTTGTTGGTCTTTTGATTAATAGTAAGATAGATTTTAATGCCTTTATCTTTCCGAAATTGTCTCACTGGCCCGCTATATAAAACAAAAATTGTAATGTGACCCCTCATGGCACAGGGAATAATCCGGAGATTGCTATATTTGAGGTCCTACTTGCCAACTTTTCAATAGTTCCCTAAAATCTGTCTGCAGGAGCTTATTCACCCCTCTTACCATCTATAGTGCTGTGACCCCCCTCCTCACCCCGTGTCGTTGTTGCAACCCCCCCCCCCCCCCCCCACCATTCTCCCCCTGTCTAGAAATAGGTACTTTTAGGCATGTGATGGCAGTTTTGAAGGAGAGGGAAATGGTATGTGTACAAAGGGAGCCATTAAAGATGAAAATTGGGGAAAGAGAAAAGGTATATGTGGTCAGGAGATGGACATGGTGATGTCTGGTAAGAGTAAATAGGGGATGGGGAGTCAGGGAAGGATTGGGTCAAGAGAGTTCAGGTAGCTGAGTAGATAGTCTAAACGTTGAAAATTTTAAAATCCCATAGCTCAATTTTCTTTTTTACATTGGCAATGCACTTATTGTCAACATAGAAAAGTGCATAACTGAGCTAAATATAATAATTGTTTGATGTTTTTTCTCAACAGTCGAGAGGAACATCATTCCCCATGGGTATTTCCGCATTGGATGCCTTCAACGCAGGACTGGAGTTTTCTTTCTCAAAAGTAATAGTTTTACTTTCTTTTTATTGTTTACAGGAAACTCCGTATGATGTATTACAGCTATCAAGTCTTCTTTATGACAAAATGCACATTAGATTTATTTGCAAAGCCTGCTAAACCTGCAGATGGGATGTGATAGGGTTTTCATTGTAAACTAAAGGCCTGCTCAGGTCAGGAAAAAATAAAACCGACCCGAACCCGACAGAACCAAATCAGACCTGGCCCGAGTCCCTCCATTTTTTTTCCCGAGCCCGACCCGACCACCAGAATGTTCACTTTACCTACCTTCCGATTCCGAATCTGCAGGAAGCTGCAGCGTGAGCGTGATGATGTCATAGAGACGCTCACTCACTGCACAGGCTCAGAGTTTCCCACCTTGACGTCCCTGACTCCCAGCTCATATACGCTTTTCAACTTTTGACATTTACTAAACTCAACTTCCCAGCAGAGCAAAATGTAATACTTACTGTGTGTGTCCGATCTGGACCCTGCCCGACCCGAACCGGCCCCAAAAGCCAGACCCGGGTCGGGTAGCAGGCCTTTATTGTAAACATTGCATTAACATTAGTAACACTGCAATTTAGTATCACCTTAACTGGTAACACAACAGCTGCTATTGTAGACTGATGGTTTATGTGCCAGGATGCAGTTACAGGATCAGACCACCAAGTGTCACTGTGGAGCAGTGAACATGAGCAATGTTGGTAAAGCTAAAGAAACTTTTACATTTGGGCTTTTCCCTCCAAGCTGCTCTTTGTATCTTGTTTCCAATTTGTGCTTTGCACCTCTGAGCACACTCCAAGTTCCCCACCTTCCTTTATCATCTTAACACCACAATTGGATCATGCCTTAACCTTCCAAACTCAAGGGAATAGCAGACAAGTTTATGCAACCTGTCCTCATAATTTAAATTCATAAGCTGATATCAATGCTGGTGAATCTGTTGTCCCCCCCCCACCCCACCCTTCAAAGACATTATATAAATTCCTGAAGTTTGGTGTCTAAATAGGAATGGGATCTGTCCAGGCTCTGTACAACTGAAGAATCACTTTCCTCACTTTGGAATTCAAACTCTCTTGAGATAAAGGCCAAATTGAGATCAATGTGCATGTTGGGATCTGCTCACAGGAACTTGTGCTGCTGACACTACCAGGTTTTCCAGAGCGGGGCAGTTACCTACTTTGTATGCTTGTACAATATTAAAGAAACATTGTGCATACCTTCATTTCTTCAAGGTCCTTACAACCACCATTTGGCAGCAAGGAGTGCCTGCTCTGATCAGATGAATCACGGCTTTCTGATCGAGAGAATGGGTCATGTTCTGGTTTTGGGAATCCTAACCCCTGTTCTCTCCTACACCATTGGCATTATCATAGAATGGCTACAGCACAGAGGGAGGCCGTTTGGCCTGTCATGTGCATGCTGGCTCTCTGCAAGAGCAACTCAGCTAGTCCCACTCTCCCGCCCTTGCCCCGTGGCCCTTCAAAGTTTCTCTCTTCAGGTGCTTATCCAGTTCCATTTTGAAAGCTATGATTGAATCTGTCTTCACCAAACCCTCAGGCAGTGCATTCCAGATCTAACCACTCGCTGCATTAAAAAAAAATTCCTTATCATGTTTGTTCTTTTGCCAATCACCTTAAATTGGTCTGCTCTGTTTCTCATCCCTTCTGCAATGGGGACAGTTCCTGTCTATCTACTCTGTCTGGATTTTGAACACCTCTATCAAAGCTCCTCTTAACTTCTCTTTATGGAGAACAACCCCAGCTTCTCCAATCTACCCACAAACTGAAATCTATCATCCCTGGAATCATTCTTGTAATTTTTTTCTGCACCCTCTCTAAAGCCTTCACATCCTTCCTAAAGTCCCGAATTGAACAAAATACTCCAGTTGAAACTGAACCAGTGTTTTATAAATGTTCCTCATATCTTCCTTGCTTTTGTATTCTACACCTCTGTTTATAAAGCCCAGGATCCCGTATGCCTTTTCAACCACTTTCTCAACTTGCCCTGCCACCTTCAATGATTTCTGCACATATACCCCCAGGTCTCTGTTCACCACCCCTTTGGAATTGTGCCCTTTGTTTTATATTGCCTTTCTTCATTCTTCCTGCCAAAATGTATAATTTCACACTTCTCTGCATTAAATTTCATCTGCCACATGTCCACCCATTCCACCAGCCTATCCTCACAGTTTGCAATACTTTCAAGTTTTGTGTCTTCTGCAAATCTTGAAATTATGCCTTGTACACTCAAGTCTAGCTCACTAATATATATCAAGAAAAGCAGTGGTCTGAATACTGATTCCACTGTATACCTTCCTCCAGTCTGAAAAACAACACAAGGCTCGCACCTGACATAGCCAGGTCCCCACCCAATTTGTGGCCCAGCAGCTTCAATTCTACCTAAATTATGTTGTAAGTGCGCCAGAAGGGCCGCATATTTTCACACAGTTCCCTTGTCTTCGTGAGTAAATTCAAGTTTTGTATCCTGTTGACAGAAAGTGCACTCTTGCCTACAGTTCACCATGCCCCATGTCCAGTCTCAACTGTACCAATTAGGGAGGACTCATAAAAATACCAGTGTCTCTGCCTTGAATCTTTTAAATTCCCGAATAGAGATTACTTCATCTGTCCGCAAGAAGGCAAAGAGGAATATTCGTTATCCCAATTCCCTCTTGTTTATCACTTACCAGTTTGCATTATTCTCTCCTTTTTGATGTTTCTGTGGATATTTGGTCTCAATGTTATTAAAAGGATATAGAAGCACTGGCAATGGTGCAAAAAACATTTACAAGGTTGATACCAGAGCTGAGGATACAACCTTCAGGAAAGACTAAACAGGCTGGGGTGCTTTTCTCCATAAAGGAGAAGAGGGAGAGTTGGCCTGATAGAGATAATTAAAATTATGAAGGGGTTTGATAGGTTAAACGTAGAGATATGTTTCCACTTGTGAGAGAGTCTGAAACTGCGAGGCATAAAAATAAGATAGTCGCTAATAAATCCAATAACTGATTCAGGAGAATCATCTTTACTTAGAGAATGGCACGAATGTGGAACTTGCAGCCACATGAAGTGATTGAGGCAAATAATATGATGCATTTAAGGAGAACCTAGATAAACACGAGAGAGAAAAGAATTGAAGGACATTAATGGAGTTAGATGAAGTAAGGTGGGAGGAGGGTCATGTAGGACATAACTACTGGCATAGGCCTGTTGTGGAAATAGGAGCAGGAGTAGGCCATTCGGCCCTTCGAGCCTGCTCCGCCATTCATTATGTTCATGGCTGTTCATCCAACTCGGTAACCTTTTCCCGCTTTCCCCCCATATCCTTTGATCCCTTTCGCCCCAAGAGCTATAGCTAACTCCTCCTTGAAAACAATGTTTTGGTTTCAACTGCTTTCTGTGGTAGTGAATTTCAGAGGCTCACCACTCTCTGGATGAAGAAACTTCTCCTCATCTCAGTCCTGAAAGGTTTACCCCATATCCTTAGACTATGACCCCGGTCTAGACTCCCCCACCATCGGCAACATTGTTCCTGCATCTACCCTGTCAAGTCCTGTTAGAATTTTATAGGTTTCTATGAGATTCCCCCCTCACTCTCCTGAACTCCAGCGAATATAATCCTAACCGACTCAATCTCTCCTCATACATCAGTCCCACCATCCTAGGAATCAGTCTGGTAAACCTTCGCTGCACTCCCTCCATAGCAAGAATTTCCTTCCTCAGATAAGGAGACCAAAACTGCACACAATATTCCAGGTGTGGCCTCGCCAAGGTCCTGTATAATTGCAGCAAGACATCCCTGCTCCTGTATTCTAATCCTCTCGCTATGAAGGCCAACACGCCATTTGCCCTTTTTACCGCCTGTTGCACCTGCATGCTTACCTTCAGTGACTGGTGTACGAGAACACCCAGATCTCGTTGCATATTCCCCTCTCTCAGTTTATAGCCGTTCAGATAATCTGCCTTCCTGTTTTGCTACCAAAGTGGATAACCTCACATTTATCCACATTATACTGCATCTGCCATGCATTTGCCCACTTGCATTTGTGTGGAATTGCTTTTTCTATGCTGTAAATGCTATGTCATTCTATGTATTTGAGCAGTGGGAGTTGTTGGGAAAATTCAGGCTGGCTTTCACATTGTACTGTTCACTGTTTCATATACAGAAATTTTTATCTGTGGTTTATTATCTGTGCCTTCGTTCCCAGGTGGAAAAGCAACATAGTTTGAAAGCCCGTTAAGTGCTTATGTTTTTGTCTTGATGTATCTCAGTGGAATGGCTGCATTTTATTAACAATTCTAGCATCTAATATTGTCCCACAATATTTTCTAAATGTGATTTCAAAATGAGGGTCACTTGTTTAACTCCATCAAAGATTTATACAATGTTGGGAAATTATGCATGTAGGCTGTGTTTAGTAGTTGTGTTTAGTCCTAACCTATAAGGTAATTTGTTTTCTTTTCTTTTAGTGAATCACTTAAATATTTGCCCAATGAAGTAACATCGCCAATTTTTAAAATTAAAAGGGAAGGACTTCGAGAGGACTCGATAATTCACAGACTGAGTAGGTAAGATAAATTTTCAATAAGTCAATGAACAGTGTTGATTCACTGGTCAACTTAAAACAAATGATACAATTGATGCCCAGTTTGGCAACTTTGTTAAAATGATTATTAACCATATGTGTGGAATTTTTTTTTGTTTTGAATTTGTTCAGAGGTACTTCTTAGTCATTATTAGTTTGTATATTGTGGTGGGTTTTTGTAGATCTTTAAGCATTGGCCCTCAAATTCCTTGGGGGTTCTATACGTCTCCCACCATAACTTTAGCATAGGACTGGCAGAGTTTCCAGGAAAATGGCAAGATCTGGTTGCAGAAGTTGGTGATATTACAGAGGTGGAAGTAGGTGGCCTTTGTGATAGTGAGAATATGGGTTCAGAAGCTCAGCTTGGATGAATTCGTTTGGCAAGATTTCAAGCATTCTGATTCAACTTGAGATAGTGGCTGGGGAGGGAGATAGTATTGGTGACTAGGCTGTGGAATTTGTAGTAAAGGTTGTGGTCTTCCTAATGATGGAGGTAGTTCTGACTCACCCAAACAAGCACTCTGGAGAGTTAGAGCTGGGTGTCGTCGATATATATGTGGAAGCTGACCAGCCTTTGCAGACGTCGCCAAGCGTTTGCATGTAGATGAGGAATAGTAGTGGGCTGAGGATGGATCTCCGGGGATGAGGCAGTAATTTGCAGAATAGAGGGGTCGATGGAGGTTTTATTTTGAGGAGGGCGTAATGATAACCATTTTGAAGAGAGGAGTGCAGTACCTGAAGAGGTAACCATTTACAATATCAGCTAGTTTGGTGAGCAGGAAGCGAAGTTGGAAAGTTATCAATTTAGTAAGAATGACGTCACGGAGCAATAGGTGAATTTGCAGAGAGCATGAGCAGAAATGAGGTGAAATGAGAAATTGGATCAGAGTGTGGGGCGGTTTGACTTGGCAGGGAGAAGAGGTGGATTTAGCAGAAACTTTCGTTGCAGAAAATAGACAGTCTCACTCTTACTGGCAAGAAGTACATGAGTTCCTTGGGCTTGTTTTTGGAGATGAAAGTAGAGGGGGCAGGGGAGCGGGGTTTAAGGACATAATTGGCAGCGAGGAAAAGAATACAAGGGTTATCTTTGTGCAGGCTGATCCTGGAGTAATGGATGGTTCTGGCAGAGGAGAATGAGATCCAATAGCACTTGATGTGGTCCAGCTAAGTGCAGTGATGGATTGCTAAACCAGTTGTGTGTTAAATGCACTCAAACCTGTGTCTCTTAAACTTCAGAGAGTAAAGGTAGGAGCCATACCAGGATCTTGACCAGGATGAGAGAGAGTAAAGGTTTTGGGGATAAGGGCATCAAGGTGCAGGTGAGGGCATAGTTAAACAAATCAACAGCTGCAGAAGTGTCGTGCTGAATGGAGGCCTAAAGCTATGTAGGTATTTGGAAGTTTGGTGCAATAGCAATTAATTGGGGTAGAGATTTCTGAGAGATGGACACAGTTACAACAAATATGTCTGTTCCACTCCAGTTCACCTCATGATGAAACAATTGGCAGAAGCAAAAACTACAATCTATCTGTAAACAAAGTAGCTGAGAATTTCCCTGGGGCTTTTGCCAATCAGCTGCCATTACTTTGATATAAGTTCAGTAGAAACTCCATGTATGTATCTATCCAAAGTTTCTTCTGATCTTTCACATTATTTACAGCTGCTGATCGGGAGAAACCCTGCGGAAATTTCCAGGTGACAATAAGCGCAAACTATAACCGCATTGACTTGATTAACTTTGTACAGGCATGCCTGCACGATTTCATCTAGCACGTTGATCCTTGTGAGTCAGTGGAGCTATTGATCAAATTCACCCGCACCAAAGAAAGATTCAATATGACGTGCGTCTCTAGACGTGTGCATACTTGATATCGTCTTTGTTCCAGATATTCCTCCTTCCTTAACGTTGTAGATGTTCAGATAAATAATTTTAAGATGACTTGGCTGGGTACCATATTTACATCGTTTATATGTTAATTTTAAAAAGTGAAAGTATAAAACAAAAGATGGAAATGTGTGATTATGCCTCTTGGAATTTTTTCTATGTTAAAGCTGCTATAGAAATGCAAGTTGTTGAATGAAAATATATTCAAGTGAAATGAACAAAAAGTGTTGCCTTTACACTCTTTGTATCAGTGTAGTCACTCTGGCCAATTGAGGTTGGTGATGATCATATGCATCCTATCTGGAGGAATATGCTGTATAGATAATAAATGCTTTTTTGTGATGGGAGGAAAGAGCAGGAATTTAATACAAATTTTATCGAAGGTGTTTCTGGTAATATGTTTTTTATTTTGCAGATTCCAGTCACTACCTGCTCACAAAGATCGCTGGGATGTAAACTTCTTTGTAGGCGGTCCTGTCTGGTGTCTAGAATGGTGCCCGACCCCAGAGGGCTCAGCTGCCTATCAGTACGCAGCTATTTATTGTAATAAAGGAATGGATGATAGGCACAAACTGATGAACCAGCATGCAGAACCAACATTACTTCAGATATGGCAACTAGGAGACCTTCAACAGGAGAAATGGTGAGTGGCAAGAAATAAAACTGACCAAAACTTAGTGAGTTCTTGTCTGAAACTACAACAATAATTGTGAGCCATGAACTGGAAATAACCAACGTCAGTATAGTCAATCATGAATATTAACGTAACAATGTAAAAACAAAACTTCAAATTTCTGCCAAGCTGATAAGTGAATTTTCTGTCATTGGCCACTGTATTTATAAAAACAATTAATAAGTAAATGTAATTATCAAGTATAAAGTCTCAATCCTTCAGAATTTTATTAGTGTTGGAGATTTAAAAAGGAAATTAAAATTTAGCAACAGCAGGAAGCAGATAGGCAACAGGAGTCATTATGAAGGCTGCATTGGGGAGTGGAAGATGAGAATTTTCACAGGATTCCACAGGAGAGGGGAAAAAAGGACAACTACCAAGCAATAGTGAGAGTGTTATGAGAGGTGACAGAAAGCTTTTGTCATTGGATAAATTGCAGCGAGAGCGGACAGAAGTATGGCTAAAGGGTTTCAGCAGTGGTGAAATAGGAACTGAGACAAATGATATTTTCAAAGTGGAAGTACATGGTCTTGGTGATGGATAAGTTTTGGAGTTTGGAACTAAGCTCTATTCCAAACAGGATGAGAAGATTTTGCACACCCTGATTCAGCCTGATCCAATAGCTGGGTAAGGGGTGTTTGAATCAGTAACATCAGAGAGGATTTTATGGTAGGGAAAGAAACCAGTAGCTTTAGTCTTGACATTTGCTGTTAAAATATTGTCTTTGTTCTTTTGTAGTAAATTTCTAGTTTTTGTTTTGTGTTTTTTATCCAAGTTCGTAGAGGATATAGAGCTTGTGTTGTGTATTGTGAAAAAAAAATATTGTAACTTTTTACTTTATAGCCCTCAAATGAATGCTGCTTTAGCTTATGGTATTGCAACAGACTATGGTTGTATCTGGGATATGAAGTGGTGCCCCAGTGGTGCTTGGGAACTGCCAGAAACCACTAGAAAGGTAATTAATCTGTTTAGTTAAAAATGTTTAAATTGTTTGTCAGCTACTTTTAAAAAAAAAAACCCACACTTGTAGACTACTTTAATCAAGAGAATTTAGCATTATTTGTTTTGTTTTACGAGAATGTAGATTTATTATCGAGATTATTAGTGGTACCCATGGTGAATTTTGAACTTGTTTTGAGGGGAGATCAGCCTAGTGTACTACATGCACACATCGAAACATCTTAAAATATATATTCCTATAATGGGCATCCAATCAGAACCCACTAGCGATCATTATAATATTTAAATAAAAGTTTTACACTGCTTGTAGGACTCCTTTATAAAGTTGGTCTGCCCCAGTGCCTGACTCGCCACAAGATAAATTCACCCAGCAAATTATGGCGCTAATGGTCTGCAAGGACTCTACAGGAGTGCTATGTAAAGGGCACGTTCATTCCATACAGATTTGTCCTCTTAGTCCGCTGGTTAACTTCTGGACCATTTTCTGCATTCCACAGGTAAACTGTGGGAATAACTTAGTGTTGGTACTGGATTACTTTTGTCTGCTTTGCAAACGGTTTATTCCAGTCATGGGTGAGCTGTTAGTGCTGATTTTGGGGTTGGAGGGGGAGCAGTGAAGAAGAACAGGAGATTGTGCAGGAGAACATACTCACAGCACGTCTTCAGGGAAACTTCTTATGCCTCAGTTTCACCGAGGAACGATGTCTGCGTTTCACTGAGCTATGTCACATGCTGGAGTCTCATATCAGGGCTTGGTCAACACTCTCTGTGGGCCTTAACCTTTATGTCAGGATGGTTTCAGACTGCAGCAGGCAGTTTCCTGTGCATCAGGGAAGTGACAGACGCGCTCCGCACCAGGAGGATCAGTTGCATCACATTTCCTATGAGCAGAGCGAAGCAAGATGAGTGTGCATTAGGTTTTGCCCTCATTGTAGGCTTCCTTTGGATCCAAGGTGCCATAGACTACACCACCATTGCCTTCTATGCTACCCATCATCAGAATGGAGCTCACCACATCTCCAACAATGTACCTGCTTCCATCGCCATACTGGGTCCTAAATGAGCCAGGGAAGAGGGAACACTCGATAGGAAGTCCCTTCCTATTGGACTGTCACCGACAGCATTTGCCTTGTAGAGTAGACCTTGCAAGTAGAGGTTCTACCCTTTACAAAACTACCCAGAAAATTGTGAAGACCTGGCACAAACAGAAGCTCGAGGTCCACGTTTGTAAGAAATGCACAATAAACACGATTGATGAAAAATGAGCACGCTAGAAAGAACTACGTTCAGTCCTTCACAGCCAATGAAGTACTTTGAAAGTGTAGTCAATGCTGTAATATAGGGATATCCCACAACCAATTTTGGCACAGCATATTCCCACAGAGAACAATAAGATAAATGACCATATAATCTGCTTTAGTGATGTTGGTTCAACGATTACGTGTTGGGCCAGGTCATCAGGAGAATGAACTACTTTTAGAATAGTAGTATGGGAGCTTTTAAATCCACCTGAGCAAGCAGACAGAGCCTTGGTGTAATGCTTTATCCAAGGACCTCTGAGTGCAGCACTGCCTAAGTCCTGCACAAGAGTGTTGGCCTGCATTATGTGTTCAAGCCTCTAGTGCCGCTTGAACTACAATCTTTTAGCTCAGCCACGAGTGTGCTACTATTGAGCCCTGGCTCATATGATAAGTAAAGTGCTCCAGTAAAGTCTTGTTGATTTTCATCTGTTGTCTTTTTCTTCTGTAGTGTCCACAGATGGCAAGACTTGGTATTCTAGCAGCTGCATTTTCTACTGGAAAGGTTGTCGTCTACAGTTTGCCACACCCAGAATCTCTAAATATGTATAAAATGAAGCAGTCAAAAGGCAGGTGATTGGTGAAAATTAATTGTAGTTTAAACTTGAAGTGTGGCTTTCATTATTCTCCATACAGAAACTGATATTCTTTCTCACTGGGAATCAAGGTCCCTAGTGTAAATAATCTAATTTTTGGGTAAATTAAGGAGATAAATTAAGGGTAAGTCATGGCAGGGCAGCTTGGCAATGTGGAGTGCTCCTCCTGTGCAATATGGGAAGTCAGGGACATTTCCAGTGTCCAGGGCAAACGTGTGCAGGAAGTGTCTCCAGCTGCAGCGACTCGAAATCCGCGTTTCGGATCTGGAGCGGCGGCTGGAGACACTGTGGAGCATCCGCGAGGCTGAGATCATCATGGATAGCACGTACAGGGAGGTGGTCACACCGCAGGTAAAGACGGCTCAGGCAGAAAGGGAATGGGTGACCGCCGGGCAGAGTAGAAGAACTAGGCAGGTATTGCAGGAGTGCCCTGAGTCCATCCCCCTATCTAACAGATTTTCCACTTTGTATACTGTTGGGAGAGATAGCTTCTCAGGGGAATGCAGCAAGAGCCAAGTCTGTGGCGCCATGGGTGGCTCAGCTGCACGGTAGGGGAGGAAAAGGAGTGGAAGAGCTATAGTGATATGGGATTCTATCGTAAGGGGTACATATAGGTGTTTCTGTGGCTGCAAACATGAACATGACTCCAGGATGGTATGTTGCCTCCCTGGTGCTAGGGTCAAGGATGTCACTGAGCAGCTGCAAGACATTCTGAAGGGGAAGGGTGAACAGTCAGAGGTCGTGGTACACATTGGTATCAATGACATAGGTAGAAAGAGGGATGAAATCCTGCAACAAGAATTTGATTAAAAAGCAAGACCTCAAAGGTTGTAATCTCTGGATTACTCCCGGTGCCACGTGCTGGTGAGTATAGGAATAGGAGGATAGAGCAGATGAATTTGTGGCTGAGGAGATGATGCAGGAGGGAGGGCTTTAGTTTCCTGGATCACTGGGTCTGATTCTGGGAAAGGTGGGACCTGTACAAGTTGGACGGGTTGCACCTGAACCGGAACGGGACCAACATCCTTGCTGGGAGGTTTGCTAGTGCTGTTGGGGGGAGTTTAAACTAATTTGGCAGGGGGATGGGATACAGAGTGGAGGTACAGTAGGGAGTGATGCACAGTCAAATATAGAAGAGAAACTGAGTCAGTTTGGAAGGCAGAGCAAATATACACCTGTTGAGGCACAAGTGAAAAATGCAAGGCTGGATTGCATCTATTTTTAATGCAAGGAGTCTTACTAGTAAGGCAGATGAATTGAGGGCGTTGATTAGCACATGGGATCATGATATTGCTATCACAGAGACATGGTTGAGGGAGGGTCAGGACTGGCAGCTCAATATTCCAGGGTATAGAATCTTCAGGTGAGACAGGGGAGAGGGGATAAAAGAGGAGGTGGCATTGCACTGTTGATCAAGGAGTCAATTACTGCAGTAAGGAGAGATGATATCTTAGAAGGTTCCTGAAATTAGGCCATATGGGTAGAACTTAACATAAAAGGGGCAATCACTTGGCTGGGAGTGTACTACAGACTTCCAAACAGTCAGGGAGAGATAGAGGAGCAGATATGTAGGCAAATCTCAGAGGTGTAAAAAAATAGGGTAATAATAGGGGATTTCAACTTCCCCAATATCAACTGGGATAGTCTTAGTGCAAAAGGCTTAAAGGGGGCGGAATTCTTAAAATTTATACAGGAGAGCTTTTTGAGCCAGTACGTAGAAAGTCCAAAAAGAGAAGGGGCAGTACTGGACCTAATCCTAGGGAATGAAGCCGGACAAGTGATAGAAGTGTCAGTGGGGGAGCATTTCAGGGCTAGTGACTATGATTTAAGGTAGTTATGGAAAAGGACAAAGGTGTACTGGAAATAAAGGTACTGAATTGGGGGAAGGCCGATTTCAATGTGATAAAACAGGATCTGGCCAAAGTGGACTGGGAGCAGCTACTTGTAGGAAAGTCTACATTAGATCAGTGGGAGTCATACAAAGAGGAAATAGTGAGAGTTCAGAGCCAACATTTACCCATTAAGGTGAAGGGTAGGACTAACAAGTCCAGGGAACCCTGGATGTCAAGGGATATAGAGGATTGGATCAGGAATAAAAAGGAGGCTTATGGCAGATTCAGAGCGCCGAAAACAGCAGAGGTAATAGAGGAGTATAGAAAGTGTTGGGGGGTACTTAAACTAATTAGGAGAGTGAAGAGGGGGCATGAAGAAACACTGGCGGGCAAGATAAAGAAAAATCGTAAGACGTTTCATAAGTATATGAAGGGCAAGAGGATAACCAGGGAAAGAGTAGGGCCCATTAGGGACCAAAGTGGCAATGTGCGTGTGGAGCCGGAGGACATAGGTGAGGATTTAAATGATTACTTTTCATCTGTTCACTATGGAGAAGGAAGATACAGGTGTAAAGATCAGGGAGGGGGATTGTGATATACTTGAACATATTAGCATTGAAAGGGAGGAAGTATTAGCTGTTTTAGTGGGCTTAAAAGTGGATAAATCCACTGGCCCAGATGAGATGTATTCTAGGCTGTTATGTGAGGCAAGGGAGGAGAAAGCAGGGGCTCTGACACAAATTTTCAAATCCTCTCTGGCCACAGGAAAGGTACCAGAGGATTGGAGGACAGCGAATGTGGTACCATTGTTCAAGAAGGGTAGTAGGGATAAACCAGGTAATTACAGGCCGGTGAGTCTAACATCAGTGATTAAGAAACTATTGGAAAAAAGTTCTGAGGGACAGGATTAATCTCCACTTGGAGAGGTAGGGATTAAGCAGGGATAGTCAGCGTGGCTTTGTCAGGGGGAGATCATGTCTAACTAACTTGATTGAATTTTTCGAGGTAGTGACTAGATGTATAAATGAGGGGAAAGCAGTTGATGTAGTCTACATGGACTTCAGTAAGGCTTTTGATAAGGTCCCGCATGGGAGATTGGTTAAGAAGGTAAAAGCCCATGGGATCCAGGGCAATTTGGCAAATTGGATCCAAAATTGGCTTTGTGGCAGGAAACAGAGGGTGATGGTCGAGGGTTGTTTTTGCAAATGGAAGTCTATGACTAGTGGTATACCACAGGTATTGGTGCTGGGACCCTTGCTATTTGTAGTGTGTATTAATGATTTAGGCGTGAATACAGGTGGTATGATCAATAAGTTCGCAGATGACACGAAAATTGGTGTTGTAAATATTGAGGAGGAAAGCCTTAGATTACAGGACGATATAGATGGACAGAGCAATGGCAAATGGAATTTAATCCTGAGAAGTGTGAGGTGATGCATTTTGGGAGGACTAACAAGGCAAGGGAATATACAATGGGTGGTAGGACCCTAGGGAGTACAGAAGGTCAGAGGGACCTTGGTGTACTTGTCCAAAGATCACTGAAGGCAGCAGCACAGGTAGATACGGTGGTTAGGAAGGCATATGGGATACTTGGCTTTATTAGCTGAGGCATAGCTTGTAAGAGCAGTGAGGTTATGATGGAGCTGTATAAAATGCTAGTTAGGCCACAGCTGGAGTACTGTGTACAGTTCTGGGCACCACACTATAGGAAGGATGTGATTGCACTGGAGAGGGTGCAGAGGAGATTCACCAGGATGTTGCCTGGGCTGGAGCATTTCAGCTATGAAGAGAGACTGAAAAGGCTAGGGTTGTTTTCCTCAGAGAAGAGTGAGGGGGGATATGATTGGGGTATATGAAATTATGAGGGGAATTGATAGATGAGATAGGAAGAAACTTTTTTCCTTAGCCCCCTTAGCAGGGGGCATAGATTTAAGGTAAGGGGCAGGAGGCTTAGAGGGGATTTGAGGGAAAAAAAATTCACTCAGGGTGGTTGGAATCTGGAATGCACTGCCTGAAGAGGTGGTAGAGGCAGGAACCCTCACAACATTTAAGAAGCATTTAGATGAGCACTTGAAACGCTATAGCATACAAGGCTACAGGCCAAGTGCTGGAAAATGGGATTAGAATAGTTAGGTGCTTGATGGCTGGTACAGACACAATGGGCCGAAGGGCCTTTTTCTGTGCAGTATAATTCTCTGACTCTATGATCTATTCTGTTGGAGAGAGAGTTGTAATAACAACTGCTTTTTGATGAGGAAAGTTTGTTCTCAACTGGTTAAATTTGCAGAGATTGCTTTCAATTTAAATATTTGATACATAATATATTTGAAATGGATTTACATTTTCCACTCTTCACGCTTGAACAATGAATTAAACACAAATGCTGAAACTAGACACAAATGATGCAGTAAGATTGAGGGACCGATTTCCTCTCCAGTGCCTAGGTAATGATCAGTTCCCAGAGATAAAAGCAAGGAAAAGGAGGCAATGACCCATAATGTTGGATCTCTGCCCCCTTTATTTGTCCCAGTGTTTCTCCTAAAGGAGAGTGGAATGCTGGTAACTGCAGCAGGTACAAGCAAACGGCAGTTGTAATAATGAGACAGGAGATGGTGTAATTGGTCCTGCTGCTTCATTTTTGCCGAACAGTGCAGGACGGTGAACCTGATTTGAGGGTTGGGTTGAAATTGTGGGCATTAGCCCTTGTATCCAACCCCACTCCAGTGAGAAAATTGGAGAAGGGCAGGCAGCAAAGTCCAGAGGGCTCGATCTTTTTACAGAAAAATCAGGCCAGGGATTGGAGATGGAGGACTTCTGCCTGCTGGTTTTGGATCACAGTCACTCGTCCTGAAACACAGCCATTTGATTTAATTTCCACGCTTGTCTCCATGTGTAAAGCCTTACCAAGGGATGGGCTTGTGCATGGGATACATTGGACTTCGATTAATGGCTTGAACTTCAGTTGTGTTCTACCTTTAGCATCGGGCATGGGGGAGTGGAGAAACTCGCTCTGATTTTCATAAAAGAGTAAATATAAAAACAACTTGCCTTGGGTTGGAAGTACTGTTGATGCTAATAATTATGAAGTAGTTAACACATTTCTATGACTTCAGATATAGCAAATGTAATATTTAGAATTTAGATGTACCAAAATGATTGCTCCTGCTGTTTTGAGAAGATAAATACAAATCTGAATATTAAGGTGCATGCGCAGCCATTTTTATCTTATTTATAATTGTTTGCACTCTTGTTTTTGTAAATTTGCAGGATAGTAAAATTGCAAAAAAAAAGTACAAAACACGCGATACAATTTGGAGATCAAAAAGCGTGCCTGATTTTGGTCTTTGGCATATGTTGAACAAGCAGTGGGTGGAGCAATCACAGCATCCATCCAATGCTCTCGGCAGGAGGACTGAACCATTTTGATGTTTCATCCTATGTTCGATATCACACCCAGGCTTTTCCGCCCTTTACTATCTATGAATGTGTGACCGGGCACCTTACATCAGGGTCCTAAAGATGTCATTATTCCATGCAAATGAGGGTTCTAATGAGGCTCCTGCCTGCTTGCTACGGGAATGTTGGCCATTTAAATGAATGTCCGCGTGATAATCGTATCTGGTGCGCCTTGAATGGGAAGTTGAGGATAAGTTCATTTTGACTATTCTTGTCTCGATGCCATCCTGTTCACACTGAAAAATGGGGAAGTAGAATGACAAAAACAACTCAGTGTATGCAATTCCCTGTCACTGTCACTTAGGCACAGGTTAATCAAGGATGTTCAGCATGGATTTGTTATGGGAAGATCTTGTTTGACCAACTTGATCAAATTTTTTGAAGAAGTAACAAGGAAGATGGATGAGGGTAGTGCAGTCGATGTGGTCTACATGGAATTTAGCAAGGCTTTTGACAAGGTCCCACATGCAAGACTGGTTAAAAAAAATAAAATTCCATGGGATCCAGGGAAATGCAGCAAGGTGGATACAGTGACAGGAAACAACGGGTAATTGTTGACAAGTGTTTTTGCAACTGGAGGGCTGTTTGCACTGGTGTTCTGCAGGGCTCAGTACTGGGTCCCCTGCTTTTTGTGGAATATATTAGCAATTTGGATGTAAATGTAGGGGATTGATCAAGAGGTTTGCAGACGACACAAAGATTGACCTTGTGGTAGATAGCGAGGAGGATAGCTGTAGGCCGCAGAAAGATATTGATGGCCTGGTCAGATGGGCAGAAAAGTGGCAAATGGAATTCAACCTGGAGAAATGTAAGGTGATACATTTGGGGAGGTCAAACAAGACAAAAGAATACACAATTAATAGGAAACTACTGAGAAGTTTAGAGGAAGTGAGAGACCTTGGAGTGAATGTCCACAGATCCCTGAAGGTAGCAGGACAGGTCAATAAGGTGGTTAAGAAGGCATATGGAATCCTTTCCTTTATTAGCCAAGGTACAGAATATAAGAGCAGGGAGGTTATGCTGGAACTGTATAACTCATTGGTTAGGCCACAACTTAAGTACTATGTGCAGTTCTGGTCACCTCATTATGGAAAGGATATAATTGTGCTGGAGAGGGTGCAGAGGGGATTTACCAAGATGTTGCCAGGACTGGAAAAATGAGGAAAGATTGGATAGGTTGGGGTTGTTCTCCTTGGAACAGAGAAGGCTGAGGGGAGATCTGATTGAAATGTACAAAATTTTGAAGGGCCTGGATAGAGTGGAGGTGAAGGGTCTATTCACCTTAGCAGAGAGGTCAGTGACCAGGAGCGTAGATTTAAAGTGATTGGTAGAAAAATTAGAGGGCAGATGAGTAAAAACTTTTTTACCCAGAGGGTGGTGATGGTCTGGAACTCACTGCCTGAAAGGGTAGTTGAGGCAGAAAGCCTCAACTCATTGAAAAGAAGTTTGGATGTGCACCTCAAGTGCCGTAATCTGCAAGGCTGTGGACCAAATGCTGAAAAGTGGGATTAGAATAGGTGGATCATTTTTCAGCCGGCGCAGACACAATGGGCCAAGTGGCCTCTTTCTGTGCCTTAAACTTTCTATGAATTCCTAACGTGCGTGGTTTTTATTGGTTTTTATTTCCATTTTTCTGCTGTGGGGATGTGCTAAACTAAGGGAAGAACTGTTTTTTGATGAGAAAGGAGAATTAGATACCCAAGATGTTTGGGAACATCTGATGGCTAGCAATTGAGCTATCATGGAGAACAGAGCTGTGATCTCCAAGCTGCAAGTAGTCTGGGAGGAGAACTGGAGGTATAACTTGCCAAAAAAAACTTGCTTTTCCTCTGCTTTATCGTTGACTGTATATATATATATGTATATATATATATATATATATGTATGTATATTTCTATCTCTTTCTGTATCTACCTAGCTTTCTTTTACTCTTGTGCTCTCATTTAGAAGTAAATTCCACAGCTTCTCAACTCTCTATACAAGAAAGTTTATTTTGCTTTCTGTTCTAAATCTCTTAGATTTAACCTTGTATATACCCTCTTGTTCTAAACCCTTCACCCTGGAAACAGTGTGCTTCCAGCTATCTATCACACCTTTTCATAATTTTAAACACTTCTATCATATATCGCCTTGTAATCTGCATTGTTCTAACAAAAAATTATATCCACTAATGACTGACTGACTGGCGATTGTCTTCCATGTTGGGGTGAATGGAGGAGGAGATAAGTGGGGTCTCTGCAGTCAAGGCAGCTGGAAGCTGACAAGGCGTGGTGATGGAACTACAGTCTCCGACAGACTTTGTAATCCGGTACCTGAGCCAGGCAGGTACGGAGTACTCCCAAATGTTGTTGATGATTTACTAGCCAGCTTGCCTTAGAAATGAAAGCTGGAGAGGTGCCTTGTAAACTCAAGCAGGACCCTTGAGTATCCTGGGAAGGGAAGGGAGCGAGGGCTTGGCTCTTGCAATTGTCCCTTAAGCTTTCTAGACTTGGCTAAATACAGTCTTAATGGGGAGAAAGTGTGAACTCCATATAAGAACATAAGAAATAGGAGAAGGAGTAGCCCATACAACCCCTCAAGCCTGCTCTTCCATTCAATAAGATTATGACTGATCATCTACATCAACTCCACTTTCCTGCCATATCCTCTAATTCCCTTAGTGTCCTAAAATCTATCAATCTCATTCTTGAATATACTCAATGACAGAGCATCCACAACTATCTGGGTTAGAGAATTCTGAAGATTCACAACATTGTGTGAAGAAATTTTTCCACATCTTAGTCCTAAATGGCTGATCCCTTATCCTGAAACTGAGTCCTAGATCTAGACTCTCCAGCTAGGGGAAGCAGCCTCTTGGCATCTACACTGTCAAGCCCTCAAAGTATTTTACACATTTCAATGAAATCACTGCTCACTCTTCTAAACTCTGGAGAATATAGGCCCATTCTACTCGATCTCTCCTCATAGGGCAGCCCTCTCATCCCAGGAATCAGTCTAGTAAACTTTCACTCCACCCCCTCCAAGGTAATATATCCATGCTTAAATAAGAAGACCTAAACTGTACACAGTATTTTAGATGTGGCCTCACAGAGTCCTATATAACTGCAGCAAGACTTCCTTTTATATTCCAACCCCCTTGCAATAAAAGCTAACATACCATTTGCTGCCTTAATGGCTTTCTGTACCTGTATGTTAACTTTCTGTGATTTGTGTGCAAGAACACTCAAATCCTTCCAAGCACCAACACTTACTAGCGTCTCACCTTTTTAAAAAAAAAATGTTTTTTTTCTATTCCTACTAAAGTGGGCAATTTCACATTTCTCCACATTATACTCCATTTGCCACTTTCTTGCCTACTCACTTAACTTGTCTGCATTCCTTTGCAGCCTCTGTGTCCTCCTGACAGCTTACTTTCCCACCAAGCTTTGAATCATCAGCAAACTTGGATACATTATGATCGGTCCCCTCATCCAAGTCATTGATATAAACTGTAAACAGTATTGCGCAAACAAAAACTTTACCTGTGTACATTTATTGACAACTTGATTTTGAGACTAGTAAGCATGGTGATGAGCATCCAACTGATGAGCGATAAAAATAAAATTCTTTCTCTTTACCTGGCAATGCCACCAGAGGGCAGCAAATAATTGTAGGAATAAATGGCGCTTTATAGGAAAAATACTAAAACTGAAGTATAATATCCTAAGCAGGCTAGCTGAATTGCATGTGATTGTGTTTTTGCACGCACTACGTGCAGAAGGATAACTCTAGTGCTTGTTTGATTATAATGATCATATCTGTTGAATTACGCTGCCTTAATTTTGCAGTAGTCTTGGAGAGTTAAAGGCCAAGGTGAATGGGGTGGGGGTGGGGGGCGCTGCAGGGGATTGGGGTCCATGCAGGAGTAAGACTGGGTGACCAGAAACTGATGCCATTCCGGGCATTGAGAGGGTGAAACTGGAGGCGATATCTGGGGAGAGAAGTAGACTGGGAAATGGAGGTTTGTGGGAGACTGGAATGGGGGTTATAGGATTACTCCAGGTTACAGGTAAAATATAGGGGTGTTGCACCTATTACTATCAGTGACTTATTGTATTGTTGTTGGTTATAAGGGAATCTGTGTATTACCAGTGTTACTAATAGTTACCTGTACAATTTCAGTAAGTTACTATTAGTTATTGGTGGAATCAAAGTTCCTCCCACCTCTGGTTTCCCCTCGCCGCTGCAAATCCCTTCTCCACTATCACTTGGATAGCCTTCTGGTCCTATGAATGTCTTGCGCAGCAGCTGCAGGCATGAAACCATGAGCAAAGATGCTCAACTACAGGGGATCCATCATAGAATCGTACAGCTTAGAAGGGAACCATTCAGCCCATTTTGCCTATACCAGCTCTTTGTAAGAGCTATCCAATTAGTCCTGCAAGTAATATGAAAGTTAGTGAGAAAAACAATGTAGTAATGATTGGGGATTTCAACCAGTACAGCATTGGAAATTCTAAAGTCATCAATTTAGTGCACAGCCTGCTTCCTGGCTCAGTGTATTGGGGAGTCTGAGAGGTTGCTCCATCCTAGACTTAATTCTTGTGAGCTTCTTGGGGTTAGGGAGTAGAACTAGGTGAACCACTAGACAATACTGACCATAGTGAGTTAAAATTCAATCTGGCTTGAGCAGAAGTGCAGGTGTGTAGTCAAAGCCGAGTGCATTGGAATGTTGAATCTCTCACATATTACCTGTCCACCTCTACCTCAGCCGACCTACTGCTGGGACCCTCATTTGTGCCTCCAGAATCAAATATTTCAATTCTCTCCTTTCCAGCTGGAGCAGGTTGTCCGGAGTGGTTATTGAGGTCAGAACACCACTAATTTAACAAACAATTAGATTCTGCAATGGGGACAAGCTGCGTGTTATGGAAAGATCAGATCAAGTGTGACAAATAGCCCTCATCATCCAAAGCCATTATGTGATCCAAACAAAAGGGATGGAAATAGAATCCTTTTGCTTTCTACTTTTCTGTTTCTAGTTCTCTTCCCTTTTTCTCTGGCCCTCTAGATATAGTTACACTGAGCTGCTGTTCCATGGCCACGTGGTTTTTGTGTGTGAACTTAGACAGTGAATGTTGAATGGTGTGGGCATCACAGCCAAGCCCAATCCTGTCTGAACCTGATGTCCACATATGTATTATCCATCAAGAAAGTGATCAGGAGCAGGAACCCTGGCTAATGTTTCTCCTGCCCCCGTCCAGGGACACTGAGGCCACTAATACTACCTCTACTGCTGTCCCCAGCTGAGATCAACCTATTCATCCTTGTTTTTCTTGCGCGTGCATTTTGTTTTTTTGCATCGTCTCTATTTGCAAGTGAATGCCTTGGCTCTATCATAAATTTCTTCTATTGTGGGGAAAAAAGTGAAAAAATTTGCTCAGATCTTCAAGATAAATGTCTCTCTCTACTCTACTTTTTGGCCTCCTTATCTCGAGAGACAATGGGTAAGCGCCTGGAGGTGGTCAGTGGTGTGTGGAGCAGCGCCTGGAGTGGCTATAAAGGCCAATTCTAGAGTGACAGACTCTTCCACAGGTGCTGCAGAAAAATTTGTTTGTCGGGGCTGTTACACAATCCTTTGTATATTCATGTTTCTACGACTTAGTTTTACCTGATCAATTTGTTTTTAAATGTCGCCACAACCCTATAATGTGTATATCACTGATCTTCTCGCAACAAAAGTACAGCATAAAATGTGGCAAATATGAGCAGGTTTAATCAACAATGGTTTGGATTTATGTAGCGCCTTTAATGTAATAAAACATCCTAAGGCACTTTACAGGAGTGTTATACAACAGAATTTGGCACTGAACCACATAAGGAAATAATAGGCCAAATGACTGAAAGTTTGGGCAGGGAAATAGGTTTTAAGGAGCATCTTAAAGGAGGAAAGAGAGATGGGGAGGGAATTCCTGAGCTTAGGTCCTCGGCACCTGAAGACTCAGCCGCCAATGGTGGAGTGAAGAAAGTTAGGGATCTGGGGGGATATTGTAGGGCTGGAGGAGATTACAGAAATAGGGAGGGGTGAGGCAATGGAGCAATTTGAAAACAAGGATGAGAATTTTAAAATCAAAGCTTTACTTGGCTGGAAGCCAGTGGAGATCAGCAAACACGGGTGAGCGGGACCTGGTGTGAGTTTGGACATTGACAGCAGAGTTTTGAATAACCTCACGTTGTGAAGGGTAGAATGTGGGAGGCCAGGTAGGAGTGCGTTGTAATAGTCCAGTCTAGAGGTAACAAAGGCATGAGCAGCAGATAAGCTGAGGCAAGGGCGAAGTAGGGTGATGTTGCAGAGGTCGAAATGGGTGGTCTTAATGGTGCGAATGTGTGGTAGGAAACACATCTTGGGGTCAAATATAACACCAAGGTTGCAAGAAGTCTAAAATAAAATCTGCGGATGCTGGAAATCTGAAATAAAAACAAAGTGCTGGAAATCCTCAGCAGGCCTGGCCACATCTTTAGAGAGAGAAACATTAAGGTTTCAGGTCAATGACCTTTCGTGGGAACCCAGATGAAAGGTCATCGACCTAAAAAGTTAACTCTGTTTCTCTGTCCACAGATGCTGCCGGACCTACTGAGTATTCTAGCACTTGGTGTTCTTATTGCAAAAAGTCTAGTTCATTTGTCCAGACGGATGGAGTTGGTGGCTAGGGCGTGGAGTTTGTGACGGGGACTGAATTCAATGGCTTTTGTCTTCCCAAAATTTAATTGGAAGAAATTGGATAAAGGGGACCTGGTGGATGTATTGTACTTAGATTTCCAGAAGGCATTTGATAAGGTGCCACATCATAGATTATTGCAGAAATTAAAAGCTCATAGTGTAGGGGGTAACATTTTGGCATGGATAGAAAATTGGTTCACTAACAGGAAACCGAGAGTAAGTATAAATTGGTCATTTTCTGGTTGGCGAGATTTAACAAGTGGTGTCCCACAGGGATCTGTGCTGGGGCCTCAACATTTTACAATTTATATAAATGACTTAGACGAAGGGACTGAAGGTATGGTTGCTAAATTTGCTGATAGATAGGAAAGTAACTTGTGAAGAGGACATAAGGAGGCTACAAAGGGATATAGATAGGTTAAATGAGTGGGCAAAGACCTAGCAAATGGAGTATAATGTGGGAAAGTGTGAAATTGTCCACTTTGGCAGGAAGAATAAAAAAGAAGCATATTATCTAAACGGTGAGAGATTGCAGAGCTCTGAGATGCAGAGGGATCTGGGTGTCCTAGTACATGAATCGCAAAAGGTTAGTTCAAAGAACAAAGAAAATTACAGCACAGGAACAGGCCCTTCGGCCCTCCAAGCCTGCGCCGATCCAGATCCTCTATCTAAACATGTCGCCTATTGTGTGTGCAGGCACAGCACACAATTCGGAAAGCTAATAGAATGTTATCGTTTATTGTGAGGGGAATTGAATACAAAAGTAGGGAGGTTATGCTTCAGCTATACAGGGCATTGTTGAGACCATATCTGGAGTACCATGTACAGTACTGGTCTCCTTATTTAAGGAAGGATGTAAATGCATTGGAGGCAGTACAGAGAAGGTTTAAAATAAAAACAAGAAAGGCATCTGTGGAGAGAGAAGCAGAGTTAACGTTTCAGGTCAGTGACCCTTCTTCAGAACTGGCAAATATTAGAAATGTAAAATGTTATAAGCAAGTAAAGTGGGGGTGGGGCAAGAGATAACAAAGGAGAAGGTGTAGATCGGACAAGGTCACAGGACTGAAAATTGAACAGCCGCAAGTACAAACATGAAAAAAACAGTGGGTAAGCAAACTGAACAAACTAAGATAAAATAAAATAAACACAAAAAAAAATAACTAAAAAATAACTAAAAATAAAAGTAAAATGGGGGGCCCGTCATGCTCTGAAATTATTGAACAATAATTATTGAATTTTTGAAAGGCAGCATGTAGATGAGAAATAACTGGTAATTATTCATGGCTTGTCTACATGCTGCCCCTCAACAACATCATCCAAAGACATGATGTCAGCTTTCACGTGCACAGTGATGAAGCCCAGCTCTACTCCACCACTATCTCTCTTGACCCTCCACTGCCTCTGTACTGTCAGACTGCTTGTCTGACATCCAGTTCTGGATGAACCACAATTTCTGTAAGTTTAAACATTGGGAAGACCGAAGCCATTGCCTTAGGCCCCTGCCACAAACTCCACTCCCTAGTTACGGATACCATCCCGCCATTTGGCTACTGTCTTATAGTAAACCACACTGTTGCAACCATTTGACCGCAAGTTGAACATCTGACTGCATATCGTGTCCATCACAAAGACTGCATATTTCCACCTCTAACATTACCCATCTCTGCCCTGTGTCAGCCTTTCAACTGCCAAAGTCCTGACATCCTTGCTTTTGTTACCTGCAGACTTAACTTATTTTTCATTCATGAGATGTGGGTATCGCTGGCAAAACCAGTAGTTATTGCTCATCCCTAATTGCCCTTGAGAAGGTGGTGGTGAACTGCCTTCTTGAACCACTGCAAACTTTGTGGTGTAGGTACACTCACAATGCTGTTCTGGAGGGAGTTCAGTTTTTGATCCAACGACAATGAAGGAACAGCAACACATTTCCAAGTCAGGATGGTGAGTGACTTGGAGGAGAACTTGCTGGTGGTGATGTCCCCATGTGCCTACCTCCCTTGTTCTTCCAGGTGGTAGAGAGATCGCAGGTTTAGAAGGTTCAATCAAAGGAGCCTTGGTGAGCTGCTGCATTGCATCTTGCAGTTGGTACGTGCTACTGCCACTGAGCTGGTGGTGGAGGGAGTAAATGTTTAGGGTGGTGCTTGGGTGCTGATTCAGCGAGCTACTTTGTCCTTAATGGTATCAGGCTTCTTGAGTGTTGTTGGATCTGCACTCATCCAGGCAAGTGGTGAGCATTCCATCACAGAGTGCTGGAAATACTCAGCAGGCCTGGCAGCATCTCTGGAAAGAGAACAAAGTTGATGTTTCAGGTCTGTGACCTTTCATCAGAACTGGCAAAGGTTAGAAAAGAATTAGGTTTTAAGCAAGTGAAGGGGAGGTGGGTGGGGGGTTGTTTGATAGGGCAGGAGAGATTAAATAACAAAGCTGTCCTGGGACAAAGGCAAAGAGTGTGTTAACATTTGTGGTGAAAGACAAAGCATTAGCCCAGAGAGAGTGTTAATAGCAGAATAATGAGCAGCTCTGACTACATGAAATATTTTTTAAAAAGGCCAGTCATGTTCTGAGGTTATTGAACTCGATGTTCAGTCCGCAAGGCTGTAGAGTTTTTTTTTATTCATTCATGGGATGTGGGCATCACTGGCTATGCCAGCATTTATTGCCCATCCCTAATTGCCCTTCAGAAGGTACTGGTGAGCTGCCTTCTTGAACCACTGTAGTCCATGTGAGGTAGATACACCCAGGGTGCTGTTTGGAAGGGAGTTCCAGGATTTTGACCCAGCGACAGTGAAGGAACGGCGATATAGTTCCAAGTCAGGATGGTGTGTGACTTGGACGGGAACTTGCAGGTGGTGATGTTCCCATGCATCTGCTGCTCTTGTCCTTCAAGGTGGTAGAGGTCGCGGGTTTGGAAGGTGCTGTCTAAGGAGCCTTGGTGCGTTGCTGTAGTGCATCTTGTGGATGGTCCACACTGCTGCCACTGTGCGTCGGTGGTGGAGGGAGTGAATGTTTGTAGATGGGGTGCCAATCAAATGAGCTGCTTTGTCCTGGATGGTGTCGAGCTTCTTGAGTGGTGTTGGAGCTGCAGCCATCCAGGCAAGTGGAGAGTATTCCATCACACTCCTGACTTGTGCCTTGTAGATGGTGGACAGGCTTTGGGGATTCAGGAGGTGAGTTACTCGCCTCAGGATTCCTAGCCTCGGACCTGCTCTTGTAGCAACGGTATTTATATGACTACTCCAGTTCAGTTTTTGGTCAATGGTAGCCCCTAGGATGTTGATAGTGGGGGATTCAGCGATGGTAATGCCATTGAATGTCATGGGGAGATGGTTAGATTCTCTCTTGTTGAAGATGGTCATTGCCTGGCACTTGTGTGGCGCAAATGTTACTTGCCACTTATCAGCCCAAGCCTGGATATTGTCCAGGTCTTTCTGCATTACTACACGGACTGCTTCAGTATTTGAGGAGTTGCGAATGGGGCGGAACATTGTGCAATCATCAGCGAACATCCCCACTTATGACCTTTATGATTGAAGGAAGGTCATTGATGAAGCAGCTGAAGATGGTTGGGCCTAGGACACTACCCTGAGGAACTCCTGCAGTTATGTCCTGGAGTTCAGATGATTGACCTCCAACAACCACAGCCATCTTCCTTTGTGCTAGGTATGACTCCAACCAGCGGAAGGTTTTCCCCCTGATTCCCATTGACTCCAGTTTTGCTCAGGCTCCTTGATGCCATACTCTGTCAAATGCTGCCTTGATGTCAAGGGCAGTCACACTGCCCTCACCTCTTGAGTTCAGCTCTTTTGTTCATGTTTGAACCAAGGCTGTAATGAGGTCAGGAGCTGAGTGGCCCTGGCAGAACCTAAACTGAGCATTACTGAGCAGGTTATTGCTAAGCAAGTGCTGCTTGATGGCAGTGTTGATGACACTTTCCATCACTTTACTGATGATTGAGAGTAGACTGATGGGGCGATAATTGGCCGGGTTGGACCTGTCCTGCTTTTTGTGTACAGGACATATCTCAGCAATTTTCCACATTGCTGGGTAGATGCCAGTGTTGTAACTATATTGGAACAGTTTGGTTAGGGGTGCGGCAAGTTCTGGAGCACAGGTCTTCAGTACTATTGCCGGTATATTGTCAGGACCCATAGCCTTTGCAGTATCCAGTGCCTTCAATCGTTTCTTGATATCACACGGAGTGAATCGAATTGGCTGAAGTCTGGCATCTGTAATGCTGTGGACTTCAGGAGGAGGCCGAGATGGATCATCAACCCGTCACTTCTGAAGAAGATTGTTGCAAATGCTTCAGCCTTATCTTTCGCACTGATGTGCTGGGCTTCCCCCATCATTGAGGATGGGGATATTTGTGAAGCCACCTCCTCCAGTTAGTTGTTTAATTGTCCACCACCATTCACGACTGGATGTGGCAGGACTGCAGATCTTAGATCTGATCTGTTTGTTATGGGATCGCTTAGCTCTGTCTATTGCATGCTGCTTATGCAGTTTGGCATGCAAGTAGTCCTGGATTATAGCTTCACTAGGTTGACACCTCATTTTTAGGTATGCCTGGTGCTGCTCCTGGCATGCCCTCCTGCACTCTTCATTGAACCAGGGTTGGTCTTCTGGCTTGATGGTAATGGTAGAGTGGGGAATATGCCGGGCCATGAGATTACAGATTGTGGTTGAGCACAATTCTGCTGCTGCTGATGGCCCACAGCGCCTCATGGATGCCCAGTTTTGCATTGCTAGATCTGTTCGAAATCTATCCCAGGGCAACTCCCTCCCTACTGTAGACCACTGTCCCGCCACCTCTAGTGGGTCTGTCCTGCCGGTGGGACAGGACATACTCAGGGATAGTGTTTGCTGTGTCAGGGACACTGTCTGTAAGGTATGATTCTGTGAGTATGACTATGTCCGGCTGTTGCTTGACTAGTCTGTGGGACAGCTCACCCAACTTTGGTACAAGTCCCCAGATGTTAGTAAGGAGGACTTTGCAGGGTCGACAGGGCTGGGTTTGCCGTTGCCTAGGTCGATGGCGGGTGGTCCGTCCGGTTTCATTCCTTTTTATTGACTTCATAGCGGTTAGGTACAACTGAGTGGCTTGCTAGGCCATTTCAGAGGGCATGTAAGAGTTAACCACATTGCTGTGGGCCTGGAGTCACATGTAGGCCAGACCAGGTAAGGACAGCAGATTTCTTTCCCTAAAGGACATTAGTGAACCAGATGGGTTTTTACAACAATCGACAATGGTTTCATGGCCATCATTAGACTAGCTTTTAATTCCAGATTTATTAATTAAATTCAAATTCCACCTTCTGCTGTGGTGCGATTCGAACCCATGTCTCCAGATCCATGCCCTGGGTCTCTGGGTTACTAGTCCAGTGATAACACCACTACACCACCACCTCCCCAGTGCCTAATCAAAAGATCAGGTGCTGCTCCTCGAGCTTGCGTTGAGGTTCACTGGAACACTGGAGCAGGCTAAAGACAGAAATGTTGACATGAGAGCAGGGGGGAGTGTTGAAATGACATTCAACTGGAAGCTCGGAGTCATTCTTGCGGACTGAGTGGAAGTGTTCCGCAAAGCGATCATCCAATCTGCATTTGTTCTTCCCAGTGTAGAGGAGACCGCATTGTGAGCAGCGAATACAGTATGCTAAATTGAAAGAAGTACAAGTAAATCGCTGCTTCACCTGAAAGGAGTGTTTGGGGCCTTGGATAGTGAGGAGAGAGGAGGTAAAAGGGCAGGTATTACACCTCCTGCGATTGCATGGGAAGGTGCCGTGGGAAGGGGACAAGGTGTCGGGTAATGGAGGAGTGGACCAGGGTGTCACAGAGGGAACAATCCCTTCGGAATGGGGAGGGGAAGATGCATTTGGTGATGGAAATGGCAGAGGTGGTGGAAATGGCAGAGGATGAACCTCTGGATGTGGAGGCTGGTGGGCTGGAAAGCGGTTCTCGGAGGGAGGAGATGGGGTGAGGGCAGAAGTGCGGAAAATGGGCTGGAGACAGTTGAAGGCCCTTTCAAACACAGTTGTTGGGGGGGAGGCGATCCTCAGTTGAGGAAAAAGGAAGACATATCAGAAGCGCTATTGTGGAAAATTGTATCATCAGAGCAGCTGCGTTGAAGACGGAGAATCTGGGAGAATGGAATGGAGTCCTTACAGGAGGCAGGGTGTGAAGAAGTGTAGTCAAGGTAGCTGTGGGAGTCGGTGGGCTTATAATGAGTATTAGTGGACAGCCTATTCCCAGAGATGGAGACAGAGAAGTCGAGGAAGGGAAGAGAAATTTCGGAGACGAACCATCTAATTGTGAGAGAAGGGTGGAAATTGGAAGCAAAGTAGATAAGTTTTTCCAGTTCGGGGCGGGAGCAGGAAACGGCACCGATACAGTCATCAATGTACCGGAAAAAGAGTTTGGGGAGGGGGCCTGAGTAGGACTGGAACAAGGAATGTTCGACATATCCCACAAAAAGACAGGCATGACTCGGACCCATGCAGGTACCCATAGCAACACCTTTTACTTGAAGGAAGTGAATGGAGTTGAAGGAGAAGTCGTTCAATGTGAGAACAAGTTTAGCCAGGCAGAGGAGGGTGGTGGTGGATGGGGACTGGTTGGGCCTCTGTTCAAGGAAGAAGCAGAGAGCCCTCAAACCGTCCTGCTGGGGGATGGAGGCGTAGAGATATTTGACGTCCATAATGAAGAGGAGGCGGTTAGGGCCAGGAAACTGGAAATTGTCAAAATGACGTAGGGCATCAGAAGAATCACGGCTGTAGGTGGGAAGAGACTTGACCAGCGGAGAAAAGATAGAGTCAAGATAGGAAGAAGTATGTTCAGTGGGGCAGGAACAGGCTGAAACGATGGGTCTGCCAGGGCAGTCCTGTTTGTGGATTTCAGGAAGGAGGTAGATGCGGGCTGTCCGGGATTGCGGGACTGAGGTTGGAAGCTGTAGAGGGAAGATCTCTGGAGGGGAGGAGGTCAGTTATTCCATCACAATCCTGACTTGTGCCTTGTAGATTGTGGACAGGTTTTGGGGAGTCAGGAAGTAAGTTACTCACCACAGAATTCCCAGCCTCTGACCTGCTCTTGTAGTCACGGTATTTATATGACTGGTCCAGTTAAGTTTCTGCTCAAGAGTGACCCCCAGGATGCTGTTAGTGGGGGATTCAGTGCTGATGATGCTGTTGAATGTCAAGGGGAGATGGTTAGATTTTCTCTTGTTGAAGATGGTCATTGCCTGGCATTTGTGCGGCACAGATTGTTACTTGCCAGTTATCAGCCCAAGCCTGAATGTTGTCCATGTTACATACTGTTTCAGTATCTGAGGAGTTACGAATGAGACTGAACAATGTACAATCATCAGCGAACATCCCCACTTCTGACCTTATGATGAAGGGAAGGTCATTGATGAAGCAGCTTAAAATGGTTGGGCCTAGGACACTGCCCTGAGGAACTCCTGTAGCGATGTCCTGGTGCTGAGATGGTTGGCCTCCAACAACCACAACCATCTTGCTTTGTGCTAGATATGACTCCAACCAGTGAAGAGTTTTCCCCCTGATTCCCATTGACTTCAAATTTACTTGGGTGCCTTGGTTCCACACTTGGTCAAATGCTGACTTGATATCAGGGACAGTCACTCACAAATCAACCTATGGAATTCATCTCTTTTACCATGTTTGCACCAAGGCTGTAATGAGGTCTGGAGCCAAGTGATCGTGGTGGAACCCAAACAGAACATCAGTGAGAAGGTTGTATCTGAGTAAGTTCTGCTTGATAGCATAGCCGAGGACACCTTCCACCACTTTGATGATTGAGAGTAGACTAGTGGAGCAGTAACTGGCCAGATTAGGTCTGTCCTGCTTTTTGTGGACAGGACATACCTGGACAATGTTTCCATATTGTCAGGTAGATGCCAATGTTGTGGCTGTATTAGAACAGCTTGGGTAGGGGCACGGCTAGTTCTGGAGCACAAATCTTAAGCACTACATCTGAGATGTAATCAGGGCCCAAAGCCTTTGTTGTGTCTAGTGTGCTCAACTGTTCTTGATATCACGTGGAATGAATTGAATTGTCTGAAAGCTGGCATCTGTGATGGTGGGGACCTCAGGAGGAGGCGGAGATGAATCATCCACTCAGCACTTCTGGCTGTAGATGGTTGCAAACAATTCAGCCTTGTCTTTTGCACTGATGTGTTGGGCTCCACCATTGTTGAGGATGGGGATGTTTGTGGAGCTTTCTCCTCCTCCTGTTCGTCGTTTAATTGTCCACCACCATGCACGGCTAAATGTGGCAGGACTGCAGACCTTTGATCTGAACTGTTGGTTAGGTGATCGCTTCGCTCTCTATAGTATGCTGCTTCCGCTGTTTAGCATGTTTGTAGTCTTGTTTTGCAGCTTCAACAGGTTGCTACCTCATTTTTAGGTATGCCTGGTGCTGCTGCTGGCATGTTATCTTACACTGCGCATTGAAACAGCATTGGTTCCCTGGCTTGAAGGTAATGGACGAGTGAGGGATATGCCGGGCCATGAGGTTACAGGTTGTGTTTGAATACAATTCCGCTGCTACTGATTGTCTACAGCGCCTCATGGATGTCCTGTTTTGAACTACTAGAACTGATCAAACTCTATCCCATTTAGCACAGTGGTAGTGCCACACAACGCATTGGAAGGTATCCTCAGTGTGAAAACGGGACTTCATCTCCGCAAGGGCTGTGCTGTGGTCACTCCTACCAGTACTATCATGGACAGATGCATCTGCAACAGGTAGATTGGTGAGGAGGAGATCAAGTAGGTTTTTCACTCATGTTCATAAGAACTAGGAGCAGGAGTTGGCCGTCCGGCCCCTCGAGCCTGCTCCGCCATTCAATAAGATCATGGCTGATCTTTTCGTGGACTCAAAATACTTACCCGCGCTCTCACCGTATCCCTTAATTCCTTTATTGTTCAAAAAGATATCTACCTTAGCTTTAAAAACGTTTACTGAAGAAGCGTCAACTTCACTGGGCAAGGAATTCCATAGATTAACAACCCTCTGGGTGAAGAAGTTCCTTCTTAATTCAGTCCTAAATCTGCTCCCTCTAATCTTGAGGCTATGCCCTCTTGTCCTAGCTTCACCTGCCAGTGGAAACATCCTCTCTACTTGTAACTTATGTATTCCCTTCATGATTTTATATGTTTCTATAAGATCCCCCCTCATTCTTCTGAACTCCAATGAATATAATCCCAATCTACTCAGTCTCTCCTCATAAGCCAACCCCCTCAACTCCGGAATCAACCCAGTGAACCTCCTCTGCACCCTCTCCAGTGCCAGTATATCCTTTCTCAAGTAAGGAGACCAAAACTGCACACAGTACTCCAGGTGCAGCCTCACCAGTACCCTATTCAGCTGCAACATAACCTCTCTGCTTTTAAACTCAATCCCTTTAGCAATGAAGGACAAAATTCCATTTGCCTTCCTAACTACTTGCTGTACCTGCAGACCAACCTTCTGCGATTCATGCACAAGGACACCCAGGTCCCTCTGCATAGCAGCATGCTGCAACTTTTTACCATTCAAGTAATAATCTTTTTTATTGTTACTCCTACCGAAATGAATGACTTCACATTTATTAACATTGTATTCCATCTGCCAGACCTTTGCCCACTCACTCAATGTATCTATGTTCCTCTGCAAAGTTTCACAGTCATCTGCACACTTTGCTCTGCCACTCATCTTAGTGTCATCTGTAAACTTTGACACCCTACACGTGGTCCCCAACTCCAAATCATCTATATAAATTGTAAATAATTGCGGTCCCAACACCGTTCCCTGAGGCTTTCTCAACCCCTGCCACATGCCCGGTCTAGCAGCTATGTCCTTCAGGACTTGGCCAGCTTGGTCAATAGTGGCGCTACTAAGCAACTCTTGGTGATGGACATTGAAGTTCTCCAGCCAGAGTACATTCTGTGCCCTTGCTACTCTCGGTGCTTCTTCTAAGTGGTGTTCAACATGGAGAAGTACTGATTCATCAGCTGAGGGAGGGCAGTAGATGATCATTTTTGACCAGATGCTATGAGACTTCATGGGTCCTGTGTTAATGTTGAGGACTCCCAGGACCACTGCCTACCGATTATATACTGCTGTGCCACCACCTCTGGTGAATCTGTCCTGCCAGTCATACAGGACATACCCAAGGTTGGTGATGGATGAGTCTGGAACATTGGCTGTGTTGTGATTTTGCCAGTATGACTACGTCATGCTGTTGCTTGACTAGTCTGTGGGATAGCTCTCCCATTTGGCACAAGTCCCCAGATATTAGTAAGGAGGTCTTTGCAGACTCAACTGGGCTGGGTGTGCCTTTGTCATATCCAATTCCTAGGTTGATGCCAGGTGGTTTATTATTCTTTGACTTTTCCATTGCGGTTTGATACAGCTGAGTGGCTTACTCAGCCATTTTGGAGGGCAGTTAAGAGTAAACCATATTACTGTGGGCCTGATGTCACATGTAGGATAGACCGGGTAAGGACAGCAGATTTCGTCCCCAAAGGACATCAGTCAACCAGATGGGTTTTTGCAATAATCTGGTTGTTTCAGGGTCATCATTACTGAAACAAGTTTTTATTCCAGATTTATTTAATTCATTGAATTTAAATTCCCCCAGCTACCATGGTGGAATTTGAACTCATGTCTCCTGAGCATTAACCCAAGCCTCTGGATTACTAATGCAGTAATAGTACCACTGTTATAGCGTTCCCTACTCTCCTGGCTGGCTTTCCATCTTCCAACTCCATAAAATTGAGCTTATCCAAAACTCTGCTGCCCATATTGTTAAGACCAAGGTGAGAAAAGTCTTTTCTAGTTCCACTTCTCAACAAGTCACAACATATATTTAAATGTTTACCTAGTTATCAATAAGGGCAATAATATACGCTACTCTTTATACCCTGAATAAAATACACCAACTGGATTTCTTCAATAAACAACAAAACTATCAGTTTATTATAAAACATGATTTATCCAGCAACAACGCAAAGCATGAACACGCAGATTAAAATATGACAATTCCCTTTTTAAATACCACTCAAACACACACGCACCCACCCACACCAGTTAACTCAGAGATTTTCTCTGCAGAGCTCTTTTACAAAAAAAAAGGAATACTTTGGCCAAATACTTGTTAATTCTTGAAGAAAAAAGAGAAGATACGGAAGGATGTCAGTTGTCCCTTTTGGTCTGGCATTCGGGTATACAGAGACAGATCACTGGGATCTTTTCTGGAGCAGTTCTGGAGATGTCGAGAAGTAGTCTGGTAGGCTTTCCAGGAGCAATATGGCATCAGGGGTTTCAGTTATCCCACTCTGGATTTGCAGGTTTTTCAAAGAGGTAGAGAAAGAGGAGCTGACACACTGGATTTCTCTGGGTCTCTTAGAGAGGTGCAGGAAAGATAAGCTGGGTGTTTCTCCCTTGGCAGTTTGATCTCCTCCAACTGCTTTCAACAACAGTCCACACCCCAACCAGAAAGTCAAAATATTATCTCAGAAGCAAAGCCAGCTCCTCCCTCATAAATCTTGACATGTCACTTCTCTGTAAACATCTTCCCCAAGTCACCAAGGTTTCTGTTGTTTATTGAGCTTAAGGCATGTGACAGCCAGTAAAGGTTTGTCTTCAAACAAGACCTCTTATGACCCTTGTAAAAAAAAAAAACACATCCATGGAGTGTTTTCAGTTTTCCTAAAACAACCATTGTCCATGATTGTAAAATATGAATCCTCAAAAACATTTAAAAAATAGAAGCACCTTCATAATACCTCCATCCTTGGACGAATGAAATGTCATTTTTAAAACACATTTACGCACTCATTCTCATTCACTCTACCTGTAGCTAGTACAGTTCTGCTTTGTACCATCTTTGCACTACGATAACTCAAAGCAAAGTTAAATCCTCGACAAAGCATCCGCAATTATATTATGTTGCCTCGCAATGTGGATAATCTTTAAGTGATAAGGTTGCAATAGTAAACTCCATTGAAATAGTCAGGCATTCTAGTTTTTGAATTTTTCCAGAAAGGCTAAGGGGTTATGATCAATAATCAATATGACCAGTGTCTCTCTGTACTTGTAGTGGACATAGACTTCAAAATGCTTAAGAGCTAGTAATAAGCCCAGGGTTTCTTTTTCCCATGTTGAGTATCTCTTTTAGTGTTGATTTAGCTTTTTGGAAAA
Source organism: Heterodontus francisci (assembly GCF_036365525.1). Classification (NCBI taxonomy): domain Eukaryota; kingdom Metazoa; phylum Chordata; class Chondrichthyes; order Heterodontiformes; family Heterodontidae; genus Heterodontus; species Heterodontus francisci. The sequence continues at coordinate 86,335,645 of NC_090373.1, forward strand.
GTAATCCACTGGTCTTTCTATGCCTGATTCTTGGTCTTGTAACTGGACTGTACCAGGTCACCTCGCATCATTTGCTACCTTGAAGGGCTTAGTGAAATTTGGTGCAGCCAAGACTGGTTCATTAATCAAAATGGCTTTCAGCCTCTCAAAAGATGTTTGGCACTCCCCTAACCACATTACCTTGGCTTTTGTTTGCAGTAAATCCATCAGTGGAGCAACTCTAGTACTAAAATTTGGTACAAACTTGCGGTAGAAACCACACACCCCAAAAACCTCATGATTTCTCGCTTAGTCTTAGGGGTAGGGAACTCCGCCAATGCTTATACTTTTGCTGTTCTTGGCAACACTTGTCTTTGCCCTACTTTATGCCCGAGGTAGGTTACCCTCGTTTTGCAAATTCACTTTTGGCACAGTTTATCACTAAATCAGCCAATTGTAATTTTTTAAACAGAGCTTCTAGTTGTTCCAAGTGGTCCTTCCAAATGTCACTGTATACCAGCACATCATCAAGATAAACCACATAGTTAGGAACACCAGCTACCACTTGGTTCGTTAGTCTCTGAAAAGTGGCTGGGGCATTTTTTAGCCCGAATGGCATCACTAGTCATTGGAAAAGACTATCTGGTGTGACAAAGGCCGATCTTTCTATAGCTAGGGGTGTTAAAGAAAACTACCAGTATCCCTTTAACAAATCTATATTTGTAAGAAACGTGGCACTGCCCACTCTGTTAATACAGTCTTCAAAACAAGGAACTGGGTAGAAGTCTGCCTTTGTTACTGCACTAACGTTTCTGTAGTTTGTGCAGAATTTAGTTGAACTGTCAGGTTTAGGTACTAACATGGCTGGGGAACTCCAGCTGCTTTGACTGGGTTCAATTAGGTGGTTTTCCAATTTGTATTGGATTTCTGCTTTTATCTGGGCCTGTTCCACTGGACTTGAGCGATAAGGATGCTGTTTTATCGGAAAGGATTCCCCTACATCCACATAATGTATGGCTATGGTTGTACATTCTGGTTTGCCCCTACAGACTCCTTTAAATGCTGAGTGGCCTTGTTAGGTCTTCTCGTTGTACTGCAACTAAATATGAAAACGTAGTGTCCAATTTCCCTAACAATTAACTAACCAGATAGTAGGAGGTTCAATTTGAGAATTGCCTAGGCCTCCTTCTACCTCATCCTCACTATCCCTTTCATCCTTCACTGTCCTTACTACCTGCCATATCTGTGCTTGTTTATCCTCTTTCTAGCAATGATATTGTTTCAACATATTGATATGACACAGCCGATTCTTTTTCCGGTAATTTGGGATGTCAATCAAATAATTTACTTTACCAGTTCTTTAGACCAATTTATATGGACTACTGAACTGTGCTTTCAGCAGTTCACCCTGTAAAGGCAATAATATTAACACCTCATCCCCTGAAATGTTCAGGTCTTGGCATGCTTGTCTGCCCATTTCTTCATGGTTGTTTGGAAAACTTTCAGGTGTTCCTGAGCCACTTTGCTGGCTCTTGTGAGCCACTCCCGGAACACGGATATATAATTTAACAAAAGATTCGTCCCTCTGTTCTAAAAAATTTTCTTTGATTAGTTTTAGAGGACCAGGTCCATAAATTAACTCAGAAGGACTAAAACTGGTAGATTCATTAGGTGAATCCTTAGTGGCAAACAAAAGAAATTCTGGCCCTTTATCCCAATCATGGGGATATTCACAACAGTATGCCCAGATCATCGTTTTGAGGGTCTGATGGTACCTTTGTAAAACCCCTTGTGTCTGAAGGGGTATGCTGAGGACTTTAATTGTGTGTACGCAAATTACCCATCACTTTCTGAATAATTTTAGACGTAAAATTGGAACCTTGACCTGACTGAATCTCAGTAGGTAATCCATATCTAGTGTAGAACTGGATTAACTTCTTTACCACTACCTTAGCTGAAATTATTCTCAAGGTAATGGCCTCTGGGAACCAAGTAGCCATATCTATGATAGTGAGTATATATTGGTGTCCTTTTGTTTTCAGTAAAGATCCTACACAGTTTACCAACACCCTACTAAGTGGTTTCCCCAAAAACGGGTATGGGAATTAAGAGGTGCCGGTTTTATGGCAGGTTGCGGTTTTCCAACAATCTGCCACTTATGGCACGTTTTGCAAAACTGCACCACATCCTTGCAAAGACCTGGACAGTCAAAATGTCGACCCAGAGGTGATTGGGTCTTTCAGATCCCCACATGTCCCACCATAGGAATTTCATGGGCTATCCTTAATAATTCCTGACGATACTTTCACGGTACTGCTATCTGGTGAACAACCGTCCATCCTTCGTCCACAGTTCTGTGAGGAGGTACCCACTTCCTCATCAGAATCCCATTTTTAATATGAAAGCAAAATACTGCAGATGCTGGAAATCTGAAATTTAAAAAAAGTGCTGGTAATACTCAGCAGGTCTGGCAGCATCTGTGGAGAGAAGCAGAGTTGACGTTTCAGGTCAGAACACATTCTGATGAAAGGTCACTGACCTGAAATATTAACTTTGCTGCTCTCTCCACAGATGCTGCCAGATCTGCTGAGTATTACCAGCACTTTTTGTTTCCATTTTTAATATAATAGCCTTCCAGAACTTCCTTTGCCTCAGCTTCAGTTTGTGCCACTTTATTTAACTCTGGATCGGCTTGCTGAGCCTTGATCAGAGAAGACTTATTAAACATTTCTTTTGGATTATCCAAATCCCCAAAGGAAGTTTCAGGTATTCAGCTACATGCCTGTGGTGCCAATTTTACCTCCGACAATGGAACTTGTTTAGCCATTGCTCAGGTCACTACACATGAAGGAAAAATTCCTGGAACCTTTCCCTGCGACTGTTCTATCTCTTTGACTTCACTTGGTCTTTCCGTGACTACTGGAGAAGCTGCTACCTTCGTTGCGGCAGATCATTCCCCAGGAGTAGGTCAACTCTGTCTACAAGCAAACTATGGACAACTCCTACAGTTACTGTTCCAGACATTAGGTCACACTCCAGGTGCACCCAGTACAAAGGTACACGTATATACTCCCCGCCGATACCATTAACTAAAACCTTGGCATTCAGCGCACTCTCTGGTGGAAAAGTTATGCCTTTTCCCAGCAAAAGAGTTTGAGTGACTCCTGTATCCCTAAGTATAACTATAGGTTTACCTGTCTCACTTGAAGGATAAGGAGTTACTTTTCCTTTTGACAAGAATTCCCTACAACTCTCAGGTATCTTGTTCACGACCCCTGCACTCACAGCGGTTTTTGTATTTGGCCTTACAGCTGCAGTCAGAGCTACAGCCTGATCTGTCATACTTTCAGTCAGGGCCCTTTTCTTTACATTTGCCATGTTCATCCCAATAAGTCCCATGGGTTAAACCCACAATGTCCAACATTCTGCACGAAGGTGTCCCTCCTTGTGGCAGTGGTAACACTAAGGCTTGTGGACCTCACTTCCACCCTCAGCATCTTCCTTTCTGGCCTGAGGAGGAGATCCCGGGGCGTTCCCAGCCATCCCTTCTTGTCGCCGGCTACTTGCCTTCCTTTCACCCTTCCACCTTCTATCCTTCTTGGGTTTGTGGGGGTGACGGACAAGCTCGTAAACATCACTGATCTCAGCTGCCTGTCTGGCTGTTGAAACCTTTTGGGTCTCTCCAGGGGTTCCTACTAATGGAGGTAGTGAATTTTTAAATTTTTCCAGGAGAATTATTTCCCCAAGGGTCTCATACGTGGCCTCTACCTTTAGTGCCCGCATCCAATGATCAAAATTAATTTGCTTTACCCTCTCAAATTCTATATAAGTCTGCCCAGGCTGTCTTCAGAGGTTCTGAAATATCTGCCGGTAAGCTTCAGGGACTAAGTCATAAGCAGCGAGAATAGTCTTTTTTGCCATCTCATAATGTGCAGAACCTCCTCAGAAAGCATGGCATAAACTTCATGAGCTCGAACCATCAACCTGCTTTGCATAAGCAATGTCCAGTTTTCCTTTGGCCATTTCATCTGTCTGGCTGTCTTTTCAAAAGAAATGAAAAATGCGTCTATGTTCCTTTCCTCAAACTTCGGGAGAACTTGTACAAATTTAAACAGCTCTCCACTGGGTCCTGGGCTGGAGTCAGATCTTTCCTATCAAAATTTTCCCTGGAGTCAAGGCCACTCTCTTGTCTTAGTTCCAGCTTTTTTAATTCAAATTCCCTTCTTTCTCTTTCCTGCTGCTCTGCTTGCTTCCTTTGAAATTCTAGTTCGTTTTTTCATTGTCAATTCTCTTTCCTGTTCAAGCTCAAGTTTTTTAATTTCCAATTGCAATTGAATCCTAGATAATTCAACTGAAGTACCATCTGGATCGCCTTTTTCTTCCAATTGCGAATGCTGTGCCATTACTTAAATTACATCTGTTTTCTTAGCTCCTGGTTTTAACTCTAATCCCAATTTTGGTGCCAATGCTATTAGCTTAACCTTGGTTAATTTTCTCAAATCACTCAGCGATAAGTCCTCCTCCTCCAGAAAGGTTGTAGCAACTGACAAGTCCATTCCGGTAATGTAAACTCTACTGTAATGTATAAGAAACCTGTTTTTTTCCTTTCCTCTTTTCAGTTATTATTACCCCACTTACAATTGCATGTCAACGGCTTTGGGTTATCGCGGACGAGGCTCCCCAATTAAATGTTACAACTGAGGTAGGAGAAGTGCACTGTCTTTTCTAGTTCCACTTCTCCACAGGTCACAACATATATCTAAATGTTTACCCAGTTACCAATGCGGTCAATCATATACTCTACTCTTTATCCCCTGAATAAAATACACCAACCAGTTTTCTTCAATAAACAACAAAACTATCAATCTATTATAAAACAAGATTTATCCAGTAACAACACAAAGCATCAACACACAGATCGAAATGTGAAAATTCCCTTTTTTTTAAATATCCCACATGCTCACCGGTTAACTGAAAAATAGAGATTTTCTCTTTTACTCTTTTACAAACAAAACAAAAAAAGGAATACTTTGGCCAAATACTTCTTAATTCTTGAAGAAAAAAGAGAAGATATGGAAGGATGTCAGTTGTCCCTTTTGGTCTGACATCCGGGTATACGGAGACAGATCACTGGGATCTTTTCTGGAGCAGTTCATTCTGGAGATGTCAAGAAGTAGTTTGGTAGGCTTTCCAGGAGAAATATTGCATCAGGGGTTTCAGTTTTCCCACTCTGGATTCACAGGTTTTTTCAAAGAGGTAGAGAAAGAGGAGCTGACACACTATTTCTCCGGGTCTCTTAGAGAGGTGCAGGAAAGATGAGCTGGGTGTTTCTCCCATGGTAGGTTGATCTCCAACTGCTTTCAACAACAGTCCACACCCCAACCAGAAAACCAAAACAATCTCTCAGAAGCGAAACCAGCTCCTCCCTCATAAATCTTGACATGTCACTTCTCTGTAAACATCTCCTCCCCCCCCCCCCCCCCCCCACAAGTGACCAAGGTTTCTATTGTATATTGAGCTTAAGGCATATGACAGCCAGTAAAGGTTTGTTTTCAAATAAGACCTCTCAATGCCCTTTGTTTAAAAAAACACCCATGGAGTCGTTTCAGTTTTCCCAAATGAACCAATGTCCATGATTCTAAAATACAAATTCTCAACAAAAAAAAAATTTAAAAATAGAAGCACTTTCATAACAATATCCTAACCTGCGCCAAGTCCTAGTCTCCCATCAGCCCAGTGCTCACTGACCTAAGTTGGCTCCTAGTTCACTGTCACCTTGATATTAAACTTTTCATCCTCATGTTCGAATCCCATCCCGCTAACCAACCCACACCTCCCCCCACTCCACCACCACCACAGCCTTGCCCCTCGCTATGTCTATAATCTTCTCCAACCCTACGAGAACTGTGTTCCTCCAACTCTGGCATTTTGTGTATCCACCACTTCCTTCGCTCCACCAGGCCCTAAACTCTAGAATTCCTTCATCTCCCCATCCATCTCTCCTTTAAGACACTCCCTTAAAAACTCGCTTTTTAACCAAGCTTTTAGTCACTTGTCCTAATATCTCCTTTAACTAGGTGTCAAATTTTGCCTAATGGTGCTTCTATCAAGTGCTTGGAATGTTTTTCTGCATTAAAGGAACTATATAAATTATTGGTGGTAGTGGTGGTGTCCCTTTTGATGAAAATTTTTTGTTTTGACTTTGAGGAGCTCAGTTTACTTGCTGAGCTTATTAATCTTGATTAGACCATATCCCAGAGGTTCGCTTGTATACTAATCCAGGGTAGTGAAAATCTGGAGCACTCTTCTGCACAAAACTATTGAGACTATATCAATTGAAAATTTCAAACTTGAGTTTGATCAATTTTTGTTCTGCAGGGTTATTAAAGGGTTATGAAACCAAGGTGGGTAAATGGAGTTAAACTGCAGATCAGCCACAATATAATTGAATGCTGGAACAGGCTCGAAGGGCTGAATGGCCTACTCCTGTTTCTATGATTTAAAGCAGAACTACCCTTTCCAATTTTTTTTCCAAAATGTGTTGGCAAACAAAGTTTCTAATTTTTCTGCAATTGTCATTTTTAAATTTTGAAACCTTTGAGAAGTTTTTGTTAAATAAATACTTTGGTTAAATTAGGATAATCGGTGATTAATAGTGCCACACTTATAATGCACATAAATAATGTATTATACAGAATTGTAGTATCTCAACCACTTAATGACTGGAGGCTTCACAGTAAAATGATTTTAAGCCTTATTTAATTTCCCTTGGTTTATCGCAATTGAACTAGTTTCAAAATTAAAAGTGCCATCACTGCTTCTAGTTTTCCTCGCCATTACACAAAGCTATATAAAGATAGCCTCCACTGCATGCACATACAGACTGGTTGTCATAAAATACCAATTAGTGTTTGGAGAAAAAAAGGTGTCATAAAAAGCTTATGGACTTGTAATGTATCATCAATGTCTGAATGAACTGGTCCACAGGAGAATTAATAAATTCTTTCTCTATCCTAATCATCGTTGAGAACTCTTCAACAGATAACTTTCTTGATCTCAGAAATCAAATAGTGAAAAATTTAGAATTTTTTTAATAAGCCTAGGAAATAACTTCAAGTGAAAGTTGTTAATGATCTGACGAAGCATAATGAATGTTTTAATTGAATGCAATGATAATTTATCTGAGTCTTCAATTGACACCAGAACTCATTCCTTTTCTTTATACATGCCAACTTGGTCTATTTTTGTCCCTGGACCTTCTCGTGATTTTGTCTTATTGTTTACACATTTTTGGTTGACGGTTTGGCTAGATTGCCTTCTTACTTTTGGTTTGTGTTAACTCCTGTGGTTGCTTTATTCTCAACTGTAGTCTGTTGACGTCTGACATTCAAATATCTAATATAAGGGAATTGGAAAATGGCTTCAGGTAGTTCTGAAACCGTGTCATGTCACTAATTTCAGGGATTGAAAAGCAATCGGTAAATTCTGTGGTTTGATTTTACTGCTTAAGTTTCAGCCACAAATTATTCAAGATATAGGTGTTATATTCTTTTATTTTGATTTGTCAGTAATCTTGCTCAATGTGTTTTATGTTCATTGAATAGACTTCTGATTTAATAAATGTTCCATGGTCCATTTATTCATCCATGAAAACACATGAAACTGCTGAGACTGATCTTTCAGAACCTCGAGGTTATACAGACTGCCTCCAACCATACTTCTTGTTGGTTTCTAACTTTTCCTAATACTGAGCCGACACCAGTGAATGGGCTTAATCCAGGCTTCGGCTTCTTTTGTCTTAGCCAATTTATGTCCAAGTAAGACTGAGCATTTCTCAGGAGGTCAGAGAAACTGAAAGAATTGTGAAGAAATATAAACGGACATGCAAAGCAGAATTGACAACAGCCATGGAAATGTTTGTGATTCAGTTGATCATTATTGATTTTAGAAAATAGCAAAACTGAAAAATTTTGGTGGTGTGCATCATTTTATGATTTTAAAAATAGGATTGAAATACAATAAGTATCCCAATGTTTTGATTATTATTTTTTTGTAATGTATATCAAGAAGCCCTGTCATTCAGCTAAGTTTGTCTAATAAGGCTGGTGATTCATGCCTTGCTGTAAATGTTGCCAGTTTGAACAACAACCTTTGGCTATATTGACAGTTGAATAATGAACTACAATTTGACTTTGGCAAAGACAACATGCAACAATTGAAGAACCTGGATAAAAATACATTGGTGGGTCATAGTGAATGTGCCTCTGGTGGATATCTGCCCCATGGTAAACCAAACCAGGAATTGCTTGATAGTTGGGAAGTTTGTTAAGAGAAAAGTGTGCCACTCCCAAGCACTGAATTTTCTCATTTTGATCCTGGTGCAGGACAGCACATCCACATTGAACAGCCCTCACTGAGCAGTAATATCAGAAGACCACCTCACCCCAGCACCTCCCTGCTTAGCAGAAACATCTGATCCCTCTGACAGCAGTAATATTAACAACCCACCTCCCTACTGAGAAGCCGTATAAGGAACTGGCTGTTGCAGAGGCTGTTTTTCATCTTCCCTGTTCGATAGTTTGTTAGGTTCCACTCTCCCCACCTTGGTCTTCTGTCCTCTGACCTGAAGACTGCACTTTTATTTAGTTCCTATGAGCAACACTTCAGGAGATTAACTATCCTATTTAAAATTTTTTCAAAAAAATCACGATTCAGGATATTGTGGGCAGCAACTTCATCAAGTAATTAACTGAGATTTACAGCACATGAAACTTCTAAGTCTGATATCCAGTGCACACTGAATTTAGTGCAGTAGTGAGCAAATAGAACAGAGACACCTGGCATGTAAGTACAACACTCCGGTTCCTCACTCTTTCTGTATCCTAACACAGCATGGTATTGAGCTCACTCTCACAGTGCTTCTGCCTAGCACAGGGTGCCAGGCCAGAACAAAATTAAAATGTGTAGTTAACCCTACCTCATACCTGTAGTGCCTAAAGCAAATGTGCTGTCAGGCTAGTGGTAGCAGGTAGGGCTCAATCAATAGTGGTAGTAGGCTACGACAGGAACATGCCATTGGCATGTTTGGTGGTTGGCAACATGAGAAATGTAATAAAAGACTTGTGCATGCTCAGATAACATACTGCAGCTGTATAGCAAGTACTGCAAAAACGTACGTCGTCAGTGGGCAGGGAGGGAATGGCCATAGGAACAGAAGTAGGCCATTTAGCCCCTTGAGTCTGTTCCACAGCTCAGTGAGATCATGGCTGATTAGGTCCTAACCCCATATACCTGCTTTTGCTCCATAACCTGCCTTTGCCCCATAACCCTTAATACCTTTGGCTAACAAAAATCTCTGGAGTATTACCTGAGCCATGTGAAAATTGGAGTAGGGCAAATAAGATTAGAGAAATGAATACGTGGCTCAAAGACTGGTGTGGTAGAAGTGAGTTCCAGTTTGTGGGGCACTGTCACCAGTACTGTAAAAATTGGGGGCTGTTCCATTAGGACGGTCTACACCTGAACCGTGCTGGGACCAGTGTTCTCGTGAGCAGCATAACTAGGGAAGTAGAGAGGGTTTTAAACTAAATAGCGGGGGCAAGGGATCAAATTTGGGATGATGTGGTAAATCATAGAGACAAGACATGGGAGAAAGATAAACTGACCATTGCAGGAAGAGACAGTGAGTACAAATCTAAGAGTAAATAAGCAGTCAAGGCTAGAGGTTACAAAAATAATATAAGGCCCAAACTAAAGGCTGTGGATCTGAATGCACGGAGCATTCAAAACAAAACAGATGAACTGATGCCGCAAATAGGAATAAATAAGTACGATCTGATAGCAGAGACATGGCAGCAGGATGACATAGATTTGGACCTGAATATTGAAGTGTACATGGCAGTTAGGAAGGACAGGAATCTAGGAAATGGTGGAGGAGTGGCTCTGTTAATGGTATTAGCACAATAGAGAGGGATAACCTAAGTTCAGGAAACAAGGATGTAGAAGTGGTTTGGGTCGAGATGAGAAATGGTAAAGGCAAGAAGTCACTTGTGGGAGTGGTGTACAGCCCCCCTAACAGTGACCACATGGTAGGACGGGGTATCAAGGAAGAAATAATGGGTGCTTGTCAGAAAGATCCAGTGATAATCATGGGGGATTTTAATCTACATATGCCTGGAAAAATCAGATAGCTGAGATGAGTTCATAGAATGTTTTTGGGATAGTTTCTTAGAACAGCACATTCTGGAATCAACCAGAGAGCAGACTATACTAGGCCTGGTATTATGCTATGAGATAGAATTAATTAATGATCTCAGTGAAGGTGCCCTTAGGCAGCAGCAATCATAATATGATTGAATTTTACATTCTGTTTGAGGAAGAGAAGAGTGGGTCTAAGACTAGTATTTTAAACTTAAATAAGGGCAGTTATGAGGGCATGAAAGCAGAGCTGGCAAAGGTGAACTAGCAAAGTAGGTTAAGGGATAGGTCAATAGAGATGCAGTGGCAGACGTTTAAGGAGATATTTCAGAATGCACAGAATCGATACATTCCAACGAGAAAGAAAAATTCCAAGGGGAGGACCCAGCATCCGTGGTTAACTAAAAAAAGTTAGCGATAGTATCAAACTTAAAGAAAAAGCATATAATTGCGCAAAGCTGGGTGACAGGTCAGAAGATCGGACAGATTATAAAAAGCAGCAAAGAATGAGTAAAAGATTAATAAGGAGTTAAAAATTAAGATTACGTGAGAAAGCTGGCTAGAAATATAAAAACAGATAGTATGAGTTACTTATCAATATTTTAAAAAGAAGAGTTAACAAAGTGAGCATTAGTCTGATAGAAATTGAGTCTGGGGAATTAATAATGGAAAATAAGGAGATGGCAGGTGAATTGAACAGGTAATTTGCATTGTTCTTCACCGTAGAGGATGCACGTAATGTCCCAGAAATAGCTGTAAATCAGGAAATGGAAGAGAGGGAGGAACTCAAGAAAATTACAATCACCAGGGAAATAGTACTGAGCAAATTGTTGGAGCAGCGGGCTGACAAGTCCCCAGGTCCTGATGGACTTCATCCTAGGGTCTTAAAAGAAGCGGCTAATGAGATAGTTGATGCGTTGGTTTTAATTTTCCAAAATACCCTAGATTCAGGGAACGTTCCATTCAATTGGAAAATAGCGAATGTAACTCCTTTATTCAAAAAGGGAAGGAGACAGAAAGTAGGAAACTACATGCCAGTTAGGTTAACATCTGTCATAGGGAAAATGTTAGAAGCTATTATTAAAGACATTGTAGCAGGGCACTTAGAAAAATTCAAGGTAATCAGACAGAGTCAACATAGTTTTGTGAAAGGGAAATCATGTTTAACCAATTTATTGGAGTTCTTTGAAGAAATAACACGTGATGTGGATAAAGGAGAACTGGTGGATGTACTGTACTTAGATTTCCAGAAAGCATTTGATAAGGTGCCACATCAAAGGTTATTGCGGAAAATAAAAGCTCCTGGTGTAGTGAGTAACATTTTGGCATGGATAACAGATTGGCTAGCTAACAGGAAATCGAGTAGGCATAAATGGGTAATTTTCTGATTGACAAGATGTAACGAGTGGTGTCCCACAGGGTTCAGTGCTGGGATCTCAACTTCTTACAATTTATATAAATGACTTGGATGAAGGGACCAAAGGTATGGTTGCTAAATTTGCTAATGACACAAAGATAGGTAGGAAAGTAACTTGTGAAGGGGACATAAGGAGGCTACAAAGGGATATAGATAGGTTAAGTGAGTAGACAAAGATCTGGCAAATGGAGTATAATATGGGAAAATGTGAAATTGTCCATTTTGGCAGGAAGAATAAAAAATAAGCATATTATCTAAATGGTGAGAAATTGCAGAGCTCTGAGATGCAGAGGGATCTGGGTGTCCTAGTGCATGAATCACAAAATGTTAGAATGCAGCTACAGCATGTAATTAGGAAAGCTGATAGAATGTTATTGTTTATTGCAAGGGGAATTGAATACAAAAATAGGGAGATAATGCTTCAGTTATACAGGGCGTTGATGAGACCACATCTGGAGTACTGTGTACAGTATTGGTCTCTTTTTTTTTGTTTTTTTAAAATTCATTCATGGGATGTGGGCGTTGCTGGCCAGGCCAGCATTTATTGTCCATCCCTAATTGCCCGTGAGAAGGTGGTGGTGAGCTGCCTTCTTGAACCGCTGCAGTCCATGTGGGGTAGGTACACCCACAGTGCTGTTAGGAAGGGAGTTCCAGGATTTTGACCCAGCGACAGTGAAGTAACGGTGATATAGTTCCAAGTCAGGGTGGTGTGTGACTTGGAGGGGAACTTACAGGTGGTGGTGTTCCCATGCATTTGCTGCCCTTGTCCTTCTAGTTGGTAGAGGTCATGGGTTTGGAAGGTGCTGTCTAAGGAGCCTTGGTGCATTGCTGCAGTGTATCTTGTAGATGGTACACACTGCTGCCACTGTGCGTCGGTGGTGGAGGGAGTGAATGTTTGTAGATGGGGTGCCAATCAAGTGGGCTGCTTTGTCCTGGATGGTGTTGAGCTTCTTGAGTGTTGTTGGAGCTGCACCCATCCTAGCAAGTGGAGAGTATTCCATCACACTCCTGACTTATGCCTTGTAGCTGGTGGACAGGCTTTGGGGAGTCAAGAGGTGAGTTACTCGCCGCAGGATTCCTATCCTCTGAACTGCTCTTGTAGCCACGGTATTTATATGGCTACTCCAGTTCAGTTGCTGGTCAATTGTTGGCCCTAGGATGTTGATAGTGGGGGATTCAGCGATGGTAATGCCATTGAATGTCAAGGGGAGATGGTTAGATTCTCTCTTGTTGCAGATGGTCATGGCCTGTCACTTGCGTGGCGCGAATGTTACTTGCCACTTATCAGTCCAAGCCTGGATATTGTCCAGGTCTTGCTGCATTTCTACACTGACTGCTTCAGTACCTGAGGAGTCACGAATGGTGCTGAACATTGTGCAATCATCAGCGAACATCCCCACTTCTGACTCTATGATTGAAGGAAGGTCATTGATGAAGCAGCTGAAGATGGTTGGGCCTAGGACACTACCCTGAGGAACTCCTGCAGTGATGTCCTGGAGCTCAGATGATTGACCTCCAACAACCACAACCATCTTCCTTTGTGCTAGGTATGACTCCAGCTAGCGGAGGGTTTTCCTCCTGATTCCCATTGACCTTTGTTTTGCTAGGGCTCCTTGATGCCATACTCGGTCAAGTGCTGCCTTGATGTCAAGGGCAGTCACTCTCAAGTCACCTCTTCAGTTCAGCTCTTTTGTCCATGTTTGAACCAAGGCTGTAATGAGGTCAGTTGCTGAGTGGCCCTGGCGGAACCCAAACTGAGCGTCACTGAGCAGGTTATTGCTAAGCAAGTGCTGCTTGATGGCACTGTTGATGACACCTTCCATCACTTTACTGATAATTGAGAGTAGGCTGATGGGGCGGTAATTGGCCGGATTGGACTTGTCCTGCTTTTTGTGTACAGGACACTGAAGGAAGGATGTAAATGCGTTGGAAACAGTTCAGAGAAGGTTTACAAGATGAATACCTGGAATGGGCGGGTTGTCTTATGAGGAAAATTTGGACAGGCTAGGCTTGTATCTGCTGTTTAGAAGAGTAAGAGGCAACTTGATTGAAACATATAAGATTCTGAGGGGTCTTGACAGGGTGGATATGGAAAGGATGTTTCCCCTTGTGGGAGAATCGAGAACTAGGGGTTACTGTTTAAAAATAAGGGGTTGCCCATTTAAGACAGAGATTAGAAATGTTTTCTCTGAGGGTCGTGAGTCTTTGGGACTCTCTTCCTTAAAAGGCCGTGGAAGCAGAGTCTTTGAAAAATTTTAGGGCAGAGGTAGATAGATTCTTGATAATCAAGGGGGTGAAAGGTTATCAGGGGTAGGCAGGAATGTGGAGTCAAGGTTACAATCTGATCAGCCATGATCTTGTTGAATGGCGGGGCAGGCTTGAGGAGCCAAGTGGCCTACTCCTGCTTCTAATTCGTATGTTCATATCGGCCTCATATTTAACATTAACAATTGATGGAGGATAAATTGCAATTTGCAGAAAACAGTTCCAAACTTCTCCTGCCCTTTGCAATTTCCAATTTCACTCCTGAGGGGTCTGGCTCTAATTTTGTGACTCTGCCCCAGTTTCTTAGACTCCCCAACTAGCAAATATAGTTACTCCCAATCAACCCTATCTGTTCCCGTTAATATTTTGAAAACTTCAGTCTTATCAACCCTTAACCTTCTCAATTCCAGGGAATGCATCCCTAGTTTGTTTATTCGCCCCTCAATAATTTCGACTTGCAGTCTAGGTATCATTCAGGTAATTAAGAAATAAGAGCAGAAATAGGCCACACGGTCCCTTGAATTTCCTTTGCCATTCAGGAAGGTCATGGCTGATCTGATCTTGGCCTTAACTCCACTTTCCTGCCTGTTCCCCATAACCTTTAACTCCCCTATAGTTTAAAAATCTGTCTATCTCAGCCTTGAGTATATTCAATGACAGCTTCTACACCTCTCTGTGGTAGAGAAATCCAAAGATTCACAACCCTCTGAAAGAAGAAATTCTTTCTCATCTTTATCTTAAATGGGCGACCTATTATTTTAAAACTCTGCCTCCTCGTTCTAGATTCCCCCACGAGGGGAAACATCCTCTCAGCATCTACCCTGTCAAGCCCCCCTCTGATTCTTTTATGTTTCACTCCAATGAGTATAGGCCCAACCTGTTCAACCTTTCCTCATAAGACAACCCCTTCATCCTAGGAATCAGCTGAGTGAACTTTCTCTGAACTGCCTCCAATGCAAGTATGTCCCTCCTTAAATAAGGAGACAAAAACTTTTTCTTTATTTATTCATTCATGGGATGTGGGCGTCATTGGCAGGCCAGCATTTATTGCCCACTGAAGGCATTGAAGAGATTGCTGTGGGTCTGGAGTCACATGTAGGCCAGACCAGGTAAGGACGGTAACTTTCCTTCCCTAAAGGACATTAGTGAACCAGATGGGTTTTTACAACAATCGACAATGGTTTCATGGTCATCTTTAGACTAGCTTTTAATTCCAGAATTATGAATTGAATTCAGATTTCACCATCTGCCGTGGTGGGATTTGAACCCATGTCCCCAGAGCATTAAAATCAAAGCAAAGTACTGCGGATGCTGGAAATCTGAAATAAAAACAGTAAGTGCTGGAAAAACTCAACAGGTCTGGCAGCATCTTTGGAGAGAGAAGCAGAGTTAACGTTTCAGGTCAGTTTGTTTCTACTATGCCTACCCACTTTTTTTTCATGTTTGTGCTTTTGGCTGTTCAGTTTTAAGTCCATTAACACCCTATCTGTACTAATGCTTTGTCTTTCAGCACACCATTAACACAGTGGCGCAGTGGCGAGCCCCGCAGCCTCACAGCTCCAGGGACCCGGGTTCAATTCTGGGTACTGCCTGTGCGGAGTTTGCAAGTTCTTCCTGTGACCGTGTGGGTTTTCGCCGGGTGCTCCGGTTTCCTCCCACCACCAAAGACTTGCAGGTGATAGGTAAATTGGCCATTGTAAATTGCCCCTAGTGTAGGTAGGTGGTAGGGAATATGGGATTACTGTAGGGTTAGTATAAATGGGTGGTTGTTGGTCGGCACAGACTCGGTGGGCCGAAGGGCCTGTTTCAGTGCTGTATCTCTAAATAAATAAAATAAATAAATATCTTTGCTCCATGGCCTTCTGGTCAGCTATTCCGTGACCTTGTGCTATCAATACCTTCTCTTTTGTTATCTCTTGCCCCACCCCTGCTTTACTTGCTTAAAATCTTTTACATTTCTTGTATTTCTCAGTTCTGAAGAAGGGTCACTGACCTGAAACGTTAACTCTGCTTCTCTCTCCACAGATGCTGCTGAGTTTTTCCAGCACTTTCTGTTTTTATCCCCAGAGCATTAGCCTAGACATCTGGAATACTGGTCCAGTGACATTACGACTACACCACCGTCTCTAGTACTCTAGGTGTGGTCTCAGCAACGCCCTGTACAGTTGTAGCAAGAGTTCCCTACTTGTATACTTCATCCCACTTGCAATAAATGCCAATATTCCATTTGCCTTCCTAATTAATTGTTGTACCTGCATGCTAAATTTCTGTGTTTGATCCCAGATCCCTCTGTACACAGCATTCTGCAGTCGCTCTCCATTTACATTATAATTTACTTTTCTATTCTTTCCACCAAAGTGGATAACTTCGCATTTTCCCACATTTTACTCCAACTGCCCACTCACTTAACCTATAGATATTCCTTTGCACACTCTTTGTGTCCTCCTCATAACTTCCTTTCCCACCTATCTTTTATATCATCAGCAAATTTGGCTACAGAACACTCTGTCCCTTCGTCCAAGTCAATAATATAGATGCAAGTAGTTGAGGTCCCAGCACTGATCCCTGTGGCACTCCACTAGTTATAGTTTGCCAACCTGAAACCGACCTATTTATCCCGACTCTGTTTCATGGTCGTTGGCCAATCCTTTATCCATGATAATATCTCAGCCCCAACACCATGAACTCTTATCTTGTGTAGTATCCTTTTATGTGACACCTCATCGAATGCCTTTTGGAAATCCAAAGACACCACATCTGGTAGTTCGCCTTCATCCACCCTGCTCGTGGGGTCCTTAAAGAACTCAATAAATTTGTCGAACATGATTTCCCTTTCATCAGACCATGTTGACTCTGCTTGATTGCAGGACATTTAGAAAATCATAATACGATGAATTCCTTAATAGATTTCAGCATTTTCCCAATGACAGTTGTTAGGCTAACTGGCCTACAGTTTCCTGCTTTCTGTCTGACTGCCTTTCTTGAATAGGGGCATTACATTTGCAGTTTTCCAACTTTTTGGGACCTGTCTAGAATCTAGGGAATTTTGGAAGATTACCACCAATGCATCCACTATCTCTGCAGCCACTTTTTTTTTTTCAGACCCTAGGTTTCAGACCATCAGGTCCAGGGGCCTTGTCAGCCTTCAGTCCCATTGCATAGTACGTTTTCTCGAGTGATGATTGTTTTAAGTTCCTCCCTCCCTTTTGCCGCCTAATTTTATACTGTTATTGGGATGCTTTTAACATCGTCCATGCATCTTGTGTAATCTTGCATGAATCTGGTGTAAATCTATGCTGCACTCCTTCCAAGGCCAGTATACCCTTCCTAAGGTGTGATGCCCAGAACTGTTCACATTACTCCAGGTGTGGTCTAACCAGAGCTTTATATAGCTGAAGCATGACTTCTACCCCCTTGAGTTTTATTCTTTTATAAAGGCCAGCATTCCATTAGCCTTTTTGATTATTTTCTGTACCTGTTCATGCCATTTTAATGATCTGTGTACCTGGACCCCAAGTCACTTAGGACCTCCACTATTTCTAACTTTTCCCATTTAGAAAGTACCCTGTTCTATTCTTTTTAGGTCCAAAATGGGTGACCTCAAATTTGCTTACATTGAAATCCATTTGCCACAGTTTTTCCCCATTCACTTAACCTATCAATATATCTTTCTCATTTTATGCTTTCATCTACACTGCTTATAATGCTGCCTATCTTTGTATCATCGTCATTTGAATTTCTATCATATCATCTAAATCATTAATGAAGACAGTGAATAGTTAAGTCCCCAACACAGATTCTTCCAGGACACCACAAGTCACATCCTGCCCATTATCCCTACTCTCTTGTCTTCTGCTCAGCCAATTTCCTAACCAGGTCAATAATTTGCCTTCAGTTCCATGAGCTTCAACTTTAGTTACAAGGGACATTATCAAATGCTTTCTGGAAGTCCATATAAATGACATCCAAAGACATTTCCCTATCCACTATTTCAGCCACCTCTTCAAAAAGAATTACATCAAATTCGTCAGGCATGACCCACCCTTTATAAATACATGTGGGATCTCTCTGATCAGCTGAAAATTTGCAAGACATTCATTCACCCTATCCTTAATTAATACTTTCTCTTGCCATTTCCTGACAACAGATGTCAGGCTAAACTGATCTATAATTCTTTGGTTTCCCCCTCTCAACTTAAATAGCACAGTGACATGCGGAAATTTCAAATCTAAAGGAACAGTTCCTGAATCGAGAGAAATTTGGAAGGTTATCATTAGGGCATCTGTAATGTTCTCACCTATTTTTTAAAACCCAGGACAGAAACCATCTGCTCCTGGGGATTTGTTGCTCTTCAGTACCATTCATTTCTTCATTTCTGTTAGCTTGCTTACATTAATTTTGATGAGTCCCTGTCCATGATTCATTAATAGTTTCCTTGGGATCACAGAATTGTTACTACATAGAAGGATACCATTTGGCCCATAGTGTTTGCACTGGCTCGCCAAATGAGCAGTTCACCTAGTGCCACTTCCCCGCCTTCTCCCCATAGCCCTGCACATTCTTTCTTTTCATATAACAGACTAATTCTCATTTGAATGCTTCAGTTGAACCTGCCTCCACCACACTCTCAGGCAGTGCATTCCAGACCCTAACCACTCGCTGCATGAAAAGGTTTTTCCTCATGGCGCTTTTGCTTCTTTTACCAATTACTTTAAATCTGTGCCCTCTCGTTCTTGATCCTTTCACAAGTGGGAACAGTTTCTCCCTATCTACTGTGTCCAGACTCCTCTTGATTTTGAATACCTCTATCAAATTTCCTCTCAGCCTTCTCTTCTCCAAGGAAAACAGTCCCAACTTCTCCAATCTATCTTCATAACTAAAGTTCCTCATCCCTTGAACCATTCTCGCGAATCTTTTCTGCGCCCTCTCTCACGCCTTCACATCATTCCTAAAGTGCGGTGCCCAGAACTAGACGCAATACTCCAGCTGAGGCCGACCTAATGTCTCATACAAGTTCAACATAACTTCCTTGCTCTTGTACTCCATGACCCTATTAATAAAGCCCAGGATACCGTATGCTTTATTAACCATGCTTTCAACCTGTCTTGCCACCTTCAATGAGTTTTGCACGTATACACTCAGGTCCCTCTGCTGCACCCCCTTTAGAATTGTGCCCTTTATTCTATATTGTCTCTCCATGTTCTTCCTACCAAAATGTAGCACTTTACATTTCTCCGATTTGAACTTCATCTGCCACCCATTCCACCAACTTGTCTATGTCCTCCCAATTCACAATGCTTCCAAGTTTCGTATCATCCACAAACTTTGAAATTGTGTCCTGTACACCAAGGTCTAGGTCATTAATATACGTCAGGAAAAGCAAGGGTCCCAACACTGACCCCTTGGGGATTCCACGACAAACCTTCCTCCAGCCCGAAAAACATCCATTAATCACCATTCTTTGTTTTCTGTCGCTCAGCCAATGCCCTATCCATGTTGCTACTGTCACATTTATTCCATGAGCTATAACTTTGCTCAAGTCTGTTGTGTGGCTCTGTATCAAAAGCCTTTTGGAAGTCCATGTATATGCCACATCAACTGCATTGCCCTCATCAACCCTCTCTGTTATCTCCTCAAAAATCCTCAGCAAGTTAGTTAAACATGATTTTCCCTTAAATCAATGCTTGCTTTCTTTAATTAACCTGCATTTGTCCCTGTGACAATTAATTTTGTCCCGAATTAATATTTCTAGAAGTTTCCCCACCACCGAAGTTAAATTGACTGGCCTGTAGTTGCTGGGCTTATCTTTACACCCTTTTTTGAACAGGGGTGTAATGTTTGCAGTTCTCCAGCCCTGTGGCATGACCCCCAAGTCTAAGGAAGACTGAAAAATTATGGCCAGTGCCTTCACAATTTCTATTCTCACATCCCTCAGCATTCTTGGATGCATCTCATTCGGTCCTAGTACCTTATCCACTTTAAGTACAGACAGCCTATCCAACACCACCTCCTTATCAATTTTTAACCCTTCTAGTATCTGACTTACCTCCTCTTTCACCATTGCCTGGTTTCATCATCTTCCTTGGTAAAGACCAGTGCAAAGTATTCATTCAATACCTTAGCTATGCCCTCTGCCTCCATGTGCAATTCCCCATGTTGGTCCCTAATTGGCCTTGCTCCTCCTTTTAACACCTTTTTACCATTCATATGTCTATAGAAAACTTTGCGATTCCCTTTTATGTTAACTGCCAGCCTCTGTTCAAACTCTCTCTTTGCTTCTCTTATTTGTTTTTTCACTTCCCCTCTGAACCTTCTATATTCAGCCTGGTTCTCAATAGTATTCTCTACCTGGCATCTGTCATAAGCACACTTTTTCTCCTTTATCTTAATCTCTACTTCTTTTGTCTTCCAGGGAACTCTGGATTTGTTTATCCTACCTTCCCCTTCGAGGGAACATACCTTGACTGTGCCCAAACCATCTCTTGGAGTCATAGAGAGATACAGCACTGAAACAGGCCCTTCAGCCCACCAAGTCTATGCCGACCAACAATCACCCACCTATACTAATCCTACATTAGTCCCATATTCCCTACCATATCCCCACCATTCTCCTACCACCTACCTACACTAGGGGCAATTTACAATGGCCAATTTACCTATCAACCTGCAAGTCTTTGGCTGTGGGAGGAAACCGGAGCACCCAGCGGAAACCCACGTGGTCACGGGGAGAACTTGCAAACCCCACACAGGCAGCACCCAGAACTGAACCCGGGTCGCTGGAGCTGTGAGGCTGCGGAGCTCTTCTTTGAAGGTAGCCCATTGTTCAGCTACCGGTTTTCTTGCCAACCTTTGTCTCCAATTTATTCATCCCAGATCTGCTTTTAGCCCTTTTTTGAACAAGGGTGTAACGTTTGCAATTCTCCAGCCCTATGGCATGACCCCCAAGTCTAAGGAAGACTGAAAAATTATGGCCAGTGCCTTTGTAATTTCCACACTCACATCCCTCAGCATCCTTGAATGCATCTCATCCGGTCCTGGAGGTAACAGGTTGGCTTTATTCAGCGCGTCCGCCATTTCCTTATTTTCATTGCTAATAACCGATGTCCATTTTCAAGGGGTCCACATTGCACCACCATTTTTTTTCCTACCGTAATTGTAAAAGTCTTTTGTGTTGATTTTGCTATCCCTTGCAAGTTTCTTTTCGTACTCCCTTTTTGAAGTGCTTATGATCTATTTTGTCACTCTTTGCTGCTCTTTGTTTCTATCCCATTCACCAGGATCTGTTAACTTTTTGCATTTTTGTATGCTATTTTAGTTTTATGTTGTCTCTTATCTCTTTTCCTGTCCATGGTTGTCTTTTTTGGCAAATAGAACTCTTGCCCTTTAGGATTATAAACTGGTTCTGTATCATATTAAATTCTTTTTTGAACCCCTCCCACTGATGTTCTGTCATTTTACCCATTAACAGATTTGCCCAGTTTATTGTGGACTATTTCTGCCACATCCCATTGAAGTGCGGCACAGTGGCGCAGTGGTTAGCACCGCAGCCTCATAGCTCCAGGGACCCGGGTTCGATTCTGGGTACTGCCTGTGCGGAGTTTGCAAGTTCTCCCTGTGTCTGCGTGGGTTTCCTCCGGGTGCTCCGGTTTCCTCCCACATGCCAAAGACTTGCAGGTTGATAGGTTAATTGGCCATTATAAATTGTCCCTAGTATAGGTAGGTGGTAGGGAAATATAGGGACAGATGGGGATGTGATAGGAATATGGGATTAGTGCAGGATTAGTATAAATGGGTGGTTGATGGTCGGCACAGACTCGGTGGGCCGAAGGGCCTGTTTCAGTGCTGTATCTCTAAACTAAACTAAACTAAGTAAGCCTTATCTAAATCTAGAATCTTAGTCGCTGTTTCATGTTTCTTCCTTTCAAACACTATGTTGAACTCATCATATTATGATCACTATGTAATAAATGTTCACATGCCATTAGGCTGTTAACTAAATTTGTCTCATTACTAAATCTAATATGGCCTGTACCCTTGTTGGTTGTCGGACATATTGTTGCAGAAGATTATCTTGGACACACTCGAAGTTCACTACCTTTCTGGCAGGTGCTAGTCTGCTTATCCCAATCTATATGAAAGTTAGAATCCCCCATTAAAACCACTCTGCCTTTGCTACATGCTTGACTAATCTTAGCAGTTATACAAGCTACCACTTCATCGCTACTACCAGGGGGCCTAGACGCAACTGCTGCTAGTCTTCAATCCTTGTCTATTTCTTAATTCTACCCAATAGTCTCCCCAACCTGTTTGCCTCTCGTTATATCCTTTCTTGTCATTGAAGTGATTTCATCCTTAATCATTAAGGCTACTCCTCCCCCTCTGCCATTTCCCTTATCTTTCCAGTAGACCTTATAACCTGGTTTATTTAGTTCCTAGTCCTGACCATCTTGCAGCCATATCTCTGCAATGGCTTCCATGTCATACCCTCCCAGTTTAATTTGTACCTGCAATTCATTCAATTTGTTCCTTATACTATGTGCATTTGTGCAAAGAACACTTATTTGGGCCACACACCCTAACTTGTCCTTCTGCTCTAATGTTTTACTTATGCATTTCTTATTTCTTTCTGCTGGTTTAGTTACTTTACATCTGTTACGACCAGGTGAGAAAGGAGTCTAGGGTTCCCTCTCAGCCTTCACCTGGTCTTACTGTAACAGGATTTAATTTTCAACACTTTTTTTTTAAGCTCTCCCTTAGTGAATCCTTGTTCACTAACTTCCAATTATAAGGCAAAGAAACTACCCAAACAGGTTTTCTTAGCTTTAAAGAAAAAAGGTTGAACTTTATTGAACTTAAACTCTAATTCGGTTAATGCCTACGGATACGCAGCACGCCCAAACTAGCATGCATATGCGATACACACATGCAGATAGAGACAGAAAAGAGCAGAAGAAATAAAGTGGAAAAATTTGAGGCAATATCTGAAGATGGTTTTGGTTACTGTTCTTCGAGCTCGCTGTAAAGTCCTTGATTGTAGGTAGGTTTTGCTTTTCATTGGTGCCCAGTATTCTTCTTAAACCTTGGTCGATGTAGGAGACTTTTCTCTCTTGAAGTTCATGTATCCTCAGTGGGTCCAGAGGCTTGTGAGAAAGAGATGGGAACAGACAAGACAGGTCTTCTCAGTCCAGGAGCATTCTGCAGTCTCTGAGTTCAAACTCTTTGTACAATTCAGGAAAACCCAGGTTGCCAAGCAGGTTAGTCATGTGACTTTCTGGTCTGGCCACGTCTGTTTGTGGATTCTCTTGTCTTAGCCGACCTGGAATGTCTCTTCTTACACACAATACTTGGTGCTCAAAGTCCATTGTGGGTTGAATTGGAGCAGGGAATAGCCCTTTTGTCCCTCCAAGCACTGTCTGTTAGTATGCAAAATGTTTTTCCAGCCAAGTGTCTGGTGATTTTTTAACAAGTCCTTTCTTCACTCCAGTAACAGTTTAAAATCAATGTTCATATGACAAAATTAATATGCTTCATTCTTGGTAGGTGGGGGCCTGCATGACAACATCTTTTAGTTTTCCTTATTTCTTTGGTGCCTAAAGCAGTTACTCTACTCTCGTACCTTTTTGTTTATTTTTGAACTATTATCTATACTACCTTTTACCATCTGAACCCCACCTTGTGACCGTTCTATTCATTTTTCCAGAAGGAGTCTGGTCCCAAGCCCAGTTCAGGTGGACCCTATCCCAATGGTACAGTTCCTTCCTGTCTCAATTCCAGTGTCCCATGAAATGGAGCCCCTCTTTCCCACACCACTCCTTCAGCCATGTGTTCACGTCCCTAATCTTCTTATCAGCATAACAATTTGACATGGATCGGGTAATAATCCAGAGATTATAACCCTTGAAGTCTTGTCTAATTTAGCTCCTGGTTCCTGGTACTCTTCAAATAGGACCTCTTGCATATTCTTTCCTATATTGTTGGTCCTAACATGTACCACAATGACTGGATTCTCCCTCTCCCTCTCCAATTTCCTTTCAATCTGGTTCGAGATGTCCCTCACCCTAGCACCAGATAAGTAACAAATCATGTGGTACTCTCAATCCTGCATATAAAGAATGCTATCGAATACCTAATCATTTAATCCCCTGCAACTTGCTACATTAAGCTTCCCCTCCCCCCTTTGGATAGCCTCCTGCTCCAAGGTGCCATGGTCCACATTCTGGCTGTCCTCTGACATTGTTTATCCTTATCCTCACAGGTCGCAAGTACATTGTACCTATTGGTTCCTTATTCTCTATCTCAAATGGGTTTCCTTTACTCTGTACCCAATTGGTCAACCCCATTCTAGACCTGTACCTCTCCAGAAGGCATGTCTAAAGTCTGGAGCAAACTGTCCAAATATTGCTCCCCCTCTCTTAAATATCAGAGCATTTCCAACTCTCACTCCAGCTCAAGGTCATATTACATGTCATATTCATAAGTCTTATGTTCATGAAAGTCTGAGCTTATGTCTTTATGGAGTTAGCTGATTTCAGCTGAAGCAGCAGTAAGGATGCTTCAGTTGGTTTTGGTTCTCCTAGATTAGGGGAGAGAGTATTGTCCAATTTCTGCTCCTAATTGCTTTTTGGAAGTTTGTAATTGTGGATGTCAGGCAAAGATAAATTGGGCTTAGCTGTGATACCCCCACAGTTCAATGTAGCACTCATTGTCCAAGCTCATGTGAATAATAGCCACTGTAAAAGGTACTAGAGGATGACCAATAACAACACGGCTGGATCCCAGCAGGGAGTCAGCTCCTTCAAGAGAAGGAAACATTAATTTAAAAACATATATTTTTAAATACATTTTAATTTTGGATTGCATTCAAGAGTCAGTTGTGCTATAAAATCTTATTTGGTCTCTGCCTTTTATCGTTTGAGTATTCTGCTTGCATTACATTACTTTTACTTTCCTATCACTTACCAGAAAAATCTGTGGCAGTGCTATTTGCAGAGTGAGTTGTGGCTAGAAAGATAAGAGCTCCTGAAGAGGGTCCTGGAAGGTTAATTAATGTTAAGAATCTTTTATCATCAATTTGGCAGGCAATTTTCTCTTGAGGTTTACAGTGCAATTGTAATTGCAAAATTCAGGCCAGCCTCAAAACCATATAGTGTGCAACATGAGTACACTTGATATATTCACTGCCTTTTGCTTGTAGCTTCATCTAGAGAACTGTAATAAATATAAATCTGACACTTGGGAATATTTACCTTTTGCTGCTTGGGGGTGTTGGTGCTTAGATAATTGTTTTTGTGTATAAAATAAGGTTGCCTCGTTTAATCAAGTTTCCAGGGAGTAGTGCATTTAGCTGTTAAAAGACAGTACTGATTTTGCTTACTGTAAAATAAGTATTTTCTTTTTACCATGTTAAACTCAAAAGGAAAGTGCAAGGCTTGAATAGCTTAAAAGCCTTGTAAACTGCACAGGCCTCTAGGTCAAAAGCTTGTATTGTGTAGATGCTGCCTTTCAAGTGCGCTAGTGTTAACTGTTTGGGTAGTAACTAGAGCGAAGACACATATCCCCTTGTCCCCACTGATATTAGTGATTATTGTGGTATTACCTTACAGTGTGCAATTGGTGAACACTTTTTTTAAAAGCCTCTCTCCCTTGACCTAGAGTGATCAAAAGAGTTCATCAAAGTCAAGAAGCTAGGGGATAAAATTATAGCTTTGTTGCGCCCAGTCTAAAATCTGTATTTCTCTTGGGGTTGGGGGGTGAGGGGCGGTGGTGCGTGGTAGACGGAGCGTTGAGATGGTTATTTTGAGTTTGTGGTCTAATCCAGTAAAAATCTGTTCATTGGGTGGGTGTGGGTTTGGGTGGGGGGGCACAGGGAAAGACGTTTGAGGGAAAGTATAAATTTTTGATATGCTTTTTAAAAAAACTCAGTGGGTGTAGGATGATTTTCTAGTCATTCTAGGTGGGATGGTAGTGCGTTATGAGTGTGAGTTTGCTATGTAATCCAGGAATTGCTGCTGTTTTAGTGAGAGGCCGGAATGCAGCAGGGATTGCCCAAGGCGGCACCAAATCCCACTGCCCTCAGCAGTGTGAGGCCTGGGAAGCTTTAACTCACAGGCTTGATCTGCCTGTTGACAGTCAGCTGCCCGCCACCCCCAAAACTGACTGGAAGCAGCAGCTGGCAAACAGGCAAGAGTTCGAATTTGGCCGGTAAGAAGGTAAGTTGCTGGAAGGACAGTTCGGGAGAGTCTCACAGACCCAAAACAGACGGGAAGAATTAATCTTTCATTATGGCATCAGGAGGAGTGCTCCACCTCATGCCACGTGAAAGACGTTTACTTTTTTTTTTAAAGTGTTTAAAAATATCTGGGCTTTTCCTGGCCCTGGATTCTCTTCCTGCTATCTTTACCTGGTGGGGAAGCCACAACGGAGTTTAAATAGATCCGTTTGTTTTTAATATGTAATATGTTTTATATATAACAATTCTAACATCACATTTTTTTTAAAAAAGATGTTTTGGCACTGGTAACAGAAAGGAAGCCAGACACTTAATGTTGGGTTCCGAAGAAGGGTCACTGACCCGAAACGTTAACTCTGCTTCTCTTTCCACAGATGCTGCCAGACCTGCTGAGTGAATCCAGCATTTCTTGTTTTTGTTTCAGATTTCCAGCATCCGCAGTATTTTGCTTTCACTTAATGTTGGGGATGTTCGAGCTAAAGTCTGAAAGATATAAACATTTTTTGTTGCTGCTTGCTCATGGTGTACAACTTGAAACATCCAATCCCTTTCTAATCTCAGAGATACCTCACTAAACAATTAAATTCAGTTAAACAAAACCTATGTTTACTTAGCAACAAATGTGGCCATAAAGGGATAGAACTACATGTTAGGAGGAGTCTAACATTGTGCACTATATGGCATATAGCACTTCTGTCCTTGTATATCATAATCATATACAATGTACTATTCACACGGCCTTAGGCGATCCACTTGTAATACATGAAAAATGGTGCATCAACCTGCAGATATCATATTTATTATCTATGCAAAACAATCTTCAAATGTTGGGTGTTCTGAAACTCTCAAACTTCAATCTGCAGAATTCCCTAACCCAAAGACAATTAAATCTCATACTGTGTTTACTTATAAAATTGAGCTTTGACATTAAAAGACAAAACAGTTTAGCTACTACTTCATCTTAGCAGCAAAATTTATATGTCTTTCATTGTTTGATTTCATGCTTATATCATGAAAACACCATATGTGTGCCACATTATGGAAGATTCATTAGTGCTAATTCATTCAACAGAAATATAAAAATTTTAATCTGTTTCAGTGGGCAAAATTTTCACAAGCTTCATTGCCAACAGCAAGAACGAACAGTCATAAGCGCAGTATTAAATGCAGGTGTTTTTAGATGGTAACCTGCTAATTGCATTAATTTATTGCTGGGGCAATAATATTCAATATTCTGATATGCTTACGTTTATAGCCAGCAGTATGTTAAGCTAGACAATGGGAAATTAATTAAAACTATTTATATTTACTATTCTTACCAATCAGAAATGATCCCCTTGACTTATACAGAGTCCAACTTAAGGGGCAAAAATGTTGGCCCAAGTTTGAAGTTAGTTCACCATTAATTAAACTTACAGCTGCCCAGAGACTTTTTATGGGCTTTTGCGTGGCAACTTATGGTCATCAGCTGTCTGATACAGAGATTGCCGTCCACAGGGGATCTGGGACCTGTGAGAACAAAGCAAGCAACTGTGTATTGCCATATCCAATCAAATTGAAGAATTGTTGGTGAGCAGTGCAGAGTCAAAACTGGGAAATATAACTTAAAATGTTTAATTCAATGTAAAATCACGTACAAAAATCAAAATAAGGAGTGGAAAAGAACAATGATATTAACAAAGATAAGGGACAGTTCGGATTTTTTTTTCTAAAAATAGTTAAAATCTGAAGGAATGACACTCCACATTTGTAAAAGTAAATTTTCAGTGCCAGAGATGTTATTTGACAGTAATTAAGACTCATCATTGCTGTTAAAAGTCCAATTACACTTGAATGGACAAGTGCTAACCTTTTGTAACATGTTTAGAATGGGTAAGTACCGGAACTTCACGCCCTTCATGTTTGAACGCGTGTCTCTCAGTGATGTACCATCGGGAGTGATGTTAGTGGAGGAGCAGGGCAAATTATACAGCAACTTACTGATTTCCATGTTTATTTGCACATGTGCGAATGCTGGAAATTGCTGTCCAATTAACTCCATAATAACGGTGAGAACTGCTAGCCTCGCCATTTTTTTTACTGCAAAATTTGGGCCGTTGTTAAAGAAAAGTTAGAGTGCCAGTCATGTTTGAGTGGCATTGAACTGCAAAGATTATTAAAGTAATATGTAAATTTAATTTAGTTTCTTTGGGCGCCAAAATCAAATTGACTAAGAGGACTGCTTTTGAAAGACCCACCTTCATGTCAGTATATATGCAAGTTCAACTAAATTTTAGGAACATTAATACCATGTGGAAATCTCCAGGAAATAAATAATTTAAATGTTACTTTAAAAGCACTTCACAAAAAGATATACTGGTAAACAAAGTTGGTAAAATATTTTTAAAAGAATAAGGCTGACCTGGTTAGAAGCACAATTGCGAGATTGAACCACACTTATTCGTTCTACTCCTTTCTACCTGTTTAAATATATATTTTATTTTCATATGTGCATGGAGTATTTTCTTATCTTAATGAGTGGCGCACTCTAATTTAAAGTGTATCTTTACATGGTTCAGAAACAAAATGCATTAACTACAGTTCTTATGTTTCTCAACTTGTCCAATATGCTTTATGAAAAAACTTATTTTTCATTTTTATAGCATCATCTATTCAAGGACCAATCATATGCAAGGTAAGTTAATTTTATTAAATAATTTACCAAGAAGAAGGATTAAAATGACAAGTTATGTACTGAATGATTACATTTCCTTCCTTTGGAATATAACTATAAATCTAACTTACTTGTAAAACATTGAGTTTTTATAAAAACAATACAAAATATCATTATTACTTTGCAGGTGCAATGTACTGTAATTCTGGAAATTGGATCAGTGCAGTTTAGTGGTTCCTCACATTGTGGACAATGTTTCTGCCTTGACTGGATGCCTTCTGGGGAACATGAATATTTGGCAGCTGGTTTTTATGATGGTATGTAGCTGTTTGAGTTTTGAAACTGCACATCACTTCCCTTGCCTCATCAATTAAACCTCTACTGTCTAATCTGGCTTAGGGTGCCTGCCTGTTCCTTTATTACTTGTGATTTTAGGTCATGCAATAGAATAATTATGCATATATTTTAAACTATTGTTAATTGTCTGTTCAGACCACTATTCTAACCCCCTAATCGTACTGAGTAATTGTTAACATGTCCTTTAGGGAAGGAAATCTGCCAACCTTGCCTAATCTGGCCTACATGTGCCTTCAGACCCACAGCAATGTGGTTGATTTTTAACTGCCCTCTGAAATGGCCAAACAAGCCACTCAGTTGTATCCAGCCGCTACAGAAAAGTCAAATTAGAACAAAACCAGTGGACCACCTGGCATTGGCCTATGCACCGGAAACTACAAAAGCACACCCTGCTCAGTTGACCCTGCAAAGTCCTCTTCACTAACATTTGGGGGCTTGTGCCAAAATTCAAGGAGGTGTCCCACAGACTAGTCAAGCAACAGCCTGATGTAGTCATACACACCGAATCATACCTTATAGCGACTGTCCCAGATTCCTCCATCACCATCCTGGGTATTTCCTGTCTCACAGGCAGGACAGATCCTCCAGAGGTGGTGGCACAGTGATTTACAGTCAGGAGGGAGTGGCTCTGGGAGTCCTGTGAAGTATCATAGCAACAGGTCAAATATGGGCAAGGAAATTTCCTGCTGATTACTGCCTACTGCCCTCCCTCAGCTGATCAGTGCTCCTCCATGTTGATCACTAGTTGGAAGAAGTACTGAGGATAGCAAGGGCACATAATGCATTCTGGGTGGGGGACTTCAATGTGCATTACCAAGACTGGCCCGGTAGCCCCACGACTGACCGAGTTGGCTGGGACATATTTGCCAGACTGGGCCTGCAGCAGGCGGTGACATAACCGAGAGGGAAAAGCCTACTTGGCCTCATCTTCACCAGTTTACCTGTTGCAGACACACCTGTCCATGCCAGTATTGGTAGAATGAACACTGCGCAGTGCTTGTAGAAATGAAGTTCTATCTTCACATTGAGGATACCATCCAATGTGTATTATGGCATTACTGCCATGCTAAACGGGATTGATTCAATTCCAATTCAAAACTACTCATCCATGAGGCATTGTGGGGCATCAGCAGAATTGTATTCAACTACAATCTGTAACCTCATGGCCCAGCATATCTCTCTCCCATATGGCTATCAAGCCAGGGGCCAACCCTGGTTCAATGAGGGGTGGAGGAAAGCATGCCAGGAGCAGCACCAGGCATATCTAAAAATGAGATACCAACCAGGTGAAACGACAACACAGGACTACATGTGTGCTATATAGCGGAACCAGCATTCTAAAGAGAGCTGAGCAATCCCACAACCAACGGATCAGATCAAAGGCCAGCAGTCCTGCCACATCTAGTTGTGCATGGTGGTGAGCAATTAAACAACTAACTGGAGGAGGACACTCCAAAAATATCCCCATCCTCAATGCGCAGCATTTGATAGACAGAGCTAAGCGATCCCACAACCAATGGATCTGGTTTAAGCTCTGCAGTCCTGCCACATCCAGTTGTCAATGGTGGTGGACAATTAAACAATTAACTGGAGGTGGTAGCTCCACAAATATCCCCATCCTCAATGATGGGGGAGCCCAGCACATCAGTGCAAAACATAAGGCTGAAGCATTTGCAACAATCTTCAGCCAGAAGTGCTGAGTGGATGATCCATCTCCTCCTGAAGTTCCCGAGCATCAAAGATGCCAGTCTTTAGCCAATTTGATTCATTCCTCGTGATATCAAGAAATGACTGAAGGCACTAGATGCTGCAAAGGCTAAGGGCCCTGACAACATTCCAGCAATAGGACATAACACCTATACACCAGAATTTGCCGTGCCCCTAGCCAAGCTGTTCCAGTACAACTATAACACTGGCATCTACCCGGCAATGTGGAAAATTGCCCAGGTAGGTCCTGTACACAAAAAGCAGGACAAATCCAACCCAATCAACTACCGCCCCATCAGTCCGCTTTCAATCATCAGTAAAGTGATGGAAGATGTCGTTGACAGTGCTATTAAGCAGCACTTGCTTAGCAATAACCTGCTCAGTGACGCTCAGTTTGAGTTCCGCCAGGGCCACTCAGCATCTGACCTCATTACAGCCTTGGTTCAAGCATGGACAAAAGAGATGAACGCATGAGGTGAGGTGAGAGTGATTGCCCTTGACATCAAGGCAGCATTTGACCGAGTATGGCATCAAGGAGCCCTGGCAAAACTGGAGATGATGGGAATTGAGGGAAAACTCTACGCTGGTTGGAATCATACCTAGCGCAAAGGAAGATGGTTTTGGTTGTTGGAGTTCAATCATCTGAGCTCCAGGACATCACTACAGGAGTTCCTCAAGGTAATGTCCTAGGCCGAAACATCTTCATCTGCTTCATCAATGACCTTCCTTCAATCATAAGGTCAGAAGTGGGGATGTTCACTGATGATTGCACAATATTCAGCACCATTCGCGTCTCCTCAGGTACTGAAGCAGTCCGTGTAGAAATGCAGCAAGACCTGGACAATATCCAGGCTTGGGCTGATAAGTGGCAAGTAACATTTGTGTCACACAAATGCCAGGCAATGACCATATCCAACAAGAGAGAATCTAATCATCTCCTCTTGACATTCAATGGCATTATGATTGCTGAATCTCTCACTATCAACATTCTAGGGGCTACCATTGACCAGAAACTGAACTGGAGTAGCCATATAAATACCGTGGCTACAAGAGCAGGTCAGAGGCTAGGAATCCTGCGGCGAGTAACTCACCTCCTGAATCCCCAAAGCCTGTCCACCATCTATAAGGCACAAGTCAGGAGTGTGATGGAATACTCTGCACTTGCCTGGATGAGTGCAGCTCCAACACTCAAGAAGCTCAACACCATCCAGGACAAAGCAGCCCACTTGATTGGCACCCTATCTACAAATATTCACTCCCTTCACTACCGAAGCACAGTGGCAGCAGTGTGTACCATCTACAAGATGCACTGCAGCAACGCACCAAGGCTCCTCAGACAGCACCTTCCAAACCCATGACCTCTACCAACTAGAAGGACAAGGGCAGCAAATGCATGGGAACACCACCACCTGCAAGTTCCCCTGCAAACTACACATCATCCTGACTTGGAACTATATCACCGTTACTTCACTGTCGCTGGGTCAAAATCCTGGAACTCCCTTCCTAATAGCACTGTGGGTGTACCTACCCCACATGGACTGCAGCGATTCAAGAAGGCAGCACACCACCACCTTCTAATGGGAAATTAGGGATGGGCAATAAATGCTGGCCTGGCCATCGATGCCCAGATCCCATGAAACGAAAATAAAATGACTGGGGAAGCCCAGCATGTCAGTGCAAAAGACAAGGCTAAAGCATTTGCAAACATCTGCAGTCAGAAGTGCTGAGTGGATGATACATCTCAGCCTCTCCTGAGGTCCCCAGCAACACAGATGCCAGTCTTCATCTAATTTGTTTCCCTCGACGTGATATCAAGAAATGGCTGAAGGCACTGGATACGGCAAAGGCTATGAGCCCTGACAACAGCCCAGATGTAGTGCTGAAGACTGGTGTTCCAGAACTAGCCGCGCCCCTAGCCAAGCAGCTCCAGTACAGCTACAACACTAGCATCTATCCGACAATGTGGAAAATTGCCCGGGTATGTCCTGCCCACAAAAAGCAGGAAAGATCCAATCTGGCAATTACCACCCCATCAGCCCACTCACGATCATAAGTAAAGTGATGGAAGGTGTTGTTTGCAGTGCTATCAAGCAGCACTTGCTTAGCAACAACCTGCTCACCGATGCTTAGTTTGGGTTCCACCGGGGCCACTCAGCTCTAGACCCCATTACAGCCTTGGTGCAAACATGGACACGAGATAAATTCCGGAGGTAAGGTGAGAGTGATTGCCCTTGACATCAAGGCAGCATTTGACCGAGTGTGGCATCAAAAAGCCCTAACAAAATTGAAGTCAATGGGAATCGGGGAAAACTCTCCACTGGCTGGAGTCATACCTAGCTCAGTGGAAGCTGGTTGTGGTTGTTGGCCAATCATAGCCCCAGGACAACAGTGCAGGAGTTCCTCAGGGTAGTGTCCTAGGCCCAGCCTCTTCAGCTGCTTCATCAATGACATTCCTTCCAACATAAGGTCAGAAGTGGGGATGTTTTCTAATGATTGCAGTGTTCAGTAGCATTCGCAACTCCTCAGATACTGAAGCAGTCTGGACAACATTCAAGCTTGGGCTGAAAAGGCGTAGAGTCATAGATTTATACAGCACAGAAACAGGCCCATCGTGTCCATGCCGGCCATCAAGCACCTATCTATTCTAATCCCATTTTCCAGCACTTGGCCTGTAGCCTTGTATGCTATGGCATTTCAAGTGCTCATCTAAATACTTCTTAAATGTTGTGAGGGTTCCTGCCTCTACCTCTCCTTCAGGCAGTGTGTTCCAGATTCCAACCACCCTCTGGGTGAAAAACTTTTTCCTCAAATCCCCTCTAAGCCTCCTGCCCCTTACCTTCAATCTATGCCGCCTGGTTATTGACACCTCCGCTCAGGGAAAAAATTTCTTCCTATCTACCCTATCTATACCCCTCATAATTTTGTATACCTCTATCAGGTCTTCCCTCAGCCTTCTCTGCTCTAAGGAAAACAACCCTAGCCTATCCAGTCTTTCTTTATAGCTGAAATGCTCCAGCCCAGGCAACATCCTGGTGAATCTCCTCTGCACCCTCTCCTGTGCAATCACATGCTTCCTATAGTGTGGTGACCAGAACTGTACACAATACTCCAGCTGTGGCCTAACTAGCATTTTATACAGCTCCATCATAACCTCCCTGCTCTTATATTCTATGCCTTGGCTAAGAAGTATCCCATATGCCTTCCTAACCATCTTATCTACCTGTGCTGTTGCCTTCAGTGATCTATGGACAAATACACCAAGGTCCCTCTGACCCTCTGTACTTCCTAGGGTCCTACCACCCATTGTATCTTCCTATCCCTCGTTAGACCTCCCAAAATGCATCACCTCGCACTTCTCAGGATTAAATTCCATTTGCCACTGCTCTGCCCATCTTACCAGTCCATCTATATCGTCCTGTAATCTAAGGCTTTCCTCCTCACTATTTACGCCGCCACCAATTTTCGTGTCATCTGCAAACTTACTGATCATGCCTCCTATATTCACGTCTAAATCATTAATATACACTATAAATAGCAATGTACCCAGCACAGATCCCTGCGGTGCACCACTGGTCATAAGCTTCCAATCGCAAAAACAACCCTCGACCATCACCCTCTGCCTCCTGCCACTAAGCCAATTTTGGATCCAATTTGCCAAATTACCCTGGATCCCATGGGCTCTTACCTTCTTAACCAATCTCCCATGAGGGACCTTATCAAAGCCTTACTGAAGTCCATGTAGACTACATTAACTGCTTAACCCTCATCTACACATCTAGTCATCTCCTCAAAAAATTCAATTGGAGTTTGTTGGACATGATCTCCCCCTGATAAAGCCATGCTGAGTATCCTTGATTAATCTCTGCCTATCCAAGTGGAGATAGCACTCATGCAACACGTGCCAGGCAATGATCATCTCCAATAAGACAGAATCTAACCATTTCCCCTTGACCTTCAACAACGTTAGTATCACCGAATCTCCCACCATCATTGACTAGAAACTCAACTGGATCAGCTACATGAATACTGTTGTTGCAAGAGCAGGTCAGAGACTGGGAATTTCGCAGTGTGAAATTCACCTCCTGATTCCCCAAAACCTGCCCACCGTCTACAAGGCGCAAATCAGGTGTGTGATGGAATGCTGTACACTGGCCTGGATGAGTGTAGCTTCAGCCACACTTGTGAAGCTCAAACCCATCCAAAACAAAACAGCTCACTTGATTGGCGCCCCATCCATCATTTAAACATTCACTCCCTCCATCACAGGTGCATAGTGGCAGCAGTGTGCCATTAGTATGATGTACTGCAGCAGCTCACCAAGGCTCCTTCAACAGCACGTTCTAAACCCGCGACCTCTGCCACCTAGAAGAACAAGTGCAGCAGGCACTTAGGGACACCACCACCTGTAAGTTCCCCTGCAAGTTGCACACCATCCTGACATGAAGCTACGTCGCCATTCCTTCATTGTTACTGGATCAAAAATCCCGGAACTCACTCCCTAACAGCACTGTGGGCACCACATGGACAGCAGCAGTTCAAGAAAGCTGCTCACCACCACCTTCTCGAGGGCAATTTGGGATAGGCAATAAATGCTGGCCTTGGCAGTGACAGCCTCATCACATGAACAAATATAAAGAAAATCAAACAACCTTGTACCTGTGTTTCTACCACAGAAAGTAGTTATGTAAGTTTAATATATTTTTTGTATTCATGGGGATAATAACACCACATAACATCAAAGAACGAACAAAGAACAGTACAGCACAGGAACAGGCCATTCAGCCCTACAAGCCTGCGCCGATCTTGATGCCTGCCTAAACTAAAACCTTCTGCACTTCTGGGGTCCGTATCCCTCTATTCCCATCCTATTCATGTATTTGTCAAGATGCCTCTTAAACGTCGCTATGGTACCTGCTTCCACCACCTCCCCCGGCAGCAAGTTCCAGGCATTCACCAATCTTTTGTGTAAAGAACTTGCCTCGCACATCCCCTCTAAACTTTGCCCCTCTCACCTTAAACCTATGTCCCCTAGTAACTGACTCTTCCACCCTGGGAAAAAGCTTCTGACTATCCACTCTGTCCATGCTGCTCATAACTTTGTAAACCTCTATCATGTCGCCCCTCCACCTCCGTCGTTCCAGTGAAAACAATCTGAGTTTATCCAACCTCTCCTCATAGCTAATGCCCTCCAGACCAGGCAACATGCTGGTAAACCTCTTCTGTACCCTCTCCAAAGCCTCCACGTCCTTCTGGTAGTGTGGCGACCAGAATTGCACACAATATTCTAAGTGTGGCCTAACTAAAGTTCTGTACAGCTGCAGCATGACTTGCCAATTTTTATACTCTATGCCCCGACCAATGAAGGCAAGCATGCCGTATGCCTTCTTGACCACCTTATCCACCTGCGTTGCCACTTTCAGTGACCTGTGGACCTGTACGCCCAGATCTCTCTGCCTGTCAATACTCCTAAGGGTTCTGCCATTTACTGTATACTTCCCACCTGCATTAGACCTTCCAAAATGCATTACCTCACATTTGTCTGGATTAAACTCCATCTGTCATTTCTCCGCCCAAGTCTCCAACCGATCTATATCCTGCTGTATCCTCTGACAATCCTCATCACTATCCGCAACTCCACCAACCTTTGTGTCGTCCGCAAACTTACTAATCAGACCAGCTACATTTTCCTCCAAATCATTTATATATGCTACAAACAGCAAAGGTCCCAGCACTGATCCCTGTGGAACACCACTAGTCACAGCCCTCCATTCAGAAAAGCACCCTTCCACTGCTAGCTACCCTCTGTCTTCTATGACCGAGCCAGTTCTGTATCCATCTTGCCAGCTCACTTCTGATCCCGTGTGACTTCACCTTTTGTACCAGTCTGCCATGAGGGACCTTGTCAAAGGCTTTACTGAAGTCCATATAGATAACATCCACTGCCCTTCCTTCATCAATCATCTTTGTCACTTCCTCAAAAAACTCAAACAAATTAGTGAGACACCACCTCCCCTTCACAAAACCCTGCTGCCTCTCGCTAATAAGTTCATTTGTTTCCCAATGGGAGTAAATCCTGTCCCGAAGAATCCTCTCTAATAATTTCCCTACCACTGACGTAAAGCTCACCGGCCTATAATTTCCTGGATTATCCTTGCTACCCTTCTTAAACAAAGGAACAACATTGGCTATTCTCCAGTCCTCTGGGACCTCACCTGTAGCCAATGAGGATGCAAAGATTTCTGTCAAGGCCCCAGCAATTTCTTCCCTTGTCTCCCTCAGTATACTGGGGTAAATCCCATCAGGCCCTGGGGACTTATCTACTTTAATGCTTTGCAAGACACCCAACACCTCCTCCTTTTTGATAATGAGATGACTGAGACTATCTACACTCCCTTCCCTAGGCTCATCATTCACCAAGTCCTTCTCTTTGGTGAATACTGATGCAAAGTACTCATTTAGTACCTCGCCTATTTCCTCTGGCTCCACACATAGATTCCCTTCTCTGTCCTGGAGTGGGCCAACCCTTTCCTTAGTTACCCTCTTGCTCTTTATATACGTCCTGGTTACCAGAACTATTTCCCTTCGAAAAAGTTGTTTGACTAAAATGTTCTCCATATAAATGTTCCAAAACTCAAGCAGAAAACAATAATCTCATCACTTCTCATTGTTTACACTTAACTGAAACTATCCAAAGGGGTATAAGTTTGGAAAACAGAAGTCCAAAAAAGTTAATTGTCTTATTCTTTCCAAGTAATACTCTTACATCAGGAATTATGGTCATTAAACTGAATGGGAAAAGTGTATAAAGACTGCTCACTGAGAGAGCATGTCTTTATAATGATGTTTCTTGTACATGACTATGTTGTGACCCATTCTTTATCTCCTGACAGTTGAACCCTTACTTATTTAATAAATCTGTGTTTTTCTCCTTTTGGTTATTATTTTCCACTTTTGTTCATCGCATTGCTGAAAAAGGATTTTTCTGAGATAGAGTGACCATGACAGTTCCCCAAACACTTGGGTTTAGCCTGAGGAGAAAGCTTTCAATGCTGGTAATTCTAAAATGATTGGAGTATCATATACTCCTTGGAATCAAATAGCTGAGAAATTCTTCGTATAAACATCCAACCCTATTTATAGACATCTACATCTCCACCATCGTTGGACTTGATTTAAGTAGTCAATACCTCATACTGCACCCAAGACCATCTCTTCCGATTGTCTGCTCCCAGTTTACTGTGCACTAGACTTCTTAAAGCCCAACGAAAAAAATGAAATTGGGAATCTCCCAATAACACAGGCAGAATTCCTGAGTAGCACTGCAACCTCTCAGCATCTGTTTTAAATTTCTCTGTGCAACCCTTCCCTGTTCCCTCTTGCTATCCCCTGCTTATCCTTGAGAGGCTGTTACTTTAAGTTTCAGTCTCAGTGCTTCTAGTGTATCATATGCTACATACTCGTACAGCATAAAATTACATGAGTTTACTTTGCATTATGAAACAAGGTCAACACCAGAGACAGCAATCTTGCTGCACAGTTGTTGGAATCACATAATGGGCTTCATTGTCTCAACTCTTTCCCTTCATTTGGTGATGTGCTGTCAGTCCTTTCCCTGCAATGACCTGACTACAATGAAGAACTAGCTTTGTGGATTATTACAAGTGCAAACTTTAAACTACCAAGATGCAGCAACTCACACACTAACTATAACAGTTATAAGTAAACTCGTATTTGCGCTTCTAATATTTTAGAAGAATGTATATAACAACCTTTTTTAATTGTCCTTTCAAATTAGGTACAGTTGCTCTGTGGAATCTGAATACAAAATCATTATTGTTGCGAGTCCAACAAGGAGATGGAACGTTGAAGGTCTATCCTTTCCATTCCTTTGTTGCACATGACCATGCTGTCAAAGCCATTGCTTGGAGTAAAGCCCACAGGTAGGAAACCAAGAAAAGAATGTGAGAAAGAAACTTCAATCCTGTTGAAGCAGAAGTTGTATAAATATTTTTCCTGCATTAACCATAGGTATCGAGGGATATGGGGCAAAGGCAGGTATGTGTTTTAACTTGCAGATCTGTCATGATCTCGAGGGGCTTAATGGCCTATTCCTGTTCCTATGAAATCCAATTTATTTTCTTTCTTGTGTTCTTGACTAACAGCAAAGATCCATGTAAAGTTTCTCTGAGTCAAATGATGAGAATGGATAAGAGAAGTATTGCCCCCTTCTGTTGCTTTTTTGTGTTCTCTCTATGAAAGCACACCACACAACAGAGTGTAGATTTGAAGCTGTGTCAGACATGGCATTGCAAATTAAGGCAACGGTGGCACTACATTTCCAAATGGTACCAGTATGTAGGAGTGCATCAGATAAGACATGTTGACTTCAACAGTTCCACTGGAGCTATACAATATTCCCTTGGCAGACAGTGTAATCATGGTAGATTTGAGTACAATAAGGATTCAAGACACATTGTTGGGGCAAAGTCGAAAGAGCTTTATTCTGCATGTGGCACACCCCAGTCAAGTACAGCATGAGGCAGATAGATACCTAGCATAACTGACATGCATGATATAAAATGAGCATAAAACAAAAATCCTTGTGTATTTCTCAAATATAATTTCTGAAAATGAACACAAAAGCCAACAAAACAAGTTAATTGGAAAAAGCAAAATACTGCAGAGGTTGGAAATTCAAAATAAAATAAATGCTGGAAGCACTCAGCAGGTCAGTTAGCAAGTTCATTGGCAATGTTTATACAGCAATGTGCAAATTCCAGGTGGTCTGTGAAAGAGGAAATATTTAAAGAGTTTAACTATCTTGGCATATTTCTCCCCATATGTTGCAATGCATGTATGAATAGCATTTGTTAGAATTGTCACTTACTGAGCCAAATACAGCAAGATCTGCACCAAAAACAAATAGCAGATTGATTCCTTTTTCTCCCTATCAGCACTCATTATGTATGTTTCTCACCAGCTGCATATTATAGTATCCTACTTTTACAGATTGTGATAACCATCTGCCTCTTGAATTGTAGCCCATATTCATTAATTTAAAGGAACAGTTTAAAGAGAAAACAAACCTGAAATATTATGCAGGCAGTCCTGGTCCATTTTATGTTGCATCATTATACATGTCTTCACTGCTGCTGGAGTCTGCATGTGATTTGTATAAATGCTCCAGTAGCCAGCAGTAATAGAAATCAAGAACTGCAACATTACCATACACTCCATGATGCTATCATTTTTGTATGTTCATATGTAAATTGTGTGAACCTTGACAAGGACTTAGGGTATTAATTTTAAAAAAGGAAGTTCATATTGAGAGCACCCACTCTTCCATGCCCTCCCACCAAGCAGTGGCGTTTCTCTTTAAAAATTGGTGTATGCATTTTTGATATGCATACAATCATTTTTTTTTTGTGAACATGAATCCTGTAACACTGTGCCTTTTAATTCCCAATGAAAATCTTACTTTCCGACAATTGTTGTGGCATTATTTTGTGTTGTCTTTTTCTAATTCCTCTATTATGTATGTTCCCTTTCGAATTTTTGATCATGTGGGAGATATTTAAGAGAGAAGGAATAACTTGTTTTTATGCAGCACCGTTCACAGTCTAGACAATCCATAGTACTTTGCAGTCAATTAGTTAATTTGAGAAGTAGTTATGTGGGCAAGTGCGGCAGCAAAGTTCTGCACAGAGCAGTGAGATAAATTACTAGATAATTTTGTTTTTGGTGGCAGCTTGAAGGATGACTGTTAGTCAGGACACCGGGCTAACTCCCCAGCTCTTTAACAAAATACCATGAGATCATTGTCTAACAGACAGCCATGGTTTAGTATCTAATCCAATAGCCAGGACCTCCAACAATACGGCAGTCCCTCAGTACTGAACTGGAAGTATGAGCCTAAATCATGTTCTCAGATTCTGGATTTGGGGCCTAAATGCACAACCTTTTGACTTAGGCAAGAGTGCTACCACCAGCTGACTTAATCTGAGGTAAAAGCAGGAAGTGCTGGAAATTCTCAGCAGGTCTGGCAGCATCTGTGGAGAGTTAACAGAGGGAATTATATGCTGTATGCCTTGGCAGATTTGGTGGCGTGTGGGGTGATATAATTAGGTGGTAGGTGTTTACTCGGACTCCCGACGGTGGGATATTTTTACGGGAATTAAGTCGGCGGTGGTTTTGCGGAGTTCCGCAGTTCCCCCATCGGGGTGGCGGATTGCAACTACATTCATTTAAATAACATGAATGCTCATTACCCTACACACAGTTACAATTTAGTCCTACTTTCCAGATTGAGAACGACAAGCGATATTCCCGTGCCACCCCCCGTCATGAATGTTTCAATGTGGCGTGCAACATTCAGATTTGTGCAGTTGAGTCTCAGGTCTGTGCTCTTCTCTCTTTAACTCATCCACTAAACTAACGCCAGCATTGGTATGGATGTTTGCCTCCAGGCTTGGCACCAGCAAGGGTGAATCATCTCAGGGGATGGTGGCGAAGGCATAGGCAGGGCAACATGGAGGAGCAAGGGAGGGTAGTCGGGGAGGGAAGGGTGGGGCAATCGGGTGCATGGAGGAGCAGGGGAGGGAAGGGTGGGGCGATCGGATGCAAGGAAGAGAAAGGGGAGGGTGGTCGGGGAGCAAAAGATGGGACGTTCGGATGCATGGGGAGCAGGGCAGGGAAGGGTGGGGCAATCAGATGCATGGAGGAGCATTGGAGGATGGAGTGGAGGGTCCAAGTTGTTGAATGGTTCATGTTGATGGTGAAGATGAATGTTGTTGGCTGCAGGGGTGGTGGGTGGATTAGATCAATACTATGTGAAGATATTTGGCAGTGTTGTCAACGTCGGGGAGCTGTGGGGCAAATTGAGGGTACTGGCTAGCAGAGGGAATGGTCACAGTCAATGGATAGGTATTCGACAACTTCATATGGAGGGGAATGGAACTCGGCAACAATGGTCAGATCGATGTGAGGAGGTTCAAGGGTAAGAGTCAACATGTCTTTAGTAACGGAAGTAGGAAGAGAGGGAGGGATGGCATGACTAAAGTGATGATTACACTGTGTGTGGTTATTGCGGGGAGGCTCAATGGTAAAGGAGGGAAGGGTAATGGTAACATTAGGTGGATCAAGGGTGATGGGTTCAGGCTGGAAGGTTGCAGGAGGAGTTTGGAAGGTCCGGAGACTTGCCCCGAATTCCCCACACACCATTTTCTCCAACGATAATGGAAACCATGTGAACACTCAAGGATTGCAAGGAGAGTGGGAGGAGGCAAACGGCAATAGATGTGTCTTTTACCTGGCAGCAGTTTGAAGGCCGATATAAGGGAGCTGTTCATTGCCTCAATGTTTCAGTGCAGTGTCAACCGAGAACTGAACTGCTGCGCTTTGCTTATTTATTGTTCAGAAAAGCCACAGTGACATAGGTCTCATACACCCAATTTGTCTAGTAACATGGGAAGAAAAGCAAAGAGAGAGACTAAGGGGGGCTCTTTCCCTCAGCTCATGATGCTGAGTGCCAGCAACAGGCAGAACAGGAAGGTGAGGATGCATCGAATGATAACATCTAGGAACGTCCTTATCGAAGACAGACACTGGCACATCATCGCATCCTCAGGACTAGGACAAATTACCTTCAAATGTCACACAGGCAATGCCAGAGACGCCGAAGGATGTCACGTGAAATGGCCACAAATTTGTAGGATCTTGCAGCGTGACCTGCAGCTGCTCGGCCTCAGTGGGAATCCCATGCCAGTTGCACTCAAGGTGACTGCTGCACTCAATTTTTTCTCCAGTGGCTCCTTCCAAGGATCCACTGGTGACATATGTGGCATCTCGCAGTCTGCGACCCACAGGTGCATCAAAGAGTTGACCAATGTCCTTTTTCGGCATGTCAATAATTTCATCTACTTACCTGTAAACGAGAACAGCTAGACAGCAAAGTCTGCGGCCTTCAGCACCATCACTGAGTTCCCTAGAGTGGAAGGGGTGATTGACTGTAGGCCATTAGAGCTCCCTGGGACCAGCCTGCTGTCTTTGTCAATTGCAAAGGCTTCCACTCTTTAAATGTGCAATTGGTTTGCGACCACAGGATGCATGTTTGCACACGTTTCTCAGGGAGCTGTCATGACTCATACATTTTAAGGAACTCCCAGCTGCCAGCAGTTTTCAAGGAACCAGCCGAGGTGGACGGGTGGATCTTGGCTGACTAGGGTTATCCATTTTGTACATGGTTGATGACACCAGTACGTCATCCCCCAAAGTGCTGCTGAGAGAGGTACAATGTTGCACATGGATCCACCAGAAACATCATTGAACACACCATTGGGATGCTGAAATTATGATTCCATTGCCCTGGCCGGTCTGGAGAGGCTCTTCAGTACACGCCACAGAGGGTGTCACAAATAATAGTTCTCTGATGTGCTTTGCACAACCTTGCAATTAGAGGCGGCAACATTCTGCAAGCAGAGGAACACCAGTCCTCCTCAGGTGAGGATGACTGTGAGGAGGAGGACAACAATGCAATCATTGATATGAGGGCCATGTAGAGACATGCAAGGGACATCAGGGAGAACCTCATTTATGCACATTTCAGCCAACAATAATCAAGGAACGTTGGGGGGAGAAACATAATTCCCTACGGAAATTCCCTTTTGCATGAGGTCTTATTCATCTGGGCAATCTTAATGAAGCGTTGCTGCACATTCATGTGATTGGCGTTTGAAATCATCAATGGGCTACGATGAATGTGGCTACACACCACTGCAAACAGCAATACGTTATGACCGTAGAAAACAAAAGTAAGGCAAGACAGTATTGGGAAACAACTGTCATTGAAGAGTGAAGGCTCAAATTCCAATGAGATATGAACACTGGACATTTCCTGAAATGCTTTGCAAACATCATTGTGTTCCTGCCATTGGTCTCCAAAAAACATCTTTGTATCCATCTGTAACCAAGCAAAACATTACCGAGAGTGGATCAAATTTTGCATGAAATAAAAATGTATTAATAAATCTTTACAGCCTTTAAAATTTGGACAGCAACCATGCCACCTTCGAGATCAAAACTTTTCCAATTTCCTTTTTCTCCCACTACGTCTAGGTGCTATCCCGACAGTAGCAGCTGAGGTGGAGGCAATCTGCTCAGTGTGCTGTCCCATTGCTGTGGATGACCGTGGCAGGCGTCCTCTGGAAGAACAGGGCCTTGATGGCTCCAGCCTCCTGGGAATCTGCAGCAATGGTGCTTGAGTATCCCCCATGTGCTCGCCTGCTGGAAGTAAGGGGGTCAAGCGTTGTGGGGGGAGGACGAGACACCACTTAGCCTGGGGGTGTCCTGAGAGGAAGGCCCCAGGGCAGCTGGCATGTGCTCCTCCTCCATCTGTGTGCACAGTGACATCTGCCTGTATTCCTGAGTGGCAGGAGCACTTGGAGGGAGGTCCAGGTTCCTCGTCCTTCTCTCACTTAGACTGCTGCATGAAGCCCACAGCAACAGTGATGGAGTGCTGGCCACATCGCATATGGCTCGAGTGCTCAACCAGACTTGCCACGGAGCTCGCCAAACTCTTGACTGTGGAAGTCATATGCCTGAGACATGGCAGACGTCGTGGCTTGGATGGGCTCCTCTATGGCATGTGCAAAGCCACGCATGACCTCCAGCATCTCTGACATATTTTCCACATGGCTTTGCTGCAC
Source organism: Heterodontus francisci (assembly GCF_036365525.1). NCBI lineage: Eukaryota > Metazoa > Chordata > Chondrichthyes > Heterodontiformes > Heterodontidae > Heterodontus > Heterodontus francisci. Next base: position 86,380,152 of record NC_090373.1, read on the forward strand.
ATACAGCATACTTCTTGTGGCAATAAACAGAGGATCATCATGAGTGTGGGGCTGAGCAGGGACCTGGTCCCCAGCAGTCCACCAATAGTCAAGGGACCCAGCTGGCATATGCGTCCTCAGCTGCTGGGATGTGTCTATGTCGTGCCCACCAGTTTGTGATCCATATTCTAATGTTAAAGCCCCGCAGACCATGTGGATGTATCTGCAGTGATGGAGGTGGAAGAGGAGGCAGGTGATAGCGCACACGCAGGGGCATTGGCTTCTTCTTCCTCCCCAGAGGAGGATTCTCGGGCCACATGGCATTCAGCGGCTCAAGTGAGGGCACCAGCAGTGGAGACACAAACAAAGGCACTTTAAGCCTGTGCTTCACATGAGTTCACACATTTTCCTTCAGTTTCCACATATGGCTGCAAGAGCAGAGATGACACTTCATCCTGACGCCTTGTGGCTCCTGCCTCACCATCTCCTCTCGCCCTGCCTCTCTTCTCTCTCGTGATCTCAGATGCCTCCACCTTAGCCGTGGTCAGCAGCCTTATGTCAGGGCCCCCTCCACCCGACTTGTTGACGCTGGTTGTCTTTGTTTATTCTGCAGCAGACAGTGCAGATTTAATGACGTGGCAAATGATGCAATACAACCATTGCATACATGTATCAAGATCACTCCTTCTGCATTGGCTTTCGTATGACACATCCAATCACAAACAATGCCAATCTTCATCTTGGCACAACATCATTTAGTGAATAGCACCAAGGCTACTCATGCATTCTTTGCGTTCCCTCTACCTTAAAGACACGGAGCCATGGAAGAAACCATGCAGCAGTTTCACCAGGACCACTTGCCCTCGCTGATCTGAGCAAGTCATTGATACACTTGCAGCACTGCACCAATGTTCTACTAGTGACCCCACAGTTCGAGACCTCCTCTGCTACCTCCATCCAGGCCACCTTGGTGAGGCAGGAGGATCTTCGCATTCCATCTGCAGGGAAGAGGACCTCCCACCTTTCCTTGATGGCCTGGAAGAGAACCTGAAGGGAGGCATCACTGAACCATGGGGCAGGATGCTGCCTGCTGGCTGCCATGTCATTCACTTTGGCTGTAGGGAAAATAAATGATCTGAATTTGATGGTGACTTTCACAAAATAAGGGAGGCAAAAAACATTTTGATTTAAGTAAAAGCCTCAATTTAAGTTAGTCTGAAGATACTTACATGAAAGGAAGGTTGCTGATCCGTGAGCCTGCAAGCACGGAATGTTTTCTATCTGTGGCAATCATGGTGCTCGTGGCACTGATGGCGGGTTCCACCAATGAAAGACCGCCCCGCCACATGATCCCACATGTCCCCTGTGCCCGTCACTGCATGGCTAATTTAAATACAAAATTGTGTCAGAGCGGGAAGTTACAACAACTTCTGGTCCTGCTGCCGGGAACGCGCAGCACTCTTAAGATTTCTTCAATGTTTCAGTTCTGTGACGTTTCATCAGAACTGGAAGGTCAGAACTGAAACTTTAACTCTGTTTCTTGCTCCACAGATGCTGCTAGACCTGCTGAGTATTTCCAGCATTTTTTTATTTCAGATTTCTAGTAACTGCAGTATTTGATTTGGTTTATAGGAAGAGCAAAATATAATACAAGTTTTCTTAAAAAATTCATTCTCAGAGTGCAGGTGTCACTGGCACGGCCAGCGTTAATTGCCCATCTTTACTTTCCATCAGAAGGTTGTGGTGGATCTTCATGAACCACTGGTAGTAGTTTGATACAATTTGAGTGGCTTGTCAGGCCACTTCAGAGGACAGTTAAGAGGCAACCATATTAGTGGCTTTAAGTCACATAGCCCAGACTGGTTAAGAACGGCAAGATTGCTTCCCTAGCCACCAACTCCATCCCTTTACGTGGTCAGTACTTAATCAGACCATCCACAACCTTGACATCCTATTTGACTCTGAGTTGAGCTTCCGACTCGATATCTGCTCCATGCTATTCGACCTTGTGTTGAACTTGTGCCCCCATATCTACTCCATTGCCAAGACCACCTCCTTCCACCTGCGTACCATCACCCATCCCGCCCCTAGTTCAGCTTATCTGCTCATTCATGCCTTTGCTACCTCTAGACTTGACAATTCCACTGCTCTCCTTGCTAGCTCCCCATCTTGCACCCTTCGTAAATTTCAGCTCAACCAAAACTCTGCTGCCTGTATCCTGACTCGCGCCAAGTCCCATTCAGCAATCACCGTGCTCACATAGCTACATCGGCTCCAAGTCCTGCAATACCTCGATTTCAAAATTATCGTCTTTCTTTTCAAATTTCACCTTGGCCTCGCCCCTTTCTATCTCTGTAAGCTCCTCCAGCCCAACGACCCTCTGAGATCTTGGTGCTCCTCCAATTCTGGTCTCTTGTGCGTTCCCATTTTCAATGATCCTTCATTGGCGGTCATGCCTTCAGCTATTTAGGCCCTAAGCCTCTCATCTCTCCATTTCTCTTCCTTTAAAATGCTACTTAAAACCTACCTCTTTACCAAGCTTTTTGTCACTCATCCTAATATTTGCTTATGTGGTTGTGAAGCACCTTGGGACATTTTATTTTGTTAAAGTTGCTATGTAAATGCAAGTTGTTGCGTTAATGAAGTAGTTCAGTTTTTACGATAATCCAATAGCTTCATGGTCTAACCAGCTTTTTAGTCCCAGATTTTTTTTTAAACTGGATCCACATTCTCATACTACCAAGGTGGGATTTTAACTCCTTTTTCACAGGATTATTAGACTAGCCCCCTGGATTACCAGTCCACTAATGTAACCACGAGTGTACCCTTTATAACTTACCTTCTGTTTTTTCTCGTCCTTCCTTTTGTGAAGCTTCTTGACATTGCTCAGTGCTACTGGTGGAAGCTTAAGATATATGGGAATCTGAGGCAACCTAGCATCTTACCATACCATAGCATTTCAGCACGTTAGACTGCATATGTATTTCACCACTAACCAACTTGTAAATGCATAATTTTTCAACAGTTCTGTGAGTAGGTGAAATTTCTGCTACTAGTTTCTATATCATGTGCATCTGGCTGTGAAAAAAATATGATTTTAGTAGAGAAATATAAGTACAGCATTTTAGAAAGCAACATGCATCCTTTTATAGTTAATAAAGTTAATTGTTCTGTATCTTGATTTTAAATTCATAGCTGGGTAGTATTTATATTTGGAGTAGAGAATACTGTTTTGCATGTTTTACTTTCAATTCTTCAAGATTTGAACCGACTCTCAACTAGTTAGGAAAAAAGTGATATAATACTATTCTTCCATAATTTACAACAGGATGGTGTTCAACATTTAGCACAGGAATTACAAAACAGTGCTGTAGTCAAATGACCGAGATGACCAAAAACTGTAACAGTGAAGCTCAAATGGTTTATGAAGATCATCTGAGCCCAATGTCTGTTTTGCAGTCTCCAGAATACTCATTTTCCTTTTTTAATATAATATATGCAGTTCCATATTGTTTACCTTGTCAGAAGTTTCCCATTTTGCAATAAATGGAATACAATTGTGTTATCTTAAAAAAAAAATTTGCATGGAATGACTGAACCTTATTTTATAAAATGAGGACTTTGTTAAGAGGAGTTTTTAAAATTTATTTAACATAAAGCAGGAATCGAGGGATTTTTTTCCTATGTATTGAAATGCGGTTGAATGCAGTGTTGAGAAATAACTAACCCTGTTAATTATTTAAAAGCATATTTGAATATTTTTGTATGTGAAATGGTGGCACGCTATCAGATCTTTAAATTAGTTCAGAGGTACAGTGTTAATTGCCAACTATCATAATGCATTACTTGTGTCTATAGGGTAATCTAGTATGAAAATAAGATTAATGTAAATTGTTGTAGACTGCAGTTTTGTTCATTATTAATGAAATTAATAACAAGTGTCACTCAAGTGCCACAGCTTCAGCGTGTAATTTATAAATTACATTTTAAGCTTTTGTTAATGCTGATTAATTTTCATTTGCTTTCTCTCAAATTGTCTGCTCATAGCAATTTTTTAGTGACAGCTAGCCCTGACAGAAAGATCAAGTTCTGGGATCTGAGGAGAACATACCAACCAGTCAATGAAATCAAGCGATTCTTGAACACTGAAGTTGCTTGGTTGCTTCCCTGGTGCGGAGTTATGGTGGCACAGGAAAATTGCTATGCTGCGTGAGTTGTAAATGTCTTTTGGGCCAAGGTTTAAATGTGTAACACATTTATTTATATTATAATTACTGTATATGGGATAGATATTAATAAGCTTGTTTATTTCCAGGTAGTTATAGTTCCAACTTTTAAAGTTAAGGCTTCCTAAATATATTTACCTATTTGTGGAGTAGGATGACCAAATAAAGGATTGTTATAGATATAACAGATCATAGTTAGGGGTGTTACACCAGGTGAGAAAGGTGTCTAGGGGTCTTTTACTGTCTTCATCTGGTCACATTGTAACAGGGTTTAATTTTAAACGCACTGTTTTGAGCTCCCCCTCGGTGAATCCTTGTTCACCACGTTCCAATTATAAGGCAAAGAAATGAGCACAACCAGGTTTTCTCAGATTTAAAGAAGAAAAGTGAAATTTATTAAACCTTCAAATTAAACCGTAATTCGGTTAACGCCTATGGATACACGCCATGACCCACACTAGCATTTATACGTACGTGCAAATGGAGACAGAAAAGAGCAGAAGAAAATTAAAGTAAAAAAATTTGAGGCAATCTCTGAAGAGGGATTTTTACTTTTCTTCGAGCTCGCTGTAGTCCTTGATTGTAGGTAGTATTGCTTTTCATTGGGGCCCAGTATTCTTCTTAAACCTTATTCACTGTAGGAGATTTTTCTCTCTTCGGATTCATGTGTCTTCAATGGGTCATCAGTTCTGTGAGAAAGACATGGGAGCAGACAGGAGAGAGATCTTTTCAGTCCAGGAGCAAACAGCTTTCTGAGTTTCCAACACTCTGGCAAGTTCAAATTCAAACACGTAGTTAGTCATGTGACTACACTGGTCTGACCAGGTCTTCTGTGTATCGGAGAAGCAGGGACTGGGTCCTTTGTTCCAACACTGTCTGCTAGTAGGTAAAAAAGGTCTTATCGCGAGGGGCCTAGCAATTCCTTGTGAGAGGCGCTCTTCCCAGCAGCAATTTTAAGTTTTAATGTTCATGTGGTGAAATAATGTGTGCCTCATTCTTGGCAGGTGGGGGCCACATGACAGGGGTATTCATGTATTTGCATTGTATGTGATTTTAAATAATGCAAAGTTGCTTTCTGAGTCAATGTAGTTAGTCTCGGAGGAGCTCTTTATTTAATTATTTCTATTCGAGCCTTCCAATAGTATGCACAAAGTTATATAAAAAAAAATCAAGTCTACTTGGGCATAAAATTCATTTTTGGGTTGTTATGGTTAAAATATTGTGCATTAATGTAAATGTAAAAGGCTTTAATATACTTTATTTTACTCACCCAGACCCACAAACAACTGGGTCTACAGATCTATCACTGTAATAGGAGAGCTGGATTCAGCAATGTAAATATGAGCCCATACACAAATGATGGCCTCCCACAATTGAGCACCAGTTTAAAACTGCCTTAGTTGTAAATTTACTATCAGAAGCTATGTAAATAGATATACCAAATTGTTCCAAGGACATACAGTTACAACTACATCACGAAGACCACCTATTTACACCTCTGTGACATTGCCCATCTCCGCCTCAGCTCATCTGCTGCTGCAACCCTCATTCATTCCTTTGTTACTTTGACTTGACTATTTCCAACGCATTCCATCTTCCACCCTCCATAAACCTGAGCTCGTCCAAAATTCTGCTACCCATATCCTAACTTGTACCAAGCCTTGTTCACCCATCACCCTTCTGCTTGCTGACCTGCAATGACTTCAGGTTAAGCAACCTCACAATTTTAAAGTTCTCGTCCTTGATTTCAAATCCCTCCATAGTCTCGCCCCCTCCTTATCTCTGTAACCTTCTCCAACCCTACAACCCTCTGAGATGTCTGTCCTCCTGCGTATCGATTTTAATTGATCTGCCATTGGCAGCTGTACCTTTAGTTGCTGAGTCCCTAAGCTGTGGAATTCCCTCCCTAAACTTCTCCACTTCTCTACCTCTCTTTCCTCCATTAAGATGCTCCTTAAAACCTGCCTTTTTGACCAAGCTTTTGGTCATCTATCTTAATATCCTTTTTCTTGATTTAGCGTCAAATTTTCTTTGATAATATTCCTGTGAAGGACGTTAGGACATTTTACTATGTTAAAGGTGTTAAGGAAATAAGGGCAAGTGATCTGATGCAGCAGATGATTTACAGCTTAGCTGAGCTCAGAAACTTTAATTTTCAGAACCTTTTATGTTGTATTACAATCCCCAGGCAGCAAATTATGCAACATGCAGCAACCGGAGAAATTTTGTCTGCCATGCTGTGCCAAATTACTTGCTCTAATTATGAATATAGCTGTCTGACTCAACCTGAAATTGAGCATACTGGTCGAACATTTCACTGCCCATCTATCAGCCCATTTTCCGTCGACGTAGGCACCGATGCCATTTTTAAAGGGTTTCCAGTCCTTCAATTTAGTTGACATATTAAAACATATATCCCTTTTAAATTTTATTTAAAAATTTAACGTAATGTTTGTCGCCCCTCTCCGACATCCGTAATGACAATACAGTTAATTCCTTGCCCTCTTTCCCCCACCCCCACCAAAATACTTACCTTGTATTCCTGACCTCACCCGCCACCCCCCACCCCCAATGCCCATCACAGTTTATGAACTTTTCACTTCAACCCCTTCCCACCATCCACTCCACCAATCGGATTGCTTTGACCCCGCACCACCACCCCCCCACCCCCAAACTGAAATACTTACCTGCTCCCCCCTCCCCACCAGTGTCCCATATCGGATCTCCAGGCGGAGATCCGAAGGCGCGAGAATGGCGGCCGCTGGCACGAATATCGCACCGGGCCCAACAGCGGGAGTGGGTAAGTATTTAATACATTCTCTCTCTTTGGCCTCCTTGTCTCGAGAGACAATGGGTAAGCACCTGGAGGTGGTCAGTGGTTTGTGAAGCAGCACCTGGAGTGGCTATAAAGGCCAATTCTAGAGTGACAGACTGTTCCACAGGCGCTGCAGATAAAATTGGTTGTCGGGGCTGTTACACAGTTGGCTCTCCCCTTGCACTTCTGTCTTTTTTCCTGCCAACAGCTAAGTCTCTTCGGCTCCCACGACTTGTGGTCAATGTCACAGGACTTCATGTCGTGTTTGCAGACGTCTTTAAAGCGGAGACATGGACGGCCAGTGGGTCTGATACCAGTGACAAGGTCGCTGTACAGTGTGTCCTTGGGGATCCTGCCATCTTCCATGTGGCTCACATGGCCAAGCCATCTTCAAGCACCACTGACTCAGTAGTGTGTATAAGCTGGGGATGTCGGCCGCCTCGAGGACTTCTGCGTTGGAGATACGGTCCTGCCCCTGATGCCAAGGATTCTCCGGAAGCAGCGACGATGGAATGAATTGAGACGTCGCTCTTGGCTGACATACGTTGTCCAGGCCTCGCTGCCATAGAGCAAGGTACTGGGGACACAGGCTTGATACACTCAGACTTTTGTGTTCCGTGTCAGTGCGCCATTTTCCCACACCCTCTTGGCCAGTCTGGACATAGCAGTGGAAGCCTTTCCCATGCGCTTGTTGATTTCTGCATTGAGAGACAGGTTACTGGTGATAGTTGAGCCTAAGTAGGTGAACTCTTGAACCACTTCCAGAGCGTGGTCGCCAATATTGATGGATGGAGAATTTCTGACGTCCTGTCCCATGATGTTCGTTTTCTTGAGGCTGATGTTTAGGCCAAATTCGTTGCAGGCAGCTGCAAACCTGTCGATGAGTCTCTGCAGATGCTCTTCTGTGTGGGATGTTAATGCAACATCGTCAACAAAGGAGAGTTCCACGATGAGGACTTTCCGTACTTTGGTCTTCGCTCTGAGACGGGCAAGGTTGAACAACCTGCCATCTGATCTTGTGTGGAGGAAAATTCCTTCTTCTGAAGACTTGAACGCATGTGAGAGCAGCAGGGAGAAGAAGATCCCAAACAGTGTAGGCGCGAGAACACAGCCCTGTTTCACGCCACTCAGGATAGGAAAGGGGTCTGATGAGGCGCCGCTATGCTGAATTGTGCCTTTCATATTGTCATGGAATGAGGTGATGATACTTAGTAGCTTTGGCGGACATCTGATCTTTGCTAGTAGTCTGAAGAGACCACGTCTGCAGAAGAGGTCAAAGGCTTTGGTGAGTGGGTAAGTATTTAATACATTACTTTACTTAAAATAACATAATCAAATTTTGATCCCGTTGCTGAACCTCAGGGGGGCCGCCGCGAGGCCTCGGCACCACCAGCAATATAGTATCGGGCCTTTCTGGCGCCAAGGCCCATGGCGGGCCTCTCTCGGAGGTATTTTCCAGGCCCTCTTCCCCCCCCCCCCACACCACCACGACTCCCAATGTCAGGGGGCCGGTAAAATTCACCCCTTAAAGTGCACTGTTGACTTTTGGGGAAGTAGAAAATATGATCTGACTTATAATTACAGACAGAAGATAGATGTAGATCAAATGTATGATTAGTTTGTCTCCCATTAACATCCTGAGAACCATGGGACAATTTATTTGTTGAGACCCTACATGTTGATAGTTTAGGAAGTATCCAGGGCAGACCTAAGACATGTTTCTTTTACAGATTTGGACTCAGTGGAATTCACTATGTGGATGCTGGTTTTCTTGGATTTAAGCCATATTTTGCTGCTCCAAGAGCAGGAACCGTCTGGGTAGGTTTGTTTATCGTTTTATGATTAGTTGAGTACAGCATATTTATGGCAGTTAAATAAAGAATCTAAGTGGGGTATTAGAGCAAGGGATCTGGGAGTACGTACACAAATCGCTAAAAGTGGGGATACGGGTGAACAAGGCCGTAAAAAAACTAACCAAGCACTAAGGTTTATTTCTAGAATTGAATAGCAAAGAAGTTATGCTAAACTTGTATCGAACCTTGGTTAGACCACACCTGGTGTATTGCGTAGAATTCTGGTTCCCATATTATAAAAAAGATATGGTGGTACTGAGAGGGTGAAAATAAAATTTACAAGGATGATACCAGAAATGCAGGGTTATACCGGAGACTGGGAATAGGCTGGGTCTCTTTTCTCTTGAAAAGAAAAGGCTGAGGGGTGATCAAATAGAGGTCTTGCAAATTGTGGAAGATTTTAATAGAATAGACACAGAATGTTTCCACTTATGGGAAAGAGCAAAATTAGAGATCATCAATATTAGATAGTCACCAAGAAATCAAATTGCAAATTCAGAAGAAATTTCTTTTCTCAGAGAGTGTTGAGAATGTAGAATTGCTACCTAAGAGAGTGTTGAAGTGAACAGTATAGATGCAGAGCTGAAGAGATAAAAGTAGGCTGGGGAGATTTTTTTTCGTGGTATAGAGGAATTGTCTGTTTTTGTGCTGCTCAGAAGATTTGTACCCATTCAAATGCATTAATGAACATTGGAGAAAAGTGTGAGAAGTTATTTTTTGTTTGTTCTGGCCTTATTAAAAGTCATAGGATTCCACACCTGCAAAGTCAATCTGAAAGATGGCAATTTTTTCTAAGTCAGACCTGACCTTAGTCAGTATAATTAATGGGAAGAGCACCAATACATCTGTTGTTAAGGCAAGTGACTAATTTCACAAATCTCTGCAATTGCCATGTGGACTATGGTTTAGAAGTCCAAGAGTTAGTGGAAAAAAAGGAAAGAAAAGGACATGTATTTATAGAGTGCCTTTCGTGAGCTCCAGGTGTCCCAAAGTGCGTTACAGTTTATGAAGTACTTTTCTAAGGTATAGTTGATTCTTTAATGTATGACGATAAATCACTTACTACAACAAGTGACTTGCTTAACTACAATCTCTGTCTCCAGTATCTTGTTCATTTAAAAAAATATATTTATAGAGTTTTTTAAGTAAGGATGCCATCCTCTCACCTGCACAACTTTCTAGTTTTATCCCTTTTCTCTGCCTGCCTCTCCTGCTACTTCTCCATCTAGGGCGACAGCTGCACACCTACTCCCAGGAGGTGCACAGATATATTTTTTTCCATTACATTTCTCTCTCCAAGAGTCACCATCACTTTATTCAACATGGTTTGTTTGGAAATTTTGCATATTGGGAAATGAACCTTCATTATTGGGACCCGAACTGATACTTATCCCTACTTGGTAGCATTGTACATTATTATATTAATTCAAATCGAAGATATAATTGATCTGCTTTCTGTTCCTGCTATTCACAGCTTCTGATACAAGATATGCATGGTCACAAATCTCTCTTAAAAACAGCTATTCAGTGTTTTTGAAATATTTCTCCTCATTTCAGTCAAAGGAAATTCCCAACAGAATAATATTTGGTTAATTCCTGTCTTTAGATTTTGTACATTGGTTTATTTCTTTAAGGTCTTGGTCTTGTTTTCTGCTTGTAGAGTATTTCTGGCTCTGATTGGTTGAATACCTGTGTGTCAGGAGACAATACTGGCGAAGTGGTGGCTGTGATCCTACCAGATTGTATGAGCAACACAATGAATATCAAGCGACCTAATGAGCGTCGTTTTGTGAGTATATATTAACGTGTTGGTTTTAACTGAGTTTTTAAGACACTTGATTCACAATCATTGAAAGAAGCTAGTTAAGTAGCATAAAGCTTAATTTGTCAAGTATATATTTAATAATGAATATAATCCAGATTAAAAATAGCAAAATGCTAAACTATGAATTATAATTGGATAGAGTGCTGTTTTATTTAAAATCAGTAAAATATATTAGTCCTTCTTCATGTGCTGAGGCTCATGCTAACAGCAATGGGTTTTTACTGCAAAAATTTCTCTCAATGCAAAAAAGAAATGTTACAGTATTTGGAAAAGAGTTTAAATAAGTTTTAACTTGCAGGATACATTTAATAGTAAACAATTGGCTACTTTAGCAACAAATGTGTGGGTGTATATGGTCTGTTTAATTAAAGTCAGTATCTAGCATGTGTCTTCAATGAAATAAAAACAAAAAAGTGCTGGAAATACTCAGCAGGTCTGGCAGCATCTGTGGAGAGAGAAGCAGAGTTAACGTTTCAGGTCTGTGACCTTGCTTCAAAACTGGCAAAGGTTAGAAATGTAATAGGTTTTAAGCAAATAAAAGAGACAAACGAAAATCCCCTTGTGTAGAAGAGCAGAGCTACTTCAAGGTAGGCATTCCTGGAAGAGAAGTGGCAGTGAATTAAACACTGTCTTTAATGTTCCACCTTTCAAAGTTGTCATATCTATAAGTATTGGCCTCAAGAGGCATTGAAGCTCAGGGGTGTTTCACCTCGAAGTGGCACAAGTCTGCAGGGCTGGGTCTGGTAACCAATTATTTCATGAATGACCAATCTGGCTAAATTCAACTGGCTAAATTCAACTGGCTAAATGTAAATGAATCAAAAGTATCAATGAAGAAAGCATCCAGTTCCCCAACAAGTTTTAAAAACAAACTTGAAATAACTCTAAAATGCTCCTCCTATTGTATTTCACTTTTGCTTATTCACTATTATTTTTGTGCAGCCTATTTATAAAGCTGACCTCATTCATCAGAATGCTGACAGTAGCATTTCAGCTGCCAACTCACATCAAGAAGAGAAAGAGGCCGATATCCAAAAGAGTTCTTCAGGAATGACAAAGGAAAACCTAAATTCCAGCCCTATCATTGAACCAAAGACTTATAGTGATACAGTGAAGAAATACTACCTAATGTTTGATGATACTGACCTGGTGAGCAAAAATTGATGTAGATCCTACTTATTTCATATTTTTCTCAATGCTATGCTATGTGACATTCACAATAGGCCATATATAATCTGCAAAGTAAAAGCAAAATACTGTGGATGCTGGAAATCTGAAATAAAAACAAGAAATGCTGGAACCACTCAGCAGGTCTGGCAGCATCTGTGGAAAGAGAAGCAGAGTTAACGTTTCGGGTCAGTGACCCTTCTTCGGAACTGACAAATATTAAAAATGTCACAGGTTATAAGCAAGTGAGGTGGGGGTGGGGCAAGAGATAACAAAGGAGGAGGTGTAGATTGGACAAGGCCACATAGCTGACCAAAACTGACTAAAACTAAACTAAACGAAAACTAAGTCAGTTTTGGTCAGCTATGTGGCCTTGTCCAATCTACACCTCCTCCTTTGTTATCTCTTGCCCCACCCCCACCTCACTTGCTTATAACCTGTGACATTTTTAATATTTGTCAGTTCCGAAGAAGGGTCACTGACCCGAAACGTTAACTCTGCTTCTCTTTCCACAGATGCTGCCAGACCTGCTGAGTGGCTCCAGCATTTCTTGTTTTTATTATAATCTGCAAAGTGCTTGGGTCTGTGTGTGCGCGTGCGCGTGCGTGCACATGCGCACCCGTGTGTGCGCGTGTGTATGCAATGTTCGTATCCCTTTCAGTGTGCCACTTGATCGTGTGATGGTAGTATGGATAAGTTTCTGTTTTTTGTCGCTGAATCCACAACAATGAACATAACTTTTAGTAATAAAAATATATTCTTTTATAGTGTTTTCTTTAAAACACATTTCACTTTCAGCAGCCAACTGAACATTTTAAAAAAAATCTGTTGGTACATAGGGAAGGGAGTCCATTGGACACAGTCCATTGACCAAGCTGCTTTAGCTGAAGTGTTTCAGCTGCACAAAGTACACAATATGCAAGTACAATTAATCTTATCACATGGAATGCTTCATCTGCAACGAGGAACATGGTGTAAGCATTGTCATTGTTTGGACTTGAGTATGGTATACCTCTGCTCATGATCAAAGGTTCATTTTCAACCTCAGTGTGAAAGGAAAGCTGGCAGTATTGGATAGATTGCCCATTATATACCCTGCCCAGTTTTCCTTACCGATGCCACAAATTTCACACCTCCACTGAAGTTAAAAATTACCCCTTGAATTTAGCTAGTTAATCAGGGCATTTTTAAAAAATTTCTTTTGAATTCATCAAGGTGAGTGATTTTAGTGCTGGGGGAGTGATTCTTGGAGGGGTTGCACAGGAGTCAACAGTAGGCCAGAGTATTTTTGTGTAGACAGAAAGGAGAATGCATTAGTGCACAAGAATAAAATAAAAAAACATTTTGGCCCATTTTCGGGATGGCCTACAGCAGTACCTGGTTAGGCTGCTGCACGCCAGAGACAAAAATATTGAAGTAAATTTCTTGCCTCTTCTAGGCATATGAGTACTGGCCACCCGTTTTGAGACCCACTCAAAAATCGAGTTGGGGATGGGACTCAGGTGATCACTTAGGTGAGATTTTATTTTTGAAAAACATTTTTGATAATCTATCATCTCATTTTCTTGTGTAAACAGGATGGTAGGCAAACAAAAAATGCCCTGTGATGTCTGGAAGGCTGCTAAAATTATCAGTTTGTTTAATTTTGGGAACTGGTGGAGAGTGCAGTGTGGGTTATATTTGGGATGAGGCTAGGCAGGAAGCGTGATGAAGAATGTCTGCCATGGGTATAGGCTAGGTTATGGTTCGTGTATGGTAGCAAGTGGGATGAGGCAGTGGAAGAGTGTTAGATGTTAGGACTGGGCCCATGGTAGGAGGTAAAAGTGGCAGAGACTGAGTGATGGGTGGTGGTGGAGGTGAGAACAAAGGCAGCTGAGGAGTGGGCAGGGTATAAATAGAACTTGAAAGAGGCATGGAAAGGGGAAAGGATTCCATTAGCGTAGTGAAGTGGACCAAGTTGATTGAGGTTGCTGGGACTGAGCTCTCTCTGTGCCGTCTTTGCACGACCAGTTTATGTGTTTGCCTTTTAATGAGACCCTTACTCCCAAGCTACTAGTTTGCAGCTTAGTGCTTGGAACCAGTAAAGAGCCCTGGGACTGGATTTGGTGTAGGGGCCGGTGCAGTAATAGAGGCAGATGCTGAGACCTTATGGAGGGTCAGGTGCTGAGGCCAGGCTGTTCTTGAGTGAAGGCCATCCAGTGGAACTGGTGAAGAGGATGGTTTTAGGAGGGTGCTGGAGCCTAATCTTGCTATTGATTTTTAAATGTAGGGAAGCAGCAAGCAGCTAAAATATGGTCATAGGAAACAGGCTGAAACAGGTTTGTACTGACAACAATAGGATTGCCACAGCGCCGCCTATTTCAAAAGTATTGATCAGGACTCATTGCACATTATAGCACTATTCAATATAATTAATATTAGGAGGTATTACTTAGACCTTACTCATTGGCACAGCAGTGTGACTAAATTATAACAGGAAGTACACAAAGAACAATTTTAACATACTGTAGATCGATAGATAGGGGTACATTATAGCTCCACAATAATGGTCATATTGATGTCATCACATGTATTTGTTACATTAAGTTGTTCATTTTTACTGAATAACATTTTTGCAAATAATATTTGCAGTCTACATTCGGGGCCACTTAAAACTGTTGCTTTAGCACAGTGAGGAAAGCGTCTGAGTCATAGGAGTCTTGATAACTACATTGTAAATTCAGCGTGAACAAAGTATCACTCACTTTTATATTGATGCTTGTTCAGGTCTAATTCTGGGAGACCAACGTCTCTGAGCTGGCTCCATCACTGACACTACTAAATCGAGCTTCCTTATCTCGCAGCAGGATCATAGAGCCACAAAAAAACTAGGTGTGTGTTTCTGTTAAAAGAATAAGAGCACTAGATTTTGTAAACACTGGAGGTGGTTCACAGACAACAATTCCCCAGAATCTAACCAAAGCAATTAACAATATTAGAGAAGCTACCATGAAGTTTTCAATTGCAGTCACAGTGCTAACTAGCGCTATAATTAGTGGAATTGAAGGTGACAGTGAAACAGACGGATGTTAGCATGAGTTCAGTCTGTTGAATTAAAGGGAATAATTAATTACCTGTAGCAATTAACATAACTTGCAGCTGAAAGTTTCCTCAGAATGTTGGGAAGTTGGTGTGGGGCTTGCGAGGGGAGAAGATGATGGTAATTGATGAATTAAACGAAGTGTTCAGTCGAAGGAAAGGCACCTGAGTAGTAGGGGAGAAGTTAAGGTGTATGCCTTAGAGGTAAAAACCTTGGCACTGCTGGAATAAATTGAGCAGTACTCATGGTGAAAAGGTATAGTCTGGAGAGCCATCGGCAGATGGCAAGGAGGCGCTGCCTGTGAGCCATGTTTCTCAGTGTCACAATGTCGATAGTCATCCCCGATGACTGCATGGATGTGAAGGGTCTTGTTCACAAATGAGCAGACATTCTGGAGACAGATATGAAGAGGGAGGTGTTTGTGCATTGGGCGGGGGACACAGGCTGCTGGCCCACTACCATTCCAAACAACACAATGGTGAAATGGTATCCAGCGGTATTTTACCATGCTGTGCAATGGTTTTCTAATCATGAGCTACTAGACCATGAAAAATTAATTTTGCATTATATTGTTGGTACTAGTTACTGCTGAGCAACCAAGATCTACAGAACCTGTTTTTTAAAAATGTATGTGTACCATTGTACATAATGTATATTATTGCTGTATATGTGTAGCTACCTTCAAATACATACTGAAACCATTTCAGCCTGGTACAGACTGTAGGTAATAGATGTGCTTTATGGGCCATTGAGTTATATAAAAGAAAAAGCATTTGCCATTCTCTGGGTTGCAGTCAACAGGAAGCTGGTGAAGTGGAATAGAATACAACAGATGGCATACCCTGGGCAGAGAGAGATTAATTTTTAAATTAATGAAGGATGAGGCACATAATCCACAGAGTGCCTGTCAGATCAGCCATTAAGACCATTGCTAGTGCCTTGTCAAAATTATTAGCTTTTTAGTAGCATTGCACGTTCTTATAAAGATCAAAGCTGCTCACTGAAGTGCATCACAAAGTTAATAAATTCTGTTGCTTTTCTCAACTTTAAAGATGCCTAATAGCAGCAATAAATTCACAGACAATTTCAAAGTCTGCATAATTCAGAAGCTAATTTCCACAAACTGCCCTTTTCACTGAGCTGAGTTTTGTCGGGCATTTGAAGGTTGGCAGCTGAATAAGATTTCAGCAAATGCCAAATTTACTTGGTTACCCAGTAGTTGAAAAAAACTAGTACTGAATGTGTATTGTCTATTTTGTAACAATGACACAGAATAAACATAGAATTGTTCATTATTATTCCTTTTTCTTTGATAGCTGGCTACATCACCCAAGATGATTAAGTCATTTTGGGAACTGTGCCTTGCATCATTAACTGAGCAGCTGTCACATAAATTTGATGTGGTGCAAATGTGGGTGTGTACAATATAGCCATCAGATATGTAGAGTTTAAAGTAGAGTCTGTGCATTGTGAGCCTGTACCAGTACAGACAAGTGGATTCCAGAGACACCAATACAAGGGACTAGAAAGTAGAGTTTCTGGCGGGCTTCAGTAATACCCAGTGTTTAGCTACAAGAAATTCTGGGTCATCCACAACTTAATGTCTGACAGGCAATCAGACAGGAATCAAGGGTCTTAGTGGTGAGGTAGCTGTGTATCATTGACATATATATCATATAATATGTCCGTATGCATATGTTTATGTCTCTGAGCAGATTATATATATTGGTACATTTGTATTTGGGTATGTGGGTATGCATATATATTTGTGTGTGTGTGTGAATACCAAGAGCTCGCCATGCATCAACATCCCTTACATAAGCAATGATGCCAAATACCAGCACTTAGCACTGTCGCTAGAACACTTGCTACCCACCAAAGCCTTAGTGGGAAGCACCGATGCTGGCAACGATGAAACTTGGAAGTCACTAAGCTCAATCATCTGTGAAACAGCAGAAACAACTTTCAGTAAAGCAGAACCCACAACAAGGGCTAGTTTGAGACCTCCTCAGCTGAGATGATATCTGTTATTGATGCAAAAAACAAAGCCGACATGATGCACAATATAAACCCAACAGCTAAAACATTGCATGACCTGAAAGTAGCCAAGACGGCCGTGCAAAGGAGAGGGAGATACTGTGCAACCAAACACTGGATCAGCTTATGTCAAGAAATCCAAACGGCGTGTGACAAAGGGAATTCTACGAGCTATGTTCAAAGGGGTCAAGAGGGCACTTGGCCCTGCCATCACCAAAGTTGCTCCCCTGAAGTCGGCAGAAGGTAATGTACTTGACAGAAATAAACAGATGTCCCACTGGGCTGAACACTACTGTGAGCTACACTCCTGTGAATCGGACATCTCCCAGTCTGCATTTGATGCTCTCCCGCAACTTCCTGTCATGGATGAGTTAGATGAAGAACACTCATCACTGGAGCTCGAGAAGGCCATAGACCGCCTAGCGAATAGAAGGGCATGCGGCATAGATGGAATCCCAGCCAAACTGCTCAAGCATGGAAAGTCCCATCTATTGCCACACCTTTATGACCACCTCCTTCTCTGCTGGAAAGTAGACTCTGTTCTAGAGGAGATGCATGATGCCAAAATCATCACACTATACAAAAACAAAGGCGACAGAGGAGACTGCAACAAGTACGGGGGCACCTCTCTCCTTAGCGTTACGGGGAAGGCCTTTGCTAGGGTCAAACTTAAGTCCATTTGCTTGCAGAGTGTACCCGGAGATATAGTGCAGTTTCCACGCCAGCAGATCTACTGTGGATATGATCTTCTCCATATGCCAGCTCCAAGAGAAGTGTAGGGAACAGAGTATACCCCTTCACCTTATTTTCGTAGATCTCACTAAGACATTCGACACCATAAGCAGAGCAGGGCTCTACAAGATTTTAGAAAAATTGGCTGTCCACCGAAGCTCCTCAGTCTCATCCGCTCCTTCCATGACATCATGCACTGTACTGTACAGTTTGGCTCCATTTCTGACCGTTTCGGAGTGAAGAATGGTGTGAAACCGGGTTGTGTCCTAGCCCCCACTCTGGTATCTTCTTCATCATGCTCCTGACCTTCGCCTTCCCTGCAGATATGGAAGGAGTCGACTTGCACTCTAGGCCAGGCAGCAAGCTCTACAATCTATTAAGGCTCATGTCCTGATCAGAGAACTTCTCTACGCTGATGATGCTGCGCTAGTTGCTCACACAGAAACTCAGCTACAAAGACTCATGGACTGTATCTCCCATGCCTGTAACCTATTCTCCTTGACTACAAGCATCAAGAAAACAGTGGTCATGGGACAAGGTGTTACATCTCTGCCCCACTGGAAGTGGTTAGCAAATTCTGCTACCTTGGGTCCATGATGATATTCAATCTGTACCTTGATGCAGAGCTTGATACATACATAGGGAAAGCAGCTACCACCTTTGGCTGACTTGTGAAACATGTATGGGATAACTCCAAGCTAACACTTTGGACCAAGCTGATGGTTTACAAGGCTTGTGTTCTCAGCACCTTGTGTGGCTGTGAAACATGGGAGACTTACAGCTACCAGGAAAAGAAGCTCAATAATTTCTATCTTTTCTGTCTGGTTATATACTGGCAGGACAAAATCACAAATGCAGCAGTTCTCTCAAAGGCAGAGCTCCCAAGTGTGTTGGCGCAAATCAAACAGAGGCAGCTACAGTGGATCGGACATGTTCGCAGGACGGAAGACACGTAAAGACCTTCAGTATGGTGAGGTAGTCGGGGCCAGATGACCAGTGGGGTGCCAAAAGCTCTGCTTCAAGGATGCTTGCAAGTGTGACATGAGGGCCCTAAATGTCGACTATTGCACCTGGGAGTCGCTAGCTGACGAAAGAGGGAAATGGCGACACATCCTGTGGACTGGTGTGCAGTACCACAATGACCAATTGCTCCAGCAGCTTGGCAACAGGCACCAATGTCAGAAACAACTCCCTGTGTCACTTGGCAGCTTCACATGTAGCACTTGTGGCAGAACCTTCACAGCCATCAGCAAAGGTGCACCAAGAGAAGACACCCCACCAAAATGGATTGTTTGCTGCATGTCCATTATCTTTCGTAGATGGAAGAATGCCAACCAACCAACCACATTTATATAGAGCATTTAATGTTGTAAAATGTCCCAAGGAGCTTATCAATAAAAACACTGAGCCAAGGAAAGAGATATTAGGCCAGATGACCAAAAGCTTTATCAAAGAGTTAGGTTTTAAGGAGCATCTTAAAAGAAGAGAGAGGTTGAGAGGCTTAGGTAGGGAATTACAGAACTTGCGGCCAGGGCATTTGAAAGCAAGGCTGCCAATGCTGGAGTAATTAAAATCGGGGGTGCTCAAGAGTCCAATATTGGAAGACTACAGAGATCTCAAAGGCTTGTAAGGCTGGAGGAGGTTACAAAGATAGGAGGGGCAAGATCATAGAGGAATTTGCAAGCACAGATGAGGATTTTAACATCGCCACATTGTTGGAGCAGGATCCAGTGAAAGTCAGCTAGCGGAGGGTGATTGGTGAATGAGATTTGGAGTAAATTAAGATACAGACAACAGACATTTGAATGAACACAAGTTTTCGTAGAATGAAAAATGGGAGGCCAACCAGAAATAATACTGGAATGGTCGAGTCCAGAGGTAACAAAGGCATGGATGAGGGTTTCAGCAGCAGATGAGCTGAGGCAGGGTCAGAGACGAGCGATGTTACAGAGGTGGAAGTAAGCAGTCTTGGTGATGGTGTGGTATGTGGTCAAAAACTCATCTTGGGGTCAAACCAAGGTTGCAAACTATCTTACTCAGATTAAGATAGTTGACCAGGATGGAAACGGTCAGAGAATGGCGATTGTGATGTGAAGCAAAGACAATAGCTTCAGTCTTCCCCAATATCCAGTTGGAGGGAATTTCTGCTCATCAATATCAGATGTCGGACGGTGGAGGGATCCAAGAAGGTGCTGGTGAGATACAGCTGAGTGTCATCGGCACACATGTGGAACCTGATGTGTTTCAGGATGTTATCGCCGATGGATAGCATGTTCATGAGAAATAGAAGGGAGCCAAGTGTGAGGACTGAGGTGGAAGGAGTGCACTGTTAATTCAATTCCGCTTCTCCACAGGTCACAACATATATTTAAATTTTCCCACTTACCGAAGCAATCAATCAGATACTTTACTTTCCCCAGAATAAAGCACACCAACCAGCTTTCTTTAATAAACAACAAAACTATCATTTTATAAATTAAGTCTTAACCAATAATGAAGTAAACATACACATGAATTGAAATATTAAGGCCCCTTATTTTTATCTTAGCCCTCACACGCATTCACATACACAACCGGTTAACTGGGGGGGGGTGGAGAAAAAGGATTTTTGTTTACTGCTGTTACAAAGAAATGGAAATAATAAAAAATAAACTGAAGAGAATATATGGAAGTCCTTGGTTTTGGGGAGATGTCCCAAAGGCGAGTAGGTGGCTGCCACCAGGAATCGTCCGAGAACAGTGCTTTCAAAGGTATTCAGCACAGAAGGCTTCACATAGGTCTTCCATCAGGTGTGCAGCTACAAAGGTTTCCATTCTCACATTCGATGCAAAGTTCCTTCAAAGAGGCAAGGTTTTCTGCAAACATGCGGGATTTCTTCAAATAAGGGAGGCACCAGTACAACATGATACAGAATTTGCTTTTCAAAAGCAGGGATTCTTCAGAGAGAGAGAGTTATCAGCTGGCTGAATCTTCTGTCCTTCTGGCAAGTCAATCAGTAAACTCCAACTGCCTGTGTTTAGCCAAACCAACTGGCTTTTTTAACAGTTTAAAATGAAACTAATTGTTCAGCAGCAATCTTGTGACAGCCATAAATTTATTTTTTATTCAGAGATATAGCACTGAAACAGGCCCTTCGGCCCACCGAGTCTGTGCTGACCAACAACCACCCATTTATACTAACCCTACATTAATCCCATATTCTCTACCACATCCCCACCATTCTCCAACCACTTACCTACACTCGGGGCAATTTACAATGGCCAATTTACTTATCAATCTGCAAGTCTTTTGGAGATGGGAGGAAACCGGAGCACCCGGCGGAAACCCACACAGACACAGGGAGAACTTGCAAACTCCACACAGGCAGTACCCAGAACTGAACCCAGGTCGCTGGAGCTGTGGGGCTGCGGTGCTAACCACTGTGCCGCCCTAATTGTGGTCTGTCATTTCCTTGTAAACAAAAGATAAGGCTGAAGCATTTGTAACAATCTTCAGCCAGAGGTGCCGAGTGGATGATCCATCTCGGCCTCCTCCTGAAGTCCCCAGCATCGCAGATGCCAGTCTTCAGCCAATTCGATTCAATCCACATGTTATCAAGAAACGACTGAAGGCATTGGATACTGCAAAGGCTATGGGCCCTGAAAACATACCGACAATAGAACTGAAGACCTGTGCTCCAGAACTTGCCGCGCCTCTAGCCAAGCTGTTCCAGTACAGCTACAACACTGGCATCTACCGGCAATGTGGAAAATTGCTGAGGTATGTCCTGTACACAAAAAGCAGGACAAATCCAACCCAGCCAATTAGTGGCCCATCAGTCTATTCTCGATCATTTGTAAAGTGATGGACGGTGTCATCAACAGTGCGATCAAGCAGCACTTACTTAGCCATAACCTGCTCAGTGACACTCAGTTTGGGTTCCACCAGGGCCACTCAGCTTCTGACCTCATTACAGTCTTGGTTCAAACATGGACAAAAGAGCTGAACTCGAGGTGAGGTGCGAGTGACTGCCCTTGATATCAAGGCAGAATTTGACCGAGTATGGCACCAAGGAGCCCTAGCAAAAGCAGGAGTCAATGGGAATCGGGAGGAAAACTCTCTGCTGTTTGGAGTCATACCTAGTGTAAAGGAAGATGGTTGTGGTTGTTGGAGGTCAGTCATCTCAACTCCAGGACATCACTACAGGAGTTCCTCAGGGCAGTGTCCTAGACCCAACCATCTTCAGCTGCTTCATCAATGACCTTCCTTCATTCATAAAGTCAGAAGTGGGGATGTTCACTGATGATTGCACAATGTTCAGCACCATTCACGACGACTCAGGTACTGAAGCAGTCTGTGTAGAAATGCAACAGGACCTGTTGCATTTCTACACAGTAATATTCACACCACACAAGTGCCAGGCAATGAGCATCTCAAGCAAGAGAGAATCTAATCATCTCCCCTTGGCATTCAACGGCATTTCGATCGCTGAATCCTTCACTGTCAACATCCTGGGGGTTACCATTGACCAGAAACTGAACTGGAGTAGCCATTTAAATACCGTGGCTATAAGAGTAGGTCAGAGGCTAGGAATCCTGCAGCGAGTAACTCACCTCCTGACTCCCCAAAGCCTGTCCACCTTCTGTTGACCTTCCTTTTTTAAAAAAAAACACCCACAGTTTAGCTTCTTCAAGATTCCAACATCCATGAAATCCTTTTCGTTTTTTAAAATGTGGGTTCTCAAGCTTTAAGAAAAAATGGATTCTTCCCAACACAAGAATAGCTCCATGGGGTCTCCAGAGCTAACAGTGCGGGAGTGGGAGGAGAACACATTGCAAATGAATCTCTGGCTTTGATTTGATAGAGAAGAATGGAATTCTATTCTTATCAACTAAGCAAGGGAAGTTCCATCCATATGGATGACGGAGGATAGATGTTAGAGGAGAATGATACAGTCAACTATGTCAAAGCCTGCAGATAGGTTGAGGAAAAATAGTTTGTCATGGTCAAAAAGAATATTGGCTGTGACTTTGATGAGAGCGATTTCTGTACTGTGGGCGGGCCAATACCTGATTGGAGGGATTCAAACATGGAATTGCAGGAACGATGGGCACAGATTTAGGAAACAACAATACATTCAACGACTTTGGAGAGGAAAGGGAGTTTGGAGATAGGGTGATAGTTTGCGAGGACAGAGGGATCCAAGGTAGGTTTTTTGAGGAGAGGCGTGATGACATCAGATTTGAAGGGTGTGGGACAGTAATGAGGAGAGGGAACCATTAACAATATGAACTAACATGGGGCCCAGGAAGGGAAGTTGAGTGGTCAGCATTTTGATCAGAATAGGGTCAAGAGAGTAGAGGGCAGGTCTCATAGTCCAGATGAGGTTGAAGAGAGCTTTGCAGGAGATAGGATAGAATCTAGAGAAAGATGTGTGTTCAGACTGGGGCAGCAGGGAGCATTTGGGGAAGTTTGTCACTGTGGACTGGAAGGGAAGGATGCAGTAGAAGCAGCTAAACGGATCGTCTCGATCTTTGTGACAAAAAAGTGCGGAAGGTGTGATTATTTAAGGTGGTGGATGAGGTGCCAATAAAGCAGGTTCCTTTGTCGTGGATGGTGTTGGCTTCTTGAGTGTTGTTGGAGCTGCACTCATCCTGGTAAGTGGAGAGCATTCCATCATGCTCCTGATTTGTGCTTCATAGATGGTGGACAGGCTTTGGAGAGTCAGAAGATGAGTTATTGCTGCAGAAATCCCAGCCTCTGACCTGCACTTGTAGCCACAGTAAGTTTCTGGTCATTGGTTTCCTGCATGAAACACCACCCCCCCACCCCCCCCACCCCACACTCCCTGGATGTTGCTGGTGGGGGATTCAGCAATGGTAATGCCATTGAATGTCAAGGGGTGATGGTTAGATTCTTCTTGTGATGGCTATTGCTTGGCACGTGTGTGGCATGAATGTTACTTGCCACCTATCAGCACAAGTTTAGTTTAGTTTAGTTTAGTTTAGAGTTACAGCACTTTAACAGGCCCTTCGGCCCACCGAGTCTGTGCCGACCATCGACCACCCATTTATACTAATCCTACACTAATCCCGTATTCCTATCACATCCCCACCTGTCCCTATATATTTCCCTACCACCTACCTATACTAGGGGCAATTTATGATGGCCAATTAACCTATCAACCTGCAAGTCTTTGGCATGTGGGAGGAAACCGGAGCACCCGGAGGAAACCCACGCAGACACAGGGAGAACTTGCAAACTCCGCACAGGCAGTACCCAGAATCAAACCCGGGTCCCTGGAGCTGTGAGGCTGCGGTGCTAACCACTGTGCCAATGTGCCAATGTGAATGTTGTCTCGGTCTGTCGTATGCAAGTACGGACTGCTTCATTAGCTGAGGAATTGTGAATGGAGCTGAGCACTGTGAAATCATCAGCAAACATCCTCACTTCTGACCTTGTGTTGGAGAGAAGGTGTTGCACTGTTTTCTTTTTGTATTAAAACTTAGGATTCTGTGTTTTTAAAAACTGAAAAAGGATTTCAGTGGACATTGAGACAGCTGCAAATAGTTGAGCTTTATGGATGTTTTGAAAGGAAGTTCAACAAAGGCTGAACTGGTAAACAAGGACTGGAATGCAGATAATTTCATGGAAACCAGCATGGGGTTGACCTCAGAGCTACTCTCTGTTATGACAAGAGATAATTTATGACTGGGCATGTGACCTGTTTCAGGAAGGTTTTTGTTTCAGTTTGGAACTTTAAAAAGCCAGTGAGTTTGAGTGGAAAGCAGGCATTTGAAATTTGATTTTGACCTGCCTGGAGATCAGAAGAAGACCCAGAAAAAATATTATCTCTCTATAAAGAATCCCTGCATCAAGCGTGATTCCTGTTGCCTCCTGGATTTAAGAAATCCTGAATATTTGGAAAAAAACTTTTACTGCTGTATTGCTGCTGTAAGACCTAAGATGATCCTTGTTGCTGCACACCGGATAGAAGACCTTATGTGAAGCCTTCTACTGTTTAAGTTCTTTGAACACCTACCCATCACAGACTGTTCATCAACCTTGCCTGGAAAGACTCTGAGTGGCATCCAACTATTTGACTTTGGGACACCTCCACCAAACCAAAGAACTTCCTTTCAGATCATGACAGACTGAGTTTTTTAAATTATTCTTTTGATTCCTATGAAACAGCTGTAAACCAAAATTCCTTTTTTTCCCAGTTAACCCGGATTAGATTAGATTAGATTAGATTAGAGATACAGCACTGAAACAGGCCCTTCGGCCCACCGAGTCTGTGCCGAACATCAACCACCCATCTATACTAATCCTATATTCCTACCAAACATCCCCACCTGTCCCTATATTTCCCTACCACCTACCTATACTAGTGACAATTTATAATGGCCAATTTACCTATCAACCTGCAAGTCTTTTGGCTTGTGGGAGGAAACCGGAGCACCCGGAGAAAACCCACGCTGTATGTGCATGAGGGCTAGGAAAAATAAGGAGCTTTAATATCTCACTTCGTATATATATTTCCTTCATTATTGGTTAAGACTTGGTTTTATAATAAACAGTTCATTTTTTTGTTGTTGATTAAAGAAACCTGGTTGGTATTCTTTATACTGGGACAAATAGAGTATCTAATTGGCTGTTTCGGTAAGTGGGAAAATTTACTGATATGCCCTGACCTGTGGAAAAGTGGGACTGAATTAACAGTGCACTCCTCCCGCCTTGATCGTAACAAAGGTCATTGATGAAGCAACTGAAGATGGTTGGGCCTACGACACTGCCCTGAAGAGTTCCTGCAGCAATGTCCTGGAGCTTAGATGGATGTGTGTGAGTATGTATGTCTGTCTGTCTCTCTCTCACACAGTATATGGGTATATATCAGTGTAATTACTCAGATCAGCTTTATTGCAGGGGCTGCTTTAGCAAGACAAAACTCAATATGCGTAAAGAAAGAAATTGCATTTACATAGTGTCTTTGATGTCTCGGGATTTCCCAAAGCTTTTTACAGTTGATAAATTATTTTGAAGTGTTGGCAAGTTCAATAGCAATATACTGCAGGTGCTAGAAATCTGAAATAAAGGCAGAAAATGCTGGAAATATTCAGCAGATCTGGCAGCATCAGTTCCAACAAAAGATCGTCAATCTGAAACATTAACTCTGTTTCTCTCTCCATAGATACTGCTGAGCATTTTCAGCATTTTCTGTTGAAGTTAAATTCTGTGGTTGTTTAGATGACATTGTGCCAAATCATTATTGAATGAATGCTTTTGTCATTACAAATATTAACTTTTGTTGATAATGGGAGAGCCTGTATGTATTCATCTAAACTGAGTTGCTACATTTAAAGCCTTATTTCATGCTGTTGGAGATTCACCTTTTTGCAATGATATAATACATAGTCACATTGGTAGAAAGGCTCTAATTACAGCAGCAGTAATTTTAGAGTGCAATAAAACAATTTACACTGATTTTTTTTAAAAGTATAAGCATTTGAGAATGTTTACCTGTCGTTTGCCTTCAAAAGTAAACATTTTTCAAGCCAATTCCTAATGATAGGAACATAGGAAATAGGAGCAGGAGTAGGCCATTCAACCCGTCGAGCCTGCTGCGCCATTCAAACAGATCATGGCTGATCATCTATCTCAACGCTATTTTTCTCCACTATCCCCATATCCGTTGATGTCATTAGTATCCAGAAATCTATTGATTTCTGTCTTGAACATGCTGAGTGATTGAGCTTCCACAGCTCTCTGGGGTAGAGAATTTCAAAGATTCACCACATTCTGAGTAAAGAAATTCCTCATCTCAGTCTTAAATGGCCTGCCGCTTATTCTGAGACTGTGTCCCCTTGTTCTAGACTCATTAGCCAGGGGAAACGTCCCATCCACATCTACCCAGTCATGCCCCAATGAGATCACCTCTCATTTTTCGAAACTCTAGAGAATGCAGGCCCAGTTTCTGCACTCTGTCCTCATAAGACAATCCCGCCATCCCACGGATGGTGAACCTCCATTGCACTCCCTGTATGGCAAGTATATCCTTCCATAGATAAGGAGACCAAAACTACACAATATTCCAGGTGCGGTCTCACCAAGGTTCATACAAGCACAGAAAGATATCTTTAGTCCTGTTCTCAAATCCCCTTGCAATGAAGGCCACCATACCATTTGCGTTCCTAATTGCTTGCTGCACCTGCATAATAGTTTTTAGTGACTCATGGCCAATGACACCCAGGTCTCTGTACATCAACTTTCCACCATCTCACCATTTAAGTAATACTCTGCCTTTCTGTTTTTCTACCAAAGTGGATCGCCTCACCCTTATTCACATTATATTCCAACCGCCATGTTCCTGCACATTCACTTAGCCTGTCCAAATCCCTTTGAAGCCTCCTTGCATCCTCCTCACAACTTACATTCCCACCTAGTTTTGTGTCATCAGCAAATTTGGAAATATTATATTTGGTCCCCACATCCAAATCATTTAACTAGATTGTAATCAGCTGTAGCCCCAGTCTACTGTCAATCATCAGTAAAGTGATGGAGGTGTCATCAACAGTGCCATCAAGCCATATAATACCGTGGCTACAAGAGCAGGTCAGAGGCTAGGGATCCTGTGGCGAGTAACTCACCTCCTGACTCCCCAAAGCCTGTCCACCATCTACAAGGCACAAGTCAGGAGTGTGATGGAATACTCTCCACTTGCCTGGATGGGTGCAGCTCCAACAACACTCAAGAAGCTCGACACCATCCAGGACAAAGCAGCCCACTTGATTGGCACCCCATCCACAACATTCACTCCCTCCACAACCAAAGCACAGTGGCAGCAGTGTGTACCATCTACAAGATGCACTGCAGCAACCTACCAAGGCTCCTGAGACAGCACCTTCCAAACCCGCAACCTCTACCAACTAGAAGATCAAGGGCAGCAAATGCATGGGAACACCACCACCTGCAAGTTCCCCTCCAAGTCACACACCATCCTGCCTTGGAACTATATCGCCATTCCTTCACTGTTGCTGGGTCAAAATCCTGGAACTCCCTTCCTAATAGCACTGTGGATGCCCCTACCGCACATGGACTGCAGCGGTTCAAGAAGGCAATAAATGCTGGCTTAGACAATGATGCCCACATCCCATGAATGAATTAGAAAAAAATGTAGCTTTCCTCTTCATTATAATTATTGTATTAAGAAATAATCTACAGTATTCTATAGTATTCTATATAATTTTGGTTTTGAAGTGCTGTGGCCCAAATAAATCACACTTTTCATGTTTTTCATGGTTATGCAGTATATTCGATAGTTTTGAATTCTTTTTGCTCATGCCTTCAATATTTAAGTTGACAAGTCACAGAAAAATGATTTTAAATTTAAAATAATATACATCTGTAAGCGTTGGTTTTAAAAAAAACTGATAGTTATGTGAAGCTTTTCAAACAATTTGAACAATATTTTGGCTAGCTCATAGTTTGGGCTGGTTATTAGCTCGGAGGTGGGGAGGGTGCAGGGGATGCAGCTTTGAGATTGGAAAACCCAGGAGAACGGGTTTCTCAGAGCTCTTGCTGAATTTAGCAGTGGAACCTGTATAGCATTTTTTATTTGTTTCCCAACTGCAGCCAGGTGATTGAGAGGCTGTCTGTCAGGTGGCAGCCAGAGAGCAGGGAGAAAGGGATTGGAAAGGCCCTGGAACACGGGCAGGGGTGGGATTGGTTTCACAGGTTAGGTCGAGGTTGTGGATGGGGGCGACCGAGATTTGATGGGCAGAGATTTGGAGGCTAAAGAAAAGATTGGGTCCAGTGTTTGGGGGAAATCGGAGACCAGAGGCACAAGCGGAGACTGGACTTGTAGGGAGGTTGGAGGCCCGTGGAGGAGAGCAAAAGGGTTTTATGAGGTGGGGTGGGGCGTGTGGTGGTGGTGGTGGGGAGGGAGTGTAGATCAGAAGAGTCAGGTGGGTGTCCGATCGCAGAAACAGGTAAACTGTATGCAGCAGTTAAGTAGACACTAACTTCCTGGATCCAGCAGTCCTTGTCTCCCTTTAGCTACTGGGCTTCCTGAGGTCCAGAAAACTCAACCTGCCAACTTTAACTCAAAATTGTGGGTCAAAATGCAACACGTAGTTTCATTAGCATATTTAAATTGCCAACCTACCTCCTGAGAGCAGGTTCATTGCCCGCCCCGGTCTCATCCATTAAAACTGAAAGTGGGTGGGTTGAGGTGAGGATTCAGATTTTTAACATTTTGGCATGCCACCTGACCCAATCATGCCTGTTTTAGGGAATTAAAAATTCCCTCCTTGATATTTCTATAATATTTGATGCAACAACTGTTCACTAGAATTGAACTGTTTCACCACCTAAGATGTAAATATCTAATCTTGTTACAATGGTCTGTGTGTTGTCATGCAGGCCCCCACCTGCCAAGAATGAGGCATATTAATTTTGTCATATGAACATTGATTTTCAACTTTCTGGGAAGAAAAGAAAAGGCCTGTTACAAGGGCTGCCAGACACTTGGCTGAAAAACATTTGCATATTAACAGACAGTGCTTGTGGAGACAAAAGGACCATTCCCTGACCCATTCAACCCACAATGGATTTTGATCACCAGACATTGAAGGTGTAAGGAAGAGCATTCCAGAGACTGCTAAGGTAACACAATCCACAAAAGCCAGGACTGGTTAAACCAGTCTAACTGGCTGGTCCAGGGTTTTTTGAACTAGCCACAGAGTTCTTGAACTCAGAAAGACTGTTTGCTCCTGGATTGAGAAGACCTCTCCTGTCTGCTCCCATCTCTTTTTCTCTCTCACAAGCCTCTGGGTCCACTGAGGACACATGAACCTCAAGAGAGAAAAGTCTCCTACATCGAACAAGGTTTAAGAAGAATACTGGGCCCTAATGGAAAGCAAGACCTACCTACAATCAAGGACTTTACAGCGAGCTCGAAGAACAGTAACCAAAACCATCTTCAGATATTGCCTCAAACTTTTCCACTTTATTTATTCTGCTCTCTTCTGTCTCTATTTGCATGTGTGTATTCTGTATGCATGCTAGCGTGGGTGTGTCACGTATCCATAGGCATGAACTGAATTAGAGTTTAAGTTTAATAAAGTTCAACCATTTTTCTATAAACCTAAGGAAACCTGTTTGGCTAGTTTCTTTGCCTTATAATTGGAGTTAGTTAACAAGGATTCACCAAGAGGGAGCTAAAAAAAACAGTGTGTTTAAAATTAAACCCTGTTATGATAAGACCAGGTGAAGGTTGAGAGGGAACTCTAGACCCCTTTCTCACCTGGCCGTAACAGTATTGGTTAGATACTGGATTTTATGTACAGGAAACTGTTTTGTTCTAATGTAAAACATTTTTCCTATTTTATAGAGGACTTTCAAGAACTTTTTTTCCAGAGGGCCTTTTAAGAGAATGCAGACGGTAGACAAAGAAAAAACCTATCCAGACCGAATGCCCCTGGAATCTGTATACAAGGTAAGTTCTGCATCACTGCTGCATTATGCTTAATGGGGATCAATATCTGTAATGGGGATCAATATCTGTGCTTATCCAAAAAGATAGCCAAAAATTCACTCATCCAAAATGCTAAGTAATGTAAAATATATTCCATGTCAAAAAATAGGGGATCTGAAGTGGAAATGTGAAAAGTATTTTAGATAGATCTGTGTTTTAGATACAGTGCTCAAGTAAATTCTTCTCTGTATCTCCATCACAACTACTATTTATGCTGAAGTCGATTCCTGGTGAGCACTTGCAAATCAAACTCCATTATCTTGTGATTCGACTGTGTCTCCAGCCAAGTCAGTTGATTACACTGATGGTTTATATATCACACTACTTGACATCATCCAGTCTTATTACTTTTTTAGTGGGACGACTAAGAAGGAGGGGGGGACGCAAACTCCTGTGAGATTCCTGTTTTCCAGCTACAGCTTACTTGCTGTGGACAGTGATACTGCCCAGATGTGATGCTAGAGATACCATTCACACAACCATTAAAAGGCTGATAATACTTTCTGTTTTATAAATGGGGGGCATTACAGAGGTTATGATAAATCTGTGCACGGCAGTGGTTAGGCTAGAGAGTACAATGTACAGTATGGGGTGCTACATTATAACAATTAATACTATAGAGAACGTATAGCTTCAGTTTGCCAGGATGAAAAGCTATAGTTAAGGGGAGAGATGAGGTACTTGGACTATTCCCAGTAGAACAGAGAAGACTAGGAGGAGATTTAATGAGAGGTTTTTTTTTAATTATGAAGGGTTTTGATAGGGTGAATTGGGGCAGAGTATTTCCTCTCGTTGGGAATTTTTTATTTCATTAAGGGAGAGTGGTTAGGATATACTTATTTGCATAAAGAATTGTTAGAGAATGGAATGGTTTTCCACAGGGAGTCTTAAAACAAGATCACTGCATCTTTTAAAAGAAGAGTAGATAAATATTAAGTAGAAAAATACAGGACTTTAGGGAGGCCAAGAAAGTGGGATTAGTCTTGGATTGCCCCAATCACCTCCTTTTGAGGCGAATAGCTCAAGTTTCCCAAGTCTTTCATTATAGCTCAGTACTCTTGATGCAAAAGATCAGTTATGGGCTCTTCTCTTTTGTGTTTGTTTAAGTAATGTGGACTGGGAATTTCATTAGAGCTGCTCCCACTTCAGTGCTGTAACTTTACTGTACTTTTGGCACAGGTACAGCAAGCAGAGCAGGAGCAGCTCTGAGGAAATACCTGGTCATGATTTCGGTCAGGGCCCTGCCATCTAATATTGTCTGCCACAACATCATCTAATAGCAAAATCGTATAGCTGGCAAAGCCTGAATAAAATCAGCCCTGTGATTTCCATCTGTATGTAGTACATACACACAATTGGTGTGTGTCTCAAGGACAGTACATAAACCATTCAAGTGACTTCAGCTCATCAGTTTGATGTGTTCTTGCTTAACAACACACTTCACTCAGTTTGTCATCCTTTGTGAAAAAGCTGAATGTAAATATATATTTTATCTCAAAGACCAATTTGTATCCACTCCCCTCCCAAAACGCAAGAGTTGAACTATCACTGAAATCTCATTTTCAATAAGAATATTCCATTTAGAAGAGAGTTTATACAGGATTGGGTTCTGACAATCTCAAAATCATTCCAATAAAGTAGGCCCTTCGGCCCATTTGATTTAATCATTCTTGAATTCCAAATCTAATGTTTTCTCATAAAAGTATCTTGCTGCTAATTAAGTTAGTCCAGTGACAGACCTTGGCCATCCTCCTTGACAAGCCTTCCAGGTGTTAACTTTGAAGGTTCTGCTTCACTTCTGGAATTTTCTACCGTGAATTTTGGCTCGTGCCAAATCATTGTTCAGTGAATCATTTTTACTCCATTAAAAATGGAAAATATAAACTACTTCATAGATGTTCAGATTGTACAAAATTATGTTTTGATCTATTTTGTTAACGTTGTCATATTTGTGAACTACAGCTTCTTTAAGCTCCCACATAAAAATATTTGCTGCTTTATATCATTGCATATGTATTTGCTACATTATATCTCTCAAACATTTTACCCGCAATCTTTGTTTCTTGACAATGGCCCATGTAATGCTGGGAGCAGCAAGTGATGATACTTTCAATGTTTGAACTATGATTTGTAGCCCTCTGTTTAAAGAAGGTGCAAATCATCATCTAAGGTTGATTCTCTTAGAATAAAGTATTGATTAAGTTGGTGTTGCTCACAGTTGACTACCTCAATCTATATGAAGGATGCACTGGCTTTTAAATAAACGGTCTTTTTTCTTCTTACCATCTTGATGTTTATGTAGCCATATAATAGAAAAATGGAGATCGTTGAGTGTAAACTGTGCCAGTGATGGATTCTTAAAGCCTGTTTTTTTCCATTTTCTTTCTTAATCTCCTTTGCCCTGAGATGATTACTACATTACACGATGTGCAAAAAAATGCCTTTTTTAGTGATAGCTGCTCCTCTTTATAAAGTATATTACCATGCAAAATTCCTGCTGCAGTCTTAAGAAGGGTTATCCATTTTTTTTTTTTGCATAGCGCCCTGTACAAGAGTTCCATATCCCTGTGTTAAACTGTAAAATTTTATTTTATTTCAATCTGCATTTCTAGAAGCAGCAGATTGATGTGTTAGGGCAGATTTTCCTGCTTCAGCAACTGGAGCAATTGGATCATATGCACACAATAAATACAGGAAAATCAGGCAACCAGGAGCATATGGCCCTAATAGAGCTGTCCAATTTTCCATCCTTAAACTTAAATGGATATTTGCATTCGCCCACCTTATTTTCCTGGCAATCTGGTAGACGCAGGTGCAGGATCAGAAAAATCTCCCTATTTTATTTTTAACGTGCATTTAGATCCTCAATTCAGTCAATTTAGATTGAGTTCAAAAGGTACTTGGTGCATTGATTTTTTTCTTCAGCAGTGCATTATGTTAGTCTGGCTATATGTACTTTGAAAACATTGATAAGGTTCCAGTGAGTTGTTCTTTCTGAAAAAGAAAGGCAGGACGGTGAATTGTGTGGTTTGAACCCAGAGAACTGCTGTGCTTGTGCCAATTTTAGTCAATTTTGTTTTTAACTACAGATAGTTTAGCACACAGCAGAGATTATTATTAAGTCAATTGGAGATGGTGATGTAAAAGCAGAGCCTATCCAAAGCTCTTCAATGAAGGAAACTGCACACACAACCCTTGGAAATGGTGAGGGTAGAGGTGGAGGAGGGGGGAGGAAGATTGAAGATATGAAAAGCTATTCCAAGCCTAATTTGATTTCCAAATGTCAAACTTCCAAAGTGTCAACACACTTATTTGATTGGAACAAGTAACTTGCTTAACATTGGGTTAATCATACTGTTTCACTCATACATAGCCAAGCACAGTTAGTAATGATGAACCTGTCTCTTTCTGCCTTTAAGACGCTCCTTAAAACCTACCTCTTTGGCCATCTGCCCTGATATAACCTATTTGGCTCGGTGTCAAATTTGATTTATAACACTCCTGTGAAGCACCTTGGAGCGTTTTCTTATGCTAAAGACACAATTTAAATACAAGTAGTTATTCTGGTTTCTTGCCACTGACTATTTAAAATTTAAATAATTTGCAAAAAGTATACGAGAAAACCATAAACTGCATTTCGGAAATCTGTCCAGTAAGATTTTCTCACTGGAACCTTGTGCTTGAGCTTTGTGCTTTTCCAGCAGCTTTCTTTTGTACACTGTTACCAAAGTTAGCCACATCCAGGCTTGTGCCTGGACCCAAGGCCTGTGGCCTCCACTGCACCCAGCTCTACTTCCCCTGTTCTCCCTCTGGCCCCTACTTTGTCAGGACATCTCCATCTGTCTTTAATCGTTGTTAATTGGGAACTTCAGAATCTTCTGTGGTGCCATCTTCTGTTTTCAGCAATGCAGTTGATCACACTGGAATCCCTGACATCTAGTTTTGTTAAGGACATTGATTTGGGGGGGTGGGGGGGTGGTGGTGGAAGTCATAAGGTGTAGTGCCCTTAATTATTTTGGATTCTAGAATGCTGCCCTTTTGGTGGCAGGCTTGTTATAGTCCTGGCCCTGTTAGCACTGGATAAATGTTTGCCCCAGATTCTACCCAGAGCACTTGGAGGTGCTCTGCCAAATATTATCCTCTCCTATCGCTGAATTTCAGGACCTCGATAGGGAACAGTAATGGGCTGAGGTTATACATCAGTTTAGTTTGAGATGCCTAACCTACCCTGTCAGGTACTCTCCCTATGTTGGATTAGAATTATTGTCTTTACTCGTGTTTTCTTTTAAATTGTTTTCTTTATAATTGTCTTCACTGATGCTTTCCTCCCTCCCTGTAGCCACACCCTAATTTCTGAAAGTATTGTATTTAAATGCATTGTATTTGCTGTTTTGACAATTTAAACTTTCAGTTTTTTATCTTGTTTCTTACTAATCTTCATTTACTGTGTAAATTTATTCACATTGCCACTAGCAACATGAAAGACTACGTCAAAAAAAAATTTACTAGTATTTTTCTCTTCCCGAATATTGACTCCTTGCTGGGCTACATTGGAACACGATCTTTCCAGTACCTTAGCAAGTTGCAATTATTTTGTGTTAACCTTGCCAGTGATTGTTGGGAGTACTTCACAGCAGAGGCTAATCCTGTCTCCTCCTGATGCCCACATGGTTCCAGTAGGAGTGGCTGATAAACAATTAACTTTGGGAGCTTTGGCCTCTTTTCCATCACCTGAGCAGAGTTCTAAGGCTAGTTTTGCCCTGCCACTACCTTGGCTGAAATCAACTAACTCACCAAAGATTGATCCTGGCCTGTATGGCTCAGTTACTCACTGAATAAGTTGGCCTTCCCAATAGTACAGCAAATATTTTTTTTTTCTGCAGTGAAATCTGTTGTGAAAGAAGATTTAAGTTTCTGTCAATTATATTTGTCAGCCACTACCTTGCTACGTATCTAACACTCCAGTTCTTTTTGCCTGTTGTCAACATAATAACTCTATCCCTCAAGTATGCCTGCAACTTCATTTTCCAGTTTTCTGCTTTTATCCTAGGTATTGTTAAACATTTTTAAAATGTTACTACATTTTTATTGTGCTTTGTCCCAGTTTCCATAAGACTTTATAAAGCTTTTGTATTTACTTTGTTTTAGTACTTTGCATTCTCTCTTACATTACATTACTATATATTGCTTTGACAACTTCCTTGACTTCATGTTTAGATCATAATATTTAACATTACACTCAGTTTTGTCATCGACTCAATTTTGACATCCACTAATTTTTTTTCCACCCAGGTCCGTTTCAATCCCAATCTTGATGCCCATGGATGGGTCCTCTCAGCTGGGCAATCGGGGATTGTCCGAGCACATTGTGTACAGAGCCTTAACACACACGTGAGCAAGAAACTGATCAAGGAATATCAAGCACAATTCAGTTCCATGTTCCAACCTACAGAAACAACTGAGAATCCCATTATCCCTACTGTCACACACAGTGTAAAAACAGCAGTGCAAACAGAATGATGTGCATCAGCATGGCTGAAGGGTATAAAGACACCACTCTGTACTGGCGTGTCACCACATTCAGTTTCCCAAGCAGCAAATGCAATAGTGATGTGAATCCCACCCACTGGGTCCTACCAGGGCACAATAACTGAACATGGCGCAGGTATGCTTCTCTGCCAGTTCAGCAGTGTATCTTTTTCTAAAATAAAAACAAAAAGTGCTGGAAAATACTCAGCAGGTCTGGCAGCATCTGTGGAGAGAGAAGCAAAGTTAAGGTTACAGGTCAGTACCCATTGATGCAGCCAGACCTACTGAGTGTTTTCCAGCACTTTTTGTTTTTATTTCAGATTTCCAGCATTTGCAGTATTTTGCTTTTATTTTTATGTTTTTCTAAAGTTTGTTATATAGAATATGTCTTATTTAAATGTGTTACTGAAGCTCAATCTATTGAATCAGACACATGATTTTTCAGGTTAAATAGGCAAATTAAACTGCTTCCTTCGCTCTCATCTTTTCAGTCCTGCTGCGAACTTGAAGAAGGTCTTTTTAGTCCCTATATATTGCTTTCTACTTTTCTTGAATCTTAGTGAGATGTGGAGTATTTGACTTTTTTGAAGAAAGCATAGAGACCAATGAAGTGTTTTTGAACTTGTGTCCGATTTCACAAGATTGGCTTTAGGCAGGTTTTTAGCTGCTAAGAACAGTTTTACAAAACCACTGTTGTTAAAATCATGAAATGTCACACAATTATATTTACAGGGTTTTTTAAAGTGAGCCAAAAGCAGTGGTCCTTGGCATAAACCATCACCTCCAATTTATGGCCTGCCATTATGTGTTCAGGTTCTTCTGTAATACAAAACCAAAATTGTCACTAGATGCAAATAACTAAGTTTTTCTGTCTAAGAGCTGGTTTTGTGCCTGATGGGAGCTTTTTATAAGTAGGAAACCGGTTAGTTGTGTATTCAAGGGAAAAAAGCACAAATTGGGAGATTACCTAAAAGAAAAAATGTGCCTGGGCTGAATGGGCTTTTGTCTGCTACATACAGGATTCTAGTGATTTATAATAATGACTGCATTTAAAGCAAAATAAAATTGCTTTTGCTTGGGAATGCGTGTAATCCTTTCTCTTGTAACTGTCATTGGTAATGTAAAATGAGATCAGTTAGGACTCTTGAAAATTAGGGTACACCCTCTCTGCATCTTTATGCCTTCTCCCTGGCACTATGCAGGTGGAAAGGGATTTGTGCCACCATGGATGCTTCAGCAAAATTTTCTTTAATTTCAGATGGAAGTACCATTTTTCGTAGAATATGTTGTTTTTGCACTTGTATAAAATTAACCCCAGTGTGTCTACCATGGCTTATCAGAACTTGCTAATAAGGGCCATGTCTTTAGGCATCAGCGTTTGATGTGCTGTGTAGCTTTTCTTTATTCTTAGTAAAAGAATGAATATTAGCTATACTAGATGACTTCTGTTGAATAAATATTGCTGGAAACTGACTTTCCCTTTATATTTTAGTAATCATTTCATGATTTTTATAACTTGGCTATTGTAAAACAGGCACTGGTCAATTTGCTCACACTGAGCATTGCTGTCATTTCCATACTGCTTTTTTGAGGTTAAATAATGCACTGTGTGTAAAATTAGGCTTTTAGCTGTGAAACTTTCTTTAAAAAATTCTTTGAACAGTTCATGCTTCCCCTCTTGCCCTCCCCACCCTGAAAAATATCCTGTAAAGTTAAATCAGAAGTCACAAGTTTTCAATTCTTTTGTAAAAGTACTGTCTATTTTATAATAATTAGAATATAACCGGTGGTGTATTCCCTCTATTTTTTAACTTCTCTTGGGTTTCTGTTTTATATTGTGTAATTTCATTTTATTTGCTGCTGCATGTAGTTTGGGCATTCAAAGATCAGTAAATCTGTAACTTACTGATGTAGTTGGATGCATCTTGCTGTACAACTACCTCAAAAACAAAATAATTTAGACTTTTTGTAAAGTTTCATATGTGCTTTATTGTGATCAGAAGATGCAGAATTACTGGACTACATCCTTAATGTTGGTACATCTTACATCTCAATTGTTTCATCATGCTATCTTCACCACTGAGATTGCTTTACTCTGGGATACACAAGTTAGTCACCACAGCTCACAAAGTGCTTCCGTTGTGCATGTATGGCATACTTGCACACAGGTGTGTGCTGAATGAACGGGAAGGATCTGTATCATTTTTGTGGCTGATGCACATCTCTTCCCACACCTCTATCACAACGACTGCCTGCATATTGAAATTCTCTATCCACTATGTCAGTATAGATTTTTAATTACTGTCTCCTTTGCTGTGGTAAAATCACAACTTACTCATCTTTCATTGTAGATACAGAAGCTGATACAGAGACCTGCACTTTCAATACAGATGCATCTAAACTACCAGCTATAGATAACTTGCTTTTACTCAGTGTACAGTGTATGACATGAAAAACTGCTCTATTTTTCAAGGTTCTGGCCAACTGCAGTAGTATGATTCTTTTTAGATGTACTATGTCATGCAACATTTTAGCCTTTAATAATGTGTTCACAACAGACTCCTATATTGAAAGAATGTTTAGCTTTATTCCTATTTGAAAACTGCTATTAGATGAACATAAGGCACTGTTAATATACAGCATGTGGAGAAGTAGTCTAGTGACATTGTCTCCATATCAGTGTTTTGTCCTATAGCGTAGTATGCCTTTAATTCATGCATTGATTTCCCCATCTGTAAATTTTTAGTCATGGTGGGAAATGCATTCAAAATCTGCTGTAAATGCATTTTGGGTGCAAATGAATAAATTGCTTATTTTAATGTGATTCCCACATTTTGTTGTTTTTTTCACCTTTGATCCTCCCTGGACAATTCAGGCAGGTGACTTGCTCCTGGATCTCTGCCAATGCTGCTCCCTATCCAGGCACTAAAAGCTCGTAAATGATGGCCCAGAAATGTTGCAGCTCACATTCCAATTGAGAATCACCTTCCTGATTAATATGACAAATTAAAAACTTGCCTGGAGAATTTTGGATATTAACCTATGTTCTACCACTCTGAATGCAGCATATTAATTAACACACTGCTGCTAAGAACCTTGGTTTAGATTAGTGTACTGCCATTTTCTATAAATCTCATTTTCCTAAGTGCTGTCTGAATTCAAAAAAAATTTATTAAAATACCACGAAAGCTGGGTCAACAAAAATAAAGCTTTCAAGGAAAGTTATTCATTCCATTAGTTCATGCATTAACAGAGTGCAGTCCCAATTGTTTTAAACTGTGTGCTACTATGTTGTAAAGTAAGATCATTTTCCCTTTTCCCCTACCCATTATTTTTGATTAACCACACGTTTCATTCTTCCTTGCCTCATTTGACTGAGCATGCTCAATGGGGATTACACAATTGTGGAATATTTTTTAAAATTGTGTTCCATGTAGATTTTTGGTTAATGTTGGTTCCATAATGAAGCAAATGTCTTATTTTTTGTCTTGTATTTAAAATGCTCTATTCTTCTCCTCTCCCCTACCCCTCGCCTCTGTACTTTGTCAAGTTGAAGGTCTGTTTCATTTTATTCTTCTTTTCAATCTCTACTCGCCAGTATTATATGATTAGATTATGATGTTTTTCCTAGAGTTCCCTGAAAAGTTAAAAATCACAGTTCTATAGTTCTCATCATGGCAACATGCACTGCTGAAAGGTGAAGAGTGGAACATTACAAACTCGACTTCTTTATCATTTAGATGCACATGGTTTAAAACACTTAACAGGATGTACTGATACCATTTGTTAAAGAATTTGTTTCAGAACTTGAAAGGTTGTGGATGCACTATGGAGATTAAAATGTTGCTTTTGGTTATAAAATGTTCCTGTATGGTTTCAGAATTATTTCAGATCCATTATAAATATGTTGTGGTCCAGTCATAGTCATAGAGAGATACAGCACTGAAACAGGCCCTTCGGCCCAACGAGTCAGGGCGACCATCAACCACATATTTATACTAATCCTACATTAATCCCATTTTCCCTCACGCATCCCCACCTTCCCTCAATTCTCCTACCACCTACCTACACTAGGGGCAATTTTTACAATGGCCAATTTACGTATCAACCTGCAAGTTTTTGGCATGTGGGAGGAAACCGGAGCACCCGGAGGAAACCCACAAGGTCACAGGGAGAACTTGCAAACTCCGCACAGGCAGTACCCAGAACCGTCCATAAGAATATGCTTCTCAGTTACAACTTCATGGTGTACCGGAAGATTGGGCATGCATGTTACATTGTGTGCTGCTTGTATGTAAATAAAGTGTTTGCATTGTTGGATAACTGGCCTTAATAATGAGGGTAGCCAACCAGGTGAATTTGACTTTGAAATAGTATCCTCAAGTTACTGGTCTATAACCTTTTAAATATTTCCATATGATTCTTATGAAAGGGCCATATGAACCCCCTAAAAAAAAAAAAGTGGCATTTACCAATAAGGGTTCAGTCAAATACATTTTTAATTTGGAAAGTCTAATACACTAATTCCACGCAGTATTTTCCTCAAATCTATGTTTGTTGATTCTTTGTTACAATACTTGTCTTCGCAAGTCTTTTGAAGTGATTACCAGTGGCCAATAATTATGTTTTCTGGTTGCTACATTTAAAGGACAGTGGTGAATTTTTCGTATTGTTATGGTTTAGCTCTGTTATACATATGTATAATGCATCAAGTCATTTATTAAAAAGGATCTTGGAGATACCTGTGTTTATTTAAGAACAGGAGTTGTAGATCTATTGCGCAATAAGACACTTTTAAAATACTGGATCAAAAGGCCTAAGTGCTTAATTGCCCTTATTTCCACTGTTTAGTTAAACTCCAAATAATTTTGTCGCCAAGATGATAGCATTCTATCAGTTCAGTTACCCAATCCAGTAAGGCTGATTCAGTTGCTGTCCTAACAACAGACAGTTTGGGAATGCAACTTTTATTTCAATCAAAGAAATTGGAAAGTGTAAAAAAAATTCATCTGAAAAAGGAAGTAGAAAAATTAGTTGAGAATTTTTATTTCTATCCATCATATAAATTTTGTAGAAGGAAAAATGATTTCTGGTTGGCTATAAACAAAGTAAATGCCCACCTTATTTCCTAATTTGGTTCCTGCTGTTAGTACTCCATGAGGATTTTACCCAAGGTCAAGTTATTACCTTTTCCAATTAATTTCTCACCTGCTTACTTGATAGCATGT
Organism: Heterodontus francisci; assembly: GCF_036365525.1. Classification (NCBI taxonomy): domain Eukaryota; kingdom Metazoa; phylum Chordata; class Chondrichthyes; order Heterodontiformes; family Heterodontidae; genus Heterodontus; species Heterodontus francisci. Next base: position 86,421,136 of record NC_090373.1, read on the forward strand.
TCTTGTGATATTTACTGTAAATATATTCCTACCTGTATTTTAGTAATTAGAGTATCATTAATACTCTAACACACTCAGGCTTAAAAACTTTCTCAACTGAGTGGTTATATCCTTTTATATTTAAATGTTACTTTGGCCCTGAAGTAATAATATACAATTACAGCACTTCAATTTTTTTTTCACCTGTGTGTCTGCGTTTTTCCCATGTTTATTTGGGTAACGTTCTAGTAACTTGCTAAATAAGGTGATTTTTTATTATTATTATTGCAGGGGATAAAAATGGCCCTGCAAAATTTATACAGGGCCATTGGCAATCATGAAAAGTGTTGTCAGCCCTCCCAGATTGTCCTGGAGGCTCCATAAATTAAAGATTAATCTCCCAGGAGAAAAATCATATGGGCATTTTAAAGTACCAGGTGGAGAAAATAGGCTTTCTTGTGGGGTTAAACATCTGTTCTGTAAATGCACTCTCTGGTGTGAAATTCAGTCATAGGGAACAGGAAGGGCCCCAGTCTGTGTACTGATCTTAGCTGGAGTGGAAGCAAGGTAGATATAATTGGATTTGCCTCAATCTATTGATTACAGTGGGAGGAAGAATCAGCCAGGGTTCCCTTTCCTGATCACCATCCTGTTACTCCTGCTGGAAACGGGTGCATGTCTGGATGTCATGTGAAGGCAGTACTCTGTTCCACTGTAATATTTCCAGTTAGTTAGCCTGCCAGTGTAGTACTTTTGATTAGATGGATTACGACATCTTTGGGAACTCCTCATCATGATCAACAGTATCAAAGCCAAGCTCCTGAGAAATCCATATGGGTCATGTTTGCCCAATTTGGAGAGTGTACCCTCTCCCAACAGAGGGCCAGTCCATTTACTGAAGACCATAGGCATGAGTTGGCAACAGCTTAGGCTTAGGGTCTCCCCAAGTGTACACCGGGATTCTGCTGGAGTTAAGCCAGTTTTTAAAAAAACACGCAACCTACCAGTACAAAACACTGGTAAGTGGTTCGCCAAACCTGGACAACCCTACCTATAGGCACATTGGCTTGCAGGGTTCTCTGATGATGATGATTGGAAAGAATCTCCTTGCTCTCAGTGATACACAAACTCCCCCAAGTTTCATTCCAAGTGTCCTGGGATACTGAGGGCTTGCACTCCAGTATTGTCTAATTAACTTTGACATGGAAGGTTAACTTCATTTTTCCTCTGCCAAGCATGTTATCCTGGATCTTGTTCAACACTAAAGAGACCTGGCTTCTATCTCCCTCCCTTCCCCAGGAGGATTGTTCTTAGTTGATCATTAGAAAACTGTAAGTAAGATTTTACCCTTCAGTTCATGTGCTCATAAGGTTAACTCCCTTTCCAGGGTGCTGAGCAATACATTAGCATAGTCTGGCGCTCTTTCTCCCTGCAACTTCCCTTTTTGCCTTACATCCACATTAGACCTTGCTTCTGAATCATGCACATGGGCTAGAAGAAACCCTTCCATTGCATGCCTTGGAATTCAGAGCCATGGAGCAAAACCTTTTAAATGCATTCACTACAAGCTCAACCTGCTTTGGGATTTTACTTTAATATACTTATTAGGACTAAGTTTCCTACATTGTGCGAAGCTTTGGCTGACGTGTTTATATCAGGAGTTCCAACATAAACTGATATGATCTTACCAGGAATGCATAGTTGGAAAATTATCCTGATTGTCTAGGGGTTTATACATGAAGAAAGATCAATTGGGTAATGTACTGGAAGAAGGTCTTTTAGTATCTCAACATGAAAAGAAAAACAATGGAAGGGAAAACAAAGTCCACTCCAGCAACAGTATAACCGTAGCTAATGTACAGCACCTGGGTCTCCCAAGAGTACCTCCTTCAGTGGCCAATACAAAAAATAAGCTTGCTTCACTTTTATTAAACCTGCACATAACTGGAATGATCCATCTCGCCAACAAATGGATAATCGTTTTCTCTATAAAACATGATAAAATGTTTATTTAAGTTACATTTCATGCATTGTTCCAGATACATTTGATAAACTACAATTGAAAAATTTAGTATTTATCAGGTCATTAATGAAAATCGTTTATATTAAGAGGTACCAAAGACAATATTGTGACAATCTATTGAAACCTATGTCCAACACATATGAAGTCAATCTGCAATTGCTCAGGAATGGGCTCATCTGGGATTGCAAGATTAGTAAGTGATAATGGGAAAACTGACTACTGTATGCAATCATTCTAATTGACATGAAAATAACAACATCTGATGTACAACACTCTTGTGCACATGTACACCCACATATGAACACGGCAGAACATTTACCTCAATTTACAAAACCAATGCAACAGAGAACATTGGTTCCTGTAGAATTAGACAACCTTATGTTACATGGAAAATCTCCAATACTTCAAAACTTGACACACACAACAAACACAGTATACACTTAAAATAAAACTCACGCCATATTCATCAGACAAGAACATTCACAATGAATACAAACAAATTCCAGTTCTAATTTTGACCACAACCCATGGTACAATTTAATTTCTGATTCCATATTTTTTATTTGCTTTGCACCTTGTACGTGTCTTATTTGTGAGTAAACTCTAATCACACCTACATGCGTTATATTTACCTAACTTGGAGTAATGGACACATTTTACAAGCTTCCAGCAGCTTTCCTTTAAAATAATTAGTTAATTAGTTTTTGTTGGAATGGGAAGAAATTCAGATTTCAGATTACTGATCCAGACTAAAGTGCTGATTATAAAAGATTTTATAGATGAAAACTGTTTTTCCTAATGGAAGTTTGAGGCTATGCATTTGAACCCCTGAACATCCTTTCTGTAGCCTTTGCCCAGGCAGCAAGATCAATAACTTTGTTGTCCCCTGGTACTATGGAATCTGCCCTGTAATGTAAATAGGGAGGATTCCATAGCAACAGGAGCTCCAGGATATCACAAAAGGCTTTTCTAAAATATAAAGGAGGTATGAAATTATCCTCCTCTGTGCCAAAGCAAAAAAAATTCAGGAGCAAAGTATCTTCCTTATTCATGCGAGCAGTGTGGTGACACAATGTGGAACATTATGTACTGTCCATGGAGTAATGTGATGTGGATTTGAACGTTGCAATCACTCATATATGAGTGGCCAATCTTGGCTTGATACAACATGAACTGCATCCGTATGGGTCTGTGATTTTGCTGCTGAGGTGTATGACTATGACAAGGCACTCCATGAACTATTGTCACAATCCATTTGAATCCAAATGATATTGAAGATCACCCTGTTGGTCAGAAGAGATTATGTTCACCCTTCATATTCTCCTGTTTACTCAGAGTGGTTAGAGTGTGGAATCTGCTACCACATTGGAGTACTTGAGGTGGATAGCATAAATGCATTAAAGGGGAAGCTAGATAAGTACATAAGGAAGAAAGGAATAGGATATAATGGTAGGGTGAGATGAAGTAAGGTGGGAAGAGGCTCAACTGGAGCATGAACACTGGTATAAACCTGTTTAGGTATGAAAATCAAGTGAACCTTGCATCCTTTTAGCTGCGGTCAATCAGGTTCTCGCATAACTACAAAAAGTTACTCAGAGTGTAGTAGATCACAGACTATGCTGTCAATGCTCAGCTTGGTTTATATGACTTAGCTGTGATAGATAATAGGTAATTGACAATGGTGCCACAAAACACTGATACATCAGTTTGATATCCAGGCTCATGTCAATACTTGGATATATTAAGAATTTTCATGTGTATGTATTGTCTTTATATATAAATAAATGCACATATATGACGGAACTGCATATCTGATTTGCATATTATGGCCATGTTGAAATATGCTAATCAACTTGCTGAGATGTTGATGTAGGCATTGGTGAATAACCTGGACATGAGAAAAGCATTGCAGATGATGGAAATCTGAAATAAAAACAGAAAATACTGGAAATACACAGCAAGTCTGATAGCATCTGTGGAGAGAGAAGCAGAGTTAATCACCCTTCAAGGGTCACCAACCTGAAACATTGGGCTGAATTTTACCAGCCTCTTGGGGATAGGCAGGAAGGATGGCAAATTGGCATGGGATGACATCGGGGGTGTGCTCGACATCTTTGCTGCTTGCAAAATGGCGTGGCAAATGGCCCACCGCCTGGAGCACTATTGAGGAACTTAAGCAGCCAAGTAAGGGCCTCTTCTGGCTCCACTGACATAATGCCAATGGCTGGGGAGGGGGGGGGGGGGGGCGGGTGTGGAGGGGGTGCTGCCATGTGGGGAGACTGCCAGGTAAACCCTGCCGACTTCACAGTAGGCTTCGAGGGGCAGGGGATGCCTCCTTTTTGGACACTGTTTAACCCGCGGAAGTGCCTGATGACAATGGTCACCCTCACAGCAACGACAACACGTCCTCAGCAACCCACTCCTTGCCGTGCCTCCCTGACTGGCCCTGGTACCCCCAGACCCCACTTACCTAACGGTTTTCGATGTGCCCTCATCCTCCAGGTGCAGCCCCAGCAATTTCCACCTCTCCCAATGGCGCTGAGGAGCTGTCGGCCCTCTGATCGTGCTGGCAGCTCTTGGGGGCAGGCTGCCATCCTCAATAGGGACAGCTGCCTCCGCAGAATTCCGGCCATTAAATTTGTTTCTCTCTCCACAGAATCTGTCAGACATGCAAAAGGTCTAACCTACCTTGGGCTACACATAGGTAATTGAGTATAGGACTGGTGACTAGCTGTCAAACTTATCAAACCATTTACAATCAGATAATTATTCAGTGATTGGAATATGACAGTGCAATTTAATACGACATTCCAAAAAATGTTTTCTTGTCACTTTTGTATTTAGGAATCAAATACAGTAACCTTTATAAAGCTCATATAATAAGACCTTCTAAAAGATAACTTGGTGATGTCTCCCCAAAAGAAATATGATTGAATATTCCTATCATGGTGTATCACATTATAGCTCTAACGTGCTTTTTCATGGATTGTAGGATTTGGGTTCAGGCCAACAATCCTGTACACAAGTTACCATTCTCAATCATGCAAATGTAAGATTTATGGCAAGTGGCAGCAAACCTGTTTCTCATTGAAAAGAAAGGGAAATCGGTGGAAGCTGCTAAGGCTGCCATGCACAGTTCTTATTGACTGATGATAAAGTTGGGAGCAGATTGCGACTTTATGTGACAATGCAAGTTTATAAGTAAGGGGAAGATGGGAAAATATTTTTAAAGAAGCTTTGCTGAAATGCACCTCTCATTGCTGTATGGTTTTCATATCATTTAATATAGGTTTCCTATATTATAGCAGTAACTACACTTCAGAAGTACTTAATTGACTCTAAAGCACTTTGGGACACCCTGAGGTCATGAAAGGTGCTGGATAAATGCAAGTATTTTTATATAGTTTCCAATGAATAGTTCATGGAGAGGCTCTGCCTGCATTCAAATTCTTCACCTTTTAAGACCCATCCCACTCTGTCCCATTTGTGGCCAGTTTCCTTCAGTTGGGAGATGTCAATCTGAGCAATAGACCAACATGCTAATTACTGTTTGAATAACAGAAGGACACTGGGGAGGGATAGCTCAATTACAGTTAATTACAGTCATGCACACAATATAGACACCAGCATCAAAAATAAATATCACTGTGGGATGGGAAGATGGTCAAGAATGTAAAGGTATTTGAAATTCAGCTTCAATCACTATCAATTCTTAACCTTTTTCTCATCTTCATAGTCTTTTATACATTTCTTTAAATCTGTTTTTACAGGGTAGTTTATTGAGAAAACATTTCTTTTACAATGGGTTCCTTCCCAAGGAGGTATCTGGAAAAATCACAGGTATACAAAGGCACAACAGTACATGCATTATTATTAAGATTCATTTGGAGAGTAGGATTTCAAAAACATTTTTTGCAGCACGTCTAAATTTGCAGATGACCATCCATTCAAGTAAGAAGCTGCCCAGATTTTACTGCAAACTGAGCTACATAAAGCTCTATTAATATAAATATATCCATGTGACTGCTGCAGTTGCTTTGAGACCCATAGAGTTCCATTGTGGCTACCCTTAAGGCACTTTTACATTTTGGCACTTCAGTACTTTGAATCATGAGGGAGACTTGTTCATAAACTGGCTCCCTCTCCTACCTCCCCCACCTCCCCCCCCCCACCCCATCTCCAAAACTAAAGTAATCCCGATGGCCTTATTCCAACAGTTGAGTCAGAATCATAGATATGTGAAGATGTGGCCTCACATGTTACCGAGTTCAAATAATGTCGGATGATACCCTTGAGGGGGTCTCGGACCATTGCACCCTCGATCATGAAATTATTTGAGTTAAATGGTCACTTAAGTGCTGCTGCAAACCAGAATCATCAGAAGTAACAGATTAATCTGCACTTTTAGGTTTTATTTTGAAGAAATCTAATATCTATTTTCAAAGTGCATCCATAAATTCTTGATTTGGTCCACTATTCCTAACAAAACATCACAGAATAATCAGCCTTGGCAAGACAATGATTGGAGGTAATTTGTCAGAGGTTATTTGTTTCTCTATATTCAGTGTCTGTTCATGGTTCACATTAAATCACTGAAAAATGTTTAGCCATCTCCTTTGTGGGCTTGGGATAAAACAGTGTTATCTATATATAAATAGACTTTGAAATGAGTGCAGACTTTTGACAGGTCATTAATGTAACAAGGGAACAGTAAAAGACCTAGTTCCCTGAGGAACAACAGCGTCAATCGCATTTGTGTTACGCAGTGATCCGTTGCCAACGACTCTGCTGTCTGCACAGATAAGATTCAAGCTATTTTGCTCCATTACTTGAGAAGTCAATTTCATGGAGTTTGTTACAAAGTATGGCATGGATAATTGTTTCAAAGCCTTTTTTTTAGAACCATAGAAAAGTTACAACACAGGAGGCCATTCAGCCCATTGTGTCTGCACCTGCTGAAAAAACTAGCAGCCCAATCTAATCCCACCTTCCAGCACCTAGTCCGTAGCCTTGCAGGATACATGTCCAGGTACCTTTTAAATGAGTTGAGGGTTTCTGCCTCCACCACCGATCTGGACAGTGAATTCCAGACACCTACCACCCTCTGGGTGAAAATGTTTTTCCTCATGTCCCCTCTAATCCTTCTACCAATCACCTTAAATCTGTGCCCCCTAGTAATTAACCTCTCCGCTAGGGGAAACAGGTCCTTCCTGTCTACTCTATCTAGGCTCCTCATAGTTTTGTACATCTTAATTAAGTCACCCCTCAACCTCCTCTATTTTAATGAAAACAACCCTAGCCTATCCAATCTTTCCTCATAGCTGCAGCTTACAAACCCTGGCAACATTCTTGTAAATCTCCTCTGTACTCTCTCCAGAGCAATTATGTTTTTCCTGTAATGTGGTGACCAGAAATGTACGTAATACTCCAGCTGTGGCCTAATCAGCGTTTTTTTTTGAATCAAGAGATAGTACAATAAATCTTATTTGGTAAACCATGGAAAGATGCACAAGTTGAACAGCTTTCAGAAAGCTGATCAGTAGCCTGATTAAGTTTGTTTTGTGTTATTCAATGATGCAGTTTTCCTCATTTATCACAGATCACTTCATGGTCCCAGTACTTGATATATTAACTAGGACATAGAAAGCCCCCTTTAAATATAAAAAAGACCCATTTTACAGGTTGTGGAAAATATTACTGAGAAGAGAAAATACCAAACCACAATAGATTACAGATCACATCCACCAGTTCTGTCTACAAAGCAACAGCTGGTAATTGTGAACAAAACCTGGGTTAAGTTTTTTTTAATTAAAATTGTGGATTGTTAAACTGGGTAAGGCTTAAACTGTTTTGAGATCTGTGGTATCTGTTGTGCCAATTTTGCGTGCTGGCTCAGTGGGTGAAATGACTAACATTGTGCAACACTATGTGAACAGATCAGGAAGACTCCAGTTCTCATCCCTGGTCTATGCTGAGTCAGCCAGGATGAAACAGGTGATGCAACCACTGAGTTCAATATCCCAAAGGTAGGAAAAGGAAAAAAACAGGATCAAGATTTTGGCTCCTGATCACTGTGTGGACACTGGTTGAGAATAGGATCAAACTTGACTCTAGTAACTCTTGTGTTACAGACCACTATTACTGACATTCACTTCAGGATTACACATAAATGGTCACTTGAAAAAGGTACCAGAATGCTACCGCCTTCTATGGAACCATCATACCCCTCCATGATCACTGCTTTCAAGAAAAGTTTTAAAAATCAGAGTGAAAATTGGTTACGGGATAATGGGAACATAATGGCCAGTTTACATATTACAGAATGGTTTCAAATAGAAGCTGTTCCAAATGTCTCAACTCCCGGTGCTCTGAAACTTGATTAGCGGTAGATGGAAGCCATTCAACTTTCTAATGATCCAACACAAATGCATTAAGGGTGAACAGTTTCAAACTCTGCCAGTTTAATTACTTAGACTTCCTTTACGGATATTAAATTTAAAAAGTCAACATTAGACTGACCACTAATAACACTCACAATGCCAGCAGCATTAATTGTGGCCTGGAGTGATAGACAACATCCATAAAGATGCTGGAATCCTTTAGGTTTGGAACTGAGCTCTTTAATAAATGGAGATAAATTGAGAGTTTTAATAGCTGGGCTAGTTGGAATCTTTCTTTACCAGCCTGGGGGCGAGGGGAGGAACTAAAATTGGTGTCTGCTGTACTGCTCCCAAGATGTGGCCCTAGTTACAGAATTTATAAGATCAGCAGCCCTGTTTGCTGGGCAGCCATACATACCTGTCATATGTGATCTCTGTGCTGCTTGTAGTGAAGCACAGATCAGCAGAAAGGAAATCACTGCTGTTATCCAGGTTAATGTATTTCCATTCTACATTTGATTCAGTGGAGTAAAAATTGGACTTCGTTGCACCCATTTGCTGAGTGAAAAATGAGGCATAAAGGACTAATTTTGCAGGGGTATGTCGTGTCCCTGAAAATGCCTGAAATGCAACTGACCCCGTATTAGGTTAGCTAATTTTTTAGGTGGCCGTGTAAACAGATGCTGGACCCCTTCCTGAAATTGGGCTGCCTGTACCATACAGGTTTTCCTGTCTTGGATGTGGTCTCAGGTGTGGCTGTCAGTAAAAAGTGAACTTTTAAATAAAGAACTCTCATGTGAACCCAAGAGGAGCAGGAGCGTTCCTCACAGCTCCACCACACTCCTGAGAGCTGCTGCTGGCAGCATAGTTGCCAGTTGTCATTGGATGTATTCCTGGAGCTGTGATCACATGATACATGCCCATGGTTTGCAACTGTTGTTGCATTTACCTATAATGTTAGGCCACGCATGCTAAATGTTTTCCTCTAACTGGTCTGTCCGAGAGGAAACCCTTGCACTCTGTTTCTCCACACCTGGAACTTTCCCAAGAAATCCCTGTCCACTGTTAGCCATTCTGTTTATACTTATCAACTAAGGCGTATTAAGCATTCTTGGAGCCTGAGGCACAAAGAAAATTTGGGGTTGCTTCACAAACCCATACAATTCTCCCAATCCATTAAAACATTCCCTTTTAAATCTAGTGTTGATTTCAGAGCTTCACTTCAATCCATTGCAAAGGGGTTCGTAACTAGAACTCTTTGAAGTGACATGTAAAATACATTAATATATCCAATTAAGACTCCCCCCACCCACTTGCCTGTGAGTGTTGCTGGCAGCAAGGCAGGTGGCCCAAAACTGGATCCTTAAGTGTGGTGAGCTGCCTCTGAAGGCACAACTGACACTAGCAGCTTACCCCACTTATTCACATGATGTCCAAGGTCAAATTTTGATCATTCTTTGTGCCCAGTTTGCACAGTGTAGTGACGGAATGAATTTCTACCCCTATATATATTTAAAACCTTAGTAAATTTATTTGTATTATCACCAAACTGTAAACAGTTTACAAAGTTTTTTTTAATACTAAACAAGCCTAATAAGATCCTGGTCATACTGTTGCATACTCCAAATGTCATGCTCAAAAATAGCTGACTCAAACCAAGTTTGTCATGCCAAATAATGAGTTAAACAGGCATCTTTGAGTTCTTTTGTCTTGGATATGTTTCTTGTATTTAGGTAGCCAATATTTAGATCTTGGGTGTACGCTGTCCTAAGTTGTGCCTAATTACTAACATACTACAATTTTCCAAGAGTTGTTGAACCTGCACACAACTCACTATTGACCCCTACCCCAGAAATATCAAAAGTACTACTGATTTGGCTAATGGCACAGCTGTCAGCTACTCACTCTGGAATAATTTTACCTGTCCTTCCTATCTTTTTCTCCTTTTGAGTTTTTGCTCTGCAGAGGGAAATTGAGTCTCATACTAAAAATGTGTGTGTCAGTGGAAGCTGTAGTAGGTTTTTGAAAATCATGTAAAATACAGAGACAAATGTACAACACAACAACAAATGGCACCTCCTGGGATCTTAAATTTGAAAGAAATCTCAGTCTTTTGGGTCTTGACACTGGCTGCAGCCTAACATGTCCTCTGAGAATTTTTCCACTTGAATTGTTGTGGTGTGAAAGGTAAACTTGCTTCGAAGGATTTCTGTGGTTTCCTTCAGCACTGTTTGAGCATCCGCATTCTCCTCTGTAATAGCAAGAGTATAATTAACAGAAAGGCAATGAAAAGTTGTTTCAAGCTGCAGATTCCTCTGGTTGCCTCTCCAAGCTTGAATGCCTCAGTCTATTTTAAAGAGATGATCCACAGAAATCGCTGTTTATTCCTTAGTGGCTTATAAGGTAAATTACTTTTGTTCTTTTAATACAGACATTACAAAACTACAGCTAAAGAATTGCTAAGTGATACTAACCTGCTTTAAGAGCTTACTGTATGGATAATACTGTTAATGCTAAAGAATATCCCTTTCTGGTCTTCTCTTCTGGTTTTTAAAAATTCGCCCACTCATTGAGAGAAATTTTTAGTTACAGCACTACCTTACACCCAATCCCCAGGAGGCCTGGCATTTCCCATTAGCCATAACCTTATTTACAGAGCATTTGCACATACTGGGCACATCCTTCATTTCTGCTGATCTGAAGTTGCATCACATCCAAACCAGTGTTGACAAAAAAAAATTACTCCCAGTAGTAACGATGACCACAATAAACATTTGAAGGGTCACACACTGACAAATGTTTCATATCTGAATGGAAAGAAAATTAAATGGTAGTAACAAACTGTGTTAATATCATCACTCACCTATGGCAATGTGAACAGAAAGCACAGGCTGGTTTAATGTCAAAGCCCAGAGCTGAAGACTATGCATGGCTTTCACTCCGTTTATGGACAGAAGAACTTCCTTCACTGAATTGAAGTCCATTCCTTTTGGGGTACCTAAGCAGGAGGACTAGGATTTGTTTTATTCATTTACTTTAAATAATAAGAATAAGATTTATTCAAAATAGGAAGTGATGCAAATAAATTTCTTCTCAAATTGAAATACAAAATTCCCTTTGACTTCACAGCAAAGTAAATGAAATTTCTGACACCAGCAGCTTGTACATTTGAACATAATAACAAGCTCACAATAACAAACCCTTTAGTTTATCAGCTATTTATATATTCAGGTTTACTGTTCTTGACCAGCATTTGCACATTGTATGGATATCATATGAGCATTTATCGACATTCCCTTACTTCCATAAGTGTCTGTGTTTCATATCTGTTTGGGTATGATCATTTAGCGGGATTACTTTACGGAGCGATTAGCAACACAAACACTATGCAACTACTTCTGGTTTAGACATTCAACACAGGAATGTGCCCATACTAAGCAGTGATAGTTGGGACAAATCTAACACTGTTCAGCATAATCTCACTCAACGCCCTCCTCATAAAGAAGAGAAAAACAAAACGTAGCTGCTACGTTCGAGTCAGCAGGCTAAAAACGTGCTTTCTGTAACCATTTCTGTGTTAACAGCACAATATTAGTACCTCTAGCACCACATGCTATTACTTCCAACACTAGCACTTTGGGTGTGGTTACCATGGTGCATTGTCTGAACTGTGATGAGTGTAGATGCTGTGCATTTCCAATATTTTCTGTTTTTACTTTAAGAAAAATACATTCACCTGGTGTGTTTATCAGATTTTCTTTTATTGCCTTATATCTGTATTTATGTTTGAACAAAATGTTTGCTCAGAGCCATCTATCTGGTATTTTGATCTAATCCACAGTCTTTGTACTTTTAATCAGTTAGTACAATATTTTATACATATGTTGTTTGATAAGATGCACACATTTTTTTAAATGTAAATAAATATTGGTAGTATATATGCATCTTTTTCATTGATGATCTGGTTGGGGGTAGGGTGGGGAAATGTCAAAGTATAGATTGTATTTTTCTAAAGAAATTGCATAGAAGTATGTCCTACCTTCCATGAGTACACGGAAAACATCCTTTAAAATAGTAATGGTGGAACCCAGGACAAAAATGGAGAAAAAGAATGTAGAGATAGGATCTGCGATTTTATAAGCAGGCTGTAATTGAAAAACAAATAATAAAGAAACCAGCTAGCATGCTCATATTCAAACGGATGAAATTATAGACAAAGGCAACTACAGACCCATTAGTCTTACTTTAGTTTCATTTAAAATAATAAAATGAATTGTAAGATTAATTTTCTCCCCATCTCTTCTGAAGGTGTAGCCTCCTTATTGGGCTACAGGTCTATGGGCAATGGATTCCCTTGGATAGCCTATGCTACATTTTCATTAGTCACATGTATGACCCTTGACAGTGCATGTTGGTGGGCTAAGTGACCACAGTGGGCAGTACAGCTCAGGCTAATCCTGTTATCACAGGAGATATACACAGGTCATTCCAACAGGGGCCACGAAACAGCGACCAGGAATGAGACTCCTTTGTGAATTTCCCCTTCCCAATTGAGTAGAGGTCAGATAACTCATCACAGATCAGGGACCAAATTGAAGATTTTCCTGTCTGGTATTTTGGTTCAATGGTTCACTGGATAAATTTGCTGAGCCATTGGGTGAACTGGGTTTTGTTTATTCTTCTTAGAGCACTACAGCAATTCATTATTATTCATTCTAAGTGTACTCCTACATAAGGCCACATATATCAGATCACACATGCTTCAGTTACTTCTCAGAAGAAGTGAATGAAATAGTGAATTCACCATTTCTTACCAATAGTAAAATACTCCAGAATATGATAGAAATCTAGATGTCCTCCTCTCTCATCCAGGTCCCTTTTAGTTTACAAGTATCTCTAACAGGGTTTTCATTTGCTTTTAATGGAGACTAAGAACACAGAGAGACAATATAAAATAAGGGTGCAATTCTAAAGGGGTGAGGGGGTGCAGAAGCAGAGGGACCTGGGTGTATATGTGCATAAATCATTGAAGGTGGCAGGACAGGTTGAGAGAGCAGTTAATAGGATATACAGCATCCTAGGCTTAATTAATAGGGACATAGTGTACAAAAGCAAGGAAGTTATGTTAAACTTGTATAGAACACTGGTTTGACCTCATTGGAGTATTGTGTCCTGTTTTGGGAAACACACTTTAGGAAAGATGTGAAGACATTGGAGACAGTGCAGAAAAGGTTCACAAGAATGGTTCCAGGGATGAGGAACTTCAGTTATGTGGATAGATTGGAGAAGTTGGGACTGTTTTCTTTGGAGAAAAGAAGGTTGAGAGGAGATTTGATAGAGGTATTCAAAATCATGAGGAGTCTGGACAGGGTAGATAGGGAAAAACCGTTCCCATTGGTGGAGGAATCGAGAATAAGAGGGCACAGATTTAAGGTATTTGGCAAAAGAAGCAATAGCAACCTAAGGAAAAACTTCCTCATGTAATGACCGGTTAGGATCTGGAATGCACTGCCTGAGAGTGTGGTGGAGGCAGGTTCAATCAAGGCCTTCAAGAGGGAATTGGATTGTTCTCCGAAAAGGAAGAATGTGCAGGGCTATGGGGAGAAGGCTGGAGAGTAGTACTAGATAAATTCCTTTTTCAGAGAGCCGTTGCAGACCCAATGGGCTGTAACAATTCTGTGATTCTGTAAAGCCAGTGATGGATGGAGCCAGTACAACTGTCTCAATTATTTGGAGGTCACCCAATGCAGCTGTGGAGGATCACCTTGATTTTGCTCCCAGGAACCTCTGTCACCCTTCTTTGGCCTCCAGTTTCAGTCTGAAAGTCTGTGCCGTTCCTAGCTCAGCCTTTGGATTGGGTATGTCAGCATTCCTCAGTACCCAACTCAGTTGCCTTCCTGCCAAGTTGACCAAATCTGGAGTTCAAACCAGCCCCCACAGTTGGCCAAATGTAGCTCTGCCACTGACTAAAACAATTTTCTTCTTTCACTTGTCCTGTGAGTGCTATAAGTATTTTGACTCCTTTCTTCTGGATTTCTCATTAACACTTGTTCAAGTTTCAGAGTCCTTAGCTTTAATCCCTCATCAGATTTTATATTCCCTCTTGGTGGAATAGCCTTCCTCATCTGGATTTATCTTCCAATTTTTTGGCACTGGGAAAACTCCCTGTCTTCTTTCAACTGGTGCAATGGGATCTTTAACATCCACCTGAACAGGTAGGCAGGACTGGGGTTTAAAGTCTCATCTGAAAGGCAGAATTCTCTCAGTACTTCACTGGAGTGATGGCTAAGGTTCAGTCCATGTGTGGACTTTCAAAGCACAACCTTTGAACTCATAGGCGTGAGTGCCAACTGAGTCAGGCTGGCACAAACAACATATAACTGCTGGTTAAAAGTTGCTTGTGTTTTAATGCAAAGTTACTTATTCATACATCATCTGTAGAATATGACATTGGCTGTTATACAGTGTCGTCTTAATTTTGTTTCCAGAAGGAGCAACACTCCATGCTTGAAGAAATTATACTTTAGTTAAAATATTTCCTCAAATTTCATAGCAGGAGGTAATCTCTGATTATGGGATATATTCTACCCCACAGACCTCCAAATTATATAGGTCATAAATCAAAATTATAAATTCTCTGAAACAAAACATTCACCATATGAGTTCCTGAATTTCCTGTACCTTGAGGCTGCTCTCATATTACTGTGACAGCCTGGCCACTAGAGAGCAATGGGATTACATTCCAGGGGGCTATAATTTATTTTCAAGGATCAATGACTGTTAAGGAATTTTATTCAAGTGTATTAATTAGTATGTTACAGAAAGTGTTCTGTGCCCAGTCTCAACTGCATTGTAACATCTTCCCAGAATTTAACCTTTTGTGTAAAAAAAAAATGCTTCCTGATCCCACTCCTAAATGGCTAGCTATAATTTTAAGATTATGCCCTCTTTTTCTGGAGTCTCCCAAGGGAAGAGTTTCTCTGTAACTACTCTGTCAAATTCCTTAATAAAAACAAGAAATGCTGGAAATACTCAGCAGGTCTGGCAGCAGCTGTGGAGAGAGAAGCAGAGTTAAAGTTTCAGATCAGGGACCCTTCATCAGAACTGGCAGGTATTAGAAATGTAAAAGGTTTTAAGCAAGTAAAGTGGGGGGTGGGGCAAGCGATAACAGATGAGAAGGTGTTGATAGGACAGAGGGTCACAGAGAATAACTGACCAGAAAGTCATGGAACAAAGGCAAATGGTATGCTAATGGTGTGCTGAAAGACAAAGTGTTAGTACAGAAGGGTGCGAATAGACTGTAAAGCACATAGCACTTCAAGCACAAACATTAAAAAAAACAGAAACCATGGGTAGGCACAGTAGAAACAAACTAAACAAACCAAAAAACAAAATAAACAAAAAAGAAAAAATAACTAAACATAAAAATGGGGGCCCGTCATGCTCTGAAATGATTGAACTCAATGTTCAGTCCAGCAGGCTGTAGTGTGCCTAATCGGTAAATGAGATGCTGTTTCTCGAGCTTGCGTTGATGTTCACTGGAACACTGCAGCAATCCCAGGACAGAGTTGAGAGCAGGGGAGGGGATGTTGAAATGGCCAGCAACTGGAAGCTCGGGGTCATGCTTATGGACTGAGTGGATGTGTTCCGCAAAGTGGTCACCCAATCTGTGTTTGGTCTCCCCAATGTAGAGAAGACCACATTGTGAGCAGCAAATGCAGTATACTAAATTGAAAGAAGTACAAGTAAATCGCTGCTTCACCTGAAAGGAGTGTTTGGGGCCTTGGATAGTGAGGAGAGAGGAGGTAAATGGGCAGGTATTACACCTCCTGCGCTTGCAGGGTAAGGGGACGAGGGGGTGGGGGTAATGGAGGAGTGGACGTGGGTGTCGCAGAGAGAATGATCCCTTCGGAATGCTGACAGAGGAAGGGAGGGGAAGATGCGTTTGGTAGTGGCATCACGCTGGATGTGGAGGAAGTGGCGGAGGATGATCCTTTGGATCTGGAGGCTGGTGGGGTGGAAAGTGAGGACAAGGGGAACCCTTTTGTGCTTCTGGGAGGGAGGGGAAGGGGTGAGGGTAGTGGTGCGGGAAATGGGTCAGACACGGTTGAGGACCCTGTCAACCACAGTCGGGGGGGGGGGGGGGCGCAATCCTCGGTTGGAAGACATATCAGAACCACTGTCATGGAAGGTAGCATCATCAGAGCAGATGCGTCAGAGACGGAGAAACTGGGAGAATGGAATGGAGTCCTTACAGGAGGCAGGGTGTGAAGAAATGTAGTTGAGTTAGCTGTGGGTGTCAGTGGGCTTATAATGAATATTAGTAGACAGCCTATCCCCAGAGATGGAGACAGAGAAGTTGAGGAAGGGAAGAGAAGTGTCAGAGATGGATCATGTGAAGGTGAGAGAAGGGTTGAAATTAGAAGCAAATTCCTTCATCATTTTAAACACCTCTATTAGATCACCCTTCTGAACTCAAGGGAATGCAAGCCAAGTTTATGCAACTTATCCTTATAATTTAGTCCTTTAAGCCCTGGTATTATTCTGGAAAATCTGTGCTGTACGCCTTGGTAGGTAGTATAACCTTGCTGAAGCACAGTGATCAGAACTGAATGCATTACTTCAGATGGGGCTCTGTACAACTGAAGCATCACTTCCTCACTTTTAAATTCCAAACCCCTTGAGATAAAGGCCAAGATTCCATTAGCCTTTTCGGTTACTTTTTATACCCGTGCACTAACTTTTAAGGATTTACATACAGGGACACTTAAATCGTTCACCTGTGCACAAAGAAATCACAAAGGAATTGCAATCCTTAAGTGTTTTAAACTACATCTGACAATATTTTTTGATATTTTATCACTGTGAGTGTTAGATTTACCTTACTGAAGTAAACTTGGATAATTAAAATAACATATAAATACAGTTTTTAGAATACAGCAGGAACCTTAAAGAAGATGACAGTAGCTGCCACAAACACTCCAATGCTCTGAAACAAATCTCCAATGACATGTACGAAGGCTGCTCTCACACTGGTGTTGCCCAGATGGCTTGGTTGAGAAGAGTTTTCATCAACTGTGCTGTTTTCTAACTCCTCATAACCAAATGCATGCTGCTGGCTGCGGCCATGGCTGTGGGAAGCACTTGATTGATGGAGTATGACAGCCATTCTGAAACACAAAAATTTGTTGTGACAAAACTTATCAAATTCTTTATATGTTCAAGGACTTGGTTGGATTAAATTTTGAGCTACTTCAGCACTTGTAGCTTTTACAACCTACAAATATTTCAATGATATGTCAAATTCAAAGGCTTTTGTATTGTGATGTATACACTAGCCTATCTGTGATATATTTTGTGATTTTGAGGCACTTTGAGCTATCCTAGTGGCATTCATCTATTCGACACGTTCTTTGTTTGAATATTCAATCCTTGAAACTAAAGAAAGTAAGCATTTCTACATAGTTTAATTTATACGGTTGAATCTTTTTTATGACATTTGTCTGTATTTTACTGCTAATAAAGTTCATATTACATATTGCGGCATCCTCAGTGGCATGCATTTGTATTCCACATGCGGTGTTAATTAATTAATTACGAGAGAAAAATTGCATTTAAACAGGAGTAATGTTGCATAAAGCTGCTAAATTGTGACTAATCTTCAAAGTAGAGAAACTGATGTGAAACATACCTCCGTCGACTGTCTCCTAGATAAGAAAAGCATAAATGACAGTCTGTAACATTGAACTGACTTATAATTATGATTTATAATATAGTAAGAAATATTCTTAGAATCATAGAGCAGGAGGCCATTCAGACTATCTTGGCTCTGTCAGCTCTCTGAAAGGGGTGTCCAACTAGTCCCACTTCCCTGCTCCTCCTTCATAGTGCTTTAACTTTTTCCTTTTCAAATATTTATCCAATTCCCTTTGAAAGTTATTCTTGAATTTGCTTTCCCACCCTTTCAGGCATGTTGTCTAAATCATAACAACGTGCTGCTTAATTTTTTTTCTCATGTTGCCTTTGGTTCTTTTGCCAACTGTCTTAAATCTGTGTCCCCTGGTTACTGGCCCTTCGGCCATTCTTGTACTCCTCAACTCTTGTGTCACTCCTCATGTATAATTGGGCCTGACTGACTTACTGGCCATTGCAGCGTACTCCTGCTGAAGTTACTGTGGAAATACACTGGAACAACTGTGGATCTAGGAAACTTACATGTTCTGAAAAAAACAAACAGAAAATGTAAGCAAAAAATTCTGAGAAAATGAGGACAGGTCATGAATAAAAGATAAGTAACACTTTCTGGGTAACCAACATCAAAATGTTCCGAAGAAGGGTCACTGACCCGAAACGTTAACTCTGCTTCTCTTTCCACAGATGCTGCCAGACCTGCTGAGTGGTTCCAGCATTTCTTGTTTTTATTTCAGATTTCCAGCATCTGCAGTAGTTTGCTTTTATCAAAATGCTCTTGGCCTGTTTCCTTCTGGACAAATGTGGAGCATATTGTAATCAGGCCATCACATCTAGCTGAGGATCTAAAGTGCCAAATTATTCTCAGAAAGGGATTTCTTTTAAAGCTTACCTGTATGCCTCATTAAGAAATGCATGGCATGGTGTGGTACTGAGACATACGGCTCATAAATTCCTGGCTTGGTTTTTGTTAAGTGAGCTGATCTCAATAAAAACACTAAACTGGACATAATACTTCAGACTAGAGGAAAGGGAAAAAAAAGGTTCCAATTCCAAATTGCAATCCAGCAGCTCCTGCAGGAATGTGAACAGGTGGATTTCAGGAGGGAGAGGTTAGGCTTGACAATGATTCCCACCTTATTGAAAGAAAGTCTCAGCACTATTTCGGTTAAGAAAGGGTGAGATACTGGAGGTCTTGAGCATCTATGGAAACGTGCTCCAATATGAGTCAGCAACTTCAGGATAACATGGAAGAAAATAGTTACATTTGTTACCTGACTTCTTTTTTGGTTAGTCACTATGTAATTGTAGCTGCTTCTTATGTTTTTAAAAAGCAACAATCATGATGCATTAGTTTTGAAAAACAGGAGAAGGCAAGATTGAATGTAAAATCAGGTTTATGTAAAAACAAAGCCATTCAATTTCACCGCTATCAATTTAGATTATAATTTACATATAAGAAAACAATAACATAAATAGGGGTAGGAGTAGGCCAAAATGCCCCTGAGCCTGCTCCGCCATTCAGTAAGATCATGGCTGATCTTTGACCTCAACTCCACTTTCCTACCCGATCCTCACATTCCCTTGGTTCCCTTAGACTTCAAAAATTTATTGATCTCAGCCTTGAATTTACTCAACAGCTGAGCCTCCATGGCTCACTGGGGCAAAAAATTCTGAGTGAAGAAATTTCTCCTTATCTCAGTCCTAAATGGCCAACCCTTTCTTCTGAATCTATGAACCCTAGTTCTAGACTCTCCTGCCAGGTCAAACAGCCTCCCAGCATCTACCCTGTCAAACGCTCACATCTTATATGTTTCAGTTTCTGTTGGTAAAAGACTTTATGCAATTTTTGTTGGAATTCTGAAATCAAATATTATTTGCATGATTAAATGGTCATGTACATTAACATTGCTTACATGATATTGACTCCTACTGCACACCCAGATGTTATAAGCATAACATGGCTTTCAATCTCAAAGTCTTTGCTGATCAGTCGCTGGATAGCAAGGTAAACCAACACTGCTGTCACTGTCCAGATTGACAGCACAGAAAGAAGAGCCCCCAAAATCTCTGTGACACAAAGCAAAAAAACAGACATTAGAACAAGGCAGTCCTACTATCATTGTACAGATCCCTGTTGCTTCCACTTTCAGATTCCCAGCCAAAAAGTGAGATAACACACATTAAGTGCCAATCAGAAGACATGTCTACTGTATTATGCAGTTCGTATCAGAAACATTGATTATGAATATTTTACAATAAAAATCTATAACTTAAAACTATTTTAGCAGAATGTTACCCTGATTGTTTTAATTAGGTCAACAGCTGTGTTAAAATCAATAGAAACTTACAGCACAGAAGGAGGCCATTCAGCCCATCATGCCTGGGCTGGCTCTTTGAAAGAGCAGTTCTGCTTAGTCCCACACCCTGCTTTTGTCCATAACCCTGTAAGTTCCTAATCCTCAAGTACCTGTCTAACACCTTTTTTAAAAGATTTATGGAATCTGCTTCCACCGCCTTTTTAGGTAGAGTGTTCCAGATCCTGACAACTCTGAGTAAAAACATTTCTCCTCATCTCCTCTCTCGATCTTTTGCCAATGAATTTTCATGCCAGGAGCAGCACCAGGCATACCTGAAAATGAGATGCCAACCTGGTGAAGCTACAACACAGGTCTACATGCATGATAAATAATGGAAGGTGCATGCTATAGACTGAGCTAAGCGATTCCACAACCAATGGATCAAATTAAAGTTCTGCAGTCCTGCCACATTGTCATGACGAAACAACTAACAGGAGGAGGGGGCTCCACAAACATCCCCATCTGCAACGATAGTGGATCCCAGCATGTGAGTGTAAAAGACAAGGCTGAAGCATCTGCAACCATCTTCAGCCAGAAATGTCAAGTGGATGATCCATCTTGTCCTCCTCTTGAGTCCGCACCATCAAAAAAGCTGGTCTTCTGCCAATTTGATTCACTCCACATGATATCAAGAAATGACTGTGCACTGGATACAGCAAAGGCTATGGGCCCCAACAACATCCCAGCTGTAGTGTTGAAGATGTGTACTAGAACTAGCTGCACCTCTAACCAAGCTGTTCCAGGACCAGTACGACACTGGCATCTACCCGACAAGGTGGAAAACTGCCCAAATACGTCCTGTCCTCAAAACGCAGGACAAATCTAATCAGGCCAATTACTGCCCCATCAGTCTACTCACAATCATCAACAAAGTGATAGAAGGTGTTGTCAACAGTGAGCCACAATTACTCAACAATAACCTGCTCACCGATGCTCAGTTTGGGTTCCACAAGGCCCATTTGGCTCCAGACCTCATTAAGGCCTTGGTCCAAACATGGAAAAGAAGCTAAATTCTAAAGGTGAGGTGAGAGTATCTGTCCTTGACATCAAGGCAATATTTGACCAAGTGTGGCATCAAGGAGCTCTAGTAAAATTGAAGTCAATGGGAATCGTGAAAAACTCTCCACTGGCTGGAATCATACCTAGCACAAAGGAAGATAGTTGTAGTTATTGGAAGCCCAATGATCTCAGCCTCAAGACATCACTGCAGGAGTTCCTCAGGGTAGTGTCCTAGGCCCAACCATCTTCAGCTGCTTCATCAATGACCTTCCCTCCAACATAAGGTCAGAAGTAGAAATGTTTGTTGATTGAACAATGTTCAATTCCACTTACAGATCCCCAGTTAATAAAGCAGTCCATGCCCACATGCAACAGGATCTGGACAATATTCAGGCTTGAGCTGATAAGTGGCAAGTAGCATTTGTGCCACACAAGTGCCATGACCAAGGCAATGACCATCTCCAACAAGAGAGAATCTAAACATCTCCCTTTGACATTCAGTGGGCATTACCATCACTGAATTCCTCACTATCAACATCCTGGGGGTTATCATTGACCAGAAACTGAACTGGAATAGCCATATAAATACCGTGGCTACAAGAGCAGGTCAGAGGCCCGGAATCCTGCGGCGAGTAACTCCCCAAAGCCTGTCCACCATCTACAAGGCACAAGTCAGGAGTGTGATGGAATACTCTCCACTTGCCTGGATGAGTGCAGCTCCAACAACACTCAAGAAGCTCGACACCCTCCAGGACAAAGCAGCCCACTTGATTGGCACCCCATCCACAGACATTCACTCCCTCCACCACTGAAGCACAGTGGCAGCAGTGTGTACCATCTACAAGATGCACTGCAGCAA
This sequence comes from Heterodontus francisci, assembly GCF_036365525.1. Classification (NCBI taxonomy): domain Eukaryota; kingdom Metazoa; phylum Chordata; class Chondrichthyes; order Heterodontiformes; family Heterodontidae; genus Heterodontus; species Heterodontus francisci. Next base: position 86,443,426 of record NC_090373.1, read on the forward strand.
CGCACCAAGGCTCCTTAGACAGCACCTTCCAAACCCACGTCCCCCACCACCTAGACAAGGGCAGCAAATGCATGGGAACACCACCACCTGCAATTTCTCCTCCAAGTCACACACCATCCTGACTTGGAATTATATCGCTGTTCCTTCACTGTCGCTGGGTCAAAATCCTGGAACTCCCTTCCTAACAGCACTGTGGGTGTACCTACCTCACATAGACTGCAGCGGTTCAAGAAGGCAGCTCACCACCACCTTCTCAAGGGCAATTAGGGATGGGCAAAAGATACTGGTCTAGCCAGTGATGCCCAAATCCCATGAATGAATTAAAAAAAACTTTTTAAAGCTTTTACATCTTTCCTGAAGTGTGGTGCCCAGAATTGTCCACAATACTCCAGCTGAGGCCTCAGTGATTTATAAAGCTCTAGCATGATCTCTTTGCTTTTACATTCTGTTCCTCTATAAGTCCAAGTAACCCATATGCTTTTTTAACCACTTTATCAACTTTCCCTGCCGCCTTTAAGGATTTGTGCGTATGGACACCAATGTTTATCTACATTTATAAACATTGTGCCATTTATAGTATACTGTCTTTTCATATTAGTCCTCACAAAGTGCATCACTTCACACTTCTCTGCATTGCACTCCATCTGTTATACTTCTGCCCATTGCACCATCCTCTTCATGTTGTCCTGAAGCCTGTAACTACCCTCATCATGATCTACTACTTTGCCAATTTTCGTAGCAACTGCAAACTTTATAATGCTGCTCCCCACACCCGAGTCTAGGTCATTAATAAAAATTAAAATGAATGATGGACCCAAAACTGACCCTTGGGAACAATGCTGCCACCTACCTCCCAGTCTGAAAAGCAACCATCCAGCACCATCCTTTGCTTCCTGTCACTGAGCCAATGTCGTATTCAATATATCCCAAAATAGGTGACTGAGGAATTTCACACGAACAAGATAACACATTTGCACAATTACATTGCATTAGCACAATTTCACCCACATGAGATTTCAGTTAAAGTAGCAGCTTAGCCCTGTTTTAGCTCAGCTGACTGCTCACAAATTAGCATCATATTTTATAGGCTTTGCTCCAAGTCTATTGAATATTTATTTTACTATATGAGATGGAACATTAGAGTTCAATGTCAAGCTAATATTTGAAACAAAATAGCAATTTTTTTTCTAAACTCCTGAATAAGATACTTGATACCAAAAAGAGGAGACTTCCTTTGTTTGCTATTTGTATCATCTCAATTATTGTGTTATTCACTATTTCTATTGTAAATGCATTCCTTATACTCTGGTTTAGGATTGTGCTCCAAATAGTGACTAGAGAAAATCTTCTCCTGAAGCCATTCAAAATTATAGAGGTTAATGAATTTCATTTGAATTTACAATAGTGATGCTGGTACAGACTCCCTTGATGATAGAGTATGCCATATATATTCAATAACAAAGCCATTGCTCAGCAGGAGATATTTAGCTGCTGGCGAGTGGCTCATTGGCACATTGTTGTAGCAATTGCCTCATTAGTCAAATTGTAGCTGTGAATGATATCAAATGAATAGAGGAATTTGTAATGAGATAAGCATGAATTCTCAGTCCACTTCTCGATCTTGAGCTGTATAAATTACAATTTTAGCTTAAAGAGAGGGATATTGTGCAGGATCCCCAAGTGTATGTGTTGCATAGCCAGCTAAATGTAAAACTGCCAAGATTCATCAGGACCAATATGACTTGTTAGAAATGGGTCTTCTCAGCAGAATGACTAAATATCAGTTCTAAATTTACCTTTCACTTTTTTATGTCCTCACCCTACTCTCAACATTTAACTTAAAGTAACATTCCAGCTTTACCATTTCCATTTTAGTAACAACCTTGTATACCTCCATAACATCATCTCATGTGCTTCCTTTCCAAGTCCAAGGTTCTCCACACTTCCCTCATGATTCAAGCGTTGAACAGCAAAATTAGCCTTGTGGCTCTCCTCTGCACTGCCTTTAGCATTTGAATGTCTCTCTTGTGTCTCAGTGCCTAAAGTTAAATGTAATACTCTGAACAGAGCATTAAGCCATTTGGTCACAAATGTGAATTGTAAGTGCAGGAAGGGCTGAAGAGAAGGAGGGAAATATTTTTTTAAATGTTCACAAGGGAGCTAAATGCCACTTTTGGAAGGGTAATCAGTTACTTCTGGGATTGATTACCTTTGTCTGAAAATAATTTTTGAGGCCTTTTCAAGTGCCTCTGTGGAATTCATACCAGCTCTCAGCTGACGGGATATCCATTGAGACCTCACAAGGAGATAATGGGCAAATTCTTGGGGTAGCCTGTATTAGTCCCACACACATATACCCTCCTGAACATTGGAGGAGAACGAGGGGAAAGTTAGCCTACTAATCCAACTGAAATTGACAATACTTTGTGCATGGAGTGAAATCCTAGCAAAAACCGATTCTTTCCCAAATTCTGTCTCTCTCAGCAGCCAATGCATCGTCTCTCCACCCTCTCTGGCCCCTGGAATTCTGTGACCTATAATTCTAATTGTATTAGGAAGCCCTGATGGCTCAATTTGTAATGGTATGGTTCTGGGTCATACAAGTGAGAACTTTCCCAAGTTTGACCCAAGTGAACTGAATTAGTTGTTACTTGGCTAGGCAGGTGGAGAAACAATATTCAGCATTCCCAAGAAGAGAAAAAATGGTTAGGATTCCCACAGGCTGCTTCATAGTAGTGAATTGTATCCCAAATCTCCCCTCCCCTCCTCCTGCTCCTTTAAGACTCTCCACACAACCCAGCTCTGATCAAGCTATTGGTCACTTCTAGTATTTCTTTCTTTGACATGATGTCAATTTTCCTTACCCCATTGTGAAATGCCTAGGGACGTTTTTTTGAAAGGTACTACATCAATGCAAGTTGTTATTGTTGTAGGAGGTGGCTGTATTCAGATTCCAAGTGTGAATGCAATTGTCCTGTGATTGAATAGCAGACTAGCACTGTCCCAGTTTACATCCAGAATGGCCATTTGAGTGAGATCCTAAAGAAACATCAGTCATGTCTTCAGGAGAGGAGGAATGAAGAGAACTTTTTAAAGATCCCTTTGTTTCATAGAAACTGCCTTTTAATATTTGAATTTCTAAGTGTCTTGTTAAGTATAGTGAAGAAAATATTTGGTAGCATCATATCAGATACTCATTTAAGGCACATGAAGGCCCTAAAGTGTAACCACATAGATTTAAAAGCAATGCTTCATTGATCTGATGGAATATTTTAGAACTAAATGCTCTCTAGTGTACATAGTTTATTTACATTTTCAGCAAATAAAGTTATTTGAGCCTTTAGAGAAAACCAAGGCTTGTGAAATTAATTGCAAATTATCTAGCTCAGTTATTCTCAAACTCTGCAGCAAAGCCCACAGGTGGGGCACAACTAGAGGCCTGATTCCCAATCTCCTGCCTGATTTCTGATCCACCTTCATTAAAATAGCAGAATTTCTTATGACACATTTTAACACATTTGCTATTGGTATCACACAGTGAGATGTCAACCCTTATGACTGCTGTTGGAAGTGAAAAGATTGGGTAGTAACAGCTGCCTCTTGAGGTAGGGCAGCCAATTTCCCAGAGAGGATCTAAAACAGCCCCCTCAACAGAATATTCAAACAAACTAATTCATATTTTAGGCAGCTACCCGGAAACCTAAAACAGCCCAATCCAATTTTCAGTTGCCCTTGTGGTGCACAACAGAGGTCCTCACAGTTGGGCCTTGTTATGCCTGTTATATCTCTAAAGTGAGCACCACAACAGTTTCTGGAATATGAAAAATGTGTTTTGAAAATGACATTCGCACATATGATACAGGGATGCCTTAGTCTTGTGTTTTTTACTATCATGTTTTTTGTGGAAGTTTTCACAGAACCTATAGTGTACACTCTCAGATTCCTCACCTGCAGCATATTACCTTGCAGCAAAGGTTAGTGGTCCCACTGCAAAAAAGCAGCCCTTACTGCCCCTACAGGGGGAAATTAAATGTGGGAAAACAGCATATATTTGGGTGCGGGTGGGTGGGTGAAACCCTGGAAAAATGCAAGCATGTTGGGAAGCCGGCTCCAACCTACTGACTTCCGCATTTAACTGCGGCACATTAGGCGGCTTACAAGCAACCCCCTCGGGAGAGGCAGGTTGTCAATTTCAATATGTTAACCACTCAATTCCAGTGATATTAATGGGTTTTGGAGTTTAACTTAGGCTCAACAGGTTTGCCGGGCTTCCTGGAACTTGGTAGTGAAAGCAGGATGAGAGGAAAGTGGCAATTGAGGGGTCTGGAGCCATGACAGAGAAATATGCGAATAAGTAGACATCGCCCAGCTGCTTTCTTACACGCTTGTGTGAAAGAGTTTGCCTCCAGTACAGGTTTTGAGAGGTTACATTACATATTTTGGAGGTATAAACTACAATTTGGAAGGTGGAAAGTCTGATCTGCACCTTGGAGCTCTGATCTATTCATATCAGCATGCCTGCTGCTTACATTGTATAACTTTGGACCTCAGATGAGGACCAAGATGACCACCAGCAACATCAGCTGGAGCAGAAGCAGCAGGATCTGTATGAGCACAGTCTGCTGCTCATAGATCTCCAACTCCACAGGAGGGAGGGGATCAGCAAAGAGTTGCAGCTTGCAGGAGACCATACCAGGCACACAGGGTCTAGAGGCAGAGGATAAGCTTCCTCGACGTGCCGGAACACCAGTGTCTTGGGGGACTCAGGATGTCATATCAGGTCATGGCAGACATTTGCAACCTGCTGAAATAAGACCTATTGCCAACTGGACCTGGTGGCCAGGCTTTACCAATGGTTGTCAAAGTCAGCACTGCCCTCAACTTTTTTGCCTCTGGATCTTTCCAGGGCTCTGCTAGAGACATTTGCAGGATCTCACAGTCAGCGGCCCACAAATGCATAAGACAGGTAGGTGACTGTTTCTTTATCAGGCCCGGAAATTTTGTGAACTTTTCCTGCAATGGTGCCAGTCAGAATGAGCGGCAGCTCAGGTTTGCGGCTCTGGCTGGCTTCCCAAGGTGCAAGACGTCATCAACCGCACACAATGTGGCAATTAAGACAATCCCAGATTACCAGGTGTAGTCGACAACCACAAAGCTTCCACTCCATCAATGTGCAGCTGGATGTGTATGCAGGTGTGTGCAAGATTCCCAGGCAGGTACTATGATGCTTTCATCCTGCAGCAGTCCACCCTCCCTGATTTTCTCGCACCTGGAAGCACAGTTGCCAGCTGGCTATTCAGAGACAAGGGATACTTAAATGTGGATGATAACACCACTCAGAAACATGAGGAATGAGGCCCAGGAGCGACGCAGTGAATGCCACATCACCACCAACTTTACTGAGGTTGCACTTCAGGTGGTTGGACAGATCTGGAGGCTTGCTTCAGTATGCACCAGCCAGGGTGTTCAGAATGGTCATGGTGTGCTGCACTTTACACATCATTGAGCAGCAGTGAGATTTGGTCCTGCAGGAGGAAGAAGGCGATGCGGCAATACACCACCAGCGATATACATTGCTGCCCACGATGCCTCAGATGCCCTCATTACTGTGAGATTCATTTAGGTTCCACCAGTAATCACTTTCATGTCCCCTTTCACCATTATTCCTCTCAGAGCCCACCTTCACTTCCCTGCCAGCAACGAGCTGGAGGCTGCATATCAGTGGAGCGATGAATGGTTATCAGTCATCTTAGTTAAGGTGACATTCATAATGAGCAAGCCTGAATGTCTGCATGCACTCCTTTGATTGTTGAATTTGATGCTCCATGGATGAAGACATCATCCCAAAGGTCTGTGACATCATGGCACTCATGCTTGAGACAGACTCCTCCAATCTCTCTGCAAGCGTGCACAATGCGGCTGGAAAACCTGCCAGTACATCACAAATTCTCTGCTGCTGTTCATTGACACCCCAGAAGTACAGCATCTATGTCCAGCTGAGCATAGCTTCGAGTATCCTGAGCCCTCCAACAGGCACTCTCCATTGCTGTCTCTGTCTTCACATCTTCTCATGGTTACTTGTGATGTGTGAGAGCCTTACTGATTCCACTGAAGTGTGAGTATCTGAGCTGGTGCATAGTCTGCATGAAACCTGTGATGGTGCAACCTCAGAGTTAATAACCTCCTCTGAGGAGTTGCCAATGGTAGTAGTCAGCTGGATCACCTCCTGCGTAACATGTGAAGACCTTGTGGGAGATAAAAAAAAACATGAATGAAGCATGAATGGCAAGGTAAGATAGTTTGATGTCATTACTATGCACATGATCATATTTCACTTGCTGTTTACATTAACATTTACATTTACTGTTTGGAGTATCCCTTTAAATACTGGAGTTGAAATTTTGTCATTCGTTGTCATCATGTCCACTAGCGTTAATTGGGTGGGAAACCTGGAAATGATATGGTAATTCAGTGGCTGGATTAAAAATCCACTGATAGATATGCTGCATGACTCTGGGTTTCCCATGCACTTCCAGACTCCACCCCGCAATCCCCCACCCCGATCCCAACATATCCTGAACTTAAAATCCACCCTATCTTTCCATTTGCCATAGCAGTCTTCTTTAGGCCTATTTGAATCACATAGACAATTAGTTTTCAATACCCAGACACCATGGACAAGAAATTGGTAAATCTACCTTTATATAACTTTGTAGATTTTTTTCTTCAACATTTCTGGATGCTGACATTGTAATTTTAGTCAGTGTAACTGATTAGCTATATTCAGGATTGTAATCAAACTATTTTCCATTAACTGCCATGTTTTTGATATGAGCTGCTAGTCATTACAGAGCAAAGCATAGAAGAAAATAAATTCAAAGTTCCCTTGTTAATTAGTGTTGCTATGTAACACAATAAATAAATTAAAATGGAATTTTTAAAAAAGGTAGCTCAGTTTGCAGACATTGTAATTTTGGTGACCATTTTCCTTTGGCTGCAGATATAGTTACAGAAAATGGATTGCCAGTGCTTCCTATCGTAATGAAAAACTTGAGACTTCGAGAGGGTTTTGCTCATCAATTTACTAACGTGCATTGCCACACTACCAAAAAACATTCATGCTGCTGTGGACGTGAGTGTGGTGACATGTTAAAAAGCAAAGTCTCTTTAGTTTTCTTTCTCTCTGTTACAATTAGAATCATGATAAATGAAAAGCTGGCTTACCAAGAAATGCAGAGGTTAGATTAGGGTACTTGTAAGCAGCAGCTAGAAATAACCTTTTGTGTATTTGTATCACACGCCCCATTAAATCACTAATTCAGTAATCCAATCTAAATGCAAACCATTAACTACTTTACAGAAAGGGATATTTTAGACAAATACGGTTTGGATCTGCAAATGTGCAATTGTCTCCAGTTGAGAGGTGACGTTGGATTGATTGGCCCTGAAAATCCACAGACTGAGATCTCAGCGGTTGCATGAGATCATACCAATGGGTGACTCCCAGTGTCAACCCTGCCAGCATCGGTGGAGTCTGTGGGGTGCACCACATCTGCAAGGAGCCAATGGACACCTGTGCCAATGTAGCGCATCACCAACGCATATCTGTCCAATGCAATCAGAATATCTAGGTCCTGCCCACCATTAGGAGAGACTCCCCAGGCCACCCCCAAAATCCTGTCTAGCCCCATCTGGGATCCAGGTCCTCTTCTTACCTGAATCTTTCCATCAAAACCTTCCCCCCTCATGCACCCCCACAGGTTCCACATACACCCATCTGGAGGCTGCAATGCCTCATCTCTCTTGGTATACTGGCCTCCTGTAATGTGCATGTCCTTACTGAACTTTCAGTACAAAGAGTCCCCACTCCTCAGCATTATTATCCTTGTAAAGAACGGGCAGAGGTTTCACCACTCAGATGCCTGACTCCAAACTCCTAGAGTTGGCATAAAACAGGTTCCTACGATTTTCCAGTGGATTCCAAAAGAGTCCCATTGGAGTTAAGCTGGGAGTTTGGCAGCAGTAAATTCAGGGCCATTACCTTTAATGCGCTGTCCACTAAAAATAAAATAATTGGAGTCCATTTAATGCTTAGGCAAGGAATTCTATAGAGGGATAAATGGAAATTGCTTCAATACAATGTAGTTCTATGCTTGGGTCATGTTAATTTTCATAAAGATTTTCATTTATCTAGCTGAAGTTGACTCATTGGGTAAATTTTAGGAGGCTCTGCCAGGGAACCAGAGCCTTGCTGATGACAGGCAATGGTTAGGAATATCAGGCATCCACAGGCACACCACATTTAAGTGGAATATTTATAAAAATTAGGTTGCACACAGAATTTCACAACTTCAGGTGATGGTCCATTATCGATCAGTATGCACTTCCCAAAATACAATGGGCACATGACAGATAATGGCCTGGCCTGCCTTGAAGTGTTGCAGTTGTTAAAGTCTAATTTTTTGGTCAGTGAACATTAACATCCTGCATTCTTTTCCTCTATATTTGTCTTTTTGCTGAAACCTTCAGTTTATTAAATCACGCCTTACTTGTATTTCGAATTACATATTGCAGTGTAAGCTGTACCTAGAAATGTTGAGACAATGAGTGTTTCTTTGGGTGAGACCATAGTTCTACATGGATCGGATGAGAAGGATCAATTTATCAGTGGACAAAATCTTCAGGTCCATGAAAATCTCAACTGATATCTAATCAACACTCAAAGAGCTGTCTTTACAGACCATGCAACTCCTTCATACACATGTTAGAGGAGACTTGCATTCACTGCCTGCTGTACACTGCCAAGACAGTGACCGAGTTATGCTTTCTGCTCTGACTTACTGATAATATCAACAGCTGGGAGTACTCTGTTCCATAGCAAGTCAAAATGACACTAAACTTCTATGCAACAAGATCCTTTTGGGCCACTGCATGGGACCTGTATCAGTAAGCCAGTCTGCAGGATAAAGCAAATGACTTATGCTCTGTTTCCCAGGAAACTTTCTCAGTGGAAAGAAGACACCAAGGAATGCGGACAAATAACTTTTAACCCCTAGCAAGATTTCCACAATCTGGATCATTACAACTGGAATCCATGTAGCTATCTGGGATCCGCACAGCAAGCTGAAAGTATGTATGAACAGGAAGGGCTCCCAGACTTTAACTATTCAGGTGGTTTCAGACCACAGAATTATCAGCAGCATATTAATGCCCGCTATCTGTGAAGCAATCATGCTGCTTTATTCTGCAGCAGTTCATAGTGCTTGGGTTATTTGAAAGTCCAGAGAAAATAAATGTTATTGGTGTTGGAAGACCAGGCTGATGATCCCAATTAGAAGCTATTACACTTCAACAGAGTGCTGATACAATGAGGCCCATGTGGGAGCTGCAGGCTGCACAAGTTAAGTGGCTCTCTCAGCGCTCTTTGTGGGCCAGGAGAAGCAGGAGTGCCGTTTCAAGGAAGCCTTCTCCACTGCTGTTTGTGGCTTCTCTCCCCCCGCCGCAATCGCTGGCCTTGTCCCTCCAGTCGCATTGGTCTCTCTTTCTCCCCACCTTTGCAACGTCTGATCTCTCACCCTGTCACAATGCCTGATGTCTCCTCCTACCCACCCCCCCCCCACCCCACTACAGCGGGTGGTCTCCTCCCCCACACCCTGCCAAGCCGTGATGGCTAACCTTCTCCTTTCTGATTGCTGGGGAGTATCATAGGTACATAATGGATCAAATAAATTATGTGCGTATATATATTATATATATATTAAACTATATATAAAATATAAGTTCAGCAGGACCTCAATGTCCCGAGCCTTGCTGGGTTCTTCAGCTATTTTCCGCCTCCCCTGTACCTTCACTGCCTCCCCATAGGGTAGGAGGTGGCGTAGTGGTATTATCACTGGACTAGTAACCCAGAGACCCAAAGTATTTCTCTGGGGACATGGTTTCGAATCCCACCACAGCAGAAGGTGGATTTTGAATTTAATTAATAATCTGGAATTAAAAGTTAGTCTAATGATGGCCATGAAACCATTGTCGATTGTTGTAAAAACCCATCTGGTTCACTAATGTCCTTTAGGGAAGGAAATCTGCTGTCCTTACCTGGTCTAGCCTACATGTGACTCCAGACCCATAGCAATGTGGTTAACTCTTACATGCCCTCTGAAATGGCCTAGCAAGCCACTCAGTTGTACCTAACTGCTACGAAGTCAATAAAAAGGAATGAAACCGGACGGACCACCCGGCATTGACCTAGGCACCGGAAATGACAACGGCAAACCCAGCCCTGTCGACCCTGCAAAGTCCTCCTTACTAACGTCTGGGGGCTTGTGCCAAAGTTGGGACAGCTGTCCCACAGACTAGTCAAGCAACAGCCTGACATAGTCATACTCACGGAATCATACCTTACAGACAATGTCCCAGACACTGCCATCACCATCCCTTGGTATGTCCTGTCCCACCAGCAGGACAGACCCACAAGAGGTGGTGGCACAGTGGTATACAGTAGGGAGGGAGTTGCCCTGGGAGGCTTCAATATCAACTCCGGACCCCATGAAGTCTCATGGCATCAGGTCAAACATGGGCAAGGTAACCTCCTACTGATTACCACCTACCTCCCTCCCTCGGCTGATGACTCAGTACTCCTCCATGTTGAACACCACTTGAAGGAAACACTGAGGGTGGCAAGGGCGCAAAATGTTCTCTGGGTGGGGGACTTCAATGTCCATTACCAAGAGTGGCTCAGTATCACCACTACTGACCGAGCTGGCCGAGTCCTAAAGGACATAGCTGCTAGACTGGGTCTGCGGCAGGTGGTGGGGGAACCAACACGAGGGAAAAACATACTTGACCTCGTCCTCACCAATCTGCCTGCCGCAGATGCTACTGTCCATGACAGTATTGGTAGGAGTGACCACCGTACAGTCCTTGTGGAGACGAAGTCCCGCCTTCACATTGAGGATACTGTCCATCGTGTTGTGTGGCACTATCACCGTGCTAAATGGGATAGATTTTGAACAAATCTAGCAACGCAACACTGGGCATCCATGAGGCGCTGTGGGCCATCAAGCAGCAGCAGAATTGTACACAACCACAATCTGTAACCTCGTGGCCTGGCATATCCCCCACTCTACCATTACCATCAAGCCAGGAGACCAACCCTGATTCAATGAAGAGTGCAGGAGGGCATGCCAGGAGCTGTACCAGGGGCATACCTCAAAATGAGGTGTCAACCTGGTGAAGCTACAACCCAGGACTACTTGCATGCCAAACAGTGTAAGCAGCATGCAATAGACAGAGCTAAGCGATCCCATAACCAACGGATCAGATCTAAGTTCTGCAGTCCTGCCACATCCAGCCGTGAATGGTGGTGGACAATTAAACAACTAACTGGAGGAGGTGGCTCTACAAATATCCCCATCCTCAATGATGGCGGAGCCCAGCACATCAGTGTGAAAGATAAGGCTGAAGCATTTGCAACAATCTTCAGCCAGAAGTGCCGAGTTGATGATCCATCTCGGCCTCCTCCTAAAGTCCCCAGCATCACAGATGCCAAACTTCAACCAATTCGATTCACTCCACGTGATATCAAGAAACAAATGAAGGCACTGAATACTGCAAAAGAAATGGGCCTTGACAATATTCCGGCAATAGTATTGAAGACCTGTGCTCCAGAACTTGTCGTGCCCCTAGCCAAGCTGTTCCAGTACAGCTACAACACTGGCATCTGCCCTGCAATGTGGAAAATTGCCCAGGTATGTCCTGTACACAAAAAGCAGGACAAGTCCAACACAGCCAATTACCACCCCATCAGCCTACTCTCAATCATTAGTAAAGTGATGGAAGGTGTCATCAACAGTGCCATCAAGCGACACTTGCTTAGCAACAACCTGCTCAGTGACACTCAGTTTGGGTTCCGCCAGGGCCACTCAGCTCCTGACCTCATTACAGCCTTGGTTCAAACATGGACAAAAGAGCTGAACTCAAGAGGTGAGGTGAGAGTGACTGCCCTTGACATCAAGGCAGCATTTGACCGAGTATGGCATCAAGGAGCCCTAGCAAAACTGAGGTCAATGGGAATCAGGGGGAAAACCCTCCGCTGGCTGGAGTCATACCTAGCACAAAGGAAAATGGTTGTGGTTGTTGGAGGTCAATCATCTGAGCTCCAGGACATCACTGCAGGAGTTCCTCAGGATAGTGTCCTAGGTCCAACCATCTTCAGCTGCTTCATCAATGACCTTCCTTCAATCATAAGGTCAGAAGTCGAGATGTTTGCTGCTGATTGCACAATGTTCAGCACCATTCGTGACTCCTCAGATACTGAAGCAGTCCATGTAGAAATGCATCAAGACTTGGACAATATCCAGGCTTGGGCTGATAAGTGGCAAGTAACATTCGCGCCACACAAGTGCCAGGCAATGACCATCTCCAACAAGGGAGAATCTAACCATCTCCCCTTGACATTCAACAGCATTACCATCACTGAATCCCCCACTATCAACATCCTAGGGGCTACCATTGACCAGAAACTGAACTGGAGTAGCCATATAAATACCGTGGCTACAAGAGCAGGTCACAGGCTAGGAATCCTGAGGCGAGTAACTCACCTCCTGACTCCCCAAAGCCTGTCCACCATCTACAAGGCACAAGTCAGGAGTGTGATGGAATACTCTCCACTTGCCTGGATGGGTGCAGCTCCAACAACACTCAAGAAGCTCAACACCATCCAGGACAAAGCAACCAGCTTGATTGGTACCCTATCTACAAACATTCACTCCCTCCACCACCGACACACAGTGGCAGCAGTGTGTACCATCTACAAGATGCACTGCAGCAATGCACCAAGGCTCCTTCGACAGCACCTTCCAAACCCACGACCTCTACCAACTAGAAGGGCAAGGGCAGCAAATACATGGGAACACCACCACCTGCAAATTCCCCTCCAAGTCACACGCCATCCTGACTTGGAACTATATCGCAGTTCCTTCACTGTCGCTGGGTCAAAATCCTGGAACTCCCTTCCTAACAGCACTGTGGGTTTACCTACCCCACATGGACTGTAGCGGTTCAAGAAGGCAGCTCATCACCACCTTCTCAAGGGCAATTAGGGATGGGCAATAAATGCTGGCCTGGCCAGTGACGCCTACATCCCATGAATGAATAAAAAATAAATAAAAATCAGGGCCATTGGCTCCACATGAGTTGAAGTCATATCTTTCAGTTCCTCCCAGTACCTCCTACCCTTCCATGGCCCTATCCAACAAGTATTTTACTTTTATTAGCATTCCTATATATTCCTATTAACGTTGCAAATGTGTCTAAACCTGTGTTTCCCTTTGCTGATTTCATAATGTGTTTCTCCTACTCTATAACCTATGACTGTGATGAAGTGCTCCAAGATTGCGAGCAGCAACTGTGGTGACAGTCAGCTGCTGGTTGCTGTGGCCTGCTGGAATGTCAGTAGCTGTGAAACTCTGGTTGTATGCTCATGTGATAACCCTGGAACAACATAGGACAACAGAGTAGCTATCAGAGCCTGCCTACTGACTGGCACTTCCTCATTCCTTTGACGGGCCTGGCTGGGGGTACGGATACCATTAGAGAAGGACATCTCACCAGCCCCTTGTCCACCCAAGTCCTGCTCCTGGGCCCCACTGTGCAGGAACAGAAAGCTGCAAGGAAGCAGTTCATAGGGTTTCTCTGATGTCACTGAAGTTCTTTTCGAACAATCACTCTGTCTGTCAAATCTTGCAGTGATTGACTTGTAAGTGGATGTCCAAGATCTCAGCAACACAATCACAACATTCATGAGGGAAAATTGCTTTGCATTTGTTTTGTTTTGGTGCTTTGGCTCCACTGTAGATGGTCATCGTGCTGGGATATTTCTCACAACTTGCTGTCAGTAGTAGAATGGAAGTTTTAGGATCGTTTAATGAGCTATTTCTTGTACCCTTAAAATCCTGCACAATCCTAAATCGCTACTTCACTTCATTTCTTTCCCAGCCACTTCAGCAATAGGTATTATTAACACTTCATGCTCAAGCTGGGCTCAGTATAAATTAACTGACTAGATTTATTTACAGAATTTCAACAAGAAGGGCACAAACAGAACAGTAACAATATTTTGTACATTAACAATAAATGGCCTAATCTTTAAAGACAATGTTCTACTTCTGAGAGCAATGAATGTAGTGGGGGTCTCTTTCCTGTATTAACTAACTAAATTAAACAAATAAACCTGACTGAAAGAAAGACTTGCATTTATATAGCGCCGTTCACAACCACAGGATGTCTCAAAGCACTTTACAGCCAATGAAGTACTTTTGTAGTGTAATCATGGTTGTAAAGTTGGAAATGTAACAGCCAATTTATGCACATCAAGCTCCCACAAACAGTAATGCGATAATGACTAGAAAATCTACTTTTGCGATGTCGATTGAGGGATAAATATTAGCCAGGATACCAGGGATAACACCCCTATTTCTTAGAATTTGTGCCAAGGGATCTTTTAAGTAGACCTGAAAGGGCAGACGGGGCCTTGGTTTAACTGAAAGATGGTACCTCCAATAGTGCAGCACTGCCTTAGTACTGCACTGGAGTGTCAGCCTCAATTTTTGTGCTCAAGTGCTACCAACTGAGGCACAGCTGACTGAGGTTTGGTCCTGCATTTTATTTTTTATTCGTTCTTGGGATGTGGGGGTCGTTGACAAAGCCAGCACTTGTTGCCCATCCCTAATTGCCCTTGAGAAAGTGGTGCTGAGCCACCTTCTTGAACCGCTGTAGTCCATGTGGTGTAGGTACACCCACAGTACTGTTAGGAAGGGAGTTCCAGGATTTTGACCCAGCAACAGTGAAAGAACGGTGATATAGTTCCACGTCAGGATGGTGTGTGACTTGGAGTAGAAGTTGCAGGCGGTAGTCTTCCCATGCATCTGCTGTCCTTGCCTTCTAGGTGGTAGAGGTCATGGGTTTAGAAGGTGCTGTCGAAGGAGCCTTGGTGAGTTGCTGCAGTGCATCTTGTAGATGGTACAAACTCCTGCCACTGTGCGTCGGTGATGGAGGAGTGAATGTTTAAGTGGTGGATAGGGTGCCATTCAAGTGGGATTCTTGGTCCTGGATGGTTGGAGCTTCTTGAGTATTGTTGGAGCTGCACTCATCCAGGCAAGTGGAGAGTATTCCATCATATTGCTCATTTGTACCTTGTAGATAATAAAAACAGAAAGTGTTGGAAACACTCAGCAGGTCTGGCAGCATCTGTGGAGAGAGAAGCAGAGTTAATGTTTCAGGTCAGTGACCTTTCATCAGAACTGGTAGATGGTGGACAGACTTTGGGGAGTCAGAAGGTGAGTTACTCGCTGCAGACTTCCCAGCCTCTGACCTGCACTTGTAACCACAGTATTTATATGGCTGGGCTACTTAAGTTTCTGGTCAATGGTAACCCCAGGATGTTGATAGTGGGGGATTCAGCGATGGTAATGCCGTTGAATGTCAAGGGGATATGGTTAGATTCTCTCTTGTTGGAGATGGTAATCGCCTGGCACTTGTGTGGCGCAAATGTCACTTGCCACTTATCAGCCCAAGCTTGAATGTTGTCCAGGTCTTCCTGCATATGGACACCGACTACCTCAGTAACTGAGGAGTTGCGAATGGTACTGAACACTGTGCAATCATCAGCGAACATTCACATATCTGACCTTACGTTGGAGGGAAGGTCATTGATGAATCAGCTGAAGATGCTTGGACCTAGGACATTACCCTAAGGAACTCTTGGAGTGATGTCTTGGGGCTGAGATGAATGGCCTCCAACAACAACAACCATCTTCTTTTGTGCTAGTTATGACTCCAATCAGTGGCGAGTTTTCTCCTGATTCCCATTGGTTGCAATTTGGCTAAGGCTCCTTGATGCCACACTCGGTTAAATGCTGCCTTGACATCAATCACTCTCACCTCACCTCTGCAATTCAGCTTTTTTGTCTATGTTTGGACCAAGGCTGTAATAAGGTCAGGTGGCGGAACCCAAACTGAGCATCGATGAGCAAGTTGTAAGTGCCATTTGATAGCACTGTCAACGACACCTTCCATCACTTTGCTGGAGAGTAGACTGATAGGACAGTAATTGGCTGGATTGGACTTGTCCTGCTTTTTGTGGACAGGACATTCTTGGGCAATTTTCCATATTGTCAGGTCGATGCCTGTGTTGTAGCTGTACTGGAACAGATTGGCTAAGGGCATAGCTAGTTCTGCAGCACAAGTCTTCAGTTCTAGGGCCAGAATGTTGTCAGGGCCCATATCCTTTGCTGTATCCAGTGCCTTCTTGATATCACATAGAGTGTATTACCCATGATTTTTTGTGGGTCAGACTTTTGCTTTGTTTGTCTACATTGCCTTCCGCACTAGCCTTAAAATGTTCCAATCACCTCTAGAGTTCCTGGAATGCATTGCAAATTCCAGATAGATACAAGAAAAATACATATTAATGGCATAATGGCCCAGATTTTGTGGTTGTATTGATGGTAAAACTGTCAGTGTTCACCATCATTACAACTGTAAAACTGACAGCAGCTTCTGATGTTCACACATGCGCAGTTAAACACAGAAATCCAGAAGCTGCTGTCATTGATTCAATCTTCAGAAATCACTTGAATTGACGTGAACTTCCACTTCTGCGCTATTAGTCTCGCTGTAAACCCCTTGAAAAACTTACACCTTATTGAATAAAGTGTAACCGGATTTTTAACAGTGTACTAATTTCATAATTATTCCCAAACAACCTTTCTGGCTCCGAAAAGCTGATATTATATTTGGATTGTCAAATGTCTCCATTATGATAAAAAAAATCATAGTTTTTTTTAAATAATAAAATAAAAATTAAACTTTGTTTGTGATATTTCAGCTTCTACCTTAATTCCAGGTGTATATCCCAAATTTTATTTTACTTTTTGTAAGAATTTATAAAAGTGAAGGATAATCAGTGCATTTTACTTCCTGGTTTGCTGTGTATGAGAATAATTCAATGTGATTGGCTGCTTAGTCTGCTTGATGGCATCACTGTTGCTCGATGTTGGAGATCCTCTAAATTTGGCCCCAGAATCAAATTAATGCAGGAAAGATGAAATCCACACCACAGAGATCGCTGGATCTTAGTGGATAGCTTTCTTTGAGGTCAGCAGCAGGCACCGTTATTTCACAAAATCTGGGCCAAATCTTCCTTTAAAAGTCCTTGTTTCAAAATGCACGTTCTGCGGCCGTGAAGTTCAGAACAAAAGTCATCTTCTGGAGCCAGACAGCCATCTTAGACCTTCTCCAGTCGTAGCTTTATGTTTATACAGAGCGTATTACATTAATATATATCTTTACATAAAGCCAGTTCTGCCACTATCTAACTATGCGTAACAGAATGTGTCACACTCATGCGGATAACCCTTGCTCCATTCTACTCCGTATTTGAGCAAATCCCTCCCTGGGGCTGCATTGATGACATGGGGCACTATGGCACATTCTCCACCAGCTACTACTCATGGAGGGCTCATGTGATGTAGAAAATCTCTCTTGCTTCATATGAAAGCAGTGCCAGTAAGGTAACAATCCCTTGAGGCACGTCACATGAATTCACAGACTGCCTTGATTTTTTTCCTGTGCTTCCACTTCCACTTGCTCCACGTTACTTGTGCCCCCATTGCAAATTCCTTGAATTTACTGCCTAAATTCTCCTGGGCGCTATTAGCAATGCTGGTGCTGCTGGTGGGGCAGAAGTAGTGCTATACACCATCTGCTGTGATGTGCCAGACTCCATCATGCCACTTGCTCCTGCCTCATCTTGGGAAGAGCCTATAGAAAGAGAAAAAGATTTATAGTGGGCTCTGAGTTAATGCCTTCAAAGAGACATAAGATCATAAGGCACTTTGTATACCATACAGCTGCTCAACACATGTAATCTCACAGGGAACATTAAGAAAATGAGTGTGGAAAGGATAATAATAAATGGATGATATATGTTGAATGATGGAACCACACCACCAAACCCACCTTTTCCAAACTCTTTGACAAATTGTCGGCCAAAGATAATGAGGGCCATCTCCTTATATTGGGTGAACTCCTTAAGCATGACTGATCTCTTGCTTGTCTTGGTCCTCCCTCTGTGGCTATGCACAGCCATGGTCTTTAAGCAGAACATATTTAGAAAGATGACAGCAAATATCTGAGTACCCTCAAACAGTATCTGCGTGCCCCAACCATCCCCTTCCCAGAGCCAGGAATTTACAAATCAGCTAGCGTAGTGTTTTTGCTGGCAGTACTCATGGCACATTGAACCTTGAACTGCTATGTATAAGGTATTGCTGAGCTCCACTGCAATTGTGCCTTCCACTTTCTGTTGTATGAAAGAGTTTTGTGAGGCCGAACATCTAAGGCCCTGAAGGGGTCTTCTCAGGCCCAATGGAAAAATGTGGCCACGGCAGACAGTGCCCAGTGCACAAATCCATGTATACAACTCAGCATTACAAGAAGTTTAATCATAGTATCATAATATGACACAGCACAGAAGGAGGCCTTTCAGCTCATCACACCTGTGCCAGCTCTTTGGTAGAGCTAGCCAATTAATTCCACTCTCCTGCTCTATGATTAAATATGGTACCAAATGTGCTCACAGAAAGGTTCCACAAACAGCAAAGTTAGTTATTTTCAAGGCAGAATTGATCCCATGACCTTATAACTCAGAGATGAGATGGCTACCTGAAATAATTATTTAACATTTTTAAATCCCAAGGGTTTTATAGCATGCTGTGTATTGTTATGATGGTGAATCTATATTTTTTGTTACTTTTTTTTGAGGACTCATGTATTTTAGAATTATGGACATTGTTTTATTTCGGAAAACTGAAAAGGATTCCATGGATTTCTTTTTCACTGGGGTCATCGGAAGGTCTTTTGGACTTGGTTTGTAAACAACCCTTACTGAAAGTCATCTGTCTTCAGATAAATACCCATCAGGGGCTTTTTGACTTGGAGAAGGCGTTTACAGAGAAGTGACAGGTCAAGATTTATAGGGGTCAGAAGGCTTGACTCTTGAGATATTGTTTTTGGTTCACGTTGGACAGTCAGTTGGGGTATGGACTGTTTTGAAAGGAGTTTAAAAATCAACATGCCAAGAACAAAACCACAGCTCAATTCAGCCTTTTCCATCTCTTTGAAAAGCCTGCCAGCTTTTCTATCTCTTTGAGAAGCTCTTAGAAATGAGTGTAAAAAATAGAGAAATTAATGCTGCATTCTTCCTGAAAGGCCTGCCAGAAACCCCAGTTGCTGCATTTCTCCTGGAAAGCCTGCCAAACTGATCTTCACCGTCGCCTAAAAAGAAATACTCTAGAAAGATCCTAGTGACAGCCATCTATGTATAATTGGGACACCAAACCAAAAAGGGACAACTGACATCTTTCCATATCTTCTCTTTTGTCTTCAAGAATTAGCAAGTATTTCGCCAAAATATTCTTTTTTTTTGTAACAGAGCTCTAAAAAGAAAATCTCTATTTTTCGGTTAACCGGTGTGTGTGTGTGTGTGTGTGTGCGTGCGTGCGTGTGTGGAGCTAAGGTAAAAATGAAACTTTCATATTTCAATCTGTTTGTTAATGCTTTGCTTTGTTACTGGTTAAGTCTTGTTTTATAATAAACTGATAATTTTGCTGTTATTAAAGAAACCTGGTTATTATATTTTATTCTGGGATAAAAATAGAGTCTATGATTAACCATATCGGTAACTGGGTAAACATTTAAATATATATTGTAACCTGTGGAGAAGTGGAATTAGAAATAACAGTGCACTCCTCCCACCTTGGTCATAACAGTATACCTATATTCTTACTTATTAAGGAAGGAAACTCTCTGCTTCAGTGTACTATTCCACTGTTAGTTGTGTTTTCAATATATATTTTTATACTGATTATATTGGGGGTGTAGTCCAATAAATTGAAATAGGTTCACGTAAACATGAACTGATTGTAATTTCAAATCTAAGGACAGAATTTTGGAATCTCTGGGCCCATCTACCCACACTTCAAAAGACCCTTTTTGTTTGCTTCTTCATCCTATAGAAACAAAGGCCCCATTGTTGACAGGGGCAGGTTTCATAAGGGGGAGCAAGGGTATGGGGTGGCAGGGTGGTTCTGAGTTTTCCCGCATGCAGTGGAGTTTTAGCTCCACAGTATGAGTCCTGTATTTCCTACAGGATCCCCATCCAGAAGTCAGCCTGATTGATAAGTTTGGCTCCCTGTCAGGCAGGGAGCACTTTGGAGCAGGCTACAGCCACAGGGACAGGTAAGAAACCCCACCTGATGCCAACCCAACCATTTTTGGCAGATAAAATTACCCCAAAGGTTCTACACACATATTTACAGTTTGATTTTCTTTTTGACAAATATCAGCCCATCAAACCAGGATTGTGGCAATTTTGCCAGATTCTCCTTGGGTGTCAATCACTATGGCCCAGATTTTGCAATCAGAGCTGAAGCAAGGGTGCTCTCGCTGACCTTGAAGAAAGCTGTCCACAAAGATCTAGCGATCTCTGGATCAGGAATTTCCCCTTTCCCGACAGCAGTTTAAATCTGACACCAAACCAAGGGGAGGTTTGGCATGCAGCAGCAGTGATGTCAGCAAGCAAGTAGGCAAGCAATCAAATTGAAGTATTCATACAGACAGCAAACCAGGAAGTTAAAAGCACTTACTATCCTTCACTTTTAATTTAAATTATTGGATAGCAAAATAAATGTATAACTATTAAGATATAAGCTAAAATAAAGATAAAAAACTTCTAAAAAAATGCGAAATTTTTAATCATTATGAAGAAATTTGACATTCCACAAAAATAAAATTAGCTTTCCAGTGCCAGTAAGGGTGTTTAGCAGTAATTATAAAGTTAGTATGCCATTAAAAACCCAGTTGCACCTCATTCAACAAGGTGAAACTTTTTCCGGGGTTTTTCCAGTGAGACTAACAGCGTAAAAGTGGAAGTTTTCATTATTCCATGAATGCAAAGGAGATAGTAGTCTGTAAGAATCTCTACAACACATTCAATGGAGGAGCGTACAGTCACTGACAGCAACCTCGGGATTTCTGAATCGGATGAAGTTTCTGTCATTTTTAGTGGTGTAGTGACGGCGAGAGCTGACGGTTTCACCATCATTACCACAGCGAAATCTGGGCCTATGGTTGATTCTATACATATTTTAAATAATCCAAATATTAAATGCTCTTCTGCATTCCACAATTCATATTGTTCCTTCAAACTCAAATATGTATCGATAAGATCTGATTTTATATTGTGCAAAGTCTTTTGTAATAATCTAAATGCCTCATAAATGTTAACAGAGTTAGTACAAATGTGACAACTATAATAAAAACGTAATCACAGTATCAGCAATGGTAACAGAAACCTATATTTCGGAAAACAGCACAGGTGTCTTCAATAATAATCTTAAGCCCAAGTATTTGATCCAGGATCATGTTTCCTCAAGAAACAATTTTAAGGAACATGTATTTGGTCAAAAGTATAAACATCAAGGGCTGAATTTTATTCCGGCACTGCTTTCCGTAGCGGCGCCCTTTGAACTCGGCAGGGTGCACGCATTCAGTGGCCGCCGCAGAGACCCCATGATATTTTGCACGGGGGCTCATTTAAATAGTGGGGGCGGAGCAGCTGCCCCCGATGATGCGTAGGGGCGGCCTCCATGTCCCCGGCAATGGCATCCGGTGGCACTGTGCAGGCGACTGCGCCATTTTTAAAGGGGTTTAGGCCCTTACAGATCCTTTAAATTCTTAAACGGGCAGCAGCATTAAAATTTTATTAAACAGTAAAAAATACGTGATTGGCCCTGCCCCAACCCCCCAATGGTTATTTCAATGCCCAAAATGACCAACACATTCCTTTTTCCCTACCCTAACTTTATCCACTAAACTTACAACATTTGGCCTATAACCCCTTCCCACCATCCCCACATCCGATAAAAATTGATTTCCCCGCTCCTCCACCCCTCCTGCCCTGAAATTTTTATTACTCCCCCCTTCCCACCAGGTTCTCACCTCGGAATTCCATGCGGAGTTCCGAAGGTGCGCGAAGGCTGAACGGAGACCGTAAAACCGGTGTGGGACAGCAGATAAGTTAATTTGAATTTATTTGATGTCAATTTAAATATGCAGATGAAAGGCCCGGTGTCATGTAGCGTGGGGGCTGCACTGATGTCCCCCGCCATCGATAACATGCGTCAGGCCCTTCTCAACGTTCTGGCTCAAGGCGGGCATCTCCCTGCAACATTTTATCAGCTCTCATGCCACGACCGGCGGTGTCGAGGGGCTGGTAAAATTCAGCCCCAGTACTGTGATGCAATTTTTTTCACCACAGGACAAAAAGATTCAATAAAAACTTCGAATATAAAAAAGAAGCTACAGCACAATTTTAGGGAAATATATGGAGAGAAGCAGCTCATATTATTTGAGATACTATTATATTAAATTACTTCTGCAAAATAAAAACAAGAAGAGAATTTCATCAAACCTGATCTTTGTTCTTCTATTGCATTATCTATTTAAAGAGTTTGCAAATATCCACCCATTTCTAAAAATACCGTGAAGAAAAATTCTCCTACCTGACCTATGCCAACCAAAGTTCATTGTTTTTGTGGCAGGACGTGTGGAAATCCAAAGGGAAAAGAGGCTAACTAGCATACTGCCAAAATCTGTCAGTAAATGTGCTGCATCTGTCATGATAGCCAAACTGTGAGCAAAATAGCCACCTGAAAGGGAAAATAAACAAGTCAACCCCTTTATTTAATGTCTTTTAGGAAGCCGTACATATGCCCTGTAATAGCAGGACTTATAGCGAGAGTATTAGGTAGAATTTCTGTATTAATGACATAGCCATTATATTACGAGCCATGATAAGTGAATCATTCTTTGTGGCAGCATCAGAACATGTTTTACAGATTACACTTGCAATAGGGTCAAATCAAAATACTGAAGGTGTTCAAATCTTCAAAGCACAAATGAAATGAATGCTGGAAAAAAAGTGTCTTCAAACAAGACATGCTCTTTTACAATAATATAAAAGCAAAATGCTGTGGATGCTGGAAACCTGAAATAAAAACAGAAAGTACTGGAAATACTCAGCAGGTCTGGCAGCATCTGTGGAGAGAGTAGAGTTAATGTTTCAGGTCTGTGACCTTTCATCAGAACAGGCAATGATTAGAAATCTAATAGGTTTTAAGCAAGTGAAGTGGCGGGGGGTGGGGTGGGGGCGGGGGAGAGAACAAAAGGGAAGGTGTGTGATAGGACAGAGGGCAGGAGAGTTTAAATGACAAAGATGTCATGGGCCAAAGGCAAAGGGAGTGCTAATGGTTGTGGTGAATGACAAAGCATTAGTCCAGAGAAAATGTTAATGGAAGAATAATGTCCAAAAGCCCACACCCTGCTTCCTGTAAGGACTGCATTCCATTCTCCCAGTTTCTCTGTCTCTGCACATCTGCTCTGATGATGCAACCTTCCACAACAGCGCTTCTGATATGTCTTCCTTTTCCTCAATCAAGGATTCCCCCCATTGTGGTTGACAGGGCCCTCAACCATGCCTGTACCATTTCCCGCACTTCTGCCCTCACCCCTTCCCCTTGCTCTCAGAACCGTAGGTTGTTCAGTTTGCTTACCCACTGTTTTTTTTCAGGTTTGCACTTGCTGCTGTTCAATCCTCAGTTCGTTAACACCCTATCTGTACTAATGCTTTGTCTTTCAACACACCATTAACATATTGTTTGCCTTTGCTCCATGACCTCTTGGTCAGCTATGTGGCCTTGTCCAATCTACACCTCCTCCTTTGTTATCTCTTGCCCCACCCCCGGCTCACTTGCTTATAACCTTTGACATTTCTAATATTTGCTAGTTCCGAAGAAGGGACACTGACCCGAAACGTTAACTCTGCTTCCCTTTCCACAGATGCTGCCAGACCTGCTGAGTGGTTCCAGTGTTTCTTGTTTTTATTGCTGCCAGACTTGTTGAGTATTTCCAGCACTTTCTGATTTTATGCTCTTTTACAATTAGTGTAAACCCCCAGCTTTTCAACAAGAGGTTTAAAAATGTAAAAAGTTTTTCACTTCACATCATGACACGCCAAAACTCACAGTGGATCATTTTTTCAGCCACTGTCATTTCCAATCTGTAAGGGTTTATCACAGAACTTGCCATTTAACAAAAATCATGCAACATTCATTTAACATTGGTTTATTTTCAGCAGAGCCAGAAAAGAATGTTCTTTTAAACAATTTTAAATTGCTACATTATAACTATTTACAGATATTAATTTATGGCAGAATGAGTTCACTTAACAGGATTCATCATCCATGTTCAAAAGATATCTTTTTGTTTCATGGAAACATTGTGCTATTAAGCATTTAGAAAGTGAAACTGATTGTATATTTTAATAGCTTTTTAATATTATCATCAAGAAAACATGCTCTGCTGAATGAGGATCTTTAATTCATCGATTGGAATCCTACATTAAACCTTTAAAAAGCTGGTGGCTAAGATAGCCACCATAATTTGCATTGAAATATCTCACATTCCAGGACATCGAAGTGGAGATGCATGCCTAAAAAACCTCCATCTAGGACAATGGCTTGAACATTGAGTAAATTATCTAGGATCACCCTCGTTAGCATGACATTCAAGCCATCTTGGAGCATTCACTAGTGGAGACGTACCTCCAGGGGATAAACATTGACACAATACAATTTGAGAGAGATTTGGGTCTTAGACTTTGGAACTCATTAAAAACAAAAGGAATACTGAGAAAACCATGTGACAGTCTCCCCCAGGCTGTGTGAACTTGGAGCTTTTTGTTACACACAGTAGACAAGCTTTGAGAGAGGGGCTGTCTCTCTCTCTCTCTCTCACTCTGTCACCCCCTCTCCGGGTAACAATTGCAAGTTTCAAAATCTGTCTGCAACTGCAGAATATCCAAATCTACCACTGCTACAGACAGAAACCCCGGGGGAGAAAGCCACCTGTATCACTGTCTCCAAGAAAACCCTGAACCAAGTGGACCAGCTGCAAGTGCACTTCTACCAGCCAGAGACTTCAGAACCATGAATTCAGCCAGAAGACAACTGAATTACCAGACCCCACAGACTGTATATTATTTTTATTTGTTCTGGGCTCTATTGCAACCAAACTCTTCTCCATCCCTCTGTAATCTATTTGTGTGTGTGTGATTCTCGTGTGTGTGTGTGTGTGTGTGTGTATCTGTGAAAGTGGAGCATAGTTTTAGTTTCACTTAGATCGGGATTTGATTTTTAGTACAAGAAACTAACCACTTTCTTGTTTAAACTCAAGAAAACACGTCCGATTGGTTCTTTTATGATCACAGCACATAAAGGATTAAACACTCACTGAATTGGTAAACACATCCACTGTTTAAAAAGGAATAAACCCTGTTGCAGTCAAGCAAGGAGAGAGACAAGAAGGGAGCCATTCGACACCTGATCGTAATTATGTTCCGCTACCATGGTTAAAAAGTAATCTTCATGATGTTAATGTCCTTTCAAATTTAAGAGGTTGAGGCATCTGCTTTAAGTGAGCTTAAAATTTTGCCCAAAATTTGAAAGAGGATTACCTAATGAATACACTCATTAGTGACTCCCACAGCCTGACAGTGTCTATCTATCTAGAGATACAGCACTGAAACAGGCCCTTCGGCCCACCGAGTCTGTGCTGACCAACAACCACCCATTTTATACTAATCCTACATTAACCCCATATTCTCTACCACATCCCCACCATTCTCCTACCTACACTAGGGGCAATTTATAATGGCCAATTTACCTATCAACCTGCAAGTCTTTTGGCTGTGGAAGGAAACCGCAGCACCCGGCGAAAATCCACACAGACACAGGGAGAACTTGCAAACTCCACACAGGCAGTACCCAGAACTGAACCCGGGTCGCTGGAGCTGTGAGGCTGCGGTGCTAACCACTGCGCCACTGTGCCGCCCAAAAGTGTCCACAGAAGTTATTTCTTCCATAGCACATAAAGGGCTAAAGGGGCATGCTGCCCAGTAGAGTTGTTAAACAAGCTCTTTCCCACTGTGTATCAACATGGAAGACAAGGACATCACATGCATTGCAATAATGGGCCGGAATTTATACTTCCGCCACTGAACGAAAACAATGGCTGACCTCCCGCGCTGGCTGCACATCATGGAGCCGCTGTGCTATTAAGCACGGCGGCTCATTTAAAAAGCTGGGGCGGATCGCCCACCCCGATGACGTGGAGGAGGCAGTCTGTCCATCCCCAGCAATGGTGTCATCTGCCTTTGTGCAGGTGGTGACGCCATTTTTAAAGGGCTTTGAGTCCTACATTTCAATTTAAATATTTAAAGAGAAATTTAGGAAAGAAATTGAACATTTTTATTTCGCTCCTCTTCCACTGCCCCCCCCCACCCAATAACCATAGAACTAATTACTTGCCCTTTCCCTCCCTCTTTGTCCACCTGACCTTCCCCCTGCTAATACATAAACATTACACTATAACCCTTCTCACCGTGCCCTACACCAATGATATTACTTTGACCCCGCTCCCCCACTCCTTCCGCACTGAGAAACTTACCTGCTCCCTCCTCCCTACCAGTGTTACGCCTCGGTTCCCCAGACGGGGATCTGAAGGCACGGGAGTACCGGCCACTGACACGAATATTGCACCAGGACAGACGGCAGGAATGTGAAGGTAATCAATTGATTAATTTACATTTATTTCAATATGTTAATGGCGGTCCCGTCGTCGAGCAGTGGGGGGGAGCGCTATGAGGCCTCACTGCCGCTGTAAATATCAGGCCAGGCCCTCACAGTGACGGGGTGTGTGGCAGCCCTCTCCCGGAGGCATTTTCCACCCACCCCGGCCACGACCCCCCGACGTCGGGGATCTATAAAATTCAGCCCAATAATGCTTTTTGTGTCAAAAAATGTCACTTACACATGATAAAACTAACACATGGTTTTATTAGTGTCACTTGATAGCACTGTTGATTCTTCCTTCCATCGCATGGTTAATGATTAAGAGTAGGTGGGTAGGTAATTGGTTGGGTTAGATTTGACCTGCTTTTTGTGGACAGCATATATCTGAGCAATTTTCCACATTCTCATGTAGATGCCAGTGTTGAAGCTGTTCTGAAACAACTTGGCTCGAGGTGTGGTGAGCTCTAGAGTACAGTTCTTCAGCATGACAGTTGGGATGTTGTTGGGACCCATAGTTTTTGCTGTATCCAGTAGAATAGGGTGACACAGTGGCGCAGTAGGGCGGCACAGTGGCGCAGTGGTTAGCACCGCAGCCTCACAGCTCCAGCGACCCGGGTTCAATTCTGGGTACTGCCTGTGTGGAGTTTGCAAGTTCTCCCTGTGTCTGTGTGAGTTTCCTCCGGTTGCTCCGGTTTCCTCCCACATGCCAAAGACTTGCAGGTTGATAGGTATATTGGCCATTATATAAATTGTGCTTGTAAAGGTAGGTGGTAGGGAAATATAGGGACAGGTGAGGATGTGATAGGAATATGGAATTAGTGTGGGATTAGTATAAATGGGTGGTTGATGGTCGGCACAGACTCAGTGGGCCGAAGGGCCTGTTTCAGTGCTGTATCTCTAAACTAAACTAAACTAAATACGCCATACCCAGGGATGGAATTGGCTGATGGGCATGATTCTGTGAGTCTGTCTATATTACTTGACTAGTCTATGGGATAGCTCTTCTAACCTTGGCGCCAATAACCAGACATTCATGAGGTGGACTTTGCAAGGTTGACTGGACTAGGTATTCCTTACTCATGTCCTCATACAGTGCCTAGGCCACAGTTGAGTGATCCCTCTGGTTTTATTCTTTGTAGCTGTTTGATACAACTGAGTGGACCAGTTTAGATAGTAGTTAAGAGTCAGCCATGTTAATGTTGGACTGAAGTCACACACAGGCCAGACCAGGCAAGGTTTATTTCCTTGAACGACATTAGTGAACATTTTTTTAAATGACAATCTGACAGCTTCTTCATCATCTTTACTGATATAGTTTTTTAATCCAATTTATTTTTTAAAAACTGAATTCAAATTCTCAAATTGACATTGTCACAGACTTGTAATTATTTTTTCCTCAGATTAAAAACAGTGTGTACCTTTAAGACTCTGTTTGAAAACAGTGTACCTTTAAGACTGAGCACAGGGTGCCAGCTGCACCTGTCCCTAGGCCACAGCAGGAGAGAGAGGTCACTTGGTGTACTGTAACAATTTCACTCTGTGTAAAAACTGGCTGAAACCAGTTTTGAGAGATTCACCAGCAAAGCGGGCTACTGAAGAAAAGAGCTGTATATTTCTCTCAGCAAAACTTCTACAAGGAGCTACAGGCTGAGTTAAATGCCTAAGAAGGAAAAACCCCTTTGAAGAGACTGTTCGTATTGCTGAAGTAAAGTTTTGACTGAGAGACTGTCGGTTTTAAAATTCAAGTTGACCTATTGCTGTGATCACCATTGAAAGAACTGTTTGATGCCTGCTGCAGCCGAAGTGTTTTGAATGCCTATCTGCTAAGAGACTATTTCATCATATCCGTGTGAAGAATTCGAGTGGCATTTGATTATTTTCACATGAGAATATCTCACCCATCAGAAACGTAACCCACAAAGAATTATATGCCAGTTATCTATTTATTCTTAAGAAACAGCCAATTTTTAAAAAAATAATTTTTTAAAAGAAACCAGTTAACTGTGGTTTTTGAATGAATGTATGTGAATGGGAGAGTTGCGTTAAAATAAGAAGTTATAAGGCCGTTAGACATAGGTTTATCTTAATAGTGTTTTAGATTTAGTGTTTAATAAATAGCTAATTTGTTGTTGTCTAAAGATATCTGGTTTGGTCTGTTTTATTCTGTGGATTACTAGAGTGTTTAATTTGGCTGTTTTCCAGTTTGGTAGGAAAACTTTAATAATATGCTGTGAACTATGGAGTGATGGTGACAGTGCGTTGCTTCCGCCTCAGTTGTATCACATGAACTGGGTGTCTCGGCCGGGATCAGATTAATTAGGGGGCTCGCGTTTGGAATCATATTAATTGCTCGTCTCTGGGATAACATATAAATTGGGGTCTTGTGTCTGGCATCATATTAATTGCTCTCGCATCTGGGTTCATACTAATTGGAGACTCGATTGTTGGGATCCAAATCCAACACCAATTACAAAAAAAAATAAAAGGAACCAGGTTTCTTGTGTAATAAGGTATAATCTATACCATTGTAATGGTATTAGCAGTTGCAGCAGAGTTTCAGGGAAAGGAGAATGTGTCCCTTATTGGCTTGACAACTTCACCTAAGAATAAACTAAAGGAATTGGGGGCAAAATTGGGATTAGAGTTGAAATCAGGTGCTAAAAAAGCAGTGATAATTGACCTAATAACCCAATATCTAAAATTAGAAGAAGAAGATGAGGAAGAAGAAGATAATAAGTCAGAGAATGATGCAGGGGAATTGACTAAGATTCAGTTAGAAAACTTGAATAGGAAAAAGAAATAGCAAAAAGAAAACTTGAGGCTGAAAAAAATTAAGAAAATTTGAACTTGAAAAAAAGGAAAGTTAAGAGAGGTGGAACTAAGACAAAGCAGTGGCCTTGATTCCAAGGAAAATTCGGGTCAGGAAGAATCTGAATTCAGCTTAGGACCTAGTGAAAAGCTGTTTAAATTTATACAAGCTCTTCCTAATTTTGAAGAAAGCAACGTAGAGGCATATTTCATATCTTTTGAAAAAATAGCCAAACAGATGAAATGGCTGAAGGAAAGCTGGACATTGCTTATGCAAAGCAGGTTGATAAGCAGAGCTCATGAAGTTTATGCCATGCTTCCTGAAGAGGCCCTGCAGCCTACGAAATGGTAAAAAAGACTATTCTCGCTGTGTCTTATCGTCAGAAGTTTCAGAACTTACAGAGATTGACTGGGCAGACATATGTAGAATTTGAGAGGGTGAAGCAAATTAATCTTGACCGTTGGATATGGGCATTAAAGAAGGAAACCACATATGAGAACCTTCGAGAATTGACTCTCTTGGAAGAGTTTAAAAATTCAATTCCTTCAGTAGTGAGAACTCATGTAGATAACCTGAAAGTTTTGAAAGCTAGGCAAACAGTGGAAATTGCTGATGATTTTGAGCATGTGAATAAGCCAAAACCTTTTGTCCGTCACCCCCATAAACCCGAGAAGGATAGAAAATGGGAGAGTGAAAGGAAGGCAAGTAGCCGGGGACAAGAAGGAACAGCTGGGAATGCCCTAGAATCACCTCCTCCAGCCAGAAAGGTAGGTGCTGAGGGTAGAAGTAAAGTTTGCAAGACAAAGTGTTATCATTGCCACAAAACAGGTCATCTTCATTCAGAATGCTGGAAATTGCGAGATAAACCCATAGGACTTATTGGGGTAGATAAAGATGATGCAGAGGAAAAGACTCTGACAGAGTATAGCAGACCAGGCTATAGGTTTAAGGACAGCTATAAAACCAGATACAAAAACTCAAGTGAGTGTGGAGATTAAGAATATGATACCTGAAAGTCATAATGAATTTTTGTCAAAGGGGAAAGTAACTCCATATCCTGTAACTGAGGCAGAAAAACCCATCATTATACGCAGGGACACAGGAGCAACCCAAACACTCTTGCTGGGGAAAGATATAACGTTTCCACCAGAGAGCACCCTGAATGCTAAAGTTTAGTTAATGGAATTGGCGGGGAGTATACACCCATACCGTTGTATAAAGTAGGCCTAGAGAGTGACTTAATATCTGGGATAGTAACTGTGGAAGTTGTCCACAGTTTGTCAGTAGAGGGAATTGATCTACTCCTAGAAAATGATCTGGTTGGATCAAAAGTATCAGTTTCTCCTATAATTACAGAGGAACCAAGTGAAGTTAGGGAAATGGAACAATTACAGGAACAAGTTCCAGGAATATTTCCTGTGTGTGTAGTCACCCAAGCAATGGCTAAACAGTCGGAGATAAAAGTGGCACCACAAACAGATAGCCAAGTATCTGAAACTTTATTTGGGGATTTAGATAATACAGATGAAATGTTTAACAGATCTTCTATAATTGCAGCACAGCAAGCTGATCCAGAGTTATACCAAATAGCACAGACGGCTCTGATAGAAGCTGAGGTGAAAGGAGTTCCAGAAGGCTATTAAATGGCAAGCAGGGTTTTGAGGAGGAAAGGGAGACTGCCTCATAGACCTGCGGATGAAGACTGGACAGATAGTGGTACCACCTAAATATCACCAGGGATTATTAAGGTTAACACATGACATTCCTTTTGCAGGACATAGGGGAATTCGGAACACCAAAACATGCATAAGCCAACATTATTACTGACGAGGTCTTACAAAGGATGTGAGATAATTTTGTAGGTCATGCCATACATGTCAAATGGTGGGAAAACCACAACCTACCATAAAACCTGCACCACTAGTTCCCATATCAGTGATTGAGGTACCATTTAGCAGCATATTAGTAGATTTTGTAGGACCTTTGCCAAAAACAAAAGCATGACATCAATACATACTTACTATCATAGATATGGCTACTCGATTTCTAGAGGCCACTCCTTTGAGGACAATTACTGCTAAAACAGTAGTAGAAAAGTTAACCCAATTCTTTACGCGATGTGGGTTACCACTTGAAGTTAAATCGGATCAAGGTTCTAATTTCATGTCTAAGATATTTCAAGTAGTCATGGGCAATTTGGGGATTCGACAGTTGAAATCTTCAGCATATCACCCACAGTCACAGGGAGCTTTAGAGAGATTCCACCAAACTCTCAAAACAATGATTAGAACATACTGTCACAAATATCTGCATGACTGGGATAAAGGACTAGACTTTTTTTACTTGCTCACCGAATGAGTCTATCGGCTTCAGTCCTTTCAAATTGGTTTATGGACATGAAGTAAGAGGTCCTCTAAAACTCATAAAAGACAGATTCTTGGAACAAAAGAATGAATCTTCAATACTGAACTATGTACCTGTGTTCCGGGAAAGGCTCACAAAAGCTTGTGGTGTGGCTCAGGAACACCTTAAAGCATCCCAAGCCAATATGAAAAATGGGCAGACAAGAATGCAAAAATCCGTAATTTTCAACCAGGGATGAAGTATTGGTGTTGTTACCGTTACAGGGGGAACCATTAAAAGCACGGTTCAATGGCCCATACAGACTGATCAAAAGAGTGGGTAAGATAACTTGATTGACACCCCTGATTGCCGGAAGAAGAACCGGTTGTGTCACATCAATATGTTAAAGCAATATTGCCGCAGGGAGGAGGATAAGCCAGTACAGGTATGTCAGGTAATTGGGACTGTTGAGAAGGAAAAGGATAGTGAGGATGAGGCTGTTCTCAGATTGAACCTCCAACTATCAGGTTAGCGAATGCAGAATGACTAGGAAAATTAGACAACATGCCTTTGCAGTTAGAGGCAAAACAACGTGAAGACCTAACCAGACTTTTCAAAACATCTAAAAGAGTCTGTAGGGATAAGCCGGGATGTACAACCTTAACCACATATGATGTGGGTATAGAGGGAACCGTTCCTTTAAAACAACATCCTTGCCACTTAGGTCTAGTCAGACAGGCCCAAGTAAAAGCAGAGATCCAATGCATGCTGAAGAGCAGCTTAGTTGAGCCTAGTTGGAGCAGCTGAAATTCGCTGGTGGTCTTAATGCCTAAACCTGATGGGTTGGCCCAACTTCACATAGACTACAGAAAAATCAATGCGGCAACAAAGACAGACTCCTACCCAATTTCTCATTTAGAAAACTGTATGGACAGAGTGGGCAATGCCATGTGTCTTACAGAGACAAATGTGTTGGAAGAATACTGTCAAATTCCTTTGACACCCCAAGATAAGGAAAAGTCAGTTTTTGTTGCACTGGATGGGATTTTTCAGTATCAACTGATAACACACAGGTTAAGGGGTACTCAAGAAACATCTCAGAGAATAGTGAACCCAGTAGTGGCCAGTGTTCCTAGCTATGCAGTTCACCTGGCTGAGGTAATGGACTATAGGGATAAGTGGAAGGAAAACATGAAACGATTGGGAGACTATGTTTGGAAGGTTGCAATGGGCTGAATGGAACAACCTCTGAAATTTTTTTTTTAAGTCAAAATGTTTTGATGGAGTTATTTTTGTAGTCTTATCATTTTGAAAGTTGTACATATTTCAGGGAAAAACAATGTTATTGCTGACGCTTTGTCATGAATTTAACCATGTTCAGTTATATGGATAGCGATGGTACCAAGAAATGCTGTAAATTATCAGTGAAGTAAATGGGTGCATGAATGTGGAAAATGTTAGAGTGCTTTTGTTTCTTAAGAAACAGCTAATTTTTTTTAAAATCATGTTTTTAAAGAAAGCAGTTAACTGTGATTTTTGAATGCATGTGTGTGAATGGGGGAGTTAGATTAATATAAGACCTTTAGACATACGTTTATCTTAATAGTGTTTAAGATTTAGTGTTTAATAAATAGTTAATTTGTTGTTGTCTAAAGATACTTGGTTTGATCTGTTTTATTCTGGGTGTTACTGAATGTTTAATTTTGCTGTTTTCCAGTTGGGTGGGAAAACTTTAATAATATGCCGTGACCTGCGGAGTGATGGGATTGAATTGACAGTGCGTTGGTCCTGCCTCGGTCATATCAGGCATAAACTCACATTTGCTGATTATGGGTGCAGTTCTTTGGATTATAAATCCAGGAACATAACCAGTAGATTAGCAAATCCTTGATAATGCTGTGTTTATTAGCATCTTTAGGAAAAAATAAATATCATAGGAACATAGGAACATAAATATCAGGACAGGAACAGGATTAAGGACAATAAGAATAAATACTGACAGAAACGATCGAATTTGATGTGAAATGTGCTGGTTACTGGGCACATTGAGACCATGGGAATAGCATTGTGATTTTCTCTAGGGCTAAAGTGATGATGGGTCAAATTTGTGATAGTCTATTGGTGAAAATGTATCTACTCTTCCTAACAATCTATTGTGTGTAACTGGATGTATTCTAGGTGTAATATTAGAGGATGTTTCTAATTTTTCCTAGTGATGGATGTGAATGGGTCTGGGGCGAATCTCTGGTGACAGAAACAAGACAGATGATACCAAATTCTTCTTTCTGAAATTGCGGAGTGGGGTTGGTAGGGGGCGGGGGGTGGGGGGGGGCTGGTAATGGGGGGGGAGGAGGTGGTGGGGAAGTGGGGGAGAAAATCTCACATGTAGGTGGTTTCAGCCATTCACTGAATGCACTGTTATAGACATCCAGAGTTAGCCTGGGGACACTTGGTCATGGTCCTGCTCCTCACCAGTTGATGATGCCTATGAATGGATAAGGGTATTTTTGGAAGATAGTGTGGAAAATGGAATAAAACTGAAAGCCCATACTCACCTACAACTTCTCCAACCATAAATATCAGGCAAATAATAGCAGCGATGTAGAGTTTCCTTCTTGCTTGCAGTTTTTCTCTGTTTTCAGTGTCTGATGTAGATCTGCTGTGACAGTGTTGACTTGTGTATCTCTCCAATTCAATGGAGTTGGCACTGTTTCCATTGTCAAATGGGTAGTTTGGGTAGGCTTCTTTTGAACTGGAAAAGGGGCTGCAATGCAAGGAAAGCAAACTGGTTGACTGAGATAATCATATTGATCAAAAAATGCAAATCCCATATTTGAAATTATTTTGTGTAATTTCCTATTTGTTTAGCTCTACATCTGTTCATCAGTTCAGGTTTTCAAGCAAATGAAAAGGTATCCGTGCTTAACATGTTATTTCCATAAAATCTAGATGGTAATATAATAGAGATCCATCAACTTACAGAGTTATTATTCAGTATGCATACATACAAATCTACATATATGGGAGATTTATGGATGAGTAGTATACTGAAAATTAAGCCACCTCACGATGGCAGGCTGTGTAACCAGGTTCATGAGTGTGACCAGGTTCATAGTGTGACACAATGGGCTGGACTTTAAAGGCCGTCCGACACCGCGAATGGTGGCAGGGGGCAATGAAGATAGGAACGGAGGAGGCCCGCCACCGACCCCGACGCCAGCAGGCCACATGGCGATCTCAGCAGCGGCGGCGAGGCCACCACTCGACGACGGGACCGGCATTAAAATATGTAAATGGATACTTACCTCTAATGAATATGCAGGCTGCAGCAATTCTGCCAGCAGGTTGGAAACTTCATTCCGGTGGCCGGCAATGCCGTTCGGGGAAATGAGTCGCGACTCCTATGCGGGGTGGGGGGAGGGGGAGGAGGTGATTTTCTCTGTTCGGGGGAGTGATGGTAGGGATAAAGGACAAAGGGTCTGAACTTTGTGGGGGGGGAAGGTCAAATTTTAACGGCAAGTATTCCAGGGGGGAAAAGGGCAGGAATGATGTGCCATTGGAGGGGTGGGAGAGGGCATGGAAAGTTTATTTTATTCATTTTTTAAAAATTAAAAGCCACTGTCCCTTTAAAATTTAAATGCTCATTGAGGGCTGTAAGTCCTTTAAAAATGGCGCCGGTGACTGTGCATTGGTGCCGGATGCCCCCTCCACATCATTGGCGGAGGGAGGGGCGGGCACCACGGCCATGCTAATGAGCTGCCGCATTTGCAATCGCGGCTGCTGCGCGATGTGGGCCCCGTGCATGCAGGTCGCAAATTTTAGCAACCACCACAAAATGCAGCCCAATATCCCAGGATTTGGATGGGGAAATTCCACAAAGGTCCCTGTTCCTGATTACTACCCAGTGATCAGTATATGGACATGCAAGGGGAGGGACAGCATTGACATTGGCTGTGTTTGCCTCCTGTAATCAGATAGTGTGCCAAGATTTTCACATGAATGCCACAATTGCAGGAGATACAGAAGGGTAACCAGTTTCCCTTTGGATGTTACATGTGGCACACTGGCGCAGTGGTTAGCACCGCAGCCTCCCAGCTCCAGCGATCCGGGTTCAGTTCTGGGTACTACCTGTGCGGAGTTTGCAAGTTCTCCCTGTGTCTGCGTGGGTTTCTGCCGGGTGCTCCAGTTTCCTCCCACCTCCAAAGACTTGCAGGTTGGTAGGTAAATTGGCCATTGTAAATTGCCCCTAGTGTAGGTGGGGATGTGGTAGAGAATATGGGGTTAATCTTTCTTTGGCCTCCTTATCTCGAGAGACAATGGATAAGCGCCTGGAGGTGGTCAGTGGTTTGTGAAGCAGCGCCTGGAGTGGCTATAAAGGCCAATTCTAGAGTGACAGGCTCTTCCACAGGTGCTGCAGAGAAATTTGTTTGTCGGGGCTGTTACACAGTTGGCTCTCCCCTTGCGCCTCTGTCTTTTTTCCTGCCAACTACTAAGTCTCTTCAACTCGCCATACTTTAGCCCCGTCTTTATGGCTGCCCGCCAGCTCTGGCGAACGCTGGCAACTGACTCCCACGACTTGTGATCAATGTCACAGGATTTCATGTCTCGTTTGCAGACGTCTTTAAAGCGGAGACATGGACGGCCGGTGGGTCTGATACCAGTGGTGAGCTCGCTGTACAATGTGTCTTTGGGGATCCTGCCATCTTCCATGCGGCTCACATGGCCAAGCCATCTCAAGCGCCGCTGACTCAGTAGTGTGTATAAGCTGGGGATGTTGGCCGCCTCGAGGACTTCTGTGTTGGAGATACGGTCCTGCCACCTGATGCCAAGTATTCTCCGGAGGCAGCGAAGATGGAATGAATTGAGACGTCGCTCTTGGATGACATACGTTGTCCAGGCCTCGCTGCCTCGGGAGGATTAGTATAAATGGGTGGTTGTTGGTCAGCACTGACTCGGTGGGCCGAAGGGCCTGTTTCAGTGCTGTATCTCTAAATAAAAAATAAACTTCTGAAATTTTGCATTTAGGGCTACGATAAATGGGAATAAGTTGAAGAAGCTGGTTTTGTCCCCGTGATACAATTAAATAAGACAAAAAATACATCTAAGGGGATTGGCATTTATTTGGGAGGAGAATGCAGTCCAGTTTTTTTCTTTACAGTGGATTTGAGGCAGGAAGCCTTCCAGAACTCATTCTGCTCCTTTTACTGCCCCAAAAGGAGTAACTCAGAGGAAACCTTCCCCCCATCCCCACCCCGACCCACCCATCCAACATATTAGGTTAGTGCTAGTGGTATGGAACAAATGTAGCTTGGAGAAGACCATTTTGTTTGCTCAATACTACTAGCATCTCAGAACCACTGCATAACTGTCATAACATTTAGAAGAAACATGACCCATCAGAGTCATTCTGCTGAAATTTGCAACATTAACACCAGATCTGAAATGAACCTCTATGATGTAACTTACAAAATGTTATAGAAACAAGTATAAAGAGGTCAAATATTTCCTCTGGACAATTAGATAGAGCTGAATTGACCCACAACACCAGTTTGACACCTTAGCAGCAAGATAAAAAATATATCCTCAGGTCAACATTTAAGAATAGGTTTGATGGGTGATTGAAGGAAAGGGGAAGAAAGGATATTCATTTGGAATTAGGACTACTGTTATAAAAGATAAACACCTAATTTTATATTTATCATTTTAAAGTATTCTGCTTTTTCAAAGTCTTGCTTTATGATTTAGCTTCTGTGCAATTAACCTGTAAATAAATCTGACCAAGTAGTTTTCATCTGTATCTATTAGTCTAACAGAGTGATATTTCTCATTTTTCAGAAGAGACCGGAGAATATGGTGGGCATCTCATGTGATCTCCAGTGAGCAATATGCTGCAATTAGAGGTTATTTTTGAAACTTCACATGCTAACCGCACATGACAAGTAGAAGGCCACAGTTTTTCATTCATAGGAGTCTTGGCCTGCTTATGGAAACTCTTTGAGCCATGAACAGAAGAAAGAAGCATTGAGAAAAAGGTTGAATTGTAATACAGGACTCTCTGGCAGTTTAGTGATGGTATGTATTTGACTGCTTGGTGATTTTTCTCCTTATTACCTGTTGTTTCTCAGAATTGATTTCAAATTTTGGATTTTCTGGAGGTGGAAACTAGATAATACAGCTGGGCCGGTGTGAACTGGGTACAGGAAACTATCCCTGTGCCCAGAAAGATAGGCCTGAGGCCCAATCAATATTGGTCCTTAGGCCTCATTTTAATAAGTTCAGCGAGCTGTTGACACCTAATGGGTGACTCCAGGTAGCTCTGGTGAATCAACCTCAGGCCAGGAAGGATGTTCCCGATGGTGGGGGGGGAAGTCCAGAACCAGGGGTCATAGTCTAAGGATATGGGGTAAACCTTTCAGGACTGAGATGAAGAGAAATTTCTTCACCCAGAGAGTGGTGAGTCTGTGGAATTCGCTACCTCAGAAAGCAGTTGAGACCAAAACATTGTATGTTTTCAAGAAGGAGTTAGATATAGCTCTTGGGATGAAAGGGATCAAAGGATATGGGGGTAAAGTGGGAACAGGTTACTGAGTTGGATGATCAGCCATGATTATAATGAATGGCGGAGCAGGCTCGAAGAGCTGAATGCCCTACTCCTGCTCCTATTTTCTATGTTTCTATGTTTCACTGCAACGCCAGCAGCAGCCCTCAGTTAAGTACTGGGGAGCAGAGGAAGATGGGATGGGAGGTGAGCATGGGTCGACATGAGTCTTCAGGAGTGTTGTGGAGGGTGTCTGCTCCCTTCAGTTCCACAGAAAAGTAACTTTAAAAAAATTAACTTAGCTGTTTGATGGTGGCTGTCAGTGGTCCCTTTAAGGGGCGTTGGCTAGGTCACATGTAGAACCAAAAAAAACTGAGCAGAGCAGGCCTGACACCTGCTCCACTCACCACCAACAAATTTCCTGAGAAGGTCCTTTAAAAGTCATAGTCCCTTCACTAACATATTCAAGAGACCCAAAAGAAGTTTTCTGTTTTTCGTCAAACAGCATTTGACTTAGCCCTGAGACAATGATTACATTTTAGCAGGCTAATTGTTACAGTCAGTTCCTATTGTCATGTAAGATTGTTAGGTATTTTGGGGGAAGGAAGAGCAGAAGGGAAAAAAAGTGATTAACTCTTTTTGCATTGTACTTGTATTGATCAAAATTTCCCAAGATTTTATACCCAAAAATAGATGAACACCTTTTCTCATGTTAATTTCCCTCGATTCCGATGCAGTGATATGACACCAGTTTTTGCTGCTGATTGCAGTTTGTTCACAAGGACCGTATATAATGGATCACTACTCAGTAAGATCAAAAGTAGTTAAACAGCACCTTATCATCATACTTCTCATTGAATATTGGCCCATATGAAACAAATATTAATGCCAGCAAACAATGAATAATTCCTATAGTTAGCAAGATTTCAAACTTTCCTTTGCGCCATGCTTGCTTGGGCTGTTAATGAAACCTATCATGGATGTAATTTAGAGGAACCGACTGACAAACTCATTACAATGGTTCAGACAAAAGGTCATCAACCTGAAACGTTAACTCTGATTCTCTCTCCACAGATGCTACCTGACCTGCTGAATATTTCCAGCATTTTCTGTCTTTATGTCAGATTTCCAGCATCTGCAATATTTTGCAGATTTTAGGATTTGTCCTTTATTGACCTGCTTACTGATGCAGTGATGGAATAGCTCTGATACCTGAACAAGCACAGGGGGGAGCTTGTAACCCTTAGTTGTATGCGGTGTAGTAATGAGGAATGCAGAGCAGCAGGCGTGATCGGAAAGGCTCCGCATCCCTCGGCATTTGGTTTCACATCTGAGCATTGTTATACTGTGCTTGCTGGCATTATGCTTTGATGGATACTACTGCAGGTAATTAATGCTCTTGTAACACATTGTAAACTTCAGTGACTCTTACCTGCACCACTGCATTCTTTCAAGTCATTTAAAATTCTGTTTCGACTTTTTTAGAGGGCAAGTATCATATATATCTTTTCCTTCAGCCATGCACATAGATATGAATGAAGAGGATAATAAATCATAAAGCGTTGGTATCTAATCTAAAACAAAGCATCCATAGACTAACAGCAAGGCTAAGAACCTATAGGACTGAGACATAACTGTTGTGCTTAGCCAGAATTGCAGCATGTAAATGCCTGTGTCAGATACCCAACTGAACAAAAAAAAACAAAAAAATTCCCAATGAACACCTTGGGCTGTATTTTGAAAGCCCGCAGCCGAAATAGGTGGCAGGCAACAAATATGGCGGCCTGCACACATTGGGCACATGTCGTGGAGCTGCCGCGATGCCAAACGCGGCTGCTCATTAGCATGGCCGGGGCAGCCGCCTCCCCCAATGACGTGGAGGGGGCAAGTGTGCCGTCCCCAGCAACGGCGTACGGCACCAATGCACAGATGCCGGCGTCATTTTTAAAGGGCTTAGAGCCCTAAATGACCATTTAAATGTTTAAAGTGATTGTCATTTTACTGTTAATATAAATGAAAGAAAAAAAGTTTCCACACCCTCTCCCACTCACCCCACCCCCCATGCAATTTCTGCCTTTCCGACCCCAGAGTACCTACTGTGAATATATGACCTTTCCCCCGCCCAACGTTCAGAACCTTTGTCCTTTACCCCTTCCCATCATCCCCCCAACCAATCCGCGGAGTTTGACCTGGCTCCCCGCCTCCTGCACTGAGAAAATTACCTCCTCCCCCCTCCTCACAGGAGTCGCGCCTCATTTCCCTGAATGGGGACACGAAGGCGCGGCATTGCCGGCTGCTTGAATGAAGATCGTGCAGCAAAATAAGGAAGGGATAGGACCTTCATTAATTCAGGTAGGTTAATTTATTTAAATATGGAAATCATGGTCCCGTCGCCGAGCAGCGGGGTGGGGGGGTGGGGGGCACCACGAAGCCTCTCCATTGAGATCAGGATGGGCCTGCCAGCATCGGGGTTGGTGGCGGGCCTCATCTGTTGCGATCTTCATGCTCCCCCACCACCGTTGCCGGCGTTGGAGACCCTTTAAAATCCAGCTCCTTATCTTTTCTCACAGTTATGTAGTCATTGGGTAATTTATCAGCAGTTCTTTCATGCTTTTACACCAACAGCAGTTATTCATCAATCATTCTGACAGCTTGTTGAACCAAATATTGATGTATTCTGCTGCACCTCAAACTGCTCTCAGTTTCATAAGTGGCACAGCACATGAAACAACACTAATGCTACAGATAATTTAGTTTTACTGGAGAGCTCTCCAGGTGCCCATAAATTCTGACTGATGTAAAGTTATGTATACAGTTTTACTTTTATGCAGTCAATAGTGGCATTTTTACAACTATTCTGCTGTCTTTGCCAAATTGCACCAGTTGCACTTTGGCGTGGATTCAGGATTTCCCCCATCTTCCATGCCTGTTTTTGTATCTGAAAAACAAAAGAAAATCAGAAGCACGCCTTTTCCCTCTTCTCTCTACCTTATAAAGTGTTCTGAGAGGTCCTTTCACATGACAAGTATAAGGACAAAGAGTTTCCACTTTGGGCGCATTGGCAATCCAAGCAAAATTGTTTTTCCAAATTGATTTTATGCCTCAAGTTTCCATGCAAACACATTTGCATAATCACAAATGTAAAATCTTCCATGAACCCTGGCAATCGGGCAGCATTTTAGAATGTAATTAAAGAATATTCATTGATGTATTTAGTTTTTTGAATTTTATTAATATAGCTGAAAATAGGATTATCACAAAAAAGCATTTTAATAAGTGTCTAGCCCACTACCCGTGAGTAACCTGATTTTAAATAACTGAAATT
The DNA here is from genome assembly GCF_036365525.1 of Heterodontus francisci. NCBI lineage: Eukaryota > Metazoa > Chordata > Chondrichthyes > Heterodontiformes > Heterodontidae > Heterodontus > Heterodontus francisci. The sequence continues at coordinate 86,485,191 of NC_090373.1, forward strand.
GACTAAAAATCTATTCAGAACCATTTACTGGTTTCTGATGTACAGTACTCAGTTTCTTAGTAATTTTTTTAAATATTTAAATGCTTTTAAAAGATGCCTATTAATGGCGGGGCTAAAGCGTGGCGAGTCGAAGAGACTTAGCATTTGGCAGGAAAAAAGACAGAAGCGCAAGGAGAGAGCCAACTGTGTAACAGCCCCGACAACCAATTTTTTCTGCAGCACCTGTGGAAGAGTCTGTCACTCTAGAATTGGCCTTTATAGCCACTCCCGGCGCTGCTCCACAAACCACTGACCACCTCCAGGCGCTTACCCATTGTCTCTCGAGACAAGGAGGCCAAAGAATAATAAGAAGAATTAATGTCCTTGTGCCGTAAAAACCCTCAATTTTAAAAGTCTCCTCAAAGGTCCAGCAAAGGGCATAACTAGCAGAAACTCATCAAGCTGATTAATTTGATTTGGGATGATCGTTGAAACTCGATTTGCGCTGTATGAAACTTGCACTTGAAATTCCTCAAACTTTTGCACTTGTTCGGATGATTTTGGGCAAATTCCGATGGCAGCAGAAAGTCTACCACAAATTGTTTTACAACATTACAAAACATGCAGAGAAAATCTTTTTTTTTAGTTATTCAATAATGGGATGTGGGTGTCGGTGGCTGGACCACCATTTATTGCCCATCCCGAATTGCCCTTGAGAAGGTGGTGGTGAACTGCCTTCTTGAACCGCTGCAGTCCATGGGAGGTAGGTACACCCACAGTGCTGTGAGGAAATGTTTTTGACCCAGCGACTGTTTCAAGTCAGGATGGTCTGTGACTTGGAGGGGAACTTGCAGGTGGTGTTGTTCCCATGCATTTGCAGCCCTTGTCCTTCTAGTTGGTAGAGGTCGCGGGTTTGGAAGGTGTTGTTGAAGGAGCCTTGGTGAGTTGCTGCAGTGCATCTTGTAGATGGTACACACTGCTGCCACTGTGCATCGGTGGTGGAGGGAGTGAATGTTTGTGGATGGGGTGCCAATCAAGCGGGCTGCTTTGTTTTGGATGGTGTCAAGCTTCTTGTGTGTTGTTGGAGCTGCACCCATCCAGGCAAGTGGAGAGTATTCCATCACACTCCTGACTTGTGCCTTGTAGATGGTGGACAGGCTTTCGGGAGTCAGGAGATGAGTTACTCGCCGCATCATTCCTAGCCTCTAACCTGCTCTTGTAGCCACGGTATTTATATGGCTACCCCAGTTCAGTTTCTGGTCAATGGTAGCCCCTAGGATGTTGAATGTGGGGGATTCAGCGATGGTAATGCCATTGAATGTCAAGGGGAGATGGTTAGATTCTCTCTTGTTAGCGATGGTCATTGCCTGGCACTTCTGCGGCGCGAATGTTACTTGCCACTTATCAGCCCAAGCCTGGATATTGTTCAGGTCTTGCTGCATTTCTACATGGACTGCTTCAGTATCTGAGGAGTCACGAATGGTGCTGAACATTGTGCAATCATCAGCGAACATCCCCACTTCTGACCTTATGATTGAAGGAAGGTCATTGATGAAGCAGCTGAAGATGGTTGGGCCTAGGACACTACTCTGAGGAACTCCTGCAGTGATGTCCTGGAGCTCAGAAGATTGACCTCCAACAACCACAACCATCTTCCTTTGTGCTAGGCATGACTCCAACCAACGGCGAGTTTTCCCCCTGATTCCCATTGGCTTCAGTTTTGCTAGGGCTCCTTGATGCCATACTCGGTCAAATGCTGCCTTGATGTCAAGGGCAGTCACTCTCACCTCTCAGTGCATCTTATGGCAGCAAACACTGTGTCAGTGCGGTAGGAAAGCAAGTTTACTGATGAATCTTGCACATTATTTTACCGACACACTAAAAGGAGAGGAGTATCACACCTGTATGATCATGGTACTAATCATATCACATTCCAGAAGGGTGATACATGTTGGTGTGCGTATTTGTAGAGAAACTGACTTCAGATATGAATTTTAATAGTTTTGATCTTTTCTTCCCATCTCAATATTTTCTCTCTTTCTTCATTCCGATCCTTCCTTCAAAGTAATGACTTGCACTGGCATATGGTTCCACATGCATGTATCCTCTGGTACATGAGACAATTATTCATGACTGATTTTTACAGCTCCTGGAACAGGACTTCACACACTGAGATTATCATAGAATCATAGCGAGTCATAGAGTTATACAGCACAGAAACAGGCCCTTCGGCCCATCGTGTCTGTGCCAGCCATCGAGCACCTATCTATTGTAATCCCATTTTCCAGCACTTGGCCCATAGCCTTGTATGCTATGGCATTTCAAGTGCACATCTAAATACTTCTTAAGTGTTGTGAGGGTTCCTGCCTCTACCACCCCTTCAGGCAGTGTGTTCCAGATTACAACCCCCCTCTGGGTGAAAAACCTTTTCCTCAAATTCCCTCTAAACCTCCTGCCCTTACCTTAAATCAATGCCCCCTGGTTATTGATCCCTCCACTAAGGGAAATAGTTTCTTTCTATATATCCTATCAATGCCCCTCATAATTTTGTATACCTCTATCTGGTCCCTCCTCAGCCTTCACTGCTCTAAGGAAAACAATCCTAGCCTATCCAGTCTCTCTTCATAGCTGAAATGTTCCAGCCCAGGCAACATCCTGCTAAATCTCCTCTGCACCCTCTCCAGTGCAATCACATCCTTCCTATAGTGTGGTGCCCAGAACTGTACACAGTACTCCAGCTGTGGCCTAACTAGCATTTTATACAGCTCCATCATAACCTCCCTGCTCTTATACTCTGTGCCTTGGCTAACAAAGGCAAGTATCCCATATGCCTTCCTAACCACCTTATCTACCTGTGCTGCTGCCTTCAGTGATCTATGGACAAGTACACCAAGGTCCCTCTGACCCTCTGTACTTCCCAGGATCCTACCATCCATTGTATATTCCCTTGCCTTGTTAGTCCTCCCAAAATGCATCACCTCACACTTCTCAGGATTAAATTTCATTTGCCACTGCTCTGCCCATTTTACCTGCCCATCTATATCATCCTGTAATCTAAGGCTTTCCTCCTCACTATTTACAACACCACCAAGTTTCAGATCATTGTGAACTTACTGATCATACCTCCTATATTCACGTCTAAATCATTAATGTACATTACAAACAGCAAGGGTCCCAGCAACAATCCCTGTGGTACCCCACTGGTCACAGGCTTCCACTCGCAAAAACAACCTTTGACCATCACCCTCTGCCTCCTGTCACTAAGCCAATTTTGGATCCAATTTGCCAAATTGCCCTGGATCCCATGGACTCTTACCTTCTTAAACAATCTCCGATGCGGGACCATATCAAAAGCTGTATTTCAAGAATTCAGGTACTTACCCCCATGATTTCCCACCCATTAAAATTCAAGTTTAACTTGGATTGCCAGCAGCCTATTTGATGGAGGGAGGGCCTAATCTTGTCTTCATTTGTCACTTATACACTCAAATAGGCCTGCAGGGATCAGTGGATGTCAATCAAGAGTTGGACCCTAACTGAATTTTATTTTGTTTCCCCTTCCTAGTCCAGGAGTATTGAGGCCAGTTTCAGTACTCCCTGCCATCCCAGATAAGATCAGTTAATTTAGTTCTGTTAAGGAATTGAATTTGGCATTTTCCTTGTCTGTACAGCTCTGTACCACACCATTTAGAGAATTTATTCTCTGAGCTATGCGAACATTCATACATTGATTAACAGCTGGTATATAAATACAAGTATATACATTAGAATTTGTGAATTATTCTTTGGCCTCCTTATCTCGACAGACAATGGGTAAGCGCCTGGAGGTGGTCAGTGGTGTGTGGAGCAGCGCCTGGAGTGGCTATAAAGGCCAATTCTAGAGTGACAGGCTCTTCCACAGGTGCTGCAGAAAAATTTGTTTGTCGGGGCTGTTACACAGTTGGCTCTCCCCTTGCGCTTCTGTCTTTTTTCCTGCCAACTGCTAAGTCTCTTCGACTCACCACACTTTAGCCCCGTCTTTATGGCTGCCTGCCAGTTCTGGCGATCGCTGGCAACTGACTCCCACGACTTGTGATCAATGTCACAGGACTTCATGTCGCGTTTGCAGACGTCTTTAAAGCGGAGACATGGACGGCCGGTGGGTCTGATACCAGTGGCGAGCTCGCTGTACAATGTGTCTTTGGGGATCCTGCCATCTTCCATGCAGCTCACATGGCCAAGCCATCTCAAGCGCCGCTGACTCAGTAGTGTGTATAAGCTGGGGATGTTGGCCGCCTCGAGGACTTCTGTGTTGGAGATACGGTCCTGCCACCTGATGCCAAGTATTCTCCGGAGGCAGCGAAGATGGAATGAATTGAGACGTCGAATGAATTTGTGAATACTGCACTGTATATAAATAGTCCAATGAGGTGAGAATTTTTTTAGATAAAGACCTTGATGAAATACAGCTTAAGAAAAGGCTTTATAAACTAAGTTCAGTAGCGGATTAGTAACTGTTTACCAGAAAGGATGCAAAGAGCAGCAAGGTCCAAATGGGAAGAGTTGTGAGTGGAGTGTTCTTGTCACACCCACCAGCAAAGAACACTACCTTTATCCTTACCCTCTGTCTCTTACCTTCTGACCAATTACCAACCCAGGTCCACGCCCTCTTGTTTTGCTATCCTGGTACATCTGAAAGTATTGCCCTGTGTTTATTTTCTCTATCCCCCTTAAGTTTCTTATATGCCGTTATATCTACTCTCAGTGATTTCTCTTTTTGAGGTAGAAGAGTCCCAACTTCGTTAGGGTTTAGTTCTGTATTGAAGGAGTGTTGCAATGTTAGAGGGGCTATCTTTCAGGTGAGACATTAATCTGAGGCTTGTACACCCTCTCAGGTGAACAGAAAAAATCCAATAGTGTTATTTCAAAGAGGAGAAATGGAATTCTCTCTGGTATCCTGGCCAATACTTATCCCTGAACCATGGCGTTGTCATGTAATTGCCATCTCATTTGCATGAAGCCACCTAATTAAGGTATGGGTGCTCTGTCTGCCCAAAGCAAATGAGGTTGCAAGAATAGGTTAGGCGCTAAAGTGGATGAAGTTTGTTTAGAATGGAATTCCCCACCATTTACTCCTACAAACATTTAATTTATGCTGCTTCATCAGCCAGGTGGGAGTGGAAAATGTAGACAGGGAAATGCATGTGAAGAAAAATGGGAAATGCTGGAAACACACAATGGATAAAAAAAGTATCTGAAAAGAGGCAGGTTAATGTTTCAGTTAGAAAGCCTTAACCTGTTCAGAACTAAACTCCTAGTGCAGAGCCACATTTGAAGCACGATGGATTGAAGAATTGGACATAGTGGTCAGCATGGCTGATTTGCAGTGACTAATTTGAATCACCCCACAGAACATTTCCTCATTCATCAGAACTCAGTTCCGTATGGATGAAGGGTTTCTACCTGAAATGCTGACCCATTTTTTCCCTTTTGGCATGCTGATGGATTTTTTGCAGTTTCCATTTTTACTCAGATTTTCATATTTGCAGTTTTTGTTCTTTTTCTCTGAAATAGATAGGGAGATATTTTTTGTTTAAAATTGATGTTCAATTTATGTATGTATAATCATTTGTTTACAATACTCCACAAATTGTGACCTCACACAGTGGAATATTAATTTGTTTTGATAAAAAGGAGACCTATTTTTGGCTTGTTGATGTTCAGGTTAATGTAGAATTTTGATTCACTCAGAATTTCTATATCCAACACAAGTGCACAGTACTCCTTAATGTGAACTACAAAAATATTAGGAGCTACAAATAGAATTTTTTTTTGATTCATTCTTGGGATGTGAGCATCATTGGCAAGGCCAGTATTTGTTGCCCATCCCTACTTGACCTTGAGAAGGTAGTGGGGAGCTGCCTTCTTGAATTGCTGCAGTCCATCTAGTGTAGATACATCCATATTGCTGTAAGGAAAGGAGCTCCAGGATTTTGACCCAGCGACAGTGAAGGAACAGCAACATAGTTCCAGGTCAGGATGGTGCATGGCTTGGAGGGGAACTTGTAGTTCGTGGTGTTCCCATTCATCTGCTGCCCTTGTCCTTCTAGGTGGTAGAGGTTGCAAGTTTGGAAGGGGCTGTTGAAGAAGGCTTGGCGAGCCCAGCCAGCAGATCCAACGATCTGTAAAGCAGCAGAACTACTACCAGCATTTCTCCAGATATCACATCATTTTTACACGTTGCTGTTTTGCCCAATTTAAGCAATGGGCTGAATTTTACTAGCTCTCTGGTGACGGGGTGGGAAGCCAGTGGGGGGGGGGGGGGGATGGTAAAATGGTGAGCAAAGGTGGGTGTGGAGTGCCTGTCATGTTCCTCGCTGCCATGCCATTTAACCAGTAGCGGGGAAGGTGGAGAATGGCCCTTGTGCCAAACACCAATTGAGTCACTTAAGTGGCCATTGGAGGGACTCTTCCCGCTGCCACTGGCACTTTACCAGTGGTGGTTGGGTCCTCCAATGTGTGGGGAGACTGCCTGGTAAACCCTGGCAGCCTCCCTGCAGGACTCGGGAGTGGGAGAGAGGCCCTTCTATTCGGACACTGTGTGGTCCATGGAGGTGCCCCCGGTGGCAAAGGCCCCTGTGGCAAATCCCCCCCCTGCACCCTCACCAACCACCTTCCCTCCCACACCAGGGTCTGCCTGACTGGCCCCGGTGCCCCCAGACCCCACTTACCAGGTTGGGACAGCAGTCTGCTTCCATGACGTCCATTCTATCAGGTGGATGCTCAGCGATGCTGCTGAAACTGCTGAACTGCTGGCCTGCAGCTCCTGGGGGCGGGCGCCAGTCCTTGAACGGTGTTACGACCGAGGCAGGAGGAACGCACTGGTTATTCCAGTCCCACTTCTCCACAGGTCACAACATATATTTAAATTTTCCCACTTACTGATATGGTCACTCATATAATCTATATTTCCTCCAAAAAAATCCACAAATCAACCAAACAACAAACAACAAAATTATCAGTTTATTATAAAACAAGTCTTAACAGTGATGAAGTAAAGCATAAACACACAGATTGAAATATTAAAGCTCCTTTTCTTTTTACCCTAGCCCCCCCCCCCCCCCACACACACACACACACACACACACACACACACACACACACACACACACACACACACACACACACACACACACACACACACACACACACACACACACACACACCGGTTAACTGGAAAAATAAAAGGGATTTTTGTTTAGCGCTGTTTAAAAAAACAAAACAAAAAACACTTAGGCTGAATACTTGCTCATACTTGAAGAAAAAAAAGGTATGGAAAGATGTCCTTTGTTTTGGTTTGGCGTCCCAAACGTGTATAGATGGCTGTCACTGGGATCTTCCTAGAACAGTTCTTTCCAGGTTATGTTGAAGATCAGTTTGGGTAGGCTTTCCAAGAAATGCAGCTACAGAGGCTTCAGATAGGTCTTATGGTAGAAATATGGCAACAAAGGTTTCCATTCTCACACATTCGATATGTAGGGTTTCTTCAAATGCAGTTGAAAATAGGAAACTGACACACTCGAAATGCAAGGTTTCTTTTCAAGAGAGAGAGAGAGAGATGAGCTGGGTCTTCTTTAGCAGGCATAAAACAACCATATTTTGTAACAATTCAAATTGAAACTAAAACATTCCAGAAGGCAAGCCTCCTTACCTCTATAAATCTTGTCTTGTCACTTCTTTGTAAACGTCTCCCCAAGTCAAAAACAACCCCTACTGGATGATTATCCACATAAAGTTGCCTTCCAGTAAGACTTGTTTACAAGCCAAGTCCAGGAACTTTCTGGTGATTTCTTTTAAAAAACACAAAGTTTAGCATCTCATCAAGATTTCAGATGAATCAGTGTCCATAATTCAACTATAAGTACTTAAAGCATATTTTACAAAAAAACAATGTGAGCCACAACAGCAACTAATTAGTTGTCAGATGGCTGAGAAATGTGGTCAGAGTCCAACAAATGGCTAAGGCAGCGTTGCCCCTGGTTTCTGGGGCCCCCGCCTCGCCGATAAAATTCTGGCCATGAAGTCTATTTGTGTTAAATTGTCATCCTGCATATTCTGAATGGGTAATTAGGAAGTATTTGGAATTACAACCTTCTTGTTAAATATTGTCAAAGCTCCAAACACATTGTGGAGGGTTGGGGAATGGTGAACAGCCAGGGGGTCGTGCCCCATATCTGTGCCAATAGCGTAGGTTGAAAGAGGGATGAGGTCCTGCAGGGAGCTAGGGGAGAAATGAGCCAGCAGGACTTCAGAGGTAGTAATCTCCAGATTACTCTCAGTGCCTCGTGCTATTGAGTATGGAAATAGGAGAATAGAGCAGATGAATGCGTTGCTGGAGAGATGGTGTGGGATGGAGGACCTTAGATTCCTGGAACATTGGGACCAGTTCTCATGGAGAATGGACCTGCACAGGCCGGATGTGTTGCAGAGCCAGGACCAATGAGGGGCAATTTGCTTGTGCTACTGGGGAGGGTTTAGACTAACTTGGCAGGGATGTGGGAACCAGGAGGTAATATTAGAAAGGAAAACCAAAGTGCACAGAGATTTAGAAGAAAGAGATGTCATTAGAGTAGGAAATATTAAAGTATTAGGTGGGGTCAGAGTAAAGGGGATTGTAATACAGTCTAAATTAGTTTTGCTGTGCATGTATGTGAATGTGCGGAGTGTGGTAAATAATGTTAGTGAGCTGCAGGCATAATTGGCCATTTGGAAATATGATGTCGTAGAGATAACAAAGACATGACTCAAAAAATGGCAGAACTGGGTACTAAATCTTCCTGGATACAAGGTGCTCAGGAACGATAGGAAAGGGAAGGAAGGAGTAGGGGTAGCAGTATTGATTAAGGTGAACATTACAGTGCTGGAGAGAAAGGATGTCCCACAGGGGTCAAGGATAGGATCCATTTGGTTAGAGCTAAGAAACAATAAAGGTTAATAGAGGTACCATTACACTGCTGGATGTATTCTATAGGCCACCAACTAGTGGGAAAGATATTTGCAAGGAAATTACAGAGAATTGCAAGAATTATACAGCAGTTATAAAGGGGGAGTTTAATTATCTACTGTAGACTGAGATAGTAATAGTGTAAAAGGCAGAGAGGGGCAAGAGTTTCTAGAGTGTGCTCAGGAGAATTTTCCACATCAGGATGTTTCTAGTCCAACAAGAAGGCATTGCTGGGATCTGGTTCTGGAAAATGAAGTGGGTCAAGTGAATCAGTTGTCAGTAGCGGAATATTTAGGGGACAGTGATCATAGTATCAAAAGGTTTAATTTGGCTATGGAAAAGGACAAGGAGAAATCCAGGATAAAAATAATTGGAGCAGGCCAACTTCAGTGGGGTGAGAACAGATCTGGCCCAAGTAAATTGGAATCAAAGATTGGCAGGCAGAATTGCAACAGAGCAGATAGCTCGGGTACAGTTGAGGTACATTCCCGTGAGGGGGAAAGGTAGTGCAAACAAATCTTGAGAGAGAGAATAAGATGAAGCAGAAAAAGAGTGCATATGACAGTTGTCAGGTGGATAATACAAATGAGAACCAGGCTGAATATAGAAGGTTCAGAGGGGAAATGAAGAAACAAATAAGAGAAGCAAAAAGAGGGTATGATAAGAGACTGGCAGCTAACATAAAAGAGAATCCAAAAGTCTTCTATAGGCATATAAATAGTAAAAGGGTGGTAAAAGGAGTATTATGGACTAAAAACAGGTTTTATGCATGGAGGCAGGGGGCATGGCTGAGGTGCTAATTGAGTACTTAGCATCAGTCTTTACCATGGAAGAAGATGCTGCCCAAGTTATAGTGAAAGAGGAGGTAGTTGAGACATTGGATGGGCTAAATAGTGATAAAGAGGAGGTATTAGATAGGCTGGTGGTACTTAAAGTTGAGAAGTCACCAGGACCAAATGAGATGCATCCAATAATACTGAGGGAAGTAAGGATGGAAACTGCAGAGGCACTGGCCATAATCTCCCAAACCTCCTTAAATACAGGGTTGGTGCCAGACGATTGGAGAATTGCAGATGTTATACCATCATTCAAGAACAGGTGTAAGGATGAGCCCAGCATCTACAAGCCAGTCAGTTTAACCTTGGTGGTGGGAAAGCTTTTAGAAATGATAATCCAAGACAAAATTACAATACTTGGACAAATGTGGATGAATTAAGGAAAGCCACCAAATGATGTTTAACTAACTTGCTTGTTTTTTGATGAGTTAACAGAGTGTTGATGAGGGTAACCTGGTTGATGTGGTATATATGAACTCCAAAAGAGCATTTGATAAAGTTCACTGTCACTGGGTCAAAATCCTGGAACTCCCTTCCTAAACAGCACTGTGGTGCACCTACCCCACATGGACTGCAGTGGTTCAAGAAAGCAGCTCACCACCACCTTCTCAAGGGCAATTAGGGATGGGCAATAAATATTGGCCTATCCAGCGATGCCCACATCCCATGAAAGAATATTTTAAAAATCATGAAAGGTCTGGACAGAGTCAGTAGGGAGAAGGGTCGAGAACTAGAGGGCACCGATTTAAGGTGATTGACAAAAGAAGCAACGGTGACATGGGGAAAAACGTCTTTACTCAGCGAATGGTTAGGATCTGGAATGCACTGCCTGACAGCGTTGTGGAGGTAGATTCAATCATGGCTTTCAAAAGAGGTAGGACAATAATCTGAAGAGAAAGAATTTGCAGGACTACAGGAAAAAGGCAGGTAGTGGAACTACGTGAGTTTTTTTATTTATTTAGAGATACAGCACTGAAACAGGCCCTTCAGCCCACCGAGTCTGCGCCAACCAACAACCACCCATTTATACTAATCCTACATTAACTCCATATTCTCTACCACATCCCCACCATTCTTCTACCACCTACCTACATTAGGGGCAATTTATAATGGCCAATTTACCTATCCACCTGCAAGTCTTTGGTTGTGGGAGGAAACCAGAGCACCCGGCGGAAACCCGCACAGACACAGGGAGAACTTGCAAACTCCGCACAGGCAGTACCCAGAACTGAACGCAGGTCGCTGGATCTGTGAGGCTGCTGTGCTAACCACGGCACCACTCATATGTTGCTCTAGGAGAGAGAGATGGCATGGACACAACTGGTCCAATGGCCTCTAAAATAAAAGCAAAATACTGCGGATGCTGGAAATCTGAAACAGGGTCACTGACCCGAAACGTTAACTCTGCTTCTCTTTCCACAGATGCTGCCAGACCTGCTGAGTGATTCCAGCATTTCTTGTTTTTGGTCCAATGGCCTCCTTCTGTGCTGTAACCATTCTATGATTCTATTCTATGGCCAGTGGGTACAAAACTCAAATCATAATAGAGCACGGCATGTGGTAGAATATTGAAGTCGTACAAGAAATCACAGCTTAGAGTAAAGAGAGGCCATGTTCAATTTGTAAATGAAATGTTGACTTGAGAACTGGCATAGTAAAAGAAAGAAGACATTGGAGATAATTATTATATCAAAAACAAATACTGAAACAAAGATTATTTGCCATCACTACATAGTTGTTAAATAAAATAACATAAAAATAAATGGAGGGCCTGAATTTTCTCTTAGGTTACATCCGCAAATCAGCACAACTTAGGTGGGTGGTATCACGTGCTATATAATATGCCTAAAGGGGGGCATTATAGTGAAGGCTAAATGATGAAAATAAAACTGGTCCCACACTAAATCATTCAACTTTGGGCTCTTGTTACAGCTTGCACCTACCGGTATAAAATATGCCAATAAAGGTCCTGGTATTTGGCCTGCTCAAGCAGACTTTCAAGGCAAATTATAGTTTTATGTGCTTATAACATTTTTGTAGCTTGTGTTGTGATTTACATCTATTATTGCTCACAACTGTTGTTTTGAAAAGTATACCAGAAGTTAAGTTCTTAGTGTTTTTTTCTAGCAAATGGTTTTCTTCATTATTCTTGTTTGCTATTGGTATTTAAATTGCACTGTACGAAGTGGTGGGGATGAATATTCCCCTGGGGTTTCTAAACAGAAGGAGCTCATGAAAGCCCAAGAAATACAGATGCAATATTTGGTCTGCACCTATTACTAGCTTGGTCCCCGCATTTATAGATCTCTCCAGGAATGCCTGACATGTCTGAGGATACATGTCCATACTGCTTCCATGTCACAATAAGGACCACCATGCTGCAAGATAGCCTGCAGACAAATCTGCAACAGGGACAGCTTTTCCTGTAAAAGGGAAGATTACCACAGTGTTATAATCAGGTGAGAAAGGTGAAATAAAAACAAGAAATGCTGGAACCACTCAGCAGATCTGACAGCATCTGTGGAAAGAGAAGCAGAGTTAACGTTTCGGGTCAGTGACCCTTCTTTGGAACTGACAAATATTAGAAATGTCAAAGGTTATAAGCAAGTGAGGTGGGGGTGGGGCAAGAGATAACAAAGGAGAAGGTGTAGATTGGACAAGGCCACATAGCTGACCAAAAGGTCATGGAACAAAGGCAAACAATATGTTAATGGTGTGTTGAAAGACAAAGCATTAGTACAGATAGGGTGTTAACGGACTGTAGGTTGAACAGCAGCAAGTACAAACATGAAAAAAAACAGTGGGTAAGCAAACTGAACAAACTAAGATGAAATGAAATTATCTTGAAAAAAAAAGTTGTAAAAAATGTAAAAAAGAAAAAAAGAAAAAATAACTAAAAATAAAAGTAAAATGGGGGGCCCGTCATGCTCTGAAATGATTGAACTCAATGTTCAGTCTGGCAGGCTGTAGTGTGCCTAATCGGTAAATGAGATGCTATTCCTCGAGCTTGCGTTGATGTTCACTGGAACATTGCAGCAATCCCAGGACAGATATGTGAGCATGAGAGCAGGGGGGAGTGTTGAAATGGCAAGCAACCAGAAGCTCAGGGTCCTGCTTGCGGACTGAGCGGAGGTGTTCCACAAAGCGGTCACCTAGTCTGCGCTTTGTCTCCCCAATGTAGAGGAGACCACATTGCGAGCAGCGAATACAGTATACTGCATTGAAAGAAGTACAAGTAAATCGCTGCTTCACCTGAAAGGAGTGTTTGGGGCCTGGGATAGTGAGGAAAGAGGAGGTAAATGGGCAGGTATTACACCTCCTGCGATTGTAGGGGAAGGTGCCATGGGACGGGGACGAGGTGGTGGGGGTAATGGAGGAGTGGACCAGGGTGTCGCAGAGGGAACGATCCCTTCGGAATGCTGACAGGGGAAGGGAAGGGAAGATGCGTTTGGTAGTGGCATCACGCTGGAGGTGGCGGAAATGGCGGAGGATGATCCTTTGGATATGGAGACTGATGGGGTGGAACGTGAGGACAAGGGGAACCCTGTCACGGTTCTGGGAGGGAGGGGAAGGGGTGAGGGTAGAGGTGCGGGAAATGGGACGGACATGGTTGAGGGCCCTGTCAACAACAGTGGGGGGGAATCCTCGGCTGAGGAAAAAGGAGGTCATATCAGAAGCACCGTCAGGTGTCTAGGGGTCTGTCTCAGCCTTCACCTTGTCTTACCTTAACAGGGTAAACTCCATGTTTTTAGCTCCCCCTTCGTGAATCCTTGTTCACCACTTTCCAATTATGTCAAAGAAACCAGCATAAACAGGCTTTCTTAGTTTTAAAGAAGAAAAGTTGAAATTTATTAAACTTGAACTTAAACTCTACACACATGAAAATAGAGACAGAAAAGAGCAGAAGAAAAATAAAGTGGAAAGGTTTGAGGCAATATCTGAAGAGTTGTTGTTATGGTTCTTCAAGCTCACTGTAGAGTCCTTGATTGTAGGTAGATCATGCTTTTCGTTGGGGCCCAGTATTCTTCGTAAACCTGGTTCGCTGTAGGGGACTTTTCTCTCTTGTGGTTCATGTGTCCTCAGTGGAATCAGAAGCTTGTGAGAAAAAGATGGGAGCAGACAGGAGAGAGATCTTCTCAGTCCAGGAGCAAACAGACACTCTGAGTTCAAACTCTCTGTGGCCAGTTCAAAAGAAAACCCTGGAACAGCCAGGTAGTCATGTGACCAGTTGGTCTAACTAGTCCTGGCCCCTGTGGATTGTATCCTCCTTAGCAGGACCTTGAACACGCTTCCTCACCTTCGATGTCTGTTAGTATTGTTACAATCAGGTGCGAAAGGTGTCTAGGGGTTTGTTACTATCTTCGCCTGATCTTATTGTAACAGGGTTTAATTTTAAACACACTGTGTTTTGAGCTCCCCCTTTGTGAATTTTGATCACAACTTTCCAATTATAAGGCAAAGAAAAGAGCACAAACAGGCTTTCTCTGGTTTAAAGAAGAAAGATGACATTTTATCAAAACTTAAAGCTTAAACTCTAATATGGTTCACGCCTACGGATATACAATGTGCCCACGCTAGCATGCACATGCAATATACACATGCAGATAGTATCAGAAAAGAGAAGAAAAGATAAGTAAAACAGTTTGAGGCAATATCTTGTTACTGTTTCTTGAGCTCACTGTAGTCCTTAATTGAAGATATGGTCTTGCATTTTGTTGGGGCCCAGTATTCTTCATAAACCTTGTTCATGTAGGAGATTTTTCACTGCCTGGGTTTACATATCTTAACTGGTTTCAGTTCCCTGAGAGATGAGCAGGCTGGAGAGGAGAGGTCTTCTCAAACCAGGAGCCAGGAGCTTTCTGATCTCAACTACTGCTTTCTCCAATTTAAAACTCTCAATTCCAAACTCTGTAACAGCCAGTTAGTCATGTGACTAAAACTGGTCTAACCACTTCTGTGTATTAGGGCAGCAACTACTGGGGCTCCATTGTTTCAACATTGTCTGGTACTATGCAAATGTCCTTCCAGTCAGGGCTTGCAATTTTAAGTTTTTGTTCATGTGGCGAAATAATGTGTGCCTCAGTCTTGGCAGGCGGGGGGTTTGCCTGACACCTCCACACCCAGGGGAATGACATGCAATTTGAAGAAAAATGGTGCATTTCATTATAGAGTTTGAGAGAAATATAAGATACAGAAAGAAAACCATGCATTTCTCTCATTCATTTCCATTCATTCACCAATC
The DNA here is from genome assembly GCF_036365525.1 of Heterodontus francisci. NCBI lineage: Eukaryota > Metazoa > Chordata > Chondrichthyes > Heterodontiformes > Heterodontidae > Heterodontus > Heterodontus francisci. The sequence goes on from NC_090373.1 coordinate 86,500,231, forward strand.
CCATTTGTTCTCTGGGACACTCCTACCTGCAGGTATTTGTGCAGACGTAACTGCATTCTCCTATGACACTTTGACTGTGACACTGTGGAGCATCCTTGAGGCTGAGATCATCGTGGATAGCACGTACAGGGAGGTGGTCATACCGCAGGTAAAGACTGCTCAGTCAGAAAGGAAATGGGTGACCGCCAGGCAGAGTAGAAGAACTAGGCAGGTATTGCAGGAGTGCCCTGAGTCCATCTCCTTATCTAACAGATTTTCCACTTTGAATACTGTTGGGGGAGATAGCTTCTCAGGGGAATGCAGCAAGAGCCAAGTCTGTGGCACCACGGGTGGCTCAGCTGCATAGGAGGGGAGGAAAAGGAGTGGAAGAGCTATAGTGATATGGGATTCTATTATAAGGGGTACAGATGGGCATTTCTGTGGCCGCAAACATGTCTCCAGGATGGTATGTTGCCTCCCTGGTGCTAGGGTCAAAGATGTTGCGGAGTGGCTATGGGACAGTCTGAAGGGGGAGGGTGAACCGTCAGAGATTGTGGTTCACATTGGTACCAACAACAGAGGTAGAAAGAGGGATGAGGTCCTGCAACAAGAATTTAGGGAGCTAAGTAGCAGATTAAAAAGCAGGACCTCAAAGGTTGTAATCTCTGGATTACTCCTGGTGCCACTTGTCAGTGAGTGTAGGAATAGGAGGATAGAGCAGATGAATGCGTGGCTGAAGAGATGGTGCAGGAGGCAGGGTTTTAGTTTCCTGGATCACCGGGTCTGTTTTTGGCAAAGGTGGGGCCTGTACAAGTCAGGCGGCTTGCACCTGAACCAGAACAGGACCAACATCCTTGCAGGAAGGTTTGCTAGTGCTGTTGGGTGAGGGTTAAACTAATTTGGCAGGGGGATGGGATACAGAGTGGGGGTACAGTAGGGGGTGATGCACAGCCAAATATAGAAGGGAAACTAAGTCAGTCTGGAAGGCACAAGCGAATAATGCAAGGCTGAATAGCATCTATTTTAATGCAAGGAGTCTTTCAAGTAAGGCAGGTGAATTGAGGGCATTGATTAACACATGGGAATATGATATTATTGTTATCACAGAGACATGGTTGAGGGAAGGGCAGGACGGCAGCTTAATATTCCAGGGTATAGAATCTTCAGGTGTGATGGGGGTGGGGTGGGGTGGCGGGGAGCGGTGGTGGTGTAAAAGAGGAGGTGGCATTGCACTGTTAATCAAGGAGTCAATTACTGCAGTAAGGAGGGATGATATCTTCGAAGCTTCCTCAAATGAAGTCATATGGATAAAACTTAAAAACAAAAAGGGGGCAATCACTTTGCCAGGAGTGTACTACAGACCTCCAAACAGTCAGAGAGAGATAGAGGAGTACATATCTAGGCAAATCTCTGAGAAGTGTAAAAATAATAGGGTAATAATAGTAGGGGATTTCAACTTCCCCAATATTAACCGGGATAGTCTTAGTGCAAAAGGCTTAAAGGGGGCGCAATTTTGAAAGTGCATCCAAGAGAGCTTTTTGAGCTAGTACGTAGAAAATCCTACAAGAGAAGGGGCGTTACTGGACCTAATCTTAGGAAATGAAGCCGGACAAGTGGTAGAAGTGTCAGTGGGGGAACATTTCGGGGATAGCGACCATAACTCTATAAAATTTAAGTTAGTTATGGAAAAGGACAAAGATGGACCAGAAATAAAGGTACTGAATTGGGGGAAGGCCGATTTCAATATGATAAAACAGGATCTGGCCAAAGTGGACTGGGAGCAGCTACTTGTAGGAAAGTCTATGACAGATCAGTGGGGGTCATTCAAAAAGAAAATAGTGAGAGTTCAAGGCCAACATGTTCCTGTAAAGGTGAAGGGTAGAACCAATAAGTTCAGGGAAGTCTGGATGTCAAGGGATATGGATAAGGAAAAAACAGGAGGCTTATGGCAGATTCAGAGGGCTGAAAACAGCAGAGGCCCTAGAGGAGTATAGAAAGTGTAGGGGGGTACTTAAAAAAGTAATTAGTAAGAGAGGGCATGAAAAAGCATTGGCGGGCAAGATAAAGGAAAACCCCAAGGTGTTTTTTAAGTATATTAAGGGCAAGAGGATAACCAGTGAAAGAGTAGGGACCATTAAACATAGAAAATAGGAGCAGCAGTAGGCTATTCATCGCTTTGGGCCTGCTCCACCATTCAAAAAAGATCATGGCTGATCGTCTAATTCAGTACCCTGTTCCCACTTTCTCCCCATATCCCTTGATCCCTTTTGCATTAAGAAATATATCTATCTCCTTCTTGAATATATTTAATGACTTGGCCTCCACTGCCTTCTACGGTAGAGAATTCCATAGGTTCACCAACCTCTGAGTGAAGAAATTTCTCCTCATCTCCGTTCTAAATGGCATACCCCATATCCTGAGACTGTGACCCCTGGTTCTGGACTCCCCAGCCATCGGGAACATCCTTCCTGCATCTAGCCTGTCTCGTCCTGTTCGAATTTTGTAGGTTTCTATGAGATCCCCTCTCATTCTTCTAAAAACACTAGTCAACCCAGTCTCTCTTCATACATCAATCCTGCCATCCCAGGAATCAGCCTAGTAAATCTTTGCTGCACTCCCTCCATGGCAAGAACATCCTTCCTCAGATAAGGAGACCAAAACTGCAATAGATGTGGTCTCACCAAGGCCCTGTATAACTGCAGTAAGACATCCTTGCTCTTGTACTCAAATCCTCTTGCAATGAAGGCCAACATACCATTTGCCTTCCGAATTGCTTGCTGCACCTGAATGCTTTCTTTCAGTGACTGGTGTACAAGGACACCCAGGTCTCGTTGCACCTCCCCCTTTCCCAATCTATCACCATTCAGATAATAATCTGCCTTTCTGTTTTTACAACCAAAGTGGATAGCCTCACATTTATCCACATTATACTGCATCTGCCGTGTATTTGCCCACACACCCAACTTGTCCAAATCACATTGGAGCCTCTTTGCATCCTCCTCACAGCTCACATATCCCCCCCAGCTTTGTGTCATCTGCAAACTTGGAAATGTTACATTTAGTTCCCTCACCCAAGTCATTAATATATTTGTGAATATCTGGGACACAAGCACTAATCCCTGCAGTACCCCACTAATCACTGCCTGCCACCCGGAAAAAGACCCGTTTATTCCTTCTCTCTGTTTCCTGTCTGTCAACCAATTCTCAATCCATGCCAATATATTATCCCCAATCCCATGTGATTTAATTTTGCACACTAATCTCTTGTGTGGGGCCTTATCAAAAGCCTTCTGAAAATCCAAATGCACCACATCCACTAGTTCTCCCTTATCTATTCTACTAGTTACATCCTCAAAAAACTCCAGTAGATTTGTTAAGCATGTCTTCCCTTTCATAAACTCATGCTGACTTTGCCCACTCCCATTTATGCTTTCTAGGTGTTCTGCTATCACATCCTTTATAATAGACTCTAGCATTTTCCACACTACTGATGTAAGGCTAACTGGTCTGTAATTCCCTGTTTCTTCTCTCCCTCCTTTTTTAAATAGTGGGGTTACATTTGCCTCACTCCAATCTGTAGGAACTGCTCCAGAGTCTACAGAATTTTGGAAGATGACCACCAATGCATCCACTATTTCCAGGGCCACTTCCTTTAGTACTCTGGGATGTAGATTATCAGGCCCTGGGGATTTGTGAGCCTTTAACCCCATTAATTTCCCTAGCATTTTTTTTTTTACTAACACTGATTTCCTTCAATTCCTCCCTCTCATTAGACCCTTGGTTCCTTAACATTTCTGGGAGGTTATTTGTGTCCTCCTTTGTGAAGACAGAACCAAAGTATGTGTTTAATTGTTCTGCCATTTCTTTGTTCCCCATTATAATTTCCCTTGTTTCTGACTGTAAGGGACCTACATTTGTCTTCACTAATTTCTTCTCCTCCCATATTTATAGAAGCTAATACAGTCAGTTTTTATGTTCTCCGCAAGTTTACTCTCATACTCTATTTTCCCCCGCTTAATCAATCCCTTTGTCCTCCTTTGCTGAATTCTAAACTGCTCCCAGTCCTCAGACTTGCTACTTTTTCTGGCAATTTTATATGCCTCCTCTTTGGATCTAATACTATCCCTAATTTCTTTTGTAAGCCACGGTTGAGCCACCTTTCTGGTTTTATTTTTGCGCCAGATAGGAATGAATAATTGTTGTAATTCATGCACATGTTCTTTAAATATTATCTATTGCCTATTCACCATCAACCCTTTTCATAAAGTTCCCCAATCTACCATAGCCAACTCGCGCCTTATACCTTCTTAGTTTCCTTTATTTAGATTCAGGTCCCTATTTTTGGATTCAACTACTTCACTCTCCATCTCAATGAAGAATTCTATCATGTTATGGTTGCTCCTCCTCAAGGGACACTGCACAACAAGATTATTAATTAATCCTCTCTCATTGCACAATATCCAGTCAAGGATAGCCTGTTCTCTAGTTGGTTCAACGAAGGACCAAAGTGGCAATCTGTGCGTGGAGCTGGAGGATGTAGGTGAGGTTTTAAATGATTACTTTTCATCTGTGTTCACTATGGAGAAGGACAATGTAGGTGTAGAGATCAGGGAGGGGGATTGTGATATACTTCAACAAATTAGCATTGAAAGGGAGGAGGTATGAGTGGTTTTAGCAGGTTTAAAAGTGGATAAATCCCCAGGCCCAGATGAGATGTATTCCTGGCTGCTATGTGAGGCAAGGGAGGAGATCGCAGGGGCTCTGACACAAATTTTCAAATCCTCTCTGGCCACAGGAGAAGTGCCAGGGGACGGGAGGACAGCGAATGTGGTACCATTATTTAAAAAGGGTAGTAGGGATAAACCAGGTAATTACAGGCCAGTAAGTCTAACATCAGTGGTAGGGAAACTATTGGGAAAATTCTGAGGGACAGGATTAATCTCCACTTGGAGAGGCAGGGATTAATCAAGGATAGTCAGCATGGCTTTGTCAGGGGGAGATCATGTCTAACAAATTTGACTGAATTTTCTGAGGAGGTGACTAGATGTTTAGATGAGGATAAAGCAGTTGATGTCGTCTACATGGACTTCAGTAAGGCTTTTTATAAGGTCCCGCATGGGAGATTGGTCAAGCAGGTAAGAGCCCATGGGATCCAGGGCAGTTTGGCAAATTGGATCCAAAATTGGCTTAGTGGCAGGAGGCAGAAGGTGATGGTCGAGGGTTGTTTTTGCGATTGTAAACCTGTGACCAGTGGTATGCCACAGGGATCGTTACTGGGAACCTTGCTATTTGTAGTGTACATTAATGATTTAGACATGAATATATGAGGTATGATCAGCAAGTTTGCAGCTGACATGAAAATTGGTGGCAGCGTAAATAGTGAGGAGGAAAGCCTTAGATTACAGGACAATATAGATGGACTGGTAAGATGGGCAGAGCAGTGGCAAATGGAGTTTAATGCTGAGAAGTGTGAGGTGATGCATTTTGGGAGGACTAACAATTCAAGGGAATATACAATGGATGGTAGGACCCTAGGAAGTACAGAGGGTCAGAGGGCCCTTGGTGTACTTGTCCATAGATCACTGAAGGCAGAAGCACAGGAAGATAAGGTGGTTAGGAAGGCATATGGGATACTTGCCTTTGTTAGCCAAGGCATAGAGTATAAGAGCAGGGAGGTTATGCTGGAGCTTTATAAAATGCTAGTTAGGCCACAGCTGGAGTACTGTGTACAGTTCTGGTCACCACACTATAGGAAGGATGTGATAGCACTGGAGAGAGTGTAGAGGAGATTCACCAAGATGTTGCCTGGGCTGGAGCATTTCAGCTATGAAGAGAGATTGGATAGGCTAGGATTGTTTTCCTTAGAGCAGAGAAGGCTGAGGGGGGACATGATCGTTGTATACAAAATTATGAGGGGCATAGGTAGGGTAGATAGGAAGAAACTTTTTCCCTTAGCGGAGGTGTCAATAACCAGGGAGCATAGATTTAAGGTAAGGGGCTGGAGGCTTAGAGGGGATTTGAGGAAAACATTTTTCACCCAGAGGGTGGTTGGAATCTGGAACACACTGCCTGAAGGGGTGGTAGAGGCAGGAACCTTCACGACATTTAAGAAGTATTTAGGTGAGCACTTGAAATGCCATAGCATACAAGGCTACAGGCCAAGTGCTGGAAAATGGGATCAGAATAGATAGGCTTGATGGCTGGTACAGACATGGTGGGCTGAAGGGCCTGTTTCCGTGCCGGATAACTCTATGACTCTATGACTAGGTGAGGCATCACCCTCATGATTTCTCTGCCCCCCCCCCCCCCCCAAAGGTCTCTCTTTGTCTCTGCAGGTTCCTGTAAATGCTGTTAGCAACTCTGGTGTAAAGCCTGGCTACCCGACCCGAGCCCGACTAAACCCGGCTACGTTTGTTGGGGCGGGTCTGTATTCGGGCTCGGGTTGGGTCGAGCTGAACTGTACTGTTTTGTTTCGTATTGCTTTTGTTTTAGTCTATGATCTTTCTCCGTTTCAAAAATATGTTTGTTATTTTCGGGTCGGGTCAGGTCGGGCATTAAAAAAAATTAAAGGACTCGGGTCCAGGTCGGGATCGGGTTGGCCTTTGTCGAGTTGGGCCCAGGTTTGGTTTTAATTTGATTCCCGAGCCAGGCTTTACTCTGGTGGGGTGCTTATAGAGTCTGCATTTACATAGGAGGATGTGAGGTCTACCTTTTCACATTTTTCTGGTTTGGTTGACCAGGCAGTAGGGGTTTTCATCTGGGATTTTTCCTGGACTTCCTTTAACCTGCCCTCCTGGTCACCTTTTCCCCTTCTCTTTCTAAACTTTTACCAGCCATGTGCCTGCCTGTCCCCTTTTGTTCTCGGCGGGGGTCCCTTACAGTTCACCAGCCCTCTGTTGGACTGTCCTCCTAACGCCGGTACAGGACTTAGGGGTGCAGGTTTCCCTGTAGGTTGGGGTTTCCCCTCAACCTGGCACATGTGGCAACTCCTGACATACTCCACCACATCTTTGCGGTGTTTTGGCCAGTCAAACCGCTGCCTTATGCAGGTTTTGGTCTTTCGTATACTGGCATGTACAGCCATTGTAGTCTCATGGGCCCTTCTTAATATTTCTCCCCGGGTCCTCTGTGGCACCACTAACTGGTGAACCACTATCCACTCATTGCCCTCAGGTCTGTGAGGAGAACTCCATTTCCTCATCAGTACCTCATTCTTTAAAGAGTAGCGCTTTAAATAGCTTCACTTTCAGACTGGGCAGCCCGTGCTAACTCTTGCAATACTGGGACAGCTCGCTGAGCCTCAGCTAGGGAAAATCCATTTAATTCATTCCCTGGGTCTTCTAACTTTCCAAAGAAAGTCTCGGACAGGCAGACCTCATGGTCATTTGCCTGCAGTGCCAATGCAGTCTCCTCTGGGGGAGCTGGTTTGATCATGGCCTGACCCACTACACATTCAGGGAAACTGCAGGAGACAGTCTCCTGCCACCGCCCTGTCTCTCTGACCTCCTGCAGTCTTTCTTTCACTACTGGGGGAGCTACCACCTTCACCCCCACCAGATCGTTACCTTGGAGCAGGTCAACTCCATCCACAGGCAAACTAGGCACAAATTACGGTCACCAGCCCGAAACTAGGTCGCACTCCAGGTACAGATACAGGCATACGCTGCCCTCCAATACCATTCACCACCATTTTGGTGCTCACTGCACTCTCTGGGGGAAAGGTCAGGCCTTTTCCTAGTAAAAGGGATCTAGTCGCCCCTGTGTCCCTGAGAATCACTATGGTCTGGCTTGCCCCACTTGAGGGATATGGGGTTACTTTCCCTTCAAATAGAAAACCCTGATAACCTTCAGGAATCCTATTATCTTTTACTGCACTGGCCGTAGTAAGCTTCCTGGGCTGCACTCTTACTGCAGTTAAAGCCACAGCTTGTTCTGTGTTTTCCATCAGGGTCCCATCTGCACTGAGTGGGTGTACCCTGATTAACCCTACAGGTTTCCCCTTTAGTTTCCAGCAGTCAGCTTTTAAATGCCCTGCCTTATTACAATGGAATCACACAGGTCTCCAGGTCTCACTCTTGCTCACAGCACCTTCCTTTTTGGCTGGAGGAGGGCCCCCTGTGTCTCCTGCTTTCCTTTCTCTTCCAGGACTGCCTGGGCAGAGATCACCTTCCCACCCTTTGTCCTATTTGGATTTGTGGGGGTCATTAGGAAAGGTTCTCCCCTGGGAAACCGACTTATAAATTAAAGCAAACTCATCGGCCAGAATGGATGCTTCCGGGCTCCCTGAACCTGTTGTTCCTTCACATTTTATTGAGAATGGGAGAGAGTTTTTAAATTCCTCTAACAGGATTACTCTTCTGAGAGTCTCATAGCTGAGTTGTATTTTTAAAGCCCTCAGCCACTGGTCAAAAGATTGCTTCTTTCAAACTCCAGATAGGTTTGATTAGCTTGCTTTTTGAGGGTTCTAAACTTTTTATTTTTTATTGGCGGTAGGCTTCGGGTACTAATTCATATGCCCCGAGGATAGCATTTTTCGTCAGTTCATAATTGATGAACTCTCATCCGGCAACAAGGAATAAACCCCATGGACTTTTTCGGCTAGTTTGCTTTGCAGTAAAAGAGACCAGATCTCAGCTGGCCATTGTAGCTGCCTTGCCAGTTTCTTGAACAACACGAAAAACGCTTCCACATCTTCCTCATTGAATTTTGGAATTAGTTGGGCGAGTTTTAGCAATCTTGTACCCAGTCCCGAAATTTGATGCTCCATATTGACCATGCTTTAACTAGCGTTACTCTGTCGCCCCCTAGCTAACTCAAGCCGCCTCAACTCTGTTCGCATTCTTTCTGGAATATTCTTTCTCTCTCTCTCCTCTCTCTCGTTCCTTCTCCTGCCTTTTATTTTCTTAATATGTCTTTTGGAAGGCTCTTTCTTCCTCCCTCTCCTGTCTCTCTCTCTTTTTCCTCTAATTCAAGATTCCTTTGTTCCAATTGTAACTTTGCTAGCAGTACCCTGTCTGGGTCTGCTTTTAACACTGTTTCTGCTTTGTTAAATTCAAGGGAAAAATGGTTGGCCACTAGTCTTACGAGTTTAGACTTCCTAGCCTTGTCACCTACAATGATCCCACACTGCTCAGCCATTTTTCTCAACTCCTCCATCGACAGGGCTTTTAACTTATCCCAAGTTACTTCACCCTGGCTTTTTTTTAATTCATTCATGGGATGTGGGCGTCGCTCGCCAGGCCAGCATTTATTGTCCATCCCTCATTGCCCTTGAGAAGGTGGTGGTGAGCTGCCTTCTTGAACCGCTGCAGTCCCTGTGGGGTAGGTACACCTAGAGTGCTGTTAGGAAGGGAGTTCCAGGATTTTGACCCAGCGACAGTGAAGGAACGGCGATATAGTTCCAAGTCAGGATGGTGTGTGACTTGGAGGGGAACTTGCAGGTGTTGTTGTTCCCATGTATGTGCTGCCCTTGTCCTTCTAGTTGGTAGAGGTCGCAGGTTTGGAAGGTGCTGTCTAAGGAGCCTTGGTGCGTTGCTGCAGTTCAGCTTGTAGATGGTACACACTGTGGCACTGTGCGTCGGTGGTGGAGGAAGTGAATGTTTGTAGATGGGGTGCCAATCAAGCGGGCTGCTTTGTCCTGGATGGTGTCCAGCTTCTTGAGTGTTGTTGGAGCTGCACCCATCCAGGCAAGTGGAGAGTATTCCATCACACTCCTGACTTGTGCCTTGTAGATGGTGGACAGGCTTTGGGGAGTCAGGTGGTGAGTTACTCGCCTCAGGATTCCTAGCCTCTGACCTACTCTTGTAGCCATGATATTTATATGGCTATTCCAGTTCAGTTTCTGGTCAATGGTAGTTCCTAGGATGTTGATAGTGGGGGATTCAGCGATGGTAATGCCGTTGAATTGCTTGGAGAGCTGCTAGCTTCAGTTGCAGACATGTTAGTATTCAATCACACAGAAACACAAGAAAACCTGTATTGATTTGCTCTCTTTCATTGGGAACAATTTAGCTTCCCACTTCAATCCGGGTAACAATCCGGACACTAGCAACCAATTTTTGTTACGACCAGGTGAGAAAGGTGTCTAGGGGTCTGTTACTATCTTCACCTGATCTTATTGTAACAGGGTTTAATTTTAAACACATTGTGTTTTGAGCTCCCCCTTTGTGAATCCTTGTTCACAACTTTCCAACTATAAGGCAAAGAAATGAGCACAAACGGGCTTTCTTTGGTTTAAAGAAGAAAGATGACATTTTATTAAAACTTAAACTCTAATATGGTTCATGCCTGCTGATATATGACGTGCCCACGCTAACATGTACAAATATACACATGCAGATAGGAACAGAAAAGAGAAGAAAAAATAAGTAGAACAGTTTGAGGCAATATCTTGTTACTGTTTCTTGAGCTCGCTGTCGCCCTTGATTGAAGATATGGTCTTGTGTTTCGTTGGGGCCCAGTATTCTTCGTAAACCTTGTTCATGTAGGAGATTTTTCTCTGTCTGAGTTTACGTGTCTTCAATGGTTTCAGTTCCCTGAGAGATGAGCAGGCAGGAGAGGAGAGGTCTTCTCAAACTAGAAGCTAGGAGCTTTCTGATCTCAACTACTGCTTTCTCCAATTTAAAACTCTCAGTTCCAAACTCTGCAATAGCCAGTTAGTCATGTGACTAAAACTGGTCTGACCACTTCTGTGTATTGGGGAAGCAACTACTGGGGCCCCATTGTTTCAACATTGTCTGGTACTATGCAAATGTCCTTCCAGTCAGGGCTTGCAATTTTAAGTTTTTCTTCATGTGGCAAAATAATGTGTGCCTCAGTCTTGGCAGGTTTGCCTGACAGTATGTAAATGTTCTTTTTCCAGCCATGGCTGATCTGTTTAACAAGTCATTTCCTCATGCCAACAGCAGTTAAAAACCAATGTTCATGACAAAATTGATGTGTCTCATTCTTGGCGGGTGGGGGCCGAGCATGACAACAGCACGAAACTTTCATGTTACCTTCCTAATCCACTACAAGAGGAACATCTGCACATCCGGCAGTCTGCAGTGCAACCCTGTACCAAACAGTTAACAAATGCTGTGTTTGAATGGGGCAACGCTTTCATCATTTTTCTTGTGGAAAGGAGCTGGGCAGAGAATTCACTGGGATGTGGCGTTCCTTCAAGTGGAAGGCAGGACAGTGCAGTGCAGGTGGTACCCTTGTGTGTATCAGGATTCCTCACATCAATCCTTTGGCCTACATGAACAGAAAGGTTTTCCAGTCAATTACTGTTCAGGTGGTACCTGACCACAAAAACATCATTATACCTACCAATGACATTTCCAAGAAACCAGATGTGATGCTCTCATGGAGGTCAACTCTGCCAATCTTATTTGAAGGAGAAGAAACACTGGATGGAATGTTGTTCAGTGACCAGGACTATCCTTTGCATCCATGGCTGCTGAACCTATTGGGAAACCACCTGATAGAAAAGGATGACTGCTATCTGGGTGACTCAGCATCTGTTTTCTTCCTTAGCTATCACCTCAAACTTCAAGAAAAGTTTGCCATGCAGTTTTGCACAAGGTGTGCAAAATCCCATTTTTGCTATTATCAGATTGTGACTAAACTCTTGTACCAATATTCAAAGTTTGATCTCTGAAAAGCATAATTTTTATGTCTTCCCTGATCCACCTAATTTGTACATCAGCATACCATATAATTAAGTAAAGTAATTTTAATATGAGCATATAAAATATTAGTTAGCAGCCAAAGAAAGCAAAAATTTCTGAAAGAAAACTAAGCAAAACTAAGCAGAACTATAAGAAAAACTTGCCATATCAGTAGACAAAGAGCCATACCAAAGCTGAAACGATTGTGGCAACTTCTTGTTATCATGGCATAAATGCTAAATTCTAATCTATCTTGTTCCTGTGTTTATAATCCTTCGCATTGTGAATCACACAAGGTGTCCTATGTGTATTTTGAAGAGTTCCAGTTGGTGAAAGCCCATCCTAGACTATTGGGTTCCATTGGATGAATGAGGTGCCATGCAATTTTTTGATTCTGTTGTCCAGATTGCTGTGGGAAATTACAGTTCCTATTCTTCATGAATGCATGTTCTATAATATCAGCACAGAAAGGGCATGGGATAGTAGACAACTATTACGCATGGGACTGAAATTGCTCGTAGAAGGATAAATTGATATCACTTGAAATGTTTCTGTATTAATGTAATCTTATCTCACAGAACACCACCTTCAGTTTACGTGCAAAGTGAATAAAGAATTTGTAAATTAACTGATAATTTTACATTTTGTAAATAAATAGTTTATAGTTATTTTACAGTCAAAGATATTAAATGTAGATTTAATGTCAACACTCAAAGGGCAGATGTTATACAGAGCTGCAATCTCACATTACATGTGTGGACATTCCAAATGCAGACCTTTCGCATTTGAATACACAATGTGACCAAATCTATAGCTCCCAAGATTTATTACTATTATTCTGATTTCTGCAGCCTACCTCCAAATTGCAAATCAGTCAGTCAGTAACCCGACCTTTGCAATTCATAAATACATTAGTATTTTGGTTGGATTCAATTCTCTTTATAAGGTACAGCATTTCAGTTTTATAAAATACTTCCTTTTTAGAAGCAAAGCAGATAGAAATAATTTTGTGGCAGAGAATTTAAAATCATGGGGTTGCTATTGGACTCTTAATAAGAAATACCCCTGCTGAATTTTCAATATCCTCTGGAATATCATTTTCTGGAAAATATAGTTTGTAAACAATAGAGAGCAACATTTCCCGGTTGTATTGTATCCCTTTTTGTCTCGTCTTGCTTTCCAACAGTTTATGCGTTGACCTGTTAATATCTTCCTTGTGGTGAAGATTTCTTAATTAATACTTTTCACTACCAAATGTGCTTTTGCTTCCCAGCGGAAAATCCTACTTAGAAAACGTTGATAATTTTCAAGGTTCTTTAAATTAACGAAGAATGCCACATTGTAATTCTGGAATCTAGCGGATAAGCAGACTTTATAACATACCAACGGCAATACTTCTTTTTGCAAAACGACTTGCAGAAGGCAAGTAAAATTGTCATCTGCATGTAACTAGTAAATTTAAACATGATATTAGAATTTTTCCTTTCTCGACAGATCGGTTCATCCTTAAAACGCCTTCTATTTGATCTTCTATCCCTCCAAATTAAGCTTTCGGCAATTTGCCTTCAGAGGGTTGAAATCGGAGATGATTTGAGATCTATAAGTGTTTCTGTTTGCGAATGGGGGGAGGGGAACGAGATAGCCGACCCGTTATAAAAGAAAAAACGTCTAATGCTCACACAATAGATAGCAGACCAATTATTTATCTGTACGGGTTCGGAGATGTAGTAATAAAATTGTTTTATTCTTCAAATATCCTTTGATCATTTCCTAGATGGGAATTTAAACTTCGTGCAATGCTTCCAATTCTGCAAGGTTTTTCATATGTTCAACATCTATCAATGCGGTTTCTTAATTTAATGGCACTGTATTTATTTACAATACAAGGATGAGATTCACTGACTTCACAAGAGCATAATGCCAGATGTAGATAAATTAGCCCTTGATTTGCCCCAGCCCTGATACGGCTGGTTTTACGAAACATCTTAGATCGATTTCACGGTTGAAGAACAGTGTCATTTTCCGACTTGGTTGTAAGTCTATATTAAACGTGTGTATTTCCACTTCAGAAGCACGCCAATTAGACAAATCTGATTGAATTGATGAAACTGTCCCAGACTGATTAGACCATCATGAAACACCGAGAGGTGACTTGCGGCAGGCGCTCTTCTGCCCGACTCCAATAATGTCCTTGAATTTCATCAGTGGCCTGAGATACAGGTGAGGATCAAGCTATACCTCATATAATCTGAATTACAGTCGAGGGCACACTCTGTTATTTAAGACCGAGAAAGTATCTCTACGGCTCCAGCATGTTAGTAACAATTCACAGGAGTATTTGGGGGTAATTTAACTAAATTAATCAATGATTGCTCTCCCAAATGCTAGGACCTCACTGACCTGTGTTGTAGCATTCGTGGAGTGTTATTGTATGTCATAGGACACCTTTTGAGCCCAGTGTTGAGCTGAACAAACATTTTTATATTAGTCAATATTTTAAACTTAGTACACTGGATGAAGTACACTGGCCGTTCATCAGTCCCGTGGTAAGCCTTGAACGAATACAACTTGGCAAATATCATGGCGTCTTTACTACATATTTGGAAACCATAGGCTATAACTAATCGCTCCCCATGTAGAAATTGTCCATATTCATGAATAATTCTTAGAACATATCACTGTGATATGTAGAGAGAATAGGGAATACTTTCTTGTGTGTTAAATTTAAGAAAAATCTTTCTTCAAAACTGCTATTATATGATAATGCAGTAATAAGACATTGCTTCTTTAACTTCGCACGCAGAGGGAAATAAAGGCCAACTTTTTATTGTTGAGATGCTGTCCTATGATTTAATTCATATTAATTATCTTTGCTTCATCATCGTGTTGTGTAAATCCTGTTATTTTATTGAATGCTGAAATTGTGGTCAACATTTTCAACGCTCCATTTAACTTGTTTTGAATGGATTCTAAGTGCCAAATATCTTGAAAGTGTTGAGGTATTTGTGAAGTTTTTACCTTTCAAAAGTAAATATATCAGTCAAAAGTTATCAAATAAGCCACATTAACAGATGGGCTTAGTATACGGAAACAATGGGTAGGCGATTTAAATAAATAAGCTCAAGGATGGTGAACGTGTAACGAATTTCTAAAGTCCTTCTTATAAAATAGCATCGATCATTCATATTGCCTTTTGCGTTATCTTGTGAATGATCAGTTCCCCATGCTATTAATCAGAGATTGTCTGAAATGAAACCAGGCGTGAAAATGACTTGCTTCCCACAAACTGCTCTTGCAGGGATCTGTTCTGAGCGTAGATTTTAGTTCAATTACAATACAAACATTGAAACCCAGCTGGGGAAGAAGAGCCGAATTCTACATTTGCTTCGGGAGACCTTTGAACATGAAACCATAAATAGTACTTGTCAAGTGTGTGCACAAGCTAAATTAAAACAAATGACCAAGTATTTCGTGTATATTAATTTTATCAAAGATACAAAATAATACAAAATGATGTGCATATTGCCCACAATCATTTAAAACGCAGCAGCAGGAATTGGCCACGTTCTCCCGCTTGCGCACTACTGTAGACTGCAGGGTGTGATAACCGTACCAGGAAGATCCATCAGCTGGTTCCAAAATATTCCCAGCATATTTCCTTTTAAACTAGATTTAATCCAGCAAAATCAAACGTGGGTGAAGCGATGCAACCAAAATTTAGATGTACCTCCTGCAAACCTTCAGGACTGCAGTGCTTCAGTGAACCGATTAAAAGTCCAGCCTCATCGTCTTACTCTAAACCTAAGAATGTATAATTATTCTATCACATCACTTGTATAGGATCCCATATTTGCTAAATATTTACCCAATTTACTAAATAACGATCTAACCAAATATTTACTAACAGCCAACCGGAATTGCATCACCTCAGCGTACTGTTAGTTTGTTTAAAATGCAAAGTGCAATAGCTGATAACATGCAAAATATATTGCAAGTCCTTACACCCGGTTATTGTAGTTAAATAGCCTAGAGAGAGCAATTTTCTTTCAATTGATTCATTTAGTATTAACTGTATATTAATGTATTGATACATCGTAACCTTTCTCACTGCAAGCACTTCAAGCAATAACTGCACTGCAACAATGAGAGCCTGGAATGGCTTTTTCTTACCTTTTCAAGCGTAGAGTGTACATCCTCGTCTTATTTTCAGTTATCAGATTAGCTTTTTCTGAATCCACAAACTGATCCATATGTCCAACTGCAACAATGCAGCGCAGTGGAACTTAAAAAAGCACTAACCGGATATCCTTGTGACCGAGTTAAATCAATTCAATGAAGATTTTCTATGTTTGAAAGTCATCTCAAATCATAAAGTATTTCACTGAGAAAAGCTGTGAAATACAACGTTTCCTCTGTTGTGGTTCCGACTCCGTAAAGTTTGTATTGTTGGCTGAAGCTCCTTTGACTGAGGGGTTCTTTCCCCCTGTGCTATCTGTTAATAGGAGAGCGAGTCGTGTGCAAAGGGCAATGCTTTGACTGAAAGGAGCTCTTCAACTGCACACTGTGCGACGTGTGCCGACACTACTGTCACATCTTTCAGACTAAAAGACTGCTGAGCTGTATAGTTTCTTTTCCCCGAAGACTGGCAACAACAGTACATGCGATCTACCGCCTTCTGTATACGTACTGGCAAATTGAGTCCCGTAATATTCCCAGCTCGATAGTATTTGTGCACTAGAATGTTCACTTTCATAGCATTTCTGCAGCTCAACTGTAAACTTATTAAATGTCGCTTGCGTTACTAAGTGACAAATGACATACAAACATCAATTTCAACAGCATAAGGACAGCTTCGGAAATGTAGTTAGCCTTTTCCCTGCAACATAAATGTATTTTACCAGAACATGCAAGGAATCCAACAGGTATCAGAGCATTTAGTCATCATATGTAGGAAAGCGCTTTCAGGGGTGTAGATTCCATCCAGTTTTATTTCCTTTGTAATATGAACTCATGAGGCGCTTCTTTAAATAAAGGGAGGGAGAATCAGATCGTGCAATGTCTCATTTGGAGTATGCAGGAAGAATCAGACGTTATAAGGAGGATGGCCAGAATCTTCCTGAGACTTCTGACAATCTCTGTCGCAGTCTTTCCATTGTCACTTTTCCATTCAGGTTTTCCTGTGGTTAGTCTCATCGTCACAGCTTTGGGGTCTTCATATGATCTTTCTCCAGCTGGCAGATATTCCATCATCTTTTGAGGACAATGATCTGCAGCCATGCAACATACTATTTCTGCATACTGCAGTCTTCTTATATGACTCTGTCACTGACCACTGTTCATTTTACAGCATTGTTTACTACATCCCACCCTGCTGGTAGGAAACATTCTTCCTTCCTGGTGCTTTCCCAAGACATCCATCTTCTGCTTCCAAGTATTCACCAAGGTTCACCTGTCAGTATTGTACAAAATTATCAACTGGACACTGGCCTCACAGACCATCTTTTTCACACCCACACGATGATTCACTTCCTCCAGAATGGTTTTCAGCTAAAACATCTCTTTCTCAGATCTCCCTTTGTGGAGTGCACAACTTGGTGAAGCAATCCTCCTCCTTACCACTGTTACGATCAGGTGAGGAAGGGGTCTCAGGCTCCCTTTTCACCCCTTCTCTGGGTTGACCGCAACAGGGTTTATTCTTTTAACAGTGATTTAGCTTACCACCTCAGTGAGCACTTGCTCACTGTTCCTCTAATTATAATTGCAAATGAACCAATCAGCCAGGGTTTCTTGAGTTTAAACAAGAAAAATGTAAGTTTATTAACCTTATCACACTAAACTGGTTAAAATTACTAAATTACACAACGCATTCACACTCACATTCATATGAGAGGCACACACACACAGAAGTAGATACAAAGGGGAAAATAGAGTTGGGAAGTTGAGGTAAAGTGTAATAAATGGAGTTCAGATACTGAGTTTCAGTGTCCTTTGTTGAAGTTAAAGTGGGCCACGCGCAATTCAGGCTTGCTTCTCTGGTTCCGGAAGGCCAAAGACATGTTTCATCCATCCTTTTGGTTGTTACCTCTGAGGGTCTGTAGATTTGATATTTAGCTGCAGCTGAGGCTTCCCTGGGACTTTGCTGGAGAGGGAGCGAGAGAGAGGGAGAGGTGTTGTTTTCTTCCTTGGAGTTCAGTTACTGTCTTTCTTCTGAGGCACAATTCACAAACTCAGAGTTACACAGGCATGTTATGTGACCACCTCTGTTTGAAAACAGAAGTTTCTGGAAGGTTTTTTGAAATGCAAAGTTCTTCAGACATACTTGTTGGGGGGTGGGGTGGGGGAGCGAGATTTGGCTCTTTCAAAGTCAAAGGGTGTCGATGGTTTTTGATGACCGCTGTTGACGAAAACCATTCTAGGTAATTGAATCAGAGCGCACCCCTATTGTTCTGGCTAGACTGGGTATTTACCTCTGTCTCCCAACCGGCCTTTGGTTTTCCATATGCAAATTGTGTGTGGCCATCTTTAGCTGTTCTGTCCTGCTTTTTAGAAGTTATTTGGAATAATGTCCAGTAAAAGGTCTCAGGCAAAAATTCATACGATTAAATGGATATTTTTCCATTTGGCATGTGGGTATTCCGTCACACCGTGTTCTGGTAGATTTGCACATCTGCTTCATGGGATGAATTTCAAGGACAGGAATGACCAACACCTTGGTGTTGATGCTTCAAACTGCAAGGAATAGGAATGGGTATATGACCACTGAGCAAATCTGTCATAATGGGTACTATTGTCACTCTGCAAGAAATTGCTTTTTGAATGGAGATGTTATTTGCACAGCTCAGATAGGTATAGTACTGTAAAATACAGAAAAAACACAACTGAATGTAACAGTCAGTGAACCCTATTCAAAAATCTATATATACAATAGTCTGGTACACCATGTACGTCCCGTTAACATTAGCCTCACTTTCAATGCCACAATTTTTCAGTCATGCATTACATGTCAACATTTATACTGCATTAATGTTTGTGTCACACATCTTAATCTATATGCCAATAGTTGACTGTCTTCTTCAATATAAAGCCTCGCAGGCCATAGGAGAGTAGACCACACTGTTGCACCTTCTATGACTGCCTGTTATTTTGCTTTTTAACCCAATTTTCAGTTTTTCCAGCTTCTCAGCATCCAATGTTTGAGTTTAACCTGGTCTCCCATCCAGTTCTGGGACCAAGCAGGACCTAAACCTGATTTGCCTGACTCCTTTGGCCAATCTTGGTCCTTAGGCGGTGGTCTACCCACAACCCACCTGCCCAGTTACCTTTCCTCCATAGTGGTATTCAGGTGGAAACCTTGAACTTTGACATAATCACACGACCCATTTGCAACCACTCTATTGGGATTTTGGGCCTACCATTGTTTCCTGTTCTTGGTATCATTAGTCAGGCTTCAAGCCTACTACCTTTCACCTCATCCCCCATGGCAGGGAAGTGGGTGGAGGGAGGAACTGGAAAACCTCCTCCCTGACTCAGAGGTGTTACAAAGCCAAAGTTTCCAATAGCATGGGGTAGGCAGGCCCCACAGGTCCTCCTGTAGTGGTTCTTCTGCCCACTTGCTTCATGCTACATGAAAGGCATAATATATATAGCATCAAGGAGCCCTAGCAAAACTGAGGTCAATGGGAATCAGGGGGAAAACGCTCCACTGATTGGAGTCATACGTAGCACAAAGGAAGATGGTTGTGGTTGTTGGAGGTCAATCTTCTGAGCTCCAGGACATCACTGCAGGAGTTCCTCAGTGTAGTGTCCTAGGACCAACCATCTTCAGCTGTTTCATCAATGACCTTCCTTCAATCATTAGGTCAGAAGTGGGGATGTTCGCTGCTGATTGCACAATGTTCAGCACCATTTGTGACTCCTCAGATACTGAAGCAACCCGTGTAGAAATGCAGCAAGACCTGGACAATATCCAGGCTTGGGCTGATAAGTGGCAAGTAACATTCACGCCACACAAGTGCCAGGCAATGACCATCTCCAGCAAGAGAGAATCTAACCATCTCCCCTTGACATTCAATGGCGTTGCCATCGCTGAATCCCCGGCTATCAACATCCTAGGGGCTACCATTGACCAGAAACTGAACTGGAGTAGCCATATAAATACTGTGGCTACAAGAGCAGGTCAGAGGCTAGGAATCCTGAGGCGAGTAACTCACCTCCTGACTCCCAAAAGCATGTCCACCATCTACAAGGCACAAGTCAGGAGTGTGATGGAATACTCTCGACTTGCCTGGATGGGTGCAGCACCAACAAGAAGCTCGACACCATCCAGGACAAAGCAGCCCGCTTGCTTGGCACTCCATCCACCACCTTCAACATTCACTCCCTCCACCACTGACGCACAGTGGCAGCAGTGTGTACCATTTACAAGATGCACTGCAGCAACGCACCAAGTCTCCTTAGACAGCACCTTCCAAACCCGCAACCTCTACCAACTAGAAGGTCAAGGGCAGCAAATGCATGGGAACACCACCACCTGCAAGTTCCCCTCCAAGTCACACACCATCCTGACTTGGAACTATATTGCCGTTCCTTCGCTGTCGCTGGGTCAAAATCCTGGAACTTCCTTCCTAACAGCACTGTGGGTGTACCTACCTCACGTGGACTGCAGCGGTTCAAGCAGGCAGCTCACCACCACCTTCTCAAGGGCAATGAGGGATGGGCAATAAATCGTGGCCTAGCCACCAACGCCCACATCCCATGAATGAATAAAAAAAATACAACTTCTTTCCTTCTTTAATGAGGTGTCTTCCCACTGGCCTTGCAAACTCCAATGGGCTTAGTGCCAGAAGGCACAGTCAGGTGCAATTCAGGCATGGATTACATCCTGAGGAATTCCATTAACTTTTCACCTATTCGGTGTTTCCAGGCACTGGGAGAAGATTACAATGGCACAGGACACAGGTTGTCAAGAATGGGAAATTTACCCATATTCTACTGCAGCATAAATGGAACATTAGTTCATTCATCACTATACAACCACAAATTTACTGAAGCATACATGTATCGTATGACTGGCAGAAGATAAAAAAATATTACAGGACTTACTGATACCTGATAGTGATTACACCTCTATTATTGTTCATTGAGCATCAGAGGACCTCCCGATTGGAGTAAAAAGAAAAGAAAGACTTGTATTTATATAGCGTTTTTCATGACTACCATATGTCTCAAGTGCTTTACAGCCAATGATGTACTTTTGAAGTGTAGCCACTGTTGTGATATATGAAAAGCAGTAAGGATACTGTCGCAATATACTGGTATCATATACTATATATCTAAAACTTAACACTTTGGAAAGCTTTGTTAAGATGTAGGTAACATTATTACTTTTTGTTCGCAGTCATTTGCACAATTAAATAGCATTTCTTTTGTTCTATCTTCCATTTTAAATTTGCAGTATTGGTTTAAAGTGCAAATACTTTGTTTATTCTCCTCTCTTCCCAAAACCTTCCTTCTTGTCAGTTATAAAATAATTATAATTAATACTTTTAGTTCCCCTTACTTCCCACAGTGGCTTTGTAATTCAACATCAAAGCACCTCATAATACTCCTGCTCCTAATTCGTACGTTCGTATGTTCATAGAAAAATGTTGCATGGAACCTAGCAATCTGCTGTACCAAAGTATGAGAGGTAAAGTCCTTGTGTGCATGAGCACTATAATAGTAAAGGACAACTATTACTCCGCTTTATAAAAATTCAGTCTTGAGATGTGAGCATCACTGCAGCATTTATTGCCCATCCCAAATTGCCCTTGAGCAGGTGGTGCTGAGCCGCCTACTTGAACCACTGCAGTCCATGTGGTGTAGGTACACCCACATTGCAGTTAGGGAGGGAGTTCCAGGTTTTTAACCCAATGACAGTGAAGGAACGGTGATATAGTTCCAAGTCAGGATGGTGTGTGGCTTGGAGGAAAATTTGCAGGTGGTGGTGTCCCCATGCATCTGCTGCACTTGTCCTTCTATGTGGTAGAGGGCATGGGTTTGGAAGGTGCTGTCGAAGGAGACGTGTTGAGTTGTTGCAGTGCATCTTGTAGCTGGTACACACTGCAGCCACTGTGTGCCAGTGGTGGAGGGAGTGAATGTTTAAAGTGGTAGATGGGATGCCAATCAAGCACATTGCTTTGTCCTGGATGGTGCTGTGATTCTTGAGTGTTGTTGGAGCTGCACCCATCCAGGCAAGTAGAGAGTATTCCATCACACTCCTGACGTGTGGCTATTAGGTAGTGGAAAGGCTTTGAGGAATCAAGATGTGAGTTACTCGCTGCAGAATTCCCAGCATCTGACCTGCTCTTGTAGTCATGTATTCATGTGGTTAGTCCAGTTAAGTTTCTGGTCATTGGTAACCTACTGGATGTTGATAGTGGGGGATTCATTGATGGTAATGCCATTGAATGTCAAGGGGAGATGATTAGATTCTCTCTTGCTGGAGATGGTCATTGCCTGGTACTTGTGTGGCACGAATGGCATTTTCCACTTATCAGCCCAAGCCTGAATGTTATTCAGGTCTTGCTGCATGCAGGAATGGATTGCTTCAGTATTTAAAGAGTTGTGAATGGTACTGAACATTGTTCAATCATCAACAAACATTTCTACTTCAGACCTTATGTAGGAGCTAAGGTCATTGATGAAGCAGCTGAAGACGTTTGGGCCTAGGACATGACCTGAGAAACTCCTGCAGCGATGTTTTAGGGCTGAGATAATTGGCCTCCAACAACCACAACCATCTTCCTTTGTGCTAGCTATGTCTCAAACTAATGTAGAAAGTTTTCCCCGATTCTCATTGACTTCAGTTTGCTGGTGTTCCTTGATGCCACACTTGTTCAAATGCTGCCTTGATGTCAAGAGCAATCACTCTCACCTCACCTCTGAAATTTATCTCTTTTGTCCATGTTTGGACCAAGGCTGTAATATAGTCTGGAGCTGAGTGGCCCTGGTGGAACCCAAACTAAGCATTGGTGATCAGGTTATTGCTGAGTTAGTGCTGTTTGATAGCAGTGTCAATGACACCTTCCATTACTTTGCTGATGAGTGAGAGTAGACTGATGGGGTGGTGATTGGCTGGATTGGATTTGTCTTGCTTTTTATGGATAGGACATATTTGGGCAATTTTCCACATTGTCGGGTAGTTGCCTGTGTTGTAGCTGTACTGGAACAGCTTGGCTAGGGGCATGGCTCGTTCTGCAGCACAAGTCTTCAGTACTACAGCTGGGATGTTGTCACGGGCCACAGCCTTTGCAATACCCAGTGCCTTCAGCCATTTCTTGTTATCACATGGAGTGAATCAAATTGACTGAAAATTGGCATCTATGGTGGTGGGGACTTCAGGAGCAGAGATGGATCATCTACTCAGCATTTCTGGCTGATGATGGTTGCAACTGCTTCAGCCTTGTCTTCAGCTGACATGCTGGGCTCTCCCATCATTGAGGATGGGGATGTTTTTGGAGCCACCTCCTCTAGTTAGTTGTTTAATTGTCCACCACCATTCACAACTAGATGTGGCAGGATTGCAGAGTTCTAATCTGATCTGTTGGTTGTGGGATCACAGCTCTGTCTATAGCATGCTGCTTCTGCTGTTTACCATGCATGTCGTTCTGTGTTGTAGCTTCACCAGCTAGGCACCTCATTTTTAAGTATGTCTGGTGCTGGTTCTGGCATGATCCCCTACACTCCTCATTAACCAGGGTTGATCCCCTGGCTTGATGGTAATTGTAGAGTAAGGGATATGCTGGGCCTTGAGGTTACAGATTGTGGTTGAATACAATTCTGCTGCTGATGGCCCACAGTGCCTCATGGATACCCAGTTTTGAGTTGCTAGATCTGTTCTGAGTTTATTCCCCTTAGCACAGTGGTACTGCCACACAACGCAATGGAGTGTATTCTCAGTGTGAAGATGGGACTTCATCTCCACAAGGACTGTGCAGTGGTCACTCCTACCAATACTGTCATGGGCAGATGCATCTGCAGCAGGTAGATTTGTGAGAATGATGTCAAGCAGGTTTTTCCCTCATGTTGGTTCTCTCACTACTTGCCGCAGGCCCAGTCTGGCAGATATGTCCTTTAGGACTCAGACAGCTTAGTCAGCAGCGAGGCTACCGAACCATTCTTGGTGCTGGACATTGAAGTCCCCAACCCAGAGTACATTGCTGGGTCGCAAGAAGTAGAAATGAAATATATTAAAAAGTTTATAAGTCATAGATGCAAGGTGACTATGTAGGATTACCTATTTAGACTCACTACAAACGTTCTAGGTCTTTTCCTGTTAATTGATAATGTTAGTCATTCTCAAGATGTGGGCATTTCTGGAAAGGCAGGCATATACAGCCTATCCCGACTTGCTTTGTGAAGGTGGTAGACCTTTTTGAAACAGTCCATGTGGAGAAGGTGCTGTTTGTAGTTTGATACAAACAAGTGGCTTTCTAAGCCACTTCAGAGGGCAATTAGAATCAACCAGCACTGGTGTGGGATTACAGTGGCATATAGTCTATCAGATTCCCCATTAGTGAATCAGCTGGGTTTTTGTGAAAATCTAACTTTTACTGACAACAGCATTTTATTTCCCGATTTTTTAAACTGAATTCAAATCCTCAAACTTCCATGAATAGTAATGATAATCAGCACAAAACACCTGATCAGTAGGTGCCTGGTAGAAATGTAATAATGCAGCTGTTTGACACCCTTATCCAAAGTATCTGCTAGTTGGACTGCTCTGATAATACCATTCAGTACAAATGGGATCGGCTGGCAAAATAATTGAAGTACATTGCATGCTGCACAATATTGAAATAGGGTAATTAGGCTTGCAGCAGAACTACAAAAAGAATGACACCAGGAAGACGATAAGGGGTATATGAACTATTTGCAGCACCCCAACAAGTGCCCAAAATTACACAGTTGCAACAAGAGCTGATCAATTATTTATTTTTCCTTGAGATCTACACGTAGCACTTTCTGCAAAGATAAGAATACAATGCAGAAGTCTGTAAATACAAAAGTATATATTATTTCCTATTGTTATGTACAAAGTTCATTTTTACACATTAGTTTTGACATAAGAAGTAAATACTGCAATGTTTATTAATGTTACAGTGTATGTGTGCAAAATGAGAGGTCTCTTCAGACCGCCTACTTACAATTTTATTAGCTGCCTACCTTTACACATTCCATACCAATACAGTTCTGTCTGTGTCAGAAATAGTTTGCCCTAGTCCAGCTGTGGGGGAGTCAGTGATGAGGCGTCATCTATTTAAAATTGCCAGAAGAGAGTGAGGAAAGAGATTAGGCGAAATTTCTTTACCCAGTGTTATTGGAACGTGAAATGAATTGGTAGACTATTACATCTTTTAAGTGAAAGTGAATAAATATTGCATCAATTAAATAAAACTTACCACACAGGGACAGGTCATCCGGTCTATTCCAGTGTTCATGCTCCACATGAGTCTAGCCCTATCAAGATATCCTTTTCCTTTATTCCTCTATTCTTTTTTCACTCATGTACTTGTCTAGCTTCCCCTTAAATGCATCTATGCTAGTTGCTTCAGCTATAGCAACAACAACCTCCATTTATATAATTACTCCACGTGGTAGCAAGTTCCACATTCTCACCAATTTATTGGTAAAGAAGTCTCTCCTGAATTCATTATTGCATTTATTAGTGATTATCTTATATTTATGATTCCTGGTTTTGGAATTTAAGATCGTTCAATTCCTTTCACTGTTCTTTGTCTCAAAATGTACTATTTCACGCAAGCTCGAGGAACAGCATCTCATCTACCGATTAGGCACACTACAGCCTGCCGGACTGAACATTGAGTTCAATAATTTCAGAGCATGACAGCCCCCCACTTTACTTTCATTTTTAGTCATTTTTAGTTATTTTTTCTTCCTTTTTTTTTTTGCATTCCTTTTTACATTTTTTACAATCTTTTTTTGCATTTATTTCATTTCATCTTAGTTTGTTCAGTTTGCTTACCCACTGTTTTTTTTCAGGTTGTTTTTCTTCAGGTTTGCACTTGCTGATGTTCAATATTCAGTATATTCACACCTAATCTGTACTAATGCTTTGTCTTTCAACACACCATTAACATATTGTTTGCCTTTGCTCCGTGACCTTTTGGTCAGCTATGTGGCCTGGTCCAATCTGCACCTTCTCCTTTGTTATCTCTTGCCCAACCCCCACCTCACTTGTTTATAATCTGTGACTTTTCTAATATTTGTCAGTTCCGAAGAAGGGTCACTGACCCGAAACGTTAACTCTGCTTCTCTTTCCACAGATGCTGCCAGACCTGCTGAGTGAATCCAGCATTTCTTGTTTTTGTTTCAGATTTCCAGCATCCGCAGTATTTTGCTTTTATATGACTCCAGATAGTTGCCTCTTAGCTGCCCTCTGAAATGGCCTAGCAAGCCACTCAGATGTCAAGGGAAATTAGAGATGAGCATCAATTGCTTGCCAGTGATGCCCACATGCCACAAAAGAATAAGGGGAAAAATTAATTCATTTAATTCAAAATCATTGTGACAATAGCCTAGGAAGATGTAAAATACAGCAGATGCTAGAAATCTGAAATAAAACAGAAAATGCTGGAAACACTGAGCAGGTCAGGCAACATCTGTGGCAAAAGTAAAGTAGGGTTAATGTTTCAGGTTGAAGGCGGCAGGAGAAAAAAAAAATGTTGTTTTGAACACTTGTGGAAAGTCAAGGTGAAACAAGATGCTGCTGAAAGCAATATTATCCCTGGGTTAATGACAAAATACATATTATGTACATCTGCTGGTCCTTCAGAGCCAGAATCAGATAGTGGTCAGGAGCCGATAGAATCCCCAAAACATACACAGGATACCTTGAAGGCACCTTTATCACTTACCCCCTAGAGTAGCTGATCATATTACACATACCACAGACATTTTCTATTACTACAATAAACAATAATTTCTTCACAGTCATTGCAGTATCTGTTTTATTTGCAAGTTGATCACAGAATTTCAGTGGTTTTACTGCTGGTCACTGATAATTGGCTGATGTATTAGTGTTCTATGCATCATTGGATATTGAGCTACTGGTTGACCATTCAGAACCTTATCCTTTTTATATTTCTAGTGAAGTTCAGTGGAATGCCTCAACCGAAGGTCATACCATTAGGTATACACATCTGTTTTTGGGGTGTACTGCAAGGTCCTGAGTACTGCAATACTGAGTAGTCCAAGCATCAACAAAATATTTTTAACACCCAAAAGATCTCCATGATGATTCTCCTGCCCTCACATGTGCCTCATTATAGCTGAGTCCTGGAGACTAAGCAGAGTGGCCAGTATTGCAGCAGGTAAGCAAGTACACATGCAACCTCTGTTCTCTGTGGCAAATATGATTGTTTCAGGGTGAAATTAAATGGACTCCTCTGATGTCTTGCCTTCACATGCTCTGTGATTCGCATATGAATGACCCATACCCTTTCTGTTTATATATGCTATAGCATGATCTAAAGGCTACATGGTACAATCCATCACATTTTGGATGAAACACAATTGCAGAAAAACTGTTTTTGCCCTTTCTGTTATTGCTGCTGTGAAAGGGATTGGATTTAGATGGCTGTGTGTGAAAAAAACAGCATCTGTCACATCCTTGATTGCACTACAAATTAAACCAGATATATCCCTGAGGAACACTGGAAAGATTTTGTCATGTAGAAACTCAGCACTGTTATTTTAACTGCCAGTAGGATAGCAGTCCTAATCATTGAGTGCATTTGCAGGTATTGTTCTAAAAGGATGCATATGTCATTGACAGCCTCTTTACTTAGCCTAAGCTTCCTCTGGCACTGTTTCTCTGAGTGCCTAATTTAATGGACCATGTAGCGTGTGTTCCAAGGCAAGGTACATTCTGTGCGTCCTTCCCAATAGGCTTTCCACTCCTTTTCCTCCTCTAGCACTTCATTGATGTTGGTGCTTGCTGTTCTGTCCATGCTAATATGGTCAAAAAGAACAAATTCATTCAAAACTAATTTGCTACTGAGGACTCCATATCAGCTTAATCAGTGAACTATAGAGGTGTAAAATCAATTCCTATTTGGAGAAAAACACAAAATAAACATTACCAGGAAAAGATTTCCAAATATAAGTAGATCTCGCATTTATTGACATACCTTTCACACTTAACTTCTGCTGGAACAAATTATTAGGGCATATTTTTCTGCTCCTGGGTATATTGGATTGCCTGGGCATAGCAAATGCAGGAAAATAAGGCATGGAGGATTGCACGATTTTCTGTCCATGACAATGGATGAAAGATCAAGCTAGCTACTTCACAGGCATGCGATCCTCTCTGTCCAACTCTGATGAGCTCAGGTGACCAAATATGCCCAGGTGAAGGAACAGAAAGTCTACCCCATAATATCAAAGTTTGGTGATGAACCTAAATTCGGGGCTATGCCAAAATGTGTGGCGGAATGAGGGAGATTGCAGGAAGATGTAGACAGATTAGTGGCTTGGGCAGATAGGTAGCAGGGAAATGTGATGTAATGCAGTTTGGGGAAAAAGAAGTTTAGGTTTACCCTAAAAATAAGATTCTTAACAGAATGGATACATACTGTATATAAAAGCAAAATACTGCGGATGCTGGAAATCTGAAACAAAAACAAGAAATGCTGGATTCACTCAGCAGGTCTGGCAGCATCTGTGGAAAGAGAAGTAGAGTTAACGTTTCGGGTCAGTGACCCTTCTTCGGAACTGACAAATATTAGAAAAGTCACAGATTATAAACAAGTGAGGTGGGGGTTGGGCAAGAGATAACAAAGGAGAAGGTGCAGATTGGACCAGGCCACATAGCTGACCAAAAGGTCACGGAGCAAAGGCAAACAATATGTTAATGGTGTGTTGAAAGACAAAGCATTAGTACAGATTAGGTGTGAATATACTGAATATTGAACATCAGCAAGTGCAAACCTGAAGAAAAACAACCTGAAAAAAACAGTGGGTAAGCAAACTGAACAAACTAAGATGAAATGAAATAAATGCAAAAAAAGATTGTAAAAAATGTAAAAAGGAATGCTAAAAAAAAAGGAAGAAAAAATAACTAAAAATGACTAAAAATGAAAGTAAAGTGGGGGGCTGTCATGCTCTGAAATTATTGAACTCAATGTTCAGTCCGGCAGGCTGTAGTGTGCCTAATCGGTAGATGAGATGCTGTTCCTCGAGCTTGCGTTGATGTTCACTGGAACACTGCAGCAATCCCAGGACAGAGATGTGAGCATGAGAGCAGGGGGGAGTGTTGAAATGGCAAGCAACCGGAAGCTCAGGGTCCTGCTTGCGGACTGAGCGGAGATGTTCCGCAAAGCGGTCACCCAGTCTGCGCTTGTTCTCCCCAATGTAGAGGAGACCACACTGTGAGCAGCGAATACAGTATACTACATTGAAAGAAGTACAAATCGCTGCTTCACCTGAAAGGAGTGTTTGGGGCCTGGGATAGTGAGGAGAGAGGAGGTAAATGGGCAGGTATTACACCTCCTGCGATTGCAAGGGACGGTGCCCTGGGACGGGGACGAGGTGGTGGGGGTAATGGAGGAGTGGACCAGGGTGTCGCGGAGGGAACGATCCCTTCGGAATGCTGACAGGGGAAGGGAGGGGAAGATGCGACTGGTAGTGGCATCACGCTGGAGGTGGCGAAAATGGCGGAGGATGATCCTTTGGATATGGAGGCTGGTGGGATGAAAAGTGAGGACAAGGGGAACCCTGTCACGGTTCTGGGAGGGAGGGGAAGGGGTGAGGGTAGAGGTGCGGGGAATGGGTCGGACACGGTTGAGGGCTGTCAACCACAGTGGGGGGAAATCCTCGGTTGAGGAAAAAGGAGGTCATATCAGAAGCACCGTCATGGAAGGTAGCATCATCAGAGCAGATGCGTCGGAGACGGAGAAACTGGGAGAATGGAATGGAGTCCTTACAGGAGGTAGGGTGTGAAGAAGTGTAGTCGAGGTAACTGTGGGAGTCAGTGGGCTTATAATGGATATTGGTAGACAACCTATCCCCAGAGATGGAGACAGAGAAGTCGAGGACGGGAAGGGAAGTGTCAGAGATGGACCATGTAAAGGTGAGAGAAGGGTGGAAATTGGAAGCAAAGTTGATAAAGTTTTCTAGTTCGGGGCGGGAGCAGGAAACGGCACCGATACAGTCATCAATGTACCGGAAAAAGAGTTGGGGGAGGGGGCCTGAGTAGGACTGGAACAAAGAATGCTCGACATATCCCACAAAAAGACAGGCATAACTAGGACCCATGCGGGTACCCATAGCGACACCTTTTACTTGAAGGAAATGCATGGAGTTGAAGGAGAAGTTGTTCAATGTGAGAACAAGTTCAGCCAGGCGGAGGAGGGTGTTGGTGGATGGGGACTGGTTGGGCCTCTGTTCCAGGAAGAAGCGGAGAGCCCTCAAACCATCCTGGTGGGGGATGGAGGTGTAGAGCGATTGGACGTCCATAGTGAAGAGGAGGCGGTTGGGACCAGGAAACTGGAAATTGTCAAAATGACGTAGGGCGTCAGAAGAGTCACGGATGTAGGTGGGAAGAGACTGGACCAGCGGAGAAAAGATAGAGTCCAGATAGGAAGAAATAAGTTCAGTTGGGCAGGAGCAGGCTGACACAATGGGTCTGCCGGGACAGTCCCGTTTGTGGATTTTGGGAAGGAGGTAGAAGCGGGCTGTCCGGGGTTGCGGGACTATGAGGTTGGAAGCTGTAGAGGGAAGATCTCCAGAGGAGATGAGGTCAGTGACAGTCCTTTGGACGGTGGCTTGATGTTCGGTGGTGGGGTCATGGTCCAGAGGGAGGTAGGAAGAGGTGTCTGTGAGTTGGCGTTGAGCTTCTGCAAGGTAGAGGTCGGTACGCCATACAACAACAGCACCACCCTTGTCTGCAGGTTTGATGACCATGTCGGGGTTAGACCTGAGAGAACGGAGTGCCTCAAGTTCAGAGGGGGACAGGTTAGAGTGAGTGAGGGGGGCAGAGAAATTGAGACGACCAATGTCTCGCCGACAGTTTTCAATGAAGAGATCAAGAGCGGGTAAGAGGCCAGGGTGAGGGGTCCAGGTAGAGGGAGAATGCTGGAGGCGGGTGAATGGGTCTGCTGGTCGGGGGGAGGACTCCTGGTCGAAGAAGTGAGCCCGGAGGCGGAGGCGACGGAAGAAGAGCTCAACGTCATGCCGAGCGCGAAATTCATTGAGGTGGGGGCGTAAGGGGATAAAACTGAGACCTTTGCTGAGTACAGAACGCTCAGCATCAGAGAGGGGGAGGTCAGAGGGTATAGTGAATACACGGCAAGGGGTCAGATCAGAAGGGGTGGGGTCAGAGGGAAGTGAAGCGGAAGGAGGATCTGGAGGGGCATTAGTCCCCATCAGCTGCTGGAGCTTGCGTTCCTTAACACCTGAAAGGAAGAAAAAAAGTTTTTTGTTAATGCGTCGGATGAGACGTAAGATGAGATGAAACTGCGGAGTAGAACAGATTTGAGATAAGGTGAGACGGTGCTGCTGGAGAGAGAGGTCCAGTGTGTGCATATGGCGGCGCATAGCACTGAGTGTGGATCTCAGGATGCGGCGAGAGTAGCAGTCCGAGGAACGTTGTATTTCTCGGAGATACCTGTGATCCTGGGTGGTTTCAAAGCATGATGGGTGAAACTGCAGTTGGAATCCACGTGGAATCAGTCGGAGCCGGAGACAGTCACTGAGGAAGGAGATGTGGCTGTGAAAACGAGTTTTGGTAGATACATACTGTATATGCTTGTTTAAAAGTCAAATTTTTGAGATCAATTTTTGGGACTAAAATTTGGGGGGGGTCAACTTTTACACGAGTCATATTTTCAACATTGTGAAATCTTTTGGCGAAGTACAAAATCGTGTCTCTGCATGAACCTGGTACACCAACCAGCTCTGGTCTTGAAATCTACTGTGCCTTCTTTCCTTGTTTCTTTCAGGGCGTAGAGTCAATTGGATGTGCAGGAATGTATCCATTCTGGCAACGTTCACTGACCCTTTCTGCAAGTTTGCTATCTAATTGCAGCCACTTGCTAGGCTTTCCCCTGTTGGCACTTTTATTCTTCATGAGCTGTTTGAAAAGTTTTCTCCAATCTCTGACATTCTTCTCTGATACTTTATATTCTCTTGCTGCCGCATAATTACTCACCTTCTCTGCACACACAATGACTTTTAGTTTAAACTGCATTGTGTATTTGTTGTTCTTCCTTGGTGCCATATTGAAAAAATGTGGGGGTCCTAGCTGAACGTTCGGGTATTTATACTAGTGCATGATTAGAATGTTCTGACTGCGCTCTGAAAGTTAAAGTCAACTTTTACATGAGAAATAGGGAACATTCAAAATTTTTTGGCCTAAATTCATGGGTCAACTTTTACATGAGTATATATGGTGCATCTGTAATGGTGGAAGTCCAGTTGAAAAAGTCCATAAAAAGGCAAATGGCAGTTTTTATATGTTTAGAGGCTGTCACAAATTTTTGATCTACCTTAGATATTCTCTCAGGTTCAGCAACACTGGTCACTCCTGTAAGCAATTCTCATGTCTTATGTTCAAAAGTGTGCCTGTAGTGCCCAAAAATAACATCCTAGTATAACTCAGAAGCATGACAATAGGACCCCCTCATGATTTGAACTGGTTACCATGCCTTTCACGCATGCACTTCTCCAATCTTTCAGTAGGCAGGTTCAGAACATTTTAATGAGCCAGATCTAAATTTTTAAGCTGTTTCATTTTACAGACAGCAATGGTGTCAGAACAGTGGTATACTGTGGATAAATGATTTGGCTATGCAAAGGTGTTCTCAGGATAGCTAACTTTTATGGCTCCCCAATAACAAGTTCAGATTAAGCCTAGAGAAGATAAACAAAAAAACAGGAATCATATGCTGCACTGTAAGGTTTGATGAATTCTTGGGGGTCCCAACACCAAGATAGCCTACTGAGTAACACTTGTAATCAAATCCTAAATAATTTGTTTAACTTCAAACCCTGACTCATGAATAAGAAAAAATAATAAAACATGCTACCTTACTCTGGAACAGTGTGCTAACTAATATTCTACAGTGTTACCTTTTCTAGGGCAGGAAGAAACTTTAGCACCTACTGTCAGGAGGCTAGACAAATGGAACACAGTTCACAGATGGGCAAACTGTAAGCAGTCAGTGGAAGGAACAGAAGAATGGGCTAAATAGCCTTTTCTTGTTCTGTGCTTTGTTATGTTCTCTTAGGGATAATTTTCCACAGTCCTGTCATAGGACAGTATACACCAGGCGCAATAGTGGACAATCAAGCATGGACAGCAGCACGCCTGTTACACAGCTTGTCTAATTTTCAATCCATTAAGGGTGAAACATATTTAGGAAGTCAGTGCAGAACTGCAATCTTTACACCTATGTGCTTGCTTTCTGGGTGGCTTTTCTGTAATTTAATCAAAAACCAAGCTACAGAAGATAATTTGACTGAGCTGGATCTAGTGTTCTCCTTGCTTGTACACTTTTAACATAGGATCCTTAGTTATAAGCGGAATAATTCTGCTTACTTACATGATCACTGATTTCAAACCTATACTCTGTTCCTTTGTAGAGCTCAGGTATGAAGGGCTGACCTACATGTGTACACAGCAAGTACACCCGTGGACTGGACTGATTCATTATATTATAACCTTTCTCAATGAAAGAATTCCTTCATGTCATTTCTTAATTATGATTATAGCATTTTTGTGAAGGGTCAGGGCCAGCATATTAGGTGGAATTAATACAGACCACATGGAGTGCACTGCTGATTCAACTCCACTTTTGCTAGAACTTGTAACTCCAGCTGAGACTCTTCTCACATTACATATGGTAGCCATTTGAAAATGGCTGTAAACAAAACTGTTACATTAACTATGTTCCTACAGAGGAAACAGCCTGGTGTCATACCAGGTCACTATGCTACAGAATGATCAATACAGGTGCGCACCCACAGAATTCTAATTGGTGAATTTTATTTACCCTTATTTTAGGTGACCAATATCCATTTTTTTCTTTATTACAAATATCAAAAATGTATTATTGGTATAAAGATGCAGTTTACAAGGTGCCTACAAGGTAGAATCAGGCAGAGTCAGCATGGATTTACCAAAGGGAAATCATGCTTGACAAATCGATTAGAATTCTTCGAGGATGTAACTAGCAGAGTAGATGAGGGGGAGCCAGTGAATGTGGTTTATTTGGACTTTCAGAAGGCTTTCGACAAAGTCCCACATAAGACATTAGTGTGTAAAATTAAAGCGCATGAGTTGGGGGTAGTGTATTGCGATGAATAGAAAATTGGTTGGCAGACAGGAAAGAAAGAATAGGGATAAATGAATGGCAGGCAGTGACTAGTGGGGTACCGCAAGGATCGGTGCTAGGACCCCAGCTATTCACAATATATACTAATGATTTAGATGAGGGAACTAAATGTAATATCTACAAATTTGCAGATGACACAAAACTGGGTGGGAGGGTGAGTTGTGAGGAGGATGCAGAGAGGCTTCAGGGTGATTTGGACAAGTTGAGTGAGTGGGCTACTGCATGGCAGATGCAGTATAATGTGGATAAATGTGAGGTTATCCACTTTGGTAGCAAAAACAGGAAGGCAGATTATTATCTGAATGGCTGTAAACTGAGAGAGGGGAATATGCAGCGAGACCTGGGTGTTCTCGTACACCAGTCGCTGAAGGTAAGCAAGCAGGTCCAACAGGCGGTAAAAAAGGCAAATGGTATGTTGGCCTTCATAGCGAGAGGATTCGAGTACAGGAGCAGGGATGTCTTGCTGCAATTATACAGGGCCTTGGTGAGGCCACACCTGGAATATTGTGTGCAGTTTTGGTCTCCTTATCTGAGGAAGGATGGTCTTGCTATAGAGGGAGTGCAGCGAAGGTTTACCAGACTAATTCCTGGGATGGCTGAACTGATGTATGAGGAGCGATTGAGTCAGTTAGGATTATATTTGCTGGAGTTCAGAAGAGTGAGGGGGGATCTCATAGAAACCACAAAAATTCCAACAGGACTTGACAGGGTAGATGCAGGAAGGATGTTCTCGATGGTGGGGGAGTCCAGAACCAGGGGTCATAGTCTAAGGATACGGGGTAAACCTTTCAGGACTGAGATGAGGAGAAATTTCTTCACTAGAGTGTGGTGAGCCTGTGGAATTCGCTACCACAGAAAGCAGTTGAGGCCAAAACATTGGGGTACATTTTCAAGAAGGAGTTAGATACAGCTCTTGGGTCTAAAGGAATCAAAGGGTATGGGGAGAAAGCGGGAACAGGTTACTGAGTTGGATGATCAGCCTTGGTCTTAATGAATGGCGGAGCAGGCGCGAAGGGCCGAATGGCCTACTCCTGCTCCTATTTTCTATGTTTCTATGTTTCTAAACTGCAGCCCATCAGCCACATGCAGGCTCTGAGCCCTGACAAACTGGCAATATTAAATAATTCTTTTTGTTTGGTATTTGCCAGGGAGATATAACCGATGGCAAGGATTACAGCTTGCATGTTGTCATACAGCAGGCAGAGGATGGTGCCGAATTTCTCCGGGCAGCCAAATTTGAGGAGGATGTTCCTTAATCCCTCCCGGTTGATAGAGTTAAAGGCCTTTTTGAGGTCAAGGAAGGCCATATATAAAGGTTGCTGCTGTTCCCTACATTTTTCTTGGAGTTGTCTTGCTGTGAAGATCATGTCCACTGTGCCTCTTGATGGACAGAATCCGTATTGTGATTCCGGTAGGAGCTCTTCAGCCACGGGGAGGAGGCGATTGAGAAGGACTCTTGCGATGACCGTCGACATGCCCAGGCAGTGACCAAGTGCAAACAGGGGAAGGAGCATTCGGAAACTCGAGCATCCCATTCACTTGCCTCACCAAACACCACCTGCCCCACCTGTGGCACAGTGTGCGGATCCAGATTTGGACTATTCTGTCACCTAAGGACCCACAACCCTGGAATGGAAGAAAGTCATCCTTGTTCCCGAAGGACTGCCTAAGAAGAAGAACAGGTGGACATGACATTGAATGATGAGCTGAGCAATGAGACAAGAGTATTTAAAATAAAAAAAAGGATGTATTGAATAAACTAATCAAACTCAAAGAGGTTAAAGCCCCTGGTCCGGATGGATTGCATTCACGCATTTTAAAAGAATCTCGGGAAGAAATAGCAGAGGCATTACTATACATATTTAATAATTCATTAGAAAAAGGTTTAGTGCCAGATGACTGGTGAATAGCTAATGTAATTGCTATGTTTAAGAAGGGGGACAGAACATGCCTAAGGCATTATATACTAGTCAGTTTAACATCGGTGGTAGGAAAAATAATGGAATCTCTACTAAAGGAGAGAAAAGAACATCTAGAAAAGAAAACTATAATAATGAATAGTCAGCATGGATTTCAAAAGGGAAAATTTTACTTGGCCAACCTTATTGAATTTTTTGAAGAGGTAACAGGGAGAGTAGACAATGGTAATGCAGTAGATGTAATTTATCTGGATTTTCAAAAGGCCTTCGATAAGGTGCCCCAAAATAGACTAATGAATAAGGTCAGAGAATGTGGAGTCAGGGGACAAGTGGCAGAATGGATTGCTAGCTGGCTTCAAGACAGAAAGCAGAGAGTGGAAGTAAAGGGTAGTTATTTAGAGTGGCAGAAGGTCAGAAGTGGTGTTCCACAAGGATCAGTGCTGGGAACACTGCTCTTCATAATTTACATTAACGATTTGGACTTTGGAAACAAAAACACAATTTCTAAATCTCCGGATGAAACCAAACTGAGGGCGGGGGGTATAGTCAATCCTGAGGAGGACTGAAACAAATTACAGGAGGACATTAATAATTGCAGAATGGGCAAATAATTGGAAAATGAAGTTCAACACAGATAAATGTGAGATAGTACATTTTGGTCGGAAAAAGAGGGAGGTCACATTTTTTGGAAGGTGCGAGTTTAAGTGAGATAGAGGAACAAAGGGATCTCGGAGTACAAATACAGCAATCACTAAAAGTTGTGCCACAAGTTAGCAAGAAAACCAAGCACTAGGCTTTATTTCTAGAGGAATAGAATTGAAAAATAGGGAAGTTATACTAAACCTGTATCGAACCTTGGTTAGAACACAGAGTACTGCATGCAGTTCTGGTCACCACATTATAAAAAGGATATAGAGGCATTGGAGAGGGCACAGAGAAGATTTACAAAGATGATACCAGAAATGCATGGGTATATATATCAGGAAAGGATTGGGAGGCTGGGTCTCTTTTGGAAAAAAAAGGCTAAGGAATGACCGAATAGAGGTCCTTAAAATTATGAAAGGTTTTTAGGAGTGGATACAGAGAGAATGTTTCCACTTGTGGGGAAGAGCATGGCTAGAGGTCATCAATATATTACCAAGAAATCCAATAGGAAATTCAGAGGAAACTTCTTTACCCAAAGAGCAGTGAGAATGTGGAACTCGCTACCACAGGGAGTGGTTGAAGCGAATAGTATAGATGCATTTAAGGAGAAGCTAGAAATCATATGAGAGAGAAGGGAATAGAAGGTTACACTGATAGATTTAGATGAAGAAAGATGGGATGGGGCTCAACTGGCGCATAGAAGCCAGCAGGAACTGGTTGGGCTGAATGGCCTGTTTCTGTGCCGTATAGCTTATGTTTGCAATCTTATTTATGGCCCTCGAAACCCAGGCAACTCAGCATTCTTTGCGTCAGTATTTCTTATTACCAATTTGTCCTGCTTGAATTTTGTGGGTCTTGAGATTTAGAAAGGGCTGTTTTTAGCATTGTTGTCTCTTTGTGAATAAGTCCTAAGTCAGAATAACAAAATCTGTCAGTATCACCAAAATGAGACATATGCAGTTGAATGGGAATGTGGATTTAGACTTTATATAACAAATTTTTATAGAGTTCCTGCAGAAGGCCTGGTACCTCATTTGCTACCAGCAAATATCGGAAAATGATAGGTATGTTGCCTGTGGTCTTATAATACTTGCTCGCACTGCGCGAGCACAAAAAAATTAATCTATCCTTATATGTGACCCCCAAAGCTCCATTGTATATATCCATGTGACTCACAAAGTCAAAACAGGACACCCGGCCCCATAGTGTTCTAAAAAAGGGTATCATTAAATTGCAGTTAATGGCACATAAAAAACATCCATCTACTCTCACTAGAGGATACTTACCAGACTGTGTAAAAAGAGAAGCAAGAAAGGTAATATAGATTCCACAGAAATAACAATCATAGAATGACACAGCATGGAAGGCTATTCAGCCCATTGTGTCTGTGTCAGCTCTTTGAAAGAGCTATCCAATTAGTCCCACTCCCCTGGTCTTGCCCATAGCCCTGCAAATCTTTCACCTTCAAGTGTTTATCCAATTCCCTTTTGAAAGTTGCCTCCACCACCTTTCAGACAGTACATTCCAGATCATAACAACTCCTGGTGTAAATTTTTTTCCCCTATGACCCTTCTGCCACTGGAACAGTTTCTCCTTATTTACTCTATCAAAACTGTTCATGATTTTGAACATTTCTATCAAATTTCCCTTTAACCTTCATTGCTCTAAGGAGAACAATCCCAGCTTCTTCAGTCTCTCCACGTAACTGAAGTCCCTAGTACCATTCTAGTAAGTCTCCTCTGCACCCTCTCCAAGGCATTGACATATTTTCTAAAATGTAGTGCCCAGAACTACTACTTCCTGTTGTGTCCCTTTCCCTTCCCTCGCCACAGTTGCATGCAGGCTCTGGCTCGAGAGTTGAAAACCTTCAGATCATCAGGGCTGTATTGTTCTGGTAGTAGAAGGCATTCTACTTGTTTCATTGCTTGGGATGACTCTCTGCAGTCACAATCAACAGAATTCATTTGGTTGTGTCCCCACTTCTGCATAAGGGCTTTACAGAGGCCAACACCAATCCTGAGGCAATTGAGACACAGCCAAGTAGACCATGTTTCATTGGCTCCTGATGGGAGGGATTCCTCTGGGTCATTAGACAACCCCTTTGTCTTTATCTGTAGATGTGCTGATCAATCTGTAAGGCAGCAGCAGTTGGGATTACAGTCTAGGGGCTGGGCAGTACGTAAGAAGCTGCCCCCCGACTTCAGCCTCTTTGTTGTTGGCTCTTTCTGGAAGAGAGGATGACGAGGGTCACTGGGCTGCTTTTTCCATTCTACTCTTGATGTAACTTGCCTTCTTATGGCAGGTGGAGCAATACCAGCAAGCAGGTACAGATCATCCACTCGAGTATGTTTCAGGCAGCCAGTAATAGCTCTGCAAGATGCCTTGAGGGTGAGATCTAACTTCTTGGCGTGGAGAAGGGTTCCCAGACTGGGCAGGCATGTTCAGCTGCTGAGTAGCACAGGGCACGGGCAGTTGTTCATAATGTTCTCGGGTCAGTTCCTCATTTAGAGTTGGCCAGCTTCCTTAAGATGTTGTTTCTGGCTGCCACCTTTGCCTTTACTTTAATGATATGATCTTTGAAGATTAGGGTGCAATCTAAAATTACTCCAAAGTATACTGGATTAAATTTGTATGCCAGTGTTCTCCCATACCAAAGAATGTTAAGTTCTCACCTTATCTCTGTTCCTAAGAATGAAAAGAACGGATGTATCTTTTCAGGGTTGGCCCGCAGATGATTAATTGCATCGTAGTTGGTTAGCTGAGCTAATGCATCGCCAAGGGATTTCTCTACTATATTGAAGGATTGATCCTGAGATGCAATGCTCAGGTCATCAGCACGGAAACTTCTGGTATGTGGATGGATGGTATAAGTATTGAACAGCAAGGCTGCGAGAACACTTGAGGTAAGCCATTTTTCTGTCTTCGCCATCTGCTTCGCTTGCCATTTAGGTCAACAAGGAAATGTCTGTTGGCCAGCATGTTACTTATCAGCTCAGTCAATTTGGTACCTTTGGTGATAATGTCATGCATACCAAAAGTGCAATGATATAAATTATGGACTAACTTTGAAGAGTTATGAAAAATGGACTTTGTCTTGGCCACCAAAGAAAAAAGCTTGGCCTTTTGTGTATTCAAACTGTCTGACAAAGAAAAGGACAAATCTTCAAAGCTAAGAGGTGTCAATTGCACCCCATCCTAATATATTACAGAATTGAATGTCTTCTTCTGAAACAAAGGAGCTATGAAAGCAGCCATGTCCTGGGCCATAGTGCAAACACCATGGGGAAGAGATGAGAAAGTCTCATACCAGGAAGGGAGAAGTAACACAGCTTTACCTTAAAAAAGACAGCCTAAAGCCAGAGAGAGGCAACATTCCAGTAGCTTGTGTTCCAAAAAGCCAGAAGGCTGCAGAACCCTACATCTACATTATACAGCAGTGAACTAGAAGTGTCCCACCATCTTCAACTGAACTTTCAATCAAAAGAAAAATCTACAATCATCTCAGGCCTGCACCCATTGAGAACTTGACTTGCGAGGGAATTTAACAGGTTTATTGTGACCTCCCACCCCCCCCCCCCCAACTAAAAGTCACCTTCCTTTTTCCTTTCTCTACCTGTCTCTTTGTGTGTGTGTGTGTGTGTATGTGTACGAGCAAATGTGTGAGTGGATGTGGTTGTGACAATTTCAGGATAAGGCATATTGGTCAATAAACAACTACTTTTCTGTTTTTTAAATCCTACAAGAAAAGCTGTCGCTGTCTGGTTATTTGAAAAATAAAACACCAAGGGGTTAAACCGTAATAAATAAAACACTTGCTCCAGTCAGGTGGGGAGTTGAACAGTGGGAACCACCCACATCGCACCAGGTGGCCACAACAATATGGAATAGCTTCTGTGCAAAAATCCTATCATTGACGTGCAATATGCAACAGATAAATCCACGGAGGCTGTGCCTGTTATTAGTTCTGTCTCATAGCCATCCTCAATGAATTGGGTGAGATTTAGAAGTTGACTTGTGCAGGATTTCCCTGGTCTGAATCCCACTTGTTCAGGGATGAGACATAAATCCACAAAGGGGGAAAGCAATTTAGGATGAGTCTCTCTAACAGTTTGTAGCTGTGGCATAGCAGGGAGATTAGTCTGAAGCTCTTAGGGCTAGCTGGATCTTTGCCTGGCTTCAGAATTGCCACTCTTCTTGTTCATCTCCATAACTTGGGAATCTTGTTGGTTACTAAGCAATTGTTGGACATTTCGAGTAGCCGTAGTACAGCCACAGGTCAAAGTGCTTGATTTGTTCATATAAAATATTGTCAGGTCCAGCTGCTTTGTTTTTTTTTAATCACTCCTATTTCACGTCTACATGCTACCCCTCAGCGACATCATCCAAAGGCACAGTGTTACTTTTCACATGTAAGCTGACGACACTCAGCTATATCTCACCATCACTTCTCCTGACTCCTCCATTGTTGCAAAATTATCAGACTGCTTATCCAATGTCCAGTACTGGATAAGCAGAAATTTCCTCCAAATACATATTCGGAAGATTGAAGCCATTATTTTCACTCCCTGCTCCAAGCTCCTTTCCCTAGCTACTGACTCCATCCCTCTCTGTGGCAACAATCTGAGATTAAGCCAGTCTGCTCACAACCTTGATGTCACATTTGACACCGAGATGAGCTTTCGACCTCACATTTGTACCTATTTCCACGTGCGTAACATCATCCAACTTCGCCACTGTCTCAGCTCATCTGTGACCAAAACCCTCTTTTATGCCTCTTTACCTCTAGACTTAACTATTCCAACCCACTCATTTCTGGTCTCCCACACGCTACTCTCCGTGAACTTGAGATCATCCAAAACTCTGCTGCCTGTGTCTTAACTCGCACCAAGACCTATCACCCCTGTGCTCACTAACCTACATTGGCTTCCAGTCAAGCAACGCCTTGATTTTAAAAGTCTCATCCTTCTTTTCAAATCCCTCCATGGCCTTGCCCCTCCCACTCTTTGTAATCCCCTCCAGCACCACAACCCCCCACGATATCTGCGCTCCTCTAATTCTGGCCTTTTGTGCATCTCTATTTTAATCACTCCACCATTGGTGGCCTCGCCGTCAGTTGCCTAGCCCCTAAGCTCTGGAATACCCTCCCTACACCTCTCTGCCTCTCCACCTTGTCCTCCTTTAAAACACTTCTTAAAATCTATCTCTTTGACCAAACTTTTGGCCATCTGACCTAATATCTCCATTTGTGGCTCGGTGTCATACTTTATTTTATAATGCTACTGTGAAGCGCGTTGGGATGTTTTATTATGTTAAAGGCGCTATATAAATATAAGTTGTTGTTTGATACCTAGTAACAGCTTGCTCAGAGTTAAGGGTTTTGTAAAGTCAGAATCTTCTGTAGATCTTGAGTATTTTGCCCTGCTGGGACAATGACTTGAGTTTCTTCGGCTATTCAAGAGGAGTTGATGAGCGACTTGATCTGCTGTGACCTTGTACTGTGGTTGTGCTTTAGCGAAATCATTTCCTAGTATACTGATGGCTTTCCATGCTTTCCTGCTGATGTGCAATGTATCTGTGGACTCAATCAATTCCTACCACTTCCTTCGTCTCTCATCTGATATGGCATTTACAAGCCTTTCTCCAGCTTCCAGATGGATCCATTTCCAAATGGATCTGCCTGGAAAAAGTTGGCATAGGCTTCATGGTGGTTTTTGGCATCCTCTGACAGACTCGGGATGTAGTTTGTCTCGCACCCTTGGGAAAGGTTAATTCTAGAAGAGGTTTTCACCATCTCTACAAACACATCAAGGAACGATGTCTCTGATGGCAGGTTTGCAGAGAACCTCTCCCAGTTTGCCTTTTTGAAATTAAAATTCTACATAGGGGTACTGAGCGAGAAACGACTACCACATTGATCATGATTCCTATTGGACGATACTGGGTGTTTGGAATAGGATCCAGGACAATTTTCTCAAATTGGTTAGCCATGCGGCTAGACACAAACACCAAGTCTGGGTTGCAACCCAGAGCTGGACACAATACTCCAGGTGGGGACTAACCAGTGTTTTATAAAGGTTTAGCATAAACTCCTTGCTTTTGTACTCAATGC
The DNA here is from genome assembly GCF_036365525.1 of Heterodontus francisci. Classification (NCBI taxonomy): domain Eukaryota; kingdom Metazoa; phylum Chordata; class Chondrichthyes; order Heterodontiformes; family Heterodontidae; genus Heterodontus; species Heterodontus francisci. The sequence continues at coordinate 86,542,931 of NC_090373.1, forward strand.
CTCTATTTATAAAGCTAAGGATCCCATATGCTTTTTTCACAGACATTTCAGCCTGTCCTGCCATCTTCAAATATTTGTGTACCCCCAGGTCTTTGTTCCTCCATCCCTTTTAAAATTGTACCATTCCGTTCATATTGCCTCTCCTCATTCTTCCTACCAAGATGTATCAGTTCACACTTCTTTGCTTTAAATTGAAACTGCAATGTGTCTGCTAATTTCACCAGTCTATGTCCTCTTGAAGTCTGTTACTATCCTCCTCACTTTTTATTATATTTCCGAGTTTCATGTCATCTGCAAACTTTGAAATTATGCCCTGTATACCCAAGTCCAGATCATTAATATATATCAAAAAAAGCAGTTGTCCCAACTACAATCCCAAGGGGACAGCACTGCACACTTCCCTCCAGTCTGCAAAAACAACTGTTAACCACTACTACCAGCTTTCTGGTCCTCAGCCAATTTTGTATCCATGCCGCCACTTCCCCTTTAATCTCATGGGCTTCAATTTTGCTAACAAGTGTATTATATGGTACTTTATCAAATACCTCTTGAAAGTTCACATACACAACATCAACCCTCTCTGTTACTTTATCAAAGAACTCAATCAAGTTAATCAAACACAATTTGCATTTAACAAATCCATGCTGGCTTTCATTTGTTAACCTATATTTTTTCAAGTGTTAATTACTACATTGTTTTGTAGATTTAGTAATTCCAAATTAGCTCTGTTTCACATTGTAGGCAGATCTTTGGCAGGATGGGCTTTTTTCCTTGATTGCTCTCCTGACTCCCTGCTTACTACCTGGGTCAACTACATTGGAATATTTGAAAAATTTAAATGATGTTTCCACTCGTGTGAGAGTCCAAAACTAGGGGCCATAAAATATAAAGACAGTCACTAATAAAGAGTTTCAAGAGAAACGTCTTTATCCAGAGAGCAGAATAGACATGAAGTAGTTAAACTGAATAACAAAGATGCTTTTAAGGGGAAGCTAGGTAAGTACATGAGAGAGAAAAGAATAGATAGATATACAGATAGGGTTAGATGAAGCTGGGTGGAAGAAGGCTTGTGTGGAACATAAACAGCAGCATAGACCTGTTGGGCCAAATGACCTTTTTTAGTGGTGTAAATCCTATGTAATTTTGGGTGGGAGGCCAATGAAGTACCTGCCTAACATGAGGAGGGAAGGAGTTTGCTGTGGAGCTTTGCCACGGTGTAAACGAGCCCAGGGTCTTGGTTCAAACAGGTTCAAGTCATCAAAATCATCTGATTTGCTGCTTCTACAGAAAACTGATTTGTTTTTTTGATACATTGCAGGTTAAGAGGTTTGAGGGCTGATTCTATGATCCAGCACTCTCAATAGGAACCACACTCATTGAATAAGCATCTTGGGAAATCGTGGACTGTGCTCCTTGCAGGTGCTGCTCCCCACTGGGAGCAAAGATTGTGGAAATGCACCTATGATATCAACTGCTATGTTCTCAATAATGAATTTTTGTATCTGTGAAAAGTCTTCTTCTTCTTAGGCAGTCCCTCAGGAACAAGGATGACTTTCTTCCACTTCAGGGTTGTGGGTCCTTAGATGACTGAATAGTCCAATTCTGGATCCGTACACTCTGCCACAGTGGGGCAGGTAGTGTTTGGTGAGGCAAGTGAATGGGTTGCTTGAATTTCCAAATGCTCCTTCCGCTGTTTGCATTCGGTGTTGCCTGGGCATGTCGACGTTGTTTGAACTGGCTGGTACCTTCGCGGATGCTTCTTCTCCATCTCTGGCAAGAGATTCCCACAAATCAGTGAAGATGTCACATTTTTTCAGAGAGGCTTTCAGGACATCCTTGTAGTGTTTCCTCTGCCCACCTAGTAACCTCTTGCCTGTGAAAAGTAGCATAATTAAAAAGCACATTCCTGTTTTTATTTGCCTATTACTGCTTGATAGGATAGCATGCATAGACATGTGTGCAAACAACCCTTCCATTACAAAGGTATTACTTTGTTGATTCCTCTATGTGTCAAATTTAGGTCAACATTGTTTCTTGGAATGCATCCTTGGTTGCAGAAGAAAGTAAGGGTGGAAATTGCGAAGGTTTTGACCACAATCTTTCAATCTTCCTTAGATATGGGAGAAGTGCTCGCCCCTCACCCTATCTTTGCCAAACTAACATTGGGTCCCCTCCCCCCAGTACATAATTCTTTGATCTCATGTATATGTTCCTTCACAGCCTCGCTCCTCCATAAAACATCCTCCAACCTTAGGTGTCAGTGCATTGTTTCCATTCTTGTGATTCTGACATCTTTTGCATTCCCTTCTCTCTACTTCATCTTTGGTAGCTGAGCCTTTATTGCCTCAATCCCTCATTCTGGAATTCCATTCCTAAAATCCTTAACTTGCTATGTCTATTCCCTCTTTCAAAATCCTCCTTAAAACCTATCTCTTTGCCCTTGCCTTTTGTTATTGTCAATACTTGGCGTCCAGCTGTTGCCTTTCGGATGCTTTATTTTGTTAAAGGTGCCATAAAAACACAAGTTATTTGAATAGTATAATAGGAATAATTTTACAAAAGCACAGAAAATTGGGGATGGTATATGGAGGAGGGTGGGGCTCCATGTTGGAAACACAATTTTGTTGAGCAGTAGTTATGTGCCTATTACGATGGTTAACAAATGATTCAAAAACATTATTGCAGGTTTTTCTGTCTGCCTGCTCGATTCATGTTAATTAAGAATGCATACTGAATAAATTTGTGTCCTGTCTATGTGCAAGAACAAATGGGAGGGAAGTTAACTCTGAGTTAACATACTGTACTAAGTAAATTAATTCCCCTAGGTATTAGAAAAATAATCTCTTTCCACGTAGGAGGAATTTCATTATAAAACTTATTAACAAAACCTTCTGGAGACTTGACAAAAAGCCTCTCAGCAAATACCACCTACGAATTTTATCAGCATGTGGTTCACAGATTCCATGAGTGACTCTCTCCTTTTGGCTCAGAATGATGATTGGCAGGCTTCAGGGAGTTGAAAATTCAATATTTTGTGCTCTGTGTATTAGGTATTCTTTTAAACACTGGGAAGACCGTTTTCAGACCTGCCACAAACTCCATGCCCTTGCTACCGATTCCATCCTTGGGCAGCATTTCTATCAGAAACAATACAGCTCCCTCAACCTCAATGAGGAGTACTGTGTTAGGCTAAACTTCATGAACGAAGCCTTTCAGGAATGGTGTCATCAGCTGGAACATGACTCTTACCCAATTGTCCAGATCATTGTGCCTCCAGTGGCAGTAAAAATAACGATATTGCATAACCTTTATAATACAGAGGTCTTGTTGGCACTGGTGGGAGATTTTAAACAAGGATTGCCAATGTCAGATACTTGGATTTACAAAAGGCCTTAGATAAGGTACCACATGGTAGGCTTATGACTAAAGGTACGGTATATGGAGTCAAAGGACAAATAGCTGAATGGATAGCAAATTGGCTAAAAAATAGAAAGCAGAGAGTAGGAGAAATGGGTGGTTATTCAAATTGGAGGAAGATAGAAAACAATGTTCCACTAGGATCAGTTCTGCGATCACTGTTACTCATAATTTATATTAATGGTTTGGACTTAGGAACAAGTAACTCAATATCAAAATGTGCAGAATGTATCAATCTGGTGGCTTAGGTAACATTGAGGAAGAGTGCAATATAATACAAGAAGACATAAGAAAACGTGCAGGCTGTGTAGGTAACTGGTAAATGAATTTTAACATAGAGAAGTGATGCACTTTAGTAGGAAAAATAAATCAAAGGCACCTTAGAAAATAAGAACTGAAGGGGTGTGAGAGCAAAGGAACCTCGGAGAACAAATCATCAAAAGCAGCATTTTACATTAGCAAAGCAATTAAAATGGTAACAAAGCACTGGGATTTATTTCTAGGGGTGTAGAATTCAAAAGTATTGAATTTATGTTAAATTGTATAGGACCCTGATCGGACCACACTTAAGAGTACCATGTACATTTCTGGTCTCCATAGTATAAAAAGGACTTAGAAGCACTGGAGAAAATGCAAAAAAAAATTACCAAGGATGGTACCTACACTGAGAGGTGAAAGCTATTGGGAAAGATTGAACAGAATGTGGCATTCTTTTAGAAAAGAGTAGAGATGACCTGCTGGAGGTCTTTAAAATGATGAATGGAATGGACAGAGTAGATGCAGAGAGATTGTTTCCCCTGTGGGAGAATCCAAGACGAGGGGCCAGAAATACAAGATCTTCTTTGGCCTCCTTCTCTCGAGAGACAATGGAGAAGTGCCTGGAGGTGGTCATTGGTTTGTGAAGCAGCGCCTGGAATGGCTATAAAGGCCAATTCTAGAGTGACAGACTTTTCCACAGGTGCTGCAGATAAAATTGGTTGTCAGGGCTGTTACACAGTTGGCTCTCTCCTTGCGATTCGGTCTTTTTTCCTGCCAACTGTTAAGACTCTTCGACTCGCCACACTTTAGCCCCGCCTTTATGGCTGCTGCCAGATCTGGCAATCACTGGCAACTGACTCGCACCACTTATGATCAATGTCACAAGACATGTCGCGTTTGCAGACATCTTTAAAGCGGAGGCATGGACGGCCGGTGGGTCTGATACCAGTGACGAGCTCACTGTACAATGTGTCCTTGGGGATCCTGCCATCTTCCATGCGGCTCACATGGCCAAGCCATCTCAGGCGCCGCTGGCTCAGTTGGGTGTATAGACTGGGGATGTTGGCCGCCTCGAGGACTTCTGTGTTGGAGATACAGTCCTGCCACCTGATGCCAAGGATTCTCCGGAGGCAGCGAAGATGGAATGAATTGAGACATCGCTCTTGGCTGACATACGTTGTCCAGGCCTCGCTGCCGCAGAGCAAGGTACTGAGGACACAGGCTTGATACACTCGGACTTTTGTTCCGTGTCAGTGCGCCATTTTCCCACACTCTCTTGGCCAGTCTGGACATAGCATTGGACGCCTTTCCCATGCGCTTGTTGATTGTTGCATCGAGAGACAGGTTACTGGTGATAGTTGAGCCTAGGTAGGTGAACTCTTGAACCACTTCCAGAGCTTTGTTTCGGTATTGATGGATGGAGCATTTCTGACATCCTGTCCCATGATGTTCGTTTTCTTGAGGCTGATGGTTAGGCCAAATTCGTTGCAGGCAGCTGCAAACCTGTTGATGAGTCTCTGCAGACACTCTTCAGTGTGAGATGTTAATGCAGCATCATCAGCAAAGAGGACTTCCCTGATGAGGACTTTCCATACTTTGGTCTTCGCTCTAAGACGGGCAAGGTTGAACAACCTGCCACCTGATCTTGTGTGGAGGAAAATTCCTTCTTCTGAAGACTTGAACACATGTGAGAGCAGCAGGGAGAAGATCCCAAACAGTCTAGGTGCGAGAACACAGCCCTGTTTCATGCCACTCAGGATAGGAAAGGGGTCTGATGAGGTACCGCTATGCTGAATTGTGCCTATCATATTGTCATGGAATGAGGTGATGATACTTAGTAGCTTTGGTGTACATTTGATCTTTTCTAGTAATCTGAAGAGACCACGTCTGCTGACGAGGTCAAAGACTTTGGTGAGATCAATGAAAGCAACGTAGAGGGGCATCTGTTACTAATAAATCCAATAGGGAAATTGGAGAAGTGCCTTTACTCAGAGAGTAGTTAGAATGTGGACCTCACTACGACAGGAAGTGGTTGGGGCAAATAGCTTAGTTGCTTTCAAAAGAAAACTAAATGGGTACATGAGAGAAAAAGTAATAGAAAGATATGCTAAAAAGCTGAGGTGAGCTAAACAGAATGGGAGGAGACTCATATGGTGTATAAACACTAGCACAGACTAGTTGGGCCGAATGGCCTGTTTCTGTGATGTAAGCCATTGTCTTGTTCGTCCTGCCACAATCTCCGTCCCTAGCAACATTCTGAGAATGAGCCAGACTGTTGGCAACCTTTGTGTTGTACCTGACTCCTAAATGAGCTTCTGTAGCTCTAACCGTGCCATCACAAAGATCTATTATTTCCACCTTCGTAAAATTGCCCAGTTCTTCCCCTGCCTCAGCCTATCTGCTGCTGAAACCCTCATCCATGCCTTTATTACTATTGCAACACACTCCTGACCGGCCTCCCATCTTTCAACCGCTACAAATTTAAGATCATAAAAAACTCTGCTGTCCATATCCTAACTCGCACCAAGTACCATTCATCCATTACCCCGGTGCTCGCGGACCTGCACTGGTTCCCAGTTAAGCAAGAAGCCAATTTCAAAAATTCATCCTTGCTTTCAAATCCCTCCATGGCCACACCCATCCTTATCTCTGAAACGTCCTCCAGCCCCACAACCTTCCGAGATATTTGCACTCCTCTAATTCTGGCCTCTTGCTCTTCCCCAGTTTTAATCGCCCTACGACTGGCGGTCTTGTCTTCAGCTGCTGAGGCCTTAAGCTCTGGAATTCCCTTCTTAAACCTCCCCGCCTCCATCCCTCTCTTTGCTCCTTTAAGATGCTCCTTAAAACTGACTTCTTTGAGTAAGCTTTTTGTTACCTGCCCCAATATCTCCTTATGTGACTTGGTTTCACCTTTTGCTTGATAACGCTTCTGTGAAGTGCCTTGGAATGTTTTACTTCATTAAAGGCTCTAAATAAATGCAAGGTGTTATTATTGTTATATATTCTATGTAATTCTATGTGATGTGATTAGCCAGTAATAGAAAAGTCAGGCACAAATGGGAAAATTTACAAGATTGCTCTCTGAGCACAACCTCTCTAAATAGGAGACCTGTACCAGAGATAAAGCTATGAAACTATAATCCTGATTTTCTAACCTGCACTCCCATCTAGCAAGGCTCTGCCTCTGGAATGGACTCTCGCTGAATTTGCCCCAACTTTCCATCAAATCTGTAGTATTTCCATGATGCAGGACTTCATTAACTGCACCCTTATGGTCATTCAAGACCTGTAGGAAAACACATGGGATTCACTAACAGATAAGTTATTGTCGTAAGAAATTCCAAATTGTGTGCGCACAATAGGCAATTATACACTCACTGCAAATTTTGCATTAAACTGGTACACAACTTCTGAATCCCTCAGCATTCAGCTTACTGTGAGACACGTTTGACAGGCATAGGCAACATAGAGAACATTTTCAGATTGCTTAAAGAACAGCTAAAAGTTTGGTACTCTCCAAGACGCTGAATAATAAGCCACAAAGAGTGTAGTAGTATGCTACCGGCTACAGTGGAAGGATAACAACAATGAATATCAGGAGACAGCTGAAGAAGAACTGCCACCCCAGGAAAACAGGAGAGGCACACCAGGGACTGATTGAGGATTTCATCTCTTGAGATCTGCAAAGGGACATGCTGCAAGAATTGGCACTAATTTGAGGAAGTCATAAATATTTATCCTTCACTTCAACATTTTTCTGTTACTTATTTCTGTTCGGGTACCATTCATTATTTCTCTTGTTATAAATGAATAATTGATGGGCTGTATGGCTTTATTAGTGGATCGGCCTTGCATCCTAAAAATAACACTTTGGCGAGCCTTCCACTATCTACAACAAGGTGTACTCTCCAGTAAATCAGGCTTTGTATAAGTTATGTATCAGCTTCATAAACACTGAAAATAGTACACTATATTTGTGTAATCCTATTCTGTGCTATTTATACTGGCTAATTGGCTTTTTGTCTCATTATTGAGTCACTGCAGGATTATTGCAGATGAGCTCCAGTGGATTATTCAGTTGTGCATTAGTTATAATGAATCTGATCTTGTAGAAAGTGCTTTAAAAAGAGAGCAAAATTAATTGTTATTTTGTTACTTAATGCATTTTAAGTGTACAGAGCAGATTTTGCCTGTCAGTCAGTTCAGTTTGGGTAGGATACTGACTTGTTACGACAATTAACAAAGAGGGCCTAATAATATGATTTTTGGTGCCCGTGGCACTTCTGCACTCTAGTTTCTGTCTCCCTCCATTACGTATAGTTGTCAATTATCCACCTTTAGTGCAGACTGTCAGCTTTTTTGAAGTGCTGTCCACAAGTCAGAATTGGCTACCAAAAATTAATATATTTCATATTGCATACCTAGCGCCTCAGTACAGATTCATAAATCTACACTTCAATGTCACTGTATGTGACAGGACAAGCTGAATTTTTAGTGACAAAAAGCCTTCAAAATTTTTGGAAGATCAAAACTACCTACAAGGTTGCACCATTGAACTTTGCACAAAAGCATTTGGGACTCTATACATGTGCACAATTTTCTTTTAGGAAATTCTGGGGTGACTCACCCCAAAGAAGTTGAAACCCTGGATATATAAAGAGAGGTGAATGAATTATGTTTTACTTAGTGTTGCAAAGTAGTGGCGTGTTGTGTCTACATTAGGATCCTCTTTGTAATGTTGTTGCAATTTTGATGTAAGACCTAAGTATTCTTCTGCAGTGTAGGACATATGTGAACGCATGCTTGAGTGGAGCATAAAGGCCAGCATGGAATGGTTGGGCTGAATGGCCTGTTTCTATGCTGTATATCCTATGTAATCTTGTGTACATATATATCTGGAATTCCCTTCTTTATGATGCTCCTTAAAACCTACTTCTTTGACCAAGCTTTTGGTCATATGTCCTGGTATCTTCTTCTAAAGGCACTATATAAATGCAAATTGTTGTTGTACAATGCTGACTCATCTCCACACGAGTTGTGCAATTGTTGGGGTGATCAAGTGTCAGAACAAGAAGGAGGACGCCCACTAGCAGGCAGCCTGAAATATCTACACTAGTCCGGCAGTGTAAAGCTAACATAGCTAAGTATGCTCTTAAAACCATATTTCACTCCAACTTTATAGCTTGAATTTTAGCTGGAGATTTGTTAAGTGCCTGGAACATTGTGCTCTGTGTTAGTGCTTCAATAGGTTGAAAATGTTTCTCTGGGCAGCCAAATTCTTAACCCTAACTTATATGAATAAATCGAACTATTGCAGTTAGTTTTATTTATCGAGTAGAGCCATGTGGATTAATTGTAAAAAGGTCAAATCCTAGTATTCTTTGCACAAGAGCTTCCCTTCTAAACTTCTTTTTAGTAGATTTTGCTTCCAGGTTAGATGTAATGAAGAGCTTAATGATTGAGAGACACCACAAATGGGGCCTGCTGTTACCCCGTTTATAATATATTGGAGCTACTGAAGTGGGATTTGTAGTAGTGTAAACCGTTTCTGTAATCTGGCTCTTTACTTGGTCACCTTCCTTTCTTTATTTATCCCTCTCATTGAGAAGTGTTCATACTTTTTCTTCTATCACCAATTTCAATTTGAGAAGATTCTTGTCATCTCTACATTTCCCTGTTACCCCTTGCCATTTTGCTTTGTCTCATTTTTAACTTACCAGTAAGGTAATCAGAATAGCTAGCTATTTTCTTTTCTTGCAACATGTCAGTGTTTTGATCCTCCTTTTGTGCTGCTCATCATGCGGCTGAAAAGTCTGCTTATTTTGGAGTTTGTCAAATCTGCCCATAAAGCACTACAATTTGATAAGCAATATGTGGAGAAGTGCTTGCCTGTCACTTGGCACCTCCTCACCTGGATACTGGGATGCTAACTCACAAGTTGTCAAGCTGGGAATGCGGATGCCAACCTATGCTCCATGATGCTGTGCAGTGCTTGGCTACACCGCCACTTTCTAGAATTCTCTAATGAACTAGTGCAACAGCAAGGGTGAAAATAAATCCCATTATCAGACAGGGTGAACACAACTGTCATATTTGTTACTCCAACGTCTGTCCTCGATCTACCTACTTACAGCAGAAGTCTGCACAGAACTCAACAGAAAACCCAAAAAGGCTTCCTTCGGGTCTTGAGTGAGCTTCAGCTTTTTAAAAGCTGCTCATCAGTGTTTGAATATTGTTCTGATGAAGGGCCACTAACCTGAAACGTTAACTCTGCTTCTCTCTCCATAGATGCTGCCAGACCTGGAGTATTTCCAGCATTTCTTGTTTTTATTTAAATATTGGAGGTTGGCATGATTGTCACGTGCAGAGGTCTTCTAAGCACTCGAACTGTTTCTTTCTTTGGCCTCCTTGTCTCGAGAGACAATGGGTAAGCACCTGGAGGTGGTCAGTGGTATGTGGAGCAGCGCCTGGAGTGGCTATAAAGGCCAATTCTAGAGTGACAGGCTCTTCCACAGGTGCTGCAGAAAAATTTGTTTGTCGGGGCTGTTACACAGTTGGCTCTCCCCTTGCGCTTCTGTCTTTTTTCCTGCCAACTGCTAAGTCTCTTCGACTCACCACACTTTAGCCCCACCTTTATGGCTGAGGCCAATCCTTAGTGAAATACAAGTAGATATCGTAGAAACTCTAAATACTTCACCAACCAAAAATACTTCGTACAGCCCAGCATAAAAGGATTTGCTGATCCTTAGTATGTCGGAATGCGAAGACGTTACCGAGCCATCCTCTTCCTTCAGGCTGCTGATCACAGAGCTCTCTCTCTGTACCTTTTGGAAGAAGTAACACAAGCATGTCTCATCCTGCTCAACCGAGCGGACTCTGGACCGGAAGATAATCTTGGAGGCCTCCGTGACAAAAAGTGAGGCCTACTGGCTCTTTACCCCTTGGAGGCAGTGGAAGGTGGAATTTGAATTTAATTAATAAATCTGGAATTAAGAGCTAGTCTAATGATGGCCATGAAACCATTGTTGATTGTTGTAAAGACCTATCTGGTTCACTAATGTCCTTTAGAGAAGGAAATCTGCTGTCCTTACCTGGTCTGGCCTACATGTGACACCAGACCCACAGCAATGTGGTTAACACTTACATGCCCTCTGAAATGGCCCAGCAAGCCACTCAGTTGTACATAAATGCTACGAAGTCAATGAAAAGGAATGAAACCAGATGAACCACCCGGCATCGACCTAGGCACCGGAAACGACACACATCCCATGAATGAATTTTTTAAAAAACCAACCCTGTCGACCCTGCAAAGTCCTCCTTACTAACATCTGGGAGCTTGTGCCAAAGTTGGGAGAACTGTCCCACAGACTAGTCAACCAACAGCCTGACATAGTCACAGTCATAGTCACGGAATCATACCTTACAGACAATGTCCCAGACACTACAATCACCATCCCTGGGTATGTCCTGTCCCACCAGCAGGACAGACCCAGCAGAGGTGGCGGGACAGTGGTCTACAGTAGGGAGGGAGTTGCCCTGGGAGCCCTCAACATCGACTCCGGACCCCATGAAGTCTCATGGCATCAGGTCAAACATGGGCAAGGTAACCTCCTACTGATTACCACCTACCGCCCTCCCTCAGCTGATGAGTCAGTACTCCTCCATGTTGAACACCATTTGGAGGAAGCACTGAGGGTGGCAAGGGCACAAAATGTACTCTGGGTGGGGGACTTCAATGTCCAACACAAAGAGCTGGCCAAGTACTAACGGACATAGTGGCTAGCCTGCGGCAGGTGGTGGGGGAACCAACACGAGGGAAAAACATACTTGACTTTGTCATCACCAATCTGCCTGCCCCAGATGCTTCTGTCCATGACTGTATTGGTAGGAGTGACCACCGCACAGTCCTTGTGGAGACGAAGTCCCGCCTTCACATTAAGGATATCGTCCATCGTGTTGTGTGGCACTATCACCGTGCTAAATGAGATAGATTTTGAATAGATCTAGCAATGCAAAACTGGGCATCCATGAGGCGCTGTGGGCCATCAGCAGCAGCAGAATTGTACTCAACCACAATCTGTAACCTCATGGCCCGGCATATTCCCCACTCTACCATTACCATCAAGCCAGGAGACCAACTCTGGTTCAATGAAGAGTGCAGGAGGGCATGCCAGGAGCAGCACCAGGCATACCTCAAAATGAGGTGTCAACCTGGTGAAGCTACAACCCAGGACTACTTGCATGCCAAACTGCCTAAGCAGCATGCAATAGACAGAGCTAAGCGATCCCTAACCAACGGATCAGATCTAAGCTCTGCAGTCCTGCCACATCCAGTCGTGAATGGTGGTGGACAATTAAACAACTAACTGGATGAGGTGGTTCTACAAATATCCCCATCCTCAATGATGGCGGAGCCCAAGACATCTTGTGCGAAAGATAATGCTGAAGCATTTGCAACAATCTTCAGCCAGAAGTGCCGAGTTGATGATCCATCGCGGCCCCCTCCTGAAGCCCCCAGCATTACAGATGCCAGACTTCAGCCAATTCGTTTCACTCCGTATGATATCAAAAAATGACTGACAGCACTGGCTACTGCAAAGGCTATGGGTCCTGACAATATTCCGGCAATAGTACTGAAGACCTGTGCTCCAGAACTTGCCACACCCCTAGCCAAGCTGTTCCAGGAAAGCTGCAACACTGGCATCTACCCTGCAATGTGGAAAATTGCCCAGCTATGTCCTGTACACAAAAAGCAGGACAAGTCCAACCCGGCCAATTACCGCCCCATCAGCCTACTCTCAATCATCAGTAAAGTGATGGAAGGTGTCATCAACAGTGCCATCAAGTGGCACTTGCTTAGCAATAACCTGCTCAGTGACGCTCAGTTTGGGTTCCGCCAGGACCACTCAGCTCCTGACCTCATTACAGCCTTGGTTCAAACATGGACAAAAGAGCTGAACTCAAGAGGTGAGGTGAGTGACTGCCCTTGACATCAAGGCAGCATTTGACCGAGTATGGCATCAAGGAGTCCTAGCAAAACTGGAGTCAATGGGAATCAGGGGGAAAACTCTCTGCTGGTTGGAGTCATACCTAGCACAAAGGAAAATGGCTGTGGCTGTTGGAGGTCAATCATCTGAGCTCCAGGACATCACTGCAGGAGTTCCTCAGGGTAGTTTCCTAGGCCCAACCATCTTCAGCCGCTTTATCAATGACCTTCCTTCAATCATAAGGTCAGAAGTGGGGATGTTCGCTGATGATTGCACAATGTTCCGCACCATTCGCAACTCCTCAAATAATGAAGCAGCCCATGTAGAAATGCAGCAAGATCTGGACAATATCCAGGCTTGGGCTGATAAGTGGCAAGTAACATTCTCGCCACACAAATGCCAGGCAATGACCATCTCCAACAAGAGAGAATCTAACCATCTCCCCTTGACATTTAACGGCATTACCATCGCTGAATCCCCCACTATCAACATCCTAGGAGCTGCCATTGACCAGAAACTGAACTGGAATAGTCATATAAATACCATGGCTACAAGAGCAGGTCAGAGGCTAGGAATCCTGCAGCGAGTAACTCACCTCTTGACTCTCCAAAGCATGTCCACCATCTACAAGGCAGGTCAGGAGTGTGATGGAATACTCTCCACTTGCCTGGATGGGTGCAGCTCCAACAACACTCAAGAAGCTCAACACCATCCAGGACAAAGCAGCCCGCTTTATTGGCACACCATCCACAAACATTCACTCCCTCCACCATTGACGCACAGTGGCAGCAGTGTGTACCATCTACAAAATGCAATGCAGCAATGCACCAAGGCTCCTTCGACAGCACCTTCCAAACCCGCGATCTCTACCACCTTGAAGGACAAGAGCAGCAGATACATGGAAACATCACCACCTGCAAGTTCCCCTCCAAGTCACACACCATCCTGACTTGGAGCTGCATCGCCATATTCCTTCACTGTCACTGGGTCAAAATCCTGGAACTCCCTTCCTAATAACACTGTGGGTGTACCTACCTTACATGGACTGCAGCAGTTCAAGAAGGCAGCTCACCACCACCTTCTCAAGGGCAATTAGGGATGGGCAATAAATGCTGGCATAGCCAGTGACGCCCACATCCCATGAATGAATACAAAAAAACCTCGACCCCCAACGACTGCAGCCGGAGCAGATTTTACATTCTTTTCTGGAGTCAGGACATTTCCATCTGTACCTCTCTCGCCCTCTGAACGCCTTTGGAGATAAAGAACCTCTTGATGTTCTCCTTGATCACCTCCCACCAGTGAACTGGAGACTCAAAGAGGGGTTTCACGGTTTTCCAACCTTTGTAATCCCTTTTGAGTTCCTCAATGTTCTCATTGAGCTTCCATGTCCTCCTGCCAACCCACTGGTCGTCCTGTAAGTGACAGTCAGCCAGTAAGAGGCAGTGGTCAGAGAAGAACACCGGCTTGACGTCGGTGGATCTGACCGTAACAGCACGGGACACAAACAGGAAGTCAATCCTGGAACGAGCAGACCCATCCGATCTTGACCAGGTGTATCTACGCTGCGCTCCGTCTGCAGGTTTGCTGAAGATTTCATGCAGCTTGGCATCTTTTACTGTTTCCATTAGGAATCTGGAAGTAGCATCCAGTTTGCTGTTGTCACTGCCGGATCGTCCAGCTGCATCAATGATGCAGTTGAAGTCACTGCCTAGAATGACTGGCCTGGACATCTCCAGCAGCAGTGGGTGCTGCTGGAAGACGGTCAGCTGCTCACTGCATTGAACCGCGGGGTACATGTTGATCAACCAGAGCGGACCATTGTTATATATCACATCTGCTACGGGGAGGCGACCGCCCGCCACCTCCTTAACTTCGGAGATGGTGAAGTTACCTCCCCGCAGCAGAATACCCAGACCGGAGGAACGGGAATCATTATCCCCTGACCAGATCGATGGCCCGTGGGACCACCATGTCGACCATTGCCTGTAGGTGCTGAGATGTGGTATTCCACACTCCTGCAGAAATAGTAGGTCGGCTTTGACCTTGGCGCGGTAGTCCAAGGTTGAAACACATTGCGTAGTGGATTTAATGCGACGCACGTTAATTGAAGCAATCTTTATACCCATTTTTAAGTTAGTTGTTGCTTCCCATACCATTTGTCCTTGCTAGTGTCAGTCCTTCCACATGTTCCTGCATACCCACCGTGTACGCATGTTGTCTCACGTTCATTGGGCTCAGAAACCCCTCCTGGTTTCTCATGCAGGGTTTGTTCCGCTGGGGTGACATCGAGGGGGGGGGTCTTATAGGCAGCAAGGCTTGGGCTGTCCTCTGCTGTTGGTGTCTTTCCCCTTTGTTCCTCCTCGAAAACATCACTGCTCCCAGCTTCCGGAGCTGGAGTGCACCCGACGCTTCTTTGTTCTTGGTGTCCTGGAGCTGGGATGTGCTGGGCATGTCGCTAGGTTTTGCACTTTGGGGTTGGGGTGCTCTGGGCCCATCTCAGCTTCCATTGCCCCGGAGCTGAGGGTGCTTTATCTTCCAGCTCCTTTGAGTTCTGCCGCTTCTTTTACAGGTGCTGTCGTTCCAGCCCTTCCTCGTCCAGTGAGGAGGAGCTACCGTAGTCTGTCTCAGACAGTAACCTCCTCATGTCACTGGCTTGGGTGGTAGCCTGTTCCGTTTTTGGAGATTTTTTCTTTATGGTTTTCCTTTGTACCACTTGCCACTGACCAGTGTGTCCATCTGCTGCCTCCTCCTCCATTGATTCTGTCTGCAGAGAAGGGGTTTCTGGGCACGGGGTAGGTGTTGGGTCACTGGTTTCAGCTGTCTCCCAGTTCTTCTCCTTCTCAGGTAGACTTTCCTCGCTGCGGAGAGGGTTGTTTGTCTCCTTCCCAGCACCAGATGCATCCACCGTTCGTTCTCCCGGCGTTTCCTTGGACCTTGCCGCCTGAGCATAACTGAGGCAGCGTTTAGGGCAGGTTTTGTAGAGGTGGCCTGCCTCACCTCGCAGGTTGCAGCACTTGCTCTGCTTACAGTCCTTGGTCTGATGTCCTTCCTTCTTGCAGTTCTTGCAGATGACTGTGCTGCAGTTAGCTGCCACATGACCAGATTTGCCACAGGTGCGACAAACTCTGGGCTGCCCTGCATAGACCAAGAAGCCTCAACTTTCCCCATTGGCGAAGCTGGAGGGAGGATAGATGATGGCTCCATTGACATCGACCTTCAAGGTCACCTTGACCTGCCACTTGCTGGTCCAAATCCCAAATGGGTGCTTGACATTGGTGCTGCTGCCGGCCACCTCGATGTACCTGGTGAGGAAGGTGAGTACGTCCATGACAGGAACATGGGGGTTGTAGAGGTGAATTGTCACCACCCGATCATGTTGTGACGGCACGTGAAGAGTGGCCCCACTGTGAGGATCGACAACGGCGCCTGGTTTCCCTTTTCCTTGAACAACTTCAGGAACTTGATGCATCCTGCCACCTTCTTGAAAGTCACATTGAAATATCCACTGCTGAGGAAGTCCTGCAGGCATTGTAATGGAGGTTATTTGGAGACGAGAAGTCTGAGAAAGGTCTTGCTTTATTGTGCTTGTGTATAGCTCACATCTAGAGGATGGCACAGTGGCGCAGTGGTTAGCACAGCAGCCTCACAGCTCCAGTGACTTGGGTTTAGTTCTGGGTACTGCCTGTGCGGAGTTTGCAAGTTCTCCTTGTGACTGTGTGGGTTTCTGCCAGGTGCTCTGGTTTCCTCCCACAGCCAAAGACTTACAGGTTGATAGGTAAATTGGCCGTTGTAAATCACCCCTAGTGTAGGTAGATGGTAGGAGAATTGTGGGGAGGTGGTAGGGAATATGGGATTAATGTAGGATTAGTTTAAGTGGGTGGTTGATGGTCAGCACAGACTCAGTGGGCCAAAGGGCCTGCTTCAGTGCTGTATCTCTCTATGTGATTATCTATTTCATTGCCATGCAGATGGGGCTTAATTGGTCTTCAGTCTTGGTAGACACAGATGTGAATTTGAGGGCAAGAGATGCTGAGGGTCATGTGTTTTGTCCTCCATTTTGTTGACAGTACATGTACCAGTCTCTTTAAAATTGTTCCAATTTTTTATAACTTTTCAGTTTGGTTCTGTATTTGCATCCCTGCTCTTCTCATAAGCGTGACAGTGACCAAAAGCTCTTTAAAATCTACTGCTGCCAAATCCTTGTGTGTTCCCACTGAAAATGTCTAATGAGTGCTAATTTTTTTTTTTAATGATCTGTTTCCTCATTATAGTGCAAGGTCATCTCGGTGGAGTGCAGATACATAGTGAGTTCACATTGGAGGGTTCATTACTTTGGGAAGTATCACTTAAACACAGTAAAAAGATGCAGAAGCATATGAATCTTGTAAATATTTGCCAATATATTTCTGCCAGAATAGCAGTATCAAGAAATAAGAGGTTGTGTGTTGCTCCCAAATTGAACAGTGGCCATAATGGCTGATTTCCCAATTCTGGTGGAAAATATGGCTGCAATTTTGATGTGCAGATAAAGTTGGGTGCCAACCTCACTGGATTAATGAGATAATTTACATAATTTAATACTGCTCCTTGCACATTTACTTTCTGTGCAGGGCAAAAGAAAGAACATACATTTACATGGCACCTTTCATGACCTCAGGACATCCCAAAGGGCTTTACAACCAATTAAGTATTTTTGAAGTGTAGTCACTTTTGTAATGCAGGAAAATGTGGCAACTAAATTGCACATAGCACAGTCGCACAAACATAAATGAGATAAATAAATAGGTAATCTCTTTCAGTCTGTTGAGGACACCCGGAGAACTCCTCTGCTCTTCTTCAAATAGTGTCATGGAACCTTTTACATTAATTCAAGGTGGAAGATGGAGCCTTGGAATACAGAGCCTTGGTTTAATGTCTCATCCAAAAGATGGCACTTGCAACAGTGCAGCAGTCCCTTGCTATTGCACTGAAATGTCAGCCTAAGTTATTTACTCAAATCTGTGGAGTGAGGCTTGAATCTATGACTTACTGACAGAGTTGAGAATGTTACTACTGAGCCAAGACTGACGTTCTAACCACTATTCCACTAGGCAATAAGAAGTGCGCTGGCAACTAGGCAGCTCTCTGCTACACTCAGCCAGTCTTTCATTCATTTTCAGGCTATTCCCAACTCTGTTCTGCATATTCAGCCTTCAATTCTATTTCAGGCTGCTCTTAGCCCTGTACTTCACTTCTCAACTACTTTGCTCACTTGGACACTCCCCAACCATTTGCTATGCTTCTTGGCCTCTAGTCCACTCATTTCTCTAGTTTCACCCACTGAACTCTCACCCACTGTTCCCAGTTGCATGAGCCAAACCAGGCTCCAGTTCTCCCACTCCCCAACTGCTTAAGCCCCCAACTCCAATTCCCTCACTGCCTTTGTTTCTTTCTCTCCGACACATGTTATGCCAGCTCCCAGTCAGACTGTCACTATCCAACCCTAGTATTCGCCTCTGAGCTTGGTAGATGTTGGCTACCCTCTTCATGCTAACTCTGTGCTTTAACAAAAGTACAATGTAAGATTTAACTACATTAGTAAAGGAAATAAGTAAGAGTCACACAGAGACTGTGAGACATACAGAACAGGCAGGAGACTGAGGAAAGAGAAAGAGTGAGAAAGGGTGTGAAAAAGAGATAGATACAAACAGATACTACAGAGCAAAAAGTGAGAGGTAAACAAAAAAGAGAAAGAAAGAATGGAAGAGAAAGAGAGGGACAGAAAGAATGGCAAGGAAAAGTGTAAGTTATAGGAAGAAAGACACAAATCATTTGTTTGTGAGTCCTGCTGCAAGTGGATTAAAAAAATGAAAAATCATAATCTAGCGAAACCCAAGAGAAATAACCTCAATATATGGCTTAAATGGCACTTTTGGTACTCAAGTGATCACTAACCGTGTGTGTTAAAGCCTTGTCAGAAAACGTGAGAGGTATCACCATCAGAATTGCTATTTTATATTTGGCAATGGGCCAACAAGAACAGTGCTGGTCAAATTACCCCCTTTTTTGTGCTTTCATTTTTTTAGTTACACCTTTCAAGATCATACAAAATGTTTTACCCATTGTGTTAATAACAAAACAGTTGTAAACTTTTAAAACCATGCCTCCATTTAGTTCTGCTGTGAATGGAATGATTTATTACCCAAAATTTACTGTAGCCTTACAAGTTATATATTCTGCAAGCAAAACATAGTCAGCAGTAACTTGCATTATATTGTAAGGCAAGAAAAAAGTACAGTGAAGTTGCTGAATTTCTTTTATTGTCACTTCCCACTCTTTGCCATTTCTGTCATTGTCACTTCCTACATATTGCCATTTACTTTGCTGTCACTACCCACACATTGATATTTCTTTGGCTCTTCTCATTTACCACACAAGAAAGTATAGAATAAAATCCAGCCCTAAAAGCCTTCAAATGTACATTAGAATTAAAATTAGAATTAGAACATTACAGAGCAGTACAGGCCCTTCGGCCCTCGATGTTGCGCCGACCTGTGAAACCATCTGACCTAAACTATTCCATTTTCATCCATATGTCTATCCAATGACCACTTAAATGCCCTTAAAGTTGGCGAGACTACTACTGTTGCAGGCAGGGCGTTCCACGCCCCTACTACTCTCTGAGTAAAGAAACTACCTCTGACATCTGTCCTATATCTATCACCCCTCAACTTAATGCTATGTCCCCTCGTGTTTGCCATCACCATCCGAGGAAAAAGACTCTCACTATCCACCCTATCTAACCCTCTGATTATCTTATATGTCTCTATTAAGTCACCTCTCCTCCTCCTTCTCTCCAACGAAAACAACCTCAAGTCCCTCAGCCTTTCCTCGTAAGACCTTCCCTCCATACCAGGCAACATCCTAGTAAATCTCCTCTGCACCCTTTCCATAGCTTCCACATCCTTCCTATAATGCGGTGACCAGAACTGCACGCAATACTCCAGGTGCGGTCTCACCAGAGTTTTGTACAGCTGCAGCATGACCTCGTGGCTCCGAAACTCGATCCCCCTACTAATAAAAGCTAACACACCATATGCCTTCTTAACAGCCCTATTAACCTGGGTAGCAACCTTCAGAGATTTATGCACCTGGACACCAAGATCTCTCTGTTCATCTACACTACCAAGAATCTTCCCATTAGCCCAGTACTCTGCATTCCTGTTACTCCTTCCAAAGTGAATCACCTCGCACTTTTCCGCATTAAACTCCATTTACCATCTCTCAGCCCAGCTCTGCAGCCTATCTATGTCCCTCTGTACCCTACAACATCCTTCGGCACTATCCACAACTCCACCGACCTTAGTGTCATCCGCAAATTTACTAACCCACCCTTCTACACCCTCTTCCAGGTCATTTATAAAAATGACAAACAGTAGTGGCCCCAAAACAGGTCCTTGCGGTACACCACTAGTAACTAAACTCCAGGATGAACATTTGCCACCAATCACCACCCTCTGTCTTCTTTCAGCTAGCCAATTTCTGATCCAAAGCTCGAAATCACCTTCAACCCCATACTTCCGTATTTTCTGCATTAGCCTACCGTGGGGAACCTTATCAAACGCCTTACTGAAATCCATATACACCACATCCACTGCTTTACCCTCATCCACCTGTTTGGTCACCTTCTCGAAAAACTCAATAAGGTTTGTGAGGCACGACCTACCCGTCACAAAACCGTGCTGACTATCGCTAATGAACTTATTCTTTTCAAGATGATTATAAATCCTGTCTCTTATAACCTTTTCCAACATTTTACCCACAACCGAAGTAAGGCTCACAGGTCTATAATTACCAGGGCTGTCTCTACTCCCCTTCTTGAACAAGGGGACAACATTTGCTATCCTCCAGTCTTCCGGCACTATTCCTGTCGACAATGACGACATAAAGATCAAGGACAAAGGCTCTGCAATCTCCTCCCTAGCTTCCCAGAGAATCCTAGGATAAATCCCATCTGGCCCAGGGGAATTATCTATTTTCACACTTTCCAAAATTGATAACACCTCCTCCTTGTGAACCTCAATCCCATCTAGCCTAGTAGCCTGAATCTCAGTATTCTCCTCGACACCATTTTCTTTCTCTACTGTAAATACTGACGCAAAATATTCATTTAACACTTCCCCTACCTCCTCTGATTCCACACACAACTTCCCACTACTATCCTTGATTGGCCCTAATCTAACTCTAGTCATTCTTTTATTCCTGATATACCTATAGAAAGCCTTTGGGTTTTCCCTGATCCTATCCGCCAATGACTTCTCGTGTCCTCTCCTTGCTCTTCTTAGCTCTCCCTTTAGATCCTTCCTGGCTAGCTTGTAACATAAAGAATAATAAAGCCCAAAATGATTTGACTCTCTGACGGAGGTGAGTAAAAAGAACTAACTATTCCAAGAAAATAAAATTAACTATTTTCACAGTTTATTATCTACGTTCACTTGTTAAAATGGATCATTCTTCCAACTTTTTACACAATTTTACTACTTCTCTCTTAAAGCTGACTAATTGTGCTGGGGTATAATTTCATCATTCTTTATGTGCGAAGCAAAACTATGGGCTGGAATTTGTGAGCTTCAAAAATGGCGGCCCGCCCCGATGACATGGAGGGGGCGGGCCCCCGGCAACAGTGCCACTGCGCAGGCACCGACGCCATTTTTAAAGGGCTTTGAGTCCTACATTACAATCAAAATTTTAAAAGAGACATTGCATTTTAAATTTATTTTTAAAAAAATAAATATTTCTAGCCCCTCTCCCACCCATCCCCCCCATAACCAAACAGTTCACTCCTTGCCCTCTCACCCCCAAAATACTTACCTTGTGCACCTGACCTTCCCCCCCACCCCCAAAAGTTCACAAACTTTTATCTTTAACCCTTCCCACCATCCCCTACACCAATCATATTAATTTGACCCCACTCCCCACCTCCCGCACTGAAATACTAACCTGTTCCCCCCTCCCCACCAGTGTTATGCCTCGGATCTCCAGACAGAGATCACACTAGGACTGACACCGGGAGTGGGTAGATATTCATTACTTTTAATAAATTCACATATTTAAATTTTGTTGTCACCGCCAAGCAGCAGGGAAGCTGCCATGAGGCCTCGCTACCGCTGGCAATAAGGGGCTGTGCCTTCCCAGCGTCATGGTCCATGGTGGGCCTCTCCCGGATGCATTTTCTGGCCCCCCCCACCATGACCCCCGACGTCGGGGGATGTGGGGGGGGGGGGGTCTGTAAAATTCACCCCTATGATTGTTAACTGGATAATGAAGCAGGCTGGACATCAGTCAAGCCAGACCACTCGCTCATTCAATATCAACACATGCAAAATTCCAGTATAGGTTGCTGGATAGTAACCAAAAGCAGGAATCTTGACAGATTTCAGCATTCACTTTGTTGCAGCCCTAGCTAAGATCCGGTAATGCAACACAGATCCAAAATCACAGCTGGAACCTTTCTGTCCGCATATTTCAATCACACATAATGCAGTTATCCAATCATCTAACAATGAACCTGTATGCATCCATTTTTTCCACATACCCCTCCATTCTTTAACAAGGAGAATTCATTTTCCCGTGACTGTAAGAACATCTGAAAGGATTGCAGGATTTTTTCTTCTTTGCATTTTCAGTTTCAAAGTAAAGTGTAAAAGTTCCTTATCTCAATATTCAGATATTTAGTTGATATCACCCTTTTTACTGTGCTCATGTGAGGCAGCTAGCATAACAGTTTGTGAGATATCTGAAATAAATGAAACACCAGATTCAATGTCAGCTCAGTCGATAGCACTCTTGCCTCTGAGTCATAAGGCTCTGGGTTCAAGTCCTTCTCCAGAGCTTGAGTCCAAAAATCCAGTGCAGTACTGATGGAGTACTGTCCTGTTGGAAGTGCTGTCTTTCAGATGAGACCTTAAACTAAAGCCCCATCTGCTGGCTTGGGCGGATGTAAAAGATCTCATGGCACTATCTTGAAGAAGAACAGAACAATATTTATCCTTCAATTCAACATCATAAAACAGTTTATCTGGTCACTTTGACAGGGCAGAGCAGGGCTCTCTCAGCACTATACTGGAGTGTCAGCCTTGATGTTTGTGCTCAAGACCTGCAGTGGGTCTTGAATCCTTGTAATTCAGAGGCAAGTGTGCTACCAACTGAGCCCTGGCTGACACTATATCATGTACAATGCTATGGATTCTCCCAAACCAATTTAATTGTCTTGAATAAAGGTTGTACAATCGTGTTTCAAAAAGGTAAGACTTGAAAGGAAGACTTGCATTTATACAGTGCCTTTCATGGCCTAAGGACGTCCCAAAGTGGTTTACAACAAATTAATTACCTTTAAAGTGTAGTCACTGTTGTAATGTAGAAAACGCAGCAGCCAAATTGCGCTCAGTAAGATCCTACAAACATAAATGAAATAATGACCAAATAATGTATAAAACTGATGTTTGGTTGAGGAATAAATATTTTCCAGGACTTCTTGGAAATAGTACCATGGCATTATTTATGTCCATCAGACAGGTCAGTCAGAGCATCAGATTAACATCTCATCCAAAGGACAACAACCCTGACACTGCAACACTTCTTCAGTACTGCACTGAATTGTTAGCCTAGAGTTTTTTTAACTCTTTCGTGGGATGTGGGTATCGCTGGTCAGCATTTGTTGCCCATCCCTAATTGCCCTTGACAACTGACTGGCTTGCTAGGCCATTTTAGAGGGCAGTTAAGAGTCAACCAAATTGCTGTGGGTCTTGACCAGGTAAAGACAGCAGATTTCCTTCCCTAAAAGGGCATTAGTTAACCAGATGGGCTTTTTAATGACAATTGATGATAGTGTCATCATTACTGAGGCTAGCTTTCAATTCCAGATATTATATATTAATTGAATTTAAATTCCACCAGCTGCTATGGTGGTATTTGAACCTGTGACCCCAGGGCATTTGCCTGGGCCAATAGATTACTAACTCAGCACCATTATCAGTATACCACCGTCTCCCTCTATTGCTCAAGTGTTCTCCTATTGCTATGTGCTCTAGTCTCTGGAGTGGGACTTGAACCCATAACCTTCTGACACAGAGGCAAAAATGCTCCCACAGCCACAACTGACACCATAGAAATGAAGCAAACCACTGGAATGCTTCTCAAATCCTACAATGCACATTATGCAACCTAGAACAGCTGACTTCTTTGACAGGACACTTCCATGGTCTGAAGAGCTCAAGAACAATCATTTTTATCCATACTTAACTGTGTGTAAGTCATTGAAGGTGGCAGGACTAGTTGAGAGAGCGGTTAATAAAGCATACAGTATCCTGGGCTTTATTAATAGGGGCATAGAGTACAAGAGCAAGGAAGTTATGTTGAACTTATATAAGACACTAGTTCGGCCTCAGCTGCGTCCAGTTCTGGGCGCCGCACTTGAGGAAAGACGTGAAGGCATTGGAGAGAGTACAGAAAAGATTCACGAGAATGGTTCCAGGGATAAGGAACTTCAGTTATGAAGATAGATTGGAGAAGTTAGGACTGTTTTCCTTGGAGGAGAGAAGGCTGAGAAGTGATTTGATAGTGGTATTCAAAACCATAAGGGGTCTGGACAGAGTAGATAGAGAGAAACTGTTCCCACTTGTGAAAGGATCGAGAACAAGAGTGCACAGATTTAAAGTATTTGGTAAGAGAAGCAAAAGTGACATAAGGAAAAACTTTTTCACGCAGCAGGTGGTTTAGGTCTGGAATGTGCTGCCTGAGGACGTGGTGGAGGCAGGTTCAATTGAAGCATTCAAAAGAGAATTAGTTATATGAAAAGGAAAAATGTGCAGGATTACGGGGAGAAAGGGGGGGAATGGAACTGAGGGAATTGCTCTTTCAGAGAGCCAGTGCAGACACGATGGGCTGAATGGCTTCCTTCTGCACTGTAACGATTCTGCGATTAACTGTTTATCCAGAGTTTATTTCACATATTAATGACTGGAAAAAAGCCAACTTCTAATCTTAAGTCTTGCTTGAGGATTTTATTTTATATTTATGTACTATAGTCCAATTGAAACAACCTGCTTTCTTCTGCACTATTATGCACTGCATTTCAAATCACTGGTTAAGATCTCCTCTTGATTGTTTTTATTCCAATGAAAATAAGATCAGTTTTGTGAATCACTCATGCCGTGAGTGAGGTTGCTAATTGCCAGAAGCATCCTTGTCACTGTCTGTGAATTCTTTCCAATGTATCAATATTCTTAAAGAGGGACACATGATGGCCAGGATATATTCAACAGTGGTACTGCTGGCACATACTGAGAGCACATTAGGAAACTGAAAGTCCTCAGGCCGTGATTTTCCATCCATTAATTTTAATAACCAGAAATTCATGGACATGGAATGTGTATCATAGAGTGAATCATAGAATGGTTACAACACAGAAGGAGGCCATTCAGCCCATCGTGTCTTTGACAGCTCTCTGCAAGAACAACTCACCTCGTCCCACTCCCCCATCTTTTCCCCAGAGCCCTGCAAATTTTTTCTGTTCAGATAAATCTAGTTTTCTTTTGAAGGCCTCGATTAAATCTGCCTCTGCCATACTATCAGGCTGTGCATTCCAGATCCTAACCACTCACTGTTTAAAATGTCTTTCCTCATGTTGGTCTTGCTTCCCTTTGCTAATCACCATAAATCGGTGTCCTCTGGTTCTAGATCCTTCAGCCATTGGGAGCAGTTTCTCCCCATCTACTCTGTCCAAATCCCTCATGATTTTGAACAGCGCTATCAAATTTCCTCTTAATCTTTTCTGCTCCAAAGAGAACAGACCCAGTTTCTCCAACCATGTAACATGATACATGTAACTGACATTTCTCATCCCCAGAACCATTCTTGTGAATCTTTTCTGCACCCTCTCTAATGCCTTAACATCCTTCCAAAAGTATGGTGCCCAGAACTGGACACAATACTCCAGTTGCGGCTGAACCAGTGTTTTATACAAGTTTATCATAACATCATTGTTTTTGTAACTTCCTAATATATGCTACAGGAACACTAAAGCAGAATAAAGCTCGGCATTCTGAATATGGCCTCACAAGTGATCTATATTAGTTGGGAGCAACTTGTTTTGACTTAAAGGGGGTAATTTTCTGAGTATACACTGGCAGTAGGAAACTACCCCGTGGCAAGCATACATCATACATTCCCGTGATTTTCATTATGTGCTGGTAGCAGTGTGCACTTAGAAAACTGCTTCCAGAGGCAAATGCACTCAAATGTATCCATTAGATGATTAGTCTTTTTAAAAGCAACTACACATTGACTGGATACTCTTTGCTATGCTGGTTGAACCCCAAGATAGCCAGTATTAGGAGATTAAAGGAACAATTGGGGCCTAATCACCAATTATATACAAGCATTGTAAATTATGTAATTAAGTTTGAAAATCATATAGTACCAGTAAAACAGTATTCATGTTGGATGATAGCTCTGTGGACGTCATTGGTTCTCTGGTACCTCATTCAAGTGCCTATCCTCCTCTTGTAAGGCTTGATAGCTAGTATCACACGGCTATTGTAAAAGAGCTTGATCTCTAGATGTCCAAAGCTGTACACTTTCATTACTAGTTGAATAGTGATTAGGAGTTGGAACATTACCTGTTATTGCCCTCACTTGTTCATGTATGCTGAGACTAATTATGACGTCTCTGTTACCCTTTGATTCATAAAATTCTGAAGTTGACCAAGAGAATTGTGTATACCACTGCTGTTACCTTGAAATTATGCCAGCTGATTTCTGTACCCAGCTGCACCTGAAGCAGTTGATGCCTCCAACCTAAAATCACTTTGCTCCACTATACTAAAAGCAAAATACTGCGGATGCTGGAAATCTGAAATAAAAACAAGAAATGCTGGAACCACTCAGCAGGTCTGGCAGCATCTGTGGAAACAGAAGCAAAGTACAACTCTGCTTCTCTTTCCACAGATGCTGCCAGACCTGCTGAGTGGTTCCAGCATTTCTTGTTTTTATTCCTCCACGATACCCTCTGTGCCAGAGAAGTACTTATATTGTGATGATACAGTAGAAAGTGTTGTTCTGCTTCTTGCAATGGTGGTGGTTATGCAATGTAGAACTGAGTTGTGTGGTGTGTGTTTGAACTCCAGATGGTATAGGTTCTCAGGTGGAAAAGTATTAAATTAGGATTGTATCACACTACAACATAACCATATGTACAGCAAAGATAATTTATGCTTATTGGCTGGAAGCTACTGTATCAAATAATCGGCAAGACATGCAGACTATACTTTCTGAATTTTAGCAATAGATCACAACTATCAAATGTCGATGTACATTCTGCAAGTATTCTTTCCATCATGCGCATATATAAATGTTTTGAAGAACTTATGCATTTTTTGTTTGTTCTGGAGATGCCATTTATTCGCCACAGAACTTCTCTAGGTCTTATTCCTGAATGAGGATTTGGTTCTGAACCTGGTGCTCCTGATCATTGCTTCGCCCATCAAAAACCGTAACCTTTATTCATTAAATCAAAATTTTGCTGATTTTTTTTGTTCTTCATTCTGTGAGCTTTACAATTTTACTGTGGAGTTACAGATAGGGCCCATGACTCTTGTTTCTTTCCATTCACATATTTAATTACGATCAACATAATGTGATAATTGAATAGTTTAAGTTATTGGGTATGATATGTGAAAGGGGTGAATATTGTTGATAACTCAGTAGCTATTCAATGTGATTCAGATCAAATTGCCACCCAAAGAGGACTGTTAGTCTCCATTATGTCCAGGAAATGGGAGCAATTGGGGGAACAGAGTGTGATATCAGTCTCAATAGGTCTCCACCCATTTAGCCTACTGCTTCAGCTCCAATGGTCCAGCACGGGGTGGAGAGCATAAGCTTCTGGTCAAAACAGTTGGAAGCTCTATAATTATATTAAAATTAGCAAGAAGTGATAACATTTAGACATCAACGCCATTTTGCAATGTTTATCGCAGCCAGATGACTTGGGAATCCACAATCCAAGGCTACCGTTTCAGTGTAAAAATAAATACTGTGTATTTCGACTTTTTTTTGCTGTTCTGAATAAATTTTAGTAACTCAAATGAAAAATATTATGGATACTGGAAATCTGAACTACAAACAAAAAATGCTGAAAATATTCAGCAGATTAGGCAGTATTTGTGGAAAGAGAAACAAAGTTAATGCTTCAGGTCAATGACCTTCCATCCGAACTGGAAAAAGTTAGAGATGGAACAGGTTTTAAACAAGTATCGAGGCTGGGGAGGGGAAGAAAGAACAAAAAGGGAAGGTCTGTGACATGGTGGAAGGCTGGAGAGATTAAATGACAAAAGGGGATGGTAATGAAACAAAAGTAAAGAAACAAAAGATGGCTCTAAAGGAGGTGTAAATAGCAATAGCAAATCATTACAAACAGCTGCTGTCTGAAGAAATGGTGGCTGTGGTTATGACCTGAAATTGTCAAACTTAATGTTGAGTCTGAAAAGCTGTACAGTCCCTAATTGAAAGATGAGGTGCTATTCCTCAAGCTTTCATTGAGCTTTGTTAGAACAGTGTAGCAGGCTGAGGACAGAGAGGTCAGGGTTAGAGTGGGGCGGAAAATTAAAATGACAGGCAATTGGAAGCTCAGAGCCATGCTAGCAGACTGAATGGAGATATTCTGCAAAGTGATCACCCAAACTACAGTTGGTCTCACCAATGTAGAGAATAACACATCGTGAGCAGTGAATCCTGTATATTAAATTGAAAGAAGTATGCTATTTCAACTAGGAGGAGCGTTGAAACCTAGTTTCAACAAACTAGGAGGATGGTGGGAAAGGAGGAGGTAAAAGGACAGGTATTGCATCTCCTGCTCTCACTTAGGGAGGTCCCATTGTTACGAGTAATGCATTGTTAATTCAGTCCTGGCACTCCACAGGTCGCAGCATATTTCTTTAATCTTTCCAAATCGGAAAAGCGTCCAAATTGAACACTCTAGTACCCCCCCGAATGAAGCGGACCAAACCAGGTATCTTTAGACAACAACAAATTACCTATTTATTTAAAATGACAAAATCTTAAACACTACTAAGATAAACCTATGTCTAAAGACCTTATAACTTCTTATTTAACAATCTAATTCCCGCATTCGCATACATATACTCAAAATTAACAGTGGTTAGGTTTTTAATCAGCTGGCCGTTGAGAATAAAATAAAAAATAAAGTCTTTGCAAGTTACGTTCCTGATGAATGAAGTCTTCCAATATAGAAACAGTCAAAGGTCACTTGAAGTCTTCACAGTAGTCTGATGGAAAAATAAGGTCCTTCAAAGATAGGATTCAGCAGTTCGACTGTTGTAGCATTAAACTGTCCCTTCAGTGATGAGCACAGCAAATAATTTCTTGGGAAAGAAAAGCTGTTCTTATGTTCTTCTGGAATTAATTTGGCTTGAAGCTTTCTAGAATTTTGAGAGAGGAATAACACAGCTTCTTCAGTTCAAATCGCCACAGAACTCTCTCTGCTTAAAACCAGTCTCTGCCAACTAGTTTAAAAAGTCAAAACTGCAACATTGAATTACATAGAAACATAGAAAATAGGAGCAGGAGTAGGCCATTTGGCCCTTCAAGCCTGCTCCACCATTCATTATGATCGTGGCTGATCATCCAACTCAGTAGCCTGCTCCCGCTTTCACCCCATACCCTTTGATCCCTTTAGACCCAAGAGCTATATTTAACTCCTTCTTGAAAACATTCAATGTTTTGGCCTCAACTGCTTTCTGTGGTAGCGAATTCCACAGGCTCACCACTCTCTGGGTGAAAAAATTTCTCCTCATCTCAGTCCTGAAAGGTTTACCCCGTATCCTTAGACTATGACTCCTGGTTCTGGACTCCCCCAGAACCATCGGGAACATCCTTCCTGCAACTACCCTGTCAAGTCCTGTTAGAATTTTATAGGTTTCTGAGATTCCCCCATACTCTTCGGAACTCCAGCGAATATAATCCTAACCGACTCAATCTCTCCTCATACGTCAGTTCCACCATCCCAGGAATCAGTCGGGTAAACCTTCACTGCACTCCCTCTATAGCAAGAACATCCTTCCTCAGATAAGGAGATCAAAACTGCACACAATATTCCAGGTGTGGCCTCACCAAGGCCCTGTATAATTGCAGCAAGACATCCCTGCTCCTGTACTCGAATCCTCTTGCTATGAAGGCCAACATACCATTTGCCTTTTTTACCGCCTGTTGGACCTGCATGCTTACCTTCAGCGACTGGTGTACGAGAGCACCCAGGTCACGCTGCATAGTCCCCTCTCTCAGTTTATAACCGTTCAGATAATAATCTGCCTTCCTGTTTTTGCTACCAAAGTGGATAACCTCACATTTATCCACATTATACTGCATCTGCCATGCATTAGCCCACTCACTCAACTTGTCCAAATCACCTTGAAGCCTCTCTGCATCCTCCTCACAACTCACTCTCCCACCCAGTTTGGTGTCATCCGCAAATTTGGAGATATTACATTTAGTTCCCTCATCTAAATCATTAATATATATTGTGAATAGCTGGGGTCCTAGCACCTATCCCTGCGGTACCCCACTAGTCACTGCCTACCATTTGGAAAAAGACCCATTTATCCCTACTCTTTCTTTCCTGTCCGCCAACCAATTTTCTATCCATCACAATACACTACCCCCAATCCCATGCACTTTAATTTTACACGCTAATCTCTGATGTGGGACTTTGTCGAAAGCCTTCTGAATGTCCAAATAAACCACATCCACATCCACTGGCTCCCCCTCATCAGCTCTACTAGTTACATCCTCGAAGAATTCTAGTAGATTTGTCATGGCACTATCACATTTTTGCAACACACAATTACATCAACAGATGCTTCCTGGATGAGTCCTTCACAATAGCAAGTGCATGTAGCTTGTATGCACTCAGTCTTGTGGTGCAATGTTTGGTTTTTCAAGTGCTACAATATGGTGCACTCAAAGTTGAAGTCACTTACATTTCTGTATAAAATGAAAGGGCAAAGATTCTGCTGTATCTCAAATTTATGCTCTGCTAGTCAATTTCTATTGGTGTTGCAAAGCTTCAAGACCACGTTTAGTCTTCAGGTAAGGATGGTTGGACAATGTAAGATAATTGAATCAGGGTAAAGGCCTTTTCTGGTCTACAAATGAGACCCGATCCGAGCCCAACAGAACCCCATCCAACTCCGAGCCCGACCCGGCCCGAGTCCTTCCATTGTTTCCCGTGCCCGACCCGACCCGACGTTAACCTACCTTAACCTACCTTTGCCGACAAGGCAAATGAATGCATGGCTGAAGAGCTGGTGTAGACGGGAGGGTTTCAGCTACTTGGATCATTGGGATCTCTTCTGGTGCAGAGGTGACCTGCCCAAGAGGGATGGGTTGCACCTGAACTGGAAGGGGATCAATATCCTTGCGGGGAGGTTTGCTAGTACTACTCGGGAGGGTTTAAACTAGTCTTGCAGGGGGTGGGACCCAAAGTAGTAGTCTCTCCGATGAGATAGTCGAGGCAAATGTAGAGGTTAAAGCAAGCAATTCCAGTAGGCAGGCCGGGCAGGGGCAGGACAGGCAGCGTGGAAGGTCTGGTAGGCTAACAATTCAAAACCTCCAACACCTCCTCCTTCGTAATGTTGATATACTCCAGGATATTACAGGTAAGGCAGATGAACTCAGAGCATGGATCGGTACATGGGATTGTGATATTATAGCTATTACGGAAACGTGGTTGAGGGATGGGCAGGACTGGCAGCTCAATATTCCGGGGTACCGATGCTTCCGGCGTGACAGAGGTGGAGGTAAGAGAGGAGGGGGAGTTACACTATTGATTAGGGAGGACATCACGGCAGTACTTAGAGAGGATATCCCAGGGGGAACATCCAGCGAGGCTATATGGGTAGAGCTTAGAAATAAGAAAGGGGTGATCACTTTGATGGGATTATACTATAGGCCCCCCAATAGTCAGAGGGAATTGGAGGAGCATATATGTAGGGAAATCACAGACAGGTGTAGGAATAATAGGGTTGTAATAGTAAGTGATTTTAACTTCCCTAATATTGACTGGGGCTGCCTTAGTGCTAAGGGATCAGATGGGGAAGAATTTGTTAAGTGTGTCCAGGATAGTTTTCTGAAGCAGTATGTGGATGGCCCTACTAGAGAAGGGGCTACACTCGACCTCCTCTTAGGAAATGAGGATGGGCAGGTGGTTGATGTGTCAGTGGGGAAGCACTTTGGGACCAGTGACCATAACTCTATTAGCTTCAAGATAGTTATGGAAAATGATAGGACTGGTCCTCAGGTTGAAGTCCTAAATTGGGGGAAGGCTAATTTCCATGGCATCAGACAGGAACTCTCAAAAGTTGAATGGGAGAGGCTGTTTACAGGTAAAGGGACGTCTGGCAAGTGGGAGGCTTTTAAAAGTGAAATAGGAAGAGTTCAGGGCTGGCATGTTCCTATTAGATGGAAGAGCAAGGCTGGCAAAGTTTAGGGAACCTTGGTTGATGAGGGACATTGAGGGTCTGGTAGGACAAAGAAGGAGGCATATATCAGGTATAGGCAGCTAATCCTAAAAGATTCTATAAGTATATTAAGAGTAAAAGGGTAGCTCGGGAGAGAGTAGGTTCCCTCAAGGATTAGTGTGGTAATCTATGTGTGGAGCCACGGGAAATGGACGAGGTCTTAAATGAATACTTCTCGTCTGTATTTACCGTGGAGAAGGTCATGGAAGCTAGTGAGCTCAAGTTAGGGAACAGCAATATCCTGGAGCATATCAACATTACGAAGGAGGAGGTGTCGCAGGTTTTGAATCGCATTAAGGTGGATAAATCCGCAGGGCCTGACCAGGTGTATCCTAGGATGCTATGGGAAGCAAGGGGGGAGATTGCTGGGGCCCTGGCAGAGATTTTTGTATCATCGTTAGCCACGGGTGAGGTACCGGAAGACTGGAGGATAGTTAATGTTGTGCCTTTATTTAAGAAGGGCAGCAGGGATAAGCCAGGGAACTACAGGCCGGTGAGCCTTACATCAGTGGTGGGAAAGTTATTGGAAGGGATTCTGAGAGACAGGATTTATATGCATTTGGAAAGGCAAGGTCTGATTAGGGATAGTCAGCATGGCTTTGTGCATGGGAAATCATGTCTTACGAATTTGATTGAGTTTTTTGAGGAGGTGACCAAGAGGATTGATGAGGGCAGGGTGATGGACATGGTCTACATGGACTTTAGCAAGGCCTTTGACAAAGTCCCGCATGGTAGGCTGGTCCAGAAGGTTCGAACACATGGGATCCAGGGTGAGCTAGCCAATTGGATACAAAACTAGCTTGGTGATAGGAGGCAGAGGGTGGTAGTGGAGGGTTGTTTTTCATATTGGAGGCCGGTGACCAGTGGTGTGCCGCAGGGATCGGTGCTAGGCCCTCTGTTGTTTGTCATATATATTAATGACTTGGATGTGAATGTAGGGGGCATGATCAGTAAGTTTGCAGATGGTGGTATAGTGGACAGTGAAGAAGGTTGTCTAAGGTTACAACAGGATATAGATAAACTGGGAAAGTGGGCAAGGGATTGGCAAATAAAAGTTAACGCAGACAAGTGCGAAGTGATGAATTTTGGGAAGTTAAACCAGGGCAGGACATATACAGTGAATGGCAGGGCCCTGGGGAGTGTTCTTGAGCAGAGAGACCTTGGGGTGCAAGTATATAGTTCCCTGAAAGTGGTAACACAGGTAGACAGGGTGGTGAAGAAGGCATATGGCATGCTTGCCTTCATCGGCCGAGGCATTGAGTACAAGAGTTGGGACGTCATGTTACAGTTGTACATAACGTTGGTTAGGCTGCATTTGGAGTACTGTGTGCAGTTCTGGTCACCGCACTACAGGAAAGACTAGAGAGGGTGCAGAAAAGATTCACAAGGATGTTGCCTGATTTGAAAGGCTTGAGTTATAAAGAGAGATTGGATAGGCTGGGTCTGTTTTCCCTGGAGTGAAGGAGGCTGAGAGGGGACATGATAGAGGTATATAAAATTATGAGAGGCGTAGATAGCCAGAGTCTGTTTCCCATGGTAGGGGTGCCTAAAACTAGAGGGCATAGATTTAAGGTGAGAGGGAGGAGGTTTGAAGGGGATCAAAGGGGTAAATTTTTCACACAAAGAATAGTGGGTATCTGGAATGAGCTGCCAGAGGAGGTGGTGGAGGCAGGAACAATAACGACATTTAAGAGGCATCTGGACAGGTACTTGAATGAGCAAGGCATAGAGGGATATGGAATTAATGCAGGTAGGCGGGATTAGTATAGATAGGCATTATGGTCGGCATGGACGCGGTGGGCCTAAGGGCCTGTTTCTATGCTGTATGACTCTATGACTTCCCTTTTGTAAATTCATGCTGACTCTGCCCAATTCTAGCACTGTTCTCTACGTGCTCTGCTATAAAATCTTTGATAATGGACTCTGGAATTTTCCCCACTACCGACGTCAGGCTGACTGGTCTATAATTCCCTGCTTTCTCTCTACCTCCCTTTATAAATAGTGGGGTTACATTAGCTACCCTCCAATCTGTAGGAACTGTTCCAGAGTCTATAGAATCTTGGAAGATGACCACTATTTCTATAGCCACTTCCTTAAGTACTCCGGGATGCAAAGCATCAGGCCCTGAGGATTTATCGGCCTTCAATCCTATCAATTTCCCCAACACCATTTCTCTACTAATACTGATTACCTTCAGTTCCTCTCTCTCACTAAGCCCAACATTTCTGGTATGATATTTGTGTCCTCCTTTGTGAAGATGGAACGAAAGTATGCATTTAGTTGGTCAGCCATTTCTTTATTCCCCATAATAAATTCCCATGTTTCTGACTGTAGGTGACCTACATTTGTCTTCAGCAATCTTTTTCTCTTCACATACCTAAAGAAACTTTTAGTCAGTTTTTATGTTCCCCGTAAGCTTGCTCTCGTACTCTATTTTCCCCTTCTTCATTAATCCCTTGGTCCTCCTTTCTGAATTCTAAACTGCTCCCAATCCTCAGGTCTGTTGTTTTTCCTGGCAAATTTATATGCCTCTTCCCTGGATCTAATGCTATCTCTAATTTCCCTTGTAAGCCATGGTTTGGCTACCTTTCCCGTTTTACTTTTGCGCCAGACAGGAATAAACAATTGTTGCAGTTCATCCATGCGCTCTTTAAATGTTTGCCATTGTCTATCCACCGTCATCCCTTTAAGTAACGTTTCCCAATCTGTCATGGCTAACTCGCGCCTCATACCTTCGTAGTTTCCTTTACTAAGATTCAGGACCCTTGTCTCAGAATTAACTACGTCACTCTCCAACTTGATGAAGAATTCTATCATATTATGGTTGCGCATCCCAAAGGGGTCTCGCACCACTAGATTGTCAATTATTCCTCTCTCATTACACAATACCCAGCCCTAGGATGGCCTGTTCTCTAGTTGGTTCCTCAACGTATTGATCCAGTAAACCATCCCATATACACTCCAAGAATTCCTCCTCTACGGTATTGTGACTAATTTGATTTGCCCAATCTATATGCAGATTAAAGTCACCCATAATTGCAGATGTTCCTTTATCACATACATCTCTAATTTCCTGTTTAATGCCATTCCCAACATCACCACTACAGTTTGGGGGTCTATATACACCCCCCACTAACTTTTTTGTCCCTTAGTGTTTCTCAGCTCTACCCATACAGATTCCACATCGTCAGAACTAATATTGTTCCTCATTATTGCATTAATTTCTTCTTTAACCAGCGATGCAACTCCACCGCCTTTTGCTTTTTGTCTGTCCTTCCTAAATACTGAATATCCCTGGATGTTCATTTCCCATCCCTGGTCACCTTGCATCCATGTCTCCGTAATCCCAACTACATTATACCCGTTTACATCTATTTGCGTGATTATTCATCCAATTTAATGCAAATGCTCTGCGCATTAAGGCACAAAGCCTTAAGGCTTGTCTTTTTAACATTACTTATCCCCTTCCCACTATTGTTCACAGTGGCCCTGTTTGATTCTGGCCCTTGATTTCTCTGCCTATCACTTTTCCTATTCCCCTTACTGTCTTTTATTCTTGTCTTTGATCCCCCCTCCTCTGACTCCTTGCAAAGGTTCCCATCCCCCTGCCATTTTAGTTTAAACCCTCCCCAACCACTCTAGCAAATACTCCCCTAGGACATCAGTCCTGTCCAGGTGTAACCTGTCCAGTTTGTACTGGTCCCACCTCCTCCAGAACCTCTCTCTCCTGCTGCCGTTGCTTGGCAACCAGAATGCAACTGGCATACTGAGTCTCCAGAACCTTCTGTCTTAAAGGTGCACTGATTGTTTTACAGTCTTAAAGGCAGACACAATATTTCAGAGGAGAAAAAAAACAAGACCGTGACACCTCCGCACCTGGCGAAATGAAACGTCATTCCCGAAATCCATTTCATTACCATGCAAAAAAAAAGAAATTGGAAAAACACTAACTTTTTTTCCACATTTACGCACCATTCACTCTACTAATAATTTACAGCATTTTCTTTATACTATCGCCATCCATATAAGTTAACATGGTTAAATTGTGACAAAGCGTCAGCGATAACATTATGTTTCCCCAAAATATGTACAATTCTTAGATGATAAGGCTGTAACAACAGACTCCATCTAAAGATTCTAGCATTTCAGTTTTTAAACTTTTCCACAAACATTAATGAGTTATAGTCAGTGTATATTAATATTTCTTTATAGTCCTTGTGGACATATACCTCAAAAATGTTTGAGAGCCAGTAAAAATCCCAATGTTTCTTTTTCCACAGTGGAATACTTTTTTGTGATGACAATTTAGTTTTCTGGAAAAATATCCTACTGACTTCTCAATGCCCGATTCGTCATCTTGCAATCGGACTGCACCAACACCCAGGTTGCTAGCATCAATCGCTATTTTGCAGGGTTTAGCGAAATTTGGAGCAGCCAACACTGGTTCATTAGTTAAGATTGCCTTTAGCTTTTCAAAGCTACCTGTCATTTAACTCACCATACCACTTTTTTTTGTAGCAAGTCGGTTAACGGAGCAGCCACAGTACTAAATTTTTATACAAATTTCCGGTAAAAACCACACATCCCTAAAAACCTCATTATTTCTCATTTAGATTTAGGGATAGGGAACTCCATTAAGACTTGTACCTTTGCTGTTTTTGGCAATACCTGTTACTCTTGCCTTTCTGAATTCGCTTTTTTCCAGATTTATCACTAAGTCCACAACTTGTAACATTTTAAACAGAATTTTTAGCTGGTTTAAGCGTTCTTGCCAAGTGTTACTGAATATTAGTGCATCATTGAGATATATTACAAGTTGGGAACACTGGCTACCATCTGATTCATTAATCTTTGAAGAGTTGCTGGGGCATTTTTTAGCCCAAATGGCACCACCTGGCACTAATAAAGACCATCAGGTGTTACAAAAGCTGATATCTCTTTGGCTCGAGGAGTCGAAGGAACTTGCCAGTATCCCTTTAACAAGGCGACTTTGGTAAGAAACCTAGCACTGCCCACTTTGTCAATACAGTCTTCTAAACATGGAATGGGGTAGGAGTCTTCCTTCGTTACCACAGTGACTTTTCTATAGTCTATACAAAATCGGGTTGATCCATCAGGTTTAGGTACTAGACTGTTGGTGAACTCTAGCTTCTTTGACTAGGTTTGATCAAATTGTTTTTCAGCATGTACTGAATCTCTGCTTTTACTTGGGCCAGTTTGTCCGGACTCTAGCGGTAAGGATGGTGTTTTAAAAGAACGGTCCCTCCTATATCCATGTCATGTGTGGCTAAGATTGTACATCCCGGCTTATCCCTACAAACTCTTTTAAAAGCTGTGAAAAGCCTGGTTAGGTCTTCACGTTGTTTTGCCTCTCAGTGCAAAAGCATATTGTTTAATTTTCTTAGCCATTCTGTATTCGCTGATCTGATAGTTGGAGGTTCAATCTGAGAATTTCCTAGGCCTACTTTTGCCTCATCCTCACTATCCTTCTCCTTCTCAACAGTCCCAATTACCTGACATACCTGTACTGGCCTATCCTCCTCCCTGCGATAATATTGCTTTAGCATATTGATGTGATACAACCGGTTCTTCTTCTGGCGATCAGGGGTGTCAATCAAGTAATTTACCTTACCCACTCTTTTGATCACTCTATATGGGCCACTGAACCCTGTTTTTAATGGTTCTCCCTGTAAGGTAACAACACTAATATTTCATCCCCTAGTTGTGGGACAACTCAATCACCACACGAGAAGACTCAGCAACAGGTTTTGATCGTTTATTCAAGCGTACTCAGGGAGAGACTACCTTGGGCAGTCCGAGCTAGCACTCTGATTTACACTCAAAGTTGCCAGTTTATATAAATTTCATGTCACGCAATATGGTTATACAATGAATAGTGTATCATGTACCTCTCTGATTAATCGGTTTTGTCTCCATCACATTAGCTAGACCTGCCACGACTTGTGGTTTGTGCAGTGTGGGCTGCATTCTGGTTTCAATCACGCCCTAACCTTGCCCCCTAGCAGCTTGTTTGTCTATTTCTCATCCTACCTGTTGTATATTCTGCTGAATTGCATTTCTAATTCTCATGTTATTTCTCCTAAACCCCTTCACCCTGGTTGAAAATCACAGGGTTTTGCATTCTCGTTTGCCCATTTTTTCATATTGGCTTGGGATGCTTTAAGGTGTTCCTGAACCACACCGCAAGTTTTTGTGAGCCTTTCCTGGAACACATAGTTCAGTATCGAAGATTCATTCTTTTATAAGTTTTAGAGGACCTCTTACTTCATGTCCGTAAACCAATTCGAAAGGACTGAAGCCTGTAGACTCATTCGGTGAGTCTCTGGTGGCAAATAAAAGAAAGTCTAGTCCTTTATCCCGGTCATGTGGATATTCATGACAGTATGTTCTAATCATTGTTTTGAAAGTTTGGTGGAATCTCTCTAAAGCTCCCTGTGACTGTGGGTGATATTCTGAAGATTTCAGCTGTCTAATCCCCAAATTGCCGATGATTTCTTGAAATATCTTCGACATGAAATTAGAACTTTGATCCAATTGAACTTCAAGTGGCAATCCATATCTCGTAAAGAATTGGGTTAACTGCTACTACTATTCTATTCCAGCAGTAATTGTCTTCAAAGGAATGGCCTCTGGAAATCGAATAGCCATATCCATGGCAGTAAGTATGCAATGATGTCCCGCTTTTGATTTTGGCAAGGGTCCTACACCATCTACCAATACCTGGCTAAACCGTTCCTCAATCACTGGTATGGGAGGTAGTGGTTTTCCCACCATTTGACACGTATGGCATGTCCTACAAAATTGTCTCACATCCTTTGTAAGACCTGGCCAGTAATAATTTTGGCTTACGCTTGATTTGGTTTTCCGAATTCCCCTATGTCCTGCAAAAAGAATGTCATGTGCTAACCTTAATAATCCCTGGTGATATTTAGGTGGTACTGCTATCTGTTCAACAACTGTCCAGTCTTCATCTGCTTGTCTATTAAGCAATCTCCATTTCCTCCTCAAAACCCCATTTGCCATATTTGCCTTCTGGAACTCATTTCGCCTCAGCTTCTGTCAGAGCCATCTGTGCCACTCGTTATATCTCTGGATAAGCTTGCTGTGCTGCAATGATAGATGATCTGTTAAACATCTCATTTGGATTATCTAAATCCCCAAATAAGGTTTGAGATACTTTGCTCTCTGTTTGTGGTGCCACTTTTACCTCCGCCAATGGATCCTGTTTAGCCATTGCTCGGGTGACTACATACGCAGGAAATATTCCCGGAATTTGTTCCTGTAATTGCTCTGATTCCTTAATTTCTCTTGGTTCCTCTGTAATTACTGGAGAAACTGATACTTTTGATCCGGCCAAATAATTTCCTAGGAGTAGATCAATTCCCTCTACTGGCAAACTGTGGACAACCCTTATAGTTACTATCCCAGATATTAAGTCACTCTCTTGGCATATGATCCCTGTGTAAAATGATCCCTGACGCGAGAGCAATTATTATGATGCCAGACGCAAGACCCCAATTTGTATGTTATCCCAGAGATAAGCATTTGATGATTCCAAATGCGAGCCCTCCAAATTAGTCTGATTCTGATCCCAGAAGCGAGCTACCTAATTAAATATGATTAAGATCGTGGACAAAGCCCCCAATTAAAAAATATGTTACGACTGCGGTGGGAGCAACACACTGTTAATTCAGTCCTGTCGCTCCACAGGTCGCAGCATATTTCTTTAATCTTTCCAAATCGGAAAAGCAGCCAAATTGAACACTCTAGTACCCCCCCGAATGAAGCGGACCAAACCAGGTTATCTTTAGACAACAAAATAACTATTTATTTAAAAAACCTAAATCTTAAATGATACTGAGATAAATCTATGTCTAAAGAACTTATAACTTGTTATTTAAAAGTCTAAGTCCTGCATTCGCATACATATACTCAAAATTAACAGTGGTTCGGTTTTTAATTAGCTGGCCATTGAGAATAAAATAAAAAAATAAAATCTTTGCAAGTTACATTCCTGACGAATGACGTCTTCCAGTGTAGAAACAGTCAAAGGTCGCTTGAAGTCTTCACAGTGGTCCTATGGGAAAAAAAAGGTCCTGCAAAGATAGGAATTCAGCAGTTTGGCTGGTGTATCATTAAACTGTGCTTTCAATAATTTATTGTGAAAGAAAAGATTTTCTTATGTTCTTATGGAATTAATTCAGCTTGAAGCTTTCTAAAATTTTGAGAGAGGAATTACACAGCTTCGTCAGTTCAAATCGCCTCAGAACTCTGCTTTAAACCAGTCTCTGCCAGCTAGTTTAAAAAGTCAAAACAGCAACATTGAATGACGTGACCTCTCTCCTGCTGCTGTTGCTTGACAACCAGAATGCAACTGGCAGACTGAGTCTCCAGAACCTTCTATCTTAAAGTGAACTGATCTTTTTACAGTCTCAAAGGCACACGCAATATTTCCGAGGAGATAAAAAAACAAGACCATGACACTGTGCAAAGGGAAGAGGGAGTTGGGATAATTTAGAAGTGGACCAGCATGTCGTGGAGGGAATGGTCACTTCAGAATGCTGAAAGGGGAGGCGATGAGATCATGTGTTTGGTAGTGGAAAGGTCAGAGGATGATCTGTTGAATGTGGAGACTGTTGGGGTGGAAGGTGAAGACAAGGAGAACATGGGTCGGGGGGGATGGGGTCAAGCAGAAGTGGTCCTTCCGAGGGTGTTAAAGGAAGATTAGATTAGATTAGAGATACAGCACTGAAACAGGCCCTTCGGCCCCACCGAGTCTGTGCCGAACATCAACCACCCATTTATACTAATCCTACACTAATCCCGCATTCCTACCAAACATCCCCACCTGTCCCTATATTTCCCTACCACCTACCTATACTAGTGACAATTTATAATGGCCAATTTACCTATCAACCTGCAAGTCTTTTGGCTTGTGGGAGGAAACCGGAGCACCCGGAGAAAACCCACGCAGACACAGGGAGAACTTGCAAACTCCACACAGGCAGTACCCGGATTCGAACCCGGGTCCCTGGAGCTGTGAGGCTGCGGTGCTATCCACTGCGCCACTGTGCAGTAGGGAGCACATTGTAGATGCCCTAACTATAGTCTTTCAGAGTTTCCTAGATTCAGGAGTGGTCCCTCTGGATTGGAATGTTGCAAATGTCACGCCACTTTTTAAGAAGGGTGTAAGGGGGAACCAAGGAAATTACAGACCAATTAGCCTGACATCTGTGGTGGGGAAGTTGCTGGAGGCTATAATCGAGGATAGGGTGAATGAACACCTAGAAAATTTTCAGTTAATCAGGGACAGTCAGCATGGATTCATGAGGGGAAGGCCATGCCTGACAAATCTCATTGAATTTTTTGAAGAGGTGACTAAGGTAGTGGACAGGGGAATGTCTATGGAGGTTATTTATATGGACTTCCAGAAGGCATTTGATAAAGTCCCACATAAGAGACTGTTTACTAAGGTAGAAGCCCATGGAGTTGAGGGTAAATTATTGACATGGTTAGGAAGTTGGTTGAGTGGTAGGCGACAGAGAGTGGGGATAATGTGTAAGTACTCTGATTGGCAGGTTGGCATGATTTCATTGGTGGTGTCCCACAGGGATCTGTGTTGGGGCCTCAATTATTCACATGATTCATCAATGACTTGGATGACGGCATAGTAATTCACATATCCAAATTTGCTGATGATACAAAGTTAGGTGGCATTGTAAACAGTCTAAATGATAGTATAAAATTGCAAGGAGATATTGACAGACTAGGTGAGTGGGCAAAACTGTGGCAGATGGATCTCAATGTGGGCAACTGTGAGGTTATCCATTGTGGACCAAAAAAGGATAGAGCAGGGCACTTTCTAAATGGGAAAACGTTAAGTACGGTGGATGTCCAAAGAAATTTGGGGATTCAGGTGCATAGATCTTTAAAATGCCACAAGCAAGTGCAGAAAATAATCAAAAAGGCTAATGGAATGCTAGCCTTTATATCTAGAGGATTGGAGTATAAAGACACAGAGATTATGCTGCAGCTGTACAAAACTTGGAGTACTGTGAGCAGTTCTGGGCACCACACCTTAGGAAGGATATATTGGTCTTGGAGGGAGTGCAACGTAGGTTTACAAGAATGATACCTGGACTGCAAGTGTTAAGTTACGAGGAGAGATTACACAAATTAGGCCTGTTTTTGCTAGAATTTAGAAGGTTAAGGGGTGATCTGATTTAAGACTTCAAGATATTAACAGGAAAAGACAAGCTAGATAAAGATAAACTATTTCCACTGGTTGAAGATTCTAATACTAGGGGGCATAGTCTAAAGATTAGGGCCAGACCATTCAGGAGAGATGTTAGGAAGCACTTCTTCATGCAAAGGGTGGTAGAGATTTGAAACTCTCTCCCACAAACAGCAGTTGAAGCTGGAACAAAACTGAGATAGATAGATTTTTGTTAAGCAAAGATATTAAGGGATTTGGGCCAAAGGCAGTCTATGGAGTTAGGCCACAGATCAGCCATAATCTCATTGAATGGGGGGACAGGCTTGGGGGCTGAATGGCCTACTCCTGTTCCTATGTTCTTCTGAGAAATAGGACAGACACAGTCGAGGGTCTTGTCAATCATGGTGGAGGCACTTAGAAAAACTCAAGGTAATCGGGAATAGTTAGCATGGTTTTGTGAAAGGAAAATCATGTTTAACCAATTTGTTGGAGTTCTTTGAAGGAGTAACATGCGCTGCGGATAGACGTACTGTATTTGGATTTCCCCAGGCTCTTGATAAGATGCCAGATAAAAGGTTATTGTGCAAAGTAGGAGCTCATGGTGTAGGGGGTAACATATTAGCATGGATAGAAGATTGGCTGGCTGGCAGAAAACAGAGAGTGTGCATAAATGGGTCCTTTTCTAATTGGCAGGATGTGACGAGTGG
The DNA here is from genome assembly GCF_036365525.1 of Heterodontus francisci. Taxonomy (NCBI): domain Eukaryota; kingdom Metazoa; phylum Chordata; class Chondrichthyes; order Heterodontiformes; family Heterodontidae; genus Heterodontus; species Heterodontus francisci. The sequence continues at coordinate 86,586,114 of NC_090373.1, forward strand.
AGTCCCGCAGGGGTCTGTGCTGGGACCTCAACTTTTTACAATTTATATCAATGACTTAGATGAAGGGAGCAATGGCATGGTTGCTAAATTTGCAGTGGACACAAAGATAGCTAGGAAAGTATGTTGCGAAGAGGACACAAGGAGGTTGTACACTCATACAGATAGGTTGAGTGAGTGGGCAAAAATCTGGCAGATGGAGTACAATGTGGGAAAATGTGAAGTTGTTCACTTTGGCAGGAAGAATAAAAAAACAGAGTATTACTTAAACGGAGAATGGCTGCAGAATTCCAAGGTGCAGAAGGATCTAGGTGTTCTAGTGTATGAGTTACAAAAAGTTGGTATGCAGGTACAAGAAGTCATAAAGAAGGCTAATGGAATGCTATCCTTTATTATGATGGGAATTGAAAATAAAAGTAAGGATGTTATGCTACAGTTATACAGGGCATTGGTGTGAACACATCTCAAATACTGTGTGCAGTTTTGGTTTCCTTATTTAAGGAAGGATGTAAATGCATTGGAGGCGGTTCAGAGGAGGTTTATTAGATTGATACCTGGAATGAGCGGGTTGCCTTATGAGGAAAGGTTGGACAATCTGGGCTTATTTTTACTGGAGTTTTGAAGAGTGAGGGGAGATTTGATTGAAGTATATAAGATCCTGAACGGTCTTGACAAGGTGGATGTGGAAAGGATTTTTTTATTCTTGTGGGTGAGTCCAGAACTAGGGGGCACTGTTTTAAAATTAGGGGTCGCCCTTTTAGGCCAGAGATGAGGAGAAATTTTTTCTCTCAGAGGGTTGTGCGACTTTGGAACTCTCTGCCTCAGAAGGTGGTGGAGGCGGGGTCATTGAATATTTTTAAAGTGGATGTAGATAGATTCTTGTTAGGCAAGGGAATCAAAGGTTATGGAGGGTAGATGGGAGTGTGGAATTCAAGACACTCACAGTTCAGCCATGATCATACTGAATGGTGGAGCAGGCTTAAGGGGCCGAATGGCCTACTTCTGCTCCTAATTCGTATGCTCGGTTGAGAAGAAAGGCACATTGGAAACACTGGTGACATTGTCAGATGCGACAGAGATGGAAGAACTAGGAAAATGGAACGGTGTCCTTACAGGAAGCAGGGTGAGAGGAAGTGTAGTCAAGGTAGTTGTGAGTTCTGAAGAAGAGTCACTGACCTGAAACATTAACTCTGCTTCTCTCTCCACAGATGCTGCCAGACATGCTGAGTATTTCCAGCATTTCTTGTTTTTATTTCAGATTTCCAGCATCCGCAGTATTTTGCTTTTATTATAGTTGTGAGACTTGGAGGATTTATTGTAGATATCGGTTGACAGCTTATCCCCAGAAGTGAAGATAGACGAGTCAAGTGAAGGAAGGGCAGAGTCGGAGGAGGACTATGTGAACGTGAGGGACTATTGAAATTGGAAGCAAAAATGATGCAACTTCTCAGGCAAGCGCAGGAGATGCAACACTTTCCCTTTTCTCTCTTCCCACTATGAAGGGCCACAGCACAGCTTCTAGGTGAAACAGCAATTTCCTTTTATTGGTTTCAATTTAGTATATTGTAATGTGGTCTCCTCTACACTGGGGCGACCAAATGCCGACTGGGTGATAGCTTTGTGGAACAGCTCCATTCAGCCCGCAAGTGTGAACCTCGTTGGCCTGTCATTTGAATTTCCTGTCCCACTCCCACTCTGACCTCTCTATTCTCAGCCTCTGTTCTAATGAAGCTTCAGGAACAGCATCGTGCCTTTCCATTAGGCACATTACAGCCTTCCAGACTCAACACAGATTTCAACAATTGCAGATGATAACCACCGCCATCATTTTTTCAGACTGCAGCTGTTAGTAGTGATTCTGCTATTGCCATTTACACCTCCTCTAAATCTGTCTTTTATTCTTTACTTGCCCCATTACCATCCTTTTTGCCTTGCACCATCGTTCCTTTTGTTTTTTAATCTCCTGCCTTCCACCCTACCACAGACCTTCCCTTTTATTCTTTCCTCTGCTGTCCCATTCCAGTTTGTGTAATTGCCTAAAACCGGATACATCTCCAGTTCTGATGAAAGATCAACGACCTGAAATTTTAACTGTTTCTCTCTCCACAGATGCTGCCTGACCTGAATATTCGCAGCACTTTCTGTTTCCAAATTGTAGTAATTCTTCTGCAGTATGTGTGTGAAAGGGGTTGGCAGAAAGGATTTTTGAATGTTTCTCAGTCCTTTGTGGGAATCCTTCTCAGTGGAAGAGAAGGAAGGAGAATGCAATACTGCTAGTTGAGGAACCACAACATACTCTCTCAGATGTGTATATAGGTCAACATGCGTTGTCAGAAGAGCTAATTGCTTAGTCAGTAAGATAGTGACAGAATTGCATTGTGTCCTGAAAGATAGACTGCAGCCAATCTTTGTGACAAGCATGGGATTCCCATACTGCAGCCAGGTCCTCAGAAGAATGCTGTTATTGCCCCTTCCTAATTGTCCTTGAGAAGGTGCTGATGAGCTGCCTTCTTGAACCACTGCAGTCCATGAGAGGTAGGTACACCCACAGTGCTGTTAGGACAGGAGTTCCAGGATTTTGACCCAGCGACAGTGAAGGAACAATGTTCTAAGTCAGGCTGGTGTGTGGCTTGGAGGGGAACTTGCAGGTGGTGGTGTTCCCATGTATCTGCTGCCCTTGTCCTTCTGGATGGTAGAGGTTACGGATTTGGAAGGTGCTGTTGAAGGAACCTTGGTGTGTTGCTGCAGTGCCTCTTGTAGATGGTACACACTGCTGCCACTGTGTGGTGGTGGTGGAGGGTGTGAATGTTGAAGGTGGTGGACAGGGTGCCAATCAAGTGGGCTGCTTTGTCCTGGATGGTGTTGAGCTTCTTGAGTGTTGTTGGAGCAGCACTCATCCAGGCAAGTGGAGAGTATTCCATCACAGTCCTGACTTGTGGAAAAACTTTGGGGAGTCAGGAGATGATGTACTTCAAAATTCTCAGCCTTTGACCTGCTTTTGTAGCCACAGTACCTATATTGGTGGTCCAGTTCAGTTTCTGGTCAATGGTAACCCCCAGGAATTTGATAGTGGGGGCTTCAGTGATGGTAATGCCATTGAATGTCAAAGGGAGATGGTTAGAATCTCTTTTGTGGGGGATGGTCATTTCCTGGCACTTGTGTGGCGCAAATGGTGCTTGCCCGAGCATCCTGACAAATTCTCAATGATAAATAATAACCATCTTTTTTTTCCAACAATATACTTTCATAAAAATTTGTAGAAGTAAATTACATTAACAATTCAAATTTGACATTACATAAAAAGTGTAGTATAGATTAGTTTCTTTCAGTACAGTACATGAGGTGCTTCAGCACACTTGCCATAGGAACATAGGACTTAGGAACAGGAGTAGGCCATTCGGCCCATCGAGCCTGCTCTCCCATTCAATAAGATCTGGTCTGGTTGGGGTCTCAACTCCACTTTCCGATTTGCCCCCCAAAACCCATAAATGTTGATGGTGGGGGAATTCAATGATGGTAATGCTGTTCAATGTCAAAGGGAGATGGTTAGATTCTCTCTTGTGTGGCATAAACGCTACTCACTATTTATCAGCCCAAGCATGAATGTTGTCCAGGTCATACTGCATGAGGACACAGATTGGTTCAGTATCCGAGGAGCTCTGAATGGTACTGACCACTGTGCAGTGAAATACTCAGTAAACATGGAAAAATAAGCTACAATTTGTATATATAGTGCTTTAGACGCCTATCTGAAGTACAGTGCTCTATAATTTTGGATGGTATTTGCAAATTCCATTCCTTTGCAGGTCCTCAATTTTACCTTACAAACATGACTTTTCGTCACAAATTTAAACACTCAAATGACACAGGCAAATGATACATGGTCCAATAAACTATTCTTGCTGTCTTCTATGCAGTGGGTGGGCAGTTTTCTTGAATCTTGTTTGATTTGTCGCCAGCATATTCCAGGAGTCCCAGCCCAGTGAGGGCAGTTTCCATCCTGTATGTATTACTACAGTTGCTTAGAATGCTGGCAGCAAATTTCCAGTGGTCACTGACATTAAATTAATAGAAATGCAGGAGCTCCCCTATAAAGGAGAAAACAAACCTAGAATTCTTGGATTAAGGCAGTACTCGGCAAAAGAAGGTATGGTACACCAACTCGAGTCAGCACAGAAGCTATATTGGCATAATATTTAGTCCTCACATCCCAAGCAAGACTCTCTACTCCATAACTAAGTACAATCAAATGAATATATATTAGTTTACTTTGAAGACTGAATCATACACATGCATATGTGTATGGATGAGATATTTGCAATTTGCCCTGATTCAATGAAGAGTACCGGAGGGCATGCCAGGATCAGCACCAGGCATACCTCAACATGAGGTGTCCACCTGGTGAAGCTACAACACAGGACTACCTGCGTGCCAAACTGCATAAGCAGCATGCGATAGACAGAACTAAGTGATCCCATAACCAATGGATCAGATCTAAGCTCTGCAGTCCTGCCACAACCAGCCGTGAATGGTGGTGGACAATTAAACAACTAACAGAAGGAGGTGGCTCCATAAATATCCCCATTCTCAATGATGGGGAAAGCCCAGCACATCAGTGCGAAAGATAAGGCTGAAGCATTTGCAACAATCTTCAGCCAGAAGTGCCGAGTTGATGATCCATCTCGGTCTCCTCCTGAAGTCCCCAGCATCACAGATGTCAGACTTCAGCCAAGTCAATTCACTCCGCGTGATATCAAGAAATGACTGAAGGCACTGGATACTGCAATACTGCAAAGGGTATGGGTCCTGACAATATTCTGACAATAGTACTGAAGACCTGTGCTCCAGAACGTGCCGCACCCTTAGCCAAGCTGTTCCAGAACAGCTACAACACTGGCATCTACCCTGCAATGTGGAAAATTGCCCAGGTATGTCCTGTACACAAAAAGCAGGACAAGTCCAACCCAGCCAATTACCACCCCATCAGCCTACTCTCAATCATCAGTAAAATGATGGAAAGTGTCATCAACAGTGCCATCAAGCAGCACTTGCTTAGCAATAACCTGCTCATTGACCCTCAGTTTGGGTTCCGCCAGGGCCACTCAACTCCTGACCTCATTATAGCCTTGGTTCAAACATGGACAAAAGAGTTGAACTCAAGAGGTGAGGAGAGAGTGACTGCCCTCGACATCAAGGCAGCATTTGACAGAGTATGGCATCAAAGAGCCCTTGCAAAACTGGAGTCAATGGGAATCGGGGAAAACTTTCCACTGGTTGGAGTCATACCTATTGCAAAGGAAGATGGTTGTGGTTTTTGGAGGTCAATCATCTGAGCTCCAGGACATCACTGCAGGAGTTCCTCAGGATAGTGTCCTAGGCCCAACCATCTTCAGCTGCTTCAGCAATGACCTTCCTTCAATCATAAGGTCAGAAGTGAGGATGTTCGCTGATGATTCAGCACCATTCGCGACTACTCAGATACTAAAGCAGTCCATGTAGAAATGTAGCAAGACCTGGACAATATCCAGGCTTGGGCTGATAAGTAGCAAGTAACATTCGCGCCACACAAGTGCCAGACAATGGACAGACAAAAAAGGAAAGGAGGAGGAGTAGCGTTGTTAGTAAAGGAGGAAATCAATGCAATAGTGAGGAAGGATATTGGCTCAGAAAATCATGATGTGGAATCTGTATGGGTGGAGTTAAGAAACACCAAGGGGCGGAAAACGTTGGTGGGGGTTGTATACAGACCCACAAACAGCAGTGGAAAGGTAAGGGATGGCATTAAACAGGAAATTAGAGACGCATGCAATAAGGGTACAACTGTAATCATGGTGGCTTTCATCTACATATAGATTGGTCAAACAAAATTAGCAGTAATACTGTGGAGGAGGATTTCCTGGATTGTGTAGGTGACGGTCTTTTAGACCAATACATTGAGGAACCAACTAGAGAACAGGCGATCCTAGACAGGGTATCATGCAATGAGAAAGGATTAATTAACAATCTTGTTGTGCGGGGTCCCTTGGGGAGGAGCGACCATAACATGATAGAATTCTTCATTAAGATGGAGAGTGAAGTAGTTGAATCCGAAACTAGGGTCCTGAATCTAAATAAAGGAAACTATGAAGGTATGAGGCACGAGTTGGCTGTGATAGATTGGGGAACTTTACAAAAGGGTTGATGGCGGATAGGCAATGGATAATATTTAAAGAATGTGTGCATAAATTGCAACAATTATTCATTCCTGTCTGGCGCAAAAATAAAACCAGAAAGGTGGCTCAACCGTGGCTTACAAAAGAAATTAGCGATAGTATTAGATCCAAAGAGGAGGCACATAAAATTGCCAGAAAAAGCAGCAAGTCTGAGGATTGGGAGCAGTTTAAAATTCAGCAAAGGATGACAAACAGGTTGATTAAGCAGGGGGAAAATAGAGTATGAGAGTAAATTTGTGGGGAACATAAAAACTGACTGTAAAAGGTTCTATATATATGTGGAGAAAAAGATTAGTGAAGACAAATGTAGGTCCCTTACAGTCAGAAATGGGGGAAATTATAATGGGGAACAAAGAAATGGCAGAACAATTAAACACATACTTTGGTTCTGTCTTCACAAAGGAGGACACAAATAACCTCCCAGAAATGATGGTGAGCCAAATGTCTAATGAGAGGGAGGAACTGAAGGATATCAGTATTAGTAAAAAAAAAATAGTGCTAAGGAAATTAATGGGGTTAAAGGCTGACAAATCCCCAGGGCCTGATAATCGACATCCCAGAATACAAAAGGAAGTTGGCCTGGAAATAGTGGATGCATTGGTGGTCATCTTCCAAAATTCTATGGACTCTGGAGCAGTTCCTACAGATTGGAAGGTGGCAAATGTAACCCCACTATTTAAAAAAGGAGGGAGAGAAGAAACAGGGAATTACAGACCAGTTAGCCTTACATCAGTAGTGCGGAAAATGCTAGAGTCTATTATAAAGGATGTGATAGCAGAACATCTAGAAAGCATAAATGGGAGTGGGCAAAGTCAGCATGAGTTTATGACAGGGAAGACATGCTTAACAAATCTACTGGAGTTTTTTTGAGGATGTAACTAGTAGAATAGATAAGGGAGAACCAGTGGATGCGGTGTATTTGGATTTTCAGAAGGCTTTTGATAAGAGATTAGTGTGCAAAATTAAATCACATGGGATTGGGGATAATATACTGGCATGGATTGAGAATTGGTTGACAGACAGGAAACAGAGAAGGAATAAACGGGTCTTTTTCCGGGTGGCAGGCAGTGACTAGTGGGATACCGCAGGGATCAGTGCTTGGGTCCCAGCTATTCACAATATATATTAATGACTTGGGTGAGGGAACCAAATGTAACATTTCCAACTTTGCAGACGACACAAAGCTGGGGGGAAATACATGGCAGATGCAGTATAACGTGGATACATGTGAGGTTATCCATTTTGGTTGTAAAAACAGAAAGGCAGATCATCTGAATGGTGATAGATTGGGAAAGAGGGAGGTGCAACGAGACCTGGGTGAATTGTACACCAGTCGCTAAAAGCAAGCATTCAGCTGCAGCAAGCAATTAGGAAGGCGAATGGTATGTTGGCCTTCATTGCAAGAGGATTTGAGTACGGGAGCAAGGATATCTTACTGCAGTTATACAGGGCCTTGGTGAGACCACATCTGGAGTATTGTGTGCAGTTTTGGTCTCCTTATCTGTGGAAGGATGCTCTTGCCATGGAGGGAGTGCAAAAAAGATGTACTCGGCTGATTCCTGGGATGGCAGGATTGACCTATGAAGAGAGATTGGGTCGACGAGGCCTATATTCATGACTTTAGAAGAATGAATAGAAACCTATAAAATTCTAACAGGACTAAACAGGCTAGATGCAGAGAGGATATTCCCAATGGCTGGGAAGTCCAGAACACAGTCTCAGGATACAGGGTATGCCATTTAGAACCGAGATGAGGAGAAGTTTCTTCGCTTAGAGGTTGGTGAACTTGTGGAATTCTCTACCGCAGAAGGCAGTGGAGGCCAAGTCATTAAATATATTCAAGAAGGAGATAGATATATTTAGAGTCATAGCGAGATACAGCACTGAAACAGGCCCTTCAGCCCACCAGGTCTGTGCCGCCCGTCAACCACCCATTTTATACTAATCCTACATTATTCCCATATTCCCTACCACATTCCCACTTTCCCTCAATTCTCCTACCACCTACCTACACTAGGGGCAATTTATAATCATTAATCATCTCCACTGCGACTGCCCTCATGGGTAGTAAGTTCCAGATGATTACCACTTGCTTGGTTTAAAAAAAAGTTCTTCCTCACATCCCCCCCTGCATCTCTTATGGGAACAGCTTTTCTTTATCTGCCTTATCTAAACCAGTCATAATCTTGTACACCTTTATCAAATCTCCCCTCAATCTCCTTTGTTCCAAGGAGAAGAATCCCAACTTCTCCAACTTAACATTGTAGCTAAAATCCCTTATCCCTGGAACCATTCTTGTAAATCTCCTCTGTACCCTCATATCCTTCCTAATGTGTGGTGGCCAGAAGTGGACGCAATATTCTTGTGGCCTAATCAGAGCTTTATAAAAGTTTAGCATAACCTTCCTGCTTTTGTACTAAATTTTTTATTTATTTATTTAGAGATACAACACTGAAACAGGCCCTTCGGACCACCGAGTCTGTGCCGACCATCAACCACCCATTTATACTAATGCTACATTAATCCCATATTCCTACCCCATCCCCACCTTTCCTCAATTCCCCTACCACCTACCTATACTAGGGGCAATTTATAATGGTCAATTTACCTATCAACCTGCAAGTCTTTGGCTGTGGGAGAAAACCGGAGCACCCGGTGGAAACCCACGCGGTCACAGGGAGAACTTGCAAACTCCACACAGGCAGTACCCAGAACCGAACCCGGGTTGCCGGAGCTGTGAGGCTGCGGTGCTAACCACTGCGCCGCCCATTTCTTAATGCCAAAGGGATCAAAGGCATATGGGGAGAAAGCAGGAACAGGGTACTGAATTAGATGATCAGCCATGATCTTTTTTTGAATGGCGGAGCAGGCCCGAAGGGCTGAATGGCCTACTCCTGCTCCTATTTTCTATGTTTCTATTCCCAAAAATATTCATGGTACTCACTGTGGAAACCACCATATTATATTATCTGAATTGTGGGAATTAAATATTCCATGCAACCTGTTCATTTCACTTCCAAATTAGATGCTAAAACATTTTTTTCAGTACAACAGCAAAATAAGAGGGAAAAAAAGCTAGAACTCTGAAGGATAAGGGTGGTAACTTCAGTCCACACTAAGGAGGAAATTACTGACCAATCAAACCTGCAAAGGACACTAAAACAAGCTGAATGGTAAACACTTTGCAGAAGGATATCAGATGTGTTCTATAAATGGCAAATAAAATTTATGAAGTATTGAATGTTTATTTATTTATTGATACAGCACTGAAACAGGCCCTTCGGCCCACCGAGTCTGTGCCGACCATCAACCACCCATTTATACTAATCCTACACTAATCCCATATTCCTACCACATCCCCACCTTCCCTATATTCCCCTACCACCTACCTATACTAGGGGCAATTTATAATGGCCAATTTACCTATCAACCTGCAAGTCTTTGGCTGTGGGAGGAAACCGGAGCACCCAGCGAAAACCCACGCGGTCACAGGGAGAACTTGCAAACTCCGCACAGGCAGTACCCAGAATTGAACCCAGGTCGCTGGAGCTGTGAGGCTGCAGTGCTAACCACTGCGCCACCCACAAAAGAAATGAGAAACATAATTTTAAGGGAATCAAGGGACATGGGGATAGGGCAGCAAAGTAGGTTTGAGAAAATCAGCCATGACCTTACTTAATGGTGCAGTAGGCTCAAGGGGCTGTATGGCCTACTCCTGCTCTCATTTCTCATGTTCTTAAAATAATGAAGGGGATAGAATTAGCACTTTGAAAGGAACCCAAGAGTGACAATGCTGAGACAATATAAATAAGTAATCAAAAAAGCAAATAAAATGTTGGGATACTTAATTAGAACAGAGACAAAGAAGTCTACACAGCTTTGGGTAAAGGAAAAATACTTACATCTTAGGACCTCAGGTTGTCCTAAAATGATTTCTAGCCAGTTAAGTACTTTAAGTGCAGTTTCTGTTATGTAGAAAACAGGATAACTAATTTGTGCACAGCAAGGCCTCACAAATAGCAATGAGTAAATGACCAGAAAATATGTTTTAGTGATGTTGGTTGAGGGATAAATATTGGCCAGGTCACAGGGGAGAACTTCCCAGCTCTTCCTTGAATACTAACACGCTATCTTTCACATCTACCTGAAAGAGTTGATGGGACCTTGATTTAACATCTTAAGTGAAAGACAGCACCTCTTGACAGTGCTGTGTGCAATTATGGTTACATTTCAAAAGGGGCATTCTTACATTGGAGATGACGGAGAAGAACAAGATTGATCAGAGATACAAAGAAGAAACAAAACCAGAATTCTTACTCTGACAGCTATCCAGTAACTTCTGTTGGAGAGGCAGTGTGGGAATGTCAGGCTTGGAGGCCAGGCTCAGCTGCAATACACCCATTGCTGAACAGCTTACCACGTCACAATTTAGACACTCATATAGAATCAGAGAACGTTTAAGGCACAGAAAGAAGCCACTTGGCCCATCGTGTCTGTGCCAGCCGAAAAACAATCCACCTATTCTAGTTCCACCTTCCAGCATTTGATTCGTAGCCCTGCAGATTACGGCACTTGAGGTGCTTTTCCAGACTCCTTTCAAATAAGTTGAGAGTCTCTGCCTCAACTACCCTTTCAAGCAGTGAGTTCCAGACCATTACCATCCTCTGGGTGAAAAAGTTTTTCCTCATCTCCCCTCTAATTATTTTGCCAATCACTTTAAATCTATGCCCCCTCGTCACTGACTTCTCTGCTAAGGTGAATAGACTCTTCACCTCCACTCTATCCAGGCCCCTCAAAATCTTGTACATTTCAATCAGATCTCCCCTCAGCCTTCTCTGTTCCAAGGAGAACAACCCCAGCCTATCGAATCTTTCCTCATCGCTGCATTTTTCCAGTCCTGGCAACATCCTCGTAAATCTCCTCTGCTCTCTCTGGTGCAATTACATCCTTTCTGTAATGAGGTGACCAGAACTGCACACAGTACTCACGTTGTGGCCTAACCAATGAGTTATACAGTCCCAGCATAACCTCCCTGCTCTTGTATTCTATACCTCAGCTAAAATAGGAAAGTATTCCATATGCCTTCTTAACCACCTTAGCGACCTGTCCTGCTACCTTCAGGGATCTGTGGACATTCACTCCAAGGTCCCTCACTTCCTCTACACTTCAGTATTTTCCCATTAATTGTGTATTCCTTCGCCTTGTTTGACCTCCCCGAATGCATCACCTCACACTTCTCCAAGTTAAATTCCATTTGCCACTTTTCTGCCCGTCTGACCAGATGATCAATATATTCTTGCAGCCTACAGCTATCCTTCTCACTGTCTACCACGCGGCCAATCTCTGTGTCGTCCGCAAACTTCTTGATCATGTCCCCGACATTTACATCCAAATCGTTAATATGCTCTGCAAAAAGCAGGGGACCCAATAGTGAGCCCTGCGGAACGCCACTGGAAACAGCCCTCCGATCACTAAAACTCCCGTTAACAATTACCCTTTGTTTCCTGCCACTGAGACAATTTTGTTGCTGATTTCCATCTTCCATTTCAACTTCCATTAATTTTGCACTGTAAAATGTTGGGAGCGCAAATTCAACAGGGTATCTGGGATCTTGGTGAATGACGGGACCAACAGATCAAGGCCAGTTTCCCCATTACAGAAATCTGAATAAGCAGTCTCCCCTGCAGGCAGAGAGGGTGTGAGCTGCAATATAACTCAACGCTTGGCCAGCTGAGCTCTTTGGATACTGGCCTCAGACCATTTAGGGAAATGTTACAAAACGATGACATTGCCACCTGCATCAGCGTGTCTCAGTTCACAACCTAATTTTGTACTCTTCTGTAGAGTATCTCCATGCCTGTGGGTAGTTTGCTGGAGGTTAGATGTAGCATTGCAACGAGGAAATTGGAGAAGAGGGTTGATGCAACGATACAGCTTTGTTTGACCCAAGTCTTATGAACATACGAATTAGGAGCAGGAGTAGGCCACTCGGCCCTTCGAGCCTGCTCCGCCATTCAATAAGTTCATGGCTGAACTGATTACTCCACATTCCCACCTATCCCCGATAACCTTCCACCCCTTTGCTTATCAAGAACCTATCTACCTCTGCCTTAAAAATATTCAATGACTCTGCTCCACCGCCTTTTGAGGAAGAGAATCAAAGACGAACGACCCTCTGAGAGAAAAAATTTCTCCTCATCTCTGTCTTAAATGGGTGACCCCTTATTTTTAAACAGTGACCCCTAGTTCTAGATTCTCCCACAAAGGGAAACATCCTTTCCACATCCACCCTGTCAAGACCTCTCAGGATCTTATTTGTTTCAATCAAGTTGCCTCTTACTCTTCCAAATTCCAGCAGATACAAGCCTAGCCTGTCCAATCTTTCCTCGTAAGACAGCCCGCCCATTCCAGATATTAGTCTAATAAACCTTCTCGGTATTGCACTCTATGTAATGTCAAATTTGAATTGTTTTGTAATGTATTTTTACAAATTTTATGAATAAAGTGGGAAAAAAAATTCCACTGGTTATTGCATCTCTGTCTAAGGCCCTACTGCCAAAGTATACCATGGGGCTGGAAACTGAATAAAACCTCTCAGGCTATATGCACCAGTGAATGTTTGACATGAAATGTAAATTGTAAATATAACCTGTAATGGCAGTAACCAGTGGAGTCTAACTAATGAGTGGTGTGCCACAGGGATCTGTGCTGAGGCTTCAAACGCACTTACATCCTTCCTTAAATAAGGAGACCAGTACTGTACACAGTACTCCAGATGTGGTCTCACCAATGCCCTGTATAGCTGAAGAATAACCTCCCTACTTTTGTATTCAATTCCCCTCGCGATAAACGATAACATTCTACTGGCTTTCCTAATTACCTGCTGTACCTGCCTGCTAACCTTTTGTGATTCATGCACTAGGACACCCAGATCCCTCTGCATCTCAGAGCTCTGCAATCTCTCACCATTTAGATAATATGCTTCTTTTTTATTCTTTCTGCCAAAGTGGACAATTTCCCACTTTCCCACATTATACTCCCTTTGCCAGGTCTTTGCTCACTCGCTTAACCTATCTATATCCCTTTGTGGCCACTTATGTCCTCTTCACAAGTTACTTTCCTACCTATCTTTGCGTCATCAGCAAATTTAGCAACCATACCTTCAATCCCTTCATCTAAGTCATTTATATAAATTGTAAAAAGTTTGAGGCCCCAGAACAGATCTCTGTGGCACACCACTCGTTAGTTAGACTCCACTGGTTACTGCCATTACAGGTTATATTTACAATTTACATTTACATTTCATGTCAAACGTTCACTGGTGCATATAGCCTGAGGGGTTTTACTCAGTTTCCAGCCCCATGGTATACTTTGGCAGTAGGGCCTTAGACAGAGATACAATAACCAGTGGTATTTGTTTTTCCAAAGATATACTTTATTCATAAAATTTGTAAAAATACATTACAAAACAATTCAAATTTGACATTACATAGAGTGCAATACAGATCAGTTTCTTTCAATACTTTTTTTTTTAATTTCCAAAATGTACCTTATTCATAAAAATCAGTAAAAATTACTTTGCCAAACAGTTTCAAACAGCACCAAAAAATACAAACATTGCAAGGGAGATCAGTTTCCTTCAATACAATCATGAGTTACCTCACAACTCTTCCATTTCACATTTGTCATGCCAATTACATTTTTACATTTACAGCAAATGAAAATTTTCCCGATACAGTTCGAGGGGTTTCCCATGGGTCCAGCCCCTCAGTTCAGCTTGGTGGGGGGACCTTACACTGTGGTCTTTCCCCATTGAGCCTTTTCTGCAGCTGCCCCAAGCTTTAGTGCGTCCCTCAGCACGTAGTCCTGGACCTTAGAATGTGCCAGTCTACAACATTCGGTCGTGGAAAACTCTTTGCGCTGGAAGACCAGCAAGTTTCAGGCAGACCAAAGGGCGTCTTTCACCGAATTGATAGTCCTCCAGCAGCAGTTGATGTTTGTCTCGGTGTGCGTCCCTGGGAATAGCCTGTAGAGCACAGACTCCTGTGTTACAGAGATGCTTGGGATGAAGCTCGACAAAAACCACTGCATCTCTTTCCACACCTGCTTTGCAAAGACACATTCCAGGAGGAGGTGGGCAACCATCCCTTCCCCACCACAGCCACCGCGGGGGCATTGCACGGAGGGGGCGAGACTTCGGGCGTGCAGGAAGGATCTGACAGGGAGGGCCCTTCTCACCACCAGCCAAGCTACATCTTGGTGCTTGTTTGAAAGTTCTGGTGATGAGGCATTCTGCCAAATGACTTTGGCGGTCTGCTCGGGAAACCATCCGACAGGATATCCCGTCTCCTTTTCCCGTAGGGCCTTGAGGACATTCCGTGCAGACCACTGCCTGATGGATCGGTGGTCAAAGGTGTTTTCCCGCAGAAACTGCTCCACGAAGGATAGGTGGTACGGCACGGTCCAACTGTAGTTTCTTTCAATACAGTACATGAGGTGCCGCACTACGCTTGCCTTTTCTGGTTATATTTACAAAGTACATTTGTATTACATTTCAAAAAGCATTTTCTGGTGCATCTAGCCAGAGAGGTTATACCCAGGTTCCAGCCCCTCGGTATACCATGGCGGGAGGGCCTTACACAGTGGCCTTTCCCCCTTGAGCCTTTGTAGTGGCTGCCCCAAGCTTTAGTGCATCCCTCAGCATGTAGCTCTGGACCTTGGAATGTGCCAGTCTACAACATTCGGTCGTGGACAGCTCTTTGCATTGGAAGACCAGCAAGTTTCAGGCAGACCAAAGAGTGTCTTTCACCGAGTTGGTGATCCTCCAGCAGCAGTTGATGTTTATCTTGGGAACAGTCCGTAGAGCAGAGTCCTGCATTATGGAGTTGCTTGGGATGAACCTCGACAAAAACCACTGCATCTCTTTCCAGCCTGCTTTTCAAAGGCACATTCCAGAAGGAGGTGAGTGATGGTCTCTTTCCCACTGCAGCTGCCTCAAGGGCAGCGTGCGGAGGTGGTAACACTCCAGGCATGCAGGAAGGATTTGATGGGGAGGGCCCTTCTCGCCACCAATCAAGCTACGTCTTGGTGCTTGTTTGAAAGTGCTGGCGATGAGGCATTCCGCCAAATGAGTTCAACAGTCTGCTCAGGGAACCATCCGACAGGATCCACCAACTCCTTTTCCCGCACAGCCTCGAGGACGTTACTTCTGGATGACTGCCTGATTGCCTTGTGCTCAAAGGTGTTTTTCTGTACAAGGACAGGTGGTACAGCACGGTCCAACTGAATGGAGCATTCTGCGCCATGGCCAGACTGATTGCTTGTAACACTGGGGACAGTTAGAACCTCAACACGTAGTGACACTTGGTGTTTGTGTAGCAGGGGCTTGATGCAGCTGCAGACAAAGGTGGCCATCAGGATGAGGGCAACATTGGGTACATTTTCCCCCTTTATCTATGTTTGAACATTGTGTCACTGCGGACATGGTCCATTTTCAACCATCGACAAGGAAGAGGCCTTGCTTCCTCTGTCAATGTTACTCTAATAAAATGTCCACTGCCCCTTTGGTGACAAGAATACCAATGCCCCTTTAAGTTACTGTTGATCTTAAGATCTGCAGCAGTACATGAAGGGAAAAAAAGTGTCAGAATGATTAGGGGAAGTTGAGTTAGGGGTAGGGTTGCCAACTCTGACACATTCCCGAGAATGTGACATTTAATCACATGACATTCAAATTGTCCTAGGCCCAAGCATCTTCAGCTGCTTCATCAATGACCTTCCCTGCAACATAAGGTCATAATTCAGGATGTTCTCTGATGATTGCACAATGTTCAGTACCATTTGCAATTCCTCAGATAGTGAAATAGTCCGTGTTCACATGCAGCAAGACCTGGACAATATTCAGGCTTGATAAGTAGCAAGTAACAAAACTCAAGAAGCTCGACACTGTCTAGGACCAAGCATCCCACTTGATCAGCACCCCATCCACCACCACAAACATTCACTCCCTCCATCACCAGTGCACAGTGGCAGCAGCGTGCAATCTACAAGATGCACTGTGGCAACTCGTCAAGGCTCCTTCAACAGCACTTTCCAAATCTGAGACCCCTACCACCTAGAAGGACAAGGGTAGCAGACGCTTGCGAACTCCACCACCTGAAAGTTCCCCTCTAAGTCACTCAGCAGCCTGACTATCTCTGGGTCAAAATCCTGGAACTGCCCCCCAACTAACACCGTGGGTGTACCTACACCACATGGACTACAGCAGGTCAAGGTGGTGACTCACCACCACCTTCTCAAGGGCATTGTTACGACCAGGTGAGAAAGAGGTCTAGGGGTTCCCTTTCAGCCTTCACCTGGTCTTACTGTAACAGGGTTTTAATTTTAAACACACTGTGTTTTGAGCTCCCCCTTGGTGAATTTTTGTTCACCGCTTTCCAATTGTAAGGCAAAGAAATGAGCACAAACAGGCTTTCTTAGGCTTTAAGAAAAAAAGTGAAGTTTATTAAAACTTAAACCTCGAATTTGGTTAACGCCTACGGATACACACCGCGCCCCATGTTAGCACGCATACGCGATATGCCCATGCAAATAGAGACAGAAAAGAGAAGAAAAATAAAGTGAAAAAGTTTGAGACAATCTCTGAAGGGGGTTTGTTACTGTGCTTCGAGCTCACCGTAGTCCTTGCTTGTTCCTGTATTCCTATGAGACAGAGCAATAACAAATATTTATAATTTTAAATCCGAGATAGATAGATTTTTGTTGAGCAAAGATATTAAGGGATATGGGCCAAAGGCAGGTATATGGAGTTAGGCCGCGGATCAGCCATGATCTCATTGAATAGCGGGACAGGCTCGAGGGGCTGAATGGCCTACTCTTGTTCCTATCTTCCTATAATGTGGGTATTTCTTGCTTTTCGTTGGGGCTCAGTATTCTTCTTAAACCTTGTTCAATGTAGGAGACTTTTCTCTCTTGGGGTTCATGTGTCTTCAATGGGTCTTGGATTTCCGTGAGAAAGAGGTGGAAGTAGACAGTAGAGGCTGCAGCAAGCCAGCCACGAGGTCTTTTCAGTCCAGGAGCAAACAGCTTTATGAGTTCAAATTCTCCGTGGCGTGTTAAAAAAAAAACCTGCAACAGTCAGTTAGTCAAGTGGCTGAACTGGTCTGACCATGTCTGTTTGTGTATTCGGCCATCTTAGCAGTCAACCTGCAATGTCTGGTAATCAAAAATCCATTGTGGATTGAATGTATCAGGGAATGGTCTTTTGTCCCTTTTAAGCACTGTCTATAAATATACAAATGTCTTTACAGTCAAGGGTCTGGTGGTGCTTTCTTTTAAAAAGCAAGTTCTTTCTTTACTCCAGTAACAGTTTAAAAAAATCAATGTTCATGTGGCAAAATTAATGTGCCTCATTCTTGGTGGGTGGGGCCCTGCATGAGAATAATTAGGGATGGGTGATAAATGCTGGCCTTGCTAGGGGCACCAACATCCTGCAAACAAAGAAAAAAAAATCACATGACACCAATCATGATACTTAATCACGTGATCATGTGACATTTGCCCACTGCTTGCAAATACTATTGCATTTACCTTAGTTGAGTGTCTTAGTAATACCAAGCCCCAAATAAAATGACTTTTTTGTTTCACAGTGAGATGAACAACAATGTATAAATCAAAGAACACAAAAGAATAGAAAGATCTCAGGATAAGTCTTGTTTAAAAAACGTATGATTCGATAATATTGACCACAATGAGAAACAGCAAGTAAATTCCACTGATTCAACAAAAACATCATTGATATAAATAACATGTAAATAATGGTTTCATACAATTTTCTGACTTTTTAAAATACACAGCAAGTTACAAAAATACTAAGTAAAACCAAAACAGAACCTAATTGAATTCAGATTCCCACGTCCCAACGCTGAAGCCCAGCTTCAGGAAGATGAGGCTCAGTCCTCAGAGAAACACAAATACTCTGGGAACAAAACACATTATACAACAATGCACATCACAGGCTGACATGAACCCTCTTTCACTCCAGTTTATGTTTTCTCTCTCTCCCTACCTCCCCGAGTTTGTTCTTTTCTCTGACCTCCCTCCCTCTGTGCTTCTCTCTGACCTCCCTCCCTCCCTCCCTCTGTTTGTGCTTTTCTCTGACCTCCCTCTCTCCCTCGGTTTGTGCTTTTCTCTGACCTCCCTCTCTCGGTTTGTGCTTCTCTCTGAACCCCCTTCCCTCCCTCTGTTTGTGCTTCTCTCTGACCCCCCTCCCTTCCTCCGTTTGTGCTTCTCTCTGACCCCCCTCCCTTCCTCCATTTGTGCTTCTCTCTGACCTCCCACCCTCCCTTGGTACTTCTCTCTGACCTCCCTCCCTCGGTTTGTGCTTTTCTCTAAACTCCCTCGGTTTGTGCTTATCTCTGACCTCCCTCCCTCGGCTTGTCCTTCTCTCTGACCTCCTCTCTCTCTCTCCCTCCCTCCATTTGTGCTTCTTTCTGACCTCCCTCCCTTGGTTTATGCTTCTCTCTGACCCTCCCTCCCTCGGTTTGTGCTTCTCTGACTTCCCTCCCTCCTTTGGCTTGTCCTTCTCTCTGACCTCCTCTCTCCCTCCCTTCCTTAGCTTGTGCTTCTCTCTGACCTCCCTCTCTCGGTTTGTGCTTCTCTCTCACCTCCTTCCCTCGGTTTATGCTTCACTCTGACTTCCCTCCCTCCCTCCCTCCCTCGGCTTGTCCTTCTCTCTGACCTCCTTCCTCTCTCTCTCTCCCTCCCTCAGTTTGTGCTTCTCTCTGACCTCCGTCCCTTTGTGCTTCTTTGTTTCTCTGTCTCTCTCTCTTCATTTGTGTTTCTCACCAGGGCAGCATTTTGATGGAATGTGTACTTTTAATTTGTTGCCTACAGCCTTGACCAGAATGATCAACAAAATTGGCTTCAATTTCCGATCTATGAAACTTTTTTTTAAAAAGTTAAGTAAAACCATTCTCACCTGATAATCAATTATTTGCTGCAACTAGAAAAAACACTATGTACTGAAAAATTACTCCCTAAATGGTTTAGATACTTTCAATAAAATTTATGTCCTTTCCTTTTCAGATTTAAAAATAGTCAATGTTAATTGAATACTCAGAAATGTTTGAAAATAAAGAAAATGTCAAAAATCTGAATTTTCTTGGCGGCATGGATCTAGGTACTCCATTGGGAAACAAATCTTGTGCTTTCCACATTTGTACCATCCTTCAGGTCCCAAGCACCTTTGGGACCAATAGTAACATGATTGAGTGTCCTATCCTCAGAAAATTGGGCATACAGGCATGAGGTCTACGATCAGCCTGAGGTGTTCAGTGGGCCCCAGTGCAGGCTGTAAGTACAAACTGTGCTGGAAGCCAAGCGCATAAATTTTAGTTTGAGTTCATCAGATCCCTAAATTGTACTTAAATGCAATTTGATAGAATGTGTACTTTTAATTTGTTGTCTACAGCTCTGACATAAATGATCAACAAAATTGGCTTCAATTTCCAATCTGCTATGAAACTTTTTTTAAAAAGTTAATCAATTATTTGCTGCAACTAGAAAAAAAGACTTTATGTACTGAAAAATAATTACTCCCCAAATGGTTAAGATACTTTCAATCCATAACATGGTTGGGGCACATCAGCAGTGATGTAGCCACAGACTGTTCTTTTGGAACAGGCAAAAGGGAATCTACAATCAAAACTTTGTTGTCTGATATTAGTGCTTCCATTAGCAGTGAAGAATGAGTAGACCCACAACTCAAGTTACAATCCCATGTCCTATTGCACTTTCAGTGTAATTACTTACTTTACGTCCTAACCCCACAGCAGGACCAATTTTAAGCCTGAAGCTGAAAATGCTGGAAATACTCAGCAGGTCTGGCAGCATCTGTGGAGAGAGAAGCAGAGTTAATGCTTCAGCTCAGTGACCTTTCGTCACAACAGGTTTTTGAGTTGCCAACTTTTGGAATGTCAAACTTACTTGCTGGAGAAAAGTTCTAATGCTGCTATGATACATTTGCTGACCTTGAAAATGTTCACTAATTTAATGTAAGCCCGAAGCCAACAGCCAATACGGCTTTGTCATTCATTGGCGTGTGCCACTCAAGCCAACGTGCTCAGCCTACGTGTTTGCGTCACTCACTTTACGCTTTGTGCAAGGAAGTGGAGATTGGGGCAATGGCCGGGAACGTGGATCAGATGGCAATGGTGGGAGAGGATGAGGAAAGGACCATCTCCAGGTCAGACAGGTATTAGCAAAGGGTAGGGCGGCCGATGGAAGGGAGAGTGTGCTCACAAGAGTTATTTATGGGAACCGTGGTGGCTTTACATTCCCACCTGGGGCAGGGAGTGTGGTGAAGGGTGGAAAGGAGCAGGCCTGTCTGAGGCAGGCGGTTACCAGGGGCACCGGGGAACGGGCTGGCTCGTGCCCGCAGGGAGAATGCGCGCGGATGGGCAGGCGCGTGCCGCACCTCTCGCTTCCTCCTTTGTTGCAGTATAAGCGTTGGGGAATGGCAGCAAACCTGAAAACTGCAGCAGAAACACATATTGCTGTAGTGCATTCCTGGGTATGGATTTATCTAGTTCAGCTTGCCTGGAGAGCAATAGTGCGTTGTGCAGTTTTTGTTTTGATAAATCCACCTGGTGGTATGTTAAATAGGTTGGTAATATTTCAACTAACCAAACATGTCCGTCAATGTAAATGTGAAGGGTGAAAACGCGTGACACTGGCAGCCACACCGATTCTGCTACTTAAAGTAGTTGCAAAAAACCCAGGTCGGATCATTGGTTTATATCAGAAACATTCGTTTCATTAGGGACACATTGAAGACTTTTTATTGAAATTGAACCACGTTCCCGGAAATGGCCACAGATCGTCAGGGATCTTTTAGTATTCATTTGCGCTTTTTAAATCACAAACCGACGTGAAATTAGTTACATCAAAGGGATTATCAAATGCACTGAATAAGGTATTTTAATAACTCTCGAATTCCCCCTTCAGATTGTCAAAAGATTGACCTTTGGTAAAAATTTTCATAAAGTTAGAACAGCTTGTAATTTTTTATTCGTTCGGGGGATGTGGGCATTGCTGGCTAGGCCAGCATTTATTGCCCATCCCTAATTGCCCTTGAGAAGATGGTGGTGAGCTGCCTTCTTGAATCGCTGCAGTCCTTGGGGGTAGGTATACCCACAGTGTTGTTCGGAAGGGAGTTCTGGAATTATGACCCAGTGACACTGAAGGAAATGGTGATATAGTTCCAAATCAGGATGGTGTGTGGCTTGGAGGGGAACTTGCAGGTGGTGGAGTTCCCATGTATCTGCTGCCCTTGTCCTTCTAGGTGGTAGAGGTCACGGGTTTGGAAGGGGCTGTTGAAGGAGTCTTGGTGAGTAGCTGCAGTGCATCTTGTAGATGGTACACATTGCTGCCACTGTGCGTCAGTAGTGAAGGGAGTGAATGTTGAAGATGGTGGATGGGGTACCAATCAAGCAGGCGGCTTTGTCCCGGATAGTGACGAGCATCTTGAGTGCTGTTGGAGCTGCACCCGTCCAGGCATGTGGAGAGTATTTCATCACACTCCTGACTTGTGCCTTGTAGATGGTGGACAGGCTTTGTGGAGTCAGGAGGTGAGTTACTTGCTGCAGAGTTCCTAGCTTCTGACCTGCTCTTGTAGCCGCAGTATATTGTGGTGATCCTGTTCAGTTTCTGGTCAATGGTGATGCCCAGGATGTTAAGGGATTCAGCAATGGTAATGCCATTGAGCATCAAGGAGAGATGCTTAGGTTTTCTCTTGTTGGCGATGGTCATTGCCTGGCACTTGTGTGGTGCAATGTTATTTGCCACTTTTCAGCCCAAGCCTGGATGTTATCTAGGTCTTGTTGCATCTGGATACGGGCTGCTTCAATATCTGTGGATTTGCGAATGATGCTGAGCATTGGGCAAATCATCAGCGAACATCCCCACTTGTGACTTTATGATGGAGGGAAGGTCATTGAAGCAGCAGCTGAAGATGGTTGGGCCAAGGGCACTACACTGAGGAACCCCTGCAGTGATATCCTGGGACTGAGATGATTGATCACCTCACAACCACAGCTATCTTCCTTTGGGCTAGGTATGACTCCAACCAGCGTCTTTAACATAAAATGCGCCAAGTGCTTTACAGAGGCATTATAAATCAAAATATGCTGCTGAGCCACATAAGGAGTTTTTAGGGTAGATGACCAAAAGCTAGGTCAAAGTGGTAGGAAAGCAAGGCAGAGAGGTGTAGGGGGAGGGAATTCCAGAACTTGGGGCCGAGGCAGCTGAAGGCACAGCCAACAATGGTGGATTATAATTGAGGACGTTCAGAGCCAGAATTAGAGAAGCACAGATATCTCTGCGGGTTGTAGGACTTGAGAATAGAAATGTGGGGCGGGGAGTGGGGTGGTGTTGCAAGGCCATTTGAACACAAGGATGAGACTTTAAAATCGAGGTGTTGCTGAACTGGAAGCCATAGTAGGTCAGTTAGCACACGGGTGATGGGTGGATTAGGTGTAAGTTGGGACACGGGCAGTAGAGTATTGGATGACGTCAAGTTTACGAAGGGTAGAATGTGTTAGAATAGTCACGTCTGGAGGTAGTAAAGACATGGATAAAGGTTTCAGCAGCAGAAGAGCAGAGGCAGGGCTGGTGTTATGGAGGTAGAAATAGGTGGTCTTACTGACGGTGCAGCTATGTGTTTGAAAGCTTAACTTGGGGTCAGATATTACACCGAGGTTGCGAACAGTCTGGTTCAGCCACAGACAGTAGCTAGGGAGAGGGATGGAGTTTGTGGTGGAGACAGAAGGCAATTGCTTCAGTCCTTCCAATATTTAAGTGGAGGAAATTTCTGCTCGTCCAGTACTGGATTTTCAACAAATAGTTTGATAACTTAGTGGAGAGATCTAGGAAGGCGGTGTTGAGAAAAACTGGATGTCATCAGCGTCCGTGTGGAAACTGTTTTTGGATGATATCACCTAGGAGCAACATGTAGATGAGAATTAGGAGGGGGCCGAGGATAGATAATTGGCGGGCACCTGAGGTAACTATGCAGGAATGGGAAGAGAAACCATTGATGATGATTCTTGGGCTACGATTAGATAAATAAGAATGGAACCAGGCAGTTGCTGTCACACCCAGCTGGTAGATGGTGAAGAGGCATTGGAGGAGGACGCTGTGATTAACTGTGTCAAAAGCTGCAGACAGCTCAAGAAAGACGAGGGATAGGTTGCCTTTGCCACAGTCACTTTGTGACTTTGAAAAGAGCCGTTTTGGTGCTGAGGCAGGGGTGGAAATGTGATCGCGATTCAAACATGAAGGTCTGGGAAAGATGGGCATGATTTTGGGAGGTGACAGCATGTTCAAGGACTTTGAAGATGCGGTGGTAGTTTGAGAGCATGGAAGGGTCAAGGGTTAATTTTTTGAGAACAGTAATGATGGAAGATTTGAAGAAGAGAGGGATAGAACCTAAGGGGAGAGAACAGTTAACAACTGCAGCTAATGTGGGACCAGGAAGGAAAGTTAGGTGATTAATAGTTTGGTGGGAATAGGGTTGAGAGAACAGGAGGTGGCTCTCACGGACAAGACAGGCTCAGAGGATATGAGGGGAGGTAGGAGAGAAACTAAAGAAAGGTACAGTAGGGTGTTTTAGATGAGGTTCTTCCCAGTGGCATAGGGGAAGGGAGAGAAATGGCAGAGGCAACGAATCGAATGTCACCAAGATTGAGAGCAAAGAAATCCATGAGCTCCTTGCATTTATCTATTATATTAGCTCCTTGCATTTGTTGGAGGAGAGGTTTAGGAAGGTGGCTTGCAGTCGAGAAAAGAAGCCAGGGCTAACCTTTGCGTTCCAGAATAATCCTGCAGTTCTCGCAGATGAGATGATTCTGAGAGCAGGACCCAATAATGCTTTATGTGGTCCAGCCAGATCTGGCAGTGAATAGCTAAACCACTTGTCCACCATATCTGTTCAAGACTGCGTCCCTTGGACTTAAGTTAGCAGAGATGAGGGAAATGACGAGGGTGCAAGAGAGTAATGGTTTTAATGGGGAGGAGGGCATCAAAGGTGGAGGTGAGGGTGTGATTGAGCAGATCGGTACCTGCAGAAATGTCAAAGAAGGACTGGAAGTGTAACAGATCTTTAAAAGGGCAATGCAGTTACTCACCCAGCTTTGGAAAACTCTTTTGAAAATCATTTTCTTGCAGGGAAGTGATGTTTAAGTAGGGAGCTAGCCCTTCTGTTTAGATTTTAATTTGTGTTGTGGCTCTGGCTGCAATTTGGACATCATGCTCTACAACATCTATACCTCTAAGCAGAGAGTGAGTAGCTACCTTGATCCACAAAATATTCCTCCTGCTGATGTCACCTAGGGGCAGCATGTAGATGAGAATTAGGAGGGAACCAAGGATAGATCATTGGGGGTCACCAGAAGTAACTGTAGGAATGGGAAGAGAAGCCATTGATGGTGATTCTCAGGCTACGATTAGATAGATAAGAATGGAGCCAGGCTGTTGCAGTAACACCCAGCTGGTTAATGGAGAGGCATTGGAGGAGACTGCTGTGATCAACTATGTTCGTCCCATTCCTCCCGCTCTAACCCTGTAGCCCTGCACGTTTATTTCCCTCAAGTGCCCATACAATTTCCTTTTGAAATCATTAATCATCTCCACTGCGACTGCCCTCATAGGTAGTAAGTTCCAGATGATTACCACTTGCTTGGTTTAAAAAAAAAGTTC
Organism: Heterodontus francisci; assembly: GCF_036365525.1. NCBI lineage: Eukaryota > Metazoa > Chordata > Chondrichthyes > Heterodontiformes > Heterodontidae > Heterodontus > Heterodontus francisci. The sequence continues at coordinate 86,611,079 of NC_090373.1, forward strand.
TTCCTCACATCCCCCCCTGCATCTCTTATGGGAACAGCTTTTCTTTATCTGCCTTATCTAAACCAGTCATAATCTTGTACACCTTTATCAAATCTCCCCTCAATCTCCTTTGTTCCAAGGAGAAGAATCCCAACTTCTCCAACTTAACATTGTAGCTAAAATCCCTTATCCCTGGAACCATTCTTGTAAATCTCCTCTGTACCCTCATATCCTTCCTAATGTGTGGTGACCAGAAGGGGACGCAATATTCTTGTGGCCTAATCAGAGCTTTATAAAAGTTTAGCATAACCTTCCTGCTTTTGTACTAAATTTTTTATTTATTTAGAGATACAGCACTGAAACAGGCCCTTCGGACCACCGGGTCTGTGCCGACCATCAACCACCCATTTATACTAATGCTACATTAATCCCATATTCCTACCCCATCCCCACCTTTCCTCAATTCCCCTACCACCTACCTATACTAGGGGCAATTTATAATGGTCAATTTACCTATCAACCTGCAAGTCTTTGGCTGTGGGAGGAAACCGGAACACCCAACGAAAACCCACGCGGTCACAGGGAGAACTTGCAAACTCCGTTCAGGCAGTACCCAGAATTGAACCCGGGTCGCTGGAGCTGTGAGGCCCCTTGCTTCTATTTATGAAGCCCAAGATCCCATATGCTTTTCTAACTACTCTCTCAATATGTCCTGCCACCTTCAAGATCTGTGCACATGTATTTGCAGATCAAAAATAATCTCCTCTGATTTTTCAATTGAATTCTGCCTATTTAGATCACAAGTGGATCACCTGTGGTATTGCCCACAGAAAATCAGAATAAAATTAATTTCTCAGTGTATGAGTAATGTTGTAGGTTTAGTTGTGAGGATCTGCAGCTTCTGGAACTTATGAAGTCTTATTGGCTAGTAAAAGAGCACAATGCAAATGTGCTTGAATGACATATTATTATAATGGGGCCGAAGGGCCTGTTTCAGTGCTATATCTCTCTATGACTCTATGAACCCTCGGGTCCCTCTGTTCATGCATACTCTTTAAATTGTGCCATTAAGCCTGTATTGCCTCTTCATATCCCTTGTCAAAATACATCACCTCTTACTTGTCAGTATTAAATTTCATCTGCCACTTGTCTGCCCATTCTGCTTGCCTATCTATGCCACATCGCCAAGTTTGGTATCATCGGCAAATTTTGTAATTTTACTCTGTCATATATATGTATCAGTAAATGCAGTGGCCCAAGCATTCAACCTTGGGGGAACACCACTGTCCACCATTCCCCAGTCTGAAAAACAATCATTTACTACAACTCGCTGTTTTCTGTCCTTAAGCCAATTTTTAATCCAATTGGATATTGACCTTCCTATTCCATGAGACTCAATTTTGTTAACCAGCCTTTTTTGTGGTACTTTGTCAAAAGATTTCTTAAAATCCATTTAGACAACATCCATTGCATTCCCTTCATCAACCTTCTTTGTTACTACAAAAAATTTCATTAGATTAGTCAAGCATGATCTGCCTTTTACAAAGCCATGCTGGCTCTCCTTAACTAACTCAAACCTCTCCAAGTGCCTGTTGATTTTTTTTCCACCTGATTATTGATTCTAAAATCTTCACTCTGCTGATGTTAAACTGACTGTGCTCGTACGCTTTCTTGAATGAGAGTATCACATTTGCCACACTCCAATCTTCTGGCACCTTCCTTATATCTGGAGAAGATTGGTAGATTATGACTAGCTCTTCTGCTGTCTCCACTCCCACTTCCTTTAGAAGCCTGAAATGCAAGCCATCCAGACCAGGCGACTGATCCATTCTAAGCATAGCCAGCCTTTTCAGTAAATCCTGCCTGTCACTTTTCACCCCATCCATTACCTTTACCATCTCTGCTTCTACTGATATTTTGTCAGCATCCTTTTCCTTAGTAAACACCGATACAAAGTACTCATTAAGTATTCTAGCCTTGCCATGTGCCTCAAAGCATATATCATTTTCTTTGTCCCTATGGGGCCCACCCAACCTCTTACTACCTGCTTACTAGTTACATGCTGGTAAGAGATTTTTGGGTTCCCTTTTATGTTAGCTGCCATTCTATTCTCATATTCTCTCTCTGCTAGTCTTATTTTCCTCTTCACATCCCCTCTCAACTTGTTGTATTTGGCCTGGTTACTTGAAGAGGCCACCTGACATGCATCACACACCTTCATTTTTGTTTCATCGCATTCTCTTGTCGTCCAAGAAGCCCTGGCTTTGGTTTCCCTAACTTTCACCCTTGTTGGAATGTACCTAGCCTGTACCTGAAACATCATCTTAAAGATCATCCATTGTTCCATTACTGTTTTTCCTGTCAGTCTATGGTTCCATTTTACCCTGGCTAAATCCCTTCTCATCCCATTGAAGTTAGCCCTTTTCCAGTTTAGAAGTTCTACTTCAGATTGTTCCTTGCTTTTCTGCATTACAAGTCTAAACCTTATGATACGGTGATCACTCTTATCCAAGTATTCCCCCACAGACATTTGGTCCACCTCATTACCCAGCAGCAGATCCAGCAATGCCTCCTTCCTAGTTGGGCTGAAAACATACTGGTCAAGGAAGTTCTCCAGAACACATTTCAGAAATTCTTCCCTCCTCTTTACCATTTACTCTAACATTATCCCAATCGATATTTGGATAATTATACAGAGGCAATATTGGAGGAGCTTAGTTCTTGCACATTTCTGTGATTTCCCTGCAGATTTGCTTTTCTCTCTCTCTCATATATAAATATATGTGGAGGCCTATAAAATAACCTTTGTAGTGTGATCATCCCCTTTTTGTTCTCAACTCCAACCAAATTGATTCTGTCCTTGCCCCCTCAAGGACATCCCCTCTTTCCAACACTACAATGTATTCTCTGATCAGTACCACCACCCCCACCTCCCTTTTTTCCTTTCCTGTCTTTTCTGAACACTTTGTACGCCTGGATATTAAGTGCCCATTCTTCACCATTTTTCACCATTTTTCAGCCATGTTTCAGTTATTGGTGCCATATCATATTCCCGCAAAGCTTATTTGTGCTTGTCCATCACCAAGCTTATTTACCCCACTTTGTGTGTTTACATACATGCATTCTAAACCTGTCCTTGTATTCCTCATAGTCCTTAGTCTGCCCCTTTTCTAATATATATTTCCTTCTCTATTAATATCCAACACTCTCATTCCTTTATGCACCTTATTCCTTTTTCCACTTCTATATGCTGGTGCCCATCCCCCTGCCAATTTAGTTTAAATCCTGTCCAACCACACTAGTGAACCTCCCCACGAGGACATTAGTCCCAGTCCTGTTGAGGTGTAACCTGTCCCTTTTGAATTGGTGCCTCCTGCTTCAGAACTAGTCCCAATGCCCCAAGAATCAGATGCCATCCCTGCTGCACCATACATCAAGCCATGTGTTGATCCTCCCAATCTTCCTATTTCTACTCTCGCTAGCATGTGGCATTGGGAGTAGTAAAGAGATTTCTACCTTTGGGGCCCTTCCCAGCTCCTGAAAGTCTGACCATAGGATCTCAATACCTGCCCTCTCTATGTCGTTGGCACCGAGGTATACCACAGCCTCTGGCTCACTCCCTTATCCTGCAGAATGTTCTGCACCCTCTCTGTGATATCCTTTACCCTGGCTCCAGGGAGGCAACACACCATACAAGACTCATGATGACGGTTACAGGAATGCCGGTCTGTCCCCCTAACTATGAAATCTCATGTAACAACTGCCTTTCCACTCTTTGCTATTACCTCCCGTGCAGTCCCTTGCTGATAGGTGCAATAGTCTGGAGTGCATTCCTTCAAGGTGTTGTCACTCCCATTAGTCTCCAATGCTGAGTAGTTGTTTGTGAGTGGCATACCTGCACTGCCTACTCTTCCAGATGGTCACCCATCTCCTATCTTGAACTCTCACTACCTGTGAGGTGACTACTTCCTGGAACGTACAATCTGGGAAAAACTTGTCCTCCCTGATGCTCCATAGTGACTCCAGATACCCCTCAAGCTCAGAAATCCTGACCTCGAGTTCAGGCAGCTGGAGACACTTGCTACACAAGTTCCCAAAGACACATGAAGAGTCCTGAAGTTCCCATGTGGCCCGGGAATTGCAAGCAACTGGTCTTGGCTGCCCATCCATTGTCTTAAAAAATTTCTCTATTCCTGGTTTTTTTAAAAAAAGGGAGAGGGATAAACCTGGCAATTACAGGTCAGTCACCCTAATGTTGATGGTGCGGAAACTTTAAGACACAAAAAACTCAGACAAAATTAATTAGTTTAAGAGGCATCTTGACAAATACATGAATAGAGGGATACAGTCCTCGGAAGTGCAGAAGGTTTTAGTTTAGGCAGGCATCAAGATCGGCACAGGCTTGGAGGGCCGAATGGCCTGTTCCTGTGCTGTACTGTTCTTTCTTTGTTCTTAGCTCATTATTTACCAAGTGCTAAAGAACAAATAAATGAAAGCCAGCACAAATCATATTTAATTAACAGTTCTTTGATGAAGTAATGGAGAGGATAAGGCAGTTGATCTGTGTATGGATTTCAAATAGTCTTTGAAAAAGTACCATATAATAGACTTTTAAGAAAAATTGAAGCTAATGTGATTAAACAGACAGTGGCCGTGTGATATGAAATTGGCCAAGGGATAGAAAGCAGAGAGTAGTGGTGAACAGTTGTTATTCATTCTAGAGGGAAGTATACAGTGATGGCCCCCAGCGGTCAGTATTAGGATCATTGCGCTTTTTGATATATTAACAACCTGAGCTGGGGCATAATTTCAAAATTTGCAGATGATGCAAAACCTGAAAATAAAGAGGAGGATTGTAATAAACTTCAGGAGGACATAGACTGACAAAACGGGAAGTCACATGGCAGTTAAAATTTAATGCAGAGAAGTACAAAGTGATACATTTTGAGAGGAAGAATGAGGCGAGGCAATATAAAACTAAATGATACAATTTTAAGAGGGGAGGTCCAGGAACAGCGAAACCTCAGGGTGTATGTGCACACATCTTTGAAGGTGGCATGACAAGTTGATAAGGCTGTTAAAAAAGCATATGGAATCTTTGGCTTTATTAATAGAGATATAGAATACAAAAGCAAGGAAGTTATGCTAAACTTCTATAAAACACTGATTAGGCCTCAGCTGGAGTATTGTGTTCAAATTTGGGACCACACTTTTGGGTGGATTTCAAGGCCTTGGAGAGGGTGCAGAAGAGATGTACTAGAATGGTACCAGGAATGGGATACTACAGTTACGCTGGGGTGGTTCTCCTTGGAAGAGAGAAGGTTAAGAGGAAATTTGAAGGAGGTGCTCAAAATCATAAGAATACAAGAAATAGGAGCAGTAGTAGACCTTATGGCCCATCGAGCCTGCTGCGCCATTTGGTGCGATCAGGGCTGATCATAGGTTTGAACTCCACTGTCCCATCCGCTCGCCATACCCCTTGATTCCCTGAGAGACCAAAAATCTGTCTGTCCCAGCCTTAAATATATTCAATAAAGGAGCTTTCACAGCCCTCTGGGTTAGAGAATTTCAAAGATTAACAACCCTTTCAGTGAAGTAATTTCTCCTCATCTCAGTCCTAAATGATTGGCCCCTTATCCTGAGACTGTGTCCCCATGGATTAGATTTCTCGTCCAGTGGAAACGATCTCTGAGTCTACCCTATCCAGCCACTTCAGAATCTTGTATGTTTCAATGAGATCAGCTTTCATTCTTCTGAACTCCAGAGATGATATGCCCAATTTACTCAGCCTCTCATCATAGGATAACCCCCTCATCCCAGGGACCAGTTTAGTGAACCTTCACTATACTGCCTCCAGTACAAGTATATGTTGAGGAACACAGGGCTTAGTGAGAGAGAGGAACTGAAGGAAATCAGTATTAGTAGAGAAATTGTGTTGGACAAATTGATGGGATTGAAGGCCGATAAATCCCCAGGGCCTGATGGTATGCGTCCCAGAGTACTTAAGGAAGTGTCCTTAGAAATAGTGGATGCATTGGTGGTCATCTTCCAAGATTCCATAGACCCTGGAATAGTTCCTACAGATTGGAGGGTAACTAATGTAACCCCACTATTTAAAAAGGAAGGTAGAGAGAAAGCAGGGAATTATAGACCAGTCAGCCTGACTTCGGTGGTGGGGAAAATTCTAGAGTCCATTATCAAAGATTTTATAGCAGAGCACTTGGAGAACAGTGGTAGAATTGGGCAGAGTCTGCATGGATTTACGAAAGGGAAATCATGCTTGACAAATCTATTAGAATTCTTCGAGGATGTAACTAGTAGTGTTGATGAGGGGGAGCCAGTGGATGTGGTTTATTTGGACTTTCAGAAGGCTTTCGACAAAGTCCCACAGAAGAGATTAGCGTGTAAAATTAAAGCGCATGGGATTTGGGGTAGTGTATTGTGATGGATAGAAAATTGGTTGGCAGATAGGAAACAAAGAGTAGGGATAAATGGGTCTTTTTCCGAATGGCAGGCAGTGACAAGTGGGGTACTGTAGGGATTGGTGCTAGGACCCCAGCTATTCACAATATATATTAATGATTTAGATGAGGGAACTAAATGTAATATCTCCAAATTTACAGATGACACAAAACTGGGTGGGAGGATGAGTTGTGAGGAGGATGCAGAGAGGCTTCAGAGTGATTTAGACAAGTTGAGTGGGTTGGCAGATGCAGTATAATGTGGATAAATGTGAGGTTATCCACTTTGGTAGCAAAAACAGGAAGGCAGATTATTATCTGAACGGCTGTAAACTAAGAGAGAGGAATATGCAGCGCGACCTGGGTGTTCTCGTACACCGGTTGCTAAAGGTAAGCATGCTGGTGCAACAGGTGGTTAAAAAAGGCAAATGGTATGTTGGCCTTCATAGCGAGAGGATTCGAGTACAGGAGCAGGGATGTCTTGCTGCAATTATACAGGGCCTTGGTGAGGCCACACCTGGAAGGTTGTTCTTGCTATAGAGGGAGTGCAGCAACGGTTTACCAGACTGATTCCTGGGATGACGGGACTGACGTATGAGAGATTGAGTCAGTTAGGATTATTTTCCCTGGAGTTCAGAAGAGTGAGGGGGTATCTCATGGAAACCTATAAAATTCTAATAGGACTTGACAGGGTAGATGTAGGAAGGATGTTCCCGATGGTAGGGGAGTCCAGAACCAGGGGTCATAGTCTAAGGATACGGGGTAAACCTTTCAGGACTGAGATGAGGAGAAATTTCTTCACCCAGAGAGTGGTGAGCCTGTGGAATTCGCTACCACAGAAAGCAGTTGAGGTCAAAACATTGAATGTTTTCAAGAAGGAGTTAAATATAGCTCTTGGGACTAAAGGGATCAAAGGGTATGGGCGAAAGCGGGAACAGGTAACTGAGTTGGATTATCAGCCGTGATTATAATGAATGGCGGAGCAGGTTCGAAGAGCCGAATGGCCTACTCTTCCAATTTTCTATGTTTCTACATCCTTTCTTTAAATCTGGAGACCGTAACTGCACACAGTACTCCAGATGTGGCCTGTACAATTGTAGCAAGACTTCTTTATTCCTGTACTCCAATCCCCTTGCAATAGCGGCCAAAATGCCATTTGCCTTCCTAATTGCTTGCTATACCTGCATGCTAACTTTCTGTGGTCCATGTACAAGTGCACCTAAGTCCCTTTAACATCAACGCTTACAAGTTTCACACCTTTTAAAAAATATTCTGCTTTTCCTTTCTTACATAACTTCACACTTCTCTGCATTATACTCCATCTGCCATCTTGTTGCATTCATTTAACCAGTTTTCAGCCTCTCTGTGTCCTCTCCACAATGTACCTTTCTACTTTCCTTTGTATCACCAAACTTAAATTCATGACTCTCTGTCTCTTCATCTAAGTCATTAATATAGATTGTAAATAGCTGAGGCCCCAGCACTGATCATAGAAACATCGAAAATAGGAGCAGGAGTAGGCCATTTGACCCTTCGGGCCTGCTCCGCAGTTCAAAAAAGGTCATGGCTGTTCGTCTAATTTTTTAAATAGTCATTCATGGGATGTGGTTGTTGCTGGCTAGGCCAGCATTTATTGCCCATCCCTAATTGCCCTTGAGAAGGTGGTGGTGAGCTGCCTTCTTGAACCGCTGCAGTCCAAATGGGGTAGGTACACCCACAGTGCTGTTATTTATTTATTTAGAGATACAGCACTGAAACAGGCCCTTCGGCCCACCTAGTCTGTGCTGACCATCAACCACCCATTTATACTAATCTTTCATTAATCCCATATTCCTACCACATCCCCACCTTTCCTCAATTCCCCTACCACCTACCTATACAAGGGGCAATTTATAATGGTCAATTTACCTATCAACCTGCAAGTCTTTGGCTGTGGGAGGAAACCAGAGCACCCAGCAGAAACCCACGCAGTCACAGGGAGAACTTGCAAACTCCACACAGGCAGTACCCAGAATCGAACCCGGGTCGCTGGAGTTGTGAGGCTGCGGTGCTAACCACTGCGACACTGTGCCACCCGAATTAATTATTTGAGGAAGGGAGTTCCAGGATTTTAACCCAGCAACAGTAAAGAAAAGGCGATATAGTTCCAAGTCAAGATGGTGTGTGACTTGGAGGGAAACTTGCAGGTGGTTGTGTTCCCATGTATTTGCTGCCCTTGTCCTTCTAGTTGGTAGAGGTCGTGGGTTTGGAAGGTGCTGTCTAAGGAGCCTTGGTGCAGTGCATCTTGTAGATGGTACACATTGCTGCCACTGTGTGTCAGTGGTGGAGGGAGTGAATGTTTGTGGTTGGGGTACCAATCAAGTGGGCTGCTTTGTTCTGGATGGTGTCGAGCTTCTTGAGTGTTGGAGCAGCACCCATCCAGGCAAGTGCAGAGTATTCCATCACACTCTTGACTTGTGCCTTGTAGATGGTGGACAGGTTTTGGGGAGTCAGGAGGTGAGTGACTTGCCGCAGGATTCCTAGCCTCTGACCTGCTCTTGTAGCCACGGTATTTATATGGCTACTCTAGTTCAGTTTCTGGTCAATGGTAGCCCCTAGGCTGTTGGTGGGGGATTCAGTAATCGTAATGCCATTGAATGTTAAGGGGAGATGGTTAGATTCTCTCTTGTTGGAGATGGTCATTGCCTGGCGTTTGTGTGGCGTGAATGTTACTTGTCACTTATCCAGCCTGGATATTTTCCAGGTCTTGCTGCATTTCTACATGGACTGCTTCAGTATTTGAGGAGTCGCGAATGATGCTGAACGTTGTGCAATCAGCCAACATCCCCACTTCTGACCTAATGATTGAAGGTCATTGATAAAGTAGCTGAAGATGGTTGGGCCTAGGACACTACCCTGAGGAACTCCTGCAGTGATGTCCTGGAGCTCAGATGATTGACCTCCAACAACCACAACCTTTATGCTAGGTATGACTCCAACCAGCGGAGAGTTTTCCCTCTGATTCCCATTGATTTCAGTTTTGCTAGGGCTCCTTGATGCCATACCCGGTCAAATGCTGCCTTGATGTCAAGGACGGTCACTCTCACCTCACCTCTTGAGTTCAGCTCTTTTGTCCATGTTTGAACCAAGGCTGTAATGAGGTCAGGAGCTGAGTGGCCCTGGCAAAACCCAAACTGAGCGTCACTGAGCAGGTTATTGCTCAGCAAGTGCCGCTTGATGGTGCTGTTGATGACACCTTCCATCATTTTACTAATGATTGAGAGTAGGCTGATGGGGCGGTAATTGGCTGGGTTGGACTTGTCCTGCTTTTTGTGTACAGGACATCCTGAGCAATTTTCCACATTTCTGGGTAGATGCCAGTGTTGTAGCTATACTGGAACAGCTTGGCTAGGGGTGTGGCAAGTTCTGGAGCACAGATCTTCAGTACTATTGCTGGGATATTGTCAGGACCCATAGCCTTTGTGGTATCCAGTGCCTTCGGCCATTTCTTGATATCATACGGAGTGAATCAAATTGGCTGAAGTCTGGCATCTGTGATGCTGGGGGCTTCAGGAGGAGGCCGAGATGGATCATCAACTTGGCACTTCAGGCTGAAGATTGTTGCAAATGCTTCAGCCTTATCTTTCGCACTGATGTGCTGGGCTCCCCCATCATTGAGGATGGGGATATTTGAGGAGCAACCTCCTCCAGTTAGTTGTTTAATTGTCCACCACCATTCATGGCTGGATGTGGCAGGACTGCAGAGCTTAAATCTGATCCATTGGTTATGGGATCGTTTAGCTCTGTCTATCGCATGTTGCTTACACTGTTTGGCTCGCAGATGGTCCTGTGTTGTGTCTTTACCAGGTCGGCACCTCACTTTGAGGTATGCCTGGTGCTGCTCCTGGCATGTCCTCCTGCACTCTTCATTGAACCAGGGTTAGTCTTCTGGCTTGATGGTAATGGTAGAGTGGGGGATATGCCGGGCCATGAGGTTACAGATTGTGGTTGAGTACAATTTTGCTGCTGCTGATGGCCCACAGCGCCTCATGGATGCCCAGTTTTGCATTGCTAGATCTGTTTGAAATCTATCCCAGTTAGCACGGTGGTAGTGCCACACAACGTGATGGAGGGTATCCTCAATGTGAAGGCGGGACTGTGTCTCCACAAAGACTGTGCGGTGGTCACTCCTACCAATGCTGTCATGGACAGATGCATCTGTGGCAGGCAGATTGGTGAGGACGAGGTGAAGTATGTTTTTCCCTCTTGTTGGTTCCCTCACCACCTGCCACAGACCCAGTCTAGCAGCTATGTCCTTTAGGACTCGGCCAGCTCGGTCAGTAGCGCTGCTACCGAGCCATTCGTGGTGATGGTCATTGAAGTCCCCCACCCAGAGTACATTCTGTGCCCTTGCCACCCTCCGTGCTTCCTAAAAGTGCTGTTCAACGTGGAGGAGTACTGACTCATCAGCTGAGGGAGGGCGGTAGGTGGTAATCAGCAGGAGGTTTCCTTGTCCATGTTTGACCTGATACCATGAGACTTCATGGGGTCCGGAGCCGATGTTGAGGACTCCCAGGGCAACTCCCTCCTGACTATATACCACTGTGCCGCCACCTCTGCTGGGTCTGTCCTGCCGGTGGGACAGGACATACTCAGGGATGGTGATGGCAGTGTCTGGGACATTGTCAGATATGATTCTGTGAGTATGACTATGTCAGGCTGTTGCTTGACTAGTCTGTGGGACAGCTCTCCAACTTTGGCACAAGCCCCCAGATGTTAGTAAGGAGGACTTTGCAGGGTGGACAGGGCTGGGTTAGCCATTTTCGTTTTTGGCTCCTGGGTCGATGCCGGGTGGTCTGTTGATTTCATTCTTTTCCCTGTTCCCGCTTTCTCCCCATATCCCTTGATCCCTTTGACATTAAGAAATATATCTATCTCCTTCTTGAATATATTTAATGACTTGGCCTCCACTGCCTTCTGTGGTAGAGAATTCCACAGGTTCACCACCCTCTGAGTGAAGAAATTTCTTCTCATCTCGGTTCTAAATGGCATACCCCATATTCTGAGACTGTGACCCCTGGTTCTGGGTTCCCCAGTCATCGGGGGCATCCTCCCTGCATCTGGCCTGTCTAGACGTGTTAGTTTTTTATAGGTTTCAATGAGATCCCCTCTCATTCTTATAAACTCAAGTGAATATAGGCCTAGTCAACTCAATCTCTCCTCGTACGTCAATGCTGCCATCCCAGGATTCAGCCTCGTAAATCATCTTTGCACTGCCTGCATGATAAGAACATCCTTCCTCCGATAAGGAGACCAAAACTGCACACAATACTCCAGATGTGCTTTCAGCAGGGCCCTGTATAACTGCAGTAAGACATCTTTGCTCCTGTACTCCAATCCTCTTGCAATGAAGGCTAACATACCATTCACCTTCCTGACTGCTTGCTGCACCTGAATGCTTGCTTTCAGTGACTGGTGTACAAGGACACCCAGGTCTCGTTGCACCTCCCCCTTTCCCAATCTATCACCATTCAGATAATTTGCCTTTCTGTTTTTACAACCAAAATGGATAACCTTACATTTATCCACGCTGTACTGCATCTGCCATGTATTTGCCCACTCACCTAACTTGTCCAAATCATATTAGAGCCTCTTCGCATCCTCCTCACAGCTCACTGTCCTATACTTGCACGTTTTGCATCCGATGCAGTAACTGGGGTCTGGAACTTTTAACTGAAAACATGCTGAAACTGCATGTAGACAAAATCCCTGCATCAGTAACTTAAATTACCACCACTACTGAGCCACCAAAATTCTAACATTTCTCTCATCCTCCATTGAAGAGTGACGGAGGTTCTGCTTCGAGGGAATATCATAACTCTTTACCTACATAATAGTTATTTGAACTATTCAGTTTGTGAAGTACTTTTGAGACCTTTTTATAGGTAATGAGGTACTACGTAAATACACGATTTTTCAATGTGCTGCAGAAGAAGAAGCCTGACCTAACCAAAAAAAAAAAGCTAGAAGAGTTAACTGAAAAGATAAGTAACTACATATTCCTTGCACAGATCAAAAAGTCCACCACTGTCAACACAGTGGTGTGTCTTCATTAAAATATTCTAACTCTTAGCAGTGCACCTCTTGGTTCCGTAGTCCCTGAACTGCAATTATTAAACGAAAAGGAAAATTCAAATTTTCGAAAAAATCTTTGTCATACTGAATTCATTGCATTGCATTGAATTTGTACAGGAATACCTCCGTAGCTAAGCAATAAAGAAATTCTTCCATGAATGGAGGAATGAAGCTAGTTGAGGAAATCAATGATGCCTGAGGAAACCTTAGGCCATTTGTAGTCAAGATGGGATGCAAGTGAGTGAACCAGCTGGAAAATTATTGAAAATTCACACTCCTGGATCAGTCTATGCTGCTTCCACAGACCATTTCTTTCATAGCTTTAAAAAGTTATGGATTTTTGATTCTCTTGAAGACATCCTGTCATGTCAGAATGGAAGTTATAGGAGAATGTGATACAACTCAAGCTAAGTACCATCTTGCTCTGAACATTTTGTCCATCTCCGTGACTCCACTCAGGTTTACATAGCATAAACAGAAACACTGCAGTGCAAGGCACTGTACCTAATATCTGAATAGCTGGTGCTTGATGGCTGGCACAGACACGATGGGCCGAAGGGCCTGTTTCTGTGCTGTATAACTCTATGTCTCTAAGTCAGAACTCTGTCGTTGTAAGCCAGGAAAGATAACCTGTTAGAACTGCCAGTAGAACAATGACCATCTCCAACAAGAGAATCTAACCATCTCCCTTGACATTCAATGGCATTCCCATCATTGAAACCCCCACAGCATCAATATGCTGGGGATTACCATTGACCAGAAACTTAACTGGACCAGCCCTATAAATACTTTGGCTACAAGAGCGGGTCAGAGGCTGGGAATTCTGCGGCAAGTAACTCCCCTCCTGACTTCCCAAAGTCTGTCCACCATCTACAAGGCACAGGTCAGGAGTGCAATGGAATACTCTCCACTTGTCTGGATGAGTGCAGCTCCAGCAACATTCGAAGCTTGACACCATCCAAGACAAAGCAGCCTGCATGATCGGCATCCCATCCACCATCTTAAACATTCACTCCCTCCACCACCGGCGCATAGTGGCAGCAGTGTGTACCATCTACAAGATACACTGCAGAAACTAGGCAAGGCTCCTTCTACAGCACCTTCCAAATCTATGACCTTTACCACCAAGAAGGATAAGGGCAATAGGTGCATCAGAACACCACCTGCAAGTTCACCTCCAAGCCACACATCATCCTGACTTGGAGCTAAATTGCTGTTCCTTCGCTGTCACTGGGTCAAAATCTTGGAACTCCCTTCCGAACAGCACTGTGGGTGTACTGCCAGTGGATCCTTGTCCTCAATACATGACATTTTAAAATCCTCAGCCACCTCCTCTTCAAGTCCCTTGATTGTGTCTCTCACCGTTAACTCTGCAATCTCCAAGAGTATTACTGCACCATTCAGTTTTCCAGCTCTAGCCTCTTTCCAAACAATTAATGTTAGAATGTGGCAAGTTTGGAAAAAAAATCACTAGTTTTAGTAATAATAAACTGTACAACATTTTTTATTACAGTTTTCATTCTAATATTGATTAAACAACATACAAAAAATTGTACAGGATGTTAATATTTGAATCTCTCGGTTTTTTTCGTCAAATTCAAGGTCATATTGAATAACATTGGTGCAAATTATGTATACCAAAAATTCCTAACAGGCTGCTCTTTGACTTCATTTATTTCTACTTACCTCTCCACTAATTAAAATATTTCCTGAAAACTACCATTACAACCAATTTTTTGGATACCTATCCAAATCTCTCTCCTCCCACTCCATCCAGTAGTTTGATCTTTTATTCTGTGTAAAGTGCCTTGGGACGTTTGCTAATTAAACATGCTATGTAAATGCAAGTCTATTTTCCTTTCTCTGTCGATTCTCAAGAACTCCTTACTTTGTAGCTTTGGTAGCTTCAAGACAGTTGAAACCATTATGCTGATTGGTGAAGTACTTGTCACCTTGTGGATAATTAAAAGGTGCTACTTGATGCCAGACATAGGCTACACCATTGTGTACTGTTCCTACATTAAAACAGTGACTACATTTCTAAAGTACTTCATTGGCTGTAAAGCACTTTGAGGCGTCTGGTGGTCGTGAAAGGTGTTATGTAAATGCAAGTCTTTCATTCTTTCAAACAGTTGAGTCTGTATTTTCAGCAAATATGTTTCATGACAAAACCTTTCCTGCAAATAATTTTGGACTGATTTCATCAACTTGTTGGAAGACTGATGAAAGCAATTCTTCATTACTGTACTCCTCAATTCAAAATGTAGGAAAGCACCAACACAAGCAGCATGACCTAAGTTATGGTACTTGACTTCTGCTTTGTCTGAATGAGATGCAATACAGTATTATCTCTCCTGTTCACAGTCTCTCTTAATGACCCTTACAACATTGAGCGTAATACCATTCTTATTTTTTCCTTATATAAAAAATAGTCACACCACAGAATTGTAAGCTTTTACGCACAAAAGGCCCCGAAAGAGCTATCATTTCAGTTCCGTTCTCCTCTTATTCTGTTAAATTTTTAGTTTTCAAATATTAACTAACTTCTCACTTTAAAAATCTATAATGGATTTTATTCCATGTTCTAACAAGCTTCAATGTATGTATATGAAAAAAAATCTGCTAACATCTCCTTTTCATTTTTTTGCTGTGCTGAAATTTCTGCACTTTACTTACTGACTCATTGACTAGCATAAATATATTTTTTTTATTTGCCTTATCAAAGCCTCTCCTAATAGATCCATTTTAAATGATATCTCCCCGTAATCATCTTTGTTTTAACAGAAAGAGCTCAGTTTTTCTAAAAATGCAAGTAAAATACTATAGGTGCTAGAAATCTGAAAGATAAACAGAAAATGCTCAAAACACTCAGCAGGTTTAGTAGCATATGTGGAGAGAGAAACAGAGTTAACGGTTTATGAAGAAGGGTCGGTCACACAGACTTGAAACATTAACTGTTTTTCTTTCCACTAATGCTGCTTGACTTGCTGAGTATTTCCATCATTTGCTGTTTTTGTTTGAGTACGTTAGCTTCATTCATTTAGATGTGCCTCAAAACTCTTCCGATACACCTTAGTGTATTCTGTTATTTTAAGTTGCTGTACTGCGATGTATCTTTTGTGAGTACATGAATGAATGGTATATATTAACAGTTCTAAAAGTAGTGGTGTATTATATGCAGATCAGTTTTTCCTAAAATTCTTGGTCCAGAATGGGATAGCATGTTACAATCTGGAGTATATTATGGTATACTAAAGTTTTGAGTAATTGCATTTCCATCATTAACTATGCATCATAATAGGACTTTTAATCTTGCAGCTATCTATATGCAGCAGACAATGGTCAAGGCAAGTGGCACTTCAAATATTGACCAAAATATTTTAAAATTTGAAAACTTGGTATCCCACATTATGGATCTTGGCTGCCTACCCAAGGTTGGAAAGAGGAGAAGAGATGGGTGGAAGTAGACAGGGTAACGGGAAGTGAGTTTTTAAGCAAAAAGTGCTTGAATCACGAGTTGCAGCACTGGACTTCCTTCTGGGACTTAACGGCTTCTGAGAGGTGAGGGCGCTACCTTGGGTGATCCAAGAACCACTCTGTCACTCTGTGGCAGTTTCTGTTTTTCTCAGGATTGGGAAAAAGACAGACCTGTGACTGGATTACAGTGGCCAGACAAAGATTTTCAATGCAGAATGTTTGTCTTAAAATTCTAATGATGGATGAGTGTTAAAGGTTTGACAGTTTTCTGCACCACAGTTCATTGCATACATGGAGTTGAAGTTCACTGTGACTGATGATCCTTGCTTGAGAGTCATGACTATTGCATTCTGAATATCCTGGAATTGTTATATAAATCATAATTTGAGTTGAGTGGGAATTATCAGTGTTGGTGTAAAGAAAAAAGCAGACTGGGTCTGGTAAAATGATATTGGGTCTAGTAAAATGGTATTGTTTACCAAGAGGCTACTGTCATAAAATATTTACTTATATATCTGGTTATAGATATTGCAGCAATAAACTGTACTGTTTAGCAGAATCCAGCATGTAAAATTATTGCTGTTTGAAATTAGTACAAATTTGTTGGTGTTTAGCCAGACTATGAATGTCTGAGTTTCTAAAGTTATATTCAGAACAGAATTGCCATGTGACTACAAAACAGCATGTGTCTAACATAGTATGTATTCTATCCTAGTGGCAGTGGTGAGGATTCCTTGGATAGTTTGTTCTCCCGGCTACCATTAACTCCATCTCTTTCTCCACGGAAAAGAACAACTAGCCAAAGTAAGTCTGAGCCACCACTTCTGAGGACGAGCAAGCGCACCATCTACACTGCAGGGCGCCCTCCCTGGTATAATGAGTCAGGAACTCCGTTTAAAGAAGCCTTTGTCATTGGTAAGTGATATTTATGTTTTACGCTGTACTGATGGCAAATACAGTAAAACGTGCATTAAAACATGGCAGCAGTAATGCATAATGCTTTGAAACATAACAGCAGGAGTAAGCCATTCAGCCTCACGAGCATGTTCTGCCATTCATTTAGACCATGTCTGATCTGTACCTCAACACCATTTACACACCTTCGTTCCATATCCCAAAATGCCCTTACCAAACCAAAATCTGTCAGTCTCAGTTTTGAAACTTCCAATTGACCTGGCTCCAACAGCTTTTTGAGGACGAGACTTCCAGATTTCCACTATCCTTTGTGTGAAGAAGTGCTCCCTGGTATCACCCCTGAACAGCTTGGCTCCAATTTTAAGATTATGCCCCTTTGTTTTTGACTTACCCCAGTGGAGGAAATAATTTTGCACTCTACCCTATCAAATCCTTGAATCATCTTAAACACCTCACTTGGCTCACCCCTTAATCTTCTGTAGTTGGGGAATACAAACCTGGTCTATGTAACTTGTCCTCATAATTGAACCTTTTTAGCCCTGGCATCATTCAGGTAAATCTATGCTTCACCCCCTCCGAGACTAATATATCCCCTTTGAGAACTGAACACAGTACTCCAGATGTGGTCTAACTGCTATAGCATAATTTCGAGCCCCCTTGAGATGAAAGCTAACATTCCATCAGCCTTTTAAATTTCTTTTTGTATCTGCCCAAGAACTTTTAGTGAATTCTCTCTGCTGTTCCACATTTCTTAGTTTCTGTCATTTAGAAAATACACTGATCTATCTTTTGGGTCCCAAATGGATGACTCGACATTTTCCCACATTAAACTCCATCTGCCACAGTGGCAGGTTACTTTGCAAATTGGATCAATGCCATTATTATATCTAACCTGTTAGCGCAAGTCTTTGCTCTTGAAGTACATAGAATGATGTTGCTTCAGTTGTACTAGTTGTGTTGTACACAACTGATTAGGCACTGTGGTTTCCTCTTGAACTTTTACATCTGTGTGGCAGTCATGTGTTTTGTGTGTGTTCCTGTGCATATCCTGAAAATTGAGTGAACCAGTATGCTAAGTTACATAATATAAAAGCAAAATACTGCAGATGCTGGAAATCTGAAATAAAAACAAGAAATGCTGGAAATACTCAGCAGGTCTGGCAGCATCTGTGGAGAGAGAAGCAGAGTTAATGTTTTGGGCCAGTAACCCTTCATCAGAACACAGTACATGCCACACTTGAACCACATTTGTTTTCTTTAAAGCTCTCTTGATGACTTGGGTATTGGGTGGCAGGAGGTAGCCACAAATTATTCTATAGATATAGAGGAAAGGAAAATATTCCTGTAAAAGTAAGAAGCGATTGATTCATACTGAAATAACTTTAATCACACTCCCTCAGCTGATGAAGCAGCACTTCACCATGTTGAACACCACTTGGAAGAAGCTTTGAAGGTTGCAAGGGCACAGGAGTGTACTTTGGGTGGGAAACTTCAATGTTCGTCACCAAGAGTGGCTTGGTAGCACCACTACTGTCCAAATTGGTGGGGTTCTGAAGGACGTAGCTACCAGACGTGGCCTGCAGCAGGTGGTGAGAGAATGACATGAAGAGGAGAGAACCTACTTCACCTCATCCTCATTCGATCAGTGATTTCAAAAGGAAATTGGATAGGCACGAGGGAAATAAACTTGCAAGGCTACGGGAATAGAACAGGGGAATGGGACTGACTGGATTGCTGTACAGAGAGCTGGCATGGACCTGATGTATGGCTTCCTTCTGTGCCGTGATGACACTTTCTTGGCTACAAAAAATCTAAGCAAAGTGGCTTGAGTGGTTTTATTTACGCCTTTTTTCAGTCACTTGTCATGAGACCCTACAGCAAAAGAGGAATATTCATTTGGGGTCAGTGCTTGACCATGTGTACTCACTTCTTAGTGCCAGACTCTGAACACAGTTTAGTGATTTTAGTGGGTTGGCCATAATTTAGGGTGGGGAAATGAGGGAAAGAAATATAATTTATTCCCACCTTTTAATAAAAAAACCAAGAACTCAAAAACAAGAAAATTAAATGAGAATAATTAGGGGAAGGAAGGAAGATGCGCATTATCGCCAACCAATTTATGTTTTTTTGAGATTACAGCATCTGAACCAAGGGCCTAAGTTTTGTAAATGATCCAGTAACCTAGATAAATAGATCTTGATGCCTAACTGTTTGCAAAAAGTAATGATGCAGTTTATCAAATTACAGCATATGAAGTCCTTTAAATAAATGCAAATACTCAAAACTAATGCTGCAAATGATTTGTACTCACTACCTCTGATTTAAAATTAACAATCAAGAATCATCACTGTGTGCTTGGACAAGTTTGAACATAATGTTATGACGGTGCTTCTATATTTTTAAAGTTTCTTTTTTGAGGGCTCGTGTATTTTAGAATTATGGACATTGTTTTATTTGGGAAAACTGAAAGGATTCCATGGATTTTTTTTCACTGGGATCATTGAAAGGACACTGGTCTTGTTTGAAAACAAAATTTACTGGAAGTCACCTGTCATCAGACAAATACCAAGCAGGGGCTTTTTGACTTGGGGGAGATGTTTATAGAGAAGTGACAGGTCAAGATTTATAAGGGTCAGGAGGCTTGAGATATTGTTTTTGGTTTCACTTTGGACAGTGTGTTGGGGTGTGAACTGTTTTGAAGATAGTTGGAGAAAACCAGCCTAGAGAGCATCAGCACATTCTTCCATCTCTTTGAGAACTTCCTCAGAATCAAGCGTAAGAAATAGAGAAACTGATGTAACATTTCTCCTGAAAAGCCTGGTGGGGTGCTTTTTTTTTATTCATTCAAGGGATGTGGGCGTCGCTGGCCAGGCCAGCATTTATTGCCCATCCCTAATTGCACTTGAGAAGGTGGTGGTAAGCTGCCTTCTTTAAACCGCTGCAGTCCATGTGGGGTAGGTACACCCACAGTGCTGTTAGGAAGGGAGTTCCAGGATTTTGACCCAGCGACAGTGAAGGAACGGCGATATAGTTCCAAGTCAGGGTGCTGTGTGACTTGGAGGGGAACTTGCAGGTGGTGGTGTTCCCATGTATTTGCTGCCCTTGTCCTTCTAGTTGGTAGAGGTCGCGGGTTTGGAAGGTGCTGTCTAAGGAGCCTTGGTGCATTGCTGCAGTGCATCTTTTAGATGGTACACACTGCTGCCACTGTGCGTCGGTGGTGGAGGGAGTGAATGTTTGTGGATTGGGTGCCAATCAAGCGGGCCGCTTTGTCCTGGATGGGTGTCGAGCTTCTTGAGTGCTGTTGGAGCTGCACCCATCCAGGCAAGTGGAGAATATTCCATCACACTCCTGACTTGTGCCTTGTAGATTGCGGACAGGCTTTGGAGAGTCAGGAGGTGAGTTACTCGCCTCAGGATTCCTAGCCTCTGACCTGCTCTTGTAGCCACGGTATTTATATGGCTACTCCAGTTCAGTTTTCGGTCAATGGTAGCCCCTAGGATGTTGATAGTGGGGGATTCAGCGATGGTAATTCCGTTGAATGTCAAGGGGAGATGGTTAGATTCTCTTTTGTTGGAGATGGTCATTGCCTGGCACTTGTGTGGCGCGAATGTTACTTGCCACTTATCAGCCCAAGCCTGGATATTGTCCAGGTCTTGCTGCATTTCTACACAGACTGCTTCAGTATCTGAGGAGTTGTGAATGGTGCTGAACATTGTGCAATCATCAGCGAACATCCCCACTTCTGACCTTATGATTGAAGGAAGGTCATTGATGAAGCAGCTGAAGATGGTTGGGCCTAGGACACTACCCTGAGGTACTCCTGCAGTGATGTTCTGGAGCTCAGATAATTGACCTCCAACAACCACAACCATCTTCCTTTGCGCTAGGTATGACTCCAGCCAGCGGAGGGTTTTCCCCGATTCCCATTGACCTCAGTTTTGCTATGGCTCCTTGATGCCGTACTTGGTCAAATGCTGCCTTGATGTCAAGGGCAGTCACTCTCACCTCACCTCTTGAGTTCAGCTCTTTTGTCCATGTTTGAACCAAGGCTATAATGAGGTCAGGAGCTGAGTGGCCCTGGTGGAACCCAAACTGAGCGTCACTGAGCAGGTTGTTGCTAAGCAAGTGCCGCTTGATGGCACTGTTGATGACACCTTCCATCACTTTACTGATGATTGAGAGTAGGCTAATGGGGCGGTAGTTGGCCGGGTTGGATTTGTCCTGCTTTTTGTGTACAGGACATACCTGGGCAATTTTCCACATTGCAGGGTAGATGCCAGTGTTGTAGCTGTACTGGAACAGCTTGGCTCGGGGCGCGGCAAGTTCTGGAGCACAGGTCTTCAGTACTATTGCCGGAATATTGTCAGGGCCCATAGCTTCTGCTGTCTGCATTTACATAGGAGGATGTGGAGTCTAAGTTGTCCAACATTTCGGGGTTGGCTGACTGGACAGCAGGGATTTACCTCTGGGAATTCTCTCTGATCCCCAGTAACCTGTCCTTTTTGTCCCTTTTTCCCCTTTCCTCTAACTTTTTGCCAGCCTTGTACCCGTCTGTCCCTTTTTGTTCTTGGCAGGGGTACCTTACAGTTCACCAGCCCTCTGCAGGAGGATTTCCCAAAAGTCGATACAGGACTTAGGGGTGCCGATTTCACTGTAGGTTGGGGTTTCCCCTCAACCTGGCACATGTGGCAACTCCTACAGTACTCCACCACATCTTTGTGGAGTTTTGGCCAGTCAAAGTGCTGTTTTATGCAGGCTTTGGTTTTTCGGATACCGATGTGTACAGCTACTGTATTACCTGGTGATCCACTGTTCAGTCTTTGTCCTCTGGTCTGCGAGGAGAACTCCACTTCCTCATCAGTACCTCAGTCTTTAAATAATAGCAATCAAGGACCCCCACTGCTTCAATTTCAGTCTGGGCAGCCTGTGCTACCTCTCTCAGTACTGGGTCGGCTCGCTGAGCCTCCGCTAGGGAAGATTCATTTAATGCATTCCCTGGGTCTTCTAGAATTCCAAAGAAAGTGTCAGACAGACAGACCTCATGGTCATCTGCCTGCGATGCCAGTTCAGTCTCCTCTGGGGGAGCTGGTTTGATCGTGGTCCGATTCACTACACATGCAGGGAAACTGCAGGGGACCGTCTCCTGCCACTGCCCTGTCCCTCTGACCGCCTGCGATCTCGCTATCAAAGGTCAGGCCTTTTCCCAATAAAAGGGATCTAGTGGCCCGTGTCCCTGAGGATTACTATGGGCTTGCTTGCCCCACTCGAGGGGTATAGGGTTACTCTCCCTTTAGACACACAATCCTGATGATCCTCAGGAATCCTATTAACTTTTCCTGCACTCGCAGCAGTATGTTTCCTGTGCCTTACTATTGCTGCAGTTAAAGCCACAGCTTGTTCAGCTGTGCTTTCCATCAAGGTCCTTTCTCTTGCACTGAGCGAGTGTGCCCTGATTAACCCTGTAGATTTTCCCCATATTTTCCAGCAGTCAGCTCTTAGATGCCCTGCTCTATTACAATGGAAGCACACAGGTCCCCGGGTCACACTCCTACTTACAGCGCCTTCCTTTTTGGCTGGAGGAGAGCTCCCTGTTTGTCCTGCTTTTCTTTCTCTCCCAAGGCTGCTGGGGTTCCTATCACCTTCCCACCCTTTGTCCTTTTTGAATTTGTGCGGGTGACTTAGAAAGGTTTACCCCCAAGGAACCAACTTGTCTATGAGAGCAAACTCATCAGCCAGAACTGCAGCTTGCCGGGCTCTATGAACTTTTTGTTCCTCTACATGTGTCTTTATGGAGAGGGGAAGAGAGGTTTTTAATTCCTCTGTCAAAATTACTGCTCTGAGATTTTCATAGCTGGGTTGCACTTTGAGCCCTCAACCACTGGTCAAAAGCCAGCTGCTTTCTTCTCTCAAACTCTAAGTAAGCTTGATCAACTTGCTTCTTGAGGGTTCGCAATTTCTGGCGGTCGGCTTTTGGTACCAACTCATATGCCCCGAGGATAGCATTTTTTGTCAGTTCATAATTTGATGAACTCTCATCTGGCTGTAGGGAATAAACCTCATGGGCTTTTCCTGTTAGCTTACTTGTCAACAGAAGAGTCCAAGCTGGCCACTTTAACTGCCTTGCAGGTTTTTCAGAAGATACAAAAAATGCTTTCACGTCTCCCTCATTGAATTTTGGGATTAGTTGAGAAAATTTTATCAATTCAGTTCCCAGCCCCGAATTACTTGTATCTTCCAAGCTTTCACTGGGGTTACTCTGTCACCCCCTGGCTAACTCGAGCCGCCTCAGCTCTCTTTCCTCACACTCTCTGGAAGGTTCTTTTCATTCTCGCCCCCCCCCCCCCCACCCTCCCGGCTTTCTTTTTCCCGAATTTTTTGCTCCCCCGCCTCATTCCCCCCTCTTTTTCTCTCCACCATGGCACGGACAGTGATCCCACACTGCCCAGGCATTTCCATAGACAGTGCTTTTAACTTATTCCAAGTTGCTTCACCCTGGTTTGGGGAGGAACTGGCCTCATTCGCAGACATGTTCGTATTCTAACACACGCAACCACAATAAAACCTGTTTGAAATCTTTTCTGTTTTTGATTGGGATCAGTTTGACTTCCCACTTCCAACTTCTTGTTTGTCTATGGGTTCAATTTGGGACGATAGCCCCCAAATTTCTGTTACGACTAGGTTAGAAAGGGCCGTAACAGGGTTTAATTTCTAAAACACCGTGTTTTAAGCTTCCTCTCAGTGAATCTTTGTTCACTGCTCTCCAATTGTAATGGCAAAGAAATCAACCAGACAGGTTTTCTTAGATTTCAACAAGAAAGATGTAAGTTTATTAACCTTAAAACTCTAACTCAGTTAAAAGGACTAAGAATACGCGATGGGACCACGCTAGCATGCCTACGTGATAAACACAGACGCAAATAGAGACAGAAACGGAGAAAGAATTAAAGGGACAAGGCTTGAAATAATATGGAGTTCAGTTACTCGTTTTGAGTTGGATGTAGAGTCTTTGATTGCAGTTAAATCTTGCAGTTCTTGTTGGGACCCAGTGCACACTTTCAAATTTGTTTCGCTGGTGTTCTGTCTTGAGTTGCTTCTGTGCTTTTCGTGATAGCGAGACAGGGAGATGCCGTCTTCTTGAAGTTCAGTTCCAGTCTGTTTGCAAACTTCTGTGAGCACAGTTCAAACAAAACTGGGCCAGCACGTTAGTCATGTGACTAGCTCCTTATTTAGGACAACTTATCCTGCGAGGTTTTGTGGATTCTTTCAATCTTAGCAGACACCCTCAGTGGGGTGGTGGGGCGGGTGGGTGATGGATTGCTAGCTAATTGAATTAGGGAAGCACTGCCATTGTCGTCTCCAAGCAACTCTCTTTTAGAATGCAAATGGGTCGCCATGTTTTCAGTGGTCTTTTAAACCAGCCACTTTCAGTCCAGCAACAGTTTAAAATTAATGTTCCATATGGTAAAATTAATATGTCTCATTTTGGCAGGTGTGGTTTTCATGACAGGCATTTGAAATCTTTGCTTTGACCTGCCTGGAGCAAGAGAGGAAGACCCAGAGAAGTGTTCCCTCTCTCTCTCTAAAGGAATCCTACATCTCTTGAGACGAAACCCAACATTTGCAAGGTGGCACATTCCTATTGCTTTCAGTCTCTGAATAATTCCTGCATCTAGAGTGGTTCCTGTTGCCTCCTGTGTTTTGGGAGAATTTGAAATCTCAAGGAAGCTTCTACTGCTAGACTGATGTTAAAAACCCAAGCAGACCTGTTGCTGCACCCTTTGCTGAAACACCTGTGTGATGCCTGCTGCAGACAAATTGCCTTGAACGCCTACCCATCAAAGACTGTTCATCAACCACGCCTGGAGAGGCTTTGAGTGGTATCCGACTATTCGACTCTGGGCACCTCACCATACTGAGAACATCCTATCAGAATGTGATAAACTCAATCTTTTTTTTTATTATTCCTTCTATTCCTAAGAAACAGCTGTCAACCAAAAATCCTTTTTCTCCAATTAACTGTTTCTTTTGAATGTATGCGTGTGTGCATGAGGGCTAAGGAAATGAGGAGTTTTTCATATATATAGTGTCATGCTAGGCCCCCACCTGCCAAGAATGAGGCACATTAATTTTGTCATGAACACTGATTTAAACTGTTACTGGAGTGAAGAAAGGACTTGTTAAACAGATCAGCCATGGCTGGAAAAGATATTTGCATATTAACAGACGGTGATTGGAAGGACAAAGGACCATTCCCTGACGCATTCATCCCACAATGGACCTTGATCATGAGGTATTGTGTGTAAGAGGAGCATTTCAGAGACTGCTGTTATCCAAGACGTGCTCAGACCAATTAGTCACATGACTAACCTACTTGGTAACCTGGGTTTTTCTGAATTGTACAAACAGGTTGAACTCAAAGGCTATTTGCTCCTGAACTGAGAAGATTTCTCCTGTCTGCTGCCATCTCTTTTTCACAAGCCTCTGAATCCAGTGAAGACACATGAACCCCAAGAGAGAAAAGTCTCCTACAATGAAGCAGGTTTAAGGAGAATACTGGGCCCCAACAAAAAGCAAGATCTACCTACAATCAAGGACTCTACAGTGAACTCAAAGAACCATAACAACAACTCTTCAGATATTGCCTCAAACTTTTCCACATTATTTTTCTTCTCTTGTCTGTCTCTATTTGCATGTGTGTATCGCGTATGCATGCCAGCACGGGCACGTCGTGCATCCGTAGGCATCAGCCGAATTAGAGTTTAAGTCCAAGTTTAATAAATTTCAACTTTTCTTCTTTAAACCTAGGAAAGCCTGTTTCTGCGCCTTATAATTGGAAAGCAGTGAACAAGGATTCACAAGGGGGAGCTAAAAACACGGTGTGTTTAAAAATTAAGCCCTGTTACAGTAAGACAAGGTGAAGGATGAGAGGGACCCCTAGACACTTTTCTCATCTGGTCGTAACAATTTATATAGATTTATCTCATTAGTAGTTAAGACTTGGTATTTCTTTTCTAATCAATAGTTAATGTTGTTGTTTAAAGAAACCTGGTTTGGTGTGCTTTATTCTGGGGAACAAATAAGGTTTTTAATTCTGCTATTCTTTGGTAGGTGGGAAATTTTATTTGATCTGCTATGACCTGTGGAGTAGTGAGACTGAATTAGCACTGCATTATTCCCGCCTTGATCGTTACAGTATGTATCTCTTTAATAAAGACCCTATTATGTACTTGAGACAAAAAGATGGAAAACAATAGGAATCATGATTTAGTCCAACATGTAAACCAACACCATTGTAATTAAAAAAAGTTGAGTGTATGATGTTGTGAAAGGGTACTGTGTACTCCCTGTCCAGTTTTCAACTCCTTAATGTGCTTACAAATGTTTTTTTTGCAGGTTTGTGTGGAGGAAGTTCTTCTGGAAAAACCACAGTGGCTAACAAGATCATTGAGGCTTTGGATGTTCCTTGGGTGGTCCTTCTTTCTATGGACTCCTTCTATAAGGTGGAATAGTTTTGCTTGCAGTGGTTGGTATAGAATATGCTCTATACAGATGTCTTGAAATTACAATTATGGATACTACGGTATTAGTGTGAAATTCTGTCCTTTGCTATTTTGATGGAGCAGTTAATGTCTTCTGTAAAATGACAAACAGAAGAATTTCATAATTGATTGTATTTTTATGGTTATAGCACTGGTATAATTTCAAGAACATAGATTATCACTTCATCCAAAAATCTGGGGGTGAAAGAGAAGTGAAAATGTTGCACAAATTTTCTTGTAAAATTGAATTAATTTATTGTCCATAATGGATGTAGCACTTTACATCATTACACAGTTTCTGCATTTGCCTAGATGTGAAACAATTTTGAAGTGTGCCTAAATTTGCAAATCCAACCATGTTGATGTGTTAATAAAATCCTGCTGTGACAAGGACTTTTCAAAGTGCACCGCTCTTGTCTAGGTCATTGATTGTCCAAATTTAGAGGACTGGTCATTTTTGTGGTTTGGTTGCACTCCCAGCAGGACCGAGAGCAGGGGTGGGCAAACTACAGCCCGCAGGCTACAGCCTGGCCGCTGTCGTGCCAGTGGGTCCAATGGCCTCAGGAAGTAATAAAAACAAGAAATGTTGGAACCACTCAGCAGGTCTGGCAGCATCTGTGGAAAGAGAAGCAGAGTTAACTTTTCGGGTCAGTGACCCTTCTTCGGGTCACTGACCCGAAACGTTAACTCTGCTTCTCTTTCCACAGATGCTGCCAGACCTGCTGAGTGGTCCCAGCATTTCTTGTTTTTATTTCAGATTTCCAGCATCCGCAGTGTTTTGCTTTTATTTTGGCCTCAGGAAGTAGTTTAAGGTACGTTAGCCAGTGATTGTTGGCTAGCACCCATCCTTGGGATTGTGTCATTCTTCAGCATCTCTGGTAAATCTCCACAGTTCAAAGACTGGGAGCTTCTCTGGTGAATGCAGTCTTGTTTATTTCAATCATTTCCAACACACTACAGTTTCCTATTCCAGCTCTACTTTGGTTACAGAAACTTAGAGTCAGAGGTAAATTTGGTTTGGTCTGCAATTGTTTCTTGAGATCATCTACAGAATATAAGTTTGCAGATGACATGAAAAATGGTGTCTTAAATAGTGAGCAGGAAGGCCTTAGATTACAGGACGATATAGATGGGCCGGTAAGATGCGCGGAGCTGTGGCAAATGGAGTTTAATCCTGAGAAGTGTGAGGTGATGCACTTTGGGCGGACTAAGAAGGCAAGAGAATATACAATGGATGGTAGGACCTTAGGGAGTACAGAGGGACCTTGGGGTGCTTGTCCACAGATCACTGAAGGCAGCAGCACAGGTAGATAAGGTGGTTAGGAAGGCATATGGGATACTTGCCTTTATTAGCCAAGGCATAGAATATAAGAGCAGGGAGGTTATGATGGAGCTGTATAAAATGCTAGTTAGGCCACAGCTGGAGTACTGTGTACTGTTCTGGGCACCACACTATAGGAAGGATGTGATTGCACTGGAGAGGGTGCCGAGGAGATTCACCAGGATGTTGCCTGGACTGGAGCATTTCAGCTATGAAGAGAGAACTGAAAAGGCTAGGGTTGTTTTCCCTAGAACAGAGAAGGATGAGGGGGGACCAGATTCAGGTATACAAAATTATATGGGGGATAGATAGGAAGAAACTTTTTCCCTTAGCGGAAGGGTCGATAACTAAGGGGCATAGATTTAAGGTAAGGGGCAGGAGGTTTAGAGGGGAGTTGAGGAAAAATTTTTTCACCCAGAGGGTGGTTGGAATCTGGAACACACTACCTGAAGGGGTGGTAGAGGCAGGAACACTCACAAGATTTAAGAAGTATTTAGATGAGCACTTGAAACGCCATAACATACAAGGCTGTGGGCCAACTGCGGGCAAGTGTGATTAGTTTTGGATGGGTGCTTGATGGTCAGCGCAGGTGCATTGGGCCGAAGGGCATGTTTCTGTGCTGTATGACTCTATGGCTCTGTGACTCTAATATGTTGATGTGCAGCCTATGCACTTCTGGTTGAAGAGCAAAATCTGATCTGTGCCACACTGTGATGTGCGCTGAGCTCCCTGTTTGTCTTTGTTTACAGTGGCTCTTGGTCCACCCCTTTCAGCCTTTGTCAAATGCAAACAAACAGGAGCAATCCTCCTAGCCTTGCGTCTGTACTGGGAATCTTTGCTTGCACTTATAGCTCATGGATATTAATTGACTTGTCCTGTAGATGGGAGGGTGATTTCAATGTTTTTTTTCTCTCTCGCTCTCTCTCCAGTCACATTTTACCTCATTGGAATTGTAAACAAATGAGGTTATGTTACTGTTCAATGTTGTCGACATGGTGCATGTCCTTGCCCATAGGTGGGTTCTTGATTATATGTCTAACAAATAGAATGGTATCGTTTACGGGTGTAGTGTAATCCGAATCTGGGGGAGACAAATCATGCACCCCTTGAGAGGAGGGGAGCGCACATGGAGGAGCACTGAGAGCAACACAATATAAGTAAACCCTCTGATTTCTGTTGATGATGCAGTTTGTAGAGGACAATGGCCCAAGGGAAGGACCTGTTGCTGACCTGGAAGTGATTGAGAGCTGAACTGGATGTGATGGTCTGCATTATAAGATAATTTAGTTTGATCTGATTAGGAATTACATAGGGAGGACTAGGGTTTACAGACATCCAATTTTTAGGCCTCAAAGATCAAAACCTGGCTCTGCTGGATGATAACGTACAAATGGGTCTATTTGTAAGGTAATGCGAATTTTTAAAAAAAACTTCAATTTGAAGTGCAATCATTTTCTAAAATGTAAATGTCATGTATAAGTCAAAAAATCCAATCGCAGTGAAAAATGATGCTTAAATTGACATTGACCGTCCATTTATAAATACTGAAATGTTTGCCAGTATTTTCCAAAATTCATGTGATTCAATACCCTTCTCAGCAATTAGCTTTTAAGTACCCATAGATTCAAATACTTAATTAGATCAGAACATCAAATGCTGTTTGGCTGTCGTGATTAAGCGATGCTTTGGGAACCATCAAGGATTTATTTCACATTTTGAAATGGGCATCTCACTGATTAGTTAACTGACCAACATCTTTGCTGCTTATTGTGGATTTCCACAACAAAATGACTCCAGACCTTGATGTCGTTGTAAAGAGGGGTGACCAGCTGCATTGTTCACATTAGCCAAGGGAGTGTGAAAAAGGGGGGTACGTTTGGTTTTACTGTTGTAACGCATCGCTATAATAGTTTTATGCTTGTTTGTACTAAACTTTATCTTAATTATTTGTTTCCTGAGCATTTATGGCCCCCCCCCATATAATTTCCATATCCAGATGTGGCCCTCTGGCTGAAAGGTTTACCCACCGCTGGACGAGAGCCTTTCAATAGGGAGGGAAAGTCAGCTGCTGGTGCAGATCACTTTGGCCTGCAATAAAAGCAATGACTGCCATGGTCAGGACCTTCTGGCTACATTCCAAAAACATCAGCCAGAAAACCACCCTCTGTGCTTAGAAAAGAAAGGGCTTGCCTGCAGGGCCTTTGCCTTTTTCTTTAATCTTTATGGGATGTGGGCATCACTGGCATGGCCAGCATTTGTTGTCCATCCCTAATTGCTCTTGACAACTGAATGAAATAGCCTAGCAAACCAGAGGGCAGTTAAGAGTCAACCACATTGCTGTGGATCTGGTGTCACACGTCGGCTAGACCAGGTAAGGGCAGCAGATTCCCTTCCCTAAAGGATATTAGTTAACCGGATGGGTGCTTACGATAATTGATAGTTTCATGGCATCATTACTGAGAACAACTTTCAATTTTAGATTTTTATTAATTAAATTATTTAAATTTCACCAGCTACTATGGGTGGAATTTGAACCCCTGTCTGCAGGGCATTAGCGAGGGCCTCTGGATTGCTAGTTCAGTGACATTACCACGACGCCACCATCTCCCCAAGAGTCCAAACAGAGCCTGCAGCGCTCTGATCCTGCAATTGGTAGGGACTGGGAAAAAGGTATTAAAGCCTGCTTCTTCTACCACCCTGCTGCTGAAAACACATGAAAATGAGGGATGGGAGCTGTCCTGTTTCATTTTATATGCAACACAGTGTTGTAGGTGCGGGCCCTCTGAACCCACTGGGGAATTCTTAAAATCTGGGTCTCCACCTCATTTATGTAGGCGCTAAGTCGTGCTTATTTCCTGTTGCGAGCAGCCAAGAAATAAGTCTTCTGAGGTTACTAATGAAAGGAAAACTGTATGTTTAAAACAACAGCTTTTTTAATGACCACAGATACTTTGAAACTGTAGTACTTCTTTGAAACTTGTAGTACTTCTGAAATGAGCTCGAAAAATATGGGCTGAGTTTTTAGAAAGCTACTTTATTTTAGAAATACGTGTCATTACAATTTCTTCCATACTGATATTGGAAATAGAATTGTTTTATGAAGGGAGAGTGGCGAATAGATTGATGACTGAAAGGCTTGTCGTGTGCATTAGGAATTTCCCATTTTATTGAGTCCTGAATGAACTAGATGTGTTGAGGATTCTTAGTAGGGGCTCATAATTTTAAAAAGCTTCCATTAGATTGCATCAGTGGTTCTTCTGTAACAAGCCCATCTTCCTAACCATTCTTTAGTTTAGATTTCTGAGACAGGCTAGCATCTCGGTTGTCCTAATATTCCTGGTACGGTCATCAGTCCTGCATTCCAGAGGCCATATGGGTGGAGCTCAGAAATAAAAAAGGGGCTGCCAGACTACTAGGAATGTACTATAGACCCCAAAATAGTGAAAGGGAGGTAGAAGAACAAATATGTCAGTGAATTTATAAGTGCAAAAACTAAAGGGAAATAATAGTTGGGGATTTCAGTATCAACTGGAATACAAACAGTGTGAAGGGCACAGAGGGGACAAAATTCTTGAACTGTTCAAGAGAACTTTTTTAGCCATCACGTAACAAGCCCAATGGGAGGGGGCACAATTCTAGATTTAGTCTTCAGTAATGAAGCTGGGCAAGTGGAGGAAGTAACAATGGGTGACCATTTTGGAGATAGTCACCATAATAGTTAGTTTTAGCATAATTATGGAAAAGGACAAAGATAAAACAGGAGTAAAAGTTCTAAATTGGGGAAAGGCAAATTTTAAGAAGCTGGGAGGGGATCTGGTGAAAGTGGACTGGATACAGCTATTTGAAGGAGCAAACCACTGGGAGACATTCAAAAGCGAGATTCTACAGGCACAGTGTCGGCATGTCCCCACAATGATAAAGGGTGGTACTGTCAAATCAAGAGCCCCCTGGTTATCTAGAAGCTTTCAGGGTAAATTAAAGCAGAAAAAGAAACCTTATAACAATCATAAAAATCTTAATACTTTAGAAAGCCCAGAGGAGTAAAAAAGTGAAGTAAAAAAGGAAATTAGAAAAGCAAAGAGAGGACATGAAAAATTATTGGCAGGTAAATTCAAGGAAAACCCAAAGATGTTTTATCAGTACATTAAGAGCAAGAGGATAACTAAGGAAAGGGTAGGGACTATCAGAGATGTACAAGGGAACTTGTGTGTGGATGCAGAAGAT
Organism: Heterodontus francisci; assembly: GCF_036365525.1. Lineage (NCBI taxonomy): Eukaryota > Metazoa > Chordata > Chondrichthyes > Heterodontiformes > Heterodontidae > Heterodontus > Heterodontus francisci. Next base: position 86,643,109 of record NC_090373.1, read on the forward strand.
GTGGGCAGGGTTCTTAATGAGTTTTTTGTCCCTGCCTTCACAAAGGAGAGGGTTGATGTAGACATTGTAGTTAAAGAGGAGTGTGAAATATTAGATACGATAAGCATAATGAGAGAGGAAGTACTAGAGGGTCTGACATCCTTGAAAGTGGATAAATTGCCAGGGCTGGTTGGATTGCATTCCAGGTTGTTAAAGGAAGCCAGGGAGGAAATAGCGGATGCGCTGAGGATCATCTTCAAATCCTCATTAGATACAGGATAGGTACCAGACGATTGGAGGTCTGCGAATGTTGTACCATTGTTTAAAAAGGGTGCAAGGGATAGGCCAAATAATTATAGGATGGTCAGTCTGACCTCAGTGGTGGGTAAATTGTTAGAATTTATTCTGAGGATAAATTGCCACTTAGAAAGGCAGGGATTAATCGGATAGTCAGCATGGATTTGTTAAGGGAAGGTCATGTCCTACTTCCTCAAAAAACTGAATTAAGTTAGTAACGATTGATGAGGGAAGTGCAGTGGATGTGGTCTACATGTATTTTAGTAAGGCATTTGACAAGGTCCCACATGGCAGACTGGTCAGTAAAATGAAAGCCCATGGGATACAGGGGAATGTGGCAGGTTGGATCCAGAATTGGCTCAGGGCCAGGAAACCAAGGGTAGTAGTTGACGGATGTTTTTGTGAATGGAAAGCTGTTTACAGTGGTGTTCCACAGGGCTTAATGCTGGGTCCCTTGCTGTTTGTGGTATATATTAATGATTTGGACTTAAATGCGGGAGGCATGATTGAGAAATTTGCTGATGACACAAAAATTAGCCGTGTAGTTGATAGTGAAGAGGATAGCCTTAGACTCCCGAACGCTATCAGTGATTTGGTTGAGTGGGTGGAAAAGTGGCAAATGGAATTCAACCCAGATAAGTGTGAGGTAATGCATTTGAGGAGGGCAAATAAAGCGAGGGAATACACAATAAATGGGAGGATATTGAGAGGGGTAGAAGAAGTGAGAGACATTGGAGTGCATGTCCACAGGTCCCTGAAGGTGGCAGGACAGGTAAATAGAGTGGTGAAGACATATGGAATGCTTTCCTTTATTGGCCGAGGTGTAGAGTACAAAAGCAGGGATGTAATGCTGGAACTGTATAAAACACTGGTTAGGCCACAGCTGGAATATTGCGTACAGTTCTGGTCACCACATTACAGAAAGGACATAATTGCTCTGGAGAGAGTATAGAGGAGATTTACAAGAATGTTATCAGGGCTCGAAAGTTGTAGCTATGAGGAAAGATTGGATAGGGTAGGATTGTTTTCCTTAGAACAGAGGAGCCTGAGGGGTGTCTTAATAGAGGTATACAAAATTATGAGGGGCCTAGATGGAGTAGACAGGAAGGACCTGTTTCCGCTAGCAGAGTGGTCAATTACCAGGGAGCACAGATTTGAGGTGATTGGTAGATTAGAGGGGACATGAGGAAAAACCTTTTCACCCAGCGGGTGGTGGGTGTCACTGCCAGGAACGGTGGTGGAGGCAGAAACCTTCAATTCTTTTGAAGGTTCCTTGACATGCACCTGAAGTGCTGTAACCGGCAAGGCTACGGACCAGGTGCAGGAAAGTGGGATTAGATTGAGCGGCTAGTTTGTTTTTCGGCCGGCAAGGACACGACGGGCTGATTGGCCACCTTCTGTGCCGTAATTATTCTATATGGTGCTATTGGGGCCCAGTCAGTGTCTTGAATAACACGATCACTCTTTTGGTTTGTTTTCTGTCTTTCTACTAATGCAGCCTAGTACCTGCTTTGTTCTTTCCACTGCAGCTGTTCACTGGGCCAATGGTTTCCATGATATTTTTCTAAAACCCCCTTTCCTGACAAGTATTCTGTAGACTTCTTACCATATCCCTTATATTCACTCCTTTGTTTTTGTATTAATTTTATACATCTCCAATTGTCATTTTCTGGTGCAGTTTTTTTCAATCTATTCAAATACTTCTGAATTTGGTTGCATTGCTTCTTACTGCTTTCTCTGCCTATGCGTTTATCATCTGTGAGCTTAAGGATGGCAGGAAAGGTGATGTGTCATGGCGGCAGAATGTGGGAGCTCCTGGATGCCAGTGTGATCCAGGGCAAGCACGTCTGCAGTGAGTGTTTGCAGCTCCAAGAGCTTCGGCTCAGTCGTTGAACTGGAGTCCAAGCTGCAGACACTGCGACACAGCAGGGAGGGGGGGGGATGTTACCTGGACATTTTGTACCAGGAGGCGGTCACACCCCTTCGGATAGGGTCTTCTGATTTGGTCAGTGGTCAGGGACAGGAGAGTGTGGCTGCAGCTGAGGCAGTAAGGGAGCCCAGAGAGCAGGAGTGTAGGGAGCCTCAGCCTTTGTGATGTCCAACAGGTTTGAGGTTCTTTCAGCTCATTTGAATGAGCGTGGGGGCTGCAGGGTGGATGAGCAATCTGACCATGGCACCATGGTACAGGAAGCCATTCAAGTGGAGGGAGAAAAAAGCAATGTAGTGGGAATAGAGGACAGTATAGTTAGGGGGATTGACACTGTTCTCTGCAGCAAAGAGCGAGAGTCCAGACGGCTGTGTTGCCAGCCCAGTGCCAGGGTTCGGAGCATCTGCTCAGGGCTGGAGAAGAACTTGGAGGGGGAGGATCCAGTCGTCATGATCCATGTAGGTACCCAACGACATAGGCAGGACAAGGAAAGAGGTTCAGCATAGTCAGTATGAGGAAATAAGTGCCAAATTAAGAAGCAGAACCTCAAAGGTAATAATCTCTGGATTATTACCTGAGCTACATGCAAATTGGCTTAGGACAAATAAGTTTAGAGAAATTAATGCATGGCTCAAAGACTGGTGTGGTAGAAGTGGGTTCTGGTTCGTGGGGCATTGGCACCCATACTGGGGAAAGTGGTTGCTGTACTATTGGGACAGTCTACACCTGAACCGCGCTGGGGCCGGTGTTCTAGCGAGCCGCATAACCAAGGAAGTAGAGAGGGTTTTAAACTGAATGGTGGGAGCAAGGGATCAAATTTGGGAAGATATGGTAAATCAAGGAGTAGAGACAAGGCAAGAGAGAAAGGTATTCATCAATATGGGAAATGATAAACAGACTGTGACTGGAAGGGACAGACCATACAAATCGAAGAGTAAATAAACAGATAAGGCTCAAGGTTACAAAAATAATAGGACAAAACTAAAGGCTCTGTATCTGAATGCACATATCATTCGAAACAAAGCATGAACTGAAAGCACAACTGGAAATAAATAAGTACGACCTGGTAGCCATTACAGAAACATGGCTGCAGGACAACATAGATAGGGACCTGAATATTGAAGGGCACAAGGCATTTAGGACAGACAGGAAGCCAGGAAAAGGTGGAAGGGTAGCTTTGTTAATTAATGATGGCATTAGTGCAATAGAGAGGGATGACCAAAGTTCAGGAGACCAGGATGTAGAAGCAGTTTGGGTAGAGATGAGAAATCATAAAGGCAAGAAGTTGTTGTGGGAGTGGTGTACAGGCCACCTAACATTAACCACGTTGTAGAACAGGGTATAAAGGAAGAAATAATGGGAGCTTGTCAGAAAGGTGCAGCATAATTATGGAGCATTTTAACCTACATATAGATGGAAAAATCAGATGGGCAGAGGTGGCCTAGATGAGGAGTACATGGAATGTTTTTGGGATAATTTCTTAGAACAATACGTTCTGGAGCCAACCAGAGAGCAGCTATACTAGACCTGGTACTGTACAACAAGATAGGATTAATTAATGGCCTCATAGTTAAGGCGCTTCTACGTGGCAGCAATCATAATATGATTGAATTTTACATTCAGTTTGAGGGAGAGAAGAGTGGGTCCAAGACTAGTATTTTAAACTTAAATAAGGGCAATTATGAGGGCATGAAAGCAGAGCTAGCTAAAGTGAACTGGCAAATTAGGCTAAGGGATAGAGATGCAGTGACAGACATTTAAGGGGGTATTTCAGAATACACAGAATAGATACATTTCAACGAGAAAGAAAAATTCCAAGGGTGGGACCCGCCATCCGTGGTTAACTGAAACAGTTAAAGATAGTATTAACTTAAAGAAAAAGCCTGTAATTGAGCAAAGATGGGTGGGAGGTCAGAAGATTGGACAGAATATAAAAACAACAAAGAATGACTAAGATTGATGAGGTAAAATTAGAGTACGAGAGAAAGCGAGCAAGAAATATAAAGACAGAGTTTCTATAGATATATATTTTTTAAAGTTAATAAAGTGAGTGTTGGTCCTATAGAAAGTGAGTCTGGGGAATTAATAATGGATAGTAAGGAGATGGCAAATGAACTGAAGTTCTTTTGCATGGGTCTTCACTATTGAGGATACAAGTAACATCCCAGTATTAGCTGTAAGTCAGGAAATGGAAGGGAGGGAGGAACTCAAGAAAATTACAGTCACCAGGGAAGTGGTACTGAACAAATTGTTGGAGCTGCGGGCTGACAAGTCCCTGGGTCCTGATGGACTTCATCCTAGGGTGTTAAAAGAAGTGGCTATTGAGGTAGTTGATGCGTTAGTTTTAATTTTCCAAAATTCCCTAGATTTGGAGAAGATTCCATTAGATTGGAAAATAGCAAATGTAACTCCTTTTTTCAAAAAGGGAGGGAGACAGAAAGCAGGAAACTACAGGCCAGTTAGCTTAACATCTGTCTTAGGAAAATATTAACTATTATTAAAGACCTTGCAGCAGGGCATTTAGAAAAATTCAAGATAATCGGGCAGAGACAACATGGTTTTATGAAAGGGAAATCATGCTTAACCAATTTATTGGAGTTCTTTGAGGGAGTTACTTGTGCTGTGGATAAAGGGGAACTGGTGAATGTATTGTACTTAGATTTCCAGAAGGCATTTGATAAGGTGCCACATCAAAAGTTAGTGTGGAAAATAAAAGCTCGTAGTGTAGGGGGCAACATATTGGCATGTATTGAAGATTGGCTAGCTAACAGGAAAGAAAGTAGGCATAAATGGGTTATTTTCTGGTTGGCAAGATGTAATGAGTGATGTGCCACAGGGATCTGTGCTGGGGCTTCAACTTTTTACAATTTATATAAATGACTTCGATGAAGGGACCGAAGGTATGATTGCTAAATTTGCTGATGACACAAAGATAGGTAGGAAAATAAGTTGTGAAGAGGACATAAGTGGGCTACAAAGGGATATAGATAGGTTAAGTGAGTGGGAAAAGACCTGGCAAATGGAGTATAATGTGAGAAAGTGTGAACTTGTCTACTTTGGCAGGAAGAATAAAAAAGTAGCATATTATCTAAATGGTGGGACTTTGCAGAGCTCTGAGATGCAGAACGATCTGGCTGTCCTAGCGCACGAATCGCAAAAGGCGAGTATGCGGGTACAGCACGTAATTAGGAAAGCTATTGTTATCGTTTATCGCGAGGGAAATTGAATACAAAAGTAGTGATGTTATGCTTCAGCTATACAGGGCATTGGTGAGACCACATCTGGAGTACTGGGTACAGTAGAGGTTTCCTTATTTAAGGAAGGATGTAAATGCATTGGAGGTAGTATGGAGAAGGTTTACTAGACTAATACCTGGAATGGGCGGGCTGTCTTATGAGGAAAGATTGGACAGGCTAGGTTTGTATCTGCTGGAATTTAGAAGAGTAAGACGTGACTTGATTGAAACATATAAGATCCTGAGGGGTCTTGACAGGGTGTATATGGAAAGGATATTTCCCCTTGTGGGAGAATCCAGAACTAGGGGTCACTGTTTAAAAGTAAGGGGTCGCCCATTTAAGACAGAGATGAGGAGAATTTTTTTCTCAGAGGTTCGTGAGTCTTTGGAATTCTCTTCCTCAAAAGGCAGTGGAAGCAGAACCTTGAATATTTTTAAGGCAGAGGTAGATAGATTCTTGGTAAGCAAGGGGGTGGAAGGAAATGTGGAGTAACCATAAGAAGATAAGAACTAGGAGCAGGAGTAGGCAATTCAGCCCCTCGATTCTGCTCCGCCATTCAATACGATCATGGCTGATCTCATCTTGGCCTCAACTCCACTTTCCTGCCCACTCTCCATAACCCTTCAACCCATTTCTAATTAAAAATCTGTCTATCTCAAATTTACCCAACGTCCCGGCATCAACTGCACTCTGGGGTAGTGAATTCCACAGATTCACGACCCTTTGAGAGAAGTAATTTCTCCTCATCTCTGTTTTAATTCTGCTACCCCTTATCCTAAAACTATGACCTCTCATTCTAGATTGCCGCACAAGAGGAAACATCCTATCTACGTCTACTTTGTCAATCCCCTTCATCATCTTATATACCTCAATTAGATCTCCTCTCATTCTTCTAAACTCCAGAGAGTAAAGGCCTAAACTGCTCACTCTCTCTTCATAAGATAAGCCCCCCCATCTCTGGAATCAATCTAGTTAACCTCTTCTGAACTGCCTCCAATGCAACTACTTCCTTTCTCAAGTAAGGGGACCAAAACTGTACGCAATACTCCAGGTGTTACTCTCAGCACTACATGAACTGCTATGCCTGTGCTGGGACGAGGGAGCAGTACCCCAGGACATGCGCGATGCCAACATCATCACCCTCTATAAAAACAAAGGTGACCGCGGTGACTGCAACAACTACCGTGGAATCTCCCTGCTCAGCATAGTGGGGAAAGTCTTTGCTCGAGTCGCTCTGAACAGGCTCCAGAAGCTGGCCGAGCGCGTCTACCCTGAGGCACAGTGTGGCTTTCGTGCAGAGAGATCGACTATTGACATGCTGTTCTCCCTTCGTCAGATACAGGAGAAATGCCGTGAACAACAGATGCCCCTCTACATTGCTTTCATTGATCTCACCAAAGCCTTTGACCTCGTCAGCAGACGTGGTCTCTTCAGACTACTAGAAAAGATCGGATGTCCACCAAAGCTACTAAGTATCATCACCTCATTCCATGACAATATGAAAGGCACAATTCAACATGGTGGCTCCTCATCAGAGCCCTTTCCTATCCTGAGTGGTGTGAAACAGGGCTGTGTTCTCGCACCCACACTTTTTGGGATTTTCTTCTCCCTGCTGCTTTCACATGCGTTCAAATCCTCTGAAGAAGGAATTTTCCTCCACACAAGGTCAGGGGGCAGGTTGTTCAACCTTGCCCGTCTAAGAGCGAAGTCCAAAGTACAGAAAGTCCTCATCAGAGAACTCCTCTTTGCTGACGATGCTGCTTTAACATCTCACACTGAAGAATGCCTGCAGAGTCTCATCGACAGGTTTGCGTCTGCCTGCAATGAATTTGGCCTAACCATCAGCCTCAAGAAAACGAACATCATGGGGCAGGATGTCAGAAATGCTCCATCCATCAATATTGGCGACCACGCTCTGGAAGTGGTTCAAGAGTTCACCTACCTAGGCTCAACTATCACCAGTAACCTGTCTCTAGATGCAGAAATCAACAAGCGCATGGGTAAGGCTTCCACTGCTATGTTCAGACTGGCCAAGAGAGTGTGGGAAAATGGCGCACTGACACGGAACACAAAAGTCCGAGTGTATCAGGCCTGTGTCCTCAGTACCTTGCTCTACGGCAGCGAGGCCTGGACAACGTATGCCAGCCAAGAGCGACGTCTCAATTCATTCCATCTTCGCTGCCTTCGGAGAATACTTGGCATCAGGTGGCAGGACTATATCTCCAACACAGAAGTCCTTGAAGCGGCCAACATCCCCAGCTTATACACACTACTGAGTCAGCGGCGCTTGAGATGGCTTGGCCATGTGAGCCGCATGGAAGATGGCAGGATCCCCAAAGACACATTGTACAGCGAGCTCGCCACTGGTATCAGACCCACCGGCCGTCCATGTCTCCGTTATAAAGACGTCTGCAAACGCGACATGAAATCGTGTGACATTGATCACAAGTCGTGGGAGTCAGTTGCCAGCATTCGCCAGAGCTGGCGGGCAGCCATAAAGACAGGGCTAAATTGTGGCGAGTCGAAGAGACTTAGTAGTTGGCAGGAAAAAAGACAGAGGCGCAAGGGGAGAGCCAACTGTGCAACAGCCCCAACAAACAAATTTCTCTGCAGCACCTGTGGAAGAGCCTGTCACTCCAGAATTGGCCTTTATAGCCACTCCAGGCGCTGCTTCACAAACCACTGACCACCTCCAGGCGCGTATCCATTGTCTCTCGAGATAAGGAGGCCCAAAAGGTTTCACCAATGCCTTGTACAGTTGCAGCAACATTTCCCTACTTTTATACTCTATTCCTATAGCAATAAATGCCAAAATTCCATTTGCCTTCCTTATCACCTGCTGTACCTGCAAACTAGTTTTCTGCGATTCATGCACGAGGACACTCCGATCCCTCTGCACCGAAACACTCTGAAGTTTCTCTCCATTAGATGATAATTTGCCTTTCTATTCCAACCAAAATGGATAACCTCACACTTGTCCATGTTAAATTCCATCTGCCAAATTTTGGCCCATTTATCTAATCTATCCATATTCATTTGTAGATTTCTTATTTCTTTATTGCAACTTACTGACCCACCTATTTTAGTGTCATCTGCACATTTGGCTATAGTACCTTCTATCCCTGCATCCAAGTCATTTATATAGATTGTAAATAGTTGGGACCTGAGGACCGAACCCTGTGGCACCCCACTAGTTACATCTTGCCAACCAGAAAAAGACCCATTTATCTCGACTCTCTGTTTGTTTGCTGTTGGTTAGCCAATCCTCTATCCAAGCTAATAAATTGTCCCCAACCCCATGTGAATTTACCTTGTGTATTAACCTTTTGTGCAGCACCTTATCAAATGCCTTCTGGAAGTCCAGATAAACTACATCTACAGGATCCCCATTATATCCGCTTTCCTTAATAATGGATTCTAACAATTTCCCAATGACAGATGTTAAACTAACTGGTCTATAGTTTCCTACTTTCTGCTTCCTTCCCTTTTTGAATAAGAGCGTTACATTATCTTTTTTCCAATCCAGAGAATTTTGGGATATTATAACCAATGGATCCACTATCTCCACTGCCACTTCCTTTTAAGACCCTAGGATGTAGGCCATCAGGCCCTGGGGACTTGTCTGCCTTCAACCCCAAAAGTTTGCTCAGTACTTTTTCCCTAGTGATGATGATTGTTCTAAGTTTCTACCTTTCTATAACCTCTGCATTACCTGGTAGTATTGGGATGGTACTAGTGTCCTCCACCATGAAAACTGAAGCAAAATACTGATTTAGTGTGTATGCCATTTCTGTGTTCCCTTCTATGAACTCCCCAGTCTCATCCTCCAACAGACCAACATTCACTTTAGCTACTCTCTTCCCTTTTACATATTTATAAAAGTATATATAGAAGCCATGAACTTATTGAAGGGCGGAGCAGGCTCGAAGGGCCGAGTGGCGTACTCCTCCTAATTCGTATGTTTGTAATCTTGTTTTGATCCCTTCATCCAGGTTTTAGTTATTTAAATTGTAATTAACAGATTTCAGGATCTTTGGTGCTCAACTCATTGTTGCTTTCCAACTTGAAAAGTAGTCTCTTTTAGTTACAATATGGCTGGGATTTTATCCCGACAGCGGGCTAGAAGGCGGGGAAAGATCCCGTATCCAGAGAATTTTGGAATATTATAACCAATGGATCCACTATCTCCACTGCCACTTCCTTTTAAGACCTAGGATGTAGGCCATCAGGCCCTGGGGACTTGTCTGCCTTCAACCCCAAAAGTTTGCTCAGTACTTTTTCCCTAGTGATGATGATTGTTCTAAGTTTCTACCTTTCTATAACCTCTGCATTACCTGGTAGTATTGGGATGGTACTAGTGTCCTCCACCATGAAAACTGAAGCAAAATACTGATTTAGTGTGTATGCCATTTCTGTGTTCCCTTCTATGAACTCCCCAGTCTCATCCTCCAACGGACCAACATTCACTTTAGCTACTCTCTTCCCTTTTACATATTTATAAAAGTATATATAGAAGCCATGAACTTATTGAAGGGCGGAGCAGGCTCGAAGGGCCGAGTGGCGTACTCCTCCTAATTCGTATGTTTGTAATCTTGTTTTGATCCCTTCATCCAGGTTTTAGTTATTTAAATTGTAATTAACAGATTTCAGGATCTTTGGTGCTCAACTCATTGTTGCTTTCCAACTTGAAAAGTAGTCTCTTTTAGTTACAATATGGCTGGGATTTTATCCCGACAGCGGGCTAGAAGGCGGGGAAAGATCCCGTCTTGGCCCTCTGTTGAACGCTGTTGGAATTTCACAGCAGGCAGCCATTTATGGGACAAGCGCCCGCCTCCAGAGTTGCAGGGCAATTGGAGGTCCGGCAGCGCCACCAGGAGAGGTGACCACTGCTGGTATTGCTGGAGGCCGACAATGAACAAGATCTTGGAGACCCTGGGATGCAGGTAAGTGGGATGAGGGTTGCCGGGCCAATTAGGCAGGCCCTAGCAAGGGGGTGTTGGTGGGGGCAGGGTGGGGGCTCTTGCTGTGGGCACAGTCTTCGCGGCTGGGAGGCCTCTCTAGGGCCATGTGTTGCCCCTAGAGAAAGGATCTCTTTCCCCTCCCCCCCCACCCCCCCCCCCTCCCCCTCCCCCTCCCTCCCCCCCACCAAACACCCAGGTCAGCTAGCAGGCCCTCAGCTCTCACCTGGCGGTGTCTCCATGCAGTGGCGGGCCCTTTCAACCTCAATCAAACCAGAGCTGAGGCAAGAGGCTGCCCTTAAGTGGCCATTAATTGGCTAATTAAGGGCCTCAATTAGCCGAGATTGGGGTCGGCTATCCCTGGATAAGTGGCAGGCGGCCAGGAGAAAATTGGGCACCTCTCCCAGACCCACTTGCCATTTTGTGTGGCCCCTGCCTCCATTCCTTATGTATCTGTTATTATAATTTTTGTATCTGGCACTCCAATCATTCCCTTCCTTCTCTGTGACTCAGCATCTTAGCCGTTATCTTCAGTGCAGAACCGTGCCAATCTGAATATATATCTCCTGTATTTCCTGTTCCCGTCCTGGACATCATGTCTTTAAGAAACTTTAAATTATTCATGATATCCCCTGCTTCCTACCATATTGTCTGCACTTTGTAGAGCTGTGAATCAACCCTGAGGCTCTGTTTTTATTACTTGTAATCATAAGTATGGCAATGGCTCAGTTGTGTTCTTTCTGCCACCAGGTCTTAAACAAGGAGGAACAAGAACTAGCTGCCAAAAATGAATATAACTTTGACCACCCTGATGCCTTTGATTTTGACCTAATTATACATACATTGAGGAAGCTGAAGAAAGGGAAAAGTGTGAAGGTTCCAGTTTATGACTTCACCACACACAGTCGAAGAAAAGATTGGGTATGCATAAGAGTTTTAATTCCTTATTTTACAAATAGCTTCAGTTTGGAATTATAGGATGCATACTATTAATACAGCATGTTGGCTACTGAAACATTGTTAGTGTAAAGAAACAAATACCATGTTTTTTTCTTAGTTAAGTCACAGTTGTATGGAGTTGCCCAGAAGACTGAGTAAATGTATGTAGTATTGAGCCATAAAAAACACAAAAACTCTAATGCCTGGACTATGCCTATTGGGTGACCATAACATGAAAAAGGAAAAATCAGTTCCTATCCCTGGTTGACTTTTGCTGACTGCTGCTGAAAAGGGTGGGTGTGAGGCTGAGCTCCGTGTCAGCAGAAATGCCCCATGGTTAAGTAACAACTTGCTTTTATATAATACCTTAATGGAGAAAACATCCCAAAGTATTTTCCAGAGCAGGAAGAAAAAAAATAATAAAAGGCATGAAACAGTGGACTCAGGGCTGTAGTGGGAAGAGATTAGGTTGGATGACAATGTTTGTGCAGAAGGATGAGTTTCAAGAATTTTTTTTATTTAAAAGGTGGAGGGTTTAGGGAGGAAAATCCAAAGAATGGGGTTGAGGCAAATGAAGGCTCTGCCACAAGTGGTGGGCCAGAAGGAGGGAGGAGCACACAAAGCCAATGTCTGAGCTTGGAAGGGTACGAAAGGGGGAATGTAAGGCAGGAAACAGTTGTGGAGATTTTTTGGGGTGAAAATATTGAGGATGAGGATTTTAAATTCAATGCACTCGGATACACGAATCTAATATAGATATGTGGGCCATGAGCAAGTGGGACTTGGACTTGGAGTTGGATAGGATGTGGGAGATGAATTTATGGAGAGCAGTTGATGGTAAGGAAGACACTGGATAAATTGAGTCTAGAATTGATAAAGTCACAGATAAGGGTTTTGGCATCTATGAGCTGAGAGAGGATAGATGTTGCCGGTGACGTGAGCTGCAAGTACATGGTCCTGGTAGTAAGCTGTGGGGTTTGAGATTGAGGGTCTGAGCTAAGCAGGATAACTAGGTTTTGCATGGTCTAATTCAACAGAGCTAGTTATCGACTGAAAATGATGGCTTCAGTCTTGATATCTAGTTGGGCTCCTGCACGACTCGTGTTAGATAGCTGAGATGTGGTGATGGGATCAAGGAATGCAGTAGAGAGATAGAGCTATGTGTTATTAGCATACATTAGAATAACCTGTAAGCATACATTAGTCAAGCACACAGACAAAGAACAAAGTGATTCCGGACAACGCAGCAGCCTGCTGTCGTCATCAGAGTGCGCACATGTGCAGCTACATCTTGCCAGGACTAAGTGGCGCGTGCGCGGGATGACGTCATCGCGTATCGCGCTTAGTGCCTCTTCGTGCATGCGCGATAAACGTTATCGGGTATCCGGACCCCACTCGGCTGGAGGAAGCGGCTGAATGGGAGACTGAGTGGCTCCCGCCCCACTAACTGCTCTCCCCCCCTCGGCAACTTGCTCCAGGCCTCGACATTTTCTCCCCTCAGCTGCTCACACCAGACCTTGCTGCTCCCCCCACCCCCCCACGCCCCTGGCCGATTGTTCCTCACTTTGCGCCACCCCACTGTCAGGTTGCTACCCCCCCCACCTCCAGATGCTAGCTCTAGGCCACGCTGCTTCCCTCCTCTCAGCCGCCCATTCCTACGTCGCCCTGTCACCCCTTGCGGCCCGCCTAGTTTCTTGGTGACTGATGAAATGCGGGAACGAGTGTCCGAGAAGAGGGAAGTGGCGTGGCCTGGAGCAAGTTGCCAAGGGGCGGGGGGGGGGGGGGGGAGAGCGGCTAGTGGGGCAGGAGCCACTGACGTTCCAGTTGAAGAGACTGCATTTGTGCATGTGCAAGTACTGCGACACCTAGCGGTTGTGCTATCAGCAAACGCAGCCAACAAAGAATGGCCACTTGAGAAGGGTAGCTCTCAGCTGCTCCAATTCTGGGGATGAATTTCAATCTTGTCCTGACTTTGCAATAGCATACCCATATTTTAGAAAGGTGCCCCAGTATGGGGAATAAAGCACATTTGAAATGCTTTAAATTTTTCCCCTACTCTTCAAACTCAGGAAGACCAACATTTTATTGTATTTTGGTAACTTCATTTTATGAGGCTGGGATAAGCTGTATCAAATGAAGTTTATGTAGGACCTAAACCCTTTGATTTGTGTTTGTTGAAAACAAAGCGCTGAATTTAACTCGGCTATAATATAAATTGATATCCAAATAAAATATTAGGTGCAGTGCATGGTAATTCTTTAAATAGTAGCAATCAGTGACTCCCTCTGCTTCAATTTCAGACCGGGCAGCCTGTGCTAACTCTCTCAATATTGGGTCAGCTCACTGGGCCTCAGCTAGGAAAGATTTATTTAATTAGGCTAGTTAGGCCACAGCTGGAGTACTGTGTACAGTTCTGGTCCCCACACTATAGGAATGATGTTATTACACTGGAGAGGGTGCAGAGGAGATTCACCAGGATGTTGCCAGGGCTGGAGCATTTCAGCTATGAAGAGAGACTGGATATTCTAGGGTTGTTTTCTGCAGCGAAGGCTAAGGAGGGACCTGATTGAGGTACACAAAATTAGATAGGAAGAAACTTTTTCCCTTAGCGGTCAATAACCAGGGTGCATAGATTTAAGGTAAGGGGCAGGAGGAAGTATTTAGATGAGCACTTGAAACGCCATAGCATACAGGGCTATGGGCCAAGAGCTAGAAAATGGAATTAGAGTGGATAGGCTTGATGGCCGGTGCAGACACGGTGGGCCAAAGGGCCTGTTTCTGTGTTGTATAACTCTATGACTCTATAAAATAAAGCACCACTGATATTTTGGTTTGGATGTTGAGGGGTATACAGTGAGGATTGTTGCTGCTTGAGCTGGTATATCCCATCATAAGCTGTATTGAGAGAGGGGGACTGAAGAAATATAATATTTACAATTATTAAAAAGAATATATAAGCTATTGCACATAGTGATGAACAATAGCCTCAACATGAAGAAGGGGACTACCCTGCAAACTAGGTCAGAGTGATGCTGGCACTGATTTAAGAGGATATTGTTACAGAAGTGCCATTGTAGACAGGAAGACTAAAGCGTCAATTGCTCACATACAGCATTTTCAGCTATGTAGCAGAACTGACTGTTTGAAAAGTAGAAGGTGAAACTTGGGCAATAAGTTTGGCAGAAGTTGCCGAAGAAGCTAGAGCATGCAGGGATTGATATGAAAAGGTCAGGATTTTGAAATTGATTTGTTGAAGCTCAGAAGTTAGCGAGGATTGGGATAATGGTTGAATGGGACTTGTTTGGGATGGGATATAGGTGACAGAATTTTGGATCAGTTGGAATTCAATCAGTTAAAACTATTGTTACGACCAGATGAGAAATGTGTCTAAGGGTCTTTTGCTATCTTTACCCGGTCTTTGTTTAAAATTAAACCTTGTTACGCTGTGTTTTGAGCTCCCCTTTTTGCGAATCCTTGTTCACAGTTCCAATTATAAGACAAAGAAACCAATTCACACAAACTTTCTCAGGTTTAAAGAAGAAAGATGAAATTTTATTAAAACTGAAACTCTAATATGGTTCATGCCTACGGATATACGACGTACCCTCACTAGCATGTACGTGCGATATATACTTGCAGATAGGAACAGAAAAGATAAGGTGCAACAGTTTGAGGCCATATCTTGTTACGGTGCTTCGAACTCACTAATTCTTTTGTAAGTAATCTTGCTTTTCGTTGGGGCTCAGTAGTCTTCTTAAAATCTTGTTCATGTTGGAAACTTTTCCCTCTTTGAGTTTCACTTGTTTTCACAAGATTCAGTTCCATGGGAAGG